>NC_092877.1:73546218-74817109 GCF_028372415.1 Notamacropus eugenii | reverse complement strand
CCCTGCCCTACCTTTTCAAATTTCTCTCGCCAATCCATGAATTCTTTCACTAACATTAATATTTTTTTGAAATGGTCATGTGATTATTTTTATCAGATATCCCTTTACTTTCTTGAGCTGCTTATACATCCTTGGGGCATCGCATACCCCTGGTTGGGAGTCCCTAACCTCTTTCTCAAGAACGTATTCCACTGACCCCTGGCAACCTGACCTCAGATCTTATGTGAACAAATCCTGGTCCTCACTCTGTTTTTACTTCAGAATCCATTTCTCTTTGAACTTCAAAAGGTAACTAACTGGTGCTTGACTTGGGCTTGTTCATAGTATGATTATAACTCGTTTCAGAGCAGGAGGTTATGAGGAAAAACCCAGAAACCCAACTTTTTGGATCATGGAGGGTTGGTCATCACCGTAGATCACTTTCACCGCAGATTTCAATAAGGTTCAACCTTCAGCCTCACCCTGCTCAGAACTAAGGGAGCAGTACAGTAATAGCCCCTGGAATAGTAAAATAGACCTTCTCTGACAGAAGGGAGAAAAGGAGAAGTAACTTTGTTCACATCTTTTTTCTGCAGTTCTTCTATAATTCCTTCTCCAAGATGGAAGAAAAAAAAGTTTTATAATACTTTCCTGAAGATTACAAAGCATGCAGATGAGACCTTCATTTTCATAATTAAACCCATGATTTGAATTCTAGCTTTAATGAAGTCTCATGTAATTTTGGAGGGAGAACTTAAGATTTGGAAATAGAAAATTAAAAAAAAACCCAGAAGCTCTGACAATATTCTTGTCTTGGCTGTATTTTTTTAAAGAGAAAGGAAAATTTTTGTTCAGGGTTTAGGTTTTATATTTCTAGTGATAGATGATATTAGAAGCTTCTTGAGGTTTTGAATCCTCTTCTAATTCCTTAATTAATAATCCAAGCCCATTTCCCATTAAAGGAAGTTTTTATGTATTGAAAGCAATAGACTTTTATTTACCACTAATGGCTTAACTAATACAGTGCATATAGGGAGTACTTGATTATGGCTGTTGAACCAACATTCTGTATGACTGAACTTGAACGATTAATTAACAAGCAGGTGGGAAGCGCCAACAGGGCCCAGAACTGTTGTGATTCTAAGAGAGACAAAGACGTAGAACTCAGTTCAGCTAAATAAGTATTTATTGCCTAATGTGCAAGGCATTTGGGATAGATATACAGGGATGTATGTAATATACCTAACAGGAGTGGGTAACCTGTGGCCTTGGGGACACATGTGGCCCTCTAGGTCTCCAAGTGTATCCCTTTAACTGAATACAAACTTCACAGAACAAATTCCCTTAATAAAAGGATTTGTTCTGTAAAATTTGGACTAAGTCAAAGACCTAGAAGGCCACATGAGGCTGCAGGTTCCCCATCCCTGACTAAGACTTAGAAGGGAATTCTAAGGTCCATGTACTTATACCTAAATGATATAACTAAATCCTATACCTAAATAACAACACTATCTAAAGATGGTTTATTTGGGGAGTTTTTTGGAAGATAAGTTTCATTTTGTGCATATGAGCTTTAGGTAATGATGGAACATTGAAGTGAAAATGTCTTATAGACATTCAGTATTTAAAAGACATCTACTGTGTGTTATGTGTTATTGTCTATGAAGGCTTGGTCTTGGAATCAAGAAGGCATGTGTTTAGGTTCTGTTTCTATATTTACTATCTGTATGGTGGGGGCTAGTAACTTAACCTCTTAGTAACCCTAGATAGCTCTCTAAGACTGTAACGCATGGGTGAGTAGCTCATCTAAATAAATGGAGGTGAATGTTCCATCTTGACAATTGTCTATACTCAGGAAATCACAGGTCCTAGTACTGTACAAAGAAAAAAATACAATCACTTTAAGAGTTTATAGTAAGGATGATAACAAATAATTATGAATGAGAAGAAGTAGAGAGAGAGAGAAACAAAGAAAGTGAGACAGAGAGAGAGAGAGACAGAGAGAGAGAGAGAGAGAGAGAGAGAGAGAGAGAGAGAGAGAGAGAGAGAGAGAGAGAGACAGAGACAGAGACAGAGACAGAGACAGAGACAGAGATCTAGCCAGTAAACCCCAAGTTAATTGCGCATCCTCTGGCCATTCAAATTTACCTTTAAGGAAGTGGGAAAGAAGGGGAAGGATAATGGTAGAATGTCTGGGATGGCATGACTAACTTTAGGAAACAGAGGAAAAAGTATGATATGTGAGAAAATGACTAGAAATAATTCTCTTACAAGAACTGAAAGGATGCAGAGGGGCTGAGGTAAAGGAATGACTTCATGTGTAGTACCCTACCACTTTCTCATTTCCTTGGGCAATAGTTATAGAAGTATTAGGAGGAATAGGGAAAATATAATGTTTTAGAAACTAATTGGCTTCTTTCTCATAGACTTGTCTTGAAAGCTATTTTAATATGGTCTTGGGCAAATTACTAACCTCTCTGGGTTTCATTTTCTTCATCTACAAGAAGAAAATGTTGGTCTAGATTACCTCTAGGGTCTCTTCCAGCTTTTAATTTACAAACTTAATAGCAATGCTATTTTAGGCGGAAGATCTTCCAGTTCAGCTGTAGACTTGTCCACTCATCTGTAGTGAAGCCATGGTTGAGATAAATAGTTATCTCTACTATTGAATTTCTAATCTTTGCTTATGAAACCAATGACACTTTGTTTTGGCCTGTGTCATACTTTTTTTCCTATATCTTTATGTGATTGTGTCTTCCAGTAAGTCAACTATGAGCCGCCCCACCTCATCCACTGTTTATTCTCTCAGTTTCCCATATAGTTGTTACATTCAAAGAAAATCAACCCAAACACTGATTCTTTCTTTGTTTTATGAGGTTCAGAGCAATTTATTTTCAAAAACAATTTCCTTTTACTAACAAGTGCAAAGAGCTAAACTAAATTTCAGACTGAATTTCTGACTGATTTACTCCAATACTAATATAAATTTTCCTTTACTGTTGTGACAACCCACAGACTCTAAACTCCTTTCCTTTTTGTCATCATCCTGCACCAACCTGCATAAATAAAAGTGTTTAGAAGACACGATAATGTGGAATCTGACTAGTAAACTTACTAAATCAATTCATGCCATGAATAACTCTCCAGGGGAAGCCACAGCCATCCAAAGTGCCTCATATAAAATAAGAAATGACAAGGAGGACATTAGAGTAAATCATAAAATAAATAGACTTCTTGCCTCCCAATTTATCTCTTCTTTTTATGAACATACTGTCTGTAATCCCTTGGTAGTGAATTGCAAATAGAAAGAAGAAGCTTGTTACAATTAAGTCTGTTTGACAAAGTGGGCTTCAAAAGGTTATATGACTATCTTTACGTAATCTCAGACTTATAGATTGTGAGTGTTACATAGGCATGCCATTGGGATTTTCTTTTAATATGCACATCTTATTGTCCCAACTAAATTATAAATCACTTAGTTAATCAGCGAGAATTTATTAAGTACCCACTCTATGCCAGGCACTGTGTTAAGCATTAGGAACATAAAGAACCACTTCCCCCCAGAATGCCCCCAACCCTGAAAAAACTGGAAAAGCAAAAAAAACCAGCCTCTGTGTTTAAGGAGCTCACAGGCTAATAGAGAAGACAACAGGCCAATAACTATGCACAGTTGTCCAGGAGATAAACTAGATAAATTGAGTGTAGTATCAAAGGAAAGGTACTAATATCAAAGAACATTAAGAAAGACTTCTTCCAGAGAGCAGGGAACATATTACATTTAATAGCACAAAGGTTTTTATTATCATAGTTTTGGAGAGGTTCAGATCTGTGACCTCATCTTTGTTAAGAGTTCCATGTTCCAGAACCTCTGTGCTAATGTCAATCAGCTCCCTATAATTTAAAGTCTTAGAGAGCTCCCCAGGCCACTTGCATGGCTAGTCTACATCAGAAGCAAGACTTTCAAAGCAGGTCTTCCTGGCTCTAAAACCAGGCTTTTAAATTACAAGTTAATTCATATAACTGAAGTCTTCAAGATTATAAAGTATTTTCATGTACAATCAACCTTTTATTTTATTCTATGTTATGGAAATGCTTGTTTTATTTCATAAATTAAAAATAAAGTAAATATAAAAAACCAAGAACTCTATGAAAAAAGAAGACAGTACAGAGAATCTTCTCCATTTTGAACTGAAAAAGAATCTCTTCTCATCTAGCACTGTGCTTATTATAGTGTCTTATATTCAACAAGAGCTCAATAAATGCTTCCTAATGCATCCTCATGGTCATATTGTTCACATTCCACCTGTATCCTTGGGATAGTGTTGGCACAGTTAAAGAGTGAAATATTTTTAGCTGAAAAGAAATCAGCTTCTAAGGATAGGGATTACATTAAGAAAGAGAGATCACAGGATTATAGGATTTAGAAAGAGCAAGGATGTGTAAGATCAGATGATTGGAACAGTTCAGTTCAGTCAGAAAAAAAAAACAAAGGAAAATGGCATATCAGAGAGTCAGTTTCACGTTTGTCTCTGGAACCTTAGTTCCCAACAGAATGTCTTGAATGCTATAGGCACTTAATAAGTGATTGTTGCATTGGATATTGGATTTAATCTATCCTTATTTAATTGTGTGGCAGGGAGTAATGGAGGGGGAAGGAGGAGAACATGATTCTATTTTTTCTTCTTGACTTATTATTTACAAGAATTCTGTTTGAACAAGAAGGTGGAAATGTGTCTTGGGAAGACACATGATTAACCCACTGCATTCATTAAGCTTCAGGAAAGCAGCAGATTACAGATTCAATGTAGTATATGGAAGGTCCCAGTTGTGGCTTAGAATTCCTATGACTTTGAGCCTCAGTTTCCTTACCTTACAGATAGGAAAGATAATATGTGGGCTTCCTATTTTATAGGATTATTATGAAGAAAGCACTTTTTGCAAGAAGCAGTTCAGTGGATGGTGGATAGTGCTGACATTGCGGTCATTGAGACGAGTTCAAATACTGCCTTAAACACTAGTTAGTTGTGTAGCCCTTGAGCTCAGCATGTAATCTCTCTCAGTCTCAGTTTACTCATCTGTAAAAATGGAGATAATAGTAACTACACCACATGATTTTTATGAGATACATAAGTAAAGCATTTTGCACACTTAAAACACTAAATGCTAACTCTTATTAGCAACAATTATGTGAGTTTATTGTTATGGGTTTGTTAATATTGTATGTCAAGATGGAATGTCTTATTGAATTCCTTGGGACGCAGCAATTTATAACCCAATGCATCCCTTGCGAGTCTCTTTGTTTATTCTTTTAGAGCAGGTCCTATATTGATGTCCTTCTCTTGTGCTAAGTTAAGTTACCTAGGGAGCTGTACCAATTCTTCACACTACCGGCACATCCTTTAGTGGAGGCATACACAGTTTATGTAATTTGGACAGTGGAGAGAGCAAAGTCCAGTACAGTAATTTGGTCTCAGATTTAATTGGTTAATTCCTTTAAATTAGGACCCTGACTCCCCTGTAAAACTGCAATGGCTTCTTGTTGTTAGTTGTTTTTTCACTCCCATGTTTCCTCTAATTGAAGCATAAACACTTCAGGGGCAAGGTAATTTGTTGTCTTTTTCTTTCATGATGTTCACCTAGTATGTATATACCTACAGACCAGTTTAAATGGCAATTATCCTACCCTGTGTTAGAGTCTGAATTAGTTTTATTTCAATTCCACTGTGAACCAGGTCTGACCTTGGAAAGAAAGGGGGAGGGGAACTAGACAAAGCATTAACATTTCTTACATAATAAGTGTAGAAAGGTGATTTGGAACGGTATTCATCAACTGTCAAACCTCTGAAGTCATTGCTATTTTCTTTTAAAGACATAATAGGGTCATCTAGGTGGCACAGTGGATAGAGTACCAGGGCTACTATCAGGAAGAATCGCCTCTGGAGTTCACATCTGGCCACCAGCACTTATTAGCTGTGACCCTGGACAAGTCACTTAAACTTGTTTGCCTCAGATTCCTCAGATATAAAATGAGCTAGAGAAGGAAATGGCAAATCACTCTAATATCTTTGCCGAGAAAACCTCAAACGAGATCATACAGAACTGGACATGGCTGAAAATGACAACAGCAAACAAAGATATAATTAGGTTCTCATTTGGAAATAAAGTACTTACAGAAAAATGTATTTACATTTAAAAATTTTGTTTCATCGTTCAATTCCACCTTTTGTTCAGGGTGTAGGGACTATTTGCCTAAAGCATCCCACGTGCCTGGAACACATTATTCCTTATCACCTCTCAGAATCTTGATCTTCTTCAAAATTCAATTCAAACACCATTTTTTTTTCCTCTGAAGTCTTTCTTATTTTTCCCTAGCTCCCCTACCCTCCAATTTTCGTGGATTTTTTCCTTCACAAATAATCTTGCATCATACTTTGTCAGCATTAAGATTGAAACATCCTAACACACACATACACACACACTTTCTGTATTTTATCCCTAATGCCTGGCAATATGGTATTTTACTCATAGTAGATGTTTAATAAATGTTGAATTATATCATGTATTTTTAGTGTAATGTGGTGTGATATTAGGGAATTTGGGCTCACACTCAGTGTCCTACACATGCGTTTTGGATGAATTGCTCTCTTTGGGAGGGACTAATAATCAGTCCATTGGAGATAGGCTCCAGATACAAGGAAAAAATAAAACACCAAAGTTGAGGATGGAGCTGAGTAAGAAGCTCCTTCAATCTGTAAGGAAAAAACAAACAACTTCATCTATTGATAACCTAAGGGAATTGTAGGAAGATCTCAGAATAAGGCATGAAGCTACTTGGCTCTTCCAAATTCACCCATAAATGACTTAAAGTGATGCCCTAAAGTAAATTTTAGAGCAGCATAAATAATTAAAATCAAGGTAAAACAGTAATCCAACCTAAGTCAACTTGGGAGAACTTTGTGAAAGAAGGAAAGATCTCACCTCCCATGGTGGTCTGGTCTGACTGAAGGGCAGATAGCTCCTAGCAGATGCAATTGAATTAACAAACAGCAAACAATCTCAGCTTTGGAAGCTTTTGCCCAGATGGACAGTATTGCAGTTGGATGGCTGATCAGAGGAAGATTGTGGGGTCCTTCTGCTGGTGCTAGATATGAGACCCAGAAACATTGACCAGATGGGGTCCCAAGTTTTGGCTATCAATGAGGAGGAGTGAACACATGCCAATGAGTACAGTGGCAGAGAGGCAGGCACCCTATTGGTTGTGGTCATTTGCAGGAGGGCAGAGTACTTGATTTTGGTTCCAGGGCAGAGGAGGGGAACTGAAATTTGCAGTCACTTAAAAGATCATGGGGAGCAAGAGTGCTTGGAGTGGCAGTTGTACTGGGGGCCTAGGTCATGGCTCAGGGGTGGAGAAGAGTGCCTGAGATCACTTATAGACCAAGGAGTGAGCTAGAAAAGAAATGTCCACTGGTCTGGGATTATAGAACATGGAACAAGAGGTAGAAGGTCCCCAGACAGAGCTCAGAAAACAACAGTGAAAAAAATCTGAAACATGATACATTATCCCCCACACCCTGAGAACAGATCTCAATTCTAACATGTTATTAGCCAAGAAATAAGCCATTAAAGAGTAAAACAAAATACAGAAAGAACCCAATCATAGAGAGCTACTAGGATGATAGGAAAGATCAGGGTCCAGACACAGAAAAAGACAGAACAGCTTCTTGTAAAACTTCAAAGACAAATGTAAAATGGTGGAACAGTAAGCACTTAACATACACAGGGGGCCTGCTATCATAGGTTCTTAGACCTGCATTCATAAAAGGAAAGGCAGCTTTTGAGGGCTTACCAATCACTTTAATCAAGCACATGGATCATTCCTTTAAGCAAGCACATGTATCGTTCACCTAGTTCAGGAGAATCAGCACCCTGAACTTCAAAGGAAATACAGAGGAATCCAAGATCAACAGACATGGCCTCCTCTGCCCCACCATAATCAATACATATATCACAAATCAACAGACAGACCCAACTACCTGATGATAGTTACCAAAGAGGGAAGCACCAACACCTGGATTTTCAAAGCCAGGAGACTCCTTAGCAGCTTCTCAGAATCCTCTTCTGGCCAAACAAACACTTTCAGTCAGAACGTTCCGAATTAGAAATGCTCCTCAGAGTCTTTATACACTTTTTAGATGCTGAGGGAATCACATCCCTTGAGAACCAGTGCCTAATTAACAAAAGGTATGGACAAACTTCCAAATCTTCCCAGGCCAGATAATAGGTGGGAAAGATCCTCTTTAATCACATTATTCAGAGGCACTTTTAGTAAAGCAAAAATAACAAAAGATTCTACTTTGCTTGGCCTTACAAATGGTCACAAGTACAAAAAGGACTTTAAAAATCAAATATGATGGGTTGAGGAAAAACTGGAAAAAAAGAAACATGCAAGAATATAAAGGAAAGTATAGAAAGAAAATCAACCAGTTGGGGAAAAAAATGATTAAAAAAACTTACTGAAGAAAAAATGCCTTATAAATTTAGAATGGAGCAAGGGGAAGATGATTGGTTGGTTGTTGTCCTTTGTCTTCAAAGAGGACCAAAATGACATCACCATGGTAAACTGAAATTTCAATGTGTCTGACTATGGCTGATCAGACCAATATGAGCTCAGAATGCTCTACCATAGGTTGGGTACAGATAGTCTGTGTGAATATTTGGAATGGATATTCCTACCTTTGCTTTGTGCTGTCTCAATTCTGCATTGCTCAAAGAGCACAGCACCCTTTCTGCTGTGGGCACACCATGCTGAGCAGTTCTGTGCCAGTGTCTCCCATGTTGCACAGTCAAATCCAAAGTTCTTGAAAAAGACCTTGAGAGTGTCCTTGTATCCCATCTTGTGACCACCATGTGATCGCCTGCCCCATGCAAGTTTTCCATAAAATACTCTTTTTGGCAAGCAAACATTTTGCATTTGAATAACGTGACCAGTTCATTAGAGTTGCACTCTCTCAAGCATAGTTTGAATGCTTGGCAGTTCAGCTCGAGCAAGGACTTCAGTGTCTGGTACCTTATCCTGCCAGGTGATCCTCATAATCTTCCTAAGACAGTTCAAATGGAAGCAATTCAGTTTCCTCGCATAGCACTGGTAGACTGTTCATGTTTCAAAAGCATATAACAATGATGTCAGCACAATGGCTCGGTAGATCTTCAGTTTGGTAGTTGATCTAATACCTCTTCTCTCCCAAACCTTTCTTCAGAACCTCCCAAACACTGAGTTAGCTCTGGCAGTGCATATATCAACCTCAATGTCAATGTGTACATCCCTGGAAAGTACACTACCAAGGTAAATGAACATATCCACAGCATTCAAAACTTCTCCATTTGTTGTAACCAAAGGTTCCCCATATGAATGATGTGGTGGTGGCTGATGGAACTCCTGTGTGTTAATTATTGGGCAAAAACTAGCACAGGCAGCAGAGAATTGATTCATACTTTGTTGCATCTCAGCTTCAGAGGCTGCATTAAGTGCACAGTCATCTGCAAACAGAAAATCGTGAACCAGCACTCCCTCCATTTTGTTCTTGTAGCCTTTTCAAATTGAGGAACTTACCATCAGTACGATAGTTGATCTTGATGTCATGTTCATCCTCATTGAAAGCATTTGACAACATGGCTGAAAAAATCATGCTAAAAAGCATGGGAGCAAGCATGCCACCCTGTTTCACATCATTGGTGACTGGGAAGACACAAGAGCATTGTCCATTATCCAGAACGCTGGCAAACATGTCATCATGAAATTGACATACAATATTGATGAACTTCTCCAGGCAACCAAATTTTGATATAATTTTCGATAAGCCCTCACAACTAACAGTGGCAAAGGCCTTGATCAGATTTACAAATGTTGTGTACAAACCTCTGTTCTCTTCCTGGCATTTCTCCTGGAGTTATCAGGCAGCAAACATCATATAGACTGTTCCTTGGCCTTTTCTGAAGCCATACTGTCTTTCAGGTATATGACCATCTTCCAGGTGAAGGATCAGCCTATTAAGGAGTACTGTAGCAAGAATTTTGTCAGCAATGACTAAGAGAGAGACCCCCCTGTGACTGTTGTAGGACAACCTATTCCCTTTACCTTTATAGAGATGGACAGTGGAGGCATCCTTGAACTCCTGGGAGATAACCTCCTCTTGCCATATAACCTGGAAAATTTCAGTTAATTTTTGTATGAGCAATGGTTCCCCTACCTTGTAAATCTCAGCTGGAATAGAATCAGCACCAGATGCTTTGCCACATGAAAGGAGCCTAATGACCCTCAAAACCTCTTCTTCAATTGGAAGTTCAACTAAGGAATGATTGACTTCAACCTAAGGTAAATGGTCAATGGCCTTAGCATTGATTGATGATGGTCTGTTGAGAACATTATGGAAGTGTTCAGCCCAACTGTCTAGGATCATGTCATTATCACTAATCAATGTAGCTCCATCAGCACTGAGTAATTTTGATGCACCATATGTTTTTGGTCCATAAATAGCTTTCAGGGAATCATAAAAGTGCTTTGGATTGTTACTATCAGCATAAAACTGAATTTGATGTGCCTTCTTACTGAGCCAGGAATCCTGAATCTCTCTAAGCTTTGCTAGTACTTTGCTTTGGATGGAATTAAGTGCTGCCTTCTTAGAGGTGTATGAACTGTCCTGCTGGTATATACTGTGAAGTTCTCAGTTTTCATTTAGTACCTACTGAATTTCTCCATCATTTTCATTAAACCAGTCCTGGCGTTTGCGAGTGTTCTGACCCAGATGAGCAAATGCAGTGTTGTACACCTCATCTCCAAAAGCTACCCACTCCTTTTCTGCTCCACTATTGTCAACTGTGTGTTGGTTGACTCAACTCTCCCTTCAAGTTAGAAACAAACTGTTTACACTCAGAGAAGAGCTCTAATTTGTTGACATTAATTTTTCTCTGGTAGTCATTTTGCCTTGGGGGCAGCACATTTGATGAGTGTGGATATTTAGCTTGGAAATGATAAGTCTATGATCAGTTCAACACTCTGCACCACACATTATCTTTCTCACTCTCACATCTTGTCTGTCTCTTCTCCTTACAATGACATAGTCTAATAGATGACAATGTTTGTTGCGAGGGTGCATCCATGAAATTTTATTGCGTTTATGTAAATCAAAAACAGTGTAGGTGATAAGAAGGTCATGGGATACACAAGTCTTCAGTAGTAAATGACCATTGCTGTTGGTGTTTCCAACTTTATTCCTCAGTAGGACTCCCTGCCAAGTCTGGTAGTCTGAGCCTACTCTAGCATTAAAGTCACCCAGAACTATAAGCTTGTTTTCTTTTAGCACATTGATGATAAGGGTCTCTAGGTCTTCCTAAAATTTCTCTTTGACTTCATCAGGGTTTGTCATAGTGGGATCATAGTCACTGATGATTGTGGCATGGTGTTTTCCTGGGAGTGGCAATCTCATTGTCTTTATCCTGTTGTTCATTCCTTTTGGCAGGCATACCAGTTTGCTGATTAGATTACTGTTGATTGCAAAACCCACACCAGCTTCATGGTGCTCCCCTTCACTCTGTCCACTCCAGGAAAAGGTGTATCCAGCTCCAACTTCAATAAGCTGGACTTCATTTGCCAACCTTGTTTCACTCAGGGCTGCTATTTGAATGTAATACCTATTGAGTTCTCTTGCAACAAGAGCAGTTCTTCTTTCAATTCTACTGAATTTTGTGGTGTCTATGCATGCATCTATATGTACATGTTCCATGTGCCGATGGTGAGTGGAATCATTTTTGCAGATGTTTTTGTACCTTTTGTACATTTTTTTTTGTGTTTTGACCATCCCATATAGTGGGATTCCTCATCTGCAGCAGTAATAAGGCCAGGATTGGGTAAGCAGACAATGTTTAGGGCACCTTTTCTAGCCCCCTTCCTCACACTAGGAGGTGAGCTATGTGATCTTTAAAAGGCTGCTCAGACACGCAGGGGGCTGCCTAGTCCCCCTGCTGCTTCCAGTGAGAAATGACCCTATGGCCTGGGCTGCCTATGTGCAGGGTTGTGACTACAGCTCCCAGTGTATTCGCACCTGCAGCTTCATCACTTGCCTGTTGCCACAGGACTTTGAGGACTTTCACTATTATTAGTGAAATGGTATGGGCAATGTCTTTTGATTCATGTATAAATTGGATTTAAGTGAGGCAGAGTTGCATGAAGTCATCAGCCTTGCTCTGTCCTCCAGAGTCATCATAGTCCACTGGCAGGAAAGTCAAGATGGCTGCCAATGGCTCAGGATGCAGTGGATGACCTTGGCGTCTTCAGTTTTTAAGCAACTCCACATCACTTGCTTCATCTGCCTTCTTGGCCATTGGAATAAGTTGTACTCATCTGCCTATTCCACCAGAGGAAGTCTTCACATGCTTAGGGTAGACAACCCCCTAACTCAACAATGGATTTGAGACCCCTTGGTTACTCTCAACCTGGTTTGGCCCATCTGCCAAAACGGTTTACCAGTGCATGGCTGCTGTGCATGCTGTAGCTTCTTGGCGCCACAGGTGAGAGTTAGATGGAACAAGTGCACACCAAATATGGAAAGAGCCCCCAAAAGGACTCGGGAGCCATCACACCAAAGATACTGGTTCTCCCTGAACACACCCTACACCCTGGAAAGATAATGACTTAATGAGATACCAAGAAATACCAAGAAATAATAAAACAAAATCAAAAGAATGAAAAAAATAGAGGAGAATGTAAAACATCTCATTAGAAAAAAAACAACCAAACAACTGTCTTGGAAAATAGATTGAGGGGACATAATATAAGAATTGTTGAACTGGTTAAAAATTGTGATTAAAAAAGTGTCTAGATACTATACCTCAAGAAATTCTTAAGGAAAATTGCCCTGAAGTTCTAGAACTAGAGGATAAAACAGAAATTGAAAAAAATACCAATCACTGCCTGAAAGAGATACCAAAATGGAAAGTCACAGATTATAGCTAAGCTTCAAAGGACTCTAAAGAAACAATTTGAATACTGTGAAACTACAATCAGAATAACACAAGATTTATCATCTTCTACATTAAAAGATTAAAGGATATGGAATATAATATTCTGAAGAGCAAAGGAACTGGGTTGGAAACCAAGAATAACCTATCTAGAAAAGCTGACTGTGATACTGCAAGAGAAAAAAAATGATATTTAATGAACTAAAGGACTTTCAGGTATTCTTGAAGAAAAGACTAGAACTGAATGAAAAATTTGGTTTATGAGAATTAGGAGAAACATAGGAAGATCCACATGAAAGACTGATTATAAGGGATTCAATAAGATTAAACTGTTTATTTTTAACTATTAATTATGGTATTATTACTAGGGTAATTCAAAAGATACATAGGTAGAAGGATTGGGGTTGAGTTGATTATGATGATGTGATCCCAAGAAATAAAATAGAGTAAGGAGAGGTAAAATGGGGCAAATAATCTTAAAAAGATGTGTGAATGGCAGAGCTGTTACAGTAGAGGGGAGAAGAGACCAAAGGGTATGTACTGTGGGAAGTTTATTCTCATATGAACTGTGTTTAAAAGGGAATAACATGCACATTATGTAGGGCAAAAGAGCCTTCTTAAATTACAGAGAAATAAGAGGGCAAGGGATTAGGACAAAAGAGGGACTTTTAAAATGGTGCATGGATTAGGGAGGTAGCAGTCAGAAGTAGATTGGATTTCTTTTATATATATGTGTGCTTCATTTATTTTTCAGTTCTTAACATATTCTTCCACAGGAATTTGAATCCAAAATTTTCTCCCTATCTCTCCCCATTGCCGACCTCAGGACAGCATGCATCCTATCCACGCCTTTCTCCAGTCTGCCCTCCCTTCTATTACCCACTCTGTTTCCATTCTCTGTCCCCTCTATTTTCCTGTAAGACAAAATATATTTCTGTACTCCATTGCCTGTATAGCTTAATTCCCAGTTGCATGCTAAAACAATTTTTAGCACTCATTCCTAAAGCTTTGAGTTTCATATTCTCTCCCTCCCTCCCCACCCACCCTCATTGAGAAAACAAGCAATTCAGTATAGGTCATACATGTGTAACAATGCAAAGCACTTCCATAATAGTCATGTTGTAAAAGACCAACCACATTTCCCTCTGTTCTATCCTGCCTTTCATTTATTCCATTCTCTCCCTTGACCTGTCCTTCCACCATAGTGTTTGCTTCGATTATCTCTTTCTTCAATTTACTGTCTTTTCTATTATCTTCCCTCTCCTATCCCCTTCCCCCTTGCCTTCCTGCAGGGTAAAATAGATTTCCATATCCAATTGAATGTATGTTATTTTCTCCTTAAGCCAAATTCTATAAGAGTAAGATTCAATTTTTTCCTTTCATCTCCCCCCATTCCCCTCCATTGTAAAAGCTCTTTCTTCCCCCTTATGTGAGATGATTTGCTACAATCTACCTTTCCCTTTCTCTTACTTCTACTACATTCCATTCAATATTAAATTTTATTTTTTTAGGTATTCTCCCTTCATCTTTAGCTCACCTTGTGCCCTCTGTCTATATATATATATATATATCCACATACATACACACATATATACACACATACACACATACATACACACACATACATACATATATACATATTATAAACATACCCACTCACACTTCCTTCTAACTACCCAAATAGTGAAAAAGGTCTCATGAGTTACAAATAACATCTTTCCATGTAGGAATGTAAACAGTGCAACTTTAATGAGTTCCTTAAACCTTCTCTTTCTTGTTTACCTTTTCATGTTTCTCTTGATTCTTGTATTTGAAAGTCAAATTTTCTATTCAGCTTTGGTCTTTTCAACAAGAGTGTTTGGAAGTCCTCTATTTCATTGTAATTCCATTTTTTTCCTCTGAAGTATTATACCCAGTTTTCGTGGGTAGGTGATTCTTGGTTTTAATGCTAGCTCCTTTGACCTCTGGAATATCATATTCCAAGCCCTTTGATCCCTTAACGTAGAAGCTGCTAAATTCTGTGTTATCCTGATTGTACTTCCACAATACTTGAATTGCTTCTTTTTGGCTGCTTGTAATATTTTCTCCTTGATCTGGGAACTCTGAAATTTGGCTAAAATATTCCTGGGAGTTTCCCTTTTGGGATCTTTTTCAAGAGGTGATTGGTGAATTCTTTCCATTTATATTTTATCCATTGAATCTAGAATATCAGGACAGTTTTCCTTGATAATTTCTTGGAAGATGATGTCTACGCTCTTTTTCTGATCATGGTTTTCAGGTAGATCAATAATTTTTAAATTATCTCTCCTGGATCTATTTTCCAGGTCAATTGTTTTTCCAATGAGATATTTCATATTGTCTTTTAATTTTTCATTCTTTTGGTTTTGTTTTATAATTTCTTGGTTTCTCATAAAGTCATTAGCTTCCATCTGCTCCATTCTAATTTTTTTAAAAAAAACTGTTTTCTTTAGTGAGCTTTTGAACCTTCTTTTCCATGTGGTCAATTTCACTTTATAAAGCATTCCTCTCCTATTTGGCTTTTTGGACCTCTTTTGTCATTTGGGTTAGTATATTTTTAAAGGTGTTATTTTCTTCAGCATTTTTTGGATCTCCTTTAGCAAGTTGCTGACTTGCTTTTCATCATTTTCTTGCATTGCTCTCATTTCTCTTCCCAATTTTTCCTTCACCTCTCTTACTTGGTTTTCAAAATCCTTTTTCTGCTCTTCCATGGCCTGAGACCATTGCATATTTTTTCGAGGTTTTGGATGTGGAAGCCTTGGCTTTTATGTCTTCCTCTGATGGTATGCTTTGTTCTTCCTTATCTGAAAGGATGGAAGAAAATACCTTTTCACCAAGAAAGTAACCTTCTATAATCTTTTTTTTTCCATTTTTTTGTGCATTTTTCCCGCCAGTTACTTGGCTTTTGAGTACTTTGCAAAGGGGTAGGTATACTCCAGGGGACTGTAAGGTCTCAGTTCCTCCAAGTTGGCACAATCAAGGGAGAGGAGTTTACTTCTCTCTAACTGTGCTCTGGTCTGTGAGCAATCACAAGCAATCTTTTCTGCCCTGGCTCTGTGAGTACAATTCCCTCTCCATAGTCACCAACAGTTCTACCATACCAGTGCTATTCCTCACCCCAGGGCTGCCACTCAGAACTGAGACCCAGATCAGTCACTCTATTCCCACAGGGTCTTATGGCTGAGGGCTCCAAAAGTGGATGCTGCTGCCAAAGTGACTACTGCTGCCCTGGGGCAAGACCTGGGGCAAGACCGCACTCCCTTCTCACCCAGGTGAAAGAGCTTTCTTCCTGACCTTTGAAGCTGTCTTTGGCATTTGTGGGTTGAGAAATCTGGGAACCACACCTGCTCCCCATGATTCTGAGTCCTGAAGCCTGCTCCAGTCTTGATTATGCCCTGTGACCAAGGCTGAACTGTGCTCTGCTCTGAGCCCAGTGTGATAGACCTTTTCTGTTGGCCTTCCATGCTGTCTTGGGCTAGAAATCTCTTTTACTCTGTTATTTTGTGACTTCTGCTGCTCTAGAATTTGTCTAGAGTCATTTTTATGGGTATTTTATGGGCTATGGGGGGAGAGCTAGAGCAATACCTTTCTTCAACTCTGTCATCTTGGCTCCACCAGTAAATTATATTTCTGAGGGGAGGATAGGGTAAAAAGAGAGATGGATAAACAATATGAAAGAATAGGATGAGGGAAATAGATAATTAGTGATTATAATTTTGAATACAAATGGTATGAATTCACCCATAAAATGCAAGTAGATAGCAGAATGGATCAAAAACCAGAACCCAACTATATGTTGTTTATAAGAAACATATTTAAAAAGGAAACACGTAGAGTAAAAATAAATGTTTGAAGTAGACTTTCTTTTGCTTCAGCTGATATAAAAAAAGTGAAGCAGGGGTGTTTGTTATGATCTCAGACAAAGTTAAAGCTAAAATAGATTTAATTAAAAGAGATAAGCAGTGAAATTACATTATGTTAAAAGGTACCATAGATAATAAAGTAATATCAGTACTGAACACATTCACCAAATGGCACAACATCCAACTTTTTAAAGGAAAAGGTAAATGAATTACAGGTGTCAATAAATAGCAAAACTATTGTAGTGGGAGATTTCAAACTTCATCTCTCAGAACTAGAAAAATCTAACAAAAACTGATTAAGAAAGAAGTCAGGGAAGTTAATAGAATCTTTGATAAGCTAGATATAAGAGACATCTGGAGGGAAGTGAATGGGAATAGAAATGATATAGAAACCTTTTCTCAGCAACACATAACACCTTTTCAAAAAATTGTCCATATATTAAGCCACAAAAACTTTATAGTTAAATGAACGATAGAAGAACTATTAAATATATCCTTTTCATAATGCAATAAAATTACATTTAATAAAGAACCATGTAAACACACATTAAAAATTAATTGAATACTAACTAACCTATACCTAAGGAATGAGTAGACAAAACAGGGAAAGATGAGAGGAATAGATATACATGAACAACAATCATCCAGAGTAGTCTAAAGTGCTCTTAATCTGGGGGGCTTATCTTCTTTCATTTTTTTTACTCTTGAACAATGATCATTAAACTATGTCCCTTGGGCCAAATCTGCTGTCCTATGAGCTAAGAATGGTGTTTACATTTGTGAATGCAGTGCAGTCCCAATCCTAGATCTAGGAAACTGAGAAAAAAATTACTTTAGGTTATCAATCTTTCTGTTTATCCTGGTGAAACCATTTTGAAATATCTGATAAAATGACTGCAGAGTGACCCAAAGAGTTTTGAAATCTCTGGGGAGAGACATAATTACTCTGATGCCTAGTATTAATCTCAGATGTGTCTCCTATTATTTCCAGACTGACTAGTTTTTTCCAACCTATATCTGTGGTGCTAGCATTGGTTATGTAGCAGTTGTTAGCAGCCACTGATGTACTTGATATAAAGAAGTGTAGACAATAGAATCACAGAGAAGAACACACTATGGTGAAAGGGAGGCAATGTGTTGGATATAAAATTTCCCACAGAACCAGAAAAGATCTTTTCTGCTTGCGGGCTTGGTAGGCTGATACCATCTTTCCCCGACTTGGAAGCAGGAGACAAGGATAACAACTCTGAAGGGCACTTGGGTTCTAACATCAGTCATTGTTCTTATTTTTATATCAAAAGCACCATCATCAAGCTCAGCTAAGGTAATGCAAAAACAAGTCATACTCTTTTAAATGAAGAATTAAAGAGAAAAGGACAGATCAGCCAGATGTCCAGTGAATCTTTCAGTGTCAAGATAGAAGATGCTGCATAAGCTCCAATCATACCAATTTTGTTTCCTCTTGATGGAAACTGTCTTCCAGAATTTGCATTTATTCCAAGTATCCCCAATTCCAACACAAAAACTGGTGAATGGACACTGGATGGCATCTATCTAGCAATATAGGCCACATTTGAGCAAAAGTCAGAATTAATTACTGTCCAATCAAATCCTACATGTTCTGGAATCCTAGAGGCTAACGTGGCTGAGCAACCCAAAAAGCAGTTACTGTCTTAATCAGGCACTTTTACAAAGTGTTGGAAGAGATGAAGCCAGTCTCATAAAACACTTCTAGCAATGATTATTTAGAGTAATGTCCTAAACCTTTAATAGTTAATCATTGATCAAAGATCAGTTATTTCACCTAACTACTGATGAAGAAAATTAAAGTTGTGGTTTAGCTTGTAGAAAACATATTGAATTTGGAATCAGAAGGCCTCGTCTGGATTCTTGACTAAGCAATCTGATATCTGTATGGCCCTGTTAATTAGTGATCAAGCATTTATTCATGGCCTAAAAGATGCCAGTGTTGTGCTAGGCACTGGAAATATGAAGAAAAAATGAACAATCTCTACCCTCAGGGAATTTACATTTGATGTGAGAAACCAAATGATAAGAAGATCACAGTGTATGTGGCAAGGATCTGTTTTGATACGAGCAGCCAGGATCCATGGTCCATAAATACTAACATTGTGCTTGAGCCATGCTGACACATCATTATGCAACCATAGATAACGTAAACTTATGAGCTTATTCTTAGCGTGATATCTTCTCTGTGTTCTTCCCTGTATATCAGGTGAGCACTGGTTAGTGAATGCAGATGCTGCAAGCGCAGTTGCTGTATTGAAGGCAGATTTTACCCTGGTTCATCTTGCCAGCCACCATGAGGATAAAATGAAATGCAGATGCCGTTCCCCCTTTCCCTGCTCATCTCACTGGCCACTGTGAGAATAAAGACAAAAGGTGGATGTTTACTCTCCTCCTTTCAACCTGCTAGTAACATTAACCCCTTGTCACTCAAAACTGTTTGGAGGATGATGTGGGTTAGGACAGTAGAGTGGGAGGATTGGTGATGTGGTAGGAAAATAATATAATATTTTAAGCAAGAGAGGATGAGGACATAAATTGGGGTAGTTATTATATGAGTGGAGAAGAAAGTGATAAATATGCAATATGTTGTAAAAATAGATTCAAGAAGACTTAGGACTGATTGAATGAGGAAGTAAAATACCTAAATTCTATTTCTCATGTATAAAATATAAATAGCATTAGCTGTACTACGTACCTCAAGCTTTTGAGAATATTAAATGAGATAATTCATGTAAAATGCTTTGTAAAATATCTCATCTATTATTATAAAACTTGGACTGACATTTGCTATTTTACTCTATTTTCAAAAGAGTTCAAAGATATTTTTAAACAGTGTCAACACAACTAGAGATAAAAACAAGAGTAGGAAACATCTTTATCAGAGATTATCTTCCCTTGCATTACATTTCATAATTAAATTCTAGTGGCAAGACAAAAATTAGGACAATTGGTGATGGCCTGACATGCAGTGGATGAACTTGGTGTCTTTGTTGACTAAGCTCTAAGCACTCCACAGCACCTGCTTTAGCTGCCATCATGGCTTTGTATACCTCTGTCTTAAACCCAATTCATGCGTAAGTCAGGACTTTGCTCTGTGATGTCCTCGGTCCTCTTTGAAAATGAAGGAAAAACTACAACTTTTGATAATCTTAGGTGAAAGAATTATTGTAAAATAGTTGTTATTTATGTGCCAATATCTGTGGCAGAGGGAGAAGTAAATAAATGAGGCAAAGACAATTTTCAAGATTCCCCCAAATAAAGTCATTATATTCCTTAATAGTTAATCACTTCAATGTGAAGGTGGACAAAAGAGGGGATAGACATCATCTGATTGGGGAAAACCTATCCCATCTACCATTATGTTCTCTAGAGGAAGCCTTTTTCAATTCCTCTTAATTTTAGTGCCATCATCCTCTTAATTATTTATCATGCATACTGCTTATTTGTACATATTTCTTTACTTGTCTCCTCAGTTAGATTATGAGTTCCCTTGAGGAGTGTTTAGTGCAGTGCCATGTATACAGCAAGTGCTTAATAAATGTTTATTGACAGATTAATTGACAAAGACCAGTTAAGCAAAACTCAGAGATACAGGTGCCTATCATTGTCTCCAAGTGTGTTTTGGGGAGGGTTCTGACTTCTAGAAATAAGATTGGTCATATTTTTAATCTGAACTCAAAATCCTTCTTGACTTATTTTTTATTTAAATTATTTGGGTTCACGTGTATTATTCCTCTGGTTCTTTCTTCATTTGATGTCAGTTCATACAAGTCTTAATTTGCTTTTCTAAATCTTTATAGTCATAGTTTCTGATAGTACAATTAAATAACTTCTTACTTTCACATACTACAATTTGTTCATCCATTTCCTTAATCACTTCCAAATTTTCCTACCACAAATAATTTATATATATAATATATACATATATGTATATATACATATATAGCTATATCTATACATATATACATACATGCATATATACATATATGTATGATATACACACATGTATATATACACATATGTGTGTGTATGTATATATGTATACATACATATGTGTGTGTGTATATATATATATATATATATATATATATATATATATATATATACATAATCTTCAGTTCTGGCTTTGACCTCTTTGGGACATATGCTTGGTCCAAAGATAAACCTTAGTGACTTTTCTTGCATCATTCCAAACTATTTTTCAGAATGTTTACACTATTTCACAGTTCTACTGACAGTCTAGTGAATTAGTGTACCTGTCTTTCGCCTTGCTAACATAGACTATTTCTGCCTTTTATCATCCTTGCCAATTGTCTGGGTATGAAACAAAACCTTATAATTATTTTAGAGATATTTTAACAGATAGTAAATACCTCCTTATTGACATGGAGGCAGATTTATATCAGTTATGTTTTATATGCAGTTAGATCATTGGTTAGCTAATAAGGCAAAATTAGTTAGAAATTAGAACTACAAAAAATGGGAAGATATTCCATGCAATTAGTTACCAAAAAAGTTACCAATCCAGCTTATGTAGCAGGTTCTTACCTTCCAAAGTGTGGGGAATGAAGAAAAGTAAAGTAATTATTGTTGTTCCTTAGAGTTTAACTAATATAATATAATTGCCATGATACAGAGGTCAAACATCCTAGAAGTTGCCTTAATCAGTCAATATTTTATCTCCTTGTCAACCAAGTCCAAGTTCTTTGGAAAATATTTTGGAAAAATGATGACAAAAACACCTGAGCAGTATCACTTAATAAAACAGTGAAAAGCAGTGGAAGAGAAAGTCAACCTGCAGAGATCTCAGTTTGAGATATATCTGAGCCAGATTATCCCAACACCAGCCATAGATGAAAATAAAAGGATCACAGCTGAGAAGCATAACAGATGTCAGCATTTTTCTGTCTCATTATCTATGACAGTCAAACCAAAACTTGTGAGCAAGTACAACAATTCAATAACCAAGGTGTTATTTGATCAAATGGAAATGCATTGTAAGAGTGGTATGAACCGACCAAATATACACAGTAGAAATCTCTGATGGAAGTAAACAATCTCAGAGGTATTCAGGGATCAATTTTCCAGATATTTAAAAAGGAGGAAGATTCCAAAAGAAAAGAAAAGATTGCTAAGGGCATTATTGAGGGCTGAGGATTGTGGAAAGTAGTGAAGAACAAATTATATCTATACTCTCAACTCAGATGCCAATTTATTATCTTTAAAATCTTTATGAAATTGGTTTATGTACATGTAATATTTGTTTTAGAGTCTTCTTCCTGATACCAAGGTCCTCAGTACAGAGTGAGGTACTTCTAAATTTCTTGGTTCGTTGCTCTATCCAAATCAGCTGAAATCTTCATTATGTAATACTCACTTCCCCATGCTGAGGCAATAGGTCACTAGTTTCACTTAAAAGCACATAAATTCACAAAGCTCACTGTGAAAGATCTGAAGTCTGGGGGAGTAGACAGTGTAGGATTTACCTCAGAGTTCATAGAAACTAACAATACCCATGGGTGAGAAATTGTGTCTACAGGAACCTTCACCAATTCACTCATTTACAATACTGCCAAGAGTCTTATAGTGGTTTATCTGGGAACACCAAAAGTTTACCCTTCCATATTGGTATTCCATTCCACATACACTTCCTCTAGTTACTTGTGCAGCATTTCTTTCCCAACAATTTTCATGAAAGGCTCTCGCTACTATTGCTTCCTATTGAAGATCTCTCCCCAACAGTTCTCCTTGTATCCCTAGCAGATGGCTCCAGTTTCTGGCCCCTATCACAGTCTTTTCACCATCTGCACTCTGATTGAAGTCTACACCTGCAGGTTTCCTTGGCTTCCAAAAGATAGCAGTTATTCCCTAGGGACCAACTTTCCTCTTCTAATATCTTGGCAACCTGTCAAACAATTCAAGGATAGCCCTGTTCATAATTATCTTTGCTTGAACTATGGTCCTAGACCTAGGATTCACATAAGATCTTGCAGGAGTTAGAGAAATCTCTCTCTCTCTCTCTCTCTCTCTCTCTCTCTCTCTCTCTCTCTCTCTCTCTCTCTCTCTCTCTCTCTGTCTCTCTCTCTCTGTCTCTCTGTCTCTCTCTTTCTCTCTTTCTGTCTCTGACACACACACACACACTCATACATTTTCTGCATTTATAAGTAAGTCATTCTTTCAAATTATACTTTGGTTTTTTGTGACTAATCACATTTTGTGTTCTCTCTCTCATCCAGTGCCCCAAACTGTGCCCTCATATCAACATGCGTCAGCCTTCCCTATGGGATAAAGTCTTAGAGGAAACACTCCATTCCCTCCATCTGACTCTCAGTTAATCTTAATTCCCCTTGTGCAGTTGGGAAGAGTTATTCAGATTACCTACGTCCATATCTCCAAAGATTTAGTGGCAGGTGGGGACATATTCTCTTTATTCCCAATAATAAGAAGAGACAGAATTTTTTAGTTCATATTTCACATATATTGTGCATGAAAATAAGTGAGGAATACCCTACTGTCTTCCTATTTCAACAAAATTAAATGTAATGTTGTTCCACATTACATTTAATCCTATTACATAAATTACATAAATGTGGATTACATTTAATTCACATTACATAAAATCCTATTCTTAGCTTTAAAAATATCCACTATTTAAGTCAAGTAGGAACAAGGGATAGCTAGACAGCAAGCCTGGAAAGATCTAGAGATTTTAAAGGAATATGAACTCAGTGTTGCTCACTAGTGTAATATGGTAGTCCCCCAAAAGCAATTCAGTCTGAACCTATATTAATAGAAATATGATACTTGGAGCAATAGACCTGACTTACTCAGGTCTCATCAGGTATATATGTTTACTTCTGTATGCTAGATTTTAGGAAGGGCATTGATATGTCAAATGAAGAGCAATGAGGATGGAAAAAGACCTGAAGATTTTGCCATGTTAGAACTGGCGAAAGGAGCTGGCAATATTTAGGCTAGAGAAGATATAAAAGTTAGAGAGTAGAGCATGACAGCAATTTTAAGAATTCATATGGTACTTGAATTTCTGGGAGCCAAGATGGTGGAGTGATCTGTAAATGCTGTCCCACTTCCCTTGTCAATCTTGAAAACCTAGAGAATATTTCCCTAGGAAATATCCAGGAGCAGTGAGATCAGCTGAAGGGGTAAACAGTTTCTTAACCCACTAGACTAGGAAAATTGCAAAGGGGGATCCCTCTTGCCACGGCTGAAGGGGACCAGTTGTCCTAGAGTTGTCCTAGACAGCCCCACCTCAGCGAACCAGGAGAAGATCCTGAGTCCCAGATGGGTGGAGCTCATAATCGTCAACACCAGAACCCAAGGCCTGCCTCAGCACAGCCAGGGGAATCAGGAAGACACTAGCACAAACAGGGTTCACCAACCACTAAGCCTGCCTATGCTCAGGAGAAGAGACCTCCTGTGACCAGATCACCCCTCTTCCACACTTAATGCAGCTAGCTCCAGGGTAACTCCAAGGAAACCTGAAAGACTTCACATGGCCTCTGCTATGGCAAACCAACCAGCTCAGCACCAGGTCAGCTACAGCTTTCTAGCTTTTAGATGAAAGAACCAGAGGCCACAATACACAAAGACTCAAGTTCTAAGCACAAGCACCATGGGACAGAACACTCTGATGCCCCAGAGGCAGAGATCCACTTTAAAAGTCAGGAAAAGGTTGATCATCACAAGCAAGAAGCAAACCAGAAAAGATAAGACCATAGAGTCTTTCTATGGGAACAAGGACCAAAACATGAATACCAAAGAGGTCAGCATTGAAATTGTGCTCCCAGCTGAAACTTCAGAAGGGAATATGAACTGGTCTGAAGCACAAAAAACATTCTTGGAAGAGCTGAAGAAGGATTTTAAAAGCCAAATTAGAGAAATAGAAGAAAAACTGGTCAATGATTTTAAAAAAAATATGAAAAAAGAAATCATGGAAGAATTTAAAAGGAAAATTGGACAAATGGAAAATGTTTTGATTTTTGTGAAAGGATACCCTTGAACCCAGGACAAAAATATTTTCCTTGTAGAAGATGTGATATTGATGTTACAAAATTATTGTGCCTATTTTATAGGTGAGGAAAGTGAGGCCTAATTAAGCTAAATGTTGTTTGTGATCACATAGCTAAATGTTAGATTAGAATTCAAACACAGATCTCCACATTACAAACTCCAAAGAAAGGGTAGGGTACAGACAATTGACAGGGAAGAAGAGAGGTTATTCCAAGTAGGGAAATAGAAAGCATTAAGTTAGAGAAGGGTGAGTGTCAATAGTGTTTAAAATGAATGGTTTAACTTTCCAGAGTCAGAAGGTGCATAGAAATAGTGGCAAATAAAATTGAAAAAGCAGATGGAGATCAGTTCATGAAAGATTTTTGATCAGTTATCTGGTAGAGGTGATCTGTGCTGGGAGTTCGATCCTCTATAATTTTCTCCCCATACCTATCATGGTCATCATATGTTATCAACCCCCATAACTAGAGGGGAGACAATAATGAAGCCTCAGTCTCAGTGATCTTTAATAGCAATGTTTTTAGTTGAGGGCATCTTGGAAGTGGTCCTCCAGGAGCATAGTAATTTTTTTGACAGAAAGTAAGTTTAGGTCAGATTGTTCTTTATATAGAAGATAAATTGGCCCTCTTTTATAAGTTATATATCACCACTCAATCTGGCCTCTAATGTTCTGGAAATGCTGTTTGCCAAAGTCACAAATAATTGAACTTATGGATAGTTGATTCTGAATTCATGACTGATCTTTTAGGCAGCACAGTCATTATAGATTCAACACCTTCAATGACTTTAGACACATGACTGTTCTCTATTTGCAAAACAGAGAAAACAAGGAACTTACAGTATGCTAAAAGAAACCACAGAAGAAAAGCAATATAGATATTACGTTTATATCTTCCAAATGGTGGAGTTTCTAAATTCATAAAGGAAAAATGAATTCCATTGTAAGAATAACTAGTAACAAAGTAATGGCAAGAAACTTTAATGTTCCCCCTTGATAGTTGGACAAACCTATCAGAGAGATTAATAAAAGGTAAAGTGTAGAATTCAAAGCTTTGCTGCAGAAACTAGACCCAAAAGACTTCTGACCTATTCTAAATGGGAATGCTAGAGAATACACATATTTCCCCACTCACATGGAACTTTTATAAAATTCTCCATGTATTAGTGTGCAGAGATTTTACAAATAATTGTGAAATGGCAGAAATAGCATAAAAGTTAATAGCATAAAGATAACTTTGTGGATTTTAAACTCTACATAAGTATGACATTATTATTGTCATGGTTTAGTTTAAGTCCTATTTCTTCTGCATAACCTTCTTCTACCTCTTCAGTCTTTGCGAATCACTCCTTTCTCTGAACTTTTATTGTACTTATTATCTGGATCACAAATGTACTATATGCTAATTTGCATAATTATTTAATTTGTCACAATTATTCATTCAACAAATATTTAACATGGATTTTAGTCCAAGACATTGTGCTGGGGCAATTTGGGAGCTAATAAGACTATCCTTGGCCTCAAAGCACTTGCCAGCTAAAGACAACTGAGGATACAGTAGATAGAGTGTTGGAGTTAGATTCAGGAAGACCTGAGTTCAAAACCTATCCAAGACACTGCCTGTGTAACCTTCTCAAGTCCCTTAACCTCACGGTACCTCAGTTTTTCCTGTAGAAGGAGGTCATTTTACTCAATGCTGTCTAAGCTTTAAATGGTCTTCCAGTTTTGAAATCTATGATCTTATTGCAATGATCTTTTTCTTCAACTAAAATATGAATGCTTCAAAAAAGAGTCATTTCTGATAATACTTTTTATCTTCCATCCCCTACACATGGTGGGGTTCAATAAATGTTTGCTGATCATACTACAATCCTAACCTGGACTGACTGGTTCTAATTCTACTTCTCACTTCTCAAGTAAAATTGAGGCATTTAATTGTTGTATTTTGGCACCTATAGATAATTAGGATTCTGGAATAGGAGCTTACACTCTGAAAGGTATAAATTATGGGTTAACCCTGTCTTGAATCAGTAACCAACACTTTTAACTTTTGCTAAATGCTAAGGATACAAAGAAAGCAAAAGATAGTCCTTATGCTCAAGGAGTTCATAATCTAATGGGAGAAGAAAACACATAAAAACTAGCTGAAAGGAGAGAGGAGTGAAGGCACAAGGGCATGATGAAGTCATGTAGCCAGATAGGAAATAAGTTGTCTCCTCTGACCCCCTCCTTCAAAAGAAGATCGAGGAGGAGCTCTCTGGGGACCCTTCTCTCTCCAATCAAAATTGAGAGAGGGACCCAAGTGGCTGGAGTTACAGAGGGTAAGTGAAACATACACCAAGGGAGAAGAATTGAGCTCTCTCTTACTCCTCCTCTTCCCTTCCCCCAATCCCTGACACATACAAACCATACATACAACTGTAGGTCCTGTGGTCCTGCTAGAAAATTGCATTGTTGTTAGTCAGAGATTAGGGGTAACGTCAATACAAGGGATAACTTCTGGCGACTGGGACACAAGGAATACAAGATACAAAGAGTTAATAACCAGAAAATAAATGATACCCAATACTTGGGGAATGATAGGCATTGTTTTCCTAAATTTCTCTGCTCTTTGATTGGTGGAGCTACCCTGACTCAAAGACACTTACTGATTGTTAGTTATAGCCCTGTGATCAGTATCTGCTCCTTCATGACCAGGCAACTGCAACAGCCAGAAAAACGTATGCCAGTGGGACCTAAGCACACTGAAAGGGGGAAGTCAGTCTAAATTATTGGAAAGCCAATATTATAGAGTATATATTTAAAAGAAGAGCGTTCTTATTATTTCAAGTAGGCATGTAACTGGAGCTAAATAGCTACATATTGCCTAGGAGAGTTCATTGGAGTAATTAATAGGCAAAATGGTTTGTAATTAGCACTTTTTTTTTTTTTTTACTAAATAAAAGAATTCTTTTGAAGTCCTTGAGTTTGATTGAAAACTTGTAAGTACTCTCAAGCAGTTTTCAACATTCTCCTGCAGTCTTGTTGAGACTGTTAATTTGCTTGGCCAAATTGTAGTGCATTCTGAATTAATGAAATTGACAGCAGGAAGAAGGAATATAAACCAGGTGCCACAGAGGGAGACATGACAGAAGAGGGCATGGACTGCTCCATGAAGTGGCTGTAGCAGCATAATTCACTAGAAATTATTTAAGGAAGAGTTTCTGCTTATATAAACCACTGATGTATAAGGCAATTTTCCAGGAACAAATGCAGTTTTAAGAGTGAGCCAGAACAGTTTCCTGATACACCTACGGCCACATAACTTGATCATGACCCTGCAGCTAAAAAGTATGGAAGGAGAGATTCAAATACAAGTCTTTGACTAGAGTTACATACCATATCTAAGACTCCTTGCTTATGTCAAAATCTTATTTTGGGGTTCCTTAATTACAAAGGATGCCCAGAGCATATGTTGTGTCTGCCTCTGCATGTTTCTCCTTTTCTTGGTTGCAGAAACATTCCAGCCCTGTTGGTCTAAAGCAGTGGTCTCCAAAAATGGAGTCCAGGACTCCCTAAGCAATTATGACTTAATTCCAAAGGATGAGAGGAGGAAAATGGATTAATTGCCTCCAACCTTCCTTGAGATGGCCAAGTGAGGGGATTTTCTCCAATACAATTACACATAATACTATCCCTCCACACTTCCTCTAGTCTGCTCCCTCCCTCCCCTGTACAAGTTCCCTGTAGAAGGCAATGGTTCTTCGTGGCAGTAATAATTCTGGAATATTCTTATAACCTCTCCTCAAATAACCATAGAAACTACTGCCTAGTGCTGTTGCAAATGTTCATCTCTCTCCCCTTCGCTCCTCAGCATACATACCTCCAGAATGCCTTGGGGCTACTGTGAGGTTGCCCCTCAGAGCACTGACTCTGGGTAACTGAATGTAACCATAATGGGAACCCTGCCTTTCCCTTTTTCATTCTGTGCAAGATAGAATCAAAGGGAATGAGCAGGTATGGATCAGTAGCAATATAAATTGCAGATTTGACAATATTCTCTTTCTTCCCAAACTCTTTCAAAGTTCCATTTCTGTCAAAATCAAGTTCTAAACCTTGGTGCTTTTAATGAAGCACCAAAGGGATATAGTGAATCATAAGTGACTCCACCCCATGAATCTAATCATTTGCCAAATTTTGTAATTTCCAATTCGACAACATCTATCTGACAGCTGTCCTCTTCTCTCTGCTGACATAGACACCATCCTAGTTCAAGTCTTCATCAGCTCTCAGCTGAACTCTTGCAATAGCCTCCTAATTGGTCTCCCTGCCTCAGATTTCTTTCACATTCCAAACCATACTCCATACAGCTGTCAAAGGGATCTTCCTAAAGGATAAGAATTACCATGTTAGTTCCTCACTCAGTAAACTCCAGTGTCTCTCTATTGACTAACAAAAATTATTTCACCATTTCTCTTGCTTTTTAGTTCTATTTTTGTGTCAGCTAGATAATGGATATATACATACATATATATTTTATGAATAAATAAATGTACATATATTGGGCTATATATTCAATTTTATTTTGCTGATTTATGGCTCACTCCTAAGATATCAGTTGTCTATTAATTGCCAAATCTAATGACATTTTACCTCAATCCTCTTTTTTTTTTTACCTCTCTATAACCTTTTACGTTGTCATCAGTTCTCATGGACACTCTTGTCTCTCGGGTTTTGCAACACTTCTCTCTCCTGGTTTTCTTCCTCCCTGTCTGATGTCTTTTGATTTCCTTTCCTAGTTCTTCATTCAGCTCATGCCAATTAATTATGAGAGTTTCCTAAGGTTTTATTCTGGGCCTTCTTTTCTCCTTCTATGTTATTTATTTTAGTGAACTTATTAGCCCTCAAGAATTTAATTGCCTTGTAGAAGTGAACACTTCTACAGTGTAGAACACTGAAAAAAATAATAATAAAAAAGAATTTAATTGCCATCCATATTCCAATGATTTTCAAATCTATTCATCCAATATTATATCTCCAAGTGCCTATTGGACATTTCAAACTGGATGACTCCTTGACATTTTTAGATTTAATATATCCAAAATTGAACTCAATATCTTCCTCTCAAACCTTCTTCTCATTCAAAATTCCCTATAATTATTGAGAGTACCCCATCCTTATAATTACTCAGGCTCTCAGCCCCAGGTATAATCCTTGACTCAGTCTTTCTGACCACTCTCATATTCACACTATTACCAAGTCCTGTTGACTATACTTATGAATTTATGAACTTATTATTATTATGAATTTATGAAAGCAACAATTCTTATATATTCCACCGTCTCTCTTCCTATACTGACACCACCCTGGTCTAAGCCCTCATGACTTCATGCCTGACCTATTTCAATAGTCTTCGGATTTCTTCCTGCCTCAGATTTCTGTCCATTCTGCTCCATCCCTCAATGAGTCATTAAAATGATCATCCTAATACACAAGTCTCACCATGTCACCTCTCTACTCAATAAACTCCAGTCATTGTCTATTACCTCTAGTATTAAATATAAAATCTTCTGTTTAACATTTGAAACCCTTCACAAGCTGACACCCTCCTATGTTTCAGTCTTCTTACACTTTACTGAATTCCATGCTACTGTACTGTTTATTACCAAAGACAATCCATCTCCTGACTCCATGTTTTTATTGGTTGTCCCTCATGCCGGTAATTCTTTTCCTTTTCATCTCTGCCTCCTGATTTCCCTGATTTCTTTCAAGTCTCAGTTAAACTCACTCTTTCTGCAAAAAATCTTTCATAATCTCTCTTAATTTTAGTTTCTTCTCTCTGAGATTACTTCCAGTTTATTCTGCATATACTTTTCATGTACATAGTTGTTGTTTGCATTTTGCCTCTCACACTAGAATGTGAGCCCCTGGAGGCAAAGAACTGTTTTTGCCTTTCTTTGGATCTGCCGCATTTAACATAGTATTTGGTATGTAGTAGGTACTTCCTTTATTGTGCCTGAGTCATAGGAGATGTGTGACACAAAAAATTTGGAATCCATTGATCTTTCTGATTTTATCAAATCTTTTGGGGAAGATGAAGGAAGAAAATGTCAGTGATTCACTGGTTGGATGAAGCTTCCTAGCAATGCCATCCCCCTAATGGAGAAGGGCATGTCTGCTTTGGAACTAATAACCTCTGCCAAATGTTTTACTAAATAGACTAATCATTCAATTTGCTTTTAAACTTTACTTGAGTTAGAGTCTTTCATTAAATATATTTGGAGAATGGTTCAAATATCCACTGAAATTGTAGTGTTTCAGAAAAAAAATTAAAAACTTATTTATATGTTTCTTTTGGAATGACAACATGTATATTGGATATTGAATACAGTGCTTGACTTGGAGTCATGAGGATCTCATTTTTCTGACCTTTACTTTGTGGCTTTGGGCAAATCACTTAATATCTGAGAACTTCAAGCAAACGTCTAGGATAAATGAGTTCCCTGTCTCTTTGGTGGAAGGAGTTCTTTGAACTTCTTCCTGTACTCCTACATATATTTAATTCCATTCCATGAGTCCTAACTATAAACTCATTTCTCACTGTTAAGTACATCCTTTTCATTCACATGTGAAAGTTTAGTTAAAAAATTGTTATTATTATTCCTTAGCCTCCTATTTGCATCAAGAAAATATCTGATGCGGTAGCTATAGCTCATGGTTCTTCTACTAAAACTGTAAGTTCCCTGAGGCCAAGCACTGTATGTCATTCATGTGTGTATGATATAGGACAGTATGGTCTGTAGGCAGAGACTGGCAAACAGTAGACACAATGCATGTTTCCTGAAATGAATTTAATTGAATCCAACAGTTGGGAGGCCAAAATATGAAGTATATATTTTCCGTAGTTATTTGTTTGAAGTGAAAGGAAAATGCAATCATGACCTAGAGTCTTATAGGATCATATTTCACAATCATAAGATTTAGAGCTGGAAGTGACTTTAGAGCTAAGTCCAATGCCCCTGTTTTATAGGTAATGGGTCTGAGACTCAGAGAGGTGATAAAACTTCCCCAAGGTCACATAACCAATGAAAGCCAAGCTGTAGTTCAAACCCAAGTCCTTCCAGTCCAAATGCAGTTGGTTTTTTTCCCTAGAAATAAAAAAATAAGAAATCCAGGAGCAAAATTTCAAAAACTGTCAGCATATAATAGATCTATCCAAATATATACTTACCCCTTTTAAGAAGAATACTTTCAAAGGTATCATTTCACAATTAATATCTTTTTGAAAAAAAATTCCTTAATCTATCCATTCTTCTAATTTTGCTATTCAGATATTTAAGAAAAAAAAATCTTTTATTAGGGAAAGTATTGTTGATCATTTTCCAGGAAACAATCTGCAAATAGCCAATTTTTATATGGTTCAGTATGATTCAGATTAGCTGAGATATCCTTCCCCATCCCAACACACAGCTTGTGTTAAAATAACTCATTAAATAAACATACAAACAGTACAATCAATTTAACCAACAAACATTGTCCCTGGGCAATTACCAATTACCATTTAGACAACTAATAATGACTTTATGCAACATTTGAACAATAAACTTCTCATGCACACATTTGTAGAACCCAATTGCTATAATAGTAAGATGTCAAATGTAGTATTATTATTTAAAAACACAATAAGTTTCAGAGATTATATTTTCTGTACACCTATGTTTTATGTGAAAATTTTCAGAAAGTCAAAGCTTATGGAATCAAGATATTTGTTTTCTTTCTCAAAAATCTTAATTCCATAGGAGTTGAACTCTGTTGGGATCCCAGGATTTTTGGATGCCAAGCTCTTCTCATGAAACGTCATATAATAATAACAATTGCAACACCACCAGTAATAATTTTATTCTAATTGAGAAAGTAAACTGTCACAGAAAGTATTTAGATTAGTGAAAATTCCTTTCTCATAAATGGGCTATTCAATTCAACATGCAACCCTGAATATCAGGTCTCTGGAGATGAAATGGATTGTACGTAAAGGATTTCAGATAAAAAAAAATTCAAGGTTGAACTATAAGACTGCTATTGTCATGCATCAGGTAAAGAAATTGGGAGATGTTCTACAGAGTTGTGGACCAATAAAAATCAATGGGCTGATTGACTTTTATTCTTTTACCCTGACTGGGTACTATGAAATTTCCCACAGTTGATCATCATCACAATATTGATGTTGGGTACAATGTTGTCCTGGTTCTGTTCATTTCATTTTGTATCAGCTCATATAAGACTTCACAGTATGTTAGAGTTGTTTTGATGGGCATTTCTCTAATCAAAATGATTTATAGCTTTGATTTCTTCTTCAGAAAAACTGCCTGTTCATATCTTTAGCCATTTATTAATTAGGGATTGGTGCATATTTTTATAAATTTGTCTTGGTTACCTATATATTGGAGAAATATATTTTTTTTCAGAGAAACATTCTGTAACCCCTTCCCTAAGTTTCCTGCTTTCATTGTAATTTTAGCTCCATTGGTTTTGTTTGTGCAAACAAAAAAGTAAATTCATGTAATCAAAATTCTCCATTTTACTTCACATGATCCTCTCTGTTTCTTGTTTGATCATAAAATCTTCTCTTATCCATATATTATATTTGAAAAGTAAATTTTTCTACCCCCAATTTATTTATTATATCACTCTGTCTAAATAATTCATCCATTTGGACTTTATTTTAGAACATTTATGAGTGGTATTGCTCTATTCATAGTTTCAACCAAACTGCTTTTTACTTTTCTCAGAAAGTTTTCTTTTTTTTAAAAAAATTATTTTATTTATTTTCGGTTTTCTACAATCACTTCCATATATCTTAGATTTTTCCTCCATCCCTCTGAACTCCCTGCCTGAGATGGCATGCAATCTTATATAGGTTCTACACATACATTCTTATTAAATATATTTTTACCTTAGTCATGTTGCATAGAAGAATTAAAATGAATGAGAGAAACCATAAAACAAAACAAAACATAACACAAGTAAAAATGGTCTGCTTCATTCTAGGATCCAATTCCATAGTTCTTTCTCTGAATATGGAAAGCATTTTTCCTCAAAAGCCCATTGGGAATTTTTTAGGTCCTTACATTGCTATGAAGTACTAAGTCTACCAGAAAAATTCCTCACACGTTGTGGTTGTTGCTGTGCTCCTTTTACTGAGCATCAGTTCATATAGGTCCTTCCAGGCCTCTCTGAAGTCTTCATGTTCATCATTTCTTATAGCACAATAGTATTCCATTACATTCATATACCACAAGTTGTTCAGCCATTCCCCAATTGATGGGCATCCCCTTGATTTCCAGTTTTTGGCTACCAAGAAGAGAGCTACTATAAATATTTTTGTACATGTGGGACCTTTTCCCATTTTTATGATGTCTTAGGGATACAATCTTACAAGGGATATTGCTGGGTCAAAGGGTATGTAAATTTTTGTAGCCCTTTGAGCATAGTTCCAAATTGCTCTCCAGAATGGTTGGATCAGGTCACAGCTCCACCAACAATGAATTAATATTCCAACTCTCCCACATCTTCTCCAACATTTATCATCTTCCTCTTTTGTCATGTTAGCCAGTCTGATAGGTGTGATGTACCTCAGAGTTGTTTTGAGTTTCTTCTCTCTAATCAATCATGATTTAGAGCATTTTATCACATGACTATAGATGGCTTTAATTTCTTCCTCATAAAATTGCCTGTTCATATCCTTTGACCATTTATCAACTGGGGAATGACTTCTATTCTTGTACATTTGACTCAGTTCTCTATATATTTTAGAAATGAAGCCTTTATCACAGTTGCAAAAATTCTTTCCCTGTTTTCTGCTTCCCTCAGCAATTTTTCTCAAATGGTGAGTCATTACAGCCTTGAAATTTGGATTTTTGGGTTTATCAAACACTAAATTGCTACTTGCTACCATGTATTGCATACCTAGTGCAGACAGGTGGTACAATGAACACAGTGCTAGACCTGGAGTCAGGAAAGCTCATCTTCCTGATTTCAAATCTGGCCTCAAATACTTACCAGCTGTGTGGCTCTGTGCAAGCCACTTAACCCCATGTGCCTCAATTTCCTCATCTGTCAAATGAACTGGAGAAGGAAATGGCAAACCACTCCATTATTTTTGCAAAGAGAAACCTATATAAGGTCCCAAAGAGGCAGACATGACTGAAAAGCCACCGAACAACTAAAATTGTTTACCTAATCTATACCACTGATCTGGCAACTCTATTTTTTATTCAGTACCAGATTATGTTGCTAATTACCACTTTGTAGTATAGTTTGAAATATAATACTATTATATGACCTTCCTTCACTATTTTTTCATTGATATTAATGAACTTTTGTTCTTCCAGATCACTTTTGTTATTATTTTTCCATAAAATAACTTGTTTTTTTTCTATAAAGTAACTCTTTTTTAGTGTGATTAGTACAGCACCAAAAAGGAAATTTAAGTAGAATTGTCATTTTTATTATATTGACTCAGCCTACACATGAACAATTCATTTTTCTCTAATTGTTTTCATCTGTCTTTATTTGTATGAAAAGAAACGTGATTGTGTTCATATAGTCCCTAAGTTTGTTTTGGCAGATAAATTCTCAAGTATTTTATATTTTCTACAGTTATTTTAAATGGGATTTCTCTTTTCATATCATCCTTTTGGGTTTTGTTGGAAGTATATAGAAATACTTATGATATATGAGTTCATTTTATTTCCTGGAACTTTGCTAAAGTTGTTTATTGTTTCAGTAAGGTTTTTTTAGTTGTTAGCCCTGAGTTCTCTCAGTATACCATTCTATAACCTACAAAGAGAGATAGTTGTGTTTCCTCATTGCATATTTTTATTCCTTCCATTTTTCTGGTCTTATTGCTATCGTTAACATTTCTAGTACAACATTGAATAATCATGATAATAATGGAAATCTTTATTTCAATTCTGATCTTATTAGAAAGGCTTTAACTTTATCTCCATTACAGATAGTGATTGTTCTTGGTTTTTAGATGCACACTGTTTATTATTTTAAAGAAATTCCACTTATTCCTATGTTTTTAGTGTTTTAATAGAGAAGTGTATTGTATTTTTCAAAAGCTTTTAATATATTTATTGATATAATCATAAACAATATATTGTTGGAGTCAGATGTCTAATCCATTCTGCTTTCTACTTTCATTTTATAAGTGAATATATGTCATAAACTATGATTACTAAGTTTGTATTTCTCTTCATCCTATTTTCTGTTTCTTTCCTTCTCTCTTTTTTCCTAGTTCCCCCCTCTTGAGCACCGTTTCCCTTAATCTGTCTTCCCTTTCATCTTCCTTTCTCTTATCCCCTTCCCTGCCTACTTTCCTGTTGTATAACATTGACCTCCATACCAAATTATGTGTGTGTGTATGTGTGTGTGTGTTCATTTGTATAGTACATGTATTCTTCCCTCTTTGAACCAATTCAGTTGACTATAAGATTCAGGCATTGCACACCCCAATATCTCATCTTTTCACCCTTCACTGTGAAAACTTTTCCTTAAGGAGGACACCTCTTTTGTGTAAGATAATTTCTTCCATTCCTCCTGCCCTTTCCCCTTTTCCTAGTGTTTCTCCTTTTCTCACCCATTCATTTTATTTTTGAAATCATCACAGCATCATCACCTCACTTTTGTGTCTTCTGTCTATATAGAATCTTTCTAACTGTCATAATAACGATAAAGTTCTTAGGAGTTAAATGGATCCTCTTCTCAAATAAGAATGTATTAAGTCCCTTATGCTTTCATTTTCATATTTACCTTTTAATGGTTCTATTGAGTCTTTTATTTGAATGTCAAAATTTTTATTCATCTCTTGTATTTTCATTAAGAATGCTTGAAAGTCTATTTCACTAAATATTCATTTTTTTCTCTGAAGAATTATACCAAGTTTTGCTGAGTAGGCGATTCTTATTTATAATTCTAGCTCCTTTGCTTTCCAAAATATCAACAAAGATAGAGGACCTGGAGTGAGATATTTGAATATTTTCTTTTTAGCTACTTGTAACAGCAACAACCCCATCATACACAGGAGGACCTGCTGTAAAGGTTCTTAAATCTGTTTTTCTAAATGGGAAACAACTTTTGAAGTCTCAATGATCTACTTTAATCAAGCACATATATCATTTACTTAGTTCAGTGGGAAAAGTCAGCACCCTGAACTTCAGAGAAAATACAGGCAGAAATTACAGACAAAAAGACCAACAGGGCTTCCAACTGTCTGGCTATAAAAAATACATACACCACAGATCAACAGACAGATCCAGCTGTCTGACCATTATATCCATACATAGTTACCAGAGAGACAAGCACCAACATCTGGGTTTTTAAAGCTGGAGGGCTCCTTAGCAGCTACTCAGAGTCTCTTCTGGCCAAACAAATACTTCCAATGAGTAAGCCCCAAAGTAAAACCTCACCACAGAGTATTTATACACTTTTCAGAGCTGGAGGGCATGACTCTCAGACTCATTTCCTCAATAGAAATTAACAAAAGGTATTGAAGCCTATTCATGGGTGGAGAAGATCTTTAACTCTCCCCTCCACCCCACCATTAACCTTACATTAATGTTACAATACTTGAAGTACTTTTTTTTCTTTGACCTAGGAGCTCTAGAATTTGTTTATAATATTCCTAGGTGTTTTCAATTTGAGATTTTTTTTAAAGGTGATTAATACATCCTTTCAATTTCTATTTTACTCTCTGGTTCTAAGATTTGGGGGAAATTTTCCTTAATAATTTCTTGAAATGTGATAGCTAGACTCTTACTTTGATCATAACTTTCATGTAGTCCAATAATTCTTAAATAATTCCTCCTCATTGTATTTTCTGTCACTTATTTTTCCAAGGAGATATTTCACATTTTCTTCTATTTTTTTCATTGTTTTCACTTTTATTTATTTTTTTTGTTTCTTGACGTCTTATAGAATCATTAGCTTCCAAATACCCAGTTCTAATTTTTTTAAGGAGTTTTATGTTTAATCAGTAGTCTTTTATCATTTGGCCAATTCTATTTTTAAAGGTGTTATTTTCTTCACTATTTTTTGTGAACTTTTTCCAAGCTGCTAATTGTCTTTTCATAATTTTATTGCATTGCTTTTATTCTCTCTCCCTGATCTCAATTTTTCTGCTGCCATTCTTGTTTGATTTTTACAACCATTTTTTAGTCCTTCTTGGAATAGTTTTTGGCCTTGTATCCAATTCACATTTTTCTTTGAGGCTTTGTGTATTGCTGTTCTGACATTGTTTTCTTCTTCAGAATTTGTGTCTTGATCTTTGCTGGCACCATGGTATATTTTTATGGTCAGGGTCTGTTTTTTGTTGTTTGAACATTTTTTTTTGCCAGTTTCTTGACTTTGAACTTTATTTTAAAGTTGAAAAATATCTCTGTGTTGGGGATGGCATGGGCACTGTCCCAAGCTTCTGACTTTCATACTGTTATTTTCAGATCTAGTTCTGGGGTTAGAAGTTTCCACAGTGGTATTATCTTGGAAGAGATTGATTACTGTTTACCTAGAAAGTGCTTCTGATCATTTGTGACTACAAATGCTCTTCTCTACCCTCTGTGTCCTAGAAGTGGATATAGGCAATGGAATTGCCAAATGTGGTCTAGTCCTATGTCCAGTGCTAGAAACAAAAGGTCCCCTGTAATCTCTTTCTGATCAGTCACCCAGTCTCCTTACTATTTCTGGCCTAAGAGCTCCTGAAGCTATTACTACTATTGTCACTGCCTCCCAGTCCCATAGCTGGTGCTGCTTTCAAGTGGTTTCTGGGATGGCCCCCACCTGAATGTCACAGATCTCTTGTTATTTACTCCTAAGTTGTCTTGTCTTGGAAAATTGTTTTGCTTTTTGTTGGCTATGCTTCTCCAGTATTTGATTTGAGGCATTATTTTAACGTTGTTTAGAAGAACTCAACTGTAGTGTTTCCTCTACTCTGTCATCTATACGCTGCCCTGGAACTCCCCCTCTCCCCCAGTTTAACTTTTAATGACAAAGTGTTCCCAGTCATAATCTGATTAATAAGCTTCCCTCCCAGCAAACTGTCAAGAGTTTTGGGACTTTGATTTCTCCAGTTTCTGTAAATGGGTGATGGGAAAGTTACAGGATCAGAACAACTCTGGGGACATGATGACCATTTTCCTGACCTATCACATTCCTGTTCTTTCCTACACAAATGTGGTTATATATAGCTTCCTTTTTAAAAAAAGAAAATGTTCCAAAAAGGGAAGAATTTATAATTTTTTTAATTAAGAAAATTAAAAATTCTCAGAAAAGAATTTAGTATAGTAACAAACCAACTTTTATGTATATTTCTAAAAGCTAAGCTAAGTTTTTCTTTGTTTATCTAAAAAAATGTGCGTTGGCTTCAGGACATCATTAATAAGTGAAATATGGTATAGTTGCAATAATACTGGATTTGGAGTACAAAGTTCAAATCACAACTCTGGGTAGCATTGATCAAGTTGCTTAATTTCCCTAAGCCTTAGCTTTCTCCTCTTCAAAATGAGGAGTTTGAACTAGATGATTTTTGATATTTATCAGCTCTACATCATGTAAAATTGTATAGAACATCATAAATGTTTGCATTTTCCAATTCATATTTCACTCTGAGGAACCATCATAATTTAACACTTTCATATAATAATGCCTTTGAAGAAGCAGCAAGTTCCCACTTTGATGAATCATTCCTTAGCCCTTGGTCCTAAACTAAAAAGGGAAGTTTAGAGACCTCAGTTTGTATATCAACTCTGCAGTCAACTCAGCTTTTCAACATTGGACAAGACATGAACTTCATCCTTTTAAATAACTCACCGTTGTTGTTGATGGTCATGTCCTTCATTTTTGAAGCAAACCAATGACATCATGTGTAATATCTTGTCTTCCATGTGGATTGGATTTAACTGTGGCAGAGCTGCAAAAAGTCATCATCCCACTCTTTCTTCCAGTCATCAAAGTCCATGGCAAGAAAAAAGTCAATAGGACCAGTGATAGTCTGGGATGCAGTAGAAGACTTTGGGCAAGTCAGTTTTTAGTATTCCAATTTGTGAAATTTGGAGAAAAGGAGAAAGATTAGATTAGCTGATTTCTGAGGTTCCTTTCACTTATAATGCAATATGATTTAGTCACATTATATAGACATACCCCAAATAACAGTTAAAAAGACTTTGTATCCTTGAAGCTCGGTGCAAAGAAAAAATCAACTTGGAGAAAAGGTTTCATGGAAAAAAAATAAATTTAGACTAAATTAATTTGCACTGCATGGTTTCATCATTGAGAGGAACTTAATTGAGCTGCTCTGCTGCTGCTCACTCTACGATTTCCCAGTGCTCATATACACAAAACTGATAATGGGCCTTTAGAGATTGCAAGCTATTGAGAGAGAGAGTGAGGAAAGGATTTTTTCTTAAGGTGAAAAAGAATGTTCTCCTGCTTAGTGCTTTAGAAAATAGATAATTGGATGCTATGTCTAAATTGTGATCTCATTCCTCTCTGCTCATAACCATTCTTTTCATCACCAGCAAGGACTGTTGCTCATCCATGTTAGCTACCTTTGATACCTTGTCCAGAAAATGAAACTGCTCTGGTTCTTTGCCTTATGTAAAATAGAGACACATCACAGAGACATCTTGTAATTTTTATGGAAACCAACTGCTGGAGCAGTACAGTACTGGGAACAACTTATGATTCACTCTCCCTAATGTGGCTGAATTCTTGGCATTGCCAAAGTATTAGCAACATGCATTTTGGGAAAGAAGAAAAAAGACTCTCTGAATGTGGTGTCTTGTGAAGCCCATCAGCAATCTCTGTGATTCCTAGGGGGATGTTAGGGGAAAAGTGCTTCGTATATTCCATTTTGCTGATTAACGATTGCTAAAGAAATTAATGAGTATAAGAAATGGATATAACCATCTAAAAAATCTTTAATGTATCATATCTACTTGTCAGACATGTTGGCAATGTGGCAAAGTGATTATATTCCTGATCTAGGAATAAGAAAGAATTGGATAAAAATCCCACATCTAGCATTTAGTACTATCTGACCCTGGGTTCATCACTTAATCTTTCTAGGCCTCAGGCAAGTCTCTGGGACTGATCCACTCAGTTATAAACAGGATTCTGACCAGTTTTATGGGAAGAAATTGCTGACCCTACAAAATAATAAGTTGCCAATATAACAGACTTACAGGAGCCATATTTTTCAGGAAGTACAGTCAGAGGAAAGGGCATGGGTTTTGGAGCCAGAGGACCTGGGTTTGAATGCCAGTTCTGCCATTTATTGACTTGGGCAAATATGAGCTTCAGTTTATTAATCTACAAAATAAAAAGTTTGGTTGGTCTCATTGCCTTTTAGGGTAAAGAGAACATAGGTTTGTTAAGTATCTACTGTGCAGTAAATTTTTACACCCATTTCATTTGATTCTTATGCTGATCCTGTGATGTAGATTTTAGTATTATCACCATTATACAGCTGAGGAAACTGAGGCAATTTTAAACCCATAAGGTTTTAAGACATATCACTGATAATGGAAAATAACTCATTTTAATATAACTCGGTACAATTTTAGCAGTAAGTGGGTATTTCTTGGATAGCTATGTGTTTCAAGGCACTGTGTTAGGCAATGTAGGGGAAATAAAGTGTCCTTAAAATCTACTACTATGGAGATAAAAACAAAAGTGCATCTGCAATATAAGGGAGAATATAAGTGCACTAAGAGAAGTAAAAACAAAGATATAAAAATGGTCGTATTTATAAGAGATCAATTTTGGCTTGAAGTAAAGGAAAACTTCCTAAGACAAAAGTGGAATAGTTGGCTTTAGGGGCAATAGGAGAAACCAATTGCTAGAAGTCTCTGAGCAAAGACTAGATGATCATTTCTCAGGTACTATGGAAAAGGAATTCTTATTCTCATCAGGGTTGGGCTAGAGAGTTGGTGTTTCCTTCTGACGCTACGTTTCTACATAATTGTCTGTGTGTAAAACTTGGGGAAGGGAGAGATCATGTAGTGACCATGGCCTTTAAGACCCTATCCAGTTCTAAGGTTCCAAGAATTGTCCCATGGGTTGGGAACCAAATGCTCAGAACAATGGACATCCAGGTGTCAAGGTGGAATGAGAGGCATTGAAGTGTGGCATTAAAAAAGATTTTATGAGGAATATACCATTTGAATTGGGCCTTAATGATAACAGCAAACATTTGTAGGTTTTATTTATAGCTTTAAGATTGGCAAAAGCTTTACATATATTTTCACAAAAAAAACCTTTGAATACATTCTGTTGTTATCCTCACTTAATATGTAAAGAAATTTCTACTGAGAGATGTAAAATGACTTGCCTACAGTAATATAACTAATAAATGCCTTGAGTATTATTTAAACTGAACCTAGGTCTTCTTGAACCCAAATCCAAACCTACATGCTCCATATCATACTGACTAATTTAACAATAGTCAGGATTTTGGAGATGTAGTTAAGGGGCACAGTAGATAGAATACTGGGTCTGGAGTTAGGAAGACTCATCTTCCTGGTTTTACATCTGGTTTCAGACATTTACCACTTGTATGACAGTGGGCAAGTAACTTTATCCTGTTTGCTTCAGTTTCCTCAACTGTAACATGAACTGGAGAAGGAAATGACAAACTATTCCAGTATCTTTGCCAAGAAAGCCCCAAATGGGATCACAGAGAATTGGACATCAGTGAAAAATGACTTAACAATAGCAACAAGTTAAGAAAGAGGGTGGTCTAGCAGTTTGGAGAGAAGGAGCAAGTGGAAGGAGATACAAAGGCAGTGGATGTTTTCAGGGAATGATGTCAATTGTTGTGGCCAAAGTAGAAGAAATGTAAAAGATGGAAGCAGACAAGTCAGGAATGATATATTAGGTCCATATAACTGAATGACTTAAATGTATCTGAGGAATTCGGTCTATTCTGTAGGTAATGGTAAACCAGTGATAGTTTTTTGAGTGAAGGAATAACAAAATAGGAAGATTATAGGATGTAGAATTAAAGCATCTTAAAGTATATCTTGCCCAAACTTTTGAATTTTTTTAAAGTTATTGATAAGGAAACCTAGACTAGTTAAGTGACTTGTCCAAGGCCTCATGGGCAGTGAATAATCTAGGATTGAAACCTAAACTCTTTGTCAAATTGCAAGCCTTTTACACTACACCATGATGGAAATCATTACACAGTCTGGCTGAATTAAAATTGCATGAACTAAAATAGACAGGGATTTGTAAAATGAAGAACTTGGGATAAATTATTTTTAACATGCCTTCCAGCTCTAACATTCTATAGTTCTGTTTCTATTTAAAGTGCATAGTACTGTTTTGGATATTAGTAAAGAAGAGTGAAAGGTGAAAATTTGAAAAAAACCCTCATTTATTTTTAGTCAGGAGAAAACCATCTATCATAGAAAACATGGAAAAGGATCATAGGATTTAGAGCTGGAAGGGACCCTAAAGATCACCTAAACACCCCTATTTATTCTCTCTCTCTCTCTCTCTCTCTCTCTCTCTTTCTCTCTCTCTCTCTCTCAGAGGGGAGAGTGAGGCTGGTGACCTTGCCCAGCCCTCCCTTCCTCAAAATAGTCACGTGCAAGTCATGTTTTCATTTCTCTGATCTCATGGTCTTCTTTGAAAATGAAGGACAAACAGACAGACAGAGAAATCTCCCTCCTACTCCCTCTCCCTGTCCCCTCTTAGTTGGTGATCTCATCAATGCCAATGAGTTAAATTATCATTTCTGTGTTGATGACTCCCAAAGCTCTATCCAGTCTTAATCTCTCTCCTGAGCTCTACTCTTGTGTCATAAAGTGTCTATTAGATTTTTTAGAAATTTTTATAGGAAACTCAAAATAAACTTGTCCAAAAGAGAGCTCACTATCTCCCTCCCTCCTTCACTCCAGCCCAACTCTATACCTTTTCCTAACTACGTTATTACTCTCAGGGCTCCTACCATCACCAAAGTTTGTAACCATAGCATTATTATTGACTCATTAGCTCTCTCCCTCATACCTAATGAGTTGCCATATTTTACCATTTTTATTTCTGTAATAGCTCTCACATCCAACTCTTCTCTTCATACAGCCATCATCCTAGTTCAAGCCCTGCTCATCTCTTACCTGGAATATGGTAATAGCTTTTTAATTGGTCACCCTGTCTCAAGTCTTTCCCCTCTCCAATCTGTCCTCCACATAGGAACCAAAGCAATTTTCTCAAAATACAAATCTGAGCTCAATAAACTTTGATGCCTCTCTATTTCCTATAGACTTATTACATGATCCTCTGACATTTAATAAACACATTCAACCTCTTGCAATGTGACCCACACTTAAATCAGCTAGTATTTATTAAGCGCCTAATATATGCCCAGGTACAATGTTAAGTGCTAGACATAAAAAAAGTACAAAAGCAAAAGACAATCTTTCTCAAAATCTTCACAATCCAAGGCGGCGGTTCAGAAGTAGCAACAACCTGAAAACACCCATATTCAACCAGAATATATACAGAGTAAACTGGAGAAAAATCTTAGTGGGAAGGTACTGAGATTTAGGAGGAATAGGGAACATGGATTTTTTTTGGTAGTAGATGGGACCTTTGTTTAAGACTCACAGGAACCCAGGGAAGCTGAGGTAAAGATGAAGAGCAGGAGAATTCTAAGGCATGGGAAATAGCCAGTAAAAACACTTGGAGTTTAGAGATGGAATGTCACTACTGGAAACAACAACAAGACCAATGTCACTGATTCCAAAGGGCCTTTTTGGGGGGGTACAGTGAGGGGTGATATAGGGTATAATGAAATCAGAAAGTTAGGAAGGGACTATGTCATGAAAGACTTTAAAAGATAAACAGAGAATTTCATTTTTAATTCCAGGGGCAATAGGGAGACACAAGAATTGCTTCAGTAGGGTGGAGAGGGGAGTGACATGGTCAGATTTATACTTTAGGAAGATCAATTTGACAGCTGAGTGGAGAAGAAATAGACTTGAGACAAGGAGAAAATCCAGAAGGCTATTGCAATATTCCAAGTGTGATGTCAAAAGAGCCTGTTCCAGGGTCGTGGCAGTATTGGAGGAAAGAAGTGGACATATAAGAAAGATATTAGGAAGGTAAAATTAACAGGCTGGTGGCAGGGAGCAGTTGGGGAAAATGAAAGTGAATGAGGAAGTGAGGATGACACCGAGGTTGTGAACCTGGGTGACAGGGATGATAGTAGGATGTCATTGGTAATAGAGATGTTAGTAACAGGAGGGAGTTTGGGGGGAAAATATATAATGAGTTCCATTTTAACCATGTTGAGTTTAAGGTATCAACAAAACATACACCTAGAGTTATCTAATAAGCTGTTAGAGATGTGAGACTGGAGGTCAAGAGAGAAGACAGGACTGGACAAATATATCTGAGGTTCATCTTTATAGAAATCATAGTACAATTGATAAGAGTTGAAAAGATCACCAAGAGTAATATGATAAATAGAGAAGAGAGCCCAGGACGGAGAGTTGAGGGACATCTACTGATAATGAGTATGACCTGGATGAAGATCCAGCAAAGGAAACTGAGGAAGACAGGTAGAAAGAAGACCGGGAGAGTGAAGTGTCATGAAAACTTAGAGAAAAGAAATTATTAAGGAGAAAAGAGTGGTCAAACAATGTGAAAGCTTATAGAGAGATCAAGAAGGATAAGGGCTAAGAAAGGCCACTATTTTGGTGATCAAGAGATCAGTGGTAACGTAGGAGAGAATAGTTGCAATTGAATAATGAAATTGGAAGTCATAATGCAGAGAGTTTAAAAAAAATGAGACGAAAAGAAGTTCTCTGCATCAATTGTAGACAACCTTCTCAAGTAGTTTAGCCCCAAAAGGAAGAAGAGAAATAAGATAACTAGCCAATAGATAAATAAATGAAAGAGCTGCTAGGTGGCACAGTGGATAGAGCACTGGTCTTGTAATCAGGAAGACATATGGTTGAGTTCAAATCCAGCTGCAGACACTTACTAGCTGTGTGACTCTGGGCAAGTCACTTAATCCTGTTCACTTAAATTCCTCATCTGTAAAATGAGGTAGAGAACGAAATGGCAAACTACTCTAGTATCTTTGACAAGAAAAGCCCAAATGGGGTCACAGAGAATCAGGCACGAATGACTGAAAAATGAGTAAACAAAGGCAGGAATGTATAAAGTGAGAGTGGAGGAAACATGAACATGACTGTAGGCAGTAGAGAAGAAGTTAGTAGACGATGAAAGAGTGGGGAATGATAGAGGGAGCAATCTGCTGGAGATAATGGAATAGAATAGGATCATTTGTGCATGGACAGGGGTTTTACTTATCAAGGGGAAATGAGAATATCTATTCTCATGAGATGGGATCAAAAGGGGAAAGAACGACCAAAGGTATCTAACTGATGTCAGATGAGGAGGCAGAGAAAAGAGTGGTTTCTCAGTGAATGGATTTTTTTCAGTAAAATGAGAGACAAAGTTCTCAGTGGACAGATTGGGGAGAGAGAAAGTCATGAGATATTTAAGGAGAGAAGAAAAGGTTTTGAAAAGTCATTGTGGTAAATGGAATGAATCAGTCAGGGAGGTTCAGGATTACTTTATTCCATTAAGGGGTATCCATTGAGATTATCTTATTTAAATTTCTTGTGAACCTATTCAGCACAGTTTGGTGATTTTCTCCATCTTTTTTGGCAGCACATTAGTAGGAGAGATGACAGTAGATAGTGGGAATAATCCAAAACTGAATCTTGTCAGAGAAAGATCAAAGATAGGATAAGGGGGCAATAGACTCAAGAAAAGAGAACAATGTAGAGTTGAACTGGTTCACCAAGGGATTGAGTTGGAAAGGCAGGAGTACTCAGGGATAAAGATATGGAAAAGAACTAGGGGGTTGCAGAACTGGAGTGTATGTTGAAAATAAAGGCTAGTTTGGGGGGTTGCAAAATGGAAGAATTAGATGAATGATAACAGATTATGATCAAATAATAAATTTCAGAGTTCATAAACACAGAAGTCATGCATTTGAGTGATGGTAAGATCAAAGGTATGACCATCTCTGTGTAGCTGCTATGAGGTGGACAACAGCCACCAGATTCTTAATTGGATAATAAATATGGATTGAATAAACCTCAAAGGAGTAAAGGTTGCTGAGCAATGGTTGCAGAGAAAGAGCTTGGAAGAGGCAACAGGGAGTAAGGATTACTCCAACTCCTTCTCTGTAACTGGTGAGTAAGGGGCATGAATGAAAGTGCAACCAGTGCTGCGATGGGCCAGGAAAGTGCAAGCTGGAAGGGGCTTGAGATGAAAACTAGTTTAAGTTAGAGGGAAATAAATGGCTTAAGATGAAATCTTATTATGTCATTTTTCTTTGTTTACTCTTTGGTACAGCCAAACTGGATATCTTACTGTTCTTCACACACAGCATTCCATCTTCCATCTTTGTGTCTTTGAGCAGACTCTTCCTCATGGCTGGAATTTTTTCTCTCTTGATCTCTGTCTATTCAGATGGCTTTTTTTCTCCAAGCACCACCTTCTGTTTCGTGTCATTTCTTCTTTCACTGCGCACTAACCCTTGTATTTGGTGTGTGTGTGTGTGTGTGTGTGTGTGTGTGTGTGTGTGTGTGCATGTATATTTCTTCCCCTGAAAACATGTAAGATCCTTGAGGGCAGGGAAGCCTTTGTCCTATATATTTTTGTCCTATAAGAACTTTATAACCAATTTGTAAAGATAAAACATTATACATCGGAAAGAGAAAGACCTTAGGTTTTGGAACTGAAAGGGACCTTGGACATCAGCTATTTCAACCTTTGTTGGATGATTTGACAGATGAACACTAAGGTTCCCTTTAGTTCTGAATCATATGGGCCAAGAATATCTTCTTTGTATAATGTTTTATACACAGCGTTATACCAAGATCACACAGCTAATAAGTATCAGAGACAAGGTTTTCTTCCAGGTCCTTTGACTCCAAAACCATGGTTAATTGGTCATCTATTGATCTGCAAAGTAGTAGATTAGTGTTTGAATGATTACTGCTGAAAATGCATTCCATAGGAGCTCAGGAAAGACTATCAGTATGCGCTATCAGTACTGGAAAAGGTGGTTGGAAAAGCTATGTCATTAGGAGGGAGTTCTGTCTTAGTAAGTGCAAGATGGAAAAGGTAGAGAAAGGAAAAGAAAGGAGCTATAAATGGAGGGAACCTGGTGGAGAAGGTGACCTTGAGATTGGCCTTAAAAGATGGATAGGATTTCTAGAAATGGAACATTAGGAGGCTATTCCAGAGTACTTAAAACAAGAGAATTTTACTTAAAATATTATATATTTTATTATCAAGAAAATATATTAGCAGCAAACTTCCCCATCTCCTCCCACCACTGCCTCTGCCCCTCCTTAAACAGGGGTGGAAGACTTTGAGTCTACTCATGTTCTGGCCTTGAGAATAATCTAGGCAAGCTGAAAAAGTTGGGATAACACCCCCCCTTTCACCACAAGAACACTATGTCTTCAAGAGTTGGAAGTTATTATGACTAGACAGAGGAATGTATCCACTCTCCTGTCATGAGAGTGGATAGGTCTGCTCAGTGTCTGGGAGACTGTGAACTGCACTGAGCCAGTTATCAGCAAAAGGAAAGAAACCACCAGCCCTGAGTGAGTACTGCTACTTCAAATCTAATGCCTGGCCTTGGCAGGTGGGATGGACAATCTCAAAGTCCCCAAATGCTTGGCAAGACATTATTCCGCTCTTCTGTCCCTCTCACTTTTCATCTGTCCAGAATTCAAAACCCCTCATCTGGCTTATTTCCTGAGGCCAGCATTATGGACCTAAATAAACCCATCTAAACATAATCTACACTGGCACCTGTGTTACCAGTTGTTGTGTTCCTTATAGCAGTGTTCAGGAGCAGATATTGCTATTTGTGTTTAGAACAGAAAATAAGACTGGACACGTAGATTTGAGAGTTTTTTGTATAGAAATGACACATGAACCCAGAAGAGCTAATGAAGTTTCCAAGGGAGCATATATAGAGAGAGAAGTAAAGAGGGTTCAGCACAGAGCTCTGAGAAACAACCACAGTAAGAGGTTAGGTAATGGATGATGAAGAAACAATGGGTACTAAGAAGTTAGACAGGCTTGGTAGATAATCAGAGTAGTAATGAGTGCAAAAAGAAAACATTGAGGAAAGGATACTTAGGAGATGGATGTGGTCAGTAATCCCCAAAATTTCAGAAATGTCAAAGTGGTCAAAGAATGTGAAGATTTAGAAAATTAGTGTTCATTGGTCACCTCTAAGAAAGCAGTTTCAGTAGAATAAGGGTTTGAAAACTAAATTGGGTAATTAAGGAATGGGAGGTAAAAAGTAATAAGACTGTAACTTGAGATGATCACAGTCAAGATAAGATTTAAAGATGACTGCTCAAGTGCATTTTATGCAATGAGAAAGAGTCAGTAGATAGATTGTGATTGAAAGTGAGAGAAAAAGAGGAAGGGAAATGAATGGTAGCGAACTGAATCAAAGGCATGTGTAGAAGGCTCTGGTCTTCACAAGGATAATCATTTCTTCCCAAGAGACTGGAGTGAAGGAGCCAAGAATGGACAAAGGCAGAGAGGTTTTGACATGTAGACCCTTGCATCTCTCAAAGATCATTTACTAAGTGGCAAAGAGGCTGAGATCTTCATTGATATAGGAAGTATCCACATGGATGGATTTATGGATCTTTGTGTTTTGAAGTATGACTGACCCTAAGTAGCTTCATTCTAATTAGTCAGGTGACCCACTTTGGTGGAATCTCCGAGGATTTAGAGCTGAGTCTGATTTAGTGATAATCTTATTCAACTTTTTTGTTTTGTAGATGAAGCCAACTCCAGAGAAGTGATTTACTAAGGTCACTTATAGTGAATGGCAGAGTCAGGCTATGAACCTGGGGCAAATCACATCACCTCTTTGGACTTGGCTTCATCTGTAAAAATAAAAGGTTGGATTAGAACATCTCTGAAAAAACAAAAACAAACAAAAAAACTCCAAGGATCCTTTCAGTGTTATGATGCTATGAATCTAGAAGATTAAATATTTTACTTTTCTTAACCTGGAAAATACTTGCATGAACTGATGCAAAATAAAGCAATAAGAATCAGGAGAACAGTGATTGTATGACGGTCAACTGTAAATGTCTTAACTATTCTCAGCAATACAATGATCCAAGACAATGCCAAAGGACTCATGATAAAAAACGCTGTCCACCTCCAGAGAAAGAACTAACAGAGTCTGAATGTAGATTGAAGCATACTATTTTTCACTTTTTTGGTCTGTATTTTCTCTCACAACATGAGTAATACAGAAATATGTTTGCATGATTGTACAAGTACAACCTATATCAAATTGCTTAATACCTCAGGAAAGGGAGTGAGGAGAGAGAGAGAATTTGGAAGTCAAAAATTTTTTTAAATGTTAAAAATATTTATGTGCAATTGAGAAAAAATAAATTTCTTTATTTTTCTTGAATAATAGCATTGCACAATTCTTTTAATTTTTTATGGCTGTCATCATGTCATCAATGGAGTAAGCATTGGTAACCAACTTTAGAATATCACAAAAAGAGATATTAAACAAGTTAAAAAGAATCACTGCATTTCATGTATTAGTGAGTCACTGTTTCTTGGAATGACTAATGAGAAATATTTCTTGTTAAAGAATTTCTGAATAATATTATTTAAAAGTAACCTGCTATCTACTCTAACTCTTGCCAGAGATAGGTAGTCATATTTCAAATTTTACTTTTTTACTTGTTTTTTTTCTTCAGGAGGTAGCTTCCTTTAGCTTCCTCCTTGAATATTATAACAAAAAACATAGCTGATATTTACCCAGCCCTTTAAAGTCTACCAACCACTTTGCTTATATTGTCTCAATGGACCTTTTAAACAACCCTGACAGGAAGAGATTACTATTATTAACAGCATTTTACAAATTAAAGAGCAGACAAGCAAAAAAAAAAAAAAAAACAAAACAAAACAATTGAAGCATACAGAGGTATTAAAGGTCAGAGGTGGGATTCAAACCTAGATCTCTCCTGATCCCAAGTCTAGCACTCTTCAAAATGAAATGCTGTCTTTCAGCCTGTATACATTGACTTTGCATACAAAGTCAATTTGTCATTCAGTGATGAAGTTGCTGACTAAGATCTCAGATTCAACAGTATTTTGCTTTATGGAAGTCAACTCAGTGAAACCCATTTATGTGGTATTTTTCTATTTAACCACAGGACAGAAAAAACTCTGCCTTGAAATCACTCAATGTTTGGGACAACTGTGTTGAGTGCAGTTCTACATTCTCAACTGTATATTTACAGGATCTGTTGTACCTCCAGTAATTGTGAACCCAGGGCTCAGGATGAATGATCACTGTTGGGCCTGTCATCCATTGCCCACAAATGACTATACTCCCCAGCCAAAGGGCTCCTGGTTGACATTTGTTTTAGTGTTGTGTTTGAGAGAAATCTTACTTCTTTCTGTTATAGTGAGTTGAATAGTGAGTTCTTGTACTTCTTTTCAAACCCAATTACTAATCAGCTAACCCATGAAGTGAGCATACATTGCAGGTTAGATAATGACTGCAACATACATAAAGTTACTGGGTTATTTTTAGAATGATTAGGACAAAGGGGTTTTTTTGACACATTTTTGGATTTATGTCTGAAAATACACACTATTAAGGAATTAACCAAGAGATAATTTTCATCTATCAAATAATTTCACCATTACAACCATATACAATTTTCATATAGATAGTTACATTGACTGTTATGCCTATATTCTGAAAACATTTCTCCTACAATCTGAGGTTCAGCTTGGGAAATATTCCCAAAGTAAAAGGAATTATGACCTACATTTATTTTTTTTTAAACATTTCAAAAACATTGAGAAATGTTTGTAAGTTGGTAATGTGTTCATTGTAATAGATATCTAGAGTTCACAGCCTAAAAATACTCAAGCAAAGCTAAAAATCTTCACTTGTATTTTTTAAAATTTTTATTTGGTATTTTATTTCCCCTCAGTTACATGCAAAAACATTCATTTTTAAAACTTTGAGTTCCAAATTCTCCCCCTTACTCCCTTCCCATCTCCTCTCCTTGAGAAGGCAAGCAGATATAGGTTATACATGTGTAGTCACACAAAACATTTGCGTAATAGTAATAGTGTGAAAGACTATATTTCCCTCCATTCTATCCCATTCCCCTGTTTATTCTCTTTCTCATTTCACCCCATCCCTCCTCAAAAGTGCTTCCTTCTGACTACCCCAATCTGCCCCCCTTTCTCCCTATTTTCCTGTAGGGGAAGATAGATTTCTATAACCAACTGAGTGTTTATGTTATTCCACCTTTAAACCAATACTGATGAGTTCAATAATTCTCTCCCCCCTCCCCCCTCTTCCCCTTCACTGTAAAAGCTTTTTTCTGCCTCTTTTATGTGAGATAATTTACCCCATTCTACCTCTCCCTTTCCCTTTTTCCCAGTACATTGCTCTCTCACTCCTTAATTTGATTTTTTAGATAACATCCATTCATATTCAACTCACATTCATGCCCTCTGTCTGTATTTACTCCTTCTAAATACCCTAATAAAGAGAAAGGTCTTATGAGATACAAATATCATTTTTCCATGTAGGAATGAAAACAGTTTAACTTTAATAAGTCCCTTGTGATTTCTCTTTCCTGTTTACTTTTTCATGCTTCTCTTGAGTCTTGTATTTAAAAGTCTATGATCTAAGGACAAGTGTTTTACTTCTCTTCTGACCTGTACTCTGGTCTATGGGTGACCACAAGCACTCTTTTCTGCCCTAGATCTGTGAGGAGGGTCCCCTCCCACTACTGCCCCAAATTCTGCTATGATAATGCTCCTTCTTGCCCTGGAACTGCCACCCAGGACTGTGACCCATAAGCAAAGCAACAGAGTCCTGCCTCAGTGCTAGCAAAGGGACTCCTCTAGTCTCTTTTTGACCAGTTGTTCACACCCCTTACTGTCTTATGGACTGAGAGCTCCAGAAGCTGGCCACTGCTGCTGCTGATTCAGTTACTCCCAAGGCTTGCTCCTGGTTTGCTGGGTCAGGGGCTGTGCTGGTGCAGCCTTTGCTGGACTGCACTAATCTCTCACTCAGGTGTGACAGACCTTTCCTGATGACCTGTCTCTGATGTCTATGGCTAAAATGTCTGGAAACTGTCACTGCTGCCAGTGATTTAGTTCCCTGAGGCCTGCCCTGGGTTTGCTAGGGCCTGGTCTATGCTTGGGCAGCATGTGCTAGACTGTGCTCTTCTCTCAGCCTGGTGCAATGGATCTTTCCTGCCAAACTTCTCAATTGTCTTGGGCTGGAAATTTGTTTCACTCTGTTTTTTTTGTAGATTCTACTGCTCTAGAATTTGTTTAGAGTCATTTTTAAAGGCATTTGGAGGGGTTTGGGAGAGAGCTCAGGAGAGTACCTGCCTTTACTCCACCATATTCTAGAGCCTTTTGAAAATAGATGATTAGCAGTTTCATTCAGACAGGAGGTTCAAGTTACTTCAGGTCAGAGTAAGAGTAAAATCACATTACCGTGTTTATTCACATTGCTCTTTTTATGTTAGTTTTTACTATCTTCCTACCTCAACCTGTCATTGTGTCAGCTGGCATGAGGGACAGGGTCAATATTTGAACCAAAGTGTCTTAGGAAACATCCTAATTCTGACACTTACCAAAGCATACAAAATAACTAGGACAAAGTCAGTTAATTACATTTTATTGACAGAATAGAATGTAAATTTTGCAATTCTTTTAGATCTAAAAAAATTTGACATGCAATAAGTTTCCCTGCTACACTATATGATTTGACATTAAAATCTCAAGATTTTGACACATTCTTTAATGGTACATTGTAATATTACATTTTTTATCCATTAGCTAATAAATGAACCTTTGGTGAATTGTCCATTTCTCCAAGTCTAGTCTTGATTATAAACTATAGATGTTCAATGAGTTATAAATCAGATGGGTTCCTTGGCCAGTGCAGTTTATTTATCTCCATCTCTTCGATATGATTATTATCTTTTCAAGATTTGTGGCATGATACAAAATTGTCTTGCAATATTTTATATTCATGTGGGAATTCCTGTGATTCCTGAAAAATTCTACTTAATAGTATGTCAATATATTCAACACCATTCATCTTTCTCTCAGTTGGGAAAAGACTCCAATGTCTTCTACAAGTAAAAATAAAAATCCCCAAACAGTTTTGTGGTTTTGACAATCTGATCAATATATTCAAATCTAATAGATTCACCTGGACTTCTCTTTGACACTAGTTTTAATATAGGCTTGAATGAAAGAATGAGTTCTCTCAGTGAAAATACCTTACTTCTCATTTTCAGTACTCCAGCCTTTATGTTGCTTTGTCCATGAGAAGTATTGTTTCTTCTTCATAGCAAAATTTAGCAGATTTTTATTTTATAAAGCAGGCTTCTTGATGTTTTTTCCAATTTCAGGAAGCCAATGCCTCACCACAGTATGACGCATCAATAATTCGGCCAACATGACAGATTCCTCTGAAGATGCTTGCCTATTTTCTCAAAATTAATTAATTTTGTTGCATGGTGACAATTTGTCGTTTCTTGGTGTTCTTTTTTCTCCATGTTTTCCTTTGTGCTTTACTGAGACTGACATTGTTTTACTGTTGGCTTAAATAATCCTCGAAATTCTTGACTTTCTCACACCTACAGCCTCAACAGTGTCTCTAATAGTCACTGAAGTGTGCTTTTTAAGAATTACAACTTCTGCATGTTATATTGGAGTAATATCTATTCAACCCACAAATCAACCCACAAAATTCAATAAAGTAGAGGAATGAAGTGGTATATATGGCATGAAATCCAACATTCATCTTACAGAGAGCTAACTAAAAATGAGGAAACCAATTCAATACAATTTCACCTGGTCAATTTCAGATATTTTAAGTAACTCTTTTTTCAGTAAAAGCATACATACATGCCAATTTCTGTTAGTTAAATGAAACCCCATAAAAAGGATTACTTGCCCCAAATAATTCACCCAGCACTATACTGTATATATGACTTTAGTCAAATAACTTTACTTTTTTGGCTTCAGACACTGGTAATATTAGTATGGTCATTTTTCAGTTATGTCTGATTCTTCACAAACCCATTTGGAGTTTTCTTGGCAAAAATATTAGAGTGGCTTTTAATATTTCCTTTTCCTGCTTATTTTATACATGAGGAAATTGAGACAAATAATGTTAAGTGACTTACCTGGGGTCACAAAGCTAGTAAGTGAGGCCATATTTGAATTTTGGAAGATGAGTCTTCCTTAATCCCAGTCTGGTACAGTATCTACTGCATCACCTAACTTCCCCATGCTTTTTGGCTTACATTCATAATCAAAAGAAATGCTCAATTTTAGTTAGAGATTAGTATATTTTTCCTATCCAAGTTCACAGATCCCCTGAAACATATCAGGGGACTCCAGGGTGAAAACATCTAGACATCTAGACTAGATGATCTCTAAGGCTTTTTTTGAAGGTATTAAAACTTATCATCCAGGGTGCTAAGAGTTGTTGATATTGGAATGTAGGACCTTTTCTTTTCTTTTCTTAACAGATTCGGGGTTGGACATACTACTCTGGAAACTTTGTGCCAGGTGATATGCAAAATTAACATTATAATTCCTTGTAATATATGACATAATTGCAATGCTAAGTCACAAACCAATACCAACACATGTTTCTGCAGAGTTTTAAGATTTATAAACAACTCTGTGAGGAAGTAGTGCATTGTTATCCTCAAGTTACAGATGAGGACCTTGGAACTTAATCTGGCAAAGTGACTTCCCTGCAGTAACAAAGCTAGTATCAGAGCTGCCACTTACACCTCAAATTCCTAACTCAAAATCCAGTATTCTTTCCACTATACCACAGTCTCTAAACATCTCAATTACCCTATACTTTGCCATTTTAAAATATTAATTGAGCACTCAGTGCATGCATAGTGCCTTAATGGAACTTCACAGTGTTTTGAAGGTGCTACTGGAGGCATTTCTCTTTGAACTGCTTGTATCAGGTCAGATATGTTTATGGGTATGTCTGTGTACCTACAGTTTACATGTGGGCAGTAGAAATAATGTTTCTGGGCTTATCACTTTAGAGCAAAACTCTACAAACAACAGAATTATTATCTGCTGATAATTTCATCCTTCAAAAGGCAGTGCAATTGACAAGAACAAATATTATTGTGCACTCATTTCAGACAACATAAAGAAGAAAACTTGTAGAATTAGAAATTAGCATAAAATTGAGAGAGAATGCTCATACTACTCATTCAATCAACATGCATTTATTAAGTCATAGTCCTCTTTGAGAACAAAGGACAAACACAAGCCATGAGTGAATAGCAGCTCCTCTCCTCCCCTTCTTTCCCCTCCCCTTTCCTTCCCTCTCCTCTCCTCTAGTGTTCTGCCCAGGGTAAGGTAAACTCTATTGCCAAAAGCTGCCTTTTTTCCTTTGGGTTTACTGGCTACATTTCTTGCTTAAAGATCAAGCCTTTAACCCAATTCACTCTGGAGCTCATAGAATGGACAAGTCCCCATCCACCTGACACAGAGTGGATGGAATAACTAAATAGTAATTGTTTCTCCTTTACCCAGGAACCCTGAGGGTCTCCCCCTCCCTGATTTTTTTTGTTTTTTGATTAAAGGGGCCATCCCTTAAGTAACTTAAAGAAGCCTATTCATTGAATGGGTGTATCTCACTCAAAGTAAGATTGTAATAAGACCTTAACCTAAAAGGGCCAGGGTCTCACTTTGCATCCTTCATGGTCATCTCCAGTCATCCTGATGAATATCTGGCCACTGGACCCAGATGGCTCAGGAGAAGAAGGTAAGGTTGGTGACCTTGCACAGCTCTTGACTCAAATCAAAGTCAACTGCAAGTCATGTCATCATTTTGATGTCATGGTCCTCTCTGAGAACAAAGGACAAAAACATAATTTATTAAGTACTTTCTATGTGCTAGGCAAGAGGCAGCATGGTGTACCAGATAGAATACTGGCCCAATCAGTCAATGAGAAGTGATTCAATTTCCAGCTTTGATATATACAAAATCTATAACCTTAAGGACTTCTCTTGATCTATCAGCACATGATCTCTCTTCCTTAGGAAATGCCTTGTTCTTTATGGTCACTTCTGAGGATGTGTGTGTTTTGGCCTCTTGCTGAAAAGCAATAATCCCCAGAAGCTCCTGATGAGTCCTTGGACTTGTTGATGGAAATAGAAGGCCTATATAAAAGTGGAATGGTTACTGAGAAAAATTTGCTATCTACTTAATACATTTAAAAGTAGAAACCATGTCTGGTATCTTTTCTTGCCTAGAGCTTGTTGGGAATCCTAGTTGACATGTAGGTGGTGCAATCAATGCTTGGAGCTCTGGACCTGAAGACAAAGACCTAAGTTCAGATTCAGCCTTAGAAACTAGCTGTGTGACCCTCAACAAGTCACTTAACTTCTGCTGCCTCAGTTTCCTAAACTAAAAAATAGGGATAATAATAACACCTTCCTCCCAGGGTTTGTTCAAGGATCACATGAGATAATATTTGTAAAGTACTTAGCACAGTACCTGGCACATAGTTGACCCTTAATAAATGATTGTTCCCCTTTGAGCTCTCCCGTAAACTTCCAGTAAAGGTGAAAGTGAGGGAGATCTTACTTTCTTCTCTCCCTTGTGGCTAAGGAAGTTGATTGCATATGGCAGTAAGAACATGCATTAATATACAGGACTGGGATGCAATTCTTTAGTTGTTCCTTCTGCTTTGTGTTTCTTTACCTGAGCACAAGTGATTGAATAGTGACATGGACATGGATATTCTTAGCTCTGGAAGCAAAGTTATTACATGCAAAAATAGATCAAATGAGATAATGTTTATTAAATGTTTTAGCATGGTGCTTTTTGCTTTGTCTTTCTTTTCCTAAGCACATGTGATTGAGCAGTTATATTGTCCACAGGTAATCACAATTTCATGAAGCTTATGTGGAAACTAGGTTTATCATAAGAGGAATGAACATACATGTGGAACCCAAAGAGTTCACAATCCATACCAAAGATTGTGTATTCACAGCAGCATAGTAAAGGAAGGAGAAAACACAGATCTCCTCCTAAAGAGGCATAACATGGCAGGGTGAAAGGTGCAGAAGAGGTGGGAAAAGGACAAAACCCCATGCAAAGGAGAGGAGCAAGGCACAAGTCTCATTCTTTCCCCTTGGGAATTGCTAGGCCATGAAGATAGGAGGATCTGCAGTTTTTCAGCCTGACTGGTTTGCTGGTAGCTCAGACCTGTCTTGGCACCTGTCTTGACTCCCAAGGACACAAGAGGGATTCAGTTTGGGATGAAAACAACAAATTATGTGATCTCAGGGAATGCCTTTGTCCTTGACATATTCAGAGTCTCCCACATACCCTGAGTCCAGAGGTTCTGGAAAATATGGCAAGTCAAAAAGACAAATTCAGAGGACACCTTAATATTCCTTAACATTATGCAAACTTGTTAAATGCTTAGCATACTGCCTTGGTATATACTAAATGCTGTATAAATGCTATTATTAGCATCCGTAAGTTCCAGTTCTAATTACTCAGCAAGAGATGATCTCTGTAACAACTTACCAAGAGAAAAGATCACCATTGCCCAGAGGATGAGTCCTGGCTTGTCATAATGAATTAACAAGCATTAGTTAAGCCCTTACTGATATTCAGCACTGTGCTAAGCCCTGTAGACAGAAAAAAGAAAAGACAAAGCAAAATGGATTAAGTTGCTTAGAGAGTACAAAGTGGAGGTGAAGATCAAATGCCTATTTCACCATGACATAAGAGAAATGATGACATGACTTGCACTTGACTTTGTTTTGAGGGAAGGAGGGCTGTGCAGGTCACCAGTCTCACTTCTCCTCCGGAGCCATCTGGATCCAGTGACCAGATATTCATCAGGATCACTGGAGACAGCCCAGGATTCAGTGGGAGACTTTGGCCTTTTTCAGCTAAGCCCCATTCAGGGACTCATTTGGGATAAAGCTAGATATGAGACAAACCAAAGCTCCATTTAAGAAATTATGAACCCACACCCATACCCACTCCCACTCTCCCTACATACACTCACACCCCTAGAGTTACCATCTGGAAGTGGCATATAACAAGCCAGAGATTGTGAGTAGGGTCTGATCTTCTCTTTTAGAAGGCAGGCTCTACTAGGGTATGAATTCATTCATTGTAAGCCCAGATCTAGGATCTGTTCATAGGAAGATGGCACTTCCTCACTCTCCAGCTAATGTTTTTAAAAATGGGGGTATGTGGGTGTTCAAAAATTACTAAAACCTCTTGAGCGAGGACTTGCCAAGCTCTGGGGTCTTCTCATCCACCTTTGTCTACCTGGCACTCAACTTTCACCTGTGGCTCCAAGAAGCTGTAGCATGCACAGAGGTCATACTCCAATAGTATCTCAGGAAATGGGCTAAACCAGATTGAGGGTAACTGATGGGTCTCAGACCTCTCAGTCAATTAGGGGACATCTACAACAAGCATGGGAAAACTGCCTCCCTCCCTCCCATCCTCTGCACCATAATGGAATAGGCAGATAAGAACAATTTGTTCCAACAATCATTATGGTGGCTGAAGCAGAGGCTATGAAGGGCTTACAACTCCATCATACATCAAAGACTCTAAGGACTTCCACTGTATTCCAGGCCATCTTTAATAATCCTGATGTTTTTCTTGCCACTGGACTTTGGTGACTCTGGAAGAGGGAGTGAGCCTGACAAATTTTGTAACACTGCCTCTATTAAGGCCAATTCACCCACAGGTCAAGATCACTCTATGATGTCATTGGTCCTCTGATAGCAAATGATAAAAAGCAATAATATTAAAAATGATTAATTTGAACCTACTTTTCTGAGATCTTTTGTTTTTGAATGAAACCAGTTGGGCAGATGTGAATTGTTATCACTTCCATTTCAAACTGCTGGTAGGTAATAAGGTACCATGAGAAAATTATTACATTGTCAAGGATGGGATAAGCAGGCAGACTCCTAAAATTTATCCCTATTAAATTTTTATCCTATTAGATTTGGCCCATTATTTTACCTATAGAATTTTCTGGATACCAATTCTAGTGTCCATTATGTTTGCTATCCCTCTCACCTTTGAATCATCTGTAAGCTTGATAAGCATTCAATTTGTGCTTTTATCTCAAACATTGGCAGGAATTCCTTCAAGATGAGAGATAAGCAGGAGTAGACTAAAAGCAGGGACCTGTTTGAACCCTTCCCCCAAACACCTGCAAATACCTGTAAAAAATGATGCTAAACAAATTCTAAAGCTGCAGAACTTACAAAGTGATGGAGTGAGGCAAATATCCAGCCCAGGACAGCCTGGAAGGTTGACAGGAAGTCACTGTCACACTGGGCTGGGAGTGGAGTGGAGCACAGTCCACCATGGGCCATGCCAGCAAAGACAGGATTGGAGAAGGCCTCAGAGGACTGAATTGCTGGCAGCTGTAGCAGTTTCCAGGCTTCTCAAAGCAAAAATTCCAAAGACAGCAAAGAAGGCCAGTGGGAAAACTCTGTTAAACCTGAGTAGGGGTTGGGGAAGGGCAGTCCTGCTTGGGTCCAGCCCCAGCCCTGGGTTAGAGGAGGAGGAGGAGGCAACACAGGCAGTGGCAATAGCAGCAGCTTCTGGAGCTCTGAGCCCACAGATGGTGGAGGATCGAGCAGCTGATACAAAACTCCTGAAGCCTGAGACAGTACAACCACCCCCAACCGTACTGGAAGTAGAGTCATACCTTGATAAAGAGTTAGAAAGTCAAGTATTTGGCTGAAAAGATGAACAAAGAGAGAGAAAAGAGACTACAGAATCTCACTTTGCTGGCAAGGAAGAGCAAAAACATACAACCAGAAGACAGCAAAGTCAAAGCTCCCACATCCAAAGCCTTCAAGAGAAATATGAATTGGTCACAGGCTGTGGAAAAGCTCTAAAAGGATTTTGAAAATCAAGTAAGAGAAGGAGAGGAAAATTTGGGAAGAGAAATGGGAGTGATGCAAAAAAATCATGAAAAATGAGTCAACAGCTTCCTAAAGGAGACCCCAAAAAATACTGAAGAAAATAACACTTTAAAAATAGACCAACCCAAATAGCAAAAGAGATCCAAAAAGCCAATGAGGAGAAAAAATGCCTTAAAAAAGCAGAATTGGCCAAATGGAAAAAGTCCAAAAGTTCACTGAAGAAAATAATTTCTTTAAAATTAGAATGGACCAAATAGAATCTAATGACTTTATGAGAAATCAGGAAATTATAAAACAGAACCAAAACATTGAAAAAATAGCAGACAATGTGAAATACCTCATTGGAAAAACCACTGACCTGGATCCAGAAGAGATCATTTAAAAATTATTGGACTTCCTGAAGGCCATGACCAAAAAAAGAGCCTAGACATGATCTTTCAAGAAACTATCAAGGAAAATTATCCTGATATTCTAGAACCAGAAGATAAAATAGAAGTGGAAAGAAACCACCAATCACCTTCTGAAAGAGATCCCAAAAGTAAAACTCCTAGGAATATTGTAGCTAAATTCCAGAGTTCCCAGGTAAAGGAGATAATATTGCAAGCAGCCAAAAGAAATAATTAGAGTACTGTGGGAATACAATCAGGATAACACAAGATCTAACAACTTCTACATTAAGGGATAGAAGGGCTTGAAATATGGTATTCCAGAGGTCAGAGGAACTAGGATTAAAGCCAAGAATCACCTAGCCAACAAAATTAAGTATCATACTCCAGGGAAAAAATGGAACTTCAATAAAATAGAGAACTTTCAATCATTTTTGATGAAAAGACCAGAGCTGAATAGAAAATTTGACTTTAAGACACAAGAATCAAGAGAAGCATGAAAAGGTAAACAGGAAAGAGAAATTATAAGGGACTTATTAAAGTTGAACTGTTTACATTTCCACATGAAAAGATGATATTTGTAACTCATCAGACCTTGCTTAGTATTAAAGTAGTGGGAGGAAATATAGATAGACAAATAGATAGATAGATAGACAGATGATAGATAGATAGATAGATAGATAGATAGATAGATAGATAGATAGATAGATAAATGGATGAGTTGAATGTGATGGGATGATATCTAAAAAGTAAAATTGAAGGGTGAGAAAGGAATATATTGGGAGAAGGAGAAAGGGAGAGATAGAATGGGTAAATTATCTCATACAAGAGTCAAGAAAAGAGTTTCATAATGGAGAAGAAGAGGGGAGAGGTAAAAGGGAATGAGTGAACCTTGCTTTCATCTGATTTAACTTAAGGAGGGAATAACATACACACTCAACTGGGTATCTTACCCTACAGGAAAGTAAGAAGGAAGGAAATAAGGGTAGGGGATGATAGAAGGGAGGGCAGATTAGGAAAGGAAATAGTCAGAAGAAAACATTTTTGAAAACAGACAGGATCAAAGTTGAAAATAGAATTAGTGGGTGGTGGGATGGGATGGAGGGAGATACAGGCAGTCTTTCACAACATGACTATTCTGGAAGTGCTTTGCATAACTATACATGTATAACCTATATTGAATTGCTTACCTTCTCAATGAGGGTGGGTGGGGAGGGAAGAAGGAAGAGAATTTAGAAGTCAAAGTTTTAAAAGCAAATGGTAAAAATTCCAAGTTATATACAACTGGAAAATAAGATATATTGCCAATGGATCATAGAAGTCTATCTTATCCTACAAAAAGTAAGAGGAAGAGGATGGGGGAGGTAGAAATAAAAGGGAGGGCAAACTAGGGGAAGAGGTAATCAAAATGCATGCCATATTGGGGTGGGGGAGGAAAGGAGAGATGGGGAGAAAATTTGGAATTCAAAATCTTGTGTAAATGAATGTTAAAACTAAAAATAAATTAATTTTTTTAGAAAGAAGAGAGATAAGCATTTGAGATAATTCACACTTCTGAAATCACATCAGGAAGAACTATGAAAAAAAATCCCAAAGAATGTGAGCAAGTATTACAAGAGATCAAAATATGTTACAAAGCAGTAACTATAAAACTTGCCAGTCCTTGACAAAAATAAATAAATAATAGAGCAAGATCATTTGGAACTGAATCCAGAGTTAGAAACCGGTATACATAAGTGGTTAGTGTTTCTTAAATCAATTTACTTTTTTAAGAACAACATTATTAGTGAACGGAATCATAGAGAAATAAAGCATTTTTAGCACTTCCTATGCAGCAGATACTATGCAAAATGCTGGGGATATCAACATAGGTGAGCAAGATAGTTATGGTAATAGAGTAAAAATTACCAAGAAAAGTCAATAACTACATGGGGGAAATAGCTTTAGATATCTAATTTAAATTATAGTTCAAATCTGTAATTCCATAGTCTAGGGAAATCCAGATTAGGGAATTTCTTCTACCATTGAAGATTAATAATCTTTTTTGCAACTTATTTTCTTTGAGTGCTGCCATAAAACACAGCATAAACTCTAACTGGTTTAATGACTTAAATATAGCATTAAGACTACCAGAAAAAAATAAATTATTTTTTAGAGGGACTTGAAGATATTTTTAAGACAAAAATTATATGGTTAATAAGAGATTTTTGCACCAGAAAAAAGAATACCTCTAAAACCAAAAGAAAAATTCAGTTCAGTCATGTCTGATTCTTCATTTCCACATTGGGGGTTTTCTTGGCAAAGACTCAGGAGTGGTTCATGATTTCATTCTCCATCTCATTTCACAGATGAGGAAACTGAGGCAAACTCATTTAGATGACTTTCTTAGGGTCATACAGCTATGAATTTTCAGCTAGAAAATTTTGAGGGTGGATTTGAACTCAGGTCTTCCTAACTCCAGGTCTGGTACTCTCTCCACTCTACCACCTAGCTACCCCCCAAAGAAAAAAAAAGTGGTGAAAAAGAGTTACAGCAAATATATCAGATAAAAGTTTGGCATCCAGAAATTGTAAGTAAGCAGTGAATAACTAAAACTATAACTCTGACTATATATATATATATATATATATATATATATATATATATATATATATATATATATATATATATATATATATATATATATATATGTGTGTGTGTGTGTGTGTGTGTGTGTGTGTGTGTGTGTGTCTACATACATACATATACATACATACACATATATATAAAAGCAATAGAGGACAAAAAAGGACTTTTTTTTGAAAAATGTAAGCTCCCTCAAAACAAGAATTGTCTTACATTTTTTAGTATCTGTATGCTCAGTGCTTTAGCATTTTGACTGGTACACAGTGTTTAATAAATGCTTGCTGACTGACACTGACTGAAGGAAGAGATATAAATTGTTAATAACCACCTAAAATATGTTTACATTCCCTAATAATTAGAGAAGTACAATTTGAGACAACTTTTAGATTCCATCTTACACCCACAATAATGGCAAAAATAGCTTAAATTAATAAAATTCAGTGTTGGCAGAAAAGCCTACAGGGAGCCCAACTTTCAAATACATTGTTAGTGGGAATCTAGACAGATACAAACATTTTGTAGAACAATCTGGCAACATGCAGTAAGTTACAAAATTGATCTTCCTTTTTGACCCAACCATTGACTCTAATCCTAAAACATCTTTAAAAGGAAAAACGATGTATCGGTAGAAAAAAATTTCTTATTTGTGGTAGCAACCTAAGTGTCTAATAACTAGAGAACGACTGAATGAATACATTCTGGTTGATTAATGTTATTGATGTTACGGTGATATAAAACCAAATATGAAACTTGCAAATATATAGAAAGACCTATACCAGCGCATCATAGATTCAGTGTTATAAAGGTTCCTCAAGAATCATAACCCTTTATTTTACAGATGGGGAAACTGAGGTTCAGGGACATCAAGTGATTTACCCAAGGTCACATAGTAATAAAGTAATAAAAGGTAATAAAAGTAATAAAAGAAAGACTATGAATTCATGTCTTCTTAACCCAGGGTGAGTGCTATTTTCACTAAACCAATTGTATAGTAGTGAGAAGTGAGGATAGCAGAAGCTAAAATGTACGTATAATGACCTATTTTACCTTTAAAAATGTTCAAGTACGTTAGGCTTTGTTTTTTAGGCAAAAAGAAAAGAAATAAAAATATTAAATTAATGGAAACAGACTCAGAAATCATACAGTATTAATATATTTTTTGTTTATTAATGTTTTGTTATTCTGTTAAAGACAAATTGATTTATCCAAGATTTTACTCCCTATTTTGTGCATTTGATTTATCTTTGCTGATGGCAGATAGGTAGATAGACACAATATATGTATATATAAACATATAATTTCAGATGGTAAAAGATTTCTTCATATCTCTTTAGATACTCCCCCTTTTCCCTTCTTACTTCTTCCAGTCATTCATGTTTGTTTTGCTAGAATTTAATTTTTGAGAATGGACCTATGTTCTTGGACTGACTTACCCTACTGAACTTTAGACCATGAGATACATGTCCCTTTCTATATGCAATTCTTCAAATGCAAGCTGCACAGGAGACTATGTTCAGATTTCCTCTCCTCCAGCAGAAATTCTAGGGTGACCTGGTTATGTCCCGTGAATAGTTTTATCATTACTATTGTAACAGCTAGTTCTTCCTTGCTCAGAAGCAGGTATACAATAGCAGCTGTTCCCTTAGTTTCTCTCTTGAAGAACAAAATTATCCTCAAAGTCTACAATCTCTTTCACTCTGCCTAACTCTCCCCTACCCTGGCACCCTAAGTGACAGGGATTTTGGCTATGAGTGCTCTTTGGAATGCTGAACAGTGCAGCAGGAAGTGGGAGTTAGGGCTGAAGGTTGGAGAGAGAAATATGAATTTATGGTAGGACCCATTGCTGAGTGTACTCGCTCTACTCCAAAATGAGCTGTGAGGCCAGAAGCAGTCAGAGGTCCTGCCAGTGACTGGACAACCAAGCCTTAGGAAAACACCAGCTCTTGTGAGATCCAATTTATACTGGATCCCAAGTTTCATTTCCTGGAAGGAGTAGAAATACTGAATCCAGAGTTTCGGTGTATTCATTTTATGTCTGGCTTGGTTGGATACATGATTTAAATATACTAAGAAAACTGTGTTTATACTTTTTCACCTGTTTTCAGGGTACACAGAAATGGTAAGCTACTATTGTGTATTTTCTCCTGAATCCCTGGGTTTCAAGTGGCTGCTGTGATGCCTTAGGTGGGTTGTGTAGTCTAGGGGAGTGTCAATCTCATCTTAGTTTTCTTAATTCATTGTTTTATTGTTATTACACATTTTTATCAGTTATATGATATAAACTGTAATATTTGGGTCATATAGCCATTTTGAATTTATAGTAGAATATACGTAAGGTAGTGCCTAACTTTGTTCAGACTGCCTTTCTGTGCTCATATATTCAGACTAGCAAAAGGTTACTTTACAGAGCTAGAAAAAATAGCTTTCATCTGAAGAAACAAAAGGTCAGTATCAAAGGAATATCAAAGGAAATATCATATCAAAAACATATGAGATTACATAAAAAATCATATCAAAGGAAATAAGGAAAATGAAAAGAAGAAGGGATGGCACCAATAGAACAGCACACATCAAAACCATTTGGTATTGGTTAAAAACAGCTAGAAAAAAATGGCCCAAAGCAACAAACTAGAAAAGGAAGCATCAGAAATCACTGAACTGAAAAACCAGTTCTTCAATAAACTCAAACCATAAATCACCTTCAAAAAGAACTCCCTGTTTGGTTATGTTCCCTTTTGAATGCCTCCTTTGCCGATCTCCAGTTGTAAATTGCACCCTACCATGTCACAGTGATCCTTTTAAAGCCAAATTTTCCTTCTTGCATTAAGCTCTCCTGTGGAGTTTGCTTATTGTACATAACTTTCGTATTTGTGAATAGGCTGCTGAGTCCAGGAATTGTAATGCTGGTTCTCTTATTGACTTCTGTTAATCCTCTCCAAGGATTTTCCAATAGACATAGATATCTATGTATATACATATATGTATAAATGTATAGATATAGATATTTATGTATACACCTATATCCAATCGATATACACATAAGGTATCTGCAGAGACTTAATACATTTTAAGCTTAAATTGCTTAAAAGTTCACTAAGACCTTTTGGGACATCCTATAGATTGTATATCCTACTCTGCTTTTTGACTTTTCAAATACACTTTTCAAATGCACGTGATTTTTACAAATATCTCTCCATTTAAAAAGCCCTCTGAAATAGACTTACAAGCCTCCAAGTATAATAGGAATGTACTTTTAACATCACTTGTTAAGAAGACTCTAGTCTAGAATCTTTTCAAGAGCTGGTCATTCATTTTAAGGTGTTGACAAATCCAAATGCAATTCTCAGACGTAATCTTTTTTAAAAAATTGTTTTCCAGTTAAGGAAATCCTGTTTTCTTTCTCTCCCATATCCCTTCATCAAATTAAACACAGACAGGGAGAGAGAGAGAGAGAGAGAGAGAGAGAGAGAGAGAGAGAGAGAGAGAGAGATGCATAGTCAAGTAAAACAAAAATCCACATTGGCCATGTCCAAAATAACATATTTCCATCTGCACCCTAGATCCTTTACCTGTAAGGAAGTGTTTTCATCAGTCTTCTAGACTGTTTGCCATTGTGTTTATCAGAATTCTCAAATCTTTCAAAGTTGTTTGTTTTATATATTCCTGTTTTAAATATGTACATATATGTGTGCGTATTTATATACATATATGTATGTATGTATGTATATATATATAATATGTGTACTGTTCTCTTGGTTCTGCTTACTTTGCTATGAATTGGTTCTTACAAGCCAGACACCACCTCTTGAACCAGCCATTGTCTTTCCAAATGTGCCTGTCACTTTCAAAATCTCCACCTACAATGTAGTTTTTGATAATAATATGCTCCAGTGATTTTCAGCTCCTTCATTTGTTTCCAAGTACATCATGATACCTATCAATACTTCTAGGTTTCTTCTGGAAGTTAGAATATTATCACCACGTGAATGTATAATATTGGGTAGTAAATGTCAGTTCTAACATTTCAGAAGATTCATCATATGTATTTGGAAACTGGCAGAACCAAATAGTTTTCATGGCGAGTGGACATATGGAAACTTTTAATATCCCTTAGCAGGAGATCTCTAATTACTCCTTCTCCCTTCTCCGTAAGAGTATTGATGCCTAACATATTTTTGGTGGCCCTTTTGGAAAACCTTCTTTCTGAAATTGTCCAGTTCACAACTCTTTAGGAAGAATATGTTCCTATTAAATAATTTTGAATGTTCAGTAGTCACAGGAACAATTAGATCATAGATTAGATATGGAAGGAATTTATGAGGTCATTAAGTCCAGTCCCTTCAATTTATACATAAGGAAGCTAAGACACAGCTTATGAGACTCATCCATGTTCACCTAGTTACTAAGTGTTTGAGACAGAATCATCACCCAAGTTTTCCTAATTCCCAAGACGGTGCCCATAGACAATGGCACGTTGCCTTTCTTAGTCCTCTGTATTGCATTTTTCATGGAAATTTCTGACAATGATTTTTCTGCCTCTTCAAATTCTTTGCTTTGTTTTTAATTGACTTCTTCCATTCTTTCAAGGACTTTATTCTTCCTGAAAGTCTAGAGAGACTAGAGACCCAACCTTCCATCTTTCTTACCATTTTTTCTCTCATGAATAGCGCAGATCTATGTAGATCAGCACAAAATTCCCTTGCTTGCAAGCATTTGCTAGAAGTGAGAGCTTTAGAGAATTCCATCATTCCTGTTAATTGCTTAGTTGGTCTTCAATGCAAACTGTCATGGAAAACTGGCTGTTTGTCACACCCATTCACCATTCTGATAGCTCAGTTTCTGTAGTCTGCTGGTGAAATGTTTTAATTTATAGCAAGAGTCACACTTTCTCTAACAAGATGAACCTCACTTTATCATGCTCCTTTGATTGGCAACTAATAGCTTCCTGCCAAAGCGCCAATGCAAACAGAGATACATAGCTATTGGTGAAAGAGTCTGAAACAAAATCAAATGACTGGCCCCTCAGAACCATCTCCTACATCCCATCTTGTATTCTAGTGATCAGATTTCAGATATGTTTTTCTATTTTGTTGATTCTGTATTGTTTCTGTATTTGCACTGGTTCAAAGCAGGAATTTAGAAATTGTTGACTTCTTGCTTTTTTGTTTTTGTTTTTTTCTTGCCCAGCTACTTTGTGGCAATTAACAGCTTTCTGTCAAAATCCCAGATATCGAGAATGTAATGGAGATTGTACATAAGAAAGAGGAGCAGGCATAGGCCTAAGACTTCAGGAATATTGAGCTGCCTATGATTCTTCAGACCTATTTTAAGATATCAGTGATGTAGTTTCGGAGTTGGTGTTAGTCACTGGAGATTAAGAGACCAGCCTCAAAGAAGTAGAGAATAATAATAGATGTAGCTAGCTAGCTTGTGTACCTAGTACACACATATTTAATTTATAAGAGTTTTTATTGAGGGATCATGGAGATGTCTGAGTGGGAATTTAGGAATATTACAGATTTGAAATGAGAATATGTGTTGTATAGATTGACAGAGTAAATAAATGCCAGGGAAGATAGTTTTTGAACTCTAACTATGTATTAAGGCTGATATTGAGACACACTGTTTATTAGAGAAATATAGTGACCGGGGTTTTAGTACATGTTCATCCCAATGAAAATAACCAAAATGGTAAAGCAGTAAAAAAAGGGCTGCTCATCAGAATTATTTTTGCATGCAACCTACATAAATGTGGCATTTTCTTAGCTCTTCCTAGTTCCTCTTAGGAAAAAATTAACATTCCTTCATGAGATTGGTGATATAATTGATGCAATTGACCAAGGGACAGGCCATAAGCAACTATGAGTGACCAGTGAAGTGAACTATGAAGGTCCAGTGAAAAGATTTAATCTCTTGGGACTTCTGTTTTCAAATTCTGTGTCTGTCATACTATTCTAATCTCCATAGGGATGCTTTAATTTAGAGGCATTGGTGATTTGACAATGGTTAAGGTGAATGCTACCATGGTCTGCAGATGTATATGTGTATATTTGGAAGTGTGAGAAGTAAAGACAGGGGTGACTAAGTATTTGCAAACATAAGAGACTATTATAACTTATCTTTGAAATATTTTCTTCCACGTAGTTACAGAAATGTGATATTTGTCCCTTTTTAATGCTAAAATTTAAATTCAGTAGGGAATATATAGTTTAAACTAGTTTATAAATTGCTTCAAAATCAAGACATAATGTTACGTATACATAATAAGATGTGAGAGATTATTTTATTCTTACAAGTCAATTGAGTTAAAAGGTACAGTTAAACAACCATTAGCAATATAATGTTACTTATCATTAAGACATAGTCCTTAGTTAAATATGGCACCCTACAATAGGCTATGTAATAAAAAATGGAAGGAAAGACTCTGAGGTTTAGTAAATCATACAAAGGGGAAAAATAAAGATGCTTCTGCCTATTTTATCAAACCTAGACCCTTTAATTTGTGAGACTGAACAACATCAGAGCTTAAGGTGACAGAGCCTCCCATTAAGGAGCTCAAGAAATGTTTCTCTGGAAGGAAGTCTGGCATTATATTGACTTCTGCATCTTTCCAGGCAAAAAATCTATAGAATTTTTCATCAGTTTGGTCATCGTGTGTGTGGATTTTCAGACCAATGCTTTCTCCTTTGACTTTGCTTTTGGATGCATTATTTATCATTATAGTTCCCCAATGAAAGGAAGTTTTAGTGCTGTTTTGAAATTAATTATAAACCCAAACCAATTAATGATAAATTAATCTAATACATAGTCACCACACTTAGTCTTGTATAAATAAAACACAGATTTTATTATTGAATTTTGCTTCTTTTCACAGACGGTTTCTTATGCAACGGACATCTGTTCCCATAGTACTGCAATAATGTTCTTCACCTCACCCCCAAAGATATCATTAAAAGAAATAATAATGATGATAACTAACATCTACATAAAACCTACTATGTACAAAGTACTTTACTAAATCACTTGCTATATTTGTTATAATTACATATTACATATTTATTATTATATATTATTATTATATTACATAATTATACATGGATAATTATATATATTGTCATCTCATTTTATCCACACAACAACCCTGGGATGCAGGTGGCATTTATTATTCCCATTTTACAGCTGAGGAGACTTGCCCAGCGTCACACAGCTAGCATGTGTCTGAGGCTGGATCAGGTCAACCTGATTCTAGTCCTGGTTCTCTGTCCATTGTGCTACTTAGCTGCCAGTAAGCCATCATTCAGCTGATTGTACCCAACAATTACAATAATATATAAATAAGATGAAATAATATAATAATGATAAATAACATTTATATAGCATTTTAAGTTTTTGCAGAGCTTTTTTACATATATAAAGATTTCAAAACTTAAAACTGCAATAAAACTTTTGGGACACTTGTAGACGTCTACCTGCATTACATTTACATGCAATACACATACATACATTCATTCTTTTCTTCTCCATAGGCTTATTTGCTTATCCATAAAGTAAGGGACTCATGTACTTTTCAGGAGTATTGAAGTTCTACAAAACAATAGGAAAGGGACTGGACCTCTGATTTCATTGGTGCAGGAAACTCTAGTAATATAGCACCCTTTTCTGAAATTTATAGTCTTCTTTTAAAATTTTTATTTATTTCATTTTTCATTTATGGAATAAAAAAGTGTTTCCATAACAGTATAATAAAAAAGATGATTGCACATGAAACTGCAAATCTATTATGTACAACTTGTTATTCCTTTGAAATACATGATAAAGTTATCGTGAATTTCTTTGTTTTTTAGTTATAAAAGATATATAATCTTAAAACATTACCTAAAGCACTGAGAAGTTCAGTGACTTGTTTTGAGTCAAACAGCCAGTAAATGTTGGAGGTCAGAACTTAACCTACTTCTCGTCAGTCTTGTCAGCTCACATGGAATTTGTAGTAGAGGAGCGTCTACTGCCTACCCCTCCACAGCTCCTGAAGACTGGAGGCAAAATCATGCCTTATGCATCATTCTAAGCTCAGAGTTGTATAGTCCAAAAGTACCATTTTCTAAATAAGGACCTGAGCACCCACAGAAGTGAAATGAAAACTGGTCAGACAGGGCTAAGGAAACCTGTAGATAAAATGAGCTCAAGAGTAGGATAAAAAGCAGAAAGTACAGCCTGGGAAACCAAAGGAACTGTACATCCAACTTAAATGGCCTATCCTAAACTGGTGCATTTGTGAACAGTTCTGGCTTCCTTTCTCTACATCAGTATGAATGCAGAGTCCCTAATAGTCTCAAACATCCAGCATCAGGCTATAGATTCTAGAAAATCAATTACATAGGTTGAATTCTCATGTGCAGTTTCATTTTCCAATTCCAAGTCAAGCCTGGGGCCCAGAATAATGGTGAGGAGAGATGCAATGTTTTCTTACCTTCTTCTTATATGAGGGCTTCTTCCACTAGTCATTTGTAAGTTATCTATAAACTCTTTTATTAGATCAAGTGGGTATGAGGCTTTCTTTGTATTCCTTGAAATTTCAGATTTCATTAGCACATAATGGGACATAGCAGTGGTTTCAAAAGGAGTTGAATTCATATCCTCAGTCTCTGAACCTATTACTTTTTCCATTATTTTGCTATATCATAATATTTTATTATCCTGGGGCTTTTTAGCTTTGTAGGAACCAATGCTTACTTGTGTAAAATTAAGCTTGGGTATAGTTGTTTAAAAAAATAGTTGCATTGCTTTATAGTTACTTTTTTTGTCTCTGTTTAGTCCATTGTACTTGTAGAGAGGAAAAGTGAGTATGTGGTTAATTAGGAAGGCCAGTGGGCAATTCTACGAGGGGGGAGAGGAGCAGAAAGGCGTGAGTGACTGAGTTGTAATGAAACTGACACTGCTGAATTTATTGCCATAAAGGTAAAATTTGCACCTAAGATCTAGGTGGGGAGAAAGATCATCATCTTAGGATTTCACAGTATTTGTTCTTCACTCAGAGTATAGCTTCTTATAGAGCAAGATGGTGTGGCAGAAAGAGCTGGCTAGGGAATCAGAGTTTAAATCCCAGTTTAAATTCCAGCTCAACTGCTAATACCCACATGACCTTGGGCAAGTCATTTAACCTCTTTGGTTTTGAGTTTACTGATCTGTAAAGTAAGAGGGTAGACATAGACACACTCTTAAAATAATAAGATAAATTAAAGTTATCTGGTATTTGTATAGTACCTTAAGGTTTATAAGCCTTTTTTACACAGATTGCATAATTTATTTTCCAAAGTCTTTGCCAGCTATCTCACCTGTGTATAATTATGCACAGGTTTCAGTTCTCTTGAAAATCTTGGTGCCTCCATCTTCTTTTACTCTTCTCTTTTACTCCAAGGAAATGAAGTATTAGAGTAACCAGCGATGGTGTTTATGGACTAGGGAAAAAGAAAAGTCACGGACATAAATCACAATAATACAAAATAGACTATAATCAATGTGGAAGAAAGAAGAAAGATTGGAAGGAAGTATTTTAAAGTGCTTCCTGTGCTTCAGGCACTGTGTTAAACTCTTGGTGATAGGTTGTTTTGGGGAGGCAGGGATGAAGGTACCCTAAGTTGGAGCCAAAAACATGAGCAACGGGGCGAGAAGGGAATATCAGAGTGGGATGGGACAAAGTGTTAATGATACTTTAAACAGCTGTGAAATGTTCTGAAGGATTCATGGTGATGCTTTATGTTCCAAGATTGGAAGGCATCTCATTTTACAGGAATGAGCTGAAATTTAAATATGCAATGACACAGAAGTGATTTTATTTCAAAAAATGAGAGAATTTTTAAAAATTCATAGCAAGACTATAGATCATCCTATCATAGAATTATTACATTCTCAGTTCAGTAACATATTAATATTTTTCTTTGTGAGACATTACTTCACCTTCTCTTATTCTCATCTGAAGGGATTAGTTATTCATCCCAATTTCTTGGCCTATAAAGTTATTGAAACATTACTGGATTATAGTAAACTCTCCAGACATTTTTGTTTTTTTGCACTGTCTGCAAGCAGCATGGCTAAAAGATGGAAAGCCATGGAGATCGAATAGAAAACTGACCAAAGCAGTAAGTTCTTCTCAGGGTGGGGAGGACCCATACACTGTAGTTATATATGTTTGGGAACTTTATAATGATCAAGTGTGTCAGAGTTCTATTGTAAACAAAATTGCATTCATTTTGCAAGCATGAGGAATTTATATTGAAGGTTATTTTTAAATAGTATGTTCAGAACTGAGTGATGTAAAAGTAATTAAATACTGAAAAAAAAATCCAAAGATCCATTTCAATAAATATGTTTTCAGACCCTATCACTACATGAAATGTTGGGAAATCAGGATCTCTGGAAATTGCTAAGGAGAAACAAGGACTAGACAGACAGTCATTTATCTTTGCAGGTTTAGGCAACCCCATACTCGGAGATATGACATGGCTCCTTTTATTTTTGAAAAGGTATAGAGTCTAAATCCATGCTCTTTTATTTGGATGTTCCTCTATGAACTTTTCCTGAAGCTTCCACATCCCTTTAAATTCTGCAATTCCAAATCAGACCCCAAGTTAATGAGTCTGTAATTCTTTATGGTAAATTTGCATACTTATGCAATCCTCTTCTGCTCCCATACTGCCTGTGTACAGAGATAGGATTTATTACAGAGAATGAGGAGGAGAATTAAGCCAAGTGCATTAATATTGTATCCACAGACTATTTGCTAATGAAGTGGATTTTCTTTGAAACAACTGAAAATAATAATAATTGTATCCCATTGCTACTACCACTTATTCTACGATTTATTCACTCTTGAATTTTTGCAGACCAAGTTTTAATTTTTAGATACGGTCAACCTTTGTATTGTTTTGATGCATCTGAGCTTTGGAAAAGCTCTTTATCATTCACTGGCAAATCTCCTTCATATACGGGCATTGGTGTCATTGATAAGCCAACTCTCGTATACTAGTATCGGATCAAAGTGTCTACATTTGAAAATTGGTTTATATCTTTGTGAAATCATTTAATAAGAGACAGAAAATGAAAGAAAATCATCAGAAACTATCTTGTTCCTTCTTTGTCAGTTTACTCTGCTCCATAGAATAGTAAGCAAGAAAAAATGTGGAGAAATTCATTTTGAATTCTTATATCTACATTTTATGAGATGTAGAATAAATGTACTCTAGGAGAAGGAAGGATTTGTTCCTTTCTGTTAACTTTAAAAAGTACCTCCTTATCTACCTGAAAGGTCCTTTTTCCTGATACCCATACTTCATTTTGAAATCATTGAGATAATTCATGATGATTATGAAAAGAGCTAGCATTATATGGTGCTTTACATTTTACAAAGCACTTTAAATCATCTTCACATAAACCCTATAAAAAAGGTTATAGTATTATTTCCATTTGACAAATTAGAAAACTGAGGCTGAGAGAGTTTAAGTGACTTGCACAGGGTAATCACATCCAGTGAGTGTGTGAGAAACGATTTGGATTCACGTTTTTCTGACTAAAAGTCCAATACTCTATCCATTGTACCACCAAACTATCTTCAACCAACTATCCTTTTTCTTTCCCACCTATAAATTTTAGAACTCCTCAAACGATCATGGAAAATCATGGATGTTCTGGGGTAGACCCAACTTAGACCCATCCTTTATAGTGATATTGGCATCAGAAGAAACACCCAGAGGTCATTCAACAGTTAACAAAAAGAGGTTTATTTAGTCATAGTACTATGACTAAATTTAGGATACTGAAAGTTGATTCAACTGATCAGAGTTCCGTTACCCTCTAGTTGCCAATGGGAAGCTACCAGCCAAATATCAGAGTGTCTAGAGCTCCTTGTGGCTGTTTTTACTCAACTGACTAGGAAGTAAAATAAATAGCTTCAGCCTTTAGTCTTCTAAACTCCAATTAAGTCTCAAAGACAGTTTCATGGAAAGTAGGAGTAGGAAGTAAGGATGCTGGTCTCACCAAAATGGGGCTACACAAATATTGTTGGTGTGTGCACATTCAGCAATATGTTCTAAGTTGTTACAAGTTGCAGTTAGATGTTGACTTGCATTGATTACTGCTCCCAAGTGGCAGAAAGAGCAAGGTTCAGATATGCAAATTTAAAAATGCACTCTGTTTTCTTCTGTCTGTGTGTTTCATATTAAGTATTTATTTTGATTTTTTCAGGAAATATATACCTATCCTACCCATGTAAATCATAGGTACATTATATATTGGTATGGGTGTATTGTATATTTGTACATTATACATTGGATACATCTCCACATAACCATTTGACATTGACCTTGATGACATGTTCATCCAGTTCTTCAATTTGAAAAGGCTACAAGTCAAGACCAAAGTGGAGGGTGTGTTGGTGCATGATTTTCTGTTTGCAGATGATTGTGGACCCAATGCAGCCTCTGAGGTTGAGATGCAACAAAGTGTGAATCAGTTCTCTGCTGTCTATGCTAATTTTGGCCTAATAATTAATACCAAGAAAAAACAGGTTCTCCATCAGCCACCACCACATCATCCATACATGGAAACATTGATTACAACAAATGGAGAAGTTTTGAATGCTGTGGATAAGTTCACTTACCTTGGTAGTGTACTTTTCAGGGATGTACACATTGACAATGAGGTTGATGTACACATTGCCAGAGCTAGCTCAGTGTTTGGGAGGCTCTGAAGAAAGGTCTGGAAGAGAAGATGTATTAGACTGACTACCAAACTGAAGGTCTACAGAGCTGTTGTGCTGACATCATTGTAATATGCTTGTGAAACATGGACAGACTACAAGCGCTGTGTCAGGAAACTGAATCGCTTCCATTTGAACTGTCTTAGGAAGATTCTGAGGCTCACCTGGCAGGATAAGGTACCAGACACTGAAGTCCTTGCTCTAGCTGAACTGCCAAGTATTCAACTATACTTCAGAGAGCACAATTCCAATGGGCTGGCCACAATGTTTGAATGCAAAATGTATGCTTGCCAAAAAGACTATTTTTATGGAGAACTCACATGGGGCAGGCAATCACATGGTGGTCAGAAGACATGATAGAAAGACACTCTCAAGGTCTCTCTAAAGAACACTGGATTTGACTGTGCAAGATGGCAGACACTGGCACAGAACTGCTCAACATGATGTGCCCACATCAGAAAGTATGCTGTGTTCTTTGAGCAAAGAGAATTGAGACAGCACAAAGTAAGTGTAGGATGTGCAGATTTGGGATATCCACCCCAAATATTCACATGGACTATCTGTGCCCAACCTGTGGTAGAGTATTCTGAGCTCATATTGGTCTGATCAGCCACAGTCAGATACACTGAAATTTCACTTTATCATGGTGAGGTTATTTTGGTCCTCTTCGAAGAACCAACTAACCAACCAATATATTTGTACATCATACATTGGATACCTCTCCATATAACCATTTAGGGAGTCCCTAGACATGAGTCAAAATCTAAGTTTTAAGTAATTTTTCCATGGGACACTGGGGTAAGTATTTAAGGAGACAAAGAAAGAGAAAATAAATCTGAGTCTTTTTCTAAGTGTCCAGCCTACTTCATGATTAAAATCAATGTATACCATATGAGTAGGTTCAGAACAGACAAGTTGCTCCTTAGTGGGGAGGAAGGGGGAGCTGTGCCCTATCCCCATGGGCCCAGTAGCATTTCAAATAGATGGATAGGTGACAGCTAGGCAGATATAGTGATTTAACAGACTCTTCAAGTATTTCTAAGCTGTTTGTCTTTACAAGACTGTTGTTACCATATAAATTATTCTCCTGGTTCTGCTTATTTAACTGGTCATTATTTCATACAAATCCCAGGATTCTCAAACCATCCCCTTCATCATTTCTTCCTGTGTATTACATCACGTTCCCAAATAGGCACTCCTTTAATTTAATTTTTTCCATCCCCTTATTTTTAACTCTGTGTGAACATTTTTATTTTAATTATATTTCTTGCATACATTACATTTTTAATTGTTTTTTAAAGCTGTCTACTTCCTTTTCCATCTTATGAATGTATTCTTTCCATTTTTAACAGTAATTGTTTATTTCCCATTCTCTTCCTATTTTCCTAATCTGTATTTCCCATTTCTTCTTAATAAAGAAGAAGACAATGATGAGGAAAGAATGTTTGTTCCCAACGTAAATGCTCTAGGTTTCATGCCATCTATTTCTCTATTTCCTTTCTCTTTGTAACCCAGATAACAATCACAGATGCTTTTTCTCTTAAGCCTTTCTTTTCAATCCGCTCTGTATTTTTAGGTTATTTTGCTTAAGACTAATCTCTTCTTTAATCTACCTTCCTTTTTATTACCCCCTCTTCTCCTGTTTCCCTGTTGAGTAGATCATTCTCTCTCTCTCTCTCTCTCTCTCTCTCTCTCTCTCTCTCTCTCTTTCTCTCTCTCTCTCTCTGTATGTGCATTCTTTCTTTCTTTGACTAGTTCAGATGAAAATAAGGTTCAAGTGCTGACTGTTTCCCCAACCCCTTCCTCTTCATTTGTGCAATTTTCAATTTTTTTGGTGGGGAAAATAAATTATGTGATTTTTTCTTTCTCTTTCCTTTTTTCTTTCTCACTCTTCCTTTCTCCCTTATTATATTCTTTTCTTTTTTTCACTTAACATCATCAAAATATTTTAAAAATTCTCCCAGGTTTTCTGCTTTATTAAATTCACTCTGTGATCCACTAGGGTAACAGGGTTCTGAGAGGACACATGTAATATCACCCACATTAGTTCATATTTCTTTAGTCCTTATGCTTTAGTCCAATATACTCTCTCATATTTACCTTCTTATGTTTCTCTTGATTCTTGTGTTTGTATTTCAGAGGTTTTACATAACTACAGTCTTTTCATCATGAAGACTTGGAAATTCTCTATGGCATTACAAATCAATTTCTCCCTATAGAATATACTATTTTTCTTGGCAAGTTTTCTTGTTTTTCTTGTTTCTTTGTTTTCTATATTTTTTGCCTCATGTAATATCTCTGCTAAGTCTTACATTTTTCTGATTGCAGATGCCATGGCTAGGCAACAATTTATCTGGTAATTATTTGGGCATATTTGTGGCCCACAGACCCACAAATAAAATAATACTTACAGAGTGATTGGTATAGTTCCTGTCATTTTAAAGGTGCTTAATAAATGTTTGTAACTTTCCCTTCCCCACTTAAAGGGAACATGAAAGTTGTCATCAAGTTATTGACTGGCTATCATATAGAAGAGGAATTAGATGTTTTTCTGTTTTCTTTTAGAGGGCAGAAGTGCTAAACTTCAAAGAAGTAAATTTGGATTTGATAAAAGAAAATACTTCTTCACAATTAAATCTATACAAAGGTGCCATGAAATGGCTATCTCCTTTCCCCACACACCCTTCCCATAAGAGATAGTGACTTCTGCCTCATTGGAAATCTTCAAGAAAAGGGTGGATAATCTCTTGTCACTGTATTGTGGCAGGGATTCTATTTTACGAATAGATTGGACTCAAAGTCCATGTAGATCCCTCTCAATTTTGATTTCTAATTCAAGGGACAAAGATCATTCCTCTTATGTAATAGCATCTCTGTTTGACTGCCTTAGTAGCTTGTAAAACTTTTACATCCTTTTTGGAATTCATCTTACCTTTTCCCAGACATCCACATTTTACACTGGTCTCCTTTTTATTCTGCATGTCACAAGAAGTTTTCATAATCTACTGCTTGTCAGGCAAGCCTGAGCTGCTTTATTTCGTATCTATGACTTTCTTTTGGGTTACTATGTGGTATATCTTTTTAAGAGTGTCAGGAACACTGAAAGCAGTGTTTTTCATTGTCTTTTCCCAGTGGCTGTCATGATTTAGAACAGAAAGTCTGGAACTCTTGGTGCATCTATTTTAAAATGTTATATTAAAATAAAAAAAAAAACCAAAAAACTAATTTTAAAGCCCAGGACTAATATATAACATTCTATCCTAAATTAAACATAGATGATTAGTCTTAAAGTAGAAGTGGTACATTAAAATGGTGTAAACAATTTTTAAAATGATTTATTAATCTCCAGTTAATAAAAATATTTTGAAAAAAGTATAAAGGAGACTAGAATACTATTTTATGTAAGATATATATCCTATTGCTTTTTGAGCACTTGAGTTTTATTTCATCTACTAGCAATACCCATAAATCCATATGTGATTTTTTCTGGAGTCTTCAGTAGCTTCCCATTTCACCTAAGGCATTCCTCCACTTGGCTCCAACCTCTTCTGAATTCATCTATTACTTCTCTGCAGTGTGAACACTCTGTTCCAACTAGATTTTCTTCTCCTTTTCCTTCTTTCCCTTCTTCTCCCTCTTCTCTTTCTCCTTCTCCCTGTGCTCCTCCTCCTCCTCCTCCTCCTTCTTCATCTTCTTCATCTTCATCTTCTGGTCTTGGACACAGACCAAGATTTATACCTAACCTACTTCACTTTTTACTTTCTGGGCACACCACAGAAACTGAGCCTCAAGCACCACACCCTTTGTCTCCAAGACTAGAGCTTGTAATAATTAACCTTAACAATCCAATCAAAGAGTCAAAAACTGAGAGAGCAGGTATCTTGTTGAATGACCTCATCTAAAGCACATACAGAAAGATAATAGCTCTAAGATATTGTGTATTCATTTGCTTGACAAAGGAAACTATAATACTTTTTAAAAATAAGAAAGTGGAATGTAGTCAATATTAAAGAGTGAAAACACTGTTGAATGGAAGGAATATTAAGTTCATTTTTTTTCATTAAGAAAGCATATTCCCCAAACATATGGAAGATAAGATCTCTATTCAGTTCAATAAACATTCATTAAGCACTTAGTGTGTGAGGCAAAGTACACCTATATTCTTTCCTTAGGTTGTGTTTGTAACTATCTCAAAGAGGACTTATTTTTTTCCCCATCTGGTAGACTGCATGACTCTTTGCTGTGATTTTTCAATATGGTAACTAGGTTTTTATGTCCCTTTCGATAAGAGGGAGAGAAGTAGGAGTGGAGAGAATGCTCACTTCACAACAATCAGTAAGATACAGCGATATGCATGAAATTAACCAGACCTCTCGCCAGAAATCCAAGTAATGTTCCTCCAATGAGTGAGGAGCACAAAGGGATGAGGCATTTCTTCCCACACCTGTCCTTCTCACATATTACATAAAGAACTCTAAGTTATTCTATAGAGAGGGTTGTCAACAATTTTTGAAAGCCTTCTTTCTGAGAATTTTGAATTCGAGGATGATATTATTCACACGCACACACATACACACACATCTTGTCAAATTTCACCTTATTAGATTTAGTCCTTAATAAAAAGGATTTATTATATAGAACATGGACTCAGTGAAAAGGCCATACCTAAGGACATGGAAGACCATGTGGGACTTTGAGACCACAGGTCCCCCCTCCCCGCTGGATTCTGTCAAGATATTTTTGGATCCTGATGCTTCCCTCTAGTGTATTTCACCTACAAATGTGATAAACATGTCATCTATGCCAAGTTATTGATAAACATAATAAACAGCATAGTTACAAACACAGGTCCTTGGGCCACTCAACTGGAGACCTCCTTCCAAGCTGACATCAAACAACTAATGATTACATTTTGGGTTCTAAATAGATTACACTATTAGTTATTCTGTATCCTACTTTTTTTTACTAGAATAACATGATAATCTATTGTTAGATATCTTGCTAAAAGAAAAGGACATATATGTGTAAATATATATATATATATGTTTATATACATATGTATGTATATGTATATAAATATATGTTCCTGATTTACCAGTCTATAACCCTGTCATAAAAAAGGAAATAAAGGGAGGCTCAAATGACCTGTTTTTGTCATACCAATGAAGTGCATGGACACTTCCCTCTGCATGCAGATATACACAGATGGCTTCCTGTCTTGTCTTCCTTACTTTAATCACCTAGGAGTCTGTACTATGTGATTTTTGTATTCTCAATTTTGACCCTATAATTAACCAGCTCAACATTACACTGCCCTCTGCTCTCAGATTGCATCCCATGCTTTGCTATTCTCTAACTCTGGATTACCCCCACCATCTTCCTCCTTCACTCCCACTCACAGGCTGTTGAATACTGCTGGTAGAAATTATATAACCATGCTCACTGGGTCCACTACACATTTTCCATCTAATCTAAACAGAGCTCTCATTTTAGTTAGTATTGCCTTTTCTGTTCTCTTAAGCCTCCCACACTACCCTTTCCCTCACTGTCTCAACAAAACACTTCAATTCATACTTTTTGAGAAAATAGAGGTAATTGACAACACACTGTCTTCTACTCTACAAATCAAGAAATAAATCTTGATATTATTATCTCCTCTTTTACTCCAGTCTTTAAAGAAGCTATCCTTCTCTTCAACAAAGTCAACACTTTTATTTATATCCTTCATCCTATTTTCTCTTATGCCCTTTAACTGTACCCCCTAGCCATCCCAATCCTCATCTAACCTTCAATCTGGTGGCTCATCTCCTACTGCCAGCAAACATGTCCAAGTTTTCCTCATCCTTACAAAAACACCTCTAGTGGATCTTTCCACTCATATCAAGCTACCAGCACATGTCTTCCCCCATTCTAATCTCCTAGAAAAAGGTATCTGCACTGACATCCTCAACTTATTCTACTTTCATTTTTTAAATACATTTCAAAGCTCATTAGCCAAGTGAAACTGTTTTCTTTAAAATTAATAATGATCTCTTAATTTCAAAATTGGATAGCCTTTTTTGGATCCTTATCAAGACTGAGCTCTGCACTGTATTTGACATTATACACAACATCTCCCAGAAAGTTTGAGAGTTTTCCCCTCCCAGATTAATATCTTTGTGGTGGTAAATTAGTTCATCTTTTGTGTCAGTTATTAGTAATGGAATAGGCATTGCTTCAGACAAACTGAAGTCTAGGAAGACCTTAATTTAGAAAGGCCAAGGTTATCTGCTGCATCCTGGGCCATTGCCAATCATCTTGACTTTTGTCTTGTCATTGGATGTTGATAACTCTGGACGAGAGAGAGGCAGGTGACTTTACATAGCTCTGTCTCACTTAAATCCAATTCATGTGCAAGTCAATTCATTACCCTTATCATGCCATTGGTCTGCTTTGAGAACCAAGGATAAACAACGAAAACAACCCTCTCTTCTCTGGATTTTCTTGACATCCCTCTTTTTTGCTCTTCCTACCTGTATGATAGCAACTGGTCAGTTTCCCTTATGAGAATATCATCCATGAGAAAGTGCTCAGTATATAATAAGAGCTTAATAAACTCTGTTTTCATTTTTTTCATTCATCATGCCTCCTAACTGAAGGTATACCCCCAAGGATCTATTCTGTGCCCTATTCTCATTCTTCATGACCTCATTAGCTTCCAGGGCATTAATTATCATCTCTAAACAAACGACTCCCAGATTTACACGTCTACTAGCCCTAATATCTCTCCAGATCTCTAGTCCCACATTAACAGTTTCCTGTCACACATTTAAAAGACAATGTCTATTAGGCATCTTTAACTCAGCATATATTGAAGAGAATTCATTATTTTTCCCCCAAAGTCTAAACCTCCTCTGAAATTCCTTATTTCCATTGACTCTATCATCATCCATTCATCCAGATTTGAAATATCTAAGGTAGTCACAACTCTTCACTGTTCTTGATCCCACATATAAAATAATTTGCTAAATATCATTATTTTACTCTTCATAACTTCACTTATCATTGCATCTTTCTGTCCACTAACAGTTATCACCATTGCTTAGGATATTATCACCTCCTACCAAAGATATTGCAATGGTCTCTTAATTGCAATCTTTATAATTCTACTGGAACCTCTTTAAAAATTTACCAAACCTAGAGTACACAAACCTGGGCACCTTTGAATATTCCAAGACTAGCAAAAATTCCTTTGGTATTGGGGTTGATCTTTGTCTTTTTAACTCTTTCTGTCTATGCTACTCGTCCTTCTCCTATATCTTGGGGTAAAAATCTAATGTAACTAGATTACTTCAGGTAGTTTGGTTAATGAAGTACCAAAGGACTACCTTAATTCTAAAGGTAGTTTTACCTATATAGTTCTAGTCCTCTGGTATGGATCCTGAAATCAGAAGATAATTGAACTTCATTGTTTTGGTTTTTGGAAAACTAGACACCAACATCAATCTATTTACCAATATAATTTATCTGAATATAATAACAATAATACCGATCTTATTGACTTATCTGGACATAATTATAATAATGATGATGACAATGGTGATGGTGATGAAGATGATGGGTATACAGTGCTATAAAGTTGGCAAAGCACCATACACATATTATCTCAATTGATCATCTTAGCATCTCTGTGTTAAATTGGTATATTATTATCCCATTTTTACAGATGAGGAAATTGAATTTGAGAGAAGTTAAGTGACTTTCTCATGGTCATATAGCTAGTAAGTGTCTGAGGCAAGATGTGCATTCCTGTCTAATTGACTCTAACTCTATTTCTCTATCCACTTTACCACCTAATTGCTATAATGACCCATAAGAACATATGCAAGCAACTTTATGATTATCTGCCTAATTAGATATGCACTTTATGTGAACTTGGATGGCTTTTCTGGCTCTAGTCTTATAGGTTTATTTTTGGAATATATGATTATATATTTTTCCATTTGCAAAGGGAAAAAGGATATTGACTAATGGATAATATTTGCAAAGTGTTTTGAGACTTCTGAGTATAAAGTGCAACCCTAAATGTGATCACAATAATGTTGGCAAAACTACTTTTTTGGTATTACTTCAGATGCTAACAGACAATAGGGTATAGTGGACAGGATCATGAACTTGGAACCAGGGAGGACTGGATTCAAATCCCACTATGGCACCTACTATCTATGTGATCACGGACAAATCATGTACCATTTCTTAGTCTCTGTCACCTCTATATGACAGAAGATAGCTATGATCTGTGTTCATAGAGGGAGAACAACGAAATCACTGGCCCTTGATGCACTGACATACTGATGTAAGCACTCACAAATAAAGAGTCTAGTATATTAATTCTCAGAAATGACTTTCAAACAGAACTACAGAAAAGAGCCTTTCCTTTCCCACCCCCACACCCCATGTGATAGCCTACACAGTCTTATGTACTGTAAATGAGAGGTGAATTTAGGAAGAAATGCCATCTTCCCTTGTCCTCTGCATTCACAGGTAGAATGGTACTTGGGTTTATGGAGGAGCATGGTTGGCTATGGCACATCATTAGATCTTAGTGAATATTGTGAAGTGAGCATTTCCTACATTTGCACTTCTGTCTGCCATATCAAAAGTGCCATAAAAACCTGGTAACATATCAAAAGTGTTACAAACATGTTAGAGCTGGGAGTCATACAAGCCACCAGATAAAGAAAAATTAATCCTCTTTTTGAGATAGTTACAAACCCAGCTTAAGAAAAGAATGCAAGTGTATTTTGCCTCACCTATTAGGTGCTTAATGAATGTTTATTAATTCAAATAAGATTTCTTGTCTGTGTTTTAGGAATATGCTTTCTTTTATGGAAAGGAGAAAAATAAACTTAATATTCCTTCCATTCAATGGTGTTTTCATTTTTTGACAGTGACTACATTCTGTTTTATTATTCTAAATTAGCATTGCAATTTTCCCAGTCAAGGAAATGACTACCCAACATCTTAGAGTGACTATTTTTATACTGTCCCAACATATTCCAGAATTCCAGAATCAAAATCTAAGCACAAATATGTGTCTCTGTACCTCATCCAATACTGCAATTCTTCCACATCTGGAGTGCAATATGGTAGTTACTATGAAAAAGACAGTAGTAATTTTTTTTTTCTTGAAGTGTTAGCACAAAATCCAGGATGATTGAATAGAACCTGTTAAAGAAAATATAATTATCTAAATTGAAATTTATTGTTAGAAAAACTGCCATTGAATTTTTATTTGCAGTGTAGCATTTATAATATATTACAATTCAAAGCACAGTAAGTTACACTTGAGAAACAGTGGTTATTCCTCACATTATTCACAAAAAATAGATTAGTTTTATATTTTTTCATTTTTAACTAATGAAAACTCAAGAGACAATTGAAGATGGTATGTCATTTTTGGCAGGCCCTAATGGAATAAAACAAGGTAGAATAATAGATTGGAGATTTGGAAATAATTTCTTAGATAATCTAGTTCAATTTCTCATTTACCTCTCATTTGTTCCCCAGGTTATCACCCCTATGCTGGATGTATTCTCCTCCTTTCCCTATCTCAACCCCATGGTGAATCAGTTCAACTCTCTACTATTCACTAACTGAACTTCTTGCTTCCTTGTCCTTGCACTAATTATGCCTTGCAAAATTCTAACCTTATATTTCTTCCACATCCACTGCCTAATTCATGCTACTGAATAAAAGTCCCAAAATCCTACTAACTGAGCCTAATACAAATTTATATTACATAATCTCGAATGGGCCCATGCTGCAGCATCTCCTTAATCAGCTTGCTCTTGCATTCACCCCAGTGGCTATTGAAAACCTTTCATCACTCCTTCAGCCTCCATTGGTGTCTCCTCCCCATATCCTTTCAGCTGAAGACCTTACCTCATACCTGACTGAGAAAATGAGGCCATTTGTCAAGAGCTCCTGCTTTTCCCCTCCTCCTCACCTCACATAAGTAAGATACCTTCCTCTATCATCTCTTCTTTCAACCATCTAAATATAAGTGGCCCTTTTCCTTGCCAATAACAATACTTCTACTGATTCAATTCTATCTTCCCCCACAACATTGACCCCTGTATCACTACATGTGCTCCCTCCCTCCCTCCCTTTCTCTCTCTCTCCCTTTCTCTCTCTCCCTCTCCCTTTCCCTCTCCCTCTACCTCTCCTTCTCTCCCTCTCTCTTTTTCTATCTCTGTTCACCCTGTGTATCCTCAAAAGTATTTTGGGGTTCAGTCAGGTATGGGGTAAAGTCTTCAGCTGAAAGGATATGCATTTATTCCACATATGTATTCTGTTATCAGATTTTGTCATCACAAACTTCTTTCCACTCACTAATGCAGATCATTATCATCTCATGCCTGAATTATGTTAATTCCAGTTGGTCTAACTGCTCAAACTTTTCCTCACTCCAAACCATCCTCCACTTACCTGCCAAAGTGATTTTCTGAAAGCCAAGGTTGCTTTATGTCACAATCAGTGAACACAATCCAGTGGTTACCTATTACTATAAGGATAAAACATCAAATCCTCTGTCATCTACATCCATTCACAACTTGACACCTTCCTATCTTTCCATATTCTTACACTTTGCTTCCTTCCATATACTCTCTGATCTGGCAAAACAGATCTTACACTGCATCCCTTGACTCCTTACTGTTTCACATACCTGGGATATTTTGCCTCTTGCCTTCTGACTCTGGCTTCCTTAGCTTTCCTAAAGACTCAGCTAAAATCATGTCTTTTGCAGGAAATCTTTCATATACTCCCTCTCCTATTGATACTTCCTGCCCTCTTCAGATACATATCATTTACACTGTATATATTTTGTATGCGCATTTTTGGGGGCACACTAACTCCATCATCTGAAAAATCCTTAAGGGCTAGGACCCATGACTTTCTTTGTATCCTTTGTCCTTAGCATAGTACCAGGCACAAATAATTCTTTGTTAAATGGACAATGAAAGAATTCTTTCTGTATCATTTTTGATAGATTCTCATCCTATCTCTGCTTAAATATATCCAGTAACATACTCAATACTTTACGGGTAATCTTTTGGGGGAAAAATTGTAGAAGACAGGACCAGCTGAACTATGTCAAACATGTATATGTATTCTTTCAGTTTGAAACAAATTATTGAATCAACACTCTGTTGATGACTCTCCAGGCAGTTTTGATCTTTCTATTTAATTGCATTGTAATTCAATTTATATTTCTTTACTTTGCTTGTGGGGATATCTGTTAGGATCTTGCTTACTTAGCAATCTTTATCAAAATCTTACATTCTCTACTCTAGATGTTTGGAATGGAGGGAGCCATAATAATTCTTCCTCTTGCCTACTCAACTTCAACCAGAATAATATGTCCTGGAACATGTGACCCAATAAATCAGATGTCTTTTTTAAAAAACACAATTGACTCTTCTTGAGCAAAAACTAAGTTGTCCCTTAAAAAGTCTAACTCCTGAAGTAGTCAGTAACATGGCAGGTAAGATCAGTTTGGGAGTGGGTTGTGGATTAGGAGCTTCTCTTGGCAGGGAGGATGGTATCCAGCTCATGGATGCCATTTTTGTTGGTGATCCAGATGCTGAAGAATGGTAGTTTCTAGATGAAGCAATTCTGGAACCCTTCTAGACAATTCTTCAGGAGCTCTACTGCATATTCATATGTGATACTTGGTTTGCAGTAGTGATCTAGAATGCTGAGGGTCAAGAAGACACTATAATTATGGGCTGCAAATGAAACTTTGGCCTGAACTTCCAGCTAACCCATCTACTACAATCAAGGTCCTTCATGCTCATCATAGCCAGCCAACAGGAGGCTGACATGGTTTGGGGTCTGACTCTGGAAGTAGTCATCCAGATTTTGATGTGTGAAGTTAGCTGTTGCTGTGGGAGACAGTTCATAGTCACTACACATCTTGTAGAGCTCTACATTTTTCTGAATGTATTCAGCAAACTGTACAGAGTCTCTAAGACTCTCCAACATAGAGAAGTAAGATCTTCTCCCTCATTTTAAGCATAATCATAATTACCCTTCTGGATGATATTGCTGGTGGCCACACAGTTCAAGGTCACTAAGATGTAGCCAGGACCCTGGATACCAATAAGGTACTCTGTCTGTAGCAAGTGATGTGGGCATTTCCAGTTACCTTTGTGTCTGGGTTTAAAACTCTTAGGAAATGAGCAACAGGTATAATGCTGGCAAGAAGATTTCCCAAGAACCTGGCATGTGACCTTAATAGACTAGTAGTTTAACAATGGATTAACAATAAATACCAATTTAAACATGGTTTAACAATACAGTAAGGCTTTCTTCTCTATTCCTCATCCCTGCTTCTGACGTCTTTGGACTTTTTACAGTATGTGAAGCAGAAACAGAAAACTGTATTGGGGGGGGGGGTCAGAGGAGAACCAGAGGCAGTTCTCTCTCACTCATTCTCCTCTTATCTTCTTCCCTCAAACCCTGTTGGGGTGTAAGCTCAGTTCCATGTGGACAGTCTCGGGCGGGTAAAGGTGAGAACTTCTAAACCTTAGAGTTCTCATGAGGCCCCCCAGGGAACAGCAGGGAATTGAGGTGTGAGACCGGGATATCTCGTGCATTTCCGCCTCTTCCCGTGGGAAACGTGATGGGAGAGAGCATCCCCGCCCTCGAGATTGGCCCAGATCTGGGCACACCTATTGTTATCTAACAGGCACGGTATTGAGGTGCAAACTACGTGGCAGGAGAGCTTAAGTAGGGTCAGGAAAGCCTGAAGGCGCTCTTAGCGAGGGAGGGGCCCTTACAGGACAGAAGGCCCCTTTTCCTCTCTTCGCTCTTCCCTCCCCCCTCTCTCCCCACTTCCACTTCTGCTTTCATTCTCTTACTGTAAGATCTTTGCCTCCTTGGGAGATTCCTCGCTCCCCAGGAAGAGTTCCCCCTGCACATGTAACCAGGACCCTGAATAAAGCCTAACCCTTGTTCGACTCCGGAAAGTCTCTTCTCTCATAAGTTTATCGGGTTTGGCCAGCCGAAGACCAGCGATAGGTAAGGTAAGACTCGGGTAGCCCTCAGGCCTCTAGGCCTGGCAAAACCCGCTCTTTTTTATTGGTTTGAACTTGGGAATATTTAGGGATAATTGCTATACATGTAGTTTTCCTAAATTTCAGTAGAGGATTTTTGCTGTATCTTTCATACTAATCTTGTGAATAGGATACAGAGATGTGAAATAGTCTGTTATACTATTGGATTAATTTAGAAAAGGCTGGAACCAAAGTGTAGGCTTTGATATTAACTTGAAAGGAGGTCTCCTATGCAGAATGTCATGCTTCTATACTTGTCCCTGCGTCACCTAACTTTATTTTTTATTAATGGCTTGAATAAAAGACTATGTAGAATGCCTATCAAATTCACAGATAGTCAGGTTCAGAAAAGTATTAAAAGTCTAGGAAATTGGGCCTAACCCAATAAAGTGAAATTTAACAAGGAAAATAAAACAAAAATTATCAGGACATATAACTTCACCTTTATTTTTTAGTCAGTATTCACAAGTATATTAATCTATTGTTATCTTTGCTTCATCTTCCCTTGGTTTAAGTATCAAGACAATATTTATCTTATAAAAGAATTTTGGTAGAGTATTTCATCAGTTTTAAAAAATAATTCCTGAGAAATAACTAATATGAAAATATTTTTACATGATTTCACATATACGCTATATCACATTGTCTGCCATTTCAGGGAAGAGAGCAGGGAGGAAGTGACAGAGAAAATTTAAAATTCAGAACTTAAAAAAAAGAATCTTAAAAATTGTTTTTACCTGTCATTGAGGAAAGTAAAATATTATTTTAAAAATCAGGGTGAATAAAATAATTTGTGAGATATAGGTAGTATTTTTCTCTAAATGTTTGATAGACTTTTCTCTGTAAATCCATCTGGACTAGGAAATATTCCAGCCATCATTGCTAGTTCCTTTACAACTATTACTATTTCTACTAAAGATAAATCTGGTGTTCCATTAGTTTGGATATTTTATATTTTTTTAAAGATAATTCTATAAACTTTAAAGCTAACAAAATTGAGAATATATAGGAAATAGAGAATAATTTGCTCCAGATCATTGCATTTTATTCTCACTTTTGTTGATCAATAAATGCCTAGAAATTAATTTTATATGTACAAATTACAAAAGGCAGTATAGAATGACAATTCATCTAAAGTGAACCACAATGGCAATAAGAGTCAGCATTACAATATGGCAGCCTCCAAAGCTAATAAATCAAATGTTCCCCTAGGAGAAATAGTGTATACAGAATGAAGTGATTAGAGGACTATTCTGTGCTCTGCTCTGACCATATCTGTACTTGTGTCATCAATCCTAGGAACCACATGGTAGGAAGAAAATGGATAAGCTAGAGAGAACCCAGAGGAAAACATCCAAGATGGTGAAGAACTTAAATAAAATGTTACATATGGATGACATGATGGAACTATAGATATTTAACCTGAACAATAGTCTTGTGGGCAATATGATAGTTGTCTTCAAGTATGTAAAGGAATGACATATAGGAAAGGTCTTTGACTTGCCTTTTTTGGTGTTAGAAAATAGAACTAGTGATTTATTTTTTAATATTTTTAGATTCAGTTTCCCTATCTTAACTGGGCTGGAAGGACAGCATCCACTCCCAAGCTTGATCCTCCTGTTGATCAGCAGGGAAGTTGCGACCTGTTCCATTCTTGCCTGGGCAAATTCATCTCTTCCTAGGTAGCCTGTTGGTTATTTGCTCTCAAGGGCTAAGCATTGTGGTATCAGACAGTGCAGACGTCTAACACTGTAGCTCAAAATGCACATGTGCAAGTAACTGATCAGCCTCAAGCCTTTCTGGTGTCAAGAATTATGCTTATGCATCATAGTACTGGGCAGACCGAGCGACATTTGCTGGAAGCTACAAAGCAACACACAAGCTTTATATAAGGAAATAAAGCTACCCAAAAGTTGAAAAACTGTTCAGAATGTGATAGACTTTGCCTTTGTTTAGGCATAGGCTATTCTTCTATAAATAAAATTCAGGTCTATGAGGTACTTTATGAGAAATTGCTGAAATATCCTTATATTGTTTCATTTGTATCTCATTGAGCATGCCCACCATATAACGTGCCCATCTGCAATGTCTCTGAGTCTACGATGAAAACCTCAGGAAAGGCAAAAAGGTCTTGTATAATTGGCATTGCTTTGCCTTGAAATCAACTCCTTTAATTACACCTTGTACACCTGTCCCATATGCACCTAAAACATTGTGAGGGGAAAATTAAAATATTATCCGATAGATGGTGAGATTTGGATAAAGTAAGTCTACCAGGATCTTCACAACATTGGCTAAGCACAGTAGTCTTAATTGAATGTGGAAAGTGGTACTTCTCATGACTGTTCTAAATAAGTAACATCTTTTATGCCCTTCCAAATCTTGGAGATTTGTACCTTATTCCATGTACAATGAGGTGAAGGAAACATCAAATCATGTTTAAGCTTCTTTTTTTATGCAAAGAATAGGTCTCTTCCACATCTCTAAGTCTGTCCTAGAAATATTAACTGATACATCATTTTTTTTTTTTAATTTAGGGGCAAAAGTACATTCACATAGGGTGAAGTGCAAAGAAACAAGTCTAGCACCCAATCTGATTAATGATAATCATTCCACTCTTCCTTATTGGCATAGCTCTTATAATGTTGTTGTACTTAAGAAATATTTGGAAATATTTGACCAATATGATCAAGAACTGGAGAGTTGGTGATAGCTGAATCTGTAATTCACATAAGCCATTTAGGAAGACACAAATTCCAAGTGATCTGTCCCTTTTGACTGATTTTTATCTTCACAAATTGGCCAACCCCAACTGGTCTTGTGTTCATCCTTTGTTTTTGAAGAGGACCATGACATCAGAGAAATGATGATATGACTTGCACTTGAATTTGTTTTCAGTGATGGAGGACTGTGCAAGGTCACCAGCCTCACTTTCTTTTTCTGAGTCATCTGGATCCAGTGACCAGATATTCATCAGGATGACTGGAGACAGCCCAGGATGTAATGGGAGACCTTGGCCTTTTAGGTTAAGGTCTTTTCAGGTACAACCCCTATACCGTGTTGGTCAAGACCATCTTATTTCCATAGGAAAATTCCACAGTAGTAACTACAAACAACATATATCCTGTTTGGATAAAGGATTTATCATGCCCCAGTCATGGACTTTATCATGCAATTCCCCTATAACTCCAAAGTCCTAAATAACCCTTCCTTCTTTGTGGCCCTCACCCAACCAGAGTAGCACCACTCAAAACAGCTCATGTCTAAGATTGGAGGACACGTGGGAAGGTTAGGGGAAAAAAGAGGAGATGTCCTATGGGATTTAAAGTAACAAAGCATCCCCATAACTCCCTTGTCCTTTCAATTTTCTATTCTTTCATATAGGCTCGTTTATCAGTGGAGTGTTGTGGCTGCCATGCCAGTCTATTTACTTCATTGAAAATGTTATCCATGCTGAGTACAATATAACCTGACCTATGTCCATGAGAAAAATCCCCAGCTGTGCCCAACTGTATGTATATCTTTCTAATAATAATGCTATGTAGGGTATAGCATTTGCTATATGTCCTCTCCCCATCACTATGCAAAACGATATCTCTATATTAGGCTTTCTTTCCTAGGTTGGATTGTCATATAAGTAAGATCCTTTAGGGCCAAAGGAATGAAACATCCAACAGGTTTAGCACCTTTTTCAGTTCTCTTCTAAAAATGTCACGTAAGACCAATAAATCTTAGCTCCAAGCAGAAAATGAATGCTGGAACTTAGTTATTTAATCAAACAATTTAACACCATACTGATGAAATCCCAGAACTGTAACCACTGAATCTTGACACCTATGTGAGTACTCAAACATGTCTAGGAAATCTACCTTCAAGTCTCCATAACAAGCCATTGGAGGCTTGTGTTTCTCTCCTTAGGGAACCAACTGCCAGATTCTCAGGTACCTGAATTACAAAGAACACTTTTGTCCTGGATGAGTCAAATGTATTCTTCCCTTACTTCAAGATGCGGCTCAATTTTTACCTTCTGCATAACTCCTAAATGCTAGGACCCTCCCTTCTATACTAACTTTTAATTATTTACTTTTATTTATTTGTATTAATTTTCTTTATATTTGTGTTCTATATTTTTATCTATTTGTTTGATTTTTAAAATTAAATTAATTAATTTATTTTTACTTTTCAACATTCAGTTCCACAAGCTTTTGAGTTTTAAATTTTCTTCCCATCCCTTCCCTCCCCTGTCCCCAAGCTCTCATGCAGTCTGATATAGGCTCTACTTATACATTCATATTAAATATACTTTCACATTAGTCATGTTGTAATGAAGAATTAGAAGCGATGGAATGAACCATGAGAAAGAAGAAGCACAAGAAAACAACAAGAGAGAGAGAGAGAGAGAGAGAGAGAGAGAGAGAGAGAGAGAGAGAGAGAGAGAGAGAGAGAGAGAGAGAGAGAGAGAGAGAAATATGCTTCGATGTGCATTCTTTCTCTGGATAGCATTTTCCATCATAAGCCCCTGGGAGCTGGTTTAGAAACTTGCATTGCTGAGAAGAGCCAAGTCTATCAAAGTCAGTCATCACACAATGTGACTGTAACTGTACAGTGTTCTCCTGGTTTTGCTCACTTCACTCAGCATCAGTTCATATAAGTCTTTCCAGGTTTTTCTTCAGTCCTGTTCATCATTTCTCATAGCACAATAATATTCCATTACAAGCATATACCACAACTTGTTCAGCCATTCCCTAATTGATGAGCATCCCCTCAATTTCTGCTTTTTTTGAGACCGCAAAAAGAGTCACTATAAATATTTTTGTACATGTGTATCTTTTACCCATTTTTATGATCTCTTTGGAATATAGCCCTAGAGGTGGTATTGCTGAGTCAAAGGGTATGCACATTTTTATAGCCCTTTGGGCAGAGATCCAAATTGTTCTCCAGAATGATTGGATCAGTTCACAACTCCACCAACAATACATTAGTATTCCAATTTTCCCACATCTTCTCCAGCATTTATATTTTCCTATTTTGTCATTTTAGCCAATCTGATAGGTGTGATGTGGTGCCTAAGAGTTATTTTGATTTGCATTTCTCTAATCAATAGTGATTTAGAGCATTTCCCCCATATAACTATAGGTACCTTTATTTTCTTTATGTGCTTTATATATTTATACATGTACTTATCTTCCTTATTACCAAGTTCCTTGAGAATAGGAATTGTTTTATTTATTGAAATTGTATGCTCAGTGCCTAGCACTTAATAAATATTTACTATTATAGACTGAAATTTAGAAAACAGAAAAATCTAACTTGCATTGTCCTTAAAATGGTCCAAACTTTCTCCCAAGATACCATGAATATTGTTGAAAAGATGATGGTGAATTATATTCTGTAAGGAATGGGGTGTCACATTTATTATTGAACAGAAGTATGACAAGATTAGAGCTGGATATCTATTTGTATTATAGGAATTATAAGAATATACATCTCATATATATATAGCACATATATATTATAAGACTATATAAGATATTGAATAAAATAGGAGAAATCTAGTACTTTGGAACTTTTACATACTCTGTTTTCTGAACATCAGTTTCTTTCATAAGGCAAGTCTATCTTGGAAGCCATCCAAGGAGATTCAATGACTGGTATACCAAAAGGACTTCATTATAAAAGAAGTGTTACCTGTAAAGTGGTTCTCAGCAGACTCCAGGGACAGCATTAAAGCACGGCTCCAGGGTATTTCCAAAGTACCAGGAAAATGCAAAAATAGAAAGTAGTGTTCATTAGTTTTTGGATTTATGTAATGCTTCTCCTCTAAGAAGCAAGAAAATGCTAGCATATGATAGGGCCAAGTAAAGTTCAATATTCTATTTATTGCCTTGATTAGGTAACTAAATATCATTATGACATAAAAGTTAAGATACTGAATTTCCACCATATAGAAAAGGCATTTTATCTTCATTATTTCCCAAGGAGTTTTCTTTAGTTAAGTAGGCTAAGGCTGGACTGCTTAACTCTTCTCCAATCTAATCTGGAATTCTGCCATCCCCCATGCACTGATTCAGGCTAAATCCTATGCCTGATACTGCCTGTTCATCTTATATCAAAATCCTCAGAAATTAGGGCCTAGGTTGAATGCTTCCTCCTCTGCATTGCTTTCACTGAGTATCTGTATTCAGAAGGACCTCAGTGACTCTAGTGAATCTGTGTGTGTATGTCCGTCCTTCATTGCGGAAGAAGACCATGCCATCAGAGAAATAATGACATGACTTGTACCTGACTGTTTTGAGTGAGGGAGGGCTGACTAGTGAATCTAACCCATAAATAAAATAAATCTTCACTATACCATGCCTGATTAGTGATTGTCCAGCCCACTGAAAGACCTTCATGAAGGGTGACCTGCCACCTTCTTAGGCCACCCATTCCATTTTTAGACACCTCAAGTTATTGGGAAAAAACTTTCCTGACATGGTACCTAAATGGGCTTCTTCACAGTTTCTGAGTATTTTCCCTTGTTCTACCCCCTGTGGTCAAACAGGACAAAAAAATAAATCTAAACCCATTTCTACATTATAGCTTTTCAAATAGCTGGAAAGAGTTGTCATGCCCCAGCTGAGTTTTGTTTTCTCTAATTCCTTCAAATAGTACTCATATGAAACAAATTCAGGTCCTTTACCATCCTTTTCTCTTTGTCTTCCTCTTGTCACTCCCCAACTTATCAATATTCTTCTTAAATTATGGCATCCAGAAATTAACCTTGTGCTCCAGATGAGGTTTCATGAGGGCAAAGTGCCCTCTCCTCCTTCTTCTTGGAAGCTAGACATGTAAAAAAAAAAATGCAGCCAAAGATTACATAAGTGGTTTGTTTGTTCATGTTTGTTTGGTTCAGCCGGAACATTAAACTGCTGGCTTAACTGTACTTGTAGGTCACTAAAATCCTCTGATCCATTTCAGAACAACTACTGCCTGTCCAAGCTTCCCTCATCTTACACTTGTGAAATTTATTTTTATATCCAAGTTTAATTCAACATTTACCCCTGTTTTACTTCATGGCATTTGATTCAACCCAATGAATGTTCTAGTCTGCCAAAGTCCTTTTGGATCCTGCATTCATGCTCCAGTAGTTTACCAATTCGTTCAAGCTTTGTGACATTTGCAGTTTTAATCACCGTGCCATCTATACCTTTATTCACATAATTGGTAGAAATGTTAACTAGTACATGGGCAAACACAGATCTCTGAGAACCTGCATTGGAGACCTTCTGCCACATTGTCATTGAACCATTAATAACTATTCTTTATATTTAACTACTCAACTAGTTCTGAATCTTTATATTTGCACTCTTATCTTGTCCTTACCAATCTATATTCTCCAAAACAATAGTATGCCAAACTTTAGCAAAAGCCATAGAATCGCTGGTGCTTACCACAGGACTTTAAACATAGTAAATGGTAGTTCAATGAATTTTCATTTCATTCACCAAAATCATAATCATAACATTAGCAGTCTTGACAAAAAAAGGAAAAAGTTTAGTTAGTCTGACATGACTTGTTTTTGATGAAGCCATGCATAGTTCTTTGTGGTCGTTATTTGTCATTCTGTGTGTTCGTCCTTCATTGCCAAAGAAGACCATGCCATCAGAGAAATAGTGACATGACTTTCACTTGACTGGTTTCAGTGAGGGAAGGCTGTGCAGATCACCAGCCTCACTTCTCCTCCAGAGCCATCTGAATCCAGTGACCAGATATTCATCAGGATGAGCGGAGATGACCCAGGATGAGGCAATTGGGGTTAAGTGACTTGCCCAAGATCACACAGCTAGTGAATATCAAGTGTCTGAGATGAGATTTGAACTCAGGTCCTCTTGACTCTTGCACTGGTGCTCTATCCACTGCACCACATAGCTGCCCCATTTATCATCCTAATGAGTTCTTCAAAATCAACCTCACTGGCTTAGAACTTAGAACTTCATAGGTTCAGTTTTTTCCCTTTTTGCAAAACAGGGTGTCACTTTTCCTTTTACAATCTTGTGGTACCTTTCCCATTTTCTGTTATCCTTCAATATCATATACAGGGGCTCCAGTAGTTACCTCAAAGTGTTTTTCACATAAAAAAAGATCTCTCTTTCTCTTTCATCAAAGTTCATTGAGATTAATATAAGGAAGAGCTTCCTAATAATTTGCAGTTTTGCCTATAATTTTACCTAATAATTTGCAAATGTGCAAGAAGCAGGATGGGCTGCCTTGCAAAATCACTTATACCTGGAATTATGAGTGATATAGTAGAAGAGATTCATGTTCAGGATGTCCACTGATATTCCGTGAGTCTGTGAATTTCTATTAATTCATTATCTCCTCCTAAAAAGAATGTTTCTAGGTTGTATGATATTGTGGATGGATATGATACTATGGATGGATGGAATCCTGGGCTAGGAGTTAGTGTGGATGGATTCCAAAATGAACCTCTGACAATTACTAGCTCTGTGACTGTGTGAGGCCTACATGTTGCAAGGAATGTCCCTCATGTGTAGCAAGAGGGTGTAAGGGAGGCAGAATAGACATATCTAGTCTTTTTTTCCTCTCACCTTTCTCCAAGGGACACTTTAATTCATGCTGGAAAGGGAAGAAAATGTTTGGGACCAGAGGATACTCTGCTCTTTTCTGAGAGGTGGGTAATAGGACAGAATTATATCCAAATCATGAGAAAACAGCTATCAGAGAAAGTAAACATGTGAAAATATATACTAGGCAATACAGAGTGAAGGAACTCTCTAGGAGCAAGGTAACTCAGTTAAACCAAAAGAGAGAATCCTAGATTTCACCTAAGGGAAAGTTCCTTAAAGTATATTGTAGGAAAGTGGAAATAGGGACATGGCAGAGACTGCTGGCTCCTACCATGTCTTCTCAGAGTCCTTTCCTTTAGTAGCCTGAAGTGAGGCTGGCTTTGTCCATCTTCCCTCCTAAAGCTGGAAGCCAGAAGCTCCCCAAATGACCTAAACACAAGTGTAGAGAGTTCTCTTCTCTCTCAATCTCCCCAAACTCATCTCTGCCCCTCATGAATGTCTGAGCATTCACCTCCCACAGTGAGGAGAAAGTCCCTTATTATCTGACTTTGGGACTGAGGTTACATTTCTCTTTTGGGCTGGAGCTCTTTGTGGTCTTTTGAAAAGATCAGCTGGGCAAGCTGAAAACCTATAAGTATAGTGTATAAACCCAAGCATCAGCACTTGAAAGCAACAAAGATGATTTACGTGGTACCCCAGGTAATCAACCTTTGCTGCCATTGAAAGAGAAATATAACTTACACAACCATGAGGGTGTCACTGAATCACTATGTGCCCCAGCCATGTCTAGGATTTATCCACTAAGTCACAAACAGGTGATGTTCCTTGGGGATAAAAGAAGTTTCTTATCTTGGTGAAATCAGTTTGTATGTATTGCATACTAAAATAACCTTTTCATTTAACTCTTAAAAATGGATTCCAATTGGTATAAAATCAGTTCCATGTATGGGTTTTCCAGGTCCTTTAGCCTAACTTTGTTAGTTTAAGCAGTATAGTGTCACCCTGACCCAAGCATAATGTTCTTTGCAGAGCCTACTTTGGAGGTAGTACCCTACACAGCCAAAAGAATAGTCAATGGACACACTCAGGAGAAACATACAGCCTGCTGATCACTAGTATTCAGAGTAATCAGAAATTAGTCATCTCTAAGTGAAAATCCTCAGGTACTGCCAGAATCTCCCAAGCTTTAAGGAGGCTGTTAGGACATAAAGCCTAGTAGGGCCTCATTAGCTCTATTTTTCCTTAAGGTAGTATATGTCCTAGAGGTTATTGGATCAGCAAAACTTCTCATTACAAGTGCATTATAATAATCCTAGTTCACATTTAAATAAATTTTGAGGTTTTCAAAGTACTTTCCTTCAAATTAGATGACCATTTGACTTGAAAAAAGCAATAAACGAAATTTTTGAGTTACTTATTTGCTTTCAATTCTAACCTCTGAAAGTACAGAAAGCAGGAAATGGAGTCCCTTGTAAATATTATTACTTAGCATGGATAAATTATTTAAAAATCACATTAAAATGTTCACAGAGTAGGTAGAACCATAAAATAATGGAATTATAGGTCTACATATATACATGTCATATGTGTGTATGTGTGTGTATCCATTCATAAATGCAGAGAAAGGTTTATAAAGTTTGAGGTAGTTGTCGAAATGTGTCTCAGGAAAGAGTCATAGATCAAGAAAGTTTCTCTTTTAAGGATTTTAGAAAAGGGAATATTTCCATGACAACACAGTACTTAGTTATTCTAATTGAGGTAGAAACAAAGAAACCCAAAAATCAGAAAATGTGTCTCAGGCTCAACAGAATAAATTCTAACTAAACCAGGAATATTGATATTGCACTAGGGAAAGGAAAAATCCATTAGCAGGTTTTATTTAATATCACCATAATATAAATGACAGATTTTTTAAGGGTTGTCTAGACTTTTTCAGATGAAATGCTTTTGCTCTAGATTTGTTTGAAGTGCACTTACATGGATAATAGAGAAATCTACAAATCAAGGCTTTTTATTGTGAGTTGTTTACAAAAGTTAGAACAAAATCTTATTATAAATATAAACTTCATGAAAGGTCTGAATTACCAAATGTTTATTTTTAAGATTCTTTTGGAAGTCCCCAAAATACTTAAAAATAAACCTTTAGACTGTTAAATATATTTTCAATAGGATTTCCTTGTTGTGATAGCTCTACCTATAAGGCAGTGGGGTATGGTGGAAAGAGTAGTGGACCTGGAGTCAGGCATCACGGAGTCATCAGAATTTTCTGAAGCGACCTCAAAGGCCATCTCTGCCAACCTTACAATATAGCCAATAAATAAGTGGCCATGCTGCCTTTGTCAAAAGACCTCCAATCAAGACAAATTCGTTACCCCCCCAGGAAGCCCATTTTATTTCAGGATAGCTCAAATTATTAGGAAGTCTTTCTACAACATTAAGTCTAGACTTTTCTCTTTGCATTTCTCACCCTTTGCTCCTAGTCATGTCCTAGAAAAAACAAATCTAACACTCCTTAACTTGATAGCCATTTAAATACTCTGACAGCCATCCTATCTCCTAAAACATCACTAGTTTCTTCAAATAATTCTTATATGGCATATTTTTGAAGATCTTCATTAGTCTCAGTGCCTTCCTCTCCAAATTCCCCAATTTAGCCTTCCTTAGATTTAGTATTTACAGCTATCTAAAATATTGCAGCTATGGTATGAGAAAGGTTAGCTATCATGGGACTATCAGGTATCCCGATTCCTCTCATTCATCTCTGTGTTTACATTAGGGTTTTGTTTGCTTTCGTTTTTTGCTATCTTTTCATATTATTGACTTACATTAAGCTTGACATCTGTGAAAACCCCAGTCATACCATCCCAGTTTTGAACTTGCAGCAAGATTTTACATTTTCTTAATTTAATTGTATATTTTTGGATTTAGTCCATGTTTCTAGTCTGTAAAGACTATTCTCTTTATTCTGTTATCCAATGTGTTAGTTTTCCCTCACAGCTTTGTGTTTGCAGATTTGATAAGCATGCTATCTATGCCTTTATTGCAATCACTGAGAAAAACATTAAATAACGTAGGGATATAGATCCCTGGGATATTTTACTAGAGACATCCTTTTTAGTTGACAGCAAACTGCTAATGAGTCTAGTGAATCAACCCATTGGGACACCATGTAATAGCACTATCTTCTGCCCCACATTACTTCATTTTATGCCAAAGAATAGTAGGAGAGATATTGTTGAATATATGTGTTTTGTATATATGTCTGTAAATACACATATACATCTCTTTCTCTCTCTCTCTATATATATATGTATATGTATGTGTGTGTGTGCATACACACAGGTGTAGTATATACACACATAAACATATACATACACACACGGTGACTTGTAACACTACAACGACCATTCTCAAGGTAATGGACTTTATTACAGACTCTCAGGTCATTGACCCAAAAATCCCCTTCCCAGTTTTGTTGAGAAGAATTTCTCATGACGTAGGAATCTTGAAATTGAGCAAGTTGCAAGATAATCAATGGCCACTAATTGATTGATTTATCATAGTTACTTTCCCCCCCCCGTTTTTAAAAATAAAAGTGAAAAATTGCAATAATATATTTTTACAGAAGAGGAGATCATATTGGATTGCATTTGGAAAACTGAGAGGTCATTCTTTTTTGTATTTTTCTTAAATTTTGTAAGAATACTAAAACTTAAATGTGTAATAAGAAAAGAAAAAGAAACATTATAAACTTGAATATAAAATAAGAAAAAAATATTTCATGTGCACAGCAGAACATGAGAGGATTGAAAACATATAGCAATAATTTGTCATTTCAAGGAAGCCTATATATTAAATACTGTACATTAAGATGAAAGTTGTCCATGTTTTCTTTGCTTTCTTGTAAGTTTTCTTTTGTTCTCTGCTGTGTACTTTTTACTTTGCTTTTCCCCTTTTCCTCCCCCCACCCAGAACTCCAAAGCTACAACTGAGCATAGATATATACTTACATGTATACAAACATATACTTTCCATAAGAGATGCTACTCCTAATCTTGTTTTTATGTTTGTGCATATCTCTTTTTTCCTCTCTCCTAATTCCTCTACTTTATTTCTTCCTGCTACCTTGTCCTCATTTCTTTACTTACCCCCACTCCAGCAATCCCTTCCTTATCCTCCCGTTGCCCTAAATCTAAACACCTTTTTGTATACCCTTTTGATCTAATTTCCTCATCCTCCCATTTGAAGATCCCTCTCCTGTCCTCTCCTCTCCCCATCCCCTTACTATTCCATTTCTTCTGAAATTATTATGCTCATCTAAATATATATTTATTATTCCCTCTTAAACCCATTCCTGATGAAAGTAGGTTACCAGAACTACCACCCTTCCTTCCCCATCTAATTCCTCTGTATCAATTCTTTCTTTTGCACCTCATTTGTATAAAATGACTCTTTTTAGCTCTTTCTAAATGGTTTTACTTTTTAAATCCAATTCATATTCAGGTTTACCCCAGTCTTTCTTATGAATTACCCAGTTATTAAGAATCTTAGACATATGTTTTGCATTTTAAATATATAAAAATAAATGTATTTGGTATGTATCTTACGTTTCTCTTGGTTTTTGTATGTCAAATCTTCTATTAAGTTCATTTTTTTTAAACAAAGTCTTGAAAGTCTGACAGTTGATCTAATGTCCATTTTTTTTCCATTCATGATTATGTTTAATTTTGCTGGGCATGATATTTTTGGCCAGAGACCCAGTTCTTCTGCTCTTCAATATATAGTGTTCCAAGATCTGTGGTCCTTTAATGGCTCCACTGCTAGATCTTGTGTGATTCTAAATATGGCACCACTGTATTTAAATTGCTTTATTCTGGTTGCTTTTAATATTTTATCCTTGGGTTGGGGGTTTCAGAATTTGACTATAGTATTCCTATGAGTTTTTTTAAGTAGTGATTGATGGATTTTTTTTTTGTTTGTTTCTACTCTCCCCAATCTCCCATACCCATAGCCTCCATTTTAATATTTCAGGACAACTCTCTTGAATTATTTCTTGTATTATTGTATCAGGATTCTTCTTCTGATCATAGCTTTCAGTTAATCTGATTATTTTTGTTTTCTCTTCTGGATCTATTCTTCAGACATTTTTTTCTTGTAAGATGTTTTGTGTTCTCTTCTATTTTTTTCATTATTTATATTTTGTTTAATTATTCCTTATAATTCTGCTGCCTTTCCTCACTCAATTCTAATTTTTAGGGTGTCATTTTTTTCGTTAACGTTCTGACTCTCCTTTTCTAATTGGTTGACTTTCCTTTCATAATCTTATTTTTCTTGGATTATTCTTATTTTTTTTTAGTTTTTCTTCCATCTCTGTCATTTTTAAAATCTTTTAAAAGATTTTCTATTAATTCTTTTTTGGACAGGTGACCATTTGACATTACTCTTTGGAATAGAAAAGGGTTTCTTTACTTCAGTGTCCTCCTCTGAAGATAAACCTTGGTCTTCTGTATTCCCATAATAACTTTCTACGGGTGGAGTCTGTCTCCTTTGCCTGTGCATTTTTTGGGTTAATAGCTTAATTTTTGTAATCATCTCTAACCCTGGGTTATGGGGGATGGTGCCTCTTGCCCCAGATCTCAGTTCTTCCCTCCAGACTGGAACCAAAGCCAAACCTCCAGCCTCCTGTAAGTGCCCACAGCCAAGGGCTCCTGTCCCACTGCTTCTGTACCCACTGGGCAGGTGATGGTTTCTTCTCATTCCCTCACTCTTCCCAGCACAGCTGGGTCTGGCGTTCCTTGTCAGCAGAATTTCCCTAGATCTTCCTGGGTTCAGACACCCAACTTCCCTCACTGTTGGGGCTGTAGAGGTGTGGGGGTGTGGGATGGAGGCAGACTCTCTAACTAACTAACTAACTAACTAACTAACAAGCAACCCAGGGCTTGCTACTTGTTTAAGTGACTAGTTGTTAAAGGGACCCCTCACCTGGAGCCGTTTACTCTTCACTGGGATCAGATCTGGTCCAGGGATTTTTCTTCTGACCTTCTCAAATTGTCCCGGGAAGACCCCTATTGTGTCCCTATTCTTATTTATTTTTACCTGCTCTTTCTTTGCCCTACAGCGCTATTTTAATCTCTTTCGTGGGAGAAAAACTTGAGAGCTTGAAATTTTCTGACCTAGTCCACCATCTTCCCATAACCCTCTCTCCTGAGAGGACTTTCAACTCTTCCAAAGTGCTCACTACAAGAAAGGTCATCTTTTTTTTATATCATTATTCTCCCATAGATTCTTTTTGGCTGCAAGTGATCTCAACAAGGACAAAAGTGTGATGAGTATGAGTAGGTTCTAGAATACTACCAATAATTACTTTTGAACGAGAAGTGATGTAAAAGACATTATTAAAAGTTCCTAAAATCAGTTAATCATATATATGAATGGAAAAGCAGGTAGGCCAGTAATATATAAGCAGTGAGAGATAATTGTTCTATGGTCCACATGTTGCACTGGTATTCAGGAAATAGTTATTTAAAAAAAGATGTTATTTAATGTATTGAATAAATCCTCAATGGAGAGTTTATGAAAGGCAAAGAGCAAAACCTCAAAGAATGAGAAGGCATGATTGAATTGCAATCTGTACTAGTGGAGAGAATATCCTCTTAATGTTCAGAATACAGAAAAAATGAGTGCAGCATTCAATAATCTAATAACAACCATACATTACATAATTTGGGGGAAGGGGAAGGATGCAACCTATGATTTCATTTATATAGGAAACTGCCCCTAACATAGCCTGACGATTGTGCTACAAATAACAGTTTTAGAAAAATCTTTAGGGAATTAAGAGGTTGAAAGCACATGGCCGGACCCTCACAGGCAGCATGTCAAAGACAGGAAATAGAGCCCATATCTTTGAGGTGTGCCCTCTATTCTGTATATAAAATAACTTTATGCACTAAATTTAGTTCAATTGATTTTTTCACACTTGTGGGGAAGTCTCAATTCAAGTTATTATAAGTTACAGGCTTTGTTGAAAAGTCATGGAGTCAACAGATCAAGTTAACAAGCACTGCTCAAGAACCTGCTAGGTGCCATGCACTGTGCTAAGTGTGAGAGGATGGAAAGGAAGGAAGGAAAGGAAGGAAGGAAGGAGGGAGGGAAGGAAGGAAGGAAGGAAGGAAGGTCCCTATTTTCGAAGTGCTCATAGTCTAAAGGAGAGGAAAGGTTTTATTTCTCAAGAGGCTTTTCTTTTATTAAATTAAATTTTCTTTTTAACAGTGAACTTTTAATCTTCAAACATATAAACATTTCAGTATTCAAAAAGAATTAAGCATTATAAGAAATTGTGAGCCTCCATTATATAGATTTTTGAAAATTGTATATATAGTAAATTTAACAAATTAGTAACAAAATTGCTTTGTTTATGTCCTTGTTTTCATTTTTTTTCTCACTACATTAAAAAATATTCTTGATGTTACTTATTATCTACCTGACACCCTAACTTTTTCCTTTATCGCAACCATAATTGTTTTGTTGGCTATAAGGGTTTTCAACATAAGGAACTGAGCAGGGAAGATCCTGGGTGATGAAGGATGGAAACAGCATACGGCTGCTTAAGTGCAGAGAAGAGCCCTTCTAAATCTTGGTAGAAATCGTATCTTCAAGATGGTGTGCAAAGCAAAGAAAAAGGATGCGATAAAGCAATAATTTCTGTCATCAGTTTGGAGAATAAACAGCAACAGAGAAAGTTAGAAAAGAAATAGTGCCTATGATAAAAATATATTAAAGAGGAAAAGCATTTGAGACATAAAAGTTTTACCTTTTAACTTGATTTAACAAAAGCAGCCTCCTTCTTTTGCTGTTGGAATTTGTGTTTTAAAATTTTATTTTCAGTTCTGGACACTCACAGAATGTAGTTTGCATTTTTTCAACCAAGGTACCGGTCTTCCTCCCTGCCCTATGCCCAGATCTTAAACTGATAGACACATTGCAAGGACATTTTGACTTCTGATTGTCCTCCATCCATGGCTCATCTCTCATATCACCACCGCAGTAGAGATGATAATGGCTTTTAACTCATTCATGCTTAATATCTGGTGCAGTAAAACCAGGTGAAGGGAGCTTATCTACATTATTATCATTATTTTCATTACTGAGATTTGTTACAAGGGCTTTTTTTTTTTTTGCTTTTCTGTTTTTCAGTGTGGGAGAAGTCAGAGGGAGAGAAAATAAATGCTCGTCAATATTTTTAGAAGGAAAAAAAAAGACAAGGAGAAACATCCAGAGTTGGGTTGTTTTTGTTTTTTGAAAGTTTACTGCCCTGGGCTTTTGTGGTTCTATAATGACAAGAGAAAAGTTTTTGTATGTTTGTTTGTTTTGCTTTCCCCCCACATCGGGTAACTTCTTTAGCCTCTCTGGGCTTCACTATAAAATGGAGGGTTTGGACAAAGGCATCTCTAAGGGTTGCTTGTAGTCCTTTAAGTTGATGATGAAGCAGCATCAACACGGACAGAGGGTAGGGGGAAATGGTGAGAAGAGCTAACAGGCTGGAGTTGCAACGCTACAGACATTTATGGAAAGGCATTATGAGACTCTTAAGTTGAAAGGAAATAGGTTCTTAGCCTTTTTTCATGTCTTGGACCTTTTTGCCAGTCTGGTGAAGTCTACGGATGCCTTCTCAGAATAACATTTTAAAATGTGTAAAATAAAACACACAGAATTACAAGGGAAGCCAATTATCTTGAGATATAGTTACTAAAAAATTAAAAATAAAACAAGCTCCTAGACCTCAGGTTAAGAACCTTTACTTTAGCGGATATAATCTTTGGCTTCCAGATTAGGCTCTTAATTTTGCTATTGCCCTCTCAGAGATGTGAGCTGGTTGCCAGGAAGCATCCCCAAATAGAAACACCCACAGTCACATCTATAGAAGGCATCTTGACTTTCTAACTCAAACCTCCCCCAAGACCCTGGGTTGTTCCTTCTGGTTGCCTTTTTCTCCCCACTCTCCAGGCTGAATATAATCAGCTTGATTATTTCACACTTGGGGGAGTGTGGGAGCAAGTTATTATAACCAGCACAGGCCATGCCAACACAGAATTTTGTTCTGTTGGGATTTAAAAATTACTCACTCCACACCTCAGATAACTGTAGCTACATGGTCCTCGAGTAGAGATGAAAGGGATTGGTCAGTAAGGGCTTCTGGAGATTCTGCCAGACAATATTGACCCAATTTGTGTGCTGAAGGCTATGGATTAAGTATGTCAAAAGAAATGAAGATGTCTGACTGCAAGTAGTGTTCTTTAGAAAATCCACTGAAGTATCTGTGCACCTGAGTCCTAAAGAGAAGGAAAGATTCTCGGGTGTAGTGAAGGAGACATCTACCTTAGACAAGAGACAGGGAAACAGAGTACATGTAGGCATGTTACTTTTTATAAAGGCAAATATTTTCAATGCTCAAAAATTCTGTTTTCCGCCATGTGCAAGTAATTATTTTCTATCAAGTCTTCTAGTACAAGGAAAACTTCTCTTCGATGGGCAAGTAATATACAGAGGGTATAATTTTTAAACTTTGCCTAGGACACAAATGCAGGCACTACATACCCTCTAAACCAGGTAATGTGTTCCTTGATGCAAGAGTGGGGAGAATCCTCACTTATTTTTTTAATTGGTTTCTGTGATGGCCACTTAACCCCTGACATATAAGCATTAGTCACAGAATAAAGTTACATCACTTCCTTCCCAAGTGTGAGTTATGTGATAGAAAGGAGTTCTTTAATCATCCCCTGTTGGCTAATTTTTGTTTAATGTTACAATTAGATCTTTTGTCCTAGCTCTTCGCTGTGGGATGACAATCTCATACACAATGAAGATTAGGGCTATCAATCCGATGAAAGTCATCTCCCTGTTCTCATTATCACTCCCTTGAATAAAAGTTCTTGGTAAAGGGAGAAGAGGAAAAAAATAGCATTCCAGGGCTTTCGTTGATTCTTTTTATAAACATATGTGTGTGTGTGTGTGTGTGTGTGTATGTATTTGGTAGGGAGGGGGAGGAATCTTGGCTCTATGATATCACATTGTAGAGGACTCCCAGTATATAAATTCCCTCTACCTGTTGTAGACAGAATTAATTTGTAATTGATATTTGTAGAAAGTTGTCTGCAACTATGAAAGGTAAAGTGATTTGAGAAGGATCTCTCAGCTAGTAAGTGTGAGAGAAAGGACTTGAACTCAGATCTCACTGACTTCAAAATCAGCGTATCTCTGAGATCTAGAACTACAAAGATATGCATCTTATTTCTTGAAAAATTCAATTTTTGTTACATTTTAAATTCCAAACTGTCTCCTTTCCTCCCTCCCCACCCTAGAGAAAGCCACCATTTGACACAGATTTATAAATATATGTAAAACCATACTATACACACTTCTATTTATCAGTTCTTTCTCTGAAGGTTGATAGCCCACTCCTTCATAGCTTATCTGAGTATTTATAACACTCAAAATAACTTTGTCACTCATAATTCTTCTTGGAACAATATTGCTGTTACTGTATACAATGTCCTCTTGTTTCTCTCATTTCACTTTTTATTATTCCATTTTTTTCTAAACTCAGCCAGTCCATGATTTCTTATGGCACAGTAGTATTCCATCACAATCATATGCCACAACTTGTTTAGCCATACCCCCCCTATGATGGCTACCCACTTAGTTTCCAGCTCTTTGCCACCACAAAGAGATATAATATAAATATTTCAGAACATATAGGTTCTTTTCCTTTTTCCCTGAATACATTGGGATAGACCTAATGGTGTTATTACTGAGTCAAAGGGTATACATAGTTTTATAACTCTTAGGGCATAATTCCAGATTACTATCCAAAATGGATGGATCAGTTCACAGTTGTACCAATAGTATATGTGTCCAAATTTTTCCACATCCCCTCAAACATTTGTCATTTTTCTCCTTCTATCATTTTAGCCAATCTGTTAGGTGTGAGATGATATCTCAAAATTGTTTAAGTTTGCATTTCTCTAATCAGTAATGATTTAGAACATTTTTCTATAACTATATCTAGTATTGATTTTTTCATTGAAAAATGGTCTTTTCATATCCTTTGATGATTATCAATTGGGAAATAGCTCATATTCTTATAAATTCAACAAAGTTTTCTATGTATTTGAGATATGAGGCCTTTATCTGAGAAACTATCTATTAAATTGCTCTCTCTCAGTTTTCTGCTTTCATTCTAATCTTGGCTACATTGATTTTATTTGTACAAAATCATTTTAAAATTTAATCAAAATTATCCATTTTAAATCTCACAATGCTTTCTGTCTCTTGTTTATTTGTAAGTTCTTCTCGTATTCATAAGTCTGATAGGTGATGTGTTCCATATTTTTCTAATTCTTTTATGAAATCTCCCTTTTTATCTAGGTCATGTATCCATTTTGACCTTATCTTGGTAACTAGTGTAAGTTATTGATCTATGCTCAATTTCTAAAGACTGCTTTCCAATTTTCCCAACAACCTTTACCAAAGAGTGTATTTTTATCCTCAAAGCTTAAATTTTTACCTTTTTTGAACATAGTTGCTACAATCATTTGCCCCTGTGTATTGCATGTCTATCCTGTTCCAGTGACCTACTTTTCTCTTTCTTAACCTGTACCAGATAGTTTTGATAATTACTGCTTTATAATATAATTAAGATTTGGTACTGCTTCACTTCCTTTACATCCTCCTGCTTATTGATCAAGTGCCTCCTCTTCACCTATTCTCCTACAAGATACTTTATCTCCACCTGTGGAGTGTCTACCCATACTCCAAGGGCCAGCTCAGATATGACTTCTTGCACAAAGCCCTTCCTTGATAGCTCTCTTATTAGCTCAGTATGTGAGAGGCTCGGAATAAAAGTTTGGGAGAGAAGAAGTATTAGATTGACTACCAAACTAAAGGTCTACAGAGTCGTTGTGTTGACCTCATTGTTGTATGCCTGTGAAACATGGACAGACTACCAGTTCCATGCCAGGAAATTGAATCACTTCCATTTGAATGGTCTTAGGAAGATTCTGAGGATCACCTTGCTCGATAAGGTACCAGACTCTGAAGTCCTTGCTCAAGTTGAACTGCCAAGCATTCAAACTATGCTTCAGAGAGTGCAACTCCAGTGGACTGGCCACATTGTTCAAATGCAAAATATACACTTGCCAAGAACACTATTTCATGAAGAACTTACATGGGGCAGGCAATCACATGGTAATCAGAAGACATGGTACTCTCAAAGTCTCTCTCAAGAACTTTGGATTTGACTGTGCAACATGGGAGACACTAGCACAGGAATGCTTAGCATGGCATGCCCACATCAGAAAGGGTGCTATGCTCTGTGAGCAAAGCCGAATTGAGACAGCACAAAGTAAACGTATGATGCGCAAATTTGGAGTATCCACCCCCAAAATTCATATGGACTATCTGTGCCCAACCTGTGGTAGAGTATTCTGAGCTCATGTTGCTCTTATCAGCCACAGTTGGACACAGTCAAGACTGAAACTTCACTTTATTATGGTGATGTCATTTTGGTCCTGTTCGAAAATAAAGGACAACAACCATTACTCATATACATAATTTGTCTGCTAATCTTATACCATTTTAGGATACATTAATAGAAACATAATGTCCAGAATAAGAGATGCCTTTATCACTATTAAACCAAATCAAGAGTATTGTATCCATTTCAAGGTGTCACATTTTAGGAGGAAGAGATACCGAGATGGTGAGACAATTTGAAAACATAGCATGTGAGTATCATTTGTTTAGCCTGGAGAAGATATTTAGAAGGAACAGCAATGTTCAAACACATAAAGGGTTTTGGCTACATTAGACTGATATGAGAGATCAAGGACCAATGGAAGAAAGTGAAAATGAGGTAGATTTTGATTCAACATAAGGACAAACTTTCTAGTAATAAGAGCTGTGCAAAAATGGAGTAAACTTATTCAGGGTATAATGAGTTTCCTATCACTGGAAGTGTTGATGGTCACTTCTCAGGGATATCATAGATGGGGGCTCATGATTTGCATCAGGGCTACCTTTGGGATCTTGCCACCTCTATGATTCCATAATGTCCATGATCTTATAAATGGGTCATATACTAAATTGTACTATGTTGCTCTGCATAAATATCTTAAGTTTAGCTTCAAGATTATAACTCAGTGAAGGTAAAGGCTACCTCTATTATTCCTTTCACCTTTTTGAATCCCTAACACAGTAGCATGTGCAAGGCCCTTTATAAATGTTTCTTGAATGAACAAATAAAAAGGATTTGAAGATAAAGTTGAACCTCAGAGCTCATAGTGTTTACCTAACAATTTCATAATTTCATTTATCTGTCATCTCCAGTATGACTTTATTACACCTGATGATCCAATGGTCTGGTTTAAAATACACGTATATTGGATGTACAAATTGGAATAGAAGGAAGCCAATGAGTCTAAAGAAATGGCATCATTTAACATCAACATAGTTTTAAAACAACTAAAGAATAAGTGGTACATTATCTTCTTTTGTTTGAGAATAACAAGTTGTGAAACATTTTCAAGGAAATCTATTGTATAAAATTCTGCTAGAGTAAACACATATCTTAGAGGGATAGGTCATATTCATGTGTCTTTGGAGTGAAACTTTGGCTACTATTTACTAATGCAAGCATTCTGTTAGGGAAGAAACCTACAGAAATTTCATGAAATACTAGATGACATATGTGGGGTTCAGATTCAAAGACCTTGAATAAACATCAAGCTTCTCCCTCCTCCTCCCATGTGTAGAGAATAAAGGTAGTCTTGTTTCTATTTTTTTTTAAATTGTGTTACTAATTGAATACTTTATGAAGCTCTATGCTCATTTTTAAAATAATTCTGTTGCTGATTACAAAGTTATATTTAATCACATGTTTCTTTTGCCTATCTAGGTATTATTCCTTGAGAAAAATATCCTTTGACTCATCCATCCATATTTCTGAATTCCTAGATGCTTTCTTATCATTTTTATTTGTTGTGGTTATTTCTATACTTAAAGGTAAAAGAAATATGGTTATTTGCTACCTTCAAGTGGGAACGGTTATATTTCTGGTTGTACCTAAAAACCTTGGCATCCATCTATTCATAATATTATCTATAACATCATCTGATCTCCTTAACTCACTCATAATCTTCTAATATATGTCAGGTTCACATCCATAGACAGCACCAAGCCTCCCAAATTTCCTGAAGTTATTAACTAAGCCTCAGGTCACACATTTAAGAAATAATTGCTCTCATAGTAATTAGATTCCTTTCCTAGCTGCCATTGTAAAAAATCACAGCTATGTTATTTTGATGATTCAAGTATTTTTATGTCTATTACAATTTGCTCCTCAGGCTTCATACTGCATTTCTTAATGTTTCAGTAATTCATCTTTGTCACTTACTTAACTACTTGCACTTTATTTATGATCTAGATGTAAACTAACATCAGAACCTAGGCAGCAAACTTCTCATGGTTCCAAGCAGTAGGAAACACTGAAGTTTCATTTATTAGATGTGACAGATTAGGACTCCTAGTTCTAATTATCAAACCTTAAAAACTGAAAACAATGGTAATTCTTTTTTTTTTCTGAAGGCAAAACCTTGACTCCATACTCCATTTCTCCCAATACCAACAATTTATATTTTGCTAATAAATCAATACTTTGCCAAGAATAAGGAGCAAGTTTATCCCTAAGGAATGACTCAATGAAAACAAATGAGCATCTATAGATTGGTAACTTTAATTTTATCTATCAAAATAGCAAGGGTAATATTTCGGAGTATATAGAATTGCTATGATATTAAATATTGCAGCTCATCCAGTGAAACATCTATTTTTCAAGATCTTTATGTTTGTGGTACGATATTTGAAAGAATGTGGGATGAAATGAGGTTGAATTATTGGGTTTGGACCAATATATTTTTTTAAAGGACCATTAGATTAGAAGAAGGTTTGTGTAGTTATACCAAATCATTTCTGAGAAAGTATAATTCAAGCCAATAAACACTGACCATAAGCTTAGTATTCTCTGTATGGGTCTCTCTTTAATTTTCATGATGTACAATTTTTTTAAACTAAGTGGGAGAGTAAAAAGTATAAATATGGTTGGCATTTTAATTATATCATGCATCAGTCACATCACATTTTGTTGGTATATGTCTTTAGAATGAGTAAGCAGGTATCATACAACTTGGACAAAACATTTCTCCCTTTATTTTAAAGGAAGGAATAGACAAATCTCTTGAAACTTTCCCCTCCAAACTCCTGGAATACATCACAAACTTCCTATTTGACACTACTACTTGGATTCCAGGAGAATGTAAATTCCTTGAAAATAGGGATTGGATTTTGGTTTTGTTTACTTGTTTTTCTTTTGTCTTCATATCTCAAGGGCCCAGCAAAGTATTTTCTAACATTGTAGGTACTTAATAGGTCCTTGCTAAATGTATGATCTAATTGATGGATATCCTACTGACATCTAAAACTCACCATACCTAATTTTTCCTTCCTCAGTATACCTTGCCTCCAAATCGTACCAATTCTAGTGTAATCACTGCTACTCACTTACTCATGCAGGTTTATAACTTTGAGTTAATCTTTTCCTCTTGGTATGCCTTCACCCCATCTTCCCAAATGCAGTTGGTTATCAAGTTTTGTCAATTCTCTCTCCGCACAATCTGTTGAATCTGCCTCCACTCACACTTCCCCCCTCACCCCTAGTTCAGGCATGCCTTACTTTTTTATCTGGGCTCTTAGAATAGCCTTTTAATTGGCCTTCCTGCCTCTGTTTTCTCCTCTTAATAATCAAACCCCCACAGAGTTGCCAAAATAATCTTCCTAAGATACAGGCCATATCACTTGCCTTCTCAAAATCCTTCAGTGACTCCCTATTGTATATAACGTAAAATACAAAGTCCTTAGCATGGTTTTCAGTTCCAGCCTACATTCTGTGCCTAATTTCACATTACTCAACTTCACACACTCTATGATTCTGACAAATTGAATCTGTTGGCTGAAGTCTGCATGCTCTGCTCCATGTCTGGAATCTGCTTCTTCTTGCCTGTCAATATGCTTTTTCTTCAAGGCTTAGATCAGGTACCACCTTATTCCCAAGCACTTCCCAATCCATCCAAGAATTAAGAATTCAAATTATCTTGTTTTCTTTGGTAAGGCTTTTATTTCTTTGTTTGTTTTGGTCCAGGTTTTAGATTCACAGTGGGGAACTTCTAGCGAGTAATTTTCCTCTACAGAAAAAATGATTACTAACTGCTGTGTAATTTGCAGTTTTAGATTGCTACCTGAGAGCACTAAGAGTTAAGGTGATTTGCCCATGGTCAAACTTCTAGCATGTATCAGAGGCAGGATTTAAATTTAAGTCTTCTTGCCTTCCAGAGGCCCTGTACTGTCACAGTACAGGCTGCTCTAGTATTTACATTTCTGCCTACACATCTGTCTCCAGCCTTGCAGTTACCCTCTGGAGAAGTAACCCTTGTAGACACAAGAAGTAGAAGCCACCTCAGTAGATGTCTTAGAGCCTGGCTCCTCACTGATCACAGTTCCTGAAAAGAAAAGTCTCCCCACTAAAGTCCATAGTATCGTCAAATGGTTCATTATCAACATTAGAAGCTCATATGGTTTTATCAAAGGAAATGACATTAATGAAGACATTACCATGGAACATTCCCATCTGACTTGTAGTTGAAACTTACTGTGAGGGTTTTCATTGTAATACGAGCTACTTGAGAGCCAGGATTGTCTTCCCTTTTCTAGTTATATCTATTTGTATACTTAGCATTGTGCTTTGCACATAGTAAGCACCAAAAAACACTTTTTAAATTCCATTCATTCATATTGTAGCTCCTATGTTGCCTGAGGATTCTAAAGGATGAGAATATGGATTCACAAGTGACATCAGGAAAGAGACCATCTACTAGGGAACAGCAGAACAGATATCTGGGAGTGATGATTAATGACTCTTTTCCAAGGGAGTCATTTACCATTCTGGCATTAATGATAGAGAGATCTATTGTTTTTATATATTTTGAGGGATCCATGATCTTATGGATATGAGTATATTCTCTACAATGGTATAATATATGACAACTCACTCATACCTTCTCATTCTGTGTGACTCTTGTCCATGTACTCATAAATCCTCCACAGGGGTCTCACTCAACATCTTAGCAATTGTTCTCTAGAGCTCTTGAAAATGCTTGGATAACAATGAGGCATATAAATTGCCCATTATTTATCCCTTGTTTTCACTACATGGTAAACCTACTTCCTTGGATATTTTAAATTTAGTTTATTCTTAACATTAATTTTTCTAAAAAATTGGTTTTCCAAATTGTCTCCTTCCCTACAGCCTCTCCAAAACCCATTGAGAAGGTAAGTAATATGATGCAAGTTATACATGATAAACAAAACATATGTCCATTTTAGCCATGTTGCAAAAAAATCAATAAAAAGCAAGAAACATGAAGAAAGGGGGAAAATAGCCATGCTTCAATCTGCACTCAGAGTTCATCAGCTCTCTCACCGGCGTTAAATAGTATTTTTCAGCTTGATTGCTTTGGAATTGTCTTGGATCATTGATTTGACCAGAGTAGTTAAGTCTTTTACAGTTGGTCATCCTCACAATATTGTTGTTACTGTATACATTCTACTATTTCACTTTGTATCAGTTTCTTCCCAGGTTTTTCTGAAACCATTCTACTTATCATTTCTTATAGCACAATAGTATTCCATCAGAATCATATACCACAACTTATTAGTCATTCCCCAGTGGATAGGAATCTCCTTGATTTCCAATTCTATGCCATCACAAAAAGAGCTGCTATACTTTGGGCATTGTCCAAATTGTTCTCTGGAAGGGTTGGACCCAGTTCACACTTTCACCAACAGTGCATTAGTGTGTGTGTATGTGTATGTGTGTGTGTGTGTGTGTGTGTTCATCCTTCATTGCCCAAGAAGACCATGCCATCAGCGAAATATTGGCATGACTTGCACTTGACTTTGTTTTGAGTGAGGGTGGGCTGTGCACGTCACCAGCCTCACTTCTCCTCCAGAGTCATGTGAATCCATTGACCAGATATTCATCAGGATGACTGGAGATAACCCAGGATGAGGCAATTGGGGTTAAGTGACTTGCCCAAGGTCACACAGCTAGTGAATGTCAAGTATCTGAGGTGAGATTTGAACTCAGGTCCTCCTGACTCTTGCACTGATGCTCTGTCCACTGTACCACCTAGCTGCCCCAGATCATTAGTGTACCTATTATTCCATACCCCCTTCATCATCTGTCATTTTCTTTTTCTGTCATGTTAGCCAATCTCATAGATATGAGTGGTATCTCAGGGTTATTTTAATTTGCATTTCCCCAATCAATAGTGATTTAGAGAATTTTTATGTGACTATTGATAAGTTTGATTTATTCTTATGAAAACTGCCTCTTCTTATCTTTTTGACTGTTTATCAATTTGAGCAGTGGCTCTTATTTTTATAAATTGGGCTCAGTTCCCTATATATTTGAGAAATAAGCCCCTTCAGCAAAACTTGCGGCAATTTCCCCCCCCACCCCGGTTTTCTTCTTTCTTTCTAATTTTAATCTCACTGATACTGCTTGTGCAAAATCTTTGAAATTTCACATAATTAAAACTGTCTATTTCCTGTGATCTTCTCTATCTCTTATTTGGTCATAATTTTTCCCCTTATCCATAGATCAGATAAGTAAATATTTTATGCACCTCTAATTTACTTATAATATCATCTTTAATATCTAAATAATTTATCCATTTGACCTTATCTTGCTATATGGGACAAGGCATTGCTCTATGCTTAGTTTCTTCTAAAGTGCTTTCCAGTTTTCCCAAAAATTGTCAGAGGTTTTCTTATCCCAAAAGTTTGGAGCTTTGAATTTATCAATCCTAAATAACCATAATCATTCACTGATGTCTATTTTTACCTAGTTTATTCTACTGATCCACCACTGTATTTCTTATCGGATATCAAGTTGTTTGAATGATTATCACTTTGTAATATAGGTTGAAATCTGCTACTTCTAGACTGCCTTCCTTCATATTTTTCCCATTTATTCCTTTGATATTTTTCACCTTTTATTCTTCCAGATAAATTTTGAGTTTTTCTAGCTCTATGAAATAATTTTTGGCAGTTTAATTGGTATGACACTGATTAAGTAAATTAATTTAGGTGGAATTATTATTTTTATTATACTGGTTTAGCTTACATATAAGCAATTAATATTTGTACAATTGTTATATCTATCTTTATTGAATGAAAAATGTTCTGTACTTTTCAACATACACTTCCTGGGTTTATCTTGGCAGGGAGATTCTCAAGTATTTTACATTGTCTGCAGTTATTTTAAATGGAATTTAACTCTTCCTCATGGCTTTTGTTGGTATTATATAGAAACGCTAATGATTTATGTGGGTTTATTTCACATCCTGTAATTTCTGAAGTTGTTCGTTATTTCCTCTCATTTTTAGTTGGTTCTCTTGGTATAACATCATATCATTTGTAAAGAGCAATAGTTTTGTTTTATCATTGCCTATTTTTATTATTTCAATTTCTTTTCCTTGTCTTATTGCTATAGCTAGCATTGCTAGTACAATATTGAATCAATAGTGGTGGTAATTGACATCCTTGTTTCACCTCTGAACTTATCGGGAAGGCTTCTAGTTTATCCCCCTTACAGTTAATGCTTGCTGGCTCTTGGTTTTAGAAAGATACTACTTATCATTTAAAGAAAAGTTAAATTTATTCCTTTACTTTTTACTGGTTGTTGTATTTTTTCAAAAGTCTTTTCTCCATGTATTGACATAATCATATGATTTTTGTTATTTTTATTGATATGGTCAAATATGCTGATAATTTTCCTAATATTAAACCAGCCATGCATTCCCGATATAATTCCCACCTGGTTATAGGGTATGAACTTTGAGATATATTGCTGTAATCTTTTGCTAGTATTCTTTTATTTAAAGTTTCTGTCTCAATATTCTTTAACAAATTGACTATACTTATTTCTGTCAGTTTTGGTTTTCCATATTTAGGTATCAAAACTACCTTTGTGTCATAAAATATAATTTGGTAAGACTCCTTTATCAATTTTTTTCAAATAATTTATATAGTATTGGGATTAATTGTTCATTAAATGTTTGGTGGTGCAGTGGATAGAGCATTAGTGCAGGAGTCAAGAGGACCAGAGTTCAAATCTCACCTCAGACACTTGAGACTCACTAGCTGTGTGACCTTGGGCAAGTCACTTAACCCCAATTGCCTCATCCTGGGTCATCTCCAGTCATCCTGATGAATATCTGGTCACTGGATTCAGGTGGCTCTGGAGGAGAAGTGAGGCTGGTGACCTGCACAGCCCTCCCTCACTCAAAACAAAGTCAAGTGCAAGTCATGTTATTATTTCTCTGATGGCATGGTCTTCTTTGGCAATGAAGGACAAACACACACCCAAATGTTTGGTAGAATTCACTTGTAAATCTTTCTGGTCCTGGTAAATTTTCCCCCTTCAGAATGCTCATTGAATGCTTGTACATTTTTTTTTTCTAAGCTGGGGTTAGTTGAGTATTCTACTTCCTCTTCTCTTAATCTGGGCAAATAAAATTTTGTTAATATTCATTCATTTCACTTAGATCATCAATTTTATTGGCATATACATGGGCAATTCACCTTTTCCATTTTTATATTAGTTGTCTTTTCTTCTTTTTAATACTCAAATTAACCATTGTTTTCAACTATTTTATTGGTTTTTTCACAAAACCAGACTTTAGTTTTATTTTTTATTGTGATCATTTTAATTTACTTTCAATTTTATCATCTTTCTGAATTTTCAGCATTTCCATTTTGGTGTTTAATTGGAATTTGTAAATTTGGTGTTTTTCTAGGTTTTATTTTTAGTTTCATGCCCAGTATACTGATCTGCTTTTTCTCTTTTTTAGTGATGTGCTCATTTAGAGATTTAAAATTTCCCCTAAGTATTGCTTTGGCAGCATGCCACAAAATTTGGCTTGTCGCATTGTTATCATTTGCCTTTAATGAAATTATTGATTGTTTCTATGACATGTCCTTTGATCCATTCATTCCTTAGTATTAGATTATTTTCTTATCAATTAATTTTTAATCTATGAATCCACAGCCTTTATTGAATATAGTTTATTGCAGTATTGTCTGAAGAGGGTGTATTTAATATTTCTACTTTTCTGCATTTTGTGGGGTTTTTATACAATAATATATGATCAGTTTTTGTGAAATTGCCATGTACATGTGAGAAAATGGTGTACTTCTGTATATTCACATTCAATTTTCTCCAGAGATCTATCATATTTAATTTTCCAAGATTTTATTTACTTCCTTAATGTTTTTTCTTAGAAATGTTACGGTTGGATTTATCTAGCTCTCTGAGGGAAAAGTTGAAGTTCTCCACTGGTACAGTTTTATTATCTATTTCCTCATGTAACTCATTTAACTTTTCTTTTAAGAATTTGGATCCTATGACTTTCAGTACACATTTGTTTAGTATTGATACTACTTCATTATCTATGGTACCTTCTAGCTAGATGTAGTTTCCCTGTTTATCTCCTTTAATTAAGTCTATTGTTGCTTTTGCTTTGTCTGAGATTATGATTGCTACCCCTGCCTTTTATAATTGAGCTAAAGAAAAATAGATACTGTTCTAGCCCCTTATCTTAACTCTTGTCTTTTTATTTCAACTGTGTTTTTTGTAAACAACATGTTGTTGAATTCTGGTTCCTCATCCATTATGCTCTCCACTTCCATTTTATGGGTGAATTCACCCCATTCACCTCCACAGTTATGATTATGGACTGTTCCTTGCTTTCCATTTTATTTTCTTTATCCTCTCTCTGTCTCTTTTACTTTGTCCCTTCTTAAAAGTTTGTTTTTCCTTTTTCCCACTGCCTCCCTTAATATAACTTACCTTTTAGTCTTCTCTCCTTCTCTCTCTGTCTCTCTGTCTCTCTGTCTCTCTGTCTCTCTCTCTGTCTCTCTGTGGGTGTGGGTATATATCTCTGTCTGTCTCTCCGTGTCTCTTTCTCCCTCCCTCACTCCTTTCCTCCCTCTATTCCTTTCTCTCCTTCTCATCCTCTCTGTCAAATTTTCTATTCATCTCTGTTCTTTTCATTACAACTGCTTGAAAGTCATCTGTTTCATTAAATATTATTTTTTCCTTGAAGGATTATACTCCATTATTGCTGGGTAGGTTATTCTTAGTTCTAATCCTAGCTCCTTTGACTTCTAGAATATTCTAAGCTACTACCCCCACTGTTAATGTGGTACCTGCTAAATCTTGTGTGATCCTGACAATGACTACATGGTATTTGAATGGTTTCTTTCTGGATGCTTAAGATATTTTCTCTTTGACCTGGGAGCTCTGAAATGTCCTTATTCTATTTCTGGAAATTTTTAATTTAGAATTTTCTTTTAGGCAGCTATTGAAGGATTCCTTCAATTTGTGTTTAAAAATCTGGTTCTAAGATGTTAGCTATGCAGGCATTTCAGATATGTCTACCCCTTTGTGATTCTGTAATGGAGGTGGGGGTGCGGGGGAGGAAATTCTTGGCAAAGGTACTGGAGTGGTTTGCCACTTCCTAGGATATATTACTTTATAATTTCCTGATTGTGGTTTTCAGATGATCCACAAATTCTTAAATTATCTCTTTTTGATCTATTTTCCAGGCCAGTCATTTCCCCAATGAGATGGTTCACATTTTCTCCTATTTTTTTCCATTTTTTTTCACTTTGTTTGATTGTTTCTTAAAGTCTCATGGAATCATTAGCTACCACTTTCCCAGTTCTAATTTTTGAGGAATGATTTTCTTCAGTGAGCTTTTGTGCCTCTTTTTCCATTTGTCCAGTTCTTTTTTAAGGGTAATTTCTTCAGTATTTTTGTGCTTCTTTTCGCCAAGTTTTTAATTCTTTTGGTCTTTAGTCCAATTCTCATTTTCCTTTGAATCTTTGCTTGTAGCTATTCTAATATTATTGTTTTCTTTTGGGTTTGTGTTTTTATCATCACTGTTACTATAGTTGCCTTTTATGTTTTGATTATTTTTGTTGTTGTTACATGATTATTTTTATAGTTTATTTCTTGGTTTTGTTCTTTATGTTAATGTTAGGTTCTGTTTCCAGTGTGGGGCACTACCCCAAGCTTCAGACTTTTTCACAATGCTATTTTGAGACCTAGTTCTGGGAGTTTGGAAGTTTTGGGTACTTTCAAGGTGGTGTGATCCAGAAAGAGATGTCCTCACTGCTCTCCTAGTCTGTGTTCTGGTCCTTACCCAGGAGAGGCCCCTGCTCCCTTGCAGCTGCACGTAATTCTGCTCCTCAAGGCCTCATCCCTTGGGAATGCAAGTGACAGTGCTCTTCAGGCCTCATGATCCTTTGTAACTGCAGGTACTCTTCTCCAACCTATAACTGTGACCTGGAACAGGGCACAGGCAATGGGGTTGCCATAAAGCACTCTTTCCTGTGCCTAGTACAAGCACAATGATCCCATGAAATCTCTATTGCCTTATTGTCTTTGGCTTGAGAGCTCTCAAAGCTTCTGTTGCTGCTATTGCCACCTCCAAGGATCATCATTAGTGTTGCCACCACTTGGGCTCCTGGATAGCCCCATTCCCATTTTCATAGTATTCTCCTTCTAACTTCCTCACTTATCTTGGGCTACAGAAATGTCCTTCCTGATCTTTTCTTGGCTTTTGTGCTCCAGAATTCTATTTGATATACTGTTTCAAAGTTATTTGGAGGGGAATATTGGGAAAGCTTGACAATTTCCTCTACCATGACATCTTGACTATTCATTCACTTGCGTTTTAGTACTTTATAGAACAATTACAAGATGGGAGGAGGGGATGTTGCTAGATCATAATTTCTATGAAAAAGTTCTGGGGTCATTAATAGAGTCAGCTAGGTGTCATGGTAGATCAGGCAGTGTACTTTGGAGTCAAGAATGCCTTAGTTCAAATACCATTTCAGTCCTTTACTAATTGTCAGACTTAATCTTTCTCAACATATTTTTGATGTGTACAATGGGCATCGTAACCCCTATTTCACAAGTGTTTTTGTATCAAACAAGTAAACATTTAAAGTGTTTTACAAATCATAAAGTGCTATGTAAATGATAATTTACTATTTTGTGGTTATTGTTGTAATAATCTCAATATGAGTCAACAGTGTCATAAGATATCCAAAAAACCCTAACATAAGCTTAGGGTGTACTGAGGAATATAATATGTCCATAACATAGGAAGAGTCCATTCTTCTGTACTGCCTCTTGGTCAGACCAAATTTGAAGTATTGCCGTCAGCTCTAGGTATCATATTCTAGGAAGAATGTTGGGGAAATCTACAGTAAGACAACCAGATTTTGAAGAGATCGTAGTATGAGAACATCACATTTATCCATTGAAATACCTATGGATAGACTGTAATTTTTTTTTTTTAAATATAGAAGGACTAGGGAAGTATGATAGCCATATTTACATATTTTAAATCCTGTCTTGTGGAAGAGGTAATTTAAACATTTTTCTGTTTGACCCCAGAAGGCTAAACTTCAATCAGTACTTAAAAGCTGCAGAGACAAATTTTAGCCTATTCGAGCTGTCCAAAGGTAGAATAATCAGCCTTAGGAGGCAATGAGTTCATTTCACTCAAGGTCTTCAAGCTGAATCTAGATGACCCCGTTGTGGAGGGGATATTTAGTCACTTAAAAGTCGGAGTAAATCTCCTCTGCCATCTCTTCCATCTTTGAGATTTCATCATTATATTAATTTTAGTCTTTGAACTCTATGACTAGTTAGCCCCAAAGTTCATTGCGGCAGAGTAGTTGTAATTATCTTTCTTCTTCAGGGGTGAATAAAACCACTGGATGTCCTGAAAGCCAGTAGGAATGGCCAATTCTTCTATTTGGTATGGTAGTTTTTCCTTTACAAGGGATCTATTCTGGAACTCCATTAATTGTTAAAACTCACAACAGGTGTTCTGTTGACTGTAGCCTTTATGTCTTACTCCAATAAATTAATTCAACCATCTCTTAAATAGCTGCTCATTTCAATGGTTCTGGGAGAGAAGGAAGGTGAATAAGAGAGTGCGGCCATCAAAGGACTTATAATCTAGTAGATTCAGAAGTAGTCTACAGATAAATCTAGCACAAAGTAAATTGTAGATGTGCATAAAGGTGTCACAAAAGTATATAAAAATTTACAAAACAGAGGACTTCTGGATAAAAGGATAATGGTGAAGGTGTCACTAACCTTAGGCCTTATAGGATGAGTAGCATTTCAACCAATATTGCAAAGAATGGAAATATGTCCCTGAATCTGTGAAATCCCAAAGTTGGACCTAGGGGACACCAGAAATAACTTGAGCAAATGAACAAGCATGTGCCCTTCATGTAGATCTCAAGCATCCCTTATATTCAGTGACCTCTTTTATGGAAAGATATCAAAGCATTTTACTGATAATGCTTTGTGCTAGAAGTTCAAAGAGTAATAAGAAATGAGCCAAGTACAGTTAGAGATGGCTGAAGGTACAGATATTTTCTGATTGAAAACTAATGAGGCAAAAAGGGATTCAATCAGTTTGAGTAGATGCTGACATACAAGTTGAACAAGCCTGAATCAGCATAGAAAAAATCAATGAGTTGAGTGGAACTATGCCTTACTCAGTTCTAGAGGTCTTCTAAGGTGAAGGTACCACTTACCTTTAATATGACCCATCCACAGGGGTTAAATGAAAAGAAATCCAGGATTAGACAAAACTGTTGTGGGAATTCAAAATGAGGGTAGGAAATGTAACAGCTTCATATAACTGTATCTCAGTTGCTTAAGGTATCTATAAATCCAGTGTAGGCAGTGCATAAATAAAAGGATCATCCCAGATTAGTACTCCTTAACTTAACCTTCCCTTTGGAATGGGTCAGGAATTGCAATGGAAGAGCCTTTTCAGAAAGATTATCATCATAATATTTGGAGCTAGAAAGGACCTCATAGCTTAGGCCCCTTATTTTATACAAGAGAAAGTTTAGGTCTCAAAGTGAAGTCACTTGCCCACAGTCACAGAAAAAATAGAAAGCAGAGCAAGAATTCAAACTGAGATCTTTAGAATTATAATCCAGGCATCTTTCCTTTACCCTACACTATTTTTCATTGATTTGGAGGGGAAAGTCAATTTTGAGAGCCTCTTGAAGGAAATAGTTGATATGTGAGAATGTTAATAGGTAAAGAAACAGGATAAGGTTTACAAATGTTTTGAAAGTTTGGAGGTTATAAGATTCCTTAAGGCATAGCCTTTATCTTTGTAGTCAGAAAGAACTAATTAGACTTAGTTGTCATATGATACCAAGAGTATCTATCTAGCTTAGTGATAGGCTCAAAGTAAGTGTGTTAAAGTATCAAAGTTTATTTTACCAGTGCTGGAACTGAAGATGTCCCTGGGATTTTGATCATGAAGGTCAGAGTATAATGATACTTTACATACCTTTATGAGGAAAGAAGTTTAATGGGTGTAAGGTAGGAGGAGGATGTATGATTTTTTTTTTACCCTATATGTTCAGCTTGAGAGAGTAATACATTTCTTTTTTCTACTTGTATCTCCTCATTTTATTTATAGCAATAGTGTGATTATTTTTAAAATTTTATTTATTAAGTTTTAGGTTTCAACATTGACTTTTCTAAGATTTTGAGTTCTAATTTTCTTCCCTCCTTGCCCTCCCCTCTCCCCAAGACAGCATACAATCTCCTATAGGCTATACATGTACAATCATATTAAACATATCTCCACATTAGTCATGTTGTGCAAAAAGAATCAGAATAAAAGGAAAAAACCACAAGAAAGGAAAAGAGAGAAAATAGTATGCTTCAATCTGCATTCAAACTTCACAGTTCTTTCTTTGGATGTGGATAGCATTTTCCATCATGAGACTTCTGAAAATGCCTTAGATCATGACATTGGTAGAAGAGCTAAGCCTATCAAAATAGTGCAATATATTTATATAATTTAAAGGTGAAGGAACTGGAAATGGTTAGTCTGAAGAAAAGAAGCTTTAGGAGGACACATGAGAGCAATTTTTAAGTTATTTGACGAATTTTCACATAGACTGGGGATAAGCAACAGGGTTGGTCAATGAAGGTCACAAAAAGGAAAAGCTTTCCAACATTTAGAACTGGTCAAAAATACAAGAGGTTCTTTGTCATGTTGTTTTTTCCTTCAATAAGGCATTTTACAGTATGGTTTTGACTCTGGATCATCCTAGTTGTCAAAATGCAACTACAATTTTTCCAAAATGTGACACTCTAAACTGAATACCTTAATGCAGATATGTTTTAACAAGCACAGAGTATAGGCAAACTCCAGTTTCTTGCTCCCAACATTATACTTCTCTTAATGCTATTTAGTAACCCATTAGTCTTTTTTGGCTGCCATGTCATACTCATGTTACATTTCCAGTCCATTAGAAATCTCTAGATCTTTTACAAGTTACTATTATATTGCCAAATCTGGTCCTTTTGGGGCTTGTGCAATTAATTTTTGAATCTTAATGCAAGGCTTTTCATTTATCCAAATTAAATCTTATCTATTAAATTCCACTCTTAAAAATGGGTCCTTATTCTTGTAATATGCCTCTTGGCTTTGTGCCATTCAAAACCTTGATCATCAAGTCATCTATGGTTTCATTCAAGTCATTAATAAAAATATTGAATGGAATAGTACTAAGGATAGTTCTGTGAGACATTCCCTTGGAGATCTCTCTTGATGATGACAACCATCATTTAATTGCTTTTCTTGCTATGTGGTCATTCACTGAGATCTGAGTCGTCACTTAATTAGTAAATTTTGAAAGACTTTTTAAAATTCTTTGCTGAAATTCAGGTATATGAAGTCCAAGACATCTTTCTGATATATCTGTCATAAAAAACATAATCATGAAAGAAATTAAGATTATTCTGTGCTTATTAAGATATTATGTGCTTATTCTTGATGAACCCATGTTGTTATTGCTGCTGGTGTTTTTAGTGATCATTATATTTCATTATAAATAATAACAATTGTTGTTCAGTTGTTTCAGTCCTGTCTTTTTGTGACGCTATTTGGTGTTTCTTTGGCAAAGATACTGGAGTGGTTTGCCATTTCCTTCTCCAGCTCATTTTACAGATGAAGAAACTGAGGCAAACAGGTTTAAGTGACTTACCCAGGGTCGCACAGTTAGTAAGTATCTGTGGCCAGATATGAACTCAGCACAATAAGTTTTTTTGACTCCAGGAATGGCACTCTATCCACTCTTCTACTCAGTTGTTGATAATAAACCAATCCTTTAATAATGCATTTTATAATATTGCTAAGAATCCAAGTCCAACTCACCAGTTTATAGTTTAAATAGCCAATCTTCTTCTCCTCTCTGAAAATCAGGACAGTGCTTGTCCATCTCCATTCTGATGACTTTTCTCTATTACTTTTCAAACAGTGGCTCAATCAGTTCTAAAACTTATTTTATTTTCCCTGTGATGAAGTTTGTCCAAGTCTGATGACTTGAACTCATGGAGGGTAGTTACCTGACATCTTATCATCTCATTTCTTATTATAGAATGCTAATTCTAGGTCAGATTAATGAGTATATCTAGTACCTATTAAAGTGTCTAATACACACTAGGTGTTTAATAAATGTCTCAAATTGAATTCTCAACTATTGGACTTTGTTACGTTTTCTATTTCATTTAAAAAATGTATTTCAGTTTATTATTTCCTTGTAAATTCAAATTGGTCTCCTTACACAACTTCTCATTTTCATTCACTAAAGTCATCTACACCTGTGTTCACAGGATTTCACTTGTAAAAGCTTTCTAATCCTTTTGAGTTAATTTTTCCTCTATAAAATATATATGAATGGACAAGATGAAGAAATATGGGCTAAGTAATAGTATAGTTGGCAGATCAAGTTCTGAGCTGTTTGAGTATCAACATCCAAAAAGTAGTCATTAATGGCTCAGGGCCAATTTGAGTTTTTTCTAAAATGTATCTCAGTGATTGGTCTTTTATTCAATGTGCTTTAACATTTTTATCAATCATTTTCTTTATTATTTTAAGATTTTTATTAATGACTTTGGTTTTTTTATTAACTTTGTTTTCCAGCATATTATCAATGATAGATTAAATCTGACAAATGTTCAATGAGCTACTAGTAGTAAGGTGTGTGTATTCGTCCTTTGTTGTCAAAGAAGACCATGCCATCAAAGAAATAATGACATAACTTGCACTTGACTTTGTTTTGAGTGAGGGAGGGCTGCGCAGGTTACCAGCCTCACTTCTCCTCCAGAGCCATCTGAATCCAGTGACCAGATATTCATCAGGATGACTGGAGATGACCCAGGATGAGGTAACTGGGGTTGACTTGCCCAAGATCACACAGCTATTGAGTGTCAAGATCCTCCTGACTCCTGCATTGGTGCTCTATCCCCTGCACCACCTAGCTGTTCCAGTAAGCAGTAGTAAGGTATTGGGGAAATAAAGACAAAAGTGGGGAAAACAGTCAGCCCTATCCTCAGTGGAGGAGCTGATATTCCATATTGTTTGTTGTCTTTTTTCAGCCATGTCCAATTCTTTGTGATCCCATTTGGGGTTTTCTTGGCAAAGATACTGGAGTGGTTCGCCATGTACTTCCCCAGCTCATCTAACAGGCAAACAGGGTTAAGTGGCTTGCCTGGAGTCACACACCTAGTAGGTGTCAGAAGCCAGATCTGAACTCAGAAAGATGAGTCTGACCCCAGGCCTGGCACTCTATTTGTGTACCATCTAACTGCCCCATGGATTGTTGCTTATGTTCATAATTGAAAGAAATGCTCAATTTTACTTTATAATTTAATACTTTAAATTTTATTTAACATGTGATTTAGTGATTATGTATTTTATAGAGATTAGTGAAAATAAAAATACATTTCCTTTACCCTAGTTTACGATAGGATATGAACAATAGTCTGGTTGAGAGGTAATGAGGTCCTAAACTAGGGTGGCAATGATGTGTGAGAGATTCTGAGAAGATCAAACTGACAAGGTTTGGATATTAAGGAAAGGAAAAGATAATTTTTTTTATGTTTATTTATTGATTTTTAGTTTTCAACATTCATTTCCACAAAATTTTGAGTTCCAAATTTTCTCCCCATCTCTCCCCTCCCCCCACCCCAAAATGCCACGCATTCTGATTACCCCTTTCCCCAATCTGTCCTCCCTTCTATCACACCTCTCCCTTCCCTTATCCCCATCTTCTCTCTTGTCTTATAGGGCAAGATAAATTTCTATATCCCATTACCTGTATTTCTTATTTCCCAGTTGTATGCAAAAACAATTCTCAACATTCGTTCCTAAAACTTTGAGTTCCAACTTCTCTCCCTTCCTCCCTCCCCATACATCCCTACTGAGAAGGCAAGCAATTCAACATAGGCTATATATGTATAGTTTTGCAAACGACTTCCATAATAGTCATGTTGTGTAAGACTAACTGTATTTCCCTCCACCCTATCCTGTCCCGCCATTTATTCTATTCTCTCTTTTGACCTTGTCCCTCCTCAAAAGTGTTTATTTCTAACTTCTCCCTCCTCCCATTTGCCTTTCCTTCCATCATTCTCCCCACCCTACTTATCCCATTCTCCCCTACTTTCCTGTAGTGTAAGATAGATTTTCATACCAAATAGAGTGTGCATGTTATTCCTTTCTTAAGCCAAATGTATGAGAGTAAGCTTCACTTTTTCTCTCTCACCTTCCCCCTTTTCCCCTCCATTGAAAAAGCTCAGGGATGAGACACAGATCAGTGGCTCAATTCCCCCCAGGGACTTTAGGCCAAGGGCTTCGAAAATGGACACTGCTGCTGCCACCTGGAGCCAGGGCTAGGGGAGGACCCTACTCCCTTCTCACCCAGGTGAGAAAGCTTTCTCACTGACCTTTGAAACTGTCTTTAGTGTTTGTGGGCTGAGGGATCTGGGAACTGCAGTTCTTATTGGGAATTCCACCCCAGAGATCGGTTCTGGTCCTCTTCCTACTGATGCTGCATGACCAAGGCTGGACTGGGCTCTGTGGGCTGAGCTCTGCTCTGCATCTTGTGCAATAGACCTTTCTTGTTGGCCTTCCAGGTCACTTTGGGCTGGAAATCTCTTTCACTCTGTCATTTTGTGGCTTCTGCTGCTCTAGAATTTGTTTAGAGTCATTTTTTACAGGTATTTTATGGGCTGTGGGAAAAGAACTAGAGTAAGTGTGTCTTTCTACTCTGCCATCTTGACTCCAACCCCAGAAAGGATAATTCTAAGGTAATAAAACTGGACTACCACGAGGGTGGGGTCCATGGAAGTAATGGAGGAAGTTTGGAGGGGGCTAGATTGTCAGGGAGTGATGAATTCAACTTTGGACATGCTGATTTCCTGCCCATAGGATATCCAGCTCAACATGTCAGCCGGCAGCTTGGGATGTGACATTGAAGTTAAAGAGAGAGAGATTAGGATTTGAATATATAAATTTTGGAGCCATCTGAGTAGGGATGATAATGAAACTTATAGTAGTTAAGAAGCAAAAGAGGTAAATAAGAAGAGGAGAGAAGAGAGGAGAGGCAAGAAAAGAGGGGAGAGAAGACAGGAGAGGAGGAAGAAAGGGAGTACAGGAGAGGAGAGGATGGGAAGAGAGAGATAAGAGGGACCAAGGCAGATGGTGGATACCTATCATTTGGGTTAACAAATGATGCTGATCTAACAAAGGCAACTGAGGAATGGTTAGACAGGTAGGAGGTGAACCAGAAGAAGGCACTGTCACTAAAGCTAAGTAAGGAAAATATATCCAGGACTTGAAATAGAAGTGCTTATAAAATTTACAAATTTCACAAAGCTGAGAGATGGCTAATTGGTTAACATCATCCAAAAATATATTGAAATTTCAAATAAGATAAAATTTAATAGAAATAAATGTGAAATCCTAAGTGGGCTAAATCATTGACTTCCAACATATATGATAAGTGAAGTATGTTTGAAAAACAGTTGGGAAAGTTTTAGCTATATTATTTATTGTACTGTAAGTTTAATATGAGTTAACAGACTACTACTAAAATACTAATACTAAAGAAACATGATATTATAGGAACTGATCAGGCTACTGCAGTGATAGTCTGAAATAGTGTAGTGGATAGAGTATGGATGGAGGAAGATCTCACTTTGAATTCCCCCTGGGACACTAGGATGCTGGGCAATTCACTCCCTATCTCTTATTCTTAGTTTCCTCATTTGCAAAATGGGGATAATAATAGCACTTATCTCACTGCGTTGGGAGAATCAAATCAAATGGAATGTATTTGTAAAGTGATTTGCAAAACCAAAAGAGTTGTGTAAGAATCAGCATCATTCATTCATACATGGCCATTGATTTAATATAGTACTGCTTTAGTGTCTTACATGGGTTGAAGTTCAGAGGAGATGTGATGCTTTGAACTTGGGGAGAACGGCATATTTATCCTTTCATTCTAGTTGATTCAACCTTTCAGCATCTGAGACTATTTTCATCCCTTTGCTGATGCAAAACTGTCCTACCTGCTGTTCCATGAACTTGGCATTCCACAAGAGTGGAGTTGGAGAGGCAGTATAGGGTAGGGAATACAGGATCTTGGTATCTTGGGCCCTGTCCTGTATCTAATATAGCTTTGTGAAGGTGGGCATGTCACTTATTTCTCAGTGCCCAATGCATCTCTCTAAGCAGCTGTGTTTGCTTATCTATTGCTAGACAGTTGGGACCAATCAAAAAAGCCTAACGACATAGTTACAATATATTAAAAAAGAGTAGAAATGGGAAAGAATTTTAAGAGACTGAAAAAAAAAGACATTGCCTGTTCCAGAATATAGATTGGCAAACCTAAGGAAGATTCTTTGTGTCCCAATAAATGTGTAATTTTCTTTGACACTCTAGTCTGTCTTCTGCATAGAAGAAAGTTTTGTTCCTTCTCTCCAAAACCTTTCTCCTCACATCCCATCTTACTAACTTTCTAAGACTGAAGTGCCCTAATAGTCTATCATCTCTTTGTAACTAATCTTTCAAACCACTTCTGAATTTGGGAGGGCACATATTAACCTGGGCATTTAATACCAGGAATGTGTCAGTGACACCACCAAGAAAACTGCTCATTTATCACAGCAGTGTTACCTTCTCCAGGACTCTTAACTCCACCTTATGTGTGGGGTCAGCTGGGTCTTTTCAAAGTTTTGTTTTTCTCCTCAGGGCCTATCACTCAGCTTTTAATGAGCAGGGAATTGGTGGCCACGAGTTTTTCTTCAAGCAGGTGCAGGCCAGGCACTTTAGCAAGGCTGATCAGAATTGCAGAAGGGAAGTTTCCACTCATCTGTTCTTGACCCTCTGCCAAATGTAGAAGGGCAAATCTAGTGTCCCTTATTCTGTCTCCCAGTGTCTACCGCACACAACTCAACACCAAAAAACTATTTGCCAGCAGGCAGAACTGCAGCAAACACTTGGGGAATAAGATCCTCTCTGTCCGTGTCTCCCAGGGAAAGGTATCTGCCCATGGGGCAGCCCACGTTCTCCAAGGTGGCGGCTCGTGACAGCTGATAAAGACGAGACTGAGCCATGGGGGCAGTGCCCTTGACTTAGGTGGGCTCCTCTGGTGAAGAGTGCTGTGCCCAGATTTCCACTAAGTAGGTTATGGTCTATTTTGGATCCGGCGTTTGCCGCCCAGAGCATCCAAGTGGCTGCCCCTGCTTTCAGTGAATCAGCAGCAGGTGGCAGGGGGAGGCGCCCGGGCATCCTGTGAGGGGAGCGATAACGCTGTCTCTTTCCTAGCGGGGCTCGCGCTCTCTGGTTCTCTGCGTGCGTGACTGGTGCTCCTCACCCTGCTCACAGCCCGGAGGGTCCAGTGCCACCGAGCAGCTGCCACCGCTTCCTCCCGCCTCCAGCCTCCGCCCTCCCTGTCTGTCCAGTCGCAAGCGCGCAGGCAGCTCGCCCCCAGCTCGGACTCAGCCTTGCACACGGCTCAGCGCTTCCAAAGCTCTGCGCAGCCGGCACCCTCCGCGAGTGTGTGTGTCTCTGTGTGCGCTCGCGTGTGCCAGTGTGCCGGAGTGGGCTGTGGAGTTCAACCAGCGTCCTCCAGGCACTGCCTTCTGAGCCCAACCCTGCCCAGCCAGCCAGCCGGCCAGCCCTGTTCGCGCAGCAGCATGAATGTCAGGCGGGTGGAAAGTATCTCCGCTCAGCTGGAGGAAGCGAGCTCCACAGGCGGTAGGACGCAATAAGCATGCGGGCTTGTGCCCTTACCCCTTCAAAGCTGAGCTGTGGCTGCTGCCACTTGTCAGGGGACGCTGTAGACCCGCTGCATGACAGTCACCCCTGTAGGCTGGGGAAAGGGGCGGGGACGGGTGGAGGGACTGGTGCATGAAAGATCCCGATCCGAAAAGAAAAACGAAAAGCAAGCCTTGACAGTGTTAGAAGTGTGTTTGAAAGTCGGAGGCGGAGAGGTGCCCCGCCATCCTGTTGGATACTTTTGCCTTCTCTGAAATCGCCCCAGTTGTTGATGCACCTGCCCGAGAACTCCAGCCGCAGTTTCTTCCTCTAATACCTGGAGAGAATTCCTCCAAAATCCTATTGATCCTCAAGCTGTACTTTCCTTCATGCTCCCGAACATCCCGTCATTATACCCCACCCCACCATCCTCACTTGTAATATACAACCAGAATCTTTCCCGTGCCAATTTCTTGGGCACGACCGTATGTCTTGTTTTATTGCCAGCTTCAGTTTAGCGTGTTCAGAGAAAATGGTCTTCTCTGACATTTGGAAATAATTTATATCTAGCCTTGGAAAGGTAGATGGCTCTGCACCATCGAACTTGTGGTTTTACGGTAACTTGCATTTCCAGAGAGGAGGGGAGGTCAACGTTGAGTCGTATTTAGCAGAACGGACTCGGTGCTGCACGAACAAACCACATTGAAAAAAAATGGTACCCACACACATAAACATCTCTGGTTCAGAGGTTTTGTTTGGAAGTGGCCCTGATGTTCACATCGTAAATGTGATGAACGTGATGTCAAAATGTTTTCTTACCATCTTATTTTTTTTTTTGAAAGAAGCCCTTGCAGGCGTTAGTGTTGTTTTAGTTGGCAGAACTCAGAACTTGGGAAGAAAAAAAGGCCTAAGAGCTGTGAAATGAGGTTGTAGGGAAAGGAGGCACTAAGGTCTTTGCCATGTTTGCTGTTCATGTGCATTCAGGAAATTCAGTCTGATGAATTCAGTCAGACTCTTCCAAAATTAACTTTGATTTTCTTCAGATCTTGTTCCATTATTTGGAATAAAGTTTTTCACACTTTGCCTCTCTCTCCATCCCTCCCTTTTTTATTTTAAAGTGGGTTTCAAATGGAAGGATTTACATTTTTCGAGATGTGAGGTTTTTAAAAGGACTCTGGGTTAAGTGATATCTTGAACTTCCTGGTTGTTTCTGGTGCCTCTTTAACCCAGTAAAAATGCTGTAAGAAGCAGTTTTGAAGATTGCGAGTTTGTAAATATGTTCATGAAATGATCTTTTAGGTCTGCTTTCCCCTCTTTTCTACCCATCCTATCTATCAATATGTTTTTATGAAAAATTTCAGGGCAATACGTATATAGGGGAACTCAGGAATCAGGTGGATAGATGTTTCAAGAGTAAAACATCACGCGTAAAGTACTACAGGAGTTACTTTATGTTAAGAATTAAAGAACATTCACTATAAGAAGAGTAGTATGTGGTTTCCTACTGGAAATTTTAAAGAAAGTGTTAAGAGGTTGTGTTTTTCTTTTAAAATGCCTGAAGAAATGAGAAAGATGCTGTAAGATTTGGGAGTTACTATGAATAACCAACTTCTTTCATGTTTGACAAACTCTATAACCAAATGAAGTTTCATTCAGTACATTGGGCAGACTCAGAGTGTTAACTACAGCGCAGACTGTGTGGACTGATTGGTAGTGATAAAACTTGTCTTTAAGTAGGCTCAACTAAGACAATGGACCTGGCCCTATTCACCTTCTTCTTCAAATCAGGTCATTCACAGTTTTTTATCTCCAATTTGCTTGATAGAAATACAGCTGGACTCAGACTTGCAGCCTTTCCTGAGATGAGCCAAGTTTGTTTTAGGGGTGCTCCAGTGAAAACTGTCCATCCCCAACTTGTCTAAGCCTGAGGTAAATAGGGAGGACTTCACTGATGCTAATTTGACATATATTGTCAGCCCTTTATTCACAGATTGCTAGAATTGTTCTGTGTAGATGGAATGAGAGCGCAGTGACTTTTCAAATAGAAAGTTTCCAGTACCTTTCTTTTGAATGTGTGTGCTACAGGTGGGGAAGTCTGATAATTCCTTAGATGAATATTAAGTGGAGACTTTGTTAGCATTGTGTGCTCAGGCACATATGGTAAACATTATCCAACTTCAAGGGAGTAGCACAGGTTAAGGTAGAGGCTAGACATTCTTTCCAGAATGCAATAAAAGTGATCTCTACTGACAAGGAGTATGGAATGGATGACTTTTGAGACTGTCTTCTAACTTCAAGAGTCTATGATTTTGAGATGATTTGGGGAATGGGGATATATAGTAAATATGACTTGCAGAAAGGAAAAGAGAAGGGAAAATTACATCAGTGAAGGAGAAGAGAAAACTTTGGGGAGTTGTCGGAATGGAGTTGCTATGACAAAAACTTTTAGTTATAAATGCACAAAAACTCTATCTTTGTTTTTCTTTCCCCTCTTTCAGGTGACATATTTAGTAATTAATCAACATAATTTCCAGGTTAATGTAATTAAGGTTATTTAATGTTTAAAAAATATGTTGTGATACATAAAAGAAAAAAAATCCACTTAAAAATGTAAGTACATTTTGAATAGGCTTCTTCTGAATTGTGGTGTTTATTTCCCTTCTTCATGTTCACCCAAATTAGCCCCCACATTCAGTCAAAAATCTATCCAGGATAGATTTATGTTTATGTTTATGCCCATTACCTTGTTCCCCAGAAGTAAAATTATATTTCTTTTTTTCCACCTGCTGCTGGAGAGATAGCAGGAGAAAAAATAAATCCAAAATACATTTTAAAGAAAATTAGATATAGGATAGGATTAGATAGGAGGAAAAATCCTGTTAAATTATTTATTCGTGGACTAATTGTGTTGTTTAAATTGGAGATGGCATATGTTATGTGATATAATATGCCATGTATGTTTCAGTGGTAAAGTGGAGGGGGGGATATCTTCAGTTTTAAATCTGTGGCTTAATAGATTTTATGGCCTTTACTTAAGTTTCATTAAATGTTCATAATGGATATACCAAAGTCAATTAATAAGTTCATGCCAGATCATATTAACTATGTGATACACATATAACTGTAGGATACTTGAATTTTTCCTTTATATTGTGATAAGGAAAAATGTGATAAGGAAGACTATGAGGTCTTCTGGGACCTCACAAACATTGTGTAAATGATTGGTGTTAATGATGGTATATGTGTGTGTATTTATACACATACACATATATAGACACATTATATATATGTATAAATATATATGTTTGTCTTTATTAAAAATTCAAGAGTTTTTCTCTCTTTGGATTTTTTTTCAGCTAGAGAATATGTACTCTTCCATAAAATGATTATGCTACATTTTTAGAAATTAATGAGGTATGTGGTAAAAAGCATGGTTACATGAATTCTGCTAAGTAATGTAGTACGTATGTGCTAGTAAGACATTTGTTTTGTATACTATCTGCATATATTGAAGGTTCACTCCTTCATCAGAAACATTTGTTCCACTTGGGGTATACTATTTTGGTTTCTCTATTTGCTTTAATCTGTCCTTGTTGGAAAATTGGTGTTCAGTAGAATACGTTCTTCAATATTTCATAGCCAAGGATACTTATTTATTTAATAGCCTCCCTAATTCAGAATGTGCGAAAATGTGCTACCATCTAAATACTTCAAGGCTGCATGAGCTTTATCCCTTTTGCATAACTGTGCCTGTTACTATAAAGTATCATGTCCTGGGTTGGCTCGTTGGTTAGTTGGTTTGTTGTGCAACAATCAATGTCTTTATCCCACTCTGCTCCCCATTTGGTTGCAGTTTTTGGGTGGGTTTTATAAAAAATAGCTAATGTACAAGTAAAGGAATCATGAAAGTCCTCTTGAAGGAAATCAACACTTGAACTGAGCTTTGAAGGGAGTCATGGCTTCCAACAGGTAGATGTGAGAGAGGAGAAAATTGCAGAAAGAGGAGATGTTCTGAATAAAAGTGCGGAGGCAGCAGGACATAGAATTTCATATGCAAGAAAAAGAAAGTGGAGTTTCTGCTTATATATATGTATATATGTGTGTATGCATATATAGTATAAACATATACATTTTAAATTATTTGACAATACTTCTTATTGCTTCCATTGATTTCTTTTACTTTAGGAAAAGTAACACGTGAATGATCCTTCTTAAAAAAAAGGATATCATCAAAACATTGGACACCAGTTAGGTTGGTAGGGGGAATCCACTATATATTAATAAGCATTTGACTTCAAATCTGTTCACTTGTTAGCTATATGACCTTAGGCAAGTCACTTAAAATCTGCCTGCCTCAGTTTCTTTATATGTAAAATTGAGGATAATAATTATACCAACCTCCCAGCATTATTGTGAGAATAAAAGGAGATAATATTTGTAAATCATTTTTCAATTCTTAAAGGGATATATAAAGTTATCATCATTATCATGATTATTTGAACATTTTGTTTTTACATAATGTTGCAAATTTATTTTGGAATAAATTGCGACTGGAGAAACTTGTATGTAATTAACCCCATTTGATAGGTCCTACATATGAATATATAATAGAGATAGGAGAAAGAAATATATATATATAAATATATGACAGGAAAAAATAAAGCAGTGACGTAAAAGCCATCAACAAACTGAATGTTTTAAAAAGTGTTGCTGGAGGAAATTGTGGCTGATTTTATTTTTGTCTTGGGTAATGGTTTTCTTGCAGTTCAGCGTTAAGCCCTCTTTTGGATCTGATTAGCATTCATCCGCATGGCAGATCTAAACTAACAATTAAAGCCCAGAATTACATTTCCATGTTCTGGTTGCTTGACCCTGCTATCCAAAATGTACATTCTCCTCTAGTTTGAGGGATACAAGGCAACTGCTTCCAAGTCTAGCCTGTATAACAAGGTCAGTCTTTACCGTAACTGTCACCTCTGAGCTCTGCCCTAATCTGTGTCAAGAACCATGAATAGGGGGATTCCATTGTTTCTGAAGAAAACAGAAGCAGGACCACAGTGGACCTGGGGGTGTAGTGCAAGAGCCAGCAGCCATGTTTGCTGCTGCCTCCAGGACCTAGCCCCCATACTGTCTTCCTGGGCCACTGATGGGATAAATGGTCTGCTGTCAACACTTTCCTTGCACATCTGTGAGGGGTGTCTTGGCATATCTCTTCTGGAAAACCTTTCCAATCCTTGACTGAATCTGTAAGTCATCCATTTTTTGTGCTGCTTGCATGGTTGTGAAAAAAAGTGCCTTTACTTATTGAAGGATTATTGAAACCAAGCTTATCTCTCTCTGTTTATCTTTGTCAGCACACAGCTTACAAAGTTTGCCAACAAGCAATAAGCATTTATTTAACACCTACTGTATGCATGCCCTCTGGTAGGAAGCTGAGGGTACAGAGATAAAAGTGACAGTCTCTTGTCCTCAGAAATCTTACATTCTTTTGGAGCTTAGAGTAGAAGGGAAGGATACAAACTTTTCACAGATAAGCAAATACATGCTGTATACAAAATGAATATGAAATAATGGAGAGGAACGACAGGGGTGGGGTGATCGCAAAAAGCTTCTTCAAAGAGGTGGAACTTGAACCCAACCTTTAAGGGATTTAGGATTCCAAGAAATGGAGGTGAGAAGGGGGAAAATTCCAGGCATGGGAAGATAGCCTGTGCAAATATGTAGAGGTGAAACACAGAATGCTGTGTGCAGGGAGCAGATGGTAGGCCAATTTGATTGAAGCAAGGAGTGAATGAAGACCAGGGGAAATATGTAATCTTCCTGGGCTACAGCTAGATAGTGAAGGCCTTTAAAATACCAGCAAAGTTTGTCCTTTATCACAAAGGCCCTGGGGAGCAACTGAATCTTCTTGAGCAGGGGATGCAATCTTGAATGTTTTAAGGAGAAATTCTAAGTGCTACTGACTAGCTCTGGTAAAAGACATCAGATGTTTGAGAGGAATTCTCTGTGATAGAAAGACCTCTGGACACCATTTTGACAGAGCCAGGCGCTTCTAGTACTTGTTGATGTCTTGTAATTGAAGCAGGTTGAGAACCTGGAGTTGACAGAGTGATTTCAGAGGGCCCAGGAATTAGATGAGAAAAAAATACATCTTTATTTTCACTAATCCCTAACTAAAATTTAGAATTTCCTTCAATTATAATTTAAACAACAAAACATTTTTATTCTGAGAAAGGGGTCCATAGGCTTCATCTAACTTGCAAAGGAGTCTGTGATAAAAAAAAAAAAAGTTAAGAACCCCTGCTTTCAAGAGTTTCCAGATCTATTACCGTATTGGTTTGCATAGGTCCAACCTTGTAAAATACAAGCATCCTACTTGAGCCTATAGAGATCATTTATTCCAACTTTTCATTGTACAGATGTGAAAACTCACGTCTAGCAAGGTTAAGTGACTTCCTCAAAGTCATATAACAAATTAGAACACTAACCAGGAATAGATTTAATGTATCCTGACTCACATTGGAATGAACAGTGGACTGTACCTCACTGCTTAAGACTGATAAAAAATTTGAGGGTCTATGATATATATGGCACTGTAACCTGCTTGAAGGCAGGAATAATTTTCTTTTTTCTTTTTGAATCCCTCAGGCCTAGCATGGTGCCTGACAAATTGTAGATTCTTAATAAATGCTTATTACATATTATTGTAGGTATGATATGTTCGAACATGAATATATGGAGGAGATATTATCTGTCTTCAGTGGGATTTTGTTCTTGCCTGAAAAACAAAGAAGGTTGTCAAGGGAATTACACATATTACTGATACGCCTACCTCCAATATATCATGCTCAAAGAGGAAGAGAAAATAATTTCATATTTTGTGATCAGCCAAAGTTTGCTTAAGAGGAGTGTAGAAATTTGATGTAAATCTTGAAGCTTGGTATTTGGGAGTAGGGAGAACTTTCTGGATAGGAAAATGAGTGAGTGAAAATCATAGAAGGTGAAAAAGTTGGGGATCTGCTCTGGCAGTAGGAATGGAGGAAAGCAAATGTGTGTCAAAGCTTGCGTAAAAAGACATTTTTGGTAGGAAGTCAAGACTGGAAAAGTATATTTTCTGTCAGATTTTAGAGGAGTGTCTTAGATACAATCTCATGAGCTCATGGACTCTTTCTCAGAATAAGGTTTTTTAAGTAAATAAAATTGATAGCATTACCAAGTAAGTCAATTATACTGAAATATAATTATAAAAATATTTTATGAAAGTTCACTGACCACAGTTATAGACTTTGAATGTTTTTAAGGGCCTTGAGTGAGAAGCACATGAGTATAATCTCTATCCAATAGGCAGTAAGAAGATATTTTTTAAACAGGTGTGATATCATGGAAGTGGTATTTTAGACACACCAGTAGCTTGTGCAAGATGTATAGATAGACCAGTTGCAAAATCGTTGCATCAGTGCATTCTTCATATGATAGAAGGCTGAACTATGATGGTGGCAGTGGTAAAATAAAAGAAAGAACAAATGTGAGATATTGCAGAATGAATGTGATGGATAAACAAATAAATATGTTTGTGTGAGGCTGTTTTCACAGTTCTGTTTTTTCCCATGTTAGGCTTTAGAGCTATGGTAGAAAAAGCAGTGGAGGAGAGGTTTGAGCAAAGAAATATTAATAATGTATAGCTGGCAGCAGATGACACATCCTTTTTAACTCATTTATTGTGGTTAAAACACCCATTCCATTGTGGCCTCTTTGATAAAGGTTCTGGAAGTGTAGTAATAAGGTCGTATTTTATATGAAATGATTCACAGAATTGCTGAGTTGGATGGGATCTCAGAGACCATCTAGTTTAACCCATATTTTGACATATTAAGGAAATTATCATTTGACCTTTGCTTGAAGAACTTCAGTGAAAGAGAAGCCTTTACCTCCTAATTGCAACACTGGACAGCCCCAATGTATAGGTTTTTCCTTAAATAAAGATAAGTTTTTCATTCCATTCACCAGTCTTAGTTCTGTCTTCTGAGGCCAAGCAGAAAAAAAATCTGCTCCTTCTCCATGACATCCCTTCCAATATTTGAAACTTGCTCTGATGTCTCCTCTAAGTTATTTTTTTTTCCTCAGCTAAACATCTCTAGTTACATCTGTTAATACATACATAGCTTGATCTTTAGGCTTTTTTTCAACCTTCTGTTTCTCCTCCTCTGCATGCTTTCCAGCTTATCAATGCTTCTTTTAAAATGTGGCTCTCCAGACTTGGGACAATACACTAGATTTGGTCAGATTATGGTAAGATAGTGTCAGATCATCATCTCTTTCAGTCTGGAAACTGTCTATGTAGCCTGAGATCACATTAACCTTTTGAATAACCTATTACATTCTTGATCCACATTGATCTTGCATTGCAATAAAACTCTCAGATATTCTCAACTAAACTATCATCTATTCCCATTCCATATCTTACTAGGAGATTTGATTTTTGAACCCAAGTGTAAGACGACATATATTCTTTTTAAATTTCATCTTAGATTCATCAAGTCAAACTCTTTTGGGAATTGATTCTGCCAGACAATGTTTTTTAGCTATCCCTCCAAGCTTCATATTACCTACACATTTAATAATTATACCATGTATACCTTTATCTAATTCACTAATGGCATGTCAAACAGCACAGGACTAAAGAGAGATCACTGTGGTGCTCTACTGACATGTGCTCAAGCCTTCCCTCCAAAGTGACAGTGAACTAGACTTTGGCTCCAGTCATTCACTTAGTTCAAAGTTCACCTATATCTGCTATTGTCTAAACCACCATTTTCCATCTCATTCCAGAGAGTAGCAGGAAAGCCTTTATCAAAAGCTTTGCTGAATTGAAGGTAAACTTAAATTGCAGTTTTCCTCTGATCTTCCAATCTAACGATCTTGTATTAAAAGCATATAAGTTTAGTCTAGCAAGACATGACCTTAATGGAACCATGTTCATTTTTTTTGTTATTACAGATTCCTTTTCTAGATATTCACTAAGCATACCTTTAATTACATAATCTAGAATTTAGCCTTAGGTAGAGCAAAGCTCACTAGTCTATATCTTGAAGAGTTCTATGCTTGTCCCTTTTTTGAAAAGGGAGACATTTGCCTTTTTCCCTTCCTACAGCTTCTTTTTGGTTTTCTACTTCCTATTTCTTTTTCTCTGTATCTGTGTCTGTTTTTATGTCTGTCTCTCTCGTAAGATTTATTGATATCTTTTGCTTTTACATCGCAGTAATTTCTGAATATGTCATCTTTGACAGCCCATTCTACCAGCACTGAACCTGTCATTGCCACAAAGATAAATAGTCAAGCAAAATTAATTAAGACAAATCTGTAGATATAATCATCGTTGCATTCTTATCCAGCACTCCCTCTATGCATATGCTGAGGAGAGAGATATATTCCATTATTTATTCTCCAAGACAAAAATTGATGATTGCAGTAATTGAAAATTCAGTCTCTTCAGGATTCTTTTTTAAAATTTATATTATTGTAATCATCATCTATATTGTTCCTCTGGTTCTGCTTACTTCAGTTTGCATCAGTCCATGCAATCCTTATCAAGTGTCTATAAATTCTTAAATTTCATCATTTCTTATTTCAAAACATTTTGTTATATTTATCTAACACAATTCATTTAGTCATTCCCAAGCTGATTATACTCACTTTGTGTCTTATTCCTTGCTATCATGAAAAGTGTTGCAAGGAATATTTTGGCATATATCCTTAGTTTTTATTTTTGATCTTCTTATGCCCAGTGGTGGAATTAATAGATTAAAAAGTATGAATAGTTTATTTACTGGTCACCATGTGCCAGTTCTTTCAGCATCCCAGGACATAGCTAAACTAACTCACCACTAATCTTGGTTTGTAGTACCCCACTAGCCATCTTTGACTTATCTTTTTCTTTTTAATCTGATCTGTGATTTTAGAAGCATAAAGAGCTCCTGGTGATGGGCAATTTCTCTTCAACTTGGAGAGTCGTCTTAGAGGGTTGGTGAGGATCATTGAGTGGTTAAATGACCTAGGAAAAGGCTACTCATACTCATTTTACCGAATCATAGTTTTAGAATCGGAATTTACCATTTTCCTCATTTACAAATTAGGAAACTGAGGCCCAGTGAGGTTGTTGACTTATTCAAGGTTATGTAGATAGTAAACATTAAAAATAGAATTTGAACCCATGTTCTCCTACTTGAGAGGCAGTAATATGTCCCCCGTATCACATTGCTTTCTTTCCTTCTCTGAGGTTATCTAGTAATTGTCCTTCTTTAAAAAACCTTATATTATTCTCCTTGGCAGAGACAGAAAAAAGAAGAATTGAGTGCCTCTTCCTTCACTTAATCATCTGTTAACATTATCCTATCCACCCTGAACAGTGGTTCTAATACTTCTTTGATCTACCTCCCCCTTCTAAGTGTATCTGTCTCCCCTATTTTGTTGCCCTCTGCTTCATTCCTTACTGCTTCAGCTCATTTTGAGCTTTAGCACCCCTAATTATATTTTTAAAAGACTGTCACACTTTTTGTATTCCCCTTCAGATACTTGTTTTTGCCTTTCACCTTCCTCATACATCTTTTTAATACCTATGTTGGTCAGCGATTTCTCTACTTATCTGTATCAGTTGCTTTAGGCAAGTTCCCTTTTGTATTCATCAAAATTGTGTTTTTTTGTGTTTTTGCAATTTTATTTTCAATTGTTCCCCATCCCTTTTTTGATTTTGTTCCTCTGTAGAATTTTAGGTTATTGGGAACCTGGCTACTTTTTCTCTGAATCCTTTGAATTTTGTTCTCACCTAATCTAAGGAACATCTCTGATTACTACTGGCTTTCCTTGCCTTCCTTAACACAAATTATAAGATGGAATAATCACTTTAACTCAAGCTTCCCATTATTTCAATTAAAGCAATTGATTCTTAGAAAGGCTCCCCCAATTTTCAGAACATGAGCAGAACGATTTATACAAATGTCTGCAAATACAGAATTTGCCAGATGCAGTACTTGCTTTTTCATCTGGTTAAAAACATTTTTATTGCATTGTGTATATCTAGTGAGACTAAATGGGTCTCTCTTTGAAACTCAGTCATTAGATGCATTGCTGTTATTTGATATATTATATAATGACTTTTTCCCCAGAACTTGCTCTTGAAATCTCCCATTTTAGTTATTTGTTCAGATAAATATTGGGAATATCTTACAAAATTTTTCCCTACTTGGAATTTTTGTTAGTTGAGTGAAGACTCAACTTCCATATTGATGGTGCATATGTTCATGAATAGTGAATTTGAAAGTTTTTAGGGGATTATTATTCACACCATGGGGGGGGCTAATTTTACTTTTAAAAGCTTATGAAGAAAAAAGACATATCTCAAGATGTCAACACTTATTAACATTTTTCCAGGATTTTAAAATAAATTAGTCTATTTAAGAAATCATACTGTCTGCAATTGAAATCACAACTAAGATTAGATTTCATTCATTTATTCAACTTTTATTAAGACTGTAGAACACTGGAGTATGAGGTTATAAATATGAAAAGTTTAACTAAGACATTGTCTCTTCCTCCTTGAGCTTCTAATTTCAAAAAGGAATGAGACACACACACACATCAGTCCATTTCACAATGTTCTGGCACCAAAGACAATTGGAAATTATGCCAATGCTAATGCTGCCTATGGAAACACTGTATCCCAAAGGATGTATTTCCTCATTACTTGCAAATAAAATTACATGATAAATACATTATAGAACTGCAAAACAAAGTGCCATGTGAGAGTTGAGAGGGTGACTGATATTGACTGGGGATCTGGGAAGGTTTAATGAAGAAAGTGGCATTTAAATTGGATTTTAAAGGATGTGTAGGAATTTAATAGGCATAAAGGGAAAGATAGGGCATTGAAGAAATACAGAACAACATGGGCAAAGGCACAGAAGTAAGGAAGTATGAAACCTTTTTGTGATGAGGGGGAAAGGGGTGATATGTTCCAAAGGCAACAGTAATATAGTTGGGTGTGGAACTATGCGATAGCCCATATAGAGTTTCCACTGTAGCTTTTAGACTATGAATTTTAAAGTCTGAATTCTGAACCATTTCTGATATAGGCTACTATTTGCAGAATTGTGTAATTGGACAGTTGGAAACAACTTCTGCAGCTATGTAGTACAATCCATTATTTAAGAAAGAAAAAAAATATATTGTGGTAGTCCCTTGACCATAGTCTGGTGAGATATACGGTAATGGAGATGAATGCTGATACTTAATGTAAGTGCGAATATTAAGGGTTCCCTAGGATATGAAGCTGGGAGGGGCCCTAAAGGTCACCTAGTCTGAACATTTCCTTTTATAAATGAACAAGAGGAGGTTCACCCAGAGAGTGAGAAAGAGATCACAAAGGCTTAAGTGGTTTGTATCAACTCCTCTTCAGAGGTCATATTATAAAACTGATTTCTTTTCAAGTTTGAGTGTAAATACTTGAGTGTATAAGGAATATGTAAGGGACTTATAATTAATGTTAGGACTAAAATATCAAATGAAATGCAAGTGTGCACAAGGAGATTAAATAAAGAATATCATTAGAACCAAGCCTATATTTAATTAGGGACTGGCTTGCCCTTTAGCAAAATCAGTGAGATGGGGAAATAACTTCTGGGATGATCCCCATCCCAGACAGTTACCGTGTTCCTCTTCATGTTCTATGGCTGTATCTTAACTACCTGTGCTCCCCCCCCCCCCCAATGTGATATATTCTGGAAAGAATACTTCATTCTTTTCACCTTTCTCTATTCCTGCTTTCAGGGCTGCTTCTAAGTAGCAGTAAAGTCAACTACAAAGCCTGTTAGCTTGGGTGATAGAAATCAGAGGTTTTCGTCCTATAACTACCATGTTGAATGACCTCACTTTCTTTATCTATATAGTAGGGGTAACACCTTTGGCTCACAACAATGGTCTTTTTGTCAAATCAGTTTTTGTTGTTATTTTTTGTTTCTTACATCACCATGGTATTTCATGTATCCCTTCCCACTCCCTCCCAGAGAGCCATCTCATTTGATAAATACCATTTTTTTGGAGAGAAAAAAGTTGGCACAACTAATTGAATACATTGAAACAGCCTGAAAACATAAGCAATGTGTAATACTTGTCGACTTCCCATCATCGCAAAGGTGTAGGTTGGGGGTATCTTCTCATCTCTTTATTTAAGTCCCACTTAATCTTTATAATTTTGCTACATCTATTCGTGAATTTTTTGGTTTGTCATTGCACTTTCTATTTATATTGTTCTGAGGGGCAGCTAGGTGGTGCAGGGGATAGAGCACCAGTGCAGGAGTCAGGAGAACCTGAATTCAAATCTCACCTCAGACACTTGACACTTGCTAGCTGTGTGACCTTGGCCAAGTCACTTAACACCAACTGCCTCATCCTGGGTCATCTCCAGTTATCCTGATGAATATCTGGTCACTGGATTCAGATGGCTCTGGAGGAGAAGTGAGGCTGGTAACCTGCACAGCCCTCCCTCACTCAAAACCAAGTCAAGTGCAAGTCATGGTCTTCTTGGGCAATGAAGGATGAACACACACACATATATCGTTCTGTACTATTTTTCTTGGATCTGCTTCACTGTCAATTCAAAGAAGTCTTTCTGTGCTTCTCTACTCATCAAACATTCCTTTTCTTCTTTTTACCCCACTTAATAGTATTTAATTTTTTCTAATTACATGTAAAGATAGTTTTTAACATTCATTTTTATAAGATTTCTAGTTGCAATTTTTTTCTCCCTCCCTCCTCCCTAAGATGATGTCCAATTTGATATAGGCTATACATGTACAATCATATTAAACATATTTCCACATTACTCATGTTCTGAAAGAAGAATCAGAACAAAAGGGAAAACCATGCATCACACAGTATTCCATTACATTTACATATCAGAATTCGTTTAGCCATTCCCCAATTGATGGACATCTTTCTTATCAGTTCTTACCACATACACACACACACACACACACACACAATATGGGGACTTTTTTCTGATCAATGACTTCATTGGGGTATAAACTCAGTAATGGAGTCTAGTTCGGAGGGTATCAATATTTTAGTGACTTTATTTACATTCTTCCAAATTGCTTTTAAAATATTTGTCTCATTTCACAGCTCCACCAACAATGTGGTAGTGTATCAATCTTTCTACAAGCTTTCAACATTGACCACTGCTGTTTTTTGTCATTTTTGCCCATTTTCAGGGTGTGAGGTAGAACCCCAGTGTTGTTTTGATTTGCATTTCTTTTATTATAAGTGATTTGGAGCATTTTATGTAGTTTAGAATACTTTTTCTTCTTTTGGGGACTGTTTGTATCTTTTGACCATTTATTTGGGAATAACTATTAGTCATGAACACATACATATGTACAAACACACATATATACATACATATATACATACATACATATACACATATAGTTTATGTATCTTGGATCCCAAATCATTATTGGAGAAATTTGATACAAAGATCTTTTCTCATCTGACTGCTTCCCATATTATTCTAGATGCACTAATGTCTATACAGAAGCTTTTCAGTTATGTTTCCTCTGCTGCTTTGGATACAATATTATATTTTCAGTTATTCTCTTTATTGACTTCACATTTGCTTGGAATCTCTTCCCTGTGTCTGTGCTCTCACACTCCTCCAGGAGCCAGTTACCCCTAGAGTTTCTGATCCCCTCCCCTTACCCCTGGGACAAGTAAACTTTTCAAGCACTAAATGTCTCAGGTCTCATCTAGTGTAAGGTCTACATCTCCCTTCTTCTGTAGATGGCATTCAACAATATGACACCCTCTCATCTCTTAAGTAGGGCCTCCCTCTTTTGCCTCCCCTTTCTAATCCATGCTCCTCATCACCTACTCCTATAGTCTCTTCCCTTTCAGACACCACAGAAGTCACCTTCTCATCACTGATAGTCCTTGTGTCCTTTGACACCAGGGGGTCACTCGCTCCCCTGTATCCCTCTCCTCCTCTCCCTCACTTTACTCACCATTCCATGTTGTAAGGTAATGCCCCTATCTGCGGTTTCATTGTTACCTCTACCTGATTTCTGCCTCCACCCCTGTGAAACATTTAGAAAAAGTTTCTTACTGGTCTCTCTAAAAGTGGAATGAACAGCCTCAGGAGACAGTGGCATCCAACTCTCACTGAATGTTTACCATTTTAGGCTCAATGGCAACTGGTCGAGGTGTAGAAGAGATTTCTGTATTTAACTAAATGACTTCTGAAATTCCGTCCAGTGCTAAAATTTTTAAATTCTGTAAAAGATAATGGGGGGAAGCGTTAATATTTTCTGTTAGATTTAATTTAATCTTTGTACTTTGCATCATTTTCCCTATGACATAAGTTTAACACTATCTTTTCAGAGTAACGTAATAGAAAGAAGGTTGGACTATGGGTCTTAAGACCTGTGTTTGAAACCTGGTTCTTTTTTTTTGTTATCTCTGTGAGCACAGAGAAGTTATTAACTACTTTTCCGAGTTTCAGTTTTTCTCAGCAGTAAAGTAGGAATAAAAATATCTATTGCTTATTTCTCAAGATTGTTGCAAAGATAAAATAATAATGTGTCCATATATGTGTGTGTGTAGATATATAAGCTCTATAACTATAAAACCCTATATGTGAGCTATTATTAATGATGAATAAAGCTGTTAGGAGATTAAAACTCTTTAGAATATATTAAATACCCAATTTAAATCAGGTACTTTCTGAACAGAGGCATTATTGGGATTTTAATAAAAATCAATACTATGAATTTTTTGAGTTTGAAAAATCAAAAATGAATATTAATTATGTGAGCTTGGGCAAATTTGTTAACTTCTCTCCATTTTGCTTCCCTTTTTAAAATAAGAGGTTTGAACCCTATCATGAACCCTAGCTCTAAAATTCCATGATTCCTTGAATGATTATTAATTTTTTTTGGAAAATACCCAGCAAAAAATTCAAGGCTTCTTGTCCATGTATAGCCTAGTTTAATGTTTCAGTGAAATCATAGGCATTTTTTAAAAAAATATCACAATGTAGTCATTTTAAAATTAAACACTGTATCTCTTAAAATTTTCAGTTATGCTGGGAGAATTAATCACTCATCCAAAAAGCCATGAAGGATATTATGCACTATCTAATGATAATTACCCTCATAAAATTGCGTTGCTTCTGCTTTAACTCTTCTGAAACCTTTTAAAATAATTCTCATATCACTGTTTACCCAGCATTGATGCTTCCAGATCACCCTTCCTCCTGAGTCACACATACCACTCCTTTGCTATGGCACAAAGGATTGTGAGTAATATGCTAGTGTTTGTTTTTTCCTCTTGTGGTCGAATTTCATCATAGTTCTCTGCTAGAGTTATGTTCTTTGAAAATTGGCCCACAACCTAAAACACAGGTGCATCCCATTCGGGGAGATGGGAAGATTTGGGAATGATAAGCATCCAACGAACAGAACTCAGAAATGGTTCAAGAACCATGGAAAAGGAATGAGCTACTATGCAAAATGTCACATTACACTTTGGTGATTTGAGAACATATGCTTGCTTTATGTTTTTAAGTGGAGATATTGCATAGATATGGAAAGAAACAACAATGCTAATTAGAAAAATAGCAAGGCTTTATGGGAATAAACAACACCACACCTACCTAGTGATAGAAGATATTGGAATGTCTGCCAAATACTTAAAAAACCTCCTAGTTAAATTGCAGTGGACAATATTATTTCTGGTTGAAAATAAACATTTACGAAATTAAACAGACATGAACTTGTTCAGTTGGCAGAATACACATTTGCGATGAAAACTCTATGCAAAAATCAGCAAAGACGCCACAGTGAAGACGAAACTGCCTACTATAAAAATGACAAATGGTTGGTTAGAGAATACTATAATTTAACACATGGCTATGTATTTCTTTGGGTTCTTGGGTATGTAGTAGGGCTTCACATGAAATTAGAAAGCTGGTCCAAGACTGTGAATCAAAGTTAAAAGACTTTGCATCATGCCAGCTATATCTGGTTCCTTCTTGTAAGTTCTGATGGTTTTAGAAATGTTGCCCAAGGACATGGAAGTGAAATCCTTTTTAGAAAATACAAGCTATAGGCATGGAGCTATACTTGGAGTACTATAGTTATAAACTTTCAACTTTTGAATCATCCTTTTCCTTCCCACTCAGTAAGCCATTTCATCTGAATTTTGAAATATGTAGATAGAGAAGCCTATTATGTACCTGGCACATAGTAGACTTTTAATGAAGTCTTTTGATTGGTTAACTGATCGATTTACCTAAGAACTCAAATGTTGAACACATAAGTAGGTAAAAGAATGATTTGGACCTTATTTAAAGCAAGGTGAGGAGATGGTGTCTTTGATTTCAAGGAGCAATGGGAAGTAAATATGAATTCATGAGAAACTCATACGACATTATGTAATACCTGGATCGGGTTTGGTCTGTTATTCATTTTGATATTTTGATGAGTTCATGATTTTCCTGATAAGGGTTATTGTTTCCTACTCCATAATCATCCTTCTGTTCAGCTTTGGTTCACATTTTTACGATTCCTTCATAAAGGTTTTTTAGTCTCAAATAGGGGAAATGAGTCAAGTGGTTTTGATCTCCCAATGGCTGCAATGTTATCTGAAGAGAGAGTGGGTACAAATATGTGAGGACAAACCTATGTTAGGGTCAACCAGTAACTGAGGAGGGCATGCCTATTCCTCACCATCGACATTTCAAAGGATTGCTGTTAAGTGATGTAGAATCTTTTTGTGGTATATAAAGAAATATAGTGGACACATGTGGGAACTGGGGACAGAAGACCTAGCTTCAAGTTCTAAATCTTTTTTTTATTAGTAGTTAGTATGATCTTTGGTAAGTAATTTAATCTCCATGGGCTTTGGTTTCCTCATCTGCCAAACTGTTCTCCCACAGTTGCTGGGATCAAATGAAATGATATATTTGAGGTATCATGTAAACCATAAGTGCTACGTAGGCAGCTAGATAGCTATAGTAGATAGAGGGTTGAATTTGGGGTTGGAGTGGGGAAAACTTGAGTTTGAATTCTGCTGCAGAGACTTACTGTATGTATTGTTCTAGGTGAGTCACTTAAATTCTCTGAGGCTCAGTTTCCTTATCTGTAAAATCAGGATAATGATAGCATCTATATCACAGGTTGCTGAGATCAAATTAGATAATATATGCAAACCACTCTGCAAAACTTAAAGAACTGTATAGATGTTAGCAGTATTATTATTACTATCTAAGTATAAGCTATTATATAAAACAACAAGCAACAAGACTTCATGGACCTTTGAATGAAGAGAAGTGTTACAGGACAAAAAACGTGATTCCCCAGGCAGGTACCCTAGGGTGACAAGGTAATTATTTCATTAAATTCTTAAAACAAAATTTCAATTTATTTAAAGTAAAATATGGGCCATGGTTCAGGGAACACAGATGTAAAATCAAATGTACAGAAATAGGGTTCACAAACTCAAAGAGACTAGTGATTACTAGGAATTAGAAGTTATCAGAGAACTAAGGCATTTCTGAGCAGTCTGACTTTTTTATTTAATTTATTCTGAACTTGAGAAATAAAACAAGCATTTCTCTAACAGTAGAATAGAAAAAAAAAGATGATTGCACATAAAACTGCAAATCTATTATGTATAACTTGCTACTTTTAAAAATATACAATAAAGTTGTCATGTAAATTTCTTTTTTTCTTTTTTTTCTTCCATCCCTCCCCACCGCTGTAGAGATGGCAACCATTAGACAGAAATGTGTGTATAGATAGATATAGGTATAAAATCATTTTATGCATATTTTTATTTATCAGTTATCTTTTTGCATACAGGTAGCTTCTTTCTTTATGAGTCATGTGTAGTTACTGTATTTCATCACATAATTGTTGCAGATTTTATGCTAATTTTTTTTGGCAAAAAAAGTGACAATTATGTGAAGCTTTAAAATTGTTCCGCTATTACTTTAAAATCATTTATTACTAAACCATCTTTGGTGCAAGATTAGGAGGCACAGAATACTCATGAATATACATTAAAATTGAATGCTGGCAGTGTGCAAGAACTGAGAATTCTAGACTTGTGGCTTACAATGCATGAGAAATAATTGTGTATTCATATACCACTGGTGAATACATTGCTATCCTGTTTATCTTTTAAGTAGCATAATGAACAGAATTATGCAGTGGTTTATGTGATGAAAAGTTATAAGGTTATATACCAGTTTTTGGACTGAAAAAACAGGTTATGTGGTGACATAGGGTAATTTGGGTGTTGGTAACAGTCTGAATGACTTCTTCACTCAGTGTAGTTCTTAAAACAATATTGCTATCACTGTATACTCTTATCACTGTATATACAATGTTCTGCGTGTTTCACCAAGACTGAGGTTGTTGGCAATGATCTACACATAGGATAAAATGCTATTATGTATTTAGGGTGTCATGATGATTGAATATATGGTACAGTTCTTTCTTCTAGGAGTATACCAGCATGGGGAATTGCTTGAAGATTTTCTGTAAGGGAGCAGTTGCTGGAAGCTGACCAGCAGCTCAGAAAGGTGATACATAGGAGAGGATGAAGTGTTCATGAAGACAGTCTTGGGACTTTTGTATAACCACTCCATGAATTGTCCCTCTTCTCAAATGCTCCAGTTCCATACTAGTCAAGGGAGGAGAGCTCCTCAACAGGAGAAAAAAAAAGAAAATCAGAGACAAGGACTGAGGAAATGCTATTGGATTTTTAAATCAAAAGATGATATTCCAGGGAACAGTTTTTGTCAAGAGATAGACAGAAACTAGAATGCTTATGGGTAAAGAAGGAGCATGAGAAAGTGGAGTAGAGATGGTGAAAGTGGTAGATTCATAATCTTTTCATAAATCAGTGTTTGAAGAACAGAAAGGGAGAGGAGGCAGCAGGGTCCAGTTATAGGGTTGACTGTTCTTTTAAAAAATGGGAAAACTTGAGAATTTTAGCCAACAGAAGGGATATGGGAAGATTTGGAGGTAGCTTGATTGCACAGTGGATAGAACACAAGACCTGCAGTCAGAAAAACTTGAGTTCAAATCCAGCTTGAGTTCAAATCCAACCTGAGTTCAGATCCAACCACTTACTTGCTGTGTTACCCCGGGCATTTAGCTCCTCTTTACCTCATTTTCCTCATCTGTAAAATGGAGATATGTAGCCCCTACCTTCCAGGGCTTTTGTGAGGATCAAATGAGATAATGATTGTAAAGTACTTAGCACAGAATCAGTACTATATAAACGTCATCATCATCATCATCATCATTAATTATTGACTCTTCCTTCGTCTTCCAGCACTCACGCTTCTTAGTATTTCTCCCAATACAAAGGTTGAAAGTGAAGATATAAGAGGGAGGTGGTGTGCTGGTTAGTCTTAGAAACAAAGCAAATCATACTTCTTCCTAAGCGTCCTGAAGTAAGATATGGAAATACATAAAGGTGAGGTGGCCTCTTAATGGGAATTTCTAAAAAGTACTCAGGCCCATAATTTAAAGAAACTCAGCAGTAACACATTCTCCTATCTTATTAAGTCACTGAGATGCTTAGTATTCAAGGGTTTTGAATGGTGAAAATATAAAATACAGGTATATTATCTTGAAAAATAATTTTATAGCTAATGATATAAAGTAATTATTTTGATCTGAGGCATTCAACTCCCTTGCCTCTCTGTGGGCCCACTTCGTAAGTCCCTTTTCTTCTATGATTCAAGCCCATGTGACTTCATCACGCACACACACACACACACACACACACACACACACATACACATATGATTATCCCCATCCCCGAGGGGCACCATGCAATGCATTCATACATTCATGGAGTGTATGCCACCTCAGAATATATACAATTAGCTCAAGCAATGAGCTCTCCCAATTCTTCATGCTCTGAGCATAATTCATGAACTCTTGTGGTAATTCTGCTTCTTGTGTGTGTGTGTGTGTGTGTGTGTGTGTGTGTGTGTTTTGATCAATGGTGTTGGCTGCTGAAGGGTAGCCACTGTGTATACTTCTGGTCAGGTGTTTGTTGATGGTTAGCTAATATGGTATCTTGAAATGTGCTTGGGGGGAGGAACCATCTCATACAATTGTGTGTGGCCACAGAGGTTAGGTTCACCTAATGTTAAAGCTATCAGCTGCCATGATCCTCTGGGTTTTAGAAGATTTGACTATCTGCTAGTGCAGATCTGTCCTTCTCTCCCCACATTGAATGAAACGCATACTCCCAAAGCAGAGGGCAATTAGCTGGTGTCAGAACCCTTTTGCACTAATAGTTTGGACCTGCTTGTCCATGTGGGACCTTGGATGCTGGCCCTGTACTTCCTGTCTGGAATCTGATTCCCTGCCTGCACCTTATGCTGTGTATAATTTGCTCAGATGCTTATCTTAGTCATTTTATTTCTAATTTTGTATAAGACTTGTTTGCTTCTTTTTTTTATGATGTATAGATATTTTTTTATCTTTAAAAATGTTGTTTTCCTCTTCCAGCATCTCCCTAAGAATAGAACCTTTGTGACAGAGAAACAGATAAACGATACAAACCAATGCATGAACCATGTCTGACAGCTTAAATAGCAACATCTCTACTCAATCCTTATTATTGAGAAGAGAAAAATATGCCTCATTGTAGGACTCTGGGATCAAGACTGGTCATTACATTCATCTGAATTCTGATATCTTTATCTCAGTCAATTTACTATTACTTACATGGTTGCTTCTAATTCACTAGAACACTTAGACATGGAAGCTGGTCTGTTTACTTGGCTTCTGCCTCATGCCTGTTCTCTCCTGGCTGATATGTGCCTTACTAGGAGGGCTATTTTTCTAGCCAATACTTTTCGCTTATCTTGTACTGTCAACAAACTAACATTTATTAAGCATCTGAAATATACCAAGTATATTTATTATAATTATGGGAGATACAAAAAAAGACAAAAAAAAAACCCAAAACAACCCCCCCTACAAAAAACCAAGCAGCTGTTCACTCTCAAGGAGCTGACTAAGGAGTCAGGAGAATAGCATTCAAACAGCTATATACAAGTAAGATATAGAAAGGATAAGGTGGATGTAGGCTGAGAGAAAGCACTAAGGTTAAGGAACGCTGGGGATGGTTTCTTAGAGAAGATGAAGCTTTAACGGAGACTAGAAGGAAGCAGTGGGAGCTAGGAGATAAAGATGAGGAGTGCATTCTGGGCATGGGAGGCAGCCAGGGTTCTGGGAGATGTCTTGGGTGACCAGCAGTAAGGAGGCCAGTGCATGGAAACTTAGGTCTGACCATGTTACCTCCCTGTTCAATAAATTCTTGTACCTCCATGATCAAATAGAAAATCCTCTGACTTTAAAAAAAAATCTTCATTATGTACCCTCTTCCTACCTTTCAAGTCTTCTTACACCTAGTTCCCCTCTATGTATTCTGTAATCCAGTAGCACAGGTCTCATTATCATTCTTCTCTGAGTCCTTTCATTTTCATTGGCCTTTGTCTGGAATGCTCTCCTTCCTAAACCTTGACTACTGACTCAACCAGCTTCCTTCAACTCTCAAATAAAATTTATCTCCTTCTGTAACAAGTCTTTCCCAATCTTCCATAGTATTTGTGCTTTCCCTATGAAACCATCTACTTTTGTCACATATATAGTATGTATGTATATGGCAAATATATGTCTATATATGACAAGCATATATATATACACACACATATATATACACGTATATATAATATTATTATTATTTGCATATCTTCTCCCCACCTCAGATAGTGAGTTCTTTGAAAGCACAGTCCTTGGAGCATAGGAGGTTCTCAATAAATGCATGTTGCCTTATTGACTTGGGAATAGGGAATGTTTCATTTATTATCTTCATATCTCTAGCACGTAGTGCCATACCTAGCACATAGTAGGTGCTTAATAAATACTTGTTGATTAATTGATCCTTGTTAGCTATTATATGTAGCTGGAAACAAAAATTTGAGGACTAAGGTTTTATAATTGTAGATTAAGAAATGGAAGGGACCACCTTACTTCCTCGCTTTTGTTGTTTTAGTTGAGTCATTTTCAGTGGTGTCAGACTCTTTAGGGTTTTCTTGGCAAAGATGCTGGAGGGGTTTGCCATTTCCTTCCTTATAGAGGAGGAACTAAGGCAAACAAGTTAAGTGATTTGTCCAAGGTCACACAGCTAGTAAGTGTATGAGACTGGATTTGAACTTGGGAAGACGAGTCTGAATTTCAGGTCCCCTTGATGTCAGAAACAGCACTTCAATCTACCTAATGACTAACTACAGTATATTTTATTTGGGATGCGTTTAACCTCTAGATGAAATGTCTATGCCTTCAGAAAAGTGCACTTTTTTTTAGAGTGATTCAGAGATAATGACCACCCCCCCAACATTTTTTCCAACCAACCTTCCTGAAGGGAAAAATATATCTAAAGGGATTCATGAATGAGTTTCTAGAAATGAAAAAAGAAAATTAAAACCACCTTTGGGTCAAAGAACCAAAGGAACACAGGACCCTTCAAGAGGTCAGTTAGTAATATTTATTGAGTGAGTAGAGTTGTTTTGGAAACAGGAAAAAAATAAAGCAAAGTTTGGGGTTTAGGAGGCAGGCATGACTTCTTTAAAACCCTTAACGTTAAGAAATTGGCAAAAATATTCCAAGAATATGTGACCCTGAAGGTGGGCACTTTAATTTCTATTGTATCCCCAGAAACAATCATGGTGCTACAGAGAATATTTTTGCCCAATGGGACTTCATCTATGTTGTAAGCTTTCCACCTGAAAACTCTTTTCACTAAAGCAAATCTACACCTGCTCCGAAATTTGTAATCTTAGTTCCTTGGGATATCACAAGGTGAAATAATTTGCCCGGGGTTACACAGTCACTATATATTTGTATATACTTATAAAATCTCATTTTATGTATTAGAAACAAAATTTTAATCTGGTTCACCAAAGTCATAGGCCTGCTCTCTATATGTAAGACATGGCCACTTTATGCATAGTAAGTACTTAATATCTAGCGCTTGTTGAACTGAATTGAACTGAACTTTCTCTAGGAACCATATATTACCTTCTAATTCTTCTCTGTTTTTTTTTTTATTTATGAATGATCACAACTAGAAATTCATATTAGTCTGTCAACTAGTTACTACAGGATTATTGATTCCTTTGCCACAAATCTGCTTTTTTAATTTATATGTCCTTTTGCTTTGTGGATAGGGGGAGGGAGGATATTGACTCATTTTTTTAATTATAGTTGGGCATAATTTAAATCTGCCTTAAGTTTTCTGGAAAACGTTTGTCTTGTAACCCATTTGTTCTCTTATTAAGAGAATTTTATTATGCTTGGTTTTGATGAATTAGGTTTCTTTATGCTAATAAATCTCATTTATATATTGTTCTGTTCTGTCTACACTGATAGTCTTCTTGGGAGAAAGAAGTCAAACGTTTCTCAGATGTACAAAGTGCAATACCTATCCTAGCTGCTTGTGTAATCCATCATGAAACAAATTAGCAATTTTATTTCTGACTCCAAATGGGAATGGGGGTGGAGGAAGAGGAGGATGAAGAAATAGAGAAACTTATTGGTTTTAGCCCTTCTCCTTAAGGGCTCCTTAATCTGTTTGTCTCAGTTGTCTTGACTGCTGGCCAGGTCTGGTTATGCTGGAGGATAGGCAATAGGCATAGACCTGACTTGTAAGACCTAAAATATCTGATATCTTCTGGGAATTACCTGGTTGTCTTCTGGTGAACTTTCTCTTAAAGGTCAAGCTGGCCCCTACAAATTTAACTATCATCTTCATGAAGGCATCTCCCAATTCTGTCTTTATCCTTTTCCTCAATTTCAGTTCCACATCACCAACTGCCTGCTTGGATATTTCCGTTCCACTGTCCCATTGGCACCTCAGATTTTATAATGTACACAGAAGTTCCTGTGTTCTTTTCCCTTAGTCCTACTTCTTCTAGTAATGTCATTGGTTTGTATTAGTGTCATTATGTCAACTTGTAAACTATGCATCTAGGTTTATAAATTCTGGTTCTTCATTGATTCATTGATTCATTCATTCACCAAGCATTTATTTAGTACACAGTAATATGTCAGGTACTCACCATGTAAAGCCTTGTGCATAGAAAGATAAAAACAAAATTCCTTATTCACAAGAAGCATATACTGTATAATTTCTTCACTATCTCACCCATATTGTCTAATTAGCTATTAAATTCTTCCTCCACATCATTACTTGAATACATTTGCTTTCCTTTAAACACCATCCTCTCAGCCAATCTATAAAAAATTATTTACTAAGTGCCTACTGTGTACCAGTTACAGTTCATGGCATGATATGGATGATGATCTAGCAGAGAAGACTCCTATGGGTAGGCAGAGAGGTAGGAGGCAAAGTAAAAGACAGTAGTATCTTGAAAACTCCAAGAAAAGAATATATCCAAGAGGGAAACGGTGTTCAACGGTATCAGGTGCAGCAGATATGTTGAGACAAATGAGACTGAAAAAGATCATCATATTTGGCAATTAAGAGATCATTAGTAACTTTTGAGTGAGTAATTTTAGTTGAGTGATGAGGTCAGATGCCAGATTGCAAAAGGTTGAGGAGGGAATGAGAGGAGAAGGAGTACTAAATTCTAATTGCCTTCCTTGTGAACTACCTGATTGGTTTCTATTCTTACCATCCTGTCTTCCACATTGTTGTCGAATTTCTATTTAGCACAGATCAAGGTTGACTACTGCAGTCTTCTGCTCAAGAAGTTTCAGTGGTTTCCTAGTGCCTCTAGGAAAAAATAGATTCCTCTGTTTAACGTTTAAGTGCTTTTCTAATCTGGATCCTGCCATTTTTAAAAATGATTTCTTATTAGTCCCCCCAAGTCCTCTAAATTCTAACCCAACTGACCTACTTGCTTTTCCTTGTGCATGATATTGCATTTCGTAGGAACATGCTTTTGTCTAGGTTGTCTTCCATGCCTGGAATGGTCTCTGTCATTACCTCTGCCTGTTGCAATTCTACCTCCCTTCAGGACTTGGCTTAAGTGAGACCTTCCTCTGTCCCCCAGATATTATCACCACCTCATCTAAGTTACTTTGTGCATATACATATTTATTTATCTCTGTTTCTCTATCCATCTATTCACCTGTGTTTATAATGTTTCCCCCAGTAGAATGTAAATTCCCCAAGAGCAGAGAATCCTTCATTTTTGTCTTCATATCTCCAGGGACTACCACATCTCAAATGTTGATTGGTTGGTTGGTTGTTTTCCTTCATTCTCGAAGAACAACTGAATAATATCACCATGACAAAGTGAAATTTCAGTGTCTGACTGTGGCTGATCAGACCAATGGTAGCCTGGAATGCTCTCCCACAGGCTGGGCACAGATAGTCCATGTGAAATCTCAAATGTAGTAGGCACTTAAAAATGGTCATTGCTTCGAATTATGATTCAAAGAAGTACAATCAAAATGAACTAGTGACATCAAGGGAGGGTCCCCTATGAAGCTTGGCTTTCTTTACTAAATGATCGAGGAGGAAATGTCTGAAGCTTAAAAGAAGTGTCTTTGGATGATATCAAAGGAAATATAAAAACCCTAATTTATTTAGCAGTTTTTCCAGCCAAAACTTGAAGGCCCTTTTGCAAATTTACAATTATTATTTCACTGAAAGACATTGACACGTATTATGAATCATTCAAAATAAAATTTAAATAATCTTTCATATTGTTGATATTGAGTGATTTTAATTCTTTGAAAATAGGTAAATTCTGGTATATTATATTTTACGTATTTACCAGGCATTTGGTATGACATTACACTTTGTCACTTAATATGCCCCATAGAAAGTTACTCTCCTTGGTAGAATATATCTGTTGACATATTCTAAATAGACATATGCTATATATCTGTATAAACATACGTCTTTGAATTATCTGCGTATTATAGTTAAATCCATGGGAACTGATGAGATTACCAAGAGAGTATAAAAGGAGAGAAGTAGCTAATGTGTTGATGATGATCATAACTAATATTTATATAGGGTTTTAAAGCTTGTAAATAACTTTACAAACATTATCTCATTTTATCCTATCAATATTCTTGGGAGGGGAGGTACTATTTTTGTATCCATTTTACAGATGAGAAAAGTGAGGAAGACAGATTAAATGAGTTGCCCAGGGTCACACAGCTGGTAGGTATCTGTGGGTACATTTAAGTCAAGGTCCAGCACTCTTTCACTGCTCCATCCACCTGGCTGCAACTAATTCATAGAATTCTTTACTAAGAGATGGTACTTTAATGGATTTATAATCTCAGCCACGTAAGCACTCTCTCTAGTGGTACAGGTTGCGATCCTTTCATACCTTACCCTGACATTCTTGCCTCTGTCCCCCCTGAAATCCTTCACAGGAAAGACATCCAACATGCTGGGAGCCTTCCTCTAGAACTCTTCACATTCTTTGGACACTAAAGAAGCAGGCAGGCTATCCATTGTCTTTCACTTGCTCTTGCTACAGGACTGGGTCACTTCCCTTTTCTGTTCTGTACATTTTTGATAATATCCTTTATACCACCCCTCTGGCAGAATTCTTTGGTATGTCTCACAGTTTGCCCAGGTACACATGCAACCTCTCTGTTGCTGCTGGAATCAGTTTCAGCTTGAATTCTTTGGTGACATGTCTCACAATCGTAGACATCATTGTGACAATATCAATATTCAAAAGATAGGCCTTTGCTTTATTGAAACATAGGATAATTAAATACACTTCACTTGTTCTCAAATGCAATATAGCACATTCTCTTCTTACTCTGAATTCAGTACCCAGTTCATTGTATTTCAGGTTTGCCTGAGATGTCAGCTCTGTGAATTCTAGGCATTCTTCATCCATTTATTTTATTTTACCATGTAAAGAGTTAGACCAACTTATTTTCAGTTATTATGTCTCTCAGATGGCGACTCTGCCAGATACAGGTTTTGATATAACCTGCACAACTCATTCTTATAAGTTATTCAAAAGCAAGTGCATTTAGAAGACATCAATATCTGGAGAAAATCCCTTTTTCATATATATTTTATGAAGGATATGATATGTCTCTGTGATAGTGGGAAACATATTTGGTAAGCATATATTTCCCTGTTTTATATCTCATCAAATAATCTTAAAATTATCTCTTAAGGTATGCTGTGTGATTTCTACATGTACAGAAGACACTTTGTTGTAGAAGAGTTTTAAAAGGATATTTTTTCAAAACAAATCAAGTGGTTATAGTTAAAAACAGTAAACATTGTGGAATCCTGTATTTTTATGCATTTCAGTCTATTGTGTGAGTATACAGATATGATTGCTATAAAATGATTTCGACCAAGCCTCCTGGTCCTTTATTGTAACTCCATCCAAGATAACCTTGTTATTAGTATTTACATTTTTTCAATTACTCTTTTTGGTAGCAAGAAAGTGGAATATTTTTTTGCCTAAAGATTTAGTAACCTTGGCTCTTTCAGGTACCATGAGAATGAATTCCTCAACATTCTCAAAATTGTTTTGTCTCCAGTATAAGCCTCTTGTGCAGAGTTGGTCTAGTAGAGTTGTTCTTCCTTTTTTAGCTCTTTTTTCTTTCTCATGAAGTACATCTGGGACTATGATATTTCAGTCCCAATGTCATTAGTAGAGAATACTGTTTGCTATAAAAATGATTCAGAAATATTTTCTATTTTTTGTTTCCTTCATTCCTTTTTTGTTTGATTCTTACATACCACCAATAAGTGGAATAGTTAGAAAAATGAAAAATATTTTCTAGAAGTATTTATGACTCAAAGATGAAATTCAGTATATAAATACACATATGTGAACTTAATATACATATATACACATATGTATATATGCATATTGTCAAGCATTTATTTTCATTTTCTTCACTCCTCTCGAAGAAGAAAAAGAAAACCTTTTAAAACAAATATGCATAGTGAAGCTAAACAAATTCTTAGATTTGCCACTTCAGAAAATGTGAATCTTATTCTGTACCTTAAGTCTCTTACTCCTCCGGTAGAAGGTTGAAAGCAGTCTTCATCTTTTCCCTGGAATTATGATCATTGCATTGTTCAGAGTTCTTAAGTTTTTCAAAATTTATTTTCTTTACAGTGTTGTTATATAAATTTTCTTCTCCTCACTTTACTTTGTATCAGTTCATAAAAAGCTTGTCAATTTTTTTTACAAAATCCCCCTTCATCAATTCTTATGGCATGATATGATACCATGATACCATACCATAATTTGTTCTGCTGTTTCACAATTAATACATACCCCATTTATTTTCCAGTTCTTTATCACAAATATAATAAATATTTTTGTTATTGTGATGCTGTTGCTAAGTTGGGCTATTTTCTTTTATCTTTCAGAAATGAAAGGTTGTCAAAAATTGAACTAAACAAAAAATGTTAAGTATTTATTATGTGGAAAGGACTATGTCAGGTATTGAGGAATATGTCAACTTAATAAGACTTGTTTATTATCCTCATGGAAGATAATTGTCTAATCAGGGAATAAGGCACATACATCGTGTATTATTGTGTATAATATTGAAGAGATGTGAAATACTGACAGATAAGAATCAGGACTGATGAGTGTAGTACGTCACTAATTTTTTTGTGGTTGGAATTACTGAAGGTACCTATGGTACCTGATAAATCCCTTTGCACCATTGTCCGATTCTGACCAAACATACCATTGGTCCCATCCAGCTAGGCATCTGCTTGCTCTCATATGAGAGCCCAAGGCTCAGCCTTTTCTTGAGACCGTGTGTATGCCAATGGAAAAGATTTCAATTCAGAAAGAAACTGACTTTAAAAAAATAACAAGAGCTAGATGTGGTATTGATTTTGTTTTAAAGATAAAAGTGATTATTGGAGGATCATGCCTTGGTAGTGCTATGTTTCTATTGCTTGTGAAAGCCTTAATATGTTATGCAGGCAGGAAGTGGAAAAGTCCCACAAACAAATCATAACCAAAGGTTCTTACCCCAGTTAGATCAGCTTTCATCGTGTGTTGAAAAATAATGTTTCTCACCTCTCTCTGAAACTCTTTTTCCTTAATTTTGATGCTAATTGGGTAAAGTCATCAAATGCATGTATACTCATTATACTTATTGTAATCATGTTATTTATATCTTATATACTATGATTATATATCATATTACTTAGTATAGGCAACTTTCATATTGGATATCAATTATTTTTATAACTTAGCTTGAAAAATAAAGATTTTCACCACGTGAGGTATAAGTTCCAGAGAGGCTTTATTTCTTGTATCCATCGTGTTTCAGGTTAACGTTCTTCATGAGGCTAGACTAAATCATCACCATACTAAATTTTGAAGAGTGTTTTGATCAGATTTAATAGGAAAGATTTGAATATACGTGGACAAACTGATTTCATCATCTTAAATTGTGTTTTTAAGAGCTCTTCCATGTGTAGATAGCTCTCTCTAAGACACACTCACACATTATAGACATATATACATGCACTAAAGTATATACAGATATGTCTGTGTATATAATTGTGTGTGAGCATATATACATACATACATGCACACACACATACACACATTGCAGACATAGACATGCAAAAACTTGGAGGATGTTTTTGCCTGGGTTCATATATCATAGGAAAGCAGTTTGTGAAGGTGGAAAACAGTGAATAATAAATGAAAATACTGAATAATATGGCACTTATCCTTATGCTGAGCTACAAAAAGACTTTCATTGGAATGTTGTTGTAGATGTAGATAGACACTCTCAAGGTCTCTCTCAGGAACTTTGGATTTGACGGTGCAACATGGGAGACACTGCACAGATTGCTCAGCATGGCATGCGCACATCAGAAAGGGTGCTGTGCTCTTTGAGTTAAGCAGAATTGAGATAGCACAAAGTAAACACAAGATGCACAGATTTGGGATATCCACCCCAAATATTCACATGGACTATCTGTACTTAACCTGTGGTAGAGCATTCCGAGTTCAGCCACAGTTGGCACCCTGAGATTTCACTTTATCATAGTGATGTCATCTTGATCCTCTTCGAAGATGAAGGACAACAACCAACCAAGTTGCAGATAATAATGCCCAATTCTCATAGAGAGAGGGATAAGGATAGACTTTCATGATCACATAGTATGATTGGTTTGGGATTTAAAGGGACTCCCAAGGTCATCTAATCCAACACCATTATTTCAGAGATAAGGAATTAAAGGCAAAGAGAGATTGAGTTGCCTAAGGTCACACAGGTAGTAATTGGCAGGTCTAAGGTTTGAACCCAGGTTTTTGACTATAATTCATTGCTCTTTCCACTGGGTCAGTCATCCCATCATGACAGATATGTAGTGGAAGCAGAGGGTTTATTCTATTTCTCCTTGCTGTAGCATTGTCCAGGAACAGTCAAGGATCTGGAAACGTAAAAGATACTCTTGCCTATACTGTTCCATAAATTTCTCTTGACGTACAATTCTTCACTCCCACTCTGGATTTGAACTCCAAGGAAATCTCCAAATATAACTAGTGCTTCATTTTCTCATTAAGATGCTTCTCTCCATTCCAACTTCCCATGACCCACACAAGGAAACATATGACATTATAGTTTAAGTACATTTTTCATAAGAAGTAGAAAGAAAATAGAATATGGTTTTGAGAATCTGACATGATGCTTGCTGATCCTCCTGCTCAGGTAAACAAAAATGGCTTAGCCATCTGTAAACCCATTTCCTCCTCCCAAAGGAACCATTGGGGAGTTTGGACTTCCCCCAGGGAACAGGTGTTCTCAGATAACACTGGCAGAGTATCTTCTCTTACTCCTCTACCTACTATAAGTTATGGAGGAAAAAAATAGGGATAGTCTCATTCCTCACATTTCAAGTAGCATCCCCACTGCAATTCATGTGGATGCAGTTAACAATCCCTAGGTAAACATCAGGTAATTTTGGAGGCCTTTGGGGATCTAAAAATCCCATTGAAAGTTCGTCCCTGTTTCTTCTAGGATCTAGATGGTAATGACTCTGACCCTTCAGATGTCTGAGAGAAGGATAAGGAGATAGCTATCATGCAAAATAACTACAATTCCATGGCTTGCTGTGTGGCAGTTAAGTCTGCTATCTCTTAGTGGTTTCACAATGGCATTCTCCATCTCCCATTTTTGGCACTTGTATCTTGCTGTTGTGGACTTATCTGTCTTTGAAAGTTCCCTTTAGGTGTAACATTTGCTGTATTTGCGTACCTCTGATGGAATTCAGCATTCACTTTGAACTTTGCTGGAGGACATGCGTGTTACTGGGATGATACTACTACTGTGATGGATTCTATAATTAAAAGAGGTAAAGTATTGGAATTAAAATGGTTTGTAGAAGGCTTCCAATAGGAGGTTGGATTTTAGGTGGCACTTAAAGGAAGTTAGGGATATCAATAATTGGAATGGAGAAGGAAGAGAAATGTCTGGAGCAGAGAGATGGGGAGTAACTTTTTCATGGAAGAGCCAGGTAGCCAGTGTCACTGGATCAAAGAGTCTATGTTGGGGAGAAAGGTTTAAGAAAACTCGAAATGCAGATGAGGGCTAGGAGTCACTGGATTCCTTACCATCTCTCACTCACCATATGCAACCATTACCAAGGCACAAAGATTTCATCTTTGTCACATCTCTTGAATAAATACCTTCTCTCCTCCTAGATTTTGAGCCTGAAGGACTATGAGAATGAGGTTGATCTCCACATTAATGGGGTAGATAAAGGTAGGGGGATTTTAGAGGGAAAGATAATAAGTTATGCTTGGAATATATTGAGTTTAGGATGTCTGTTGGACATCTATTTTGAGATGTCAGAAAAACATTGTAGATGCAAGATTAGAGATCAACAGAGAGACTGGGGCAGAATAGGTAGATTTGAGAATCATCGGCGTAAGTCAGTTCATGGAAGCTGATGAGATCACCAAGTAAAGTAGTGTAGAAGGAGAAAAGAGGATCTAGGACAGGAACATCTACATCAGGTGTGTGTATTGTAAACTGTAGATAAAGATTGTGATAAATACCTTAAGGAATCAGTAGGTGACCAAGCATTTATTAGTCATGTACTATGTGCTAGGCATCATATGAGGACTTCTTGAAGTAAAATTTCTATTTCCAACTTCCTATAATCTTGTTTTTTTAGTATTTAATAAAAAGTATTAATACTTGATCAAAGCATGATTTGGAGCTGATTTTTAAAAAGTATTTAATTTAAATTTATTTAATTTAAAAATATTCATCGTTTTTTTATTTTTTTGGATGGCTATTTTTGTTGCTGTTACTTTATGTAGCTCTTTGGTCTGTTTCAGGCCAGTAACTATTTGGAAGAGACCTGAAGCAGAACTGGTCTTAAGAACCCAGTAGGAACCTCAGTAATGATCGTGATTCCTTTCTTTTTTTTTTCTTATTTTGCAAATACTTGTAGAATGATTTTTTTTTTAAGTGGAAAATGGATTTCAGCTAGCCTTTAGCCAGGGACATTAGCTCAGCTAGCAAAATGGTAAGATACAAAGTAGTCTCATCTCCTAGTACTAATCACTTCACAAAACAGTTATAAGTCATAAAGTTCTGAATTATATGGCATAATAAATGTTCTCAATGCCTTTGCTGAATTCCTGTGGAAAATTCAATGGCACCGTTCCCCACCCCCATCACCATATCCCAGAAGCCACAAAGAGGCTAAATAATCTTGTCTATTTCCTTTTCAACTCACAGATAGTTGTATTCCATAAGTAATAAAAAAGCAACTTCTGCATAACTGAGTTCTACATAGTATTTGATTTTTTTTTGCATTTTCTGTTTTACTAAAAATTACCTTATGTAATGTTTATAAAATAACCATTTTTAATATACCTGATCTTGTAGTTTAAATAAACAATAAAATATTGGGGGATAAAGAGGAATGTCTGGCATTTTACAAATTTTAAAAGGTTTAAGTTGTTCATTCTCTAAACCTGGAAAATTTAGAGAGTGTCCTAATATGTAAATAATGATGATAATAATAATAAAAGAAATCTTATTGGATGCCGTTGGTTACCCCTATTTATTCTCTTGATTTTTGTCATTTTGGTAAAATCAAGACTTTGGATCGATGGAAATGACTGTACATAATGGGCTTTTGTTGCATGTTATGACATTTTAATGTGCTCTGAATTTTGAAATGGAAAAAAAAGCTTTGGGTACATGACTTGTTGGTTTTGTGTGTGTATTTAGTGGAGTATTTGGGGGAAAGGCTTTATTTTGGGATTATTTGAAATAGTTTTGTATTTCCATGTTTGTGATTATATGGGAGAAGAGATTGTTAATGCAATGTTACTAGTCTAACTAGAAAGAAAGCATTTCTTGACACTGACCTTACAAGGATCTTAAGATGTGGTATTGGGAGGGTTGTTAGAAATGATCCAGTCACACCCTTTTCTTTTACAGAGGAATTAAAAGAGACTTAGAACAGTTCCATGACTCACACAAGAATACATTGGAGGTTAAGTGAAGAAGGCATAACTGGAACCCAGTTCTACAGACACTGACAGTAGTTCCCCATATCACTGCACTCAGACGCCCCTGCCATGAGTTGAAGATTCAATGGACTTTATTCTCTTGAAGTCACATTTTTTACCACACAGGTCCCAGATAGAGAAAAAGACCAGAGTGCATAGATGACCTATGCCCAAACTGGACACAGCAGGGAAATGTATTTCGCTGACTTGGTTTCACGGATCTACTGAGTTTCCCACCTGCTAGGGAGTACACATCCATTCTCACTGATATTCCTAGTGCATTGTGGCAGCAGCACACATAATCCCTGTCCAGTCTTCCCTGCTCCAAACCCTGTACAAGGTCATTATAATCTGCTCATACATATGGAAAGGAGGGGCAGGGTTACAGGAAAACAATTTCTATGTTGCACAAGTACTTTTGTTGAAGAATTTAGATTCCTAATATTAAGATCAGTCTTAATGTTCTGTTGTTTTCTAGATGTAGTTAGCAATATGAAATCACTTATAACAGTTTCACTTCTCAAGATGTGGAGGATGTGAAAAAGAGGATTGCCACCCTGGTTCTAATTCTGAATAAATAAGTATGGTTAGTTGGTTGGTGATGTGAAGCAATGGAGATGGTGAAAGGAGTACTGAAATCTCCAAGTGGCTGGATTCGTGAGTGATACGAACTCCCTACAAATAATTTTGGGAAGAGCTAAAATCTCAAATAAACAAATTTAAAGAAGAGGCAGTATGGTTTAGTGTACAGAATAATGAACTTGCAATCAGCAAGACCTGAGTTCAAATGCTACCTTAGACACATACTATCTTTGTGACCTTGGACAGTTCACTTGACTTCTCTATCCTAGATTCTGTAAAATGAGGGGTTTTGACACAATGACCTTTAAGATCTTTTCCATTTCGAAATACTATATATTTATAGGAAGAAGTGGGAGAATGTGATATGGAAATCGCCTAGGGAGGATGTTTTAATGCTGGTGGATTACAGAGTTGGAGTAAGAATCAGAGTCCTTAATTTTGTATGGAGCTTGGTATTCTAGCCCCTGCCAAAGTATGGATGCACTCTACCTCAATTCAATTTTTTGACAGCTTTAATTATTTCTAGAAAGTTTTGTTCTTTTATAAATAACAATAATTTTCCAGCATAGCCTTGGTCTCTCTCTCTCTATGCAAGTCTCCCTTACTAGAAACAATTTTTTAAAAAAAATATTCATGCACAACCAACCAGCATAGTGGCCTCACCTGAAGATTCTCCCACTTCACCTCTGCTACCAAGAGGAAGGAGGTATGTTTCAGTATCTACTCTATGGAACTAATCTTTGTCAAAACATTTTAATCTTGAATTCAGTTTCTTTTTTATTATTGTATTCAGTTATGTTGTGATTATTCTCCTAGTTTGGCCTTTTTTGGTCAGTTAATGCAGATCTTACCATGTCTCTCTTAAGTCTTCATATCTATTACTTCTTATCACAGAGTAAAATTTCAGTACATTTATATGGTACAGTTTACTCAGCCATTCCACAATCTCTTGGTTCCCACCTTTTTGTTATCATGAAAGTATCAAATGTGTTTTAATTATTAAACAGTTCTTTCATATACGAAGCCTAAATGTGTCTAATTGTCACTTACACAAATTGGTTAAATTTTTGTCCTCTGGAAATGCATATAAGTTAATATTCTCATGACTCCAAGCTTTATGTTCTATCCACTATGCCATGCTCATTTTTATAAGTAGGAAGGAGAACTATTCTGTGAAGTATAGACCATTTTACTTGTTGAACCCAAGTAAAATTCTAGATTGAATTGTTAAGCTTTTTGAACAGTGAGAAAAGTGATCACTATAAGTCAGTATAAGTTAAGTTTTCTGAACTACATTCCTTTTTAACAATATAGATCAGGAGGTGGGCCACCTCCACTTGTTCTGATGTATATCTGGCCAATGGACTCAGATGACTCTGGAGGAGAAATTGAGGCTGGTGACTTTGTATCCAATTTACTTGGGTGTCATGGCATCACCTCCCTGATGTCATGGTCCTCTTTGAGAACAGAGGACAAACAACAACCTCTGTGAGTAGAAAATGAGCTTCCCACTGGGGACCAAACTGGAACTGGCCAGTTGGACAACACAGCTTCCTTCCTTCCTTCCTTCCTTCCTTCCCTCCTTCCTTCCCTCCCTCCTTCCTTCCTTCCTTCCTTCCTTCCTTCCTTCCTTCCTTCCTTCCTTCCTTCCTTCCTTCCTCCCTTCCTTCCTTCCTTCCTCCCTCCCTTCCTTCCTTCCTCCTTCCCTCCCTTCCTTCCTCACTTAAATACAATTCACTTGCATGTCATGGCACCACCTCCCTGACATCATGGTCCTCTTCTAGAACGAAGGACAAATAGTAATAACGGATCAGGGGAATGCAGTATGGAAAAACGCACACACATATATACAATATAGTATTTATGAATTTCCACAAGACATTTGCAGAATTTTCCATGATGTCCTTGTGATCAAAGTAGAAAAATGTATACTGTGCAATAGTTCTTTTAGGTGTTATGACCTCAACCTGGAGGGAAGTCGCAATACCAATTTCAAATGCAAAAAATCTTTTGCTGAATGGAAACTGAAGGGAAAAGAAAATTATAAAAAAAGAATTCAGGCAATAAATATTCAGTCTGCAGTAGACTATGAGGTACCTATTGTCCTCATTAACAACAATTCTTGACAAAAAATGATTTGTGGCATCTTCTATAAAAATGGAGATAATAATAGCTTTTGCTTCACAGGGTTGTTTTGGGAATCAAGATAATGTATGAAGAATGTCACAAATTTTAAAGTACTCGTCAGCTATTATTAGAGTTGCATCATTATCTTCATTAGAGACAAAGAATAGTAATATGTGCCCTAGAGAATAAACTCATTATTTTGGTATCCCAAAGAGAAGAGAAGGGAGGACTTACAAAAATGTTTTAATTGTTAAAATGAAAAGAGGGTGGCTTGGTTTGAAATGCAATGTGAAAGAAGGAGATATCCTAAATTCATGGTAATGAACTAAATCAGTGGGCCATGGATGTTAGAGTGGTTTCAGAATTTACATCTCTTGAAAGGGAAACGTTTACATAACTTCCTAATGGGTTTGCTATTTTATGATTCACTAGTTCTTTGCCCATTTAAAAAAATAAATTGCATATTTCATTATTATCTTTTATCTTTTTCTTTGCTGATTTGTTAAGGTTTCTATAATTTATTCAGTATTAAAAAGCAAGAAGGAACAGGTTTAATAATGTCCTGAAGTCACTCATTTTCTTTCCACATTGTGGGATCTAATATTAATTGCTCTTTCATGGCTCGCACAGAGTATGGTTATTTAGAATAATTTTAGATTGCACAGATGTTTTTTAAATTGTAAAACTTGATAGATGGTATCATTGTTAGTCTTTTTAATGGAGCTTGGTATAGCATTAAAACAAACAAACAAACACCACCACCACCTCATTTGTCCATTTCTCTAAGCAGAAAAAGATCTTCCCTCTCCCTTTTGTGAGGAAGGCAGGTTATTTAGTTATTATCACACTAATAAGAAGTGGACTTTAAGCTGTGATATAAGGTGAAGAATATAATCTGCAGGTCATGAATATTATTTTTAACTTAGGGTAAAAGGAAATTGACTTTTCACTTTTTATGTTGGTCTCCCCCTCCCCCAAATGCCTAAATGTAGTTGCATGATTTTAAAAAAAGAGCAAAAAAAGATCAAATCATGTTAATCCAATTTTAAATTGATAGCATAGGCTACTCATCTAGAAATCAGTTGTTTAGATGACCTTTGTAGTTAGAGGAACAGTTTGAATGATGCTTGAATTCTTGATTTGCAGGTAATAGGAATGAGAAAGGACACTATTTTATCTCTTTAACACTTTTGTGTCATTGGATGCAAATGGAGATTCTGTGATGGTTTCACTCATCTTGCATTGGCATTTACCACACTGAGTCAGATTATAAATAAGATGCAGAGTACAACTAAGAATCTCAGGACAAGATACTTGCTAGTGGACCATTAATTTGGGAAAGTCTGTGGAAATATAGCTAAAAATAGTCTTTGCAAGAAGAAAAGTGACAGAAATAATGGAAAAAGAAAAATAAGCTCTAGAAATTATCTAACATGGACAAACTTTGGCATCTGCATGGGCAAAAGCAATGGACCTAGAGGATGGGGCAAGATGAAATGAAAGAATTTGGAATATTCTCTATTCAAAGTTGAGAATTGAGGTATACCACTAAATCAGCTGCCCAAGAGTGTGATGCACATTTTTATCTCTTTCTTTCTTTTACTGACATCTGGTTGATTTATTAGTCATTTCCCATCCCTTTCCATAAAAAAAAAGTAAGCAAAAAAATCCTAATAAAGTGATTGGATCTGATAGTTCATGTCACTTTTCATTTTCTTACATTACCATTTGTCCATGGAAAAGAAGTTCATGTGCTTAAACTCTAATGATTTGATTTCAATATTGACCATTTTATTTGACTTTAATTTTTTTTGTAGCCTTTTAATATAGTCTTCATTTGCATTATTGTAGTCATTAAGTATTTTGCTCTGCTTTCTTCTGAGTGAGTCACTTCAGATGTGTCTTCCATAAATGTGTATCTCTTCATACATGTCTTCTTTAAATTCTTCATGTTTGTCACTCTTTCTAACGTAACGATATCCTGTCATTGATTCAAGCATTCCCCAGGTTTTGGTCCCATAATTTGTACTTTTTGCTATTATAATATAGAGACAGAAAGATACATGGATAGATGATAAATAGAATATGTATTACATATTTTACGTCCCTGGTCCTGCCAACTGAAAAGTATAAAAACACAAGTAGGACAGTCCCTCACCTAAAGGGTTTTATTTTCTGAAGTAACGAAGACCATGCTTAAAGGAGAGATTGGAAAAGAGGCACCCATTTGGGAAAGAAAATTAGGAGACCTCCGGGAAAGGTCTGGAGGCTCAGGTCAGAGGAAATTAAGGCTAAAACTCATTTATTAGAGCTAAGAAACCAATGTTCTTGTGGGAAAGAGGTGAGAATGATGGCTGGACAGCAGACAACATGGTGAGAGATGACTGGGAAGATTACATCAAGTTTAAAAGTTCTTTTCCAAGGCTGTTTGCATAAGGTTTCAGTATTTGTAGAGGCCACAGAAAGCCTATAGGTAGCTTCTAATATGCAAACCAACAGGATGACACCATGTGGCATCATGGATAGAAAGGTAGAATGCCAGGACATCAGATTTCACATCCTGTCTCTAAGAAGTTCTGCTTCTTGACTTTGGACTATAATCTCGGCAACTCTCTAAAACTGTAAATTGTAACAAATATGCTGACCTGTATTTTCAGAGAGATTTTCTCCACCAGGGAGTTCCCTATACCAAGGAAATCATAGATCTAGTCCCTAAACTTATCTTAACAATGAGAGGATGAATACTGAGATTTATCATAAAGATAAGCCCTAAAGTCAATTTGCCTTTTTTCGACTGTGATTAAATAGTCACTATCTTAATGTAATCACCACACGCAAGATAAGAAAACAAGAGCAATGTTCATTTAATTAACTCCTATATAACCCTTGAGGGACAAAACAATAAAGGAAGAGGGAATGAGATATGTTAATTAGAGGCATCACAGATTTTTTTTAAATGAGAGGATAAAGATGAGAACAAGGAAAATCAAGTGGTAGTGGGATCCTTTATTTACACATCTATTTCAAATAGGAAAAATGAACAGGAAGTTGAATTTTTGCAAAACTTTTATTATCTAATATTTTTCTAATGTTATATGAGCATATGTATGTAAACACATTATATATATACATACTATATATATATGCTACATATATATATATATATATATATACACACACACAGGTGTGTATTGTCAAGAGTGAGATAGCAATGAGAAAATTAAATGTAGTTTTCTTGAGAAAGGTAATTTTTTTAATGTCAGGTTGTCAAATTTAGCGTATAACTTTAAATATGGATGGCATGAATTGTTCTTAAATACTTCTGTTGATCTACTATTTCATTGATGTGGGTAATTCCTCTCAAAATGCAAATTGGAGCCAGTTCATCCCTTTTCATCTTGTGTGATTCCAGTCCTTGCCATGCTGTAAATTCTCTATAGGGGGTCCTCCCAGAGTGCCAGTACCTTTCCTCTAAGCATTTTATGTTTAATGGAGTAAGGGATGAGTCTTTAGAGAATGAGCGATCTACTATGTCTGGTTACCACTTACATGGAGGTTTGATTTTCCAGACATGCATAATGGAGGATGTCCCCTTCTCACTACCCTCCCAACCTCTCAATTCACTTAGATGCTGAGTTGGAACTGAGTGAATGTTCATATAGGATAAAAGTAGAATTACAGTGATAAAATTTATGTGAGGATCAAATAGTCAAGATTATTAGAAAATTGTAAGAGAAAAAAGTAGAATTATTTGCACAGACAAATCTCATATTATATAATAAAATAGTAACTATCAGAATAATCTGGTATTACATATAAATAGAAAAAAAAGATCTATGAAACAGAATAGCTAGTACAGAATTAGAATCAAAAACATATAAAAGATTAATGTTTTACAAATCAAAGAGTGCATAAGACTGGAGTAATGATTCTTTTTAATTACAAAAGTGTTGGGAAATTTGAATTGCAATTTTGTAACAAAAGGAAGCATGAGATTAGATCCTCTTGTCACATCATAAGCTAAATTTTCTAAATGAATCAACGATTTAAATATTTTCATAATTATGATAAATTTATAAGGTAATGGAAGGTTATATTTATCAAAGTTGTGGTGAGGTGGAAAATTCTTAGCTGTTTATGGAACTGGACAAATTAAAGGAGACACTTCAATAAAAGTGTTTATTTAATATCTAAAACATGCGAGATTGTTTTACGCATTGAAGATATAGTAACAAAAAATGGCAAACACTTTCTGGTCCCAAGGAGCATACATTTTGATTTCTTTTGAGATGTGTGTGTGTGTGTGTGTGTGTGTGTGTGTGTGTGTGTGTGAATAATTAAAGGAGCAAGAGAATATTAACAGCAAAGGGAATCGAGCAGTGTTTCTACTAGAAGGTGGCACCCAAGGTGAGCCTAGAAGGAAGCCAAAGCAGAGAAAGAGGGGTACATATCAGGTTTAGGGACAGCCTGTATAAAGACTCATAGGTGGGAGATGAAATCCCAATCTCAGTGAAAGGCATGTAGGTCAGTTTCTCTAAAATGTCAAATGAACAAATTGAAGTAGTATGAATATTGATGAAAAGGGAAGCTGCAACCAGATTGACCTATAATAAGGAGTTTGCCTTTTATCTAAGAATCAAGAGTTAGCAACTGAAGTTTCTTGAAGGGGAATAACATGATCAGAACTTTTGTTTAAGAAGATTACTTTGATGCATGTGATGACAATGGGTTGGAAGCACGAGATACTGCAGGAAACGAGGTCAATTAGGAGGCAGTGTGTTTTAAGAGGCAATGAGCAAATGAATAAAAGTTGTGGTGATATTAACTGAGAGATTAGGATGGAGATGAGAGAATTCTGGAGGTAGAATTAACAAGATTTGGCAACTGTGGGATGTGAGGATTGCCAACTGAAAATGAGGAGGATTTTGAGGTTCTGAATATAGTTACCTAGAAGAATGGTGGTGCCTTTAAAGGAGATAGGGAAGCTTGAACCAAGATAGGTTTAAAGGGGGGAAATGAGTTCCATCTTGGGTATGGGGAGGCTAGACATAGAACATCAAGCTGAGGATGTGCATTAGGAATTTGGTGAGGTATTATTTAGGAAACTTATTAGAGCTAGATATATTAACTTAGGAGTCATCTGTGTAGAGGTAATAATTAAACTCTTGGACATCAATGAAATTATCAAAAGAGTATATATGAAGAAGACAGAGGGTCTACATACAGGGGTGGGGAACCTGTAGCCTCAAGGTCACATGTAGCCCTCTAGTTCCTCAAGTATCCAAACTTCACAGAACAAATTCCCTTAATAAAAGGATTTGTTCTGTAAAACTTGGTCTCATTCAAGGGGCCTCCCCCAAGGACCTAAAAGGCCACATGTGGCCTTGAGGCAGAAGGTTCCCCATCCCTGATCCAGGACATAGTGTGTACCAAAATGTCTCACCTTGTGAAAAGATATAAAGAACTGTATGTATAAAAATCCATACTCCTAACTGGAAGCTACCTGATAGTTAGAGGGAATGATAAACCATGGTAATAGATTACTATTGGTCCATTAGAAGTGACATTTGTGAATCATATGAAGAAATATAGATATGTATTTATGATGAGATGCAGAGAAGAAAGGAGAAAACCATTCTATGAGCATTGAATATAACTATGTAAATGACAACAATAATGATGATAATAATGGCAACAAAGAGAAAAGGATCATTAAAGAGGAGATAGAAATTCAGAGTTAGTCACTCATTCAGCAAGCATTTATTAAGAGCTTACTATGCGCGGGGCACTGTGCTGAGAACCTGAAATACAAATCAGAACTTACATTCTCACAGTTGAAGACAGTAAAACATAAAAGGATGTAGAAAAGGGTGGCAGCATGATGAAGAAATTCAGAGAAATGTAGCCTGGTGGGAAATAGACACCTGCCTTGTCTGGGAGGCCTTCATAAGTGGAGGAGCCATTGACTGAGAAGGAAGGGCCCCAGTCAGAGGCCACTCCTGAATTGTGTCCAGGGCCAAGGTGGTTTTCTGGTATGGTGAAGTTGTTGGGACGTAGATTAAAAAGTACTAAGTACAGTCTGGTGGGGATTGAGGATCAGATAGAGACAAAGGTGGCAAATACATCGATTTTTGTCAAAATTTATAAACACATTAAAAAATCAAAAGATCTAAATATCACTGTGTTTTTATGTTTCTTTTAAATTATTAGCCTAATTAAATATTTGTGGTTATGAAGTTCTAAGTACTAATTTTTTTTTCAAATAACCAGAAATAAAAAGGTTATGGCTAGCAACTTGATAGTTCCATAGCACTTTGACATTGGTCAGGTAATATCTGGAGTTATGTTTTCAATTCTGGGTGCCACATTTTAGGAATATTGAGGTTATAGGCCAAGAGAAGAAAGCTACAATGCTGAGTATGCTGGAGATCATGATGCATGAGAAGTGGCTGAAAGAATTAGAGATGTTTGGCTTCCAGAGTGGAAGACAGGGAAAATATAATCACTGCCTTCAGTTATTTGAAGAACTGGCATAAGGAAAAGGGACTAGACTTGTTCTACCTGGCCCAAGAAGGCACACAGTGTTCAGTTGCTTTCCCCAAGGTCACACAGCTAGTGAAAAACTGAGGTGTAATTAAATATCGATCTTCTCTCACTCCCTACCTAGTAACCATTTTTCTTCACCACAGTTGTGACAGAACTCCTGAGTGCAGCCAGAACCAGAATGTAGTGTATTGGAAAATGATTAGCAAAATGAATAAAAATATAATACAGCATAGATAATGTTAATTTGTAGTTTTCTAATTGGTAGAATTTCTATTCACATTTGACACTACTGTTACACCAGGAAACCTCCTGTTCACAGTTTGGTCTGAAGTTATTAAGGTTTAATAAAACATATTTTTGGTACACCTTGGGTCATTTTTCCATTTAATAGGTAGAGAAACTAAGGAATAGGCCCAGTTTATGATGCCCCCAAACAATTACAATGGTAACCTCAAAGATCACTGACCATAGATCAACAAAACAAATATGATAGTAATGGAAATGTTTAAAATATTGTGAGAATTACCAAAATGTGACACAGAGACATGATATGCTGTCGGAAAAATAATACCAACAGATTTGCTTGATGTAAGGCTGCCACAAACCTTTGGTTTGTAAAAACATGTGCAATACCTATGAAGCACAATAAAATGAAGTGTACCTGTAGATATCGATTAGATTATTGGAAATTATAATCTATGATTTTGTCATAAATTTTGTCGGCGTGGGGACTTCTGGAGGTAGGGAATCTCTTCACAATACCTGTGATTCGTTGCAGTTTTGGGAAAGGTAACCTGTGGTTTCTCCAGTCTTTATTTTGAAAGCTATAGGTACAAAATGCCTGTTTAGAATAACCTACAGTCATAAGAATAGTATGTGTCTGATTAGCATACAAAATTTATTTTAAATAATTGACTAATAAATTAGAGACCACTTTAAAAATAGAGAGAAAGATGTTTGGTTTTAAAACCAGGGACCCCACAGAGCTGAAAAGTTTTGATCACCAAAAGCAAACAAATTAAAAAAAAACCAATACCTTCCAACTGAACAAGAAGAGTAACTTTATCTTCATAGAAATATCCAGAATCTAAGTACAGACACTTGTCTATACCAGGAATCACGATCCAATTTATGTTTTTGCTTTGTTTTTCTTGTGCTTATGAAAAGCACACCAGATGCTGAAACAGTTTTTGGCAATAACACTGCTTTTTTCTATCCCTTTCATGTTTTTAACACAATGTTGTTTCCACAGCAGGGCTCTTGAGTTTTATCATAAAACTGCTAGATTTCAAGAAATAAATTAATTTAGTACCAAGGAGTAGACTAGAACTGAATCAATACTTTTTAAAAAAATTTCTCTGAGAAATCTACACTGTCTCTTTTCTCTGCCTGATTTTGCTTTTACTTAGACAGGTTCAGTCTACCAGTGTTTCCCAAACTGATTTGAGCATGAAAAATATTTTGGGCTTGAAATATGTTGATAAGATCCATAAATGTTATTCTGGGGATATGGAGTGACTCCAAGGAGGAAGAGAAATGGGTTGTATAGATTTTGGAGAAAAATAAGGCTATGTTGAAAATTTTCATATGCAGTAAATATATTTTGTTGTACATTTTTTAATTTGTGTTTTAAATAATGTAGATACAGCATAGTTTAATGTATCAAGTGTTGAATTTGTAGTCAGGAAGATCTGGGTTCCAATCCAATATCTGAAACTTATTAGCTTTGTGATCCTGGGCAAGTCACTTAAGCTCTGTGTGCTTGAGATAATTCTCTAGGATTTCTCATCTTTGTCATAGACAGGACCTTTGTCCATTGCACCCCGTTTTCTATGCCTTTCTGCCCTTGCTACTTTCGTCCCTTCTCCCTTCCATAATTCTTATCATTTTTTCTATCAAATTCTGTTCTTAAGAAAAAGATTTGAAATCATTCACTTCCTTAGATACTTCAATGGATCTCTGATATCAGCACCATAGGTACTATTGCCCAACAAAAGATTGGAGAACTATTAAATATTTGCCTCTTCTGGAAAACTGGTGGATATGTTTTAGAGCCATGAAGAATCACAAGAGGTGTGAAAAGAAAGAGTCCTCTCTCCCCATTGCATCTTCCCTCTCCCACATGGAATAGTCAGCCAAGACAGGACTTGTAGGGGAGCTTTCCAAACTCCAAGATTGTAAATAACTGAGATTTACATCTTTGTCACTAATGGTCTTGTTGCCTCTACCTACATAATATCTCTTGAATCTCTTCCCTTCTGACTGTTCACTAGTTCAGTTTCTGATCACTTCTTGCCTGGATGAGTGAAGTAGACTTTTCATGTGTCTGTCCTCTCCAATCCATTCTCCATAGAACTGTATTATAATATTCTGAAAGCATAATATGGCTGTTATGCCATTGGACCATTGTCGAACTCTGCTTTCCAGTAGATTACATTGACTCAGATTATCTTTAAGTCAAATACCAACTCCTCCATTTGCCATTTAAAATCCTTCAAAATCTGACCTTAGGTCCCTCTCTTACCCTATCTTTCCAGGTTCATCAGAAATTCTTTCTCTTCATCCTCCTTTTGGTCCTGCAGATAAGTTTCTTTTCTGTTTCTTGCATAATTATTTCCATCTGTTGTTTGCGTGCCTTTGTAAAGGTTGACTCATATACCTGAAATGCATCTTCACTTTTAGGAATCTCTAATTTTCTTCAAATCTCAGCTCAGACACTACCTCCTACATGAGGCCTTTCCTGATTCCTCTTCTGCAGGTGTTAATTTCTCTCAAACCATAAAAAGCTCATCTTTTGCAAATCTTTTTTAATATATTTACATTTGTACATATTCTTGATAGAATGCACACTTTTTCAGGGTACAAACGATTTAATTTTTATCTCTATATTCCCCTCCCCTAGCACAGTGCCTGGCATAGAGTAAGTCCTTAATAAATACATGTCTATTGGTTGGTTGGCAGAATGCTCTTTTAGAGGTCTCACTTTTGTTTTTACCCTTTTAATGCAATTTTCTTCTGTAATATATTGAATTGTGTGCTTAGAAATAGGAAAAGAAGTCCTCTATGTGCCAGGTACTGTGCTAAGTTCTTTACACATATTCCCTTTTATTTGCATAATAGCCTTTTGAGGAAGGTGGCATTAGTATGCCCATTTTACAGTCGAAGACTGTAGCAGTCGAAGACTGAAGCAGACAGTGTTTCAGTGACTTGCCCAGTCATTTAAAGTATACTGAGGTGAAAATGTATCCCCTTAAGAAAATCTGGCATCCCCTAAATCTTGCCTATGTCTTTCATTTCATAAAAAAGTTTGATTCAAGTCTTAGAACTTCATCACCTAGACTGGGAATGTCGATGTACGTAGACCTCAATCATTGCCTATTGTTTAATTAAATTGAAATAATTTCAACTCTCATTCCTGGGTTTCCAGCAATTAGTTTTATGTACTAATAGTTCAGATCTCTGATCAGCTTTATATAGATATTCCCTCCACTCTAATAGATAACAACCCATCCACTCTTTTTCACTGATGTTTTATTTTGAATGAGATTCTTACCAACGTACTTCCTTCATTTAAATCCTTCATAGAAGATAGACTCAGGACACTGGAAGTCTTTTCTTCTGCTTCCTTTAATAATTCTGGGCACCAGTCAGTCACTTTGGACTTTTCATCTATTATCTACCCTATTTACACGTGTCTGATCCTACCTTTATAGGAAAATTCATTCTTCATGACATCTTTTATGCCACTTCTCATAAAGAGGTTATCATTGATGATATTCTGCAATCTATTTACACCCAGTCTACAGCTTTTTATTAGCTTTTAGATTGTCTGATTCTAATTCTGCTGAGATTGGGAAGTTTTATTATTTATATATGTTTACTCAAAAGTGTAAATGACTAAGCATCCTTAATGTGTTTCCTGCTTTAGGAGTGTTTTACATTTTTGGAAGATGTTAAGCTTTGAGAATATCTGGAATTTTAGGCATTGTGATAAGTAGATTGGCAAAACAACTTTCCAGTTATCCCTGAATTCATACTAGGTAAACCAAACTAGGGGCAAATCTGTTGTTGTATAAAGGCAAACAACAACAACAACAACAAAAAACAAAACAAAATCCAAAGGCCTTGAAAGTTTAACAAAAAAGACATCGGTTCCTCACTGCTTTGTCTGAGCAGAAGGTTTTGCTAATTCTTGTCCTTGCCAAAGTTCATCAGTAGCCTTTTAACCTTTGGGAAGCAGTAGCAGCATGTCAGTCATCACTCATTCATAGTAAAATACTTTCAGTTTTCAGATCTGTTGCTCTTCAGATTTTCTAATGTCTCACAGAAGCTCTGCTTTCCAGGCTTCTAAACATGGAAACTTATGTTGATGTTTCCTGATGGATTCTACTAGCACTCGGAGGGTGGGTGGAGGCAGAAATATCAGAAATCATTTCTGTAGTGGATGGCACTTGAGCTGAGTCATACAGGAAATAAGGATACTAAGTAGAGATAAAGCAGTTTTATTCTAGCCCTGGAAGACAGTCAGCATAAAAGCATGGAAATGGGGGATGGAGTGTATGTACTTTGTGATGAATGAGAAGAAGGCCAGATTGATTGGACCCTGAAGTATCTGAAGAGGAGAAATATGTAGTAAGGCTTGAGAGGCAAGCTGGGGTCAGGTAGGGAAGGATTTTAGATGTTAAACAGAGGAGTTTATATTTGCTGTCCCTGGATTTTATAATTACTGCTAGAGGTGAAAGTCCCTCGAGTTTATTGAGTGAGGATGTGACTGGTGCTTCAGGAAAATCATTGTGTCAGCTGTGTGGAGAATGAATGACATTAAGGAGAGGTTTGAGGCAAAGAGACCAATTAAAAGATTATTGAAATTGTCTAAAATAAAGATAATGAGAGACTGGACTAGGATGGTGACCATGTGAATAGGGAAAAAGGGAGGATGGATATAGGAGATGTTGTGTGGATATTTGCTGAGGGAGAGTGAAAAATGAGAGATGACATCAGTGATATGAATCTGAATGACTGTAAGATGGTGGTGCCCTTGAAACTTATGGAAGTTTCCAGGAGGAGTGGGTTCGAAGGGAAAGATGAGTTCTATTTTATGTATGTTGATTTTTGTGGTATTTATGGGATATATAGTGGGAAATATCCAATAAGCAGTTGGCAATGTGACACTGGAGTTTATGAGAGAGTCTAGTGCTGGATATACATACCTGGGAATCATCTGTTGTTAACACCGCATCTCTCTAGTAGAATACAGCTTCTTGAGAATGAGGATGATCTTCAATTTCGCCTTTGTATTTCTATTGCCTAGCACAATCCCTTGCATATAGCAGGCACTTAATAGATGTTTATTGGTCTGATTTGGATCTCACTCAGTCTAATTCTGTTTTGCTATCTTCTTTTTTGGCATCTGGATGTTAGATTTTACTGCTTGACTTTTGCAGTTTGCCTACCTTAAGTAATTAATTTCATATAAACACAGATTGCTTAAGTCCCGATGGAAGGCCTACATTAATGTTAACCTTATTAGATCAAATGTGTGTATTTCAATAGTCTTTGGTACACAATTCATTGTTGTTATTCAGTCATTTAGTTGTGTCTGACATTTTGTGACCCTATAGGCCCTACTGTCCGTAGGGTTTTCTTTGCAAATATTCTGCAGTGGTTTGCCATCTCCTTCTCCAGGAAATTAAGGCAAAGCTAAGTGACTTACCCAGAGCCACACAGCTAGTAAGTGTCTGAGACAGAATCTGAACTCACAACGATGAGTTTTCCTGACCCCAGTCCCATGCTGTATTCACAAAGCCACCTCACTGCCTTCTTTTGTAGATAAAACTTTAACTCTAAGGGAGCCTATTCCGACAAAGTTTTATGGTTACCTATTGATTGGAATCGCAGACACTTTGGTAAGCTAGTATAGGGAGATTTTAGCCTTTTTTAAAACCCCTCCAAATCAATCAACAAGCTTTTGCCATCCATCAGGCACAATTCCAGGTGTGTGGAATGCAATATGAAAGAATTCTTGTCCTGCAAGACAGAGGCATGTCAGTAGATAAGTACATACAAAGTGCATACAAAAGAAATATACCACCTCATAAATCATATGAGACTTCTTACAGCTATGAGGAATATTTTCAAGGCAGACTTGATATTTGACTTTGGAAAGCCTACACACATTATAATTACTCTGCCTCCCCTCCACAAGCCCATGCCTATAAAGACCTCTCCTCCTGTTATGTCTTTACTGGTGGTATTTGCTTGAGGCCAGAGGAGAAGGGAGATGTTAGATTGCTTCTGGTAATCCCTGGTCCACTCCTTCATTTTACAAATGAGGAAACTAAAAACGACAGCAGTGCCTGGCTGTTTCTTGAGCTGGCACCCAAGCTTTACTTACTTTCCTAGAATGGTGGTTTGGTTTTTGGGACCTGGCAGTGATAACAAAGAAGGGCAGCATTATGTTCCTCATTAGTGAGTCTATGAATTCTCCTGACTCCAGATAACAAGTCCCTCATTAGTGGTATAGGGCAGCAATCATACTAAAAACTAATATTCTTCATAGTTTGTACAAGCTAGACTTTTTTTATTGAAAGAAAAGGTTCCTAAATTATTTAGGCTAAATTTTTTTAGTACTGATATTCTAAACGTGGTATCTTCTGATTTCCCTTGAAATTAAAATCTGGGCTCTATTGGTTTGTCGTGGTGGGAAGTGGTCCTTGGATATGTTTAGAGAATTGTTATAAAATTTGATTTACTTAGGTCACTTGAAGTGGGGAAAACAGAGCCAATGGTCAAAAAACACCACCACCACCAACACCGGAGTTTGAGAGAAGGTCATTCATTACCTGTTCCCTTAAGTGCTTAAGGAGGACGACAGATAGTTGTGGACTAGTGGAGATGAATTATGGCCACAAATAGTTCTTGCTTGATTTTATAGTAGCAGTGAAATGGAAAAAGAAGTTTAACAGACTTTAAAACACAATGTTTTCATTTTTCTGAAGATTTTCTTTACAGATTGCTTTCTTGTTGTTCTTGATACAAGCAATGCCTTCTGCATTATGTTCTGTAACAGGAGAGATTACAGAAAACACCTTTGTACATTTTAAAAAACGTTTCTTTGGTTCACAGTTTTTGCAGATGACTATTGATGATCACATTATCTGTACATAATGTTTGGAGAGTAGGAGTTCCCCCTTACTGCACCAATTTCCTCCCCTCCTTTCTTGCTTTGCTTCTCCCTCCAGTATTTAATTCTTTATCGCCTGCCTAACCCACCCCCATCCTACATAACCAAGTGGGAGGAACCCAGAAAGTTCTCCTTCCTCACATGACTTGGAGTGGTGGACATCTGGGGAAATCTGCTCCTTTGCTGAAAGTGGTAGGGAATTGTAGACTCTTTAGAACTGATAGGGACTTCAACCAATCAATACGTATTTATTAAACATCACTTTGCTACGTGCTGGGGATGCAAGGACAAAAACGAACTAGTACCTGCCCTCAAGGAGGTTTTACTGAATGAAGAAAAACAACAGACATATACAAATATATAAGCAATCTACATGTTGCATGGATATAGTACCCACAATCCCTTATTTATTCTGTGTCTGCATGGAGTCAACTATCCCAGGGCTTACTGCAGAGACTGGAATACAGTAAGAACTTAATAAATATCTTTTATTGATTGTTTTTATTAATTGATTACATTCTTACAATGGCAGATTGGGGAGGCTGGTTCCCAAACTGTGTGGCCAGATTGATTACTTTCCTAAGGTACTAGAGGTAATCCTGGGTGACAGAATGTACCTGCAAGTTTCCATAGTGTAATTCCTAAGCTTCCATCAGTTTACTCTTCTTTTAAGAAATCAGAAAATCAGTCAGATGAACTCCATTAATTCTTTGAAATATTCACTAAAATGGAAGGTAAATTAAGAAGAAAAGATGAAGAAAAAGAAGAAAAAACATTCTACCTAGAAACTGGAGGCAAGGTTTTGCACCGATGCACATAACATTCAAGGGGAAAATGGGCACAGATTTACTGGACTCTAGGACTAGTTATCCTTTGTCTCAGCAATTGTCTATCCACCAACTCTCTTATAGTTTGGATGGCTTCTCTACTGACTGCTGTGAGTGGACCTTTACTGTGTCCCTGAGCTAGTGTTAATCATCCAAAAGAAGCAAATAATCTAAACCAAGGATCAACAGAGCTTTTCCAGGTCTCCTCTTCCATTTCCTCAGCAGCAGGTTAGCAGTGCAGGGAAAATCTAAAATAAAAGCCTGCCTTCCATATGCTCTTCAAAAAACAGCAAGTAATAGTGCAAGCTCTGAGCTCTCTTCCCATCCCTGACCAGAAAGGTTTCTCCTGAGATCAGCTGTTAGCCTAGAGCTTAGCTCAGTTCTACCGTAGTAATCCAAAGCAGGATCTCTTGAGTGATATGACTTAACTCAATCTTATGGTGATAAACCAAAATACACATCGGCTATCCATACCATAAAAAGGTAAACACACACACGTGTGTGAGTGTGTGTGTGTGTGTGTGTGTGTGTGTGTATCCCATAGTAATCACACAGGCCTAAAGACCAGGGTTTTCCAACTATCAACAGCAAACTCCTAATGTCATTCTTACATAACTAAGATGTTGGGAAAGAAGAAACATTCAACATCTATGACTTGATTATTTTATTTATGGGTCTTCTTTTTTTTTTTTTTCAGTATTTCTGCTCCTTTCCCACCAAAACTATGCATCTTTAAAAGGGGCCTTCTTAATATACAAAATGATTCAAAACCCACTCCCTCACTTCATAGGTGAGGAAACCATTAGGTTCAGAGAAGGTGATTCTTTGGAATATAAGTCTTGCCCAAGGTCATATACCCAGTTGGTAGAATTGAAATTACAACCTACTTGGATTGTGGTCCCTTTGACAATTGCTGAAGCTTAGTCAGTCAACAAGAATTTATTCGGTATTTACTATGTGTCAAGATCTGTACTAAGCACTTGTCATGCAAAGAAAAGCACAAACAGTGTTTGCCATCTTAGAAGGACGAAGTGTTGTTGATAGACTTTGTTGAGCATTTATAATTACATTCTATTGTCATTAGTATTTTATCAGAGATTGGATCATTATTAAGAATCTACATCTGTATGGCAATTTTATTCTTTCTATTTAATAATACAAATAATTTGCATATTATATTTGTTGATGTTTATTGACATTCAGATGCTAGTTCCTGGGAACCTTGTAGAACAAAATATTAGACAAAGACTTGCTGGGTAATTAGAACCAGAGAAAGAGGAAGGATGGAAATAGGACTAGATTCAAAAGGATGCATTTATTTACACTTCAGAAATCCCTGATCCACTGAACCAGTTATCAGAGGAATGGAAACTGCTATTAAAAACAATAATATACAAGTTTGAAAGTAACTGGCAGTTATTCACTAGTTGAAAAGAGGCAGCTAAATGCATCCCCTTTGAGTACAAGAGGTTAAGATCTTTTCTGAGGTGAGGAAGATAATATCTTCTCTCTGGCTCTCTCTTGAATGTTCTGAGGGCAATGGAGCTCATGCCTGGCTACCCTTGGAGAATTACTTCAGTGACATCTTAGCTACTGCCTTTGCTATGTGGTGCTGAAGGATGTGGGTGTACACATTTGGATCATAGCCACTATAGCCTCATTTTCTTGTATCTGTAACTCTTCCCAACATTTTCATGGTGACTGGAGACTACAGAAATAGAAATTCAATCCTTTAACATTCAGAGGACATGGTGCCGCTTTTACCTGATATTCAATATTACCTCATTGAAAAATGGTTTTTCATACCTCCCTACAGTTATTCCTGAAGAACCAGCCAGCATGGTTTCACTGAGAGAAAGCAGCGAATGCTTTAGTTGTTTTAGGGGAAGGGAGAGAGATGAACTTGGTAATCACTGTGGATGTAATTTTCCTCTTCAAATACATTTAAAAAAAAATCTCCCACTTGTAGTGAACTTTTTGTGTTGTGTTCTTTTGAGACCAGCAACATTAAAGTCATTGCCTTCCTTGCATCACACTTGAAAGAGGACCTCAAAATAAGAGGACCTCAAAAATAAGGACCTCAAAAAATAGTTCAATTCTGAAAGTAATGAATAAGTATACTAAATGAAAATGATTAACATCCAGAATTAGATATGAAAATGTCAGGCAATCTAATAAATCTTATTACGTTTGTGACTTACTAGATATCTCACCCTTCTACAGCCTCAGTCGTGAAAATAATTGCTAGGCCCTGGAACTAGGCATATAAAACTCTACAAATATGACAAGAAGAGTGATCTATTCTTTTATAAATTTCCATTGGGATCTGTGCTTCTGGAGGACTTGAGTGGCAGGTGTTTGTGCCCTATTCAAGCATATGTTATTGGTAGTAATATATGGAACAGAAGAAGCAAGGCAAAGCCCACATAACTTAGCAGAGTCCACGGAAATTTAGAATGCTAATTGATTGTTAGTGCAAGATTGTTGTAATATAAGTAGGATGATCTGGTTTTGTGTAAGAAGGTATATAGAAAATTTTTGGAACACAAATATACTTAGATTGTTTTCCAAAGCAGATAATTTATGTCAAGTCCAGAGGGCATGAGGCTAGTAAACTTTGTGTATCACTTATTCTACTAAGATTCTATTTCTTGCACCAAATGTCTTGGGTCCCATTGACCTTTCAAGTCATAGAGGTATATTAAAAATGTATAGTGCCCCAAGTATTCCAAAGTAGACCATAGGAAAATAGGTTCATAGATGCAGAGCTAAAAGGGCTTTAGAAGTCAGGTAGTCTAAATTCCTTATGTTATGAGTGAGGAAACTAGAGAGATTAAGCTACTTGCCCAAGTTCATATAAATTTACCAGTGGTAAAGTTTGATGTTGAACTTGTGTCCTAGGCTTTTAATTTGAATTGATCTGATAATACAACTTTCATCTTCAGTCTGAAGCATCAGTTCATGAAATTAAGTATAATTTCTTATTAGTTTTACATCTCTTTTTTAGCACTGTTGTTGCTTCCTTCATATGCTATATAATTAAACACATCAACTAATTGAGAAAGAAATATCTTCTTGTCCCTCCAAAGATAGTATGACGTCAGTATTTTTTTGTTCTTAGAGTCAATATAGATTTATTATGCTATTTTGCTCTTACATGATACCCTTGATTTAAAAAAAAAAAGATATCGGTGAATTGTGAAGTCTTTCTGCTTTTACAAATAAAAATGTTAGTCAAAAAGGAGTAGCCGTGCTACTTTTAAGTGAAGTAGTAGTTTAAAATTCATACTTCTATTTTTTTAATCATGGAACAGATTAATATACTTGTAACTAGTGACCTAGAGTTCTAGAAGTTGTTTGAAATAAATCACATTTCTGTTCTATATCCATTGTAAGAAGAGAGTCTGTCACCTTGTTCCAATTTTGATAAAGAAGTGTATGTATTTTGAATAGCAAAAGGAGAAATGAAGAGTCAAACTTGGGAGAAGCAGGAGTGGATTATAACTGCAACGAGATTTCTCCATTTTTCTCGAGGTTTTCCAGATGTTGATAGATTTGAGAAGAAAGTTCTTCCTATTTGTCACACACTGCAAAGTTTCCCTTCTTCCTGGATGCCTCTTCTTAGAATCTTTAGTCTCTTATAAAATGGTTCAAAACACACCTTTTTGCTTGAGAATTTTTTTGTTTCTTCCCCTCCTCCCATGTTACTAACGCCTTCTACTCTTCCTGGTACTTCCTGGTAAAATGACTTTTTGACATTTTTAAATAGTGATATGTGTGCTGGTTGTCTCCCTATCTACAATCTGAACTCCCTGAGGATGAGACTATTCATTTCTCTTTTTTTATCTATACCCAATGGCTTTCATCATGCTTTTCCCCTTAGCAGGCAGTTAAGCAATTCTTGTTAAGTAACTGGGGATAAAACTACATGTTTAAGGTCCACATGTAGACAAATATTTAGATCTTGCTAGACAATGAAGGTAATGATTTTTTAAAACATATACATGTGTTTGACTTTTAAACAGAAAGTTCAGAAAATCAAATAATTACAAGTTTCATTGTATTTTAGCCCTCAAAATGGGGATTGGTAGGTTGTAGGGACTAGATCAACATCCCAAGACCTGGAAACCAGAGATTGGACTGAAAGTGATGCAAAGGGACATGAGATAAGCCATCCTCTGAAAATACCTGGAATTCAGCATTCCGGGGAGGACTGAGTGAATGCAGTCAAATGACTACTCTGTGATCAAACTACAGATTTCATCGAGGTAGGAGTGTCTAAACCAGTGTGACTGCCTGCCAATAATCAGGAAGACACAGATATTGGGGAGCTAGGCAGAGTGGTAAATCTAAAGGTGGGCAGCTCTTCAAAAACCAGAGAAAGTTTGGAGAGTAGATAGTTGATGCCAACAGTGAAGACACTGAGACAATTCACTACAGCCAAGGGAGCAGGAACCAGGCTTATTTCCATGCTGATACTCCATTTTGAGCTCCATAAAAGGACTAACAAGCATTATTTAATTAACTTGTTGAATTTACTAACTATGAATTCATATACTGTTGTTTTAAATTTCAATCTTTTGCCACCGATTGTCAGTTCTTGAGAATATATCTTCTTCCCATGTGAGATGGGCTAACCTATTTGCAGACAGGCCTGTTTCTCGTAGAACAGCATTGTTCTAGATAATTGAATTCAGGGGGAAAGGATGTTGCAGAAGCACCCAGGATTCAAACTCTGAGTGGACATTTTCTTTAATCTTGTATATTGTGTCATGGAATAGTCAGTAATTTCATTCTTTGACCTTTTGCTTCCTCATTATAATTAAAAATGCATTAGAACTCAGAAAAATCTCCATCTATTGTCAGGCACTTCAAAGTCTCATTCTTTCTGCTAACATTAGGCAATCTACTTTAAATCCATTTTCAATTTAAATGCTTTTTAATATAGTATTTTATTCTGTTCCTAGAACCAAATGAATATTTGGCTTTAAAATGAAATAATTCCATTCAAGCATTTATTTTCTCAACACTTACAGGTAGAGAAAGGCAGTTCTTCCAACTCCTGTTCTTTGATGTTCTCCTTATTATTTTAGAACATCTGGATGCCAGTGTTTCTCCCATAGTATTTCAGTCTCTCTGACTACTTCCATTTCTATGTAAATCAATTCTTTTTCTTGGGTAGGGTGATCAGTTGCTGCTTCTTAAATTTGTATCTAGTTTAGCATGCATTGATTAAACTTATTTTTATATTTTGCAAGAAAGAAAATTCAATAAGTATTTGTTAAATTGAAGGAAAAATCTTCTTTTCTAGTGCCAGTTGCTGGGAAAATGGCTTAGCCATTAAATTAGCATTTACTCTAATGAAAGTCAGACCTGTGTAATTACTCCAGGATAATTACCCTCATCTGAAAATTTGCTACATTTCCTTTTTTAACATCAAATGATCCAAATTCTTCTTCTACTGTGAGTTAGATAATGCTTCCCTCCTTGTGCAGAATAGATGCATCAAGTTTCTATGACAAGATGCCTTCTATGGCAGCACAATTGATTTAACATCTGTTGTGGCTGCTATGTAGTAAAGGTACAATAGAGAAAACTTGATGTCATTACTCATTGTGCAGATTTTTAACCCCTACTATATAATGATTCTATTAGCCCCCTTCCACAGTGGATGTCTACTACGGCTAAATTGGAGTTTTAATAACAATTTTAAAATAATTATATTTTTTTGCTTCATGTGATACTCTTTGACAATAGGAACTATTTAATAAGCATTTAAAAAATCTGTTTAATTGAATTGAACACCAGAATTCATGAGGGTTCTTTTTCTGTTGGAATTAATTCCTTTGGATCTGACAAAGATGAGACTCCATCTATAGTGGTGGCAAAAGATATTCAGAGCTAATCCCAAGGATCAATACAACCTTATCCTGTCATTGAATGATCTGGAGTCAGGCTAATGTCCCCACTTGGTAAATCAACAGGTATCTCTTGGGCACCTCTGTACATCTGACACAAGGGGAAGCTAGGTGGTGCAGTGGATAGAGCACCAGTGCAGGAATCAGGAGGACTTAAGTTCAAATGTCACCTCAGACACTTGACACTCACTAGCTGTGTGACCTTGGGCAAGTCAACCCCAATTGCCTCATCCTGGGCGGTCTCCAGTCATCCTGATGAATATCTGGTCACTGGATTCAGATGGCTCTGGAGGAGAAGTGAGGCTGGTGACCTGCACAGCCCTCCTTCCCTCAAAACAGAGTCAAATGCAAGTCATATCATCATTTCTCTGATGGCATGGTCTTCTTCAGCAATGAAGGACACACACACACACACACACATCTGACACAATATTCTGAGGGATATTTTAAAAACAAAACAAAGAAGAAAACACACATAATCCAGTCTTTGCCTTCAAGAAGCTTAAGTTCCAATCATAGGGTCAAATTTAACCAACGTGACATATTGTTGTTGTTCAGTTGTGTCTGACTCTTCCCAACTGCATGGACCATAGCACACCTCTCCTGTTCATGGAATTTTCTTGGCAAAGATTCTGAAGGGGTTCATCATTTTTTTCTTCAATGGATTAAGGCAAACAGAAGTTAAATGACTTGTCCAGGGTCACTTAGCTAGTATCTTAGACCAAATTTGAACTCAGGTTTTCCTGACTTGAGGTCAAGTATTCTATCCACTGAACCTCCTAGTTGACTCAGTGTAATACACACACACATATGTATACACACACATGTATATGCATATATACACATATATGTATGTGTATATGTATGCACTATGTACATATATGTTTGCATGTATCACATATATGTACACATATATAGACATACGTGTGTTATATAATAGATAAGATATAATTGACTGCTGTTTTTTGTGGTACAAACTCTGAGTGCTAAAGGAGCTAAGAAAAGGGCAAGATGAAAGGGGAAAAGCAGCCTTAGTACAAGTTTATGCCATGTGCTGAATAAAATTTAGGATTCGCCAAAGGAATACATCAGTGCAGTTGTAACTAAAAAAGTCAGATGTTCCAATTCTGCATAGCCCTTTGAGTTATAAGGACTCAAATGAACAGTGTCATGGCTTTGCAAGGCTGTTTTTATAGTGAATTGCATACAGCTGGGCAGTTGTCCAAAAAGGTATATACAGATCTCCAGGAAATGTAAAAGTAGTGCACTAAGGAAATTGGCATGTGTAAATGGAATGAATGAACACTCTCATATATGTGTATTTCATCTCCTCCTGCAGTCCCAGGTGGTGTTATTTCCCTTCCTTGAAGGGTCAGATAATCAGCCCCGGTTTAAATGTCTCTGGTTTCCAATGGCTGTCTGAATTCACTCAGCTGTCCTTGATTATCCCTGTCAAGTACTATTCATTTGGAACTTTGTACTGATTGGTTTACAACACTCACTTAAATTCTTAAAAAAAAAAAGAGAGAGAAATTTTTCATGGGGCTTTTCTAAATCACATTTTATAATGATTAAAAATTCAAAAAAGATTATGCCAAATTGTATCCTATTCTTGTATATGTTTTGGCATAATATCTTCGTTCCACAAAATCCTATATCTTACCTTTCTTTTTTCAGTGGACTTTTTAATTACATGATATTCAATGACTATCAAAATAAGTATCATGTCAATTACCCAAAAAAACCGTCCATGATTACCTACCTTTTCATGCTTCCTCATGTATTGCACCATGTGAAATACTGTATTTCAGATTCTGGGTCACTCTCATACTGGAGCATTTGTAAAAAAAGAATATAACGTAATTAATTGAGCATTTCTGTTTCTCACCAGAAGAGCCAGGTGGATATCAAGATAAATGATGTGATATTTGTCCCTAAGAAAGAATCGTGTAGTATTAAAACTGCACTCAGAGGTATTAACAGTTCAGGGAATGCTGTAAACACAAAGAAAAAAATCCTGAATGCTGCATCAATATAATGACCAAGTATGTATAGGGAGTAGGGTATGAATAGGGCCTTATGAGTGTGGAACATCACATATATTGTCAGAGCCAATTGATGTGCTGGTTAATTTTGGTAAACTTTTCCTCCTTCCTTGCTGTTTTTAAAAGAGACGGCTCACTGTCTGGGACACAAGTGATGGATATATTTAGAACTGGAGGAGATATAAAACTAAAACATGTCAATCAAAATGAATTGAAATTTAAAAATACATTTACTTTTGTGGAAATAATTCAGGTAAGACTCATTTTTAATACTTTTATTTTTGAATTAACAAATTATATTTTCTCTCCCTTCCATTCACTCCACCCCCATTGAAAAGAAAGGAAAAACTACCCTCCTTTTAAAAACAAAGATGCATAGACAAGCAAACGATAAAATATTCAGGATGACCATTTCAAAAAAAATGTGTGTCTCAATCTGCATCCTGAAACCATTACATCTCTGTGGGGAGGTGGGTACCATGTTTCATCATCAGTCTTCTGCAATAGTGTGACTGGTAATTGTGTTGATCAGAATTCTTAAGTCTTTCCAAGTTGAGTAAGATTTGTTTTCAGTAAGTCAGCTGCTGAAAATTAAATCTTTGAGAAGTCACCTTTAATTCTTCTCCAAAGGGCTTTGCTAGAGTGATTTTGTTTAAATGTCGTTTTTTTACAAAACTGAAGGAATTGCAAAGGAGTACTCTTTGATTTTGTTGAAGTTCCCCCCCTCCCCCAATTCTCTCTTTCAACTTTTACCTTAGCTGAGTGTTGGTCCAAGTTGTTCATATAGAATATCTTACACTAGGGTAGAATACAGATCTGATCTCACCATCATCTTATTTCCAGCCCTGCTTCCTTTAGCTGGGAGCCACACATCCTAAGGAAGTACCTATTTAGTGAGGGAAAAACCCTCTCCTTCCTTCTTCACATAAGCGCACATGGAGATCAAGCTTTGGCATGTTTATGCATTCCTACTCTCCTAGAGGGAATTAAGGTAGATACAATTTCATAGTGCAGGTTTTCATTAGCTACAGCTAATGGAAAAAAAAAGTCTTGGTATGAATTACTCAAGTCTAGAGAGAATTTGCAAATTTAGTCTCAATTCAGAGTATTTATTAAGCTGATAATTTAACTGTCTTTTTAATTATAGAAATGCAAATCATTTAGTTAAAATACTGAAAAAAATTACAACTATCTAAGTAATTTTTAAATAGCAAAACTGTGGTGACCATTTAAGGAATGGCTTTTTTTCATCCAGTATTTGTCATTTTTATTTAGGAATTTCATTTTAATATTTTACTTTGTGAGTACCACTTCATATGGGTTTGTTAACTAAATGTTTTTAGGAATGTTGAAGTTTCCAAGTAGTTGCAAAAGTGTCTTAAAACAATTCAGTTTGTATCTCAAATTGAAAACGGGAAAAATTGGCACCCCAGATTCATGTGCTTGAGTTTTATCTCTTCTCCCATCTGATTCTTTTTGGATAGAAATGCTAATGAACAAATTTGAGATCACATTACTTCATGTCATTTATATGTGTTTGTAAATATGTACAAATGTGTGTCTATATATGTATACTTATGTATACAGATACATACATACACACATATATATGACCCTTTATTCAAAGTATACTACTGTCTGACCCATGAACTTGATATTGTAATTGTTACTTTGGGGACTTTCACATTAGTTACCCTCTTTTCCTGGAATGTGACAGTCTTTCTATATCTCTGCTTCTGAGAATATTTATCTGCCTTCAAAGCTCAACTCAGACACCATCTTTTCTATGAAGCATTGCCTGTTTTTCACCAGTAACAAGCTGTCTCCACACTGCCCCAATTTTGGTGCTTTCTCCATAAAGTTACTGTGAATTTACTTATCTATATGCATGTTTTATCCCCCAAGTCATATGTAAGTTTCATGAGGGTTGGGACTCTCACACTGTTGTCTTCCTATTCCAAACACCTATCACAGTGTTTGGCCTGGATTAAGGTCTTCCTAAGGAAGGACATAGGATTATTCAAGTCTACACTAAGTTTAAATCCTTTACAATTCTTGTTATGTTTTATTTCCTATAATTCAAATTGATGAACTTGTCTGAATCATTATTCTCATATAATATTTCCCAGAAATTTAGCCCTCTGTTAATTTTCTCCCTTCAAAAAAAATACTTCCATTAAATATGCCTTCAGTTCTTGAAATATTAGAATGGAAAACAGGCAATCTGTTTTTTATAACTCCTTGATATAAACACCTGCATTATAGTCACTAACAATGAAAATCTTTTTGGTCTTAGTCCAGTTGTCCAATTTTCTTTCGTCAGTATCACCTTGTGGTTGTCCATTTCAATTTACCTCCAATCTATGGTCCATGCCCAGAACATGTTGTTCATTTCTTTTGTTTATGTCAAATAGGATGCCCATTTTCATAGAACCAGAATGGGTTTTATGTCCATCTGCTTCCTGGCTTTCTTTTATTGGAAAGTAACTAGGTGCTAAGAGGAAAAAATGAGTCTCTCATCATTTTTTACTCATATTTGGCCTTTTGTTTTGGGGAATAGCAGTTCACTGTGTGTTGGGATCCAAATTTTCTCATTGGAAAACCTGAAAGAATCATTCTGTGCAAGCCCAATGACCAAATTGACATTGTTGGCTGGGCAGTTATGTGGTTAGGAAGGAGGCTTCTCTCTCAAATCATATACTGATGGACTACCATCACCACTCTTATACATAGTTATTTCCATGTTGTCTCCCCCAGTAGAAAGGAAGAAAAAAACATGTTTTGGCTTTTTTTTTTTTTAAAGTAGTACTTGGTACAGTTCCTGAGACATGTTAAACGTGTAATAAATGTTTGTTGATTGGTCAATTGGTTTCAGTAAGTTACGTGGAAAGCCTTGTAGAGTTGTATCTGTTGGCTGACAGATAGGATAAGAGAAATTGGCACAGGCATTGAACCACAGGATAGGGACAGAAGCTTAGTACTTGATGCCACGAATGGAAAAAAATGACAATACAGTAGCACTGTGTTAGCGTACAGTGTATATGATAAGCATTTAATAATTGTTCACTCTTTGATTCATTCCATTTTCAGCCATTATTAAACACCTTTTATTAATAGGACACTGTGATAGGTTCAAAAAATATATGGTCTTTGCCTTATGTAATACAGTATAACAGAGAAGATGAAATAAACACACTAATAACTACATTGCAAGTATAAGAAACTTTTTCCTTTCAGATATGAACTGTTCACCCCACTTCCTATTTGAATAGTTTGGCTGCTGAAAGGGATAGAAAAAGAACTTTACTCATATGTAAAACTAATAAAATTAAAGAGTAAGGAACTAGTTTCTCGAATGTGAGGAGAGACACAGACTATCAGGGGACCAGATATAGAACTGCTTCACAAATGAACATACCTAGAAGACCTTTTTCGAGGGAAGAAAAATGACTGAGACTACAGGGTATTATGGTCCCTCAATTCATCTGCATGTGAATGGTTTTATCGTTGAGAGGTTAAAACTGACAGTGTCAATCAAACACTGTTCAGAGGCTGTGGGAAGATTAAGGATGACTGCTTGTGTAAATGACAGAAAAAAGAATTTCATGAGTTTTACCTCATAAGTGACATGTGAATTACTGACCACTAAGAGACTGTTTTGAGGCATTAAAGGCAACGAAGAGACTGAATTAAGAAGTCATTAGATTACAAAGGTTTTAGCTATTGGACCAGGAGCCTGCTGATTGACTGGGGAAAGACTGGAAAATTGATGAACTCATCAGTAGTTTGAACTGTTGTCCTTTAGCACTATCTGAGCCTTTGAGAAGTGGCTAGTTGCTCCCTACTTCTTTCTGTCTCTGGTTCCAAAAGTAGAGGTAGAAGAGGAAAGGCACGCTTTGTGATTGTTTTGCTGTGAGAAGATATTTAATGCTGATGGGACAATGAAGAATCCTACTGAGAAAGACCTGCCTGGGATTGTTTACATTGGCCAGAGAGTTAACTTGAAGAATTTAGGCATGAACTCTGTTTTGTCATGAGAAAATGCTGAGGGCATGATTGGACAAAGCAGAATCCTGTTGAGTGAAGAGCTACCTGGGTTTGTATGCCTTACCCAAAGAGCTGACCTGAGAAACCCTGTAGCTCTATTGTTTAAGAGAACTTCATGTCACTAAGTTAGTATAACATATTTTTCAGAACACAATTAAGGATGGTTGTGAATTAAAATAGCTCATTATTAATTCATTAACTCAAGAACAAAAGAAGAGAGGATTTGCCTAGCAAGAGTGCGATAAAGACTAGAAGGAGGAGAAGTTAGAAAAGTGACTTCGTGTAGCATAGATTGTTTCTGAAGGGACCAAAGTTATCAAGGCTTATAAAACAGATTTGTGAGTTCCCCCAACGATATGGATTTTGCTCACTCATGAATTTCCCTGTTGTCATTGTATGTGTTCACTCTCTTATGTGGACAGTATGTGCGTTTGTGGGAGTATGTGACCAGATTTATGGCTGGACTGTAATGTAATTAATTATTCACATATTTATACTGAGCTAGTGTGATGTGGCTTTTCTAGCTTTTGTCTTATAGAAAAGTAAAAGTTTTATGTTTAGAAGCTAGTTATGTCATGGTGATTCATTTTGTATAAATGGGAGGCCACACCATTGATGGCCCAGAATTAGCAATGGCAGGCAGCTACCACAAAAAGGGTTACTCTTAGGAACCTGAAAGAGTTTGTCATAGTCACGTGGTACTTCTTCTCTGTGAACCCCAGATCTGTCAGTATGAAGATAGCCTAGAAGACTGACATCCCAGAGATTAAATGTGGTAGCCATTGACCACATATAGTATGCTACACAAAGTATAATGTGAATGGATTTGTTTTTATTTTTTAAAGGGTTTCTTTTGTTATGACTAGACCTGTGATGTCATTCATCAGAACTGTAGAATTCTCGTTATGGAAACAACTTCAGCCAATGCAGATTGACTGCTTTTCCGTCAGTCACAGACATAACCTGCTAGGGGTCATTGAGAGCATGTGTGGCTTGATTCTGTTAATACAGGCAGTAGTTTTCAGTGTCCAGACTTGAATCTACACTGCTGAGAGCCTGCAATTTATTATTCTATAATATTTTTTAAATGGTAGGATAGCTCTTTGAGGATAGAAATGACTTGTAGGTGGTTTTGGTTGTTTTTTTTAGAAATCTTCTTATTGCTACATCTAGACAGTTCAAATTAATACAATATTGATGACATCATTAAGATCTCTTGTACAGATATGACATTGTCATGATACCATAGGAAGAGAACTCTAAGCATTCCATGATAGTACTTGCAAGGAATTGAGTAGGGTGGGAGAAGTCAAAGGATCCCATGTGGTGATTGCAGAAAATCATACTGTGCGAAACACAGTGAAAGCACAAAAGTCTTAGTCATGGAATGCCAAAGTCTCAGTTAGCTCTTATGTGAAGCAGAGTTGCTTATAGGATGTATTCCACCATTTGCTTAAAGATCTACAGTGAGAGGGAGGGAACATATTATTTCATTTTTTGTCAAGCAAGTTAAAGATCCATATACCAAAGTAAGTTACTATTCAATATCTGGAGTTGTTAGAGGATTTTTTTGGTCAAGCATATTATTAAAAATAAACAGAAAAAATAATTTCAAATATGCTAGATAATAAATTGATTCCTACTTATATCTTATACTCCCCTCTCTCTATGAGCTATTTGCTGTATTTACTAAATAGATGCATGAAGTTTTGGTCTTGGATAGAATTAATTGCAGTATTATCCATAGAGGTTAAATAAGAAATGGCATAAATAGAATTCAAACAGCTTAATCATACCCCATAGTGAAAAAACACAATGAAGACAATAACCCTTCTTGAGATTGTTATTATGCCAGCAGTATGAGTCCACAACAGGGGTACACAAAATTCCATCTGGTATGTTTCACATATCCAAGCTACAATTAGCTAGAAATATTACAGGGATGCTGCATTTCCTGCTGTGAAAGAAAATACATTATTTTCAAGTGGTTTTTTTGCTATAGTATATTATAATCAAAGCATAATTATTATTAACTTTCAAAGGTCAACTTAGATGTACCCTACATTTACAAATTGACCCAGAAGGTAGATTTCAGTTTTTATTTATATTTTTGTCATCTTGAAAAAAATTCCTATTCTTTAGCAGTAAATAATTGGTGTATAGTCTTTATATCTTTACCCCAATACCTGACAATCCATTTGTAAAATAACAATAAATTGGATCATTCTGCGATGTAATTCAGTCAAGCTTGACTCTAGAAGACATGTCATCTACAGTAGTGTTATCAAACTCAAACAGAAATGGGAACCACCAAACTACATGAGGATCCCAGCAAACCTTGTATTTACTTAGTTAAAAATATAATATCTATATTTATTGAAATTTTTGTTTATCTTGTTAAATATTTTTCAATTACATTTCAGATTGCTTCAGGGGGTGTTTGGCCTTGTGTTTTACACCTCTAATCTACAGATAATGAATGTTTTTTGTTTAGAGGAGGCCCAAGAGCAGCCTACCTCTGACCCTGTTCATCCTAGATCTTACAAGAAAAATATTCTCTCTTTTTTTTGAGTTCCTGTTGAAAAATGAGGTAAAGGGGACAATAGATAATCCCTCTGCAAGTTGTTCACTCGAGGAACTTTCTTCCATTTTGGAATTCTTCTTTCTTGATAGCACATAGTCGTAGATGACAATTTTTATAACACTGAAATGAACTAAAAAAAGAAAAAGAACATATGTGTTGAAGTATCTAGAACAATTAAAAGTCAATTCTCTGACTTTGAAAATAATATCTCACATAACAAAATCAGTTTTTACTGTCTTGGGTATGCTCACTTAACATCTGCTCTCATTAGTATGCCCTTGATGCAAAAGTAACTGCTATAGGGATTACTCCAGGTGGTGAAAGTCTAGGTGTGACAGGAATATTGGCTTTGGGGGAAAGATAAATATGATGTCACAACCCTCTAGACATAGAAATGCCACCATTTTAACAAGATCAACACAGGAGACATTTGTCTATTTGTCATACATAACTGTATTATAGTCATCTGAAATTTTAGCATCTGTTCTGTATTTATCTACCTTCAGTAAAAAAAAAAAAAATATTTTGGATAAGTAAATAATGCCTGGCACCTGAATTTCCAGTCAGAATGAAATATTGTAACTGGTACAAGTGGTGGTTTTGAGGTCAATAGAATTCTTAAAATATAAACTGCATTTTATTAAATTCTAAAAATTTTAAATTTGAGATGCTTGTAGAATTCAAATCCAAATCTGTCCTAACTTCTCTTTAAGGATATTAATCTGAAATAACATGAATCTATTAATGAGATATTCATTCAACTAGAATAGTAAGAAAAATCATTAATTGCAGAAATTATAAAAAGTGATAGATGTATCTACTTGGTAATTCTGTAGTGAAATCACTAAGAACTTTTGCGACTTCTCATTAAAGCATTCTTACCATCAAAATTTTGTGAAATATCAATTTGATATTTAGATAGGATAACAAATTGAATGAAGGTATTAAATTATTTTGAGAGTCAATCCAATAATCACAGTTGTAGTTGCCAGTTTTCCAAAATAAAACTTAAATTGTTAACTCAAAGAAATGAAGGTACTGATTTTTAGTAAGCAGTTAGTCTTAGTGTGCATTAAAAAGCAAATTAACAGACTTTTATTTCAAGGACTTCAGGCTAGTGGTAAGGGTGGATGTTGTTTTGTTTTGTTTTTTACCTTTTATCTATACATGGAAAAATACTCTTGTTGATGCAGATACCCAGAGGTGCTGAAAAATCTTGTCCCCTGCCTAAAGATATTCTTCTTCTGCCATCTAGGAAACGCTATAAGTAATGGTTGTTTTTGCTCAATAGTGCTGAGAAGTACCATGACATGACATGGTGGATAGAGCCATGAGAACCAGGATGATGTGGACCCAGATCTCTCCTTTGAAACATGCTTGCTCTGTAACTTTGGTCAAGAAACTTCACCCCAGGGCTCTGGGCAAGTCTTTAAGACTCTAATTACAGGGAAGGTATTGATGTGCATTTGTAGAGGGAGTTCCCTATAATAGTGAAAATGCAGCTCTACTTCCAAGCACTACCCTGAACATTCAGTCCATGGTTTGTGAGAATTTTATCTCCAAGGGGTATTTCATTGTGGGTGATTATTGTTGTTTTCCCCAATTTGGCATCTCCTTTTGATCATTGGCTCTGATCCATTCTCTTTCTTAGGTGGCTTTATTGAAACTTACCTCTTCTTGGCCATGCCTTCTGGGTTCCTATAAACAATCTCTTGTTTTTGCAACACTAGATTCCACTGAATCTTAGACTCAACCCAATCTCTGACAGCTCTAGAAGATGAATTCCATGCATTTATTCTACTCATGATTGTCTTGCACCAATTAACAGTCACTGAAGTAGCAATTTGGGACCAGAGTATGGTCCATGAACTGTAATCAATAATGCTATACAGATACAACACAGTCTTGTTGTTGAAATAGTTATAATTGTAGGTATTTCATATGCTTAAGCATAAATGACAATACCTCTTATTTTTATGTTTATTAATTGCTTAAGGCATTATTGTAATGTAAATGGATACCTAAAATAATTTTCGAGCACATAGTTGGCACAGTGGATAAAGTGCAAGGTCTGGAGTCAGGAAGACTCATCTTCCTGAGTTTAAATCTGGCCTCAATATTTACTAGCTATGTGACCGTAAGCAAATGACTTAACCCTCTTTGGCTTAGTTTCCTAATCTGTAAAATGAGCTGAAGAAGGAAATGGCAAGCCATTCCAGTCAGTATCTTTGCCAAGAAAACCCCAAATGGGGTGACAAAGAGTATGACATACCTGAAAAACGATTCAACAGCAATAACAATGAGTAATTTTCAGTGTTATCATTCAATCCAATCTAATCTCTCTAGCATTTATTTATTAAATAACTTCTATAAATGAATATAGTGAATACAAATGAATAAAAGGTACAGGGGAGACAAAGAAAATAGAAAAAAATCTGTCCTCAAGAAACTTACTATCTTTACAGATTTATGATTTTATCTTTATAGATTTATAGATTTATAAACTATTATTTTCATCAGAATTTTTAGATCATCCCCACATTTTCTTCTTAAATTCCAAGTGGAATTAAAGAAAGAAAATGAGGAAGTAATTAGATCACTAGAATGTTAGTCTAAAATCTGTTTTAGAAAAAATAGATTTACTTTTTTTTATTTCTGCAAGCAATCAGTCTTAAAAATATAAAAGAAAAAAAGCACTTTTTACCTTTGTCAAGAAATTATTATTTTTTGTAGCCATTTACCTCTTTCTTCTCCTCTGTATTCCAAATATCCAAATATGGTGGATAGAATGTATTAAATTTTGAACTCTGAGAAATTTACCCCAAAGTCTACTAGGACAGACATTTATTAGTCCACATGACAGAAGTCTCTTAAAGTTACTGTAAGCAATGTGTTTGATTACCTTGCCAAACACCAACACCAGGAACTTAAGTTCTTTTCTGCACTATTCTTGTAACAGCAAGGACCCTGGCATACAAAGGAGGGCCTGCTGTACAAGTTCTTAGATCTCCTTTTCTAAAAGGGAAGCAACTGTTGAGGGGTCAGCAATCTACTTTAATCAAGCACATATATCATTCACTTAGTTCAGGGGAAAAAGTCAGCACCTTGAATTTCAGAGAAAATACAGAGAGAAATAAAGACCAACAGAAAGGGCTTCTGACTGTCTGACCATAAGCAATATATACAATACAGATCAACAGACAGTCTGACCATTGTATACATACATAGTTACCAGAGAGAGAAGCACCAACATCTGAGTTTTCAAAGCCAGGGGGCTCCTTAGTGGCTGCCCAGAGTCTCTTCTGGCCAAATAAACACTTCCAGTGAGTAAGTCCCCAAAACAAAACCTTACCTCAGAGTAAATACAGGTGTTTCAGAGTCAGAAAGTGTCATAAGCCTTGAGAACCAGTGCCTCATTAGAAATTAACAAAAAAATGTGGTCCTTCCTACAAAATAAATCTCCCCTAATCAAACTTCCCTTAATGGGTAGGCCTATTAATGAGTGGGGGAGATCTTTAACTCACATTAACATAATTAACATTATAGCTCTTTAACTCATAAGAGAAGATTCACTATCACACAAAGCCCTGGGATTGTGGGCAGTACAGAAGCAAGTGTGGCAATTCCCACATTTTGACCCCTAATCTTTTGCACGCTGGGCACACATGTCATATATATGACCTCTAGATAGTCATTCTCTTTAGGGTCTTTTACTTGTGGTTTTCTTGTATTGCCACAGAGGGTCATGCTTTTACTTCATAAGTGAGCACCCATCACTGATGTCCCCAAACCAGAGTGATTTGGTTGTAGTTAAAGCCATTTTTTGGCAAGCTGAATTGTCCTGCTGTCTCCAACGTTTTCAATAATCTATTTTGTTCATTGCAATTTGTGTCTTTTGTTGCAGACACAGCATAGTGTAGAACAGAGAACGTTGTGATAGGAGATCTAATTTTTAGGCCTGGCTTTGCTACTGAACAACTACGTGAACTTGAAGAGATTACTTCATCTTTCTTGGTCTCACTTCATCTGTAAAGTTGGGGGGGCTAGATAGATAAAAGACCCCTAAATTGCCTTCTAGCTCTAAGATTCTTTTTCTATTATACTACTCTTTTTTGGCAACTTTCTCTAATCAGTCCATTAAGATGAAGTAACCTTTTTATTTTCCTTTCTTAGAGCATAATGGATTGATAAGTATCTTGATAATCCCCTCCTTTTTCTTCTCCCTGTGGTGTTTGCTTTATTCCTTCTTCAGTTAAAATGTCAGAGATTGGAATGGGCCATGCTACTCCCTAAATGGCTTCAGCACATTTCTTTCTGAAAAGTTTGGGCTGGTTATGTAAGATCGTAGGGTTGAATTACTAATTCAAATTTAAAAACTATATTAAGCCTCAACAGCAATATATAATGCATTAAAGGTCCAGTTTGGTTGTTCTACCATCAAATTATTTTTTTCTTTTTTTAATATTTAAACTTAAATACTGAAACTTAAAGGCATAATAAAAGGAAAAAACATAAACCTAAATATAAAACAAGAAGAGAAAAAAACATTCTCTGTGGGCAGCAGAATGTAAAAGAGGATTCAAAATATATTGTAATAAATGTCCATTTCAAGAAAACCTATGTATTAAATACTATGCATTGTGCTGAGAGCTGTCTGTCTTGTCTTTGCTTCCTTGTAGGTTTTCTTTTGTTTTCTGCTGTGCACTTTTTACCTTGTTCTTTTTTTCCCCTTCCTCTGCCCTCTCTCCCTCCCCAGGCTACAATTAAGCATATACATTCATACATACATACATACCTAAACATATACTTTCCCTAACAGATTCTACTCCTAATTTTTGTTTTTATGTTTGTGTGTATCTCTTATTTCCTATCCCTCAGGTCTCCTCTACTTTACTTCTACCCACTACTTTGACATCCTATTACTTAACTTACCTCCCCCTCCAAGGATCCTTATTTTTTCTACTAATTAAAAAAGGTTGTTATATATTTTTTATTCTATCAATGTAATTATAATTCCCTCTTGCATGAATCTCTTTCTTATAAGAGAAGAAAAATAGTTAACTGAAAGCAACTGACAAAATTACAGGGTCCAGTAGCATGTACAGCAGTCTACGACCATAGCCCTCATCTCCTCTGAGAAGAGGGAAGCGTGTTTCATAAATATTGATGACTTTTTGACAAACACTATCTTTGGTTATAGAATGAATGTTGAGTTAACCTTATTTATGGGCTTAACTATATATGGCAAAGTATTGAAATACAACCAGATATGGTAAAGAGTCACAACCATGATACATGTAAATGTCCATATGTATCATCTGACCCAATACTCCTACCTGATCAGTATGTGTATTTATGTGAAGATAGATAATAGATTTCTCTACATACACACATGCATGTATATATGCACATATACACATGTATGTATATTGATAGACATATGTAGCTTTCTCTACACACATGAACACACAGAGAGACGTGATCAGGTAGAGACATTGGATGAAATGACCCATATGATCTTTTACATTTATAACATCTATCATCTATCTGTCTGTCTATCTATCTTTCTATCTATAGATCTATTCTGGCTTCTACTGAGACATTTGAAAGGATGGTGCATCTCTTCTTCCTATGGAATATCTTCTTCCATTTTCTTTTAGCACTACTAATTTTTAAGCTCCTCATTATTGAACTACTGATCTATCTCTCTATAACTTCAACCCACTGGCCACAGTTTTACCCTCTTTGGCCACACAGACTGCAGTGGCAATGTGGTAAGAAATTTATTGCTTATAGTGTCTGAGTAGTCTTTTATTTAGTTCAAAGGCTTCAGTATCTGGTCATTTTTCTTTCTTTCCTTTAATTTTTTTTCTCTATGGAGTCTAGGAAGGAGAGGCTGTTGTTGGCTCAGGTAAAACATGCATGTTTTCACAAAAGTCATCTGAAATCCAATTATCTGTTTGCTGCCTGTGCCGACCCCAGTACTGCACATTCATGATAATTATGTGTTGGTTCAGGTTCAGTTTGGATTTTTCAATCAGAGAACAAACTGATACTGTTTCTGCAATTACTAGAAAGGTCATGGCTTCAAAGGTTTAGACAATAGAAAAGCTGAGATGAAAATAGAATCTCCAGAAGGGTTTTGAAAACAAGATAGGAGGAATGAAACCTGAGGCCAACCTAGATGTCACGAGAAAGATAGAAGAAAAAATGAGAAAGTCCAAGTCGGGAATTAAGAAATGAATTAAGGCTTCAAGGTGGGAAAACAGCAAAAAAGATGAAAGGAGGTGTTGTTTTTCTCATTCAGATGGAAACTCCAACTCTATGGACTGCCTTCCACATGTTTATTGCACTTCCAAGTAGTGTCAGTACTATCTGCTTCAGGTTAAAACTCTCCATTGTTGATGTGCTAGTGGGATTTTCCAGTATCTTTATTGAGTTACAGAAATTGGAAGGGAGGGAAAGCACTGAAAGGAGCAAATTCAGAAGTCTCATATCCTTTAGAAACTCAGTAAACCGAGATTTAGCAATCTCTGTGAATATTCCAATAGAACAAAAACCTGGGATATCTTCTGTTTTTTTTCTTATCTTGAATTTGGGAGTAGCAATGGTCATTGAATGCTCAAAGTAGCTGAGAGAAATTGGAGGAGAAGGTAGGTCTAATGAGAGAACGTATTGTGCATTTCCCAATTCTAAAAGTCTGAAACTCTTGTTAATCTATGTCATCTTATAACTAAAACAAAGGAGGCATGGGGAAATTTTGGTTTTACTGAGTTGACATGTCTTGTTCTTTTAAAATATATATATATATGTATAAATGTATACATATATATGTATAAATGTATATATATACTTCTATTTATTTTGTTAAGTATTTCCAAATTACATAAAAACTATTTAACAATCATTGCTTTTTATATTTAGAGTTACAAATTTGCTCTCTCCTACCTGCCCCTCCCCTTTCCTTGAGAGGTAAAGTGATTTGATATCTATTTTATATTTGAAGTCATGCAAAACATATGTCTGTAATTAGCCACATTACTAAAGAAATTACAGGCAAAAAAAAAATACATCCAAGAAATATAAGGTAAACAAATAGCGTACTTCAATCTGTAGTCAAGGTTCATCAGTTCTGATTAGCTTTTTTCATCAAGGGTCCTTTGGGATTTGTCTTAGATTATTGTCTTGATCAGAGCATGGAGATCTTTAGCAGTTGGTATTGTGTACAATGTAATCCTGGTTCTACTTCCTTCACTTTGCATAAGTTCATATAAGTCTACTCAGGTTTTGTGAAATTATCCTGCTTATCATTTCTTATAACACAAAAGTGTTCCATCACAATCATATCCCATACTTTGTTCAACCATCCTGCAGTTGATGGTTAATCCCTCAATTTCTAATTTTTTGCCACCACAAAAGGAGCTGCTATAAATATTTTTGTACAGAGGGGTCCTTTTCCTTTTCTTTGATCTATTTGGGATATAGACCTAATAGTGGTATTGCTGTGTTAAAGGGTATGCACAGTTTTATAGTTCTTTGGGGGTAGTTCAGAATTTAGACCACTTCACAACTCCATCAGCATTAAATTAGTGTCTTGCTTTTTCCATATCCCCTCCAGCATTTGTGATTTTCCTTTTTTGTCATGTGAGTCAATATGATAAGTGTGAGGTGCTATCTCAGAGTTGTTTTAAATTGTATATCTTTAATCAGTAGTCATGCAAAGCATTTTTAATGTGATTATGGTAAGCTTCATTTTCTTCTTCTGAAAGCTGTCCTTTGACCACTTATTAACTGGAGAAGGGCTCTTATTTTTATAAATTTGGCTCACTTGCTAGTTTTTTGAGGAATGAACCTTTTCAGAGAAATTTGCTATAAAATTTTCCCCACTTTTTTAATTTCCCTTCTAACTTTGGCTGCATCAGTTATGTTTATGCAAACGTTTTTTAATTTCATGTAATCAAAATTGTTTATTTTACTTCTTGTGGTGCTTTTTTTTTGCTTATATACTCTTCCCTTATCCATAGATCTGACAGGTACATTTTTCTGGGGTCCCCAAATTTGTTGATATTACCATTTATGTCTAAATCATTAACTCTTTTAATCTTATCTTGGCGTTCACTGTGAGATGTTAGTCTGTGCTTAGTTTCTGCCAAACTGTTTCCAGTTTTCCAAGAAATTTTTGTTAAATGGTGAGTTCTCAGCCCAAAAGTTTGAATCTTTTGGCTTATGACTCATTTACCACTGTGTATTGTGTACCACATTTAGTTCTTATACTAGAATTTGAGTTATAGAAATCAAAGTGTAAGTTAGAAGAAGTCATCTAGTCTAACTAGTGTTCATTCTTATTTCTGTGTGCTACATTATTAGCTGGCATAGGTGCTGCTGTATCAGTTTTATCTTCCTGATTTTTAAAAATAATTATTGTTTATTATTACAAAGAAAGAAGAATAAAATATTTGTCCACTTTGCCCTTTCATTTACTATGATGCTCAATTCAGTGCAGCTCATAGCCTAGTTAAAGAAAATGCTCATTGGATTAATAGAAGCAGAATGAGAAGCAATGGCTTAAAAGATGCTATGGAAAACTAAAAATGGCGTTGCTTGTTACATCATTGTTAGACATGTTTGCAGTTGCCTGGTTTGATTAAATAAAGTGAATGCAACTTTGGAATAACCATAGGATATTATGTCAACCTTGTTAAGAACAGTCACCCAGTGTGCCTCTGCAGATACCTTTTCCTGGGATTTAAAAAAAAAAAGCTAGACTATGAAGGCAGTCATAGAGTAATGATGTCAGGGTTATTTATGTTTAAAATTATACTGGATATACGGAAAAGCAGGATAATGGAGCAGAATCCACATTTTAGAATCAGGAAGGTCTTTATTCAACTCCTGCCATTGACAATGTGCTATTTCCAGTCTGGGATCCACCATGGATAGAACTCTCAGTTGGACAAAATCACAGGTTTTTGCTTCCCGACTGAAATCTTATGCAGTGCAAGCAATTGTTTCTTGAGATAGTTTTTGTTGTCCAATAGGAGTGCTAAATTAGGACAATCAAGCATCGCTGCTATTTCCTGTCTAGGACTGTTCTCAGATTTCACACACAAAGGTAATTTTTTGAAGGATGTGGATAAATGGGAGAAAATGTTCTTGGTTAATGAAGGGAGATTTGGATGCAGTATCACTCGGACTTTTGAGAGAAATTCAGTGGAAGAAGGGGAGTGGGGATCAACTGTATATAGGCTAATATAACAACAGGTATAGTGGTACTGGAAGGAGGAATGGCTCATTCCCTATAGATGGTTAAGCTCAGGCACTTGGAAAGGAGTGCAACAGTCACAGGAATCTGGGACTTGGTGATATGGGACTCCCCCCCACCCCCTGCCCATTATGTAGCATCCTGGGTCAATAGTTGCCCCATGGAAGAAGCTCTCTCACCAACCCACATTGTTAACATTAAGGGTCAAGACTCCAAATGTTCCCAGGTAATTATACTCTTGTTTGTGTGGCTTAATTTTTCACCAGGGTTGAGGTGGTTTTGGCAGGGTTGGGCTGAGCTGTGGAATTTCTATCCTAAGGCAAGGTAGGATAGTAGGAAAGTAGGGGTGGGTGTTCAGACATCTGTGGTTATGATGATGATGATGAGGAGGAGGAGGAGGAGGAAGAGGAAAACAAAGAAAACTTGAAATTTACAAATGCAGAATAAGTGCATTTAGTGGCATTTAAGCTAAACCCACAGTACCCACAAAATGTAGTTGACAATCTCATTAAGTATATCATTATATTAAAACAAAACCATTCCTCCAAACTGTTTAACCAGAATACTGTCAACTTAGGAGTAAAAGCATGAAACTTATCAAATAAGATTTATGGGATACTTGGTATTTTTCCTTTCAACTCTGTTTTTTTTCAGTCATGTTCAACTCTTTATGACCCCATTTCAAGTCCTTCTGGCAGAGGTACTGGAATGGTTTGCCATTTCCTTCTCTAGCTTATTTTACATATGATGAAATTGAAGCAAACGGGATTAAGTGACTTACACAAGGTCATACAGCTAGTAAGTGTCTGAGACCAGATCTGAACTCAGGTCTTCCTAACTCCATGTCTGACATTCTATCCACTGTGTCAGCTCTCATAGTCACATCTGAAAGCTTTTAGGCCTGCATTTACTGTGCTTGAATTATTTGCCCCAAGCACATACTTTTAAAGAAAACAAACCATAAAACTAGTCTCTTGGGTGGTTTCACTCCTTTTCTCAAAGTATAGCTTAAGTGCTTTTTTTGCTCATATAAAACAACTGAGCAAGATGGAAGAAAGATGGAGAAAAGGTGGTGAATGTAACACTGTGCCTTTTCTGTAGCTACCAGAATCATCTCTACCATTGTCACTTTGCACCTTTTCCCCTTTATTTAGGGAACTCAAAGTGTGTGAGAGTGGCTTGTTTTTACAGTGTTCCCTCTTGTAGGCTGTTCATAAACCACACTCACTGCCGCATCAGGTATAGTCCTTAGGTGCAGAATGTTCACAAGGTCCACTTAAGTTATGTGAGTGCCAAGGGACAAAGAACACTCATTAGAACAATAGAACTTTTATGTAGTGGATCATATGGCCATGAAAAAAGATTATTGCTTCAGAGCTCTCAGTTTTTCAGGTGACACTAAAGCACAGAGAGGCCACAGGACTTACCTGAGACAACCCATATAGTAAGTCAAAGAGCTGTGATTCAAACCAACATTTTCTGATTGGAGATTTATTGGATGCTTTTCCCACCTCAAAAAGGCTGACTAACATTCATTACCCCTCTGGATCCTCACAAGAAACCTGTTTGGTAGGATAAGTATAACTATCTCAATCAGATGGATAAACTAAGGCTCAAAGAGAATGCTAGTAGACCTACTAGTACTACAGTCTAGTCCCTTGACTATCATGCCAGTATTTTTCTTCCATACCACCCCTCTCAGACCTTGAGCAATCTGGGAAAAGCCAGATTTGTAGTACCTTAGCTTATGGGTACATTATAAGCCTTAACCATATAATGACCAGCAAACAAAATAGAATGGAAACAGATATCATTTTATCCCTCATTAACTTTTTCCCCTTTTGCCTTCAGCATGTCAGTATATTATGTATGTACAAACATACTGGGATGGTCAGGTTTAGGTTTTTGAAGAGCACAGACAAAACCTCATTCTAAACAAACTCAGCTGTAGGATTTATTGGATGATCCATACAAACCACTTAGCTGTAGTCTCTCAGACAGAGTGAATACAAGGAGACATGCATGTATATCCATCTTGCTGGGTCCCTATCTTTGTGTGGCTCAAGGACGTGAGCCTGCATACATGTTTCCAGACCCAGGAAGTGGTCCCAGCCACCAGCTAGGATGTGAAGCTATTTTATGTTGTTAGACAAAGGGGGCTTGGGACTGTTTACAAATGCACCAGTCTTGAGTGGGTCAAATAAGGCCATCATACAGGGGTTGGTAGAACTCAATTGAAATCAGAAGCTGTATTCATAGATATTACTTAGTCACTCTGTCTTAATTTATATACCCTTCCTCCCCCTCTGAGTGAATGGACTGCCTACTAAACTGCATCATTAGATGCAGAATAAGGGAGTTATATTTCTCAAATTCTTGAATTTTTCTATTTCCCTCTGTCTTCCTAAATCAGAATTTTAAAAGGCAGTTTTCTTACCTGCTTTTGGGAAAGTGAAAGTAATTTGCTGATCATAAGAGAGTCCTTGGGCCTTTGGGACAAAGTATTTTTCCAAAGGGATGGAGTACTTATTCCTTTAAAATAAGGAACATCTGGTCTGAGAGAAAAATATAATGATAAATGATGCCATCCTGGTGAGCCAAATGTTATAAATTATGTGTATGTCTGTTTTCAAAGATAAAATAACAACCTATGGGTGTGTTCTACTGGGATTTTAGGGGGAGATTTTTCACACTGGAATGAGGTGTTATTTCCCTGAAAAATCAACTTGTTCTGGGCATTCTTTGTAAAGATCTTGGAGATTCCTTCATCTCTCTTCCTCGATGATTCTATAATGAAATAAGACATTCAGACCCTAGAAATGTTCTTATCCTGTGGCTGGAAAGGAAGGCAACAGACATTTATTAAGCTATGTTAACCACTTTAACAATATTATCTCATTTGATTCTCACAACAACCCTGAGATAAAAGTGCTATCATTATCCTTATTTTACAGTTGAGGGAACTGAAACAAACAGAGGTTGTTGTCCAGAGTTCCAAAGCTACTAAATATCTGAAGCTAGATTTGCACTCAGGTCATCCAGACTCCAAGGCCAGCTCCATTGTGCCACCTAGCTCCCTGGGCTATATGGATTTCCACACGCGTGCATTTTTAAGAGCTTACCTAGAGAAAAAGGCTAATCTAGATCAGAATGAGAAAATCCACATTGCTTACGGAATAAAAATGCCAAAGTTATGCTCTCAGATTGAAGAGAACCCAGCTGGAGATCTTTGTAGTGAAAGGACAGATGTTGGGTATTTGCCTGTAAAACTTTATTTCAGTTACAAAACTCTTCCCCCCCACCCCCTTTTTAATGGAGTGTAGTAGAAAGGGCCTTTGCCTAGGAATCAAGACAAGTGGGTCCCTATCCAAGATATGGCACCAAGTCACTGTGTGACTTTGGACGAACTAAACCTTTCTCAGCTTCAGCCTCCCAAAATTCAGACAACACGCCCAGCCCTACCTATATTCTGTATTCTTGTGAGGAATAAGTGAGATGTTAAAGCTTTGTAAACTATAAAAGTCTTTTATAAGCTTGATAAATTAAAAAATGATGTTATGTGCAATCTCATCTTATGCCAGAATTTGTCAGGTATTATTAGAACATCTTCAAGAATCAAGTGCTTATGCTTCTTGGAATATTTATCAGGTACAGGTGTCTTCAATAAAGTCAGTATTTAACCAATGAAAATAATTTGACTTGTAGTGTAAGTTGGTCATAAATTCAGATCAACATTGGCAATAGTTCTGGGTAAATATATTCCCAGAGGTATCCTATTAAATTGTTTCTGACAAAAAAGACAAAGTGGTTGATGTTTCCAGATTTTGTGTGTATTCATTTGTGTATACTATCAAGGTGCTAGAGAGTACAGATCTAGAAAATGTTTTTCTGTTTATCAAACCCTTTGAAATCCAATTTCAGTAACTGGTTTGATTTGAAGTACATTTCTTTGCTGAATTTCAGATTGATTTATAAGCTGCTGTGTGAGGTTGTATTAGTAGAACAGAAGGAGATGTGATTAGATTGGAAAGGACCATTTATATATGGAATTATCCATGAACAAAGTAGTTTTCCTTAATGTTATCTCTTCATAGTACTCTTTTTCAGAATGTGCATAATTGATATTGCAATAAGGACTTTATTGTTCCTTCTTACATAGCTGGTAGAAAGAGAGTGAGCATGTTAGAGTACCAGCATAAAGGCTCAGGGTTGTAAAACGTGGTTAATGATGGTCTGTTTCATAAAATTTTTTATTCATTAGAAAAAAAATATTTTCATTGTAAATGGACCAAGAAACTCAGGTAGCCTGAATTCTGCATTGTGCTCTGAGCTGCAGAAGTAATAATTAAACAAATAGTACCCAGTGAAGCCTTGTCATGTCAATCACTTTTTTCTATTTCAATAATTACTTCTAGAAAATAAAGAAGCTACAGATTGTAGGACATCGGTTTACAAAGAAACCCTCCTGTATACTGGCTTTAGGCTCCAGCTGATTTCCAAAATAAAATTGTTAGTTTTTCTTGTAACTGTAGTAGATTAATTGCCAGCATAAAGATGCCTGTCATTTATATATGACCTTCTATTTCTGGCTAACAATTTTAAGTGAGAAAAAAAAATCAAAATAATATAGAGTTCTGTTCACATTGGAAATATAGATTTCCTTTCTTTTTGAATTTCAGTTCCATAATGAAGATCATAGACATATATTGGGAAGGGTCCATATTGGCTTTATGTAGGAACATAAACATTGATTCATTCAACAAACAGTTAATAAAAGATGTTATAATCACCTACAAGTGCAGAAGGACCCTAGGTGGCATGATGAGGTCAGGAAGACCTTAGTTCAAATCTGTCCTCAGATACTTAGAAGCTGTGTGATCCTATGCAAGTCGCTTAACTCTGTTTGCCTCTGTTTCCCTGTCTGTAAAATGAACTGGAGAAGGAAACGGCAAACCACTCCAGTATCTTTGCCAAAAAAACCCTAAATATCATCATAAAAAATTGGATACAACTGAACAACAAACAAACAAAGAAACGTGTGCATGGTGCTACTTTGAATAATGTGTTCTTGTAGTATGATACAATGCGGAAAAGTCCTAGTTTCAGTGTCCAGTAGTATGAACTTGAATCCTACCTCCTGTATATAAAACCTAATGATCTTGGGCAAGTAATTTATCTTCACTGGACCTCACTTTGCTTAACTTTAAAATTAGAAATTGTGCTAGATGACATCTAATGACTCTTCTAGTCTTAAACCTACAATCTTATTCTAGTACCTCTCAGGATTGTTGTGAGTATGTAATGAGATATGTTTGTAAAGTGCTTAGTATAGAGCCTGGTATGTAATAGGTGCTTAATAAATGCTTGTTCCTTTTCTTCCTTCCAATATTTCGATTTGAATATCTTTGACCGAAACTGCAGAATAGCATCCACTGAATCCAGGAAATATAAGTAGGCAGCTTTGCAGTCTTCACTAGCATAACTTCCTCCACAGTAATGGTAACATCTATACCTTCCCTCCATCCCCACTGCCACTGCCATAGTTAGGGCATTCATTACCTATTGCTTCTCATTATTTCAAGAATTTATTTCTCTGTGGTTGGGGGACAAAATTGTAAAGGCTATTGCAAAACTAGACTTCTTGGATTCTCATTAGCTTCTTTACTCCTGCTTTGACTCATATCTGTCCTTTTCATGTAGAATGTCCTCCATTTCAAAGGTTTCACCACATAACAAATATCCATCTTGTACAAGAACCAAATCATGTGCAGTCATTTTTTTTCATAAAGTCTGTGCTGATTTATCAGCAAGAACTCACCTATCTCTTCTCTAAATTATGGACTTCATTTCTTAACGATGGTTGCACGCTGTCCTAGCATTGTGGATGTTTGTATCTATGCCTAATTCATTGTATTCTGCCATATCATGTAGTACAGTGCAATAAATATTGGCTGAATTAATGAATGGATTTGCAAAGGAAAATATATTTGATCAGTAAATATTGGTTCATTTATGTCATCAAGGCACTGATTGGGTCTTTTACAGTGAGGATCCCTTTGGAGTGTTGGTGGGACTAGAGGCCTATTGAAATATCTTCCAATTCTCAAATTCTGGGATCAAGATGTTTCTGATCTAATGTGTAAGGTCTGTCTTCTGATGGGTCAGCAGTCACAAAGTAGTAGCTAGTATTAGAAGACTATGTATGTGAAAATATCAATTATGATACTGCAGAAAAATTTAATGATTTTTTAAAGGCTTCATTTCTGAGCATCATTTCTCTTATGAACAATTTTGTCACTGGCTAATCCCTACCCTAAAAAGTGAAAGTGAAATTTAAAAGCAGAATAATGCCATGGATCATTCATTTGGAATTTGAAAGAGCCTTGGACACCACAAAGTTCAATATTCTCGTGGTTTTTTGTTTTCTTTCGGGTTTTGTCTTTTTCTTTTTTTGGATGTGAAAACTAAGGCTCAGAGATGTAAGATGATCTGTTCAGGGTCAAACAACTCTTAAGAGATTTAAGTGGGATTTAAATGAAAATCTTCCTTTCTCCAAGTTCATTCTTCTTTCTGCCATACCATACTAGTACAGCTTGCTTATTTTTACAGATGCTAATGTTGTCCTCTTTCATACAATAAACCTTTGGGAACAGGAACATTTCATCTTGTTGTGCTTTCAGACATATTAAACACTGCAACTTACAGAGAACAAAATCATGCATGGGCAGATAAAAGTATTTTTTGAATCCCATAATCTTTTTAATACTTTTAGTAAAAAACATCATTCCAGAAGCATATTTTCCTGAGAAAAGCAAGGCTATTCTATTGCTAAAGTATTTTAGAACTAACCCTGGGGAGGTAAAGTTATGTAGGTGTGTATATGCTTTCTGTCTTCCTCTCTCCAAATGTTTCGTTGATTCAATACATCGTGCTATTGAAGATATGAAAAGTTGTTACTGGAGAGATTTTTACAGCTCTTTTAACATTGAAGATGCAAACACTAAGGAAAACTTTGAAAGAATCATGGCCTTATTTTAGATTCGCAGAAGTGTCATCTGATAACATGCCTAAAGAAGTGATGATCTCACTCAATTCTGACTAAATCAGATCATATCTGGAATACTGCTGTTGTCCATTCTGGGGAGAGAGTGTATAGAGTCCAGGACTTCATAAATTTTTCCACTCCTGACCCCTTCAGTGCTTCTTAAACTGTGGGGTCAAGACCCCACAGTTTTAGAAGGACTAGATAGACTTCGGAAATGAATCTGGAGGGGAATGACCAGGATATTAAGTGGAATGCCATTAGGAAGAGCAGTTACATAAAGATTTACTGAATGCTTTATTACTATTTATTAAATAATACCATGCCAAGTATTGGGGACAAGAAGATGAAACATTGCATGGTTCCTGCCCTCAAGGGGTTATAAACTAATATTTCATGCTTTTAGTTCAATAATTAATTGGGAGGAATTGTAGCCACATGGTAGAATTGTGTTATTCAACCTAGCACAACCCTTTGCTTATAGTAGGAATTCAATATTGAATTTTAATTTGAGATCTTAGATCAGTGATTCCTAATTCAGGTTAGAACCTGCAAGGAACTACTGATAAGAGAGCAGAGGGAATACCCAGTTACCTTAAGAGGCACACAAATTTTCAAAAGTAAATTATTTTATTTTATTTCACTTAATTTCAATTGTATTTCACATATGTTGCATATAAAACCTATGTAGCACTCTCAGGATAATAGGGATGCGTTGTAAGACAGTAGATATCAGTTTTCAAGTATCTAAAGGTGTATGACTCAGAAAAAGTAGTAGACTTGTTGTTTGTTGTTCCAGAGAGAAGATGAAGGTCGAGAGGCAAAATTTGGCTCAATAGAAGAATTTCCCAACATTGAGAGCAGGCCAGTATCAAAATAGGCAGCTTGGTAAAAGAGTGAGTTTCTGGTCACTGGAAGTTTTCAAGATGAGGCTGGCTGGCCTCTTTCAGATACATTGTCAAAGATATTCCTGTACATATGAGATGTATAAGAACATCCCCAAGATGTTTCTCCCAGCTCTAATATTCTATGATTATATGAAAATAAAATAACTTGGTATGCTAGCTCTTCCCAAGTAGTTGAAAATTTTCCTTAAGTTTATAGAAACAGTAAGAAAAGAACGTAAAATCATTGATCTGAAGGTCAAAATACTATGGAACTTTCCTCAAAAAGTTTTCAAGCCACTGACTTGGGAAAGATACAGTAGTTTCTTGTGAATGCATATGAATCCTAATTATTTATCTGTAATAATCTAGCTGAATCATATAGGATCTTAATGCTACTAAAATGATTGTGATATCAAAATAGTTTTCATATTTTAATGCCACATAATATCCATTAAGACTTTAATTACAATGCATTATTTATTCAATAATGAGTTTGTGATTTATATGTATTTGTGTCAAGATACTGAAATGGATTTGTGACCTCATCTATTTGTACTTCCCTCCAGTGATGTGGATGACAACTCATCTCTGTCTGCCCATTTTGTTCTGTGTGGCTTTTCTATCTGTCTTGAAAGTGAGAATCTAGCTAACATCTTAGAGGCCTTCCTTGCTTTTTTCTAACAATGAAAGGGTACCAGTGGAGTACTCTGTGTACCAGATTTCCATTGTTTTTGCCACATGATCAGCCAATATTCTCTTCCTGTAGCACAATTCCTCAATGATTCTTTTATTACTGTTCTCCAGAGTTTCTCATTGATTATGTTTTACAGCCCACTTATATTCAGTATGCAATGCTCTATCGTCCTCTGCATGGTACTTATTTTAGTTTTTCAGAGGTAGTTATATTCTCTTTTTCTCCACTATGTAGCAACATTGATAATGCTAATGTTGAAAAAGTGGGCCTTTGTTTTCATGAAATCAATAAAGGAACTTTACAATTTCTTGAAAGCAATCCAGTCTGCCTTTTCACTATCTATCTGTCTGTCTGTTCGTCTGTGTCTGTCAGTCTGTCTGTCTCTCCGTCTGTCTGTCCATCTGTCCATCCAACTGTCTGTCTTTGTGTTGTGACAAATAGTCATGAATTAACACACTGTGAGTACCCTTGAATATGAAAAGTCTCTCAGAATCATGGAATTTGAGATCTGAAATGTGAAACAACCCCCATCTAGTCTAGTCCATCCTCTGCTTGAGAAAGATTCCTACTATAATACACCCAACAAGTGGTTATCTAACCTTTATGTGAAGGCTTTCAATGAGAGATAACTCACTTCCTCTTAAGGCAACACATTCTAGTGCTGAAAATAGCAATTTCACTTTCAAAATGCAATGAGACATGGGATTCGTGAGACAAATGTGAATTTCTGAAAGTGGTGTGGCTACATGTATACTGAGTGCATTGCTACTGCTGTCCTCACAGTGTTAGGTGAAAGTGAGGGGGAGACCAAGAGCGTGGTGAGTGGATGCCCTGTAGCTAACCTATGGGAAGACTTAGATAAGAATCTCATAAGAAGAATTGTGCCCTGCATCAATGGAAGAAACTTCTGAATCAGTAAGATCACAGATACATTTTTGGATTTGAATACTTGTGCTGTCTTTTCATATCATAAATAGATATATTTTCTGTCACCCAAGTTCTTTAATCAGCAAGTCTGAAATAGGGCTGTCCTAAAGTTACTGGTTGTGACTTCCTTGTGAATAAAAGGTGATGTGTTATGGGTAGAGTGCTAGGTCTGGGGTTAGGAAGACCTGACCTAAATCCAACCGCAAATCATAACTAGCTTTATGACCTTGGGTAGGTCATTTAATCTTTGCCTCAGTTTCCTCAGTTGTGAAATGGGAGTAATATTAGTTCCTACCTCCCAAGATTGTTACAAAAATCAAGTATGCTATATAAATACTACTTGCGATGATGGTGATGTTTGGGTTTGGGTAGTGGAGTGTTCAGTTAGAAAGAATTTCCCTCATTGGATGGGATTGTGGAAAGAATTTTCTATTTAACCACTTTACTACTAGTATTATTAATATTCAAAAAAGAAGCTTGGTCATTCTTCTAGATATGAGGGAGTGGGGAGAAAAGTGGGGAGGCAGTTTGTAATGGTCAATGGGGTATGCTGATAAATGTTTAGCAGCCAGCTCTTTCAAAAAAGATGATCTGCTCTTTTAAGTTTAATCTGTATTATTAACATTTTCTTAAGTCTAGAAATCAATAAAACAAAATAAGCCCTGGTTTGTAGCACTTCCAAATTTCCAAGGAACACATGTTCACACTGAAAATTTACCAACTGGTTCTCATGAACCACTATAAACTGTCTCCAGCAAATCCCTGAAAGAGTATTGGCCTTGGAGTCTCCATTTGAATTTCAGTTCTGATGTGTTTTATCTGTGCGTGCTTTAGCAATTAATTCATTTCAACTTTTGGAATTTCAGTGCTCTCACCTAGACAATGGGGTAATAGTACCAATATTACTTAAGTTGATGTGAGGAAAGTATTTCAAAAAGAATACAGAGGCAGCGAGGTTGTACAGTGTATAGAGAACTGGCCCTGAAGTCAGGAGAACCTGACTTCAAATCTGGCCTCAGACACTGCCTCAAAAAAAAGGACAATAAAGATGTGAGGTAGGATAATAATGATGACAGTGGTGATAATGATAATCCTTTAACATGTGGAAGCAAACCCTTATTGAGTTCTACGCTACGTCAGTGAGTAACTCTAAAGTACAGAAATCTCAATAGGTGGCATCTGGCTGCCATTTAACTGCTTTGAACAAAAAGGAAGGCTTTTCTCTCCCTTTGTTTCTTTAGATGTAAGAGAAAAATCAAATGGAATATTTCATTTTTGGCTCAAAAGCAGAAGGTAGCTGGCCTCGTTGCTAGTATAAAATGTGAATTAGAAAATACATTTTCTCCCTCAAATTTTTTGTGGAATATTTCAAAGGCCTTAAATGGGCAATGCTTTATTGTAGACCCAGTTCATCATTTATAGAACATTTATTACAAATTTTAGTATGGTTTCATAAAGCTGTCACAAAAGGAAATAAATGAGGATAGAGCTAATTGAAACAATGTGTCATAAAAAGCTTAAGACTCTCTTTAGAATTATTTAAAAATGTACAGAAAATGTACCATTCACCAACTGTTCATATAACCCTGGATTATATAGGGGCTGTTTATCTACTGAGCACATTTTACTTTTGGCCCATGTTTAAATACAAAGCAGGCTCACTGGGACTATTTCTAACCTCTCTTTTCAAGCTTCCAACTGTACTTCCAACCACTTCCCTCCTACTTGATCACTTCAAGTTTTACTTAACTGAGATGGGGGCCATCTGTGAACATGTGAGTCTCTTGTGTGGCATACCACTTAATCTTTCTACGGCTCCATCCATTCGTTTTCTCATACTTCCTTCCCATCTCAAAGGATAAGGTGGAACATTGTTATTCTCTTTATTGTATTGCTACTTCTGTTTCTTTCAGTCTTTTTCTGAACTTTTCCCCATTCATCATTTCTCTTTCGCATCTTTAATTTCTCCCTCTTTCACTACTAGCTTCTCCTTTTCTACTTATAAACATGGTGGAATCTCCTCTAACCTGGAAAAAGACAATGTTTCCCTTGATCCTCACTGTCCCAGCAAACCATCACCCTGTAGCCTTATTTTTTGTCTGTTAAACTATAAAAAGGAATCTATCTTTCCTCCCTCCATTTTCTTGGTACTCTTAGTAACAAATAGTCTTAATTCTGACCCCATTCACCATCTGAGATTATGACTTCCTTCAGCATCTCAAGTTACTTCTTCATTATTGAATCTAATGTCCTTTAATCAACCTTGACCTTCCTTAAACTTTTTGAAGCATGTGACATTGTTGATCATTCCCATCTCCTGGGCATTCTGCTGTCATAGTTTCTGTGCAATCCTCTTTAATGATTTGTATCCTATTCATTCAATATCATCTTATTAAATAAGTAAGCAATTTATTAAAATAAATAATCTATTAGTCAAACATCACTTTTTTTTGGTCTTCTTTGCTATTTACTTTTCCTCCTCCCAAGTGTGGATATTCTTCAAAACTCTGTGACATTATTTTCTTTCCCTGGCAACTTCCATGACCTAATTACCATTGTTATCCTGATAGATTCCAAATAAAAATAGTTCAGATCCTCCCTCATTAATTTTTACCTAGATTATCACAATAGTCTCCTAATTCTTTCCTTATCTCTTCTAGTCTCTATTTCATCAATCATAAAGCTGACAAATAATAGTTGTTATATACCATGTCACTTTCCTGTAACTATCTATGACTGGCCTATGAGAGAGACACAACAGATACTTATCAAACACCTAATATATGTAGTACCCCATGCCAGGCACAGGGAGAGCAAAGAATCTGATGCTACAAAAAAGAATATCCTTTTAGCAGTCACATAGGAGAGCAAAGAGAGTACTGTTGTGAAGAAGCTGTTGGGTGAGAAAATATTCCTGGTGAAGGAGTGTCAGAGTGACAGAGATAAAGGAAAATTGGAATGAGGAATAAGTATATCCAAACTCTCAAGCCTGATATTTAAAGCTTTTCATGCATGATATGGCCAAAGAATATTTTTCTAGCATTATTTTAATCAGCTCCTTTCATGAATTTCTTGATCATGCCAAACTGTGTTCCAATCTTGTCTTCTCCTTCTTTCAAGAAATTGTGTAGGCTCACCTACATTCCTGGAATGCATGACATCCATATTTATGCTTGGTGAAATCCTTTTTTTCCTTCCAGGCCAAGTTCAAATAGCATCTCTTCCAAAAGGCCTTTTGTGATCTTTCTGGTTTAAGACATTCCCCGCCCCCCCCGCCCCCGCCAAAACACACATAGACACATCCCCCTCCCAACACACACACACACACTCACACACACACACACACACACACACACACGCACGCACGCACCATTTTCATTTATACCCTTCCCTTTTGTATCACCTGACCTTGTACACAGACCTCATCACCATCATTAGAACATAAACTTCTTGAGGAAGGGATTGGGGATTTTTTTTTCATTATGTTCCCAGGGTCTTGCACATAGTAGGCACTTACTACATGTTATGTGAATTGAATGAAAATATTCCAGTTCTAAGTATAATTTGGACCTTTTCCATTCAACAAGTAATTATGGGGCAGTTATGTATTTGGCATCGTTTCACTGGTGTCTCCATCTATGAATGGAGAGGAAAAGACATAGAATTCAAGTCAGTCCTTAATTAGTTGCTTGTTAGCATACCTTGTAGGACCTTTAGTGGAAGAGAATATTTGACATAAATGAAATGTAGGTATTGTCCTTGGCTGGCAATTATCATAAACCTCTGTACCATTGTAGTCCATTACCATGGGTGATAAGCTACAAATCTGTGCACTTCATTTCATAGTTGAAAGAAATTAGCTTTGATTAGTTACATAGATTCTTTCACCCTCTTGTAATTTCAAATCATTCTCTGCAGTCCTTACCTTAGGCAAAGATTCCATTAAAACATATAACTACATTTTTGGAATTAATTTGATATTATCAATGTATTTATTAGTTACCTTTTAATAATTCTCTAAAATTGGAGTACTAGGTAACTGAAATTTTACCAATCCTACATAGAGGCAGTTATTGTTTCTAAAAATCCCTTTGAAAATTGGAAATGTGCTTCTAAATAGGAAGAAAAGGAGTGCAACATATAAACTATTCGAATGGACTAGAAGTTGGAAAGAGATATGACATACCTAAGCATCTCAGAACACCTGTGTTTTCCCAGCGGGTTATCGCTTCCCCTATCACAGGTAGCTGTAAGGGCAATTATCTCCTTTCTGGTCTTTCGACTTTCGGGTAACAGCTGTTGATAAATGGTAATTGAGTTTTCCCAGGGTGTCTAAATAAGAAAGGGCAGGTCATCAAGAAATACAGCTGAATTCTTTTGTGTTACATTTTCCTCAACTGAATGCTTTCTAGTCTGTTTCTTTTATTTGGTTTTCAAGTCTTAGATTAATGTCTTTGCCAGAAAGGTTGGAAAGACTTGAATTTCTTTCAGAAAGTTTGATCATTTTCTCATGAGATACTGATATTACTTGTCTTCTAATTTGTCAATATTGCAAAAGACAGGGAATAGGAATCAAAAAGCAAGATTGGTCATTGTTCATTTACCCCACAGTTTACAGGGAAGATGAAAACAATATTCTTGATGGAATATGTTTGAATCTGAGTGAAAATTGTTATTTAGTTTTAAACCCCTTCTTCCAGGGGTTCGTAATTTTTATGACCGTAGAGAACTGGTGTATGGGAACTTTTCCCACAGGTAATCAATCAGTCAATTAATCTACAGGAATTTATTAAGTTTATAATATGCAAGGCATTATCCTTAGATCTATGTGTGTAAAGACAATATAAACCAGTCACTTCCCTCAGAAAGGTTTCATTTTAATAGAGGAGACAACATGAATATATTTAAGTATATATGGAATATGTATAAAATGGATACAGTGTAGTTTTTTAAAAGACTTTGCTAGCAGCAAGGAGGATTTGGAAAGGTAGATACATTTTCTGATTTAATAGAGAAATGTTTAAAAGTTATCTTGGACAGGTAGAGATTAAGTGACAGTTCTACATCACAAAGTTATTATCAGAAGTGAGATTTTCATCTAGGTTTTCCTTACTTCAAATCTAGCACTTTATAAACTATGCCAGACTACTTCTTAAAAAAGAGTGTACACCCTTAAATAATCAGTCTAAATACCAATAAGAATATTTTTTAAATGAGAATTTATAAAAAAATAAAGATTTTATGACCTAGACATGGAGAAATATGAGATAGAAACATAATAGAAGAAAATTTAGAGTTATCTCTATAAAACAGAGATGTACCAGATTTGATAATATCCTATTTTAAAATTAACTTTGCTACAGTCACCAAAACAAGGAATTCAAACCGTGGTTAACTGTAAAGAGTAATGGAAAGGAGCATTAGCTAGGCATGGTAATTCAAGCCTGTAACCGCTGCTGCTGAGGGAGGCTCGTGGATCTCTTAAGTTTAGGAGTTCTGAGATGAAGTAGGGTTAAATCTGATTGTATGTCACCAATATGATGATTTCCCATCCCCAATATGATGAACTCCCAAGTGATGGGAATCTAATGTGGGTGGGAGAACTCCCCCATTCTGGAACCTGCACAGGTCAGCAGTGGAATCAATCAACATTTATTTGCTGATTGGCTCTGTGAGTGGCTGCTGTACTTCTAGTCTAGCTGACATAGAAAGACTGCCTCAAAGAAACAAACAAAAAGAATGGTGGGTGTAAGGAGAGGACAGCCTGTTAACAATTACAGATAGCTAAAAAGTAGAATTATTAATGGCAGATAGAAAGGAGATATGTTACTCATGAAGTGAGGGTAAAAGCTGTACTGGCATCTAAGACCCAGAGCAAGATCTCTATTGTATTGGGTGAATTAATGGAAACACGTGGGCAAGGGTCACATTGGAAAATAAGAAAGTAGCAGTCCATGCTGGTGGAGGGTCTTTTGCACAGAGGAGCGTAATAATCTAGTAAAGTACCATTGCACTACCTAAACATTCCTGAAAGTGACAGTTAACCTGCTGGGCCATCACCAGCTGTCTTGACTTTTGTCTTATAACTGGATTCTGACGACTCTGAAGGAGATAGTAAAGCTGATGACTTTGTGTAACTCTGCCTCACCTCAGTCCGATTCATGCACAAGTCAAGACATTGCCCTCATGATGTCATAGGTCCTCTTTGAGAATGAAGAACAAATCAACAGTCTGTGACCATCCACATATAACCTTATTTTAATAGATTTATAGGATTTCTCAATGGGATAATCCATAAAGCTCTTTTTGACTTCCCAAAATCACTGTAACTAGGAGGCACTTATTTTATCCCTTGCAATATACTTGCTTTTTCTTTTGTAGACCTGTTCTTCTCAGCATGGCATCATAGGAAAAAAAGGATTAGACCTAAGATCAGAAGATTTAAGTTACTCTATGGGTCCTATCAGTAACCAGCTAAATAACCACAACCTATTTTCTCATCTGAAAAATGGGAGTGATATGGCACTTATCTCCCAGGGATGTTGTAAAGAAAATACTTTTTTTGTAAAAAGGCAAAGCATTTTATGTATTTAAGCTATTTTCATTGCTATTACTTCAAGTGCCGTTTTTTTGCTACTCTCCCTGTGACCTAAGAAAATTAGCTATTTCAGGTTTTACAAAATATACATTGTTATGTACCTGCCAGTTTTCATATTATGTAGACTTTATAAAACAAATGATTCTGCTCCTTTATTTCTGACATAGCATTTTGAGAGTGAGTTTATGTGAAATGCAGTAGACAAAATATAATTTATCATGTTCAAAACACGTTCAGACATATAGCATCTTGGTTTCTGGACAATGGACTTTGAGCAACTTGTTAAATCTTCTCCAAAGTAATTTTTCCACATTAGATTATGCTTTTAATATGGATGAAAAAACTAGCTCTACTCAGGTACTTCTCTCCCACCTGTGTTCCCCAGTGGCTATTATTTTCAGACTTCCTATAAACAATATGTTCTTTCATACTGAAAATTTACTTATTTCTTATCTTACCTATATTTGTTAGCTGTTTAAGGGCTGCAATTATGCCAAATTAGCTTTGTGTTCTCAAAGTCTAGCATAATATCAAATATGAAGTAGGTGTATGAAGATGTTTGTTGAAAAGAATTTATTTTTTAAAATGAGAAACTTCATTGTGTAATTTTTCTTGTCTGTGATATGAATACATATTGAGAACAAAGCATTTGGACAAGAATTTTCTTTGTTATTGATTCTGAAAGCATCCTTATAAAAGACTTTTAACTTATATTTTAAAAATATATAAAAGTCATTGACAGATACAACCATAAGGAAAGCTTTGTTTAATTTTCCTCTGATTATTGATAGCAAATAAGGCTTTGGAGATGTTTGCCCCAAATTTGTGTCATTGCAGAATAGAAACGGGAAAAAAAAAATCCCCATAGGCATCTTTGAACTACTCTTTACAGATGACATTGGACAAGTTAATTAATTCTCGTTGCGTCTCAGTTCCTCATTTGTAAAGTCATAAGATTGTATTAAGTGACCCTGAATTTCATCTCTATACCTATGAGGTTGTGATCATATCAAGTACCAAACTACTACAAGGCTCAGACAAGGCCTCCTAAAAGATGTCTAAGACCTTAAAGAGGCAGGCCAGCCATTCATGTTGTAAAAAATGGAATGTATTAAGGAAACTTGTAGTCATGTCACTGCATGAATATTTGTCTGGACTCAGACTTGAATATAAGCGGAAGCTGAATTTCATTTAGGGAATTGCTTCAGTTCTTTCGACAGAATCTTAACACAGAATCCATCCTTGCAGCACCAGCATTCTCAGAATGATGTTTTCGGAGAAAAAAATTGTGGGATTTGTACGCATCACTATTTATGAAGAAGAAAAATTTTCTGTGACCCACAAGGGCGATGGAGGAATAAATACTGGGCTTGGATTTGTTACTGGTCCGTACTGGCATGGAAGAAACACCATGATATCATGAGGAATTGATCAGAAGAGGAGGTGGACCAGTCATACAGGAGGAATATGATAAGACAGAAAATGCAAGGATTGTGCTGTTATCCAAAAAACATCAAATTAAAGGACTTTAGTATGTTGGGCAGATATACTGTAGAGTAGGTGTGAGAGGATGATGACACGCATAGCATAGTCAGGTACAGGCTGGAATCAAACTGGTGGGAGGAATACCCACAGTGATGAGATTGGAGGTAGAGGGAAATACCAGTGAAGGGTATTGCATAAAGAATGATATACATCTCTAATGACTGTAGTGTGAGTGTGTGTGTGTGTGTGTGTGTGTGTGTGTGTGAGAGAGAGAGAGAGACTTTAATAAACTAAAGGAATTCACATGTTTTTCCCCTAGGATTGTTCACGTGTAAAATATTTAATTCAACAAAGATTCTCATCCATTAGACAAAAATCCTTATGTACATCTACAGAAAAGAACTCATGTATATGACCTTAACTAGGTCACATTAATGCAAACACTGCATGTATCTACAAGCATATCAAATGTATCCTCAGTATTCACTATAATTGTAAATATATGAAATCTTTTTATGTATGAGAAGTCGAGATACTTATGGGTAAAATGATTTTAGACTCACTCTACACAAAATAAACAAATGAGGAATTTCATATTCAATACTCCCTCCATCTATGCCCTCCCCCTCATAAATATCCTTCATTTGGAATAAAGGTGAAGGGAGGAGAGACAGTTGCCATGGTAAACTTGCATTTTCAGTAAGTCAAGTGAACTTGCTGTGTATGAGTCAAAACTAAATGTCATATCTGATTTTTCCAGTTCCAATATTACTTGTCTTTATTTCTGGGAAGCGTGCATATTTTTCCCCTAGATTGGTCACCTCTTTTAGAAACATCTGGCTAGGAGGGATGACACTTGTAGACTCCCTGGCCCCTATCTAAATTTGTTCTCATCTTTGTATAAATTATTGAAGTGAAATCTAAAATTATTGCAGGCTGCTGTAGACTTTGAGGGCTACTGAAAAGAACTTCAGAAAACTTCTCTTATCTCACTTTCCTTTAGATAGCCTCTATTCCAGCAAAAATAGACTATACTACTCTAAATTCCTCTTTCTTATCCTGCCCTCTTCGTTGACTAGACTTCCTTCCTTCCTTCCTTCAAGGCCCAACTCAGGTGTTAACTCCTTTCTAAACGCTTTCAGCTGATTCCAGCTTAAATCCCACCACCGATTTTATAACCTTGTCTTGATTTCTTCTTTGTACTGTTTCACTCTCTCTTGTATCCATAGTTGTGCATGTATGTGTTCTTCTCCCCATTAGACTGTAAGTTCTTTGAAACAGGGACAGTTTTGTTTTTGTCTTTGCGAGGCCTTTTAACCCTTCTGGCATCTGTCCTGCACGTTTCCATTACCCTTTGGACAATTATAAACTTTATTCCTTTATAGGTTGTAGTGTTCTGTGACATAAGCTATACAACATTACTGGAAAACAGTCATTAAAAGAACTTTGCAATTTCTCCAAAGCAGTCCAGTCTGCTATGTTAAATCTGATCCTGGCTCATTGGACTTTTGCAGTTTCTATCCAAGACAGACTGACTGAGCTGTACTGTTTGTCCATCAGACAGTTTTATTATTGTTGTTGTCATTTTCCAGTCCCATCTGACTCTCAGAGACCCTCTTTGGGGTTTTCTTGGCAGAGATACTGGAGTAGTTCACCATTTCCTTCTCCAACTTCATTTTACAGATAAGGAAACTGAGGCAAACAAGGTTAAGTGATTTATTTGCCCAGGATCACACAACTAGTAAGTATCTGAGGACAGATTTGAACTTAGGAAGTTGAGTCTTCCTGACTTCAGTCCTAGCACTCTTTCCACCATGCCACCTAGCTGCCACATGAAGAATGATAGTACAAGAGAAGTCCTGTAAATGGTTTCATTTAAAGAGCATATGTACAGAAACGAAAAGTGGAGTGGTCATGTGGCGAGGGCAAAGGATGATCAAGAGGCTGCCTATTTCATTAGGGCACCGAGCACATTGACCGAACCTCACCTATGACAAACTTCTGATAGGACCTTGAAGAAAGTCACATAGGAAAGATAGACACGGATGAGTTATCAGCTTCATTTGCAGGAATATTTGCATCAATGCGTTTCAGATTCATTTCAGCATGTAACATACCTGGAGTGGGAACCTGACAAATGTTTGCTGAATTATACAGGTACTGCATTTCTCTTGTGCTACTTTTGTTTATGTAAAATAAATGTCACATTACCCTGTGGCTTGTTAGCTATGAACAGATGTTGCACTTTTTAAAAGAACAAACTTTGCCTTTTAGTATGCCTCCAATGTACACATAATTACATCCTCTTTACCACATTTTTTTATTTGGTTGGTTTTGCTTCTCTTATTTTAGTAATGTGAAGGTTCCTCAAAAGTAAATTGAAAATTTCCCATGATGCATGCATAGTATACTCATTTTGGTGTTAGTATAATTTTGCTTGTGTGGCAGCTGTGTAACATGAGCAAAGTATAGCAAGCCCCGTCCTCTCCTTTATCTAATTCAATTCATCAAAACATTAAATGACTACTCAGGTTCAGGCACTGAACATTTCTGGGAATACAGAGAGAGACAAGCTTGAAAACGATTTCAGTACTCAAAGAGTTTAGTCTACTGGGGGTGGAGTTGGGAAAAGTGGGCATACAAATATGTAAATGCAAAGTTCACATAAGAGAAATTTCAAAGTAATTTAGAGGGGATGGGACATTAGTAACTGGAATTCCCAGAAAAGGTGGCAGTTTAGAGAAGCATTTTAAGAGTGGAAAGGAGAACCAGAAGATCTAAATCCTAGTAGTAGGCTGACCTCTAGGAAAGGGCTTTAATCTCTCTGATCCCCAATTTTCTTAGCTACACATGAGGTGGGCAGCTGAAGAATGTGGAAGTTCTTTTCACATTTTTAATAATAGGACATAAAGGTCCTTAAGGGAGAAAAAGAAGTCCATTTCTTCTGTTTAGCATCATGTTTCCTTTTTGTGCGACCTTAAGGAAATGAATAGGAAATAAAATCCAAATAAATGAATGAAGTAGTTTACTTATGACTCTGTAGGTTGTATAGACATCAGTGCAGTTTTAAGCTATTGAGACTTAACACTGCACTAAGACTTTTGGGACACCTGTGTGTAGTGTGAGATGTGACTGTATATGGTGAAATAGGGAGCCGGTAAGCAGGTGTCAATCACTGTTAGCTTTCTTTCCCCTTTTCTGTGGTCTGGGCTAGTGTTTCCACTGGGTATTGTTCTCTCTTTAGTCATTCCTCTGGACTTTATCTCCGCTGCCCCATCTACTGATGCTGACTCATTTGCCTAAAGAAATTCTTATGAAAATGTTCTCTTTATCCTTTAAAATTTTTTAAATGAATAAATTATTCTTTTTTTGACTCCCAGTACCCCAGACTACGATCCCACATTGGCGAAATACCAGTTTAAAATCTCTTTTTCTTTCCTCCAAACTACTCCCAAACATTCTTCCCAGTGTTTCATTTGAACAGTGAAAGCATATGGTCTAGAAATAGCTTTAACAAAACCTAAGAGATGAAGTAAACATTTAAAGACAAAATAGGAAAGCAAAATTTTTAGAAGCAAATAGTAGTCTCCTGATCCCTGAAGGGAAAATCAGATTTATGGTGTCTTGGGAGGGAGAAGAAAAGTGGAGAATTGTTGCTTTTGAATGACAATCTTGACTAGTTTCTGCAATGCAGGTCCTTCCAGACCAGCCTTATGCATAAACCATGATCAACTTGAGTTGGGAATCCAGTGGGCCCTCTCCTTCTTCTGCTCTCCACTGGCTCTCTTGATTTCTTCCTCTCCTTCATTCAAGTATGAAAAAGTTAGCTGATGACTGATATAGTTGCTCTATGAGTCCCAAGTTCAATCAGACTTTCTTGGGGGTCATGGAAGATACTGGGAGAGCCCTTCCTGAAAAAAAAAAAAAGCAGGCATTTAGTTCTAGTGGCCTGTTCTCCTTGGTGACACTTGAAGAATGGATGGGCAAATGTTATGCCACACAACTCTAAGTGATCTAACTTCCATAGGTTCACAAAATATCAAAACCGTTGGAAACTTTAGAGAATGAACTATTCCTTCCTTTTAATTTTACAAATGAGGAAACAGGTACAGCATGGGGAAATGATTTAAACAAATGCGCTCTGACTCTACATTCAATTTTTGACCGTATATCACATTGCAGGAAACCTTTGTTAAAAATATCTGGGCAGGAGGTCCCTCATATAAAGTATAGGCTACGATTTGATTAACTGTGGAAATTAATTCTACTGCATAAATTTATTGCCACCTTACTGTAGTTGATACCAAGAATTTCTTAGTAGAGCAAGTCTGGAGAAGGTACAGCAAGAGTGATGCTGTGTGAACTGGAGTAGGGAAAATTGCAAATCAAAGACTCCATGCCCTGTTCGACCAGCTTGGAAAAAAACACCAAAAATGAAAACAAACAAACTTGTGGCATGATGTGACAAATTTTGGAATTTATTAGGATATTATGTTGAAAAGTAGAGGCAGCATAGACTAATGGAAGAAGCACAGGACTGAAGTTAAGATGCCTACCTAGGTTTTCTTTTTATCTGGCTCTACTGCAAACCGACACACTAGACAAATTTCTTCACCTCGTGGTGCCTCATTTTCTCATCTATAAAATGAAGGAATTGGAAACATTTTTCTTTAGTTAAGAATCAAGTCAGAGTCAGTGCTCTTACCACTCTCAAATCCAATGATCATAAATGCTTAGAATATTTGCATGCATTGTAGTAAAAGTCATTTTCTGAAACTCTCCTGGTAAACTTATTTTCAAAAAAACCCCACAACTTCTATATTGTAGGTACTTTTCACTGTATATGTAAAAAATGATATAGTGATGGACTCTTTGGCAGAGTTAACCAGTCTGAAAGGAGAACGTGGCCATTTACTAGATTGAAGCAAGGGAAATGTATATAGTCATTTCTGAATTATTCATGCATAGATTATATGAATTCTAATTCCCCCAGGGGACTCTAGCTTTGAGATTTGTTGTTTGGCAGTCTTTCATCTATTGCCTTTGTTGACTTCTTGATTTTGCCTGTGACCTAGATTCTATTAAAGAAGTCCTATAAGACAACATTATGGCGTGAGTTTTGCATCTGAGTAGATAGGAAATGGTCTAACACAGCATAGATTGATGCTATGTATGAATCTGAGATGAATTGACTTTCCCCACAGGCATTTAGAGTTTTTGGACAGTAGGTTAGCAAATCTGGACAGATTTCTAGCTGACTCCAGACCTTGTGCTTGAGAACTTGTCATCTTATGAGTTGTGAGTCATAGGGGAAAAAAATAGCCTGGGGTGTGTGTTTGTGTGGCGAGAACAGGGGGTGGGAGAGGAGAATGGTGTCACTCAAGGATAGGCTGAAACTTTACTCCAATTTTGCTGCAAATGTCTGGGTTTTAAGCAATAAGAAATGAATTTAGCTGTGACCAACAGTGGCTGGTTCTCTTTCTTTTTTAATACTCACAAATGGTCCTGAGCAATTTAGGAGGTAAGAAAGATATAGCACCCTAAAGTACTTTCTGCTTGTTTGTTTGTGAACTTCCATGTGATTATTTGAATTTGTCCTTATTAAAACTTTAGAGGAAAGGAAGTTCTTTCTTTGAAATACCATATTTGAAATGCCCGAAGAGTTTGGAAGCTATGTTCCACTGTTGGTGATAAACAGGATTGTGCTCAGTTAACTTCAACTCTTAATAGACCAGTTCTTCCCCCTCCCTCACTAATTTAAAAAAAAATTCTGCTCCCTCCTCCCTTCCTGTTGACCTGCTGACTCACAGTCACAGCATTTTCTAGTGTCTTTTTTCCCCCTGAAAACTCACTGTTGACCATGGTATTTACTTTCTTTTATAGTCTGTGTAGACAATATAATTGTGTAAGATATTTCTCCTTAAACTGGTTGAGCTTGGGTGCCAGGTGGCAACCCTGATGAATTGAATTTATTCATAATGCCAACGGGAGTGAGCAGCTGCTTTGTTTTGCTGATTTTAGATTTCATTTCCAAAGTGAGTTGGGAACTCTGTTCTCTGCCCTGGTTCATGATTAGGAAAATATGCACTTTAAAGCTACTTCTCAAGATGGTGTTTTCCTTACTGGTCCCCATCTCAACCTAGCACTAATTGTCTTTATTCAGGAAACCAGTTTTAAATGCTAATGACAAGAGGTCATTATGTACAACTCTTGTTCCTTACCTACTGAGTAATTTAGAGCTGGGAAAACCAAATTGTTTCATTGTGATAACTTCTTTTTTCCAGAGATTTCATACAGAGTTGCAGAAATTAAGTGCTGTAAGTGACTGATGAGGTTCCTTGTGCTCCTTTATATTTAATTCCTTTGTCCAGCAAACAAAGATTGAGGGCTTGTGGTGTAGGAGGGGCTAGGCTAGTGGGGAGGGATGTACAAAACAAAGTCCCTTGATCAGAATCAACAGAGTTCCATTTTGGTGACAAGAATAGCAGTTATTTATCATTTAAAGAGTCTTTTAATTATTCACTAGCTTCTTTCATCCTTACAGCAGCCTTGTGAGGTAAGTAGCACAAACATCACCCTCCTGTCAAGATTATAAGATAATAGATTTAGAAAGAGAATGAACATTGGAGGTCAACCACTCCAACTCCTTAATTTTAAAGATAATGAAAAGTAAGGTGCAGAGTGGGTGATTGTACTTGCTCATTAACTTTTGGTAGTATGTCTCCAAGTTCAGCATTAATTCCATAGAACCATGGCAGAAGGAAGTGGAGGAAATAGGACTTGAACTATCTTTGAAACTCAGTTCTCTGTCCATCAGTACTAATTCTTAACTAACACAATTCAATTAAATAACCACTTAAGAGATACCTGCTGTGCTTATGGCATCCAAGGAAATGCAGAGTTTAAGGGAGACAATCCCTGCCTTCAAGTTACTAATAGTTTAATTGGGAATTTAATTATTAATAGTCATGAATAATTGAAATAAAAATGACATGATAAATGCATTAAAGACCTCTCAGACAAGAGAAGTCATTATTGACTGTTAATACAGTGTATCACAGCAGATATGACATCAGACTTGAGCTCTGGAAGATTAGTAGGACTTCCATAGATAAAGAAATGTATTCCAGTCCCAAAAAACAGGAAGACACTTGCTTTGGACAATCATAGGGCATGCTTTGTAGACAGAGTGGTTCAGTTTTGCTAGATCTCATTGCATCTGTTCTTTTATTCTCTCTCTCTCTCTCCTCTCCCTCTCCCTCTCTCTCTCTCTCTCTCCTCCCCCTCTCCCGCTCTCTCTCCCTCTCCCTCTCTTTTTTCTGTTACCCATTTTCTTTTTCCCAGACCAAGCAAAAATGCACAGAGCAATTTGTGGAGTGTTTGGTATAGTATACAGCAAGGAAGCCATATACTAGATCCCAAAGTATGTGAAAGGAACTGACAAGGTGGGAATGACTCAGGTTACGATGGGCCTTTAAAGGCAAACTAAGTATTTTCTATTTTATTAAATATAAATACGGTGTCAACATGCTCAGATCTGTGTTTTAGGATGCTCAGTTTTACAGTGGACTGGAGGATGGACTGGAGAAAGGAAAGAGTGGCAGAGACCAGAAAGCAAACTATTGTAATAATCCATGAATGAAATGCTGAGAGACTGTCCCATAGTGGTGGTAGTGTCATAGGAGAGAAGGGTGACATATATGAAGGATAGAAAGGTGATAAGGAAATAGAAATGACAGAACTTGACAAATAATTAATTATATATTGTGGGAAAAAAAAGAGTAGTCAAGCATGACCCCTAGGTTGTGAACCTTTTGGGATTATGTTAGTACCTTCAACATTAATAGGGAATTTAGGAAGAAGAGAGGTTGAAGAATTGAAAGAAAATGAGTTCAATTTTTGACATGTTGAGTTTAAGATGTCTGTAGCATCTCTGGTTCAAGATGTCTAATAGGTAATTGGAAGTGTGAGACTGGAGGTCAGCAGAGAAGCTAAGTCTGGCAAATCAAAGTAGTAATGTCAAAATTAAACTATCAGTAAAATATGCTATGCCAATACAATTCAATTAATGTTTGAACTTTAGTTATCTCCAATTCCATTCTGAAATTTCAACTCTGGGGGAATGTTATAGCTTTTTTAATTTCAAAATAAGGTAGGTCTTTTTTTGGTAAAAAGTTCAAGAGAACTTTTAAAAGATGATATAAACTGTCTTGGGCTAACTCTGTTAATACCATGTTGGTCCCATAAGTATGAAAAATTTCCCTCTATAGTAGCAGCAGCACTATCCAACACTGTGAGAAGCAAATATAGGATTTTCTTGTATATTTACAACATACAATAATAACTGAGGTTTAACCAAAATGTTGCTGTTGCCACATGTGGTAAAGGAGTTGGGAATTCAAGGGGTTTTTTTGTTTGTTTGCTTGTTTTTTAAGAAATGTGGTCTCTGGGGGTGGAGCCAAGATGGAGGAGAAGAAAATGCACATACTCTAGCTCTTCCCTGATAGCCCATAAAATACCTGTAAAGAATGACTCTTAACAAATTCTAGAGCAGCAGAAGCCACAGAATAACAGAATGGAGGAGATTTCCAACCCAGGGTGACCTGGAAGGCTGACAGGAAAGGTCTGTCACACTGGAAGCAGAGCAGAAGCCAGCCTAGCCTTGACCACACAGCACAGGGAGGAACAGGAACAGAGCAGGCCTCAGGAGTGGAATCACCAGCAGCAGCGGTGGTTCTCAGATCCCTCAACCTAGAGGCAACAAAGACACTTCAAAGGTCAGTGAGAGGGCTTTTCCCACTAGAGCAAGAAGAGAGCAGGGTCCTCCCTTAGCTCCAGCCCCAGACAGCAACAGCAGAGGTAGCAGCGACATCCATTGTTGGATCCCTCCCCCTAAAGCCCCTGGGGGAATTGAGCAGCTGATCTGAATCTCAGCCCTGAGCAAGGTCCTGGGTTAAGGAGAAGTGCTGGCCTGGTGGAGCTGGAGGCCATGGAGGAGTAAACTTCTCTCCTTTGATTGTGCCACCTTGGAGAAACTGAGATCTTACAGGTCCCCAGAGTGTACCCTATTCTTGATAAAGGACCCAAAAATCAAGTAACTGGTTGGAAAAATGCCCAAAAGAAGTAAAAAAAATGAGACTCGAGAAGGTTAATTTCTTGGTGAACAGGTATTTTCTCCCATCCTTTCAGATGAGGAAGAACAATACTTACCATCAGGGGAAGACACAAAAGTCTTCCCAAATATCCAAAATAAATATGCAATGGTCTCAGGCCATGGAAGAGCTCAAAAGGGATTTTGAAAATCAAGTAAGAGGTAGAGGGAAAGTTGGGAAGAGAAATGAGAATAATGCTAGAGAATCATGAAAAGCAAGTCAACAACTTGCTAAAGGAGACCCCTAAAAAAATGCTGAAGAAAATAACACCTTTAAAAATAGGCTAACTCAATTGGCAGAAGAGGTGCAAAAAACCAATGAGGAGAAGAATGCTTAAAAAGTAGAATTAGTCAAATGGAAAAGGAGGTTTAAAAGCTCACTGAAGAAAATAGTTCTTTAAAAATTAGAATGGAACAGATGGAAGCTAATGACTTTATGAGAAACCAAGAAATTACAAAACAAAATCAAAACGATGAAAAAATGGAAGATAATTTTAAATATCTCATTGGAAAAACAACTGACCTGGAAAATAGATCCAGGAGAGACAATTTAAAAATTATGGGACTACCTGAAAGCCATGATCAGTAAAAGAGCCTAGACATCATCTTTCATGAAATCATCAAGGAAAACTGCCCTGATATTCTAGAACCAGGGGGCAAAATAAATATTGAAAGAATCCACTGATCACCTCCTTGAAGAGATCCAAAAAGAGAAACTCCTAGAAACATTATAGCCAAATTCCAGAGTTCCCAGGTCAAGAACATATTGTAAGCAGCTAGAAGGAAACAATTTGAGTATTGTGGAAAAGAAACATGGTCTCCAGAGTGAGTTATAAAATATTGGGATAACAGAGTCAAGAGCCTTATCTCATGGAATATCTAGACTTCTAATATTTAGTTCATCTAATGGTAAGGCTGTTTAGAACCAGACTTTGCCATAAATACAGAGACCCTTAGAACTGAGAATGCTTGCAGACAAGCCTGACTCTCAGCTCTATCCAACTTCAGAACACCACAAAGTACATTTGAGAAACGACTGTAATATTATAACATTTTAGAAGAAGTCAATTAGTGATGCAAATGTGAAATTAAGTGCATTTGAAAAAAGCACAATAAATGCATCAGAATGTGCTTATAAAAGTATCCAAGTTTTCTAAGGTCCACTTTAGCTTGGAGTCTGTGATTCTTACTATGGATATAGATTACTCCGCACACTCTTAGGCATAGTCGCTTTATTGGTCCTTACATTGGGATGGTTTGTTGGGCAGGGAATTAAGGAAGCATATCTTAGGAAATTGAGATATAAAAAATCAATAAAGAAAAAGTAAAAAAGATTTTATTATTATACTGTGGTGATTCACTTACCTAAAGGTTTTCAATACCATAATAGTTTTTAAGCTAATATTAACTTTTCTGGAAATTTAGTCAGGGTTCATATGTGGACAAATCTACCTACAAGTGGACCAATTCCACATGCCACCCAAGGTGGCAACAGTTAAATGTTCATGTAGCACTATTATTCAAAACCCTATTATCTCAATTTAAGAATCAGACCTCTTTATGGTAAAGGTGTTCTGCTATGGATACTTGGTCGTTTGACCCAGAGTAAACTTAAAAAAAAGATTAGTTATAGAAAGCTTTTCTAATTCTTTGATTTCTCTCTCTCATGTACACAAGCATTTAAAAATAATTTCTAATCTATCAAATCTAGTATGATAAGAATTCATTCTATTTAATGAATGAATTTAAATTCATTCTATTTCTATTTAAAGCATTTTTATTCATAAAACACTCAGATAGCTTTATCATTTATACTTTGCCCTTACAATAGGGAAATTGCCTCAGTATGCCAAACTTTTAAATATAACCAGTGTCAGTTTCAAAAAAAAAATAATGGTAACAAGTACAGCATAGACAAACATCCACAATGCCTGTTTTTTCCCCCCTGAAAAGACCTTCTTAAATCTTTATGGAATCATTCCTTCGCCTTAGAAGAATGTGTTGCCCAATAGATCAAGAACTGTGGGAAGATTTAATATGATATTAATGTTGAACTAACAATTGTAACACATGCCTCCCTGGCCTAGACACTTTGTGACTTGATTGTAATTTGGATTATTTTTTCAATGAAGACAAAATTTTGAAATTCCTTTTGAGATGAATTTTTAAGATCTAATATATTAGTCACTTGTAATTTAAGTGACAGGCACCAGTCTATAAATTCTAGATGCTGGATCTTTGCTACGCTGATCCTAATAATAAGTTAGTATCTATATTGCTACAGTAGTCCTACCCAGTACAGTCAAGTTCATGCTTTTTGCCCAGCAAAATCTCTCAAAACCTTTTCTTCAGTAATGCCTTACATATAGTCAATGCTTTGGAACATATGTGTGGAAAACACCATGAAAATGGGTGCTGTATGTAATAATGGCAAAGCTTGGGCTCAAAAAAGAGAAATGCAAGAGTGTCCAACCTTTCTTTCTTTGCCAAAGTGGACAACTGTGGAGAAGAATTCTGCACAATCTATAGGACTTATATGTCTGTTAGCTTTATTCAACTACCTTTTTAATCTTTTTCTATTCTTTGTTATAAGGAATGAATCTCTAGATTCATTCTAGACAAGGGGAGGAATATTTTGGGAAATATAAAGGTAATGTAAAATATTTAAAAATTTTAGAAAATGCTTGTTCAATTGAATTTGTTTATTTTCACTCAGATAGGGAGAGCCTACATTATGCTGATGTTAGAAAAAAAAAGGCAGCTGTTTCATTTTTCTGTTTATCTTCAAAGCTTCCACTGCATTTTGGATATGGGAATTTGTTCAGAGAGTAATAGAGGGGAAAGGGTAGCATATTAACGTAATTGATATATCATCCAAAAATAAATCTCCTTTTCAAAGAAGTTTTTTTCCATTTAAATGAAAAAATATAACTGATAGAATGCAACTTTGTAGGCTTTGCTTGTTTATTTTAATCACTTATGATTTCAAAGATGTAGAGAACTGTCACTGGGTCAACTCTTAACCAATGGTGACCAGCATTTACTATGTAACTCAGTGGCTTAGAGTGTTGTCTAGGTGATGCAGGCAATTGCCTAAGGTCACACAGCCAGTATATGTCAGACATGACACCTAAAAGGAGATCTTTATGACTCCAAGGCCAAATCTCAATCTACCACCCTCTTCAACTTACTTCCCTATTTTATAGTCATATGTGATGCCCCAAAAAATACATCCTCAATCCAATTTAAGATGAACAGAGCTGATCCTAGAGATAGTTTGGCTATCATGAAGTTTGAAGTTAAGTCATGTAATTTAGAGTTATTGAGCATAGGAAAGAGAAGATTTTGATTTCTTCAGATATATCTAAAAGGTTAACATGTAAAAGAAGAGATGGACCTATTCCTTCTCAATTCAAAGGGAGATGGGTAGAATTTACAGGTTAAAAACTTCTGTTCAATACAATGAAAATGTTCTAATCCTTAGAGATAGCTATAAAATGAAGACTACTTCACAAAGTAATTAAATCTCCATTACGTTAATCACTGACAAGGATTTACAAAGCTCTTTACATATATGATATTATTTCATGTAACCCTGTGAGGTAGGGCTTATTATTATTTCCATTTCATAGATTCAGAGCCATCTTAATTTCCTTTCCCTTCTCTGCCTGAACATAGCTCACTCAGATCCCTTCAACCACCTATGAAAACCGTACCTAACCTATCTTAACCCTGTCCCAAGATGCTTTTGTGATGCTACTGTTATATTTAATGCAACTTATTGGCATTAAATATTATTTTCAACTATAATCTTCCATAGATGATATAGACTGTATTCAAATACTTCATCTGTAGGCTATATCACGGTAGTAATATTTCTGACAGAGAAGCTTTTGGAATACAATTATAATTCATTCAAAACTACTTACTAAGAACCAACTGAGAGATGATGCAACATTTAGAAAACACATTTCTGTTGTCTACTATTAGAACTTATAACTTAGTCATCAAATAAAATACAACTATAGATAATTATTTTGCATCGTATTGCAAGATTAGTGAATTACAGAGATGCAAAAAAATGCTCTCAAAGATTTGAGGAGGAAAGTCATTACTAACTATGCCTTTTAGGACAGGCTTCATGAGAGAACTGGTAAGTGAGTTTAAAGGACTGATGAGAATTCAACAGTCAAGGAAGGGAAAGGAAAGGACTCTAGACAGAGGGAACAATATAAGCAAAGGCTTTAAAATGGCAACATAAATACTATGTTCAAGGGACACAAGTCAACTTATTTGTTTAGACTAGAGTAAGCCAAGTGATACAGTATGAGGTAAAGGTACTAGGTTATAATGTGCCTTTCAGGTCAGGCAAAAGAATTTAGAATTTTATTTTTGAGGTAGAAAGATGGGGGAAGAAAACATTTTTTTGAGATGAAAGAGTTACAAGATGAACTATATGAGGGAGAAAGATTAGTCTGCCAGGGCTATGGAGAATAGATTGGAGGTGGGAGAGAATGAAGGTCAGAAGGCCAGTGCAGATTACAGTGTTCAGGCAGGTGGTTGTGAGGTCTTGTATAAGTACCAGTACTTGTAGTAGTGGGAATAAAACGCCTTGCTTTTGCTACTGTCATTGTTATTGCTTCTTTTCCACTGTAGGAAACAAAAAATCCCACTGAAAAGCATTTGGTATTTTATAAACATTAATTGATTACTGGCTTTCAATCTAATTATTTGTTTATTAGCTCATGTTGCCAACCAAGCAACAGAATTATTCTTTCCATCACTTACAGGGGCATCCTGCAAAGAGTGGGAATGTACGTGCCAATCATTCAGACAAGCTTTCCAAATGTCACTTTTATTTGAAAGTAGATGGGGAAATAGAGGTGTCAGTTATATTTTTGTTTTGTTACATAAAAGGGAGTTAAGAATTGTTCCAATTAATGTCAATAAAATACGAATGTTTAATATCCCATAATGTTCTAATTTTTACAATGTCTTGCATTTATTTTTTTGTGTTTTACAGAATATTTTTATGGAATACTTTTAAAGATGATGTATTGAACTTTCATTGTCTTCATGTATGATCAGAGTGAATATTGTATCAAGAAACAAGGAGAGAGTATCAGCAAAAATAATTTTCAAAATTTTAGATGAATTATGCATACCAATTATTCTGAAAATGAGTTTTTGTTATATTGTACGATGACCTGACCATTTTCATTAGAACCTCGTCCAAACCTTGACTTGTCACAGTCCTAATTGCTGTTTTAAAATGTGATGATAATTCAAGCTTTGATTGTTGGATGGACATAATATACCCTTACTGTTATTATCAGTAGGTGCACACAAAGACAAATTCAAATACCTAAAGAACACAACCAAGATATTAGACCTTCATTATCTGAACTGTGACCTGAGACAAAAAGTAAGCTAGATTTTTATTTTTTTCATAATTTAGTTAAGTGACAATTGATTGTTACATGAACATTTAATCAGTATACTACAATGGAAGAGATATTTTGGGAGTATTATACCAGCTGGTAGCCCAGATGGTACAGATGGCACAGGGCTCTTTAATGGGATAAAGATAATGTATTGGCATGAAAAGACCTGACTGTGTGACCTCATGAACTCTTTTTTTCCCCTTTTAGAAATATTCTAGGCTATGTTCATGACCAACACTTTTGTTGAAAGGTTCAGCCTCCAATACTAATCTGAAACAAACTTTTTCCAGATGCAATATGCTGTCAAGCCTATCTAGTTGATAAGATGAAACTCTTATACATGATAGACTGTAGACCAACTTTATATAATTTTGCTATAGTATTTTGTAGCTTATATTTTATTGTTTTCCTTCTCTAAAATTTTCCTAATTGTTTTATGGACACTAACATTAAATAAGTCTTATAATACTTACTACAGTGTCAGACACCTCATGGATACCTAATGAGTAAACTATGGTATTTCCAATGCTGTTGATGATGGTTGGACTAATAACTATTAACATCATTGCTTTGCATGTATTATCTCAGGTGATCTTAATAATGAGGACAGAGAGGTGTGGGTGGTCATATTTTCCCATCCTCACACAGCTAGAGTTTAGTTAAGGTTTTCTCACTCCAAGTCAAGTGCTCTTAATGCTAATGTGCTGTCAAAGTACACAGAAATCATCAGAGCATCAGAGCAACACACTTATGCCAGAAGACACTGTAACACCAAATGGAGATTCCATAGAGTGTCTGTCTAGGTAGCTTGGAAGCCAGTAAAAGAATAAAATCTTTTGACGACAATGAAACTGTTGTTCCTTATTCATGAGTTCAAATCAGACCTTCAACATTTACTAGATATGTAAGCCTGCCCAGGGGTCACTTAACCTTTGTATGCCTCCATTTCCTCATCTTTAATATGAGAATAATAACAGTACTTGCCTTGTGAAGTTGTTGTGAAGTTCAAATGAGATTACACTTGTAAGATGTTTGGCACAGTGTCTGGTAAATAGCAAGTGCTGTATAAATGTTTATTGAATAAATTAGAGAGCAATTACTACCTACATTTTCATATAATGAGGCTAAGGATGAGAAGGATTAAGTGACTGGTCCAGAGTCATACAGCTAGTGTGATATCATAATCAGGATTCCAACACAGGTCTTCCTAACTTCAGGTACAATGTATTCTATTCAGTGGGCCCTTGAAGTACCCTGACTCCTTCATGGACTTATGATTAGGATTGCTCTTTGAAAATCTTTTATCCCTAGGAATGTAAGTTATTATTATAACTGGAATCCTTGCTCAACTTTGAACCATTCAACAGTTTAATAAGTGATTTCGATGGAGACATCCATGTTGCGATTATCGAATTTGTGGATGATACAAGGCTAGACAGTAGATCTAATATTTTGAGTGATAGAATCAGGATAAGAAAAATTCTAGATAGACTAGAATATGGTCCAAGTCTAACAAAATGAAAGTTTATGGGAATACAAATGTAAACTCCTGAACTTTGGTAACTACATCCAGCTGCACAGTGTTAGAGTAATGGGCACAGAGAATGAAAGATGTGCATTTGAGAAAATGTAAAGAGTTTAGGTGATTACAAATTCAACATGAATCACCAGAACACTATGACTGACAAACTGCAAACCAAACAACCAAAAACCCTAATGGAATCTTAGATTGGATTAATAGACATGAAAACAGGTTACATGGAAATCAGTTGAAGGTTTAGAGAATATTTAGCCAAAAGAAAGACAGAAGAAAGGATGTGATTCTGGTCTTCAAAGATTTAAGAACTGTCATCTTGATGGCAAGTTTAGCATAAGTGGATGGAAGTTAAAGTGTTACTTTTAATTGGATATTAGATTAGAATGCATGATTACTGATATTTAGTTGTAAAATGTTGCCTGGAGAGATAGCAATGATCAAATGGCCACATTTTGGAAATAGAAGTAGGCTTCATGCATGTGCTATGAGTTACACCTATAAGGTTCCTTCTAATTCTTAGGTTCCAAATTTCTGTGATTCAAAGTAAAAAAAAAATCAGAAGCAATTACATTTGAAAATGCAGTGACTTTTTGTCAGATTAAGCTATTACATGCATCTATAAACTTTGGGAAATATGGCTATAATTGAAGCTACAATACAATTTTCATTTTGAGTTTTGTTTCCCACTGCAGGACTGCAGGGTATTCCTAGTTGTTTTGATAATAATCTTAGCTCTGAATTGGTGTAAAAAATTGTTTCATTAAAGTAAGTAATAGCACAACATTGCATTAAAAAAGGCAAAGTTGCTGAGCATTTTTAAATATGGAAAATCCTGTGTTTCTTTCAAGTATATAACATTGCTGCCACCTATCATTTCTTTTTTTAAAAAGAGAGAAAAATTTTATTTCATGGCTTTTGGTTAAGGTATATTTGAATAAGCAGATAAACTGAAATTTTCTTTGGGATGTTTCTTTTTTAAATTCTTTTTTAATATTTTATTTTTCCTAATTACATGTAAAAACAATTTTAACTTTTTTTTTCAAATTTTGAGTTACAAATTCTCTCCCTCTCTTCCTTCCCTCCACCTCCCCCCAGTAAGAAGGTTGGTTGGTTTGTTGTTGTCCTTAATTTTGAAAGAGAACCAAAATGACATCACCATGATAAAGTGAAATTTCACTGTGTCCACCTGTGGTTAATCAGAGCAATATGAGCTTGGAATGCTTTACCACAGGTTGGGCACAGATAGTCCGTGAGAATATTTGGGGTGGATACCCCAAATTTGCACATCCTACATTTACTTTGTGCTGTCTCAATTTTGCTTTGCTCATAGAGCACAGCACCCTTTCTGATGTAGGCATGCCATGTTGAGCAGTCCTGTGTGGGTGCCTCCCATGTTGCACAGTCAAATCCAAAGTTCTTGAGAGTGTCCTGGTATCATTTCTTCTGACCACCATGTGATCACCTGCCCTATGTGAGTTCTCCGTAAAATAGTCTTTTGGCAAGCATACATTTTGCATTTGAACAAGGTGGCCAGCCCAATGGAGTTGTGTTCTCTGAATCACAGTTTGAATGCTTGGCAATTCAGCTCGAGCAAGGACTTCAGTGTCTGGTACTTTATCCTGCCAGGTGATCCTCAGAATCTTCCTAAGACAGTTCAAATGGGATCGATTCAGTTTCTTGCCATGGCACTGGTAGACTATCCATCTTTCACAAGCATATAACAATGAGGTCAGCACTCCAGGTCTCCTGGAGTTGTTGGGCAGCAAATACCATATCAACTGTTCCTCAGCCCTTTCTGAAGCCACGCTGACTCTCAGGTATATGACCACCTTCCAGGAGAAGGATCAGTCTATTAGGAGGCCTGTGGGTTGAGGGACCTGCGAACCACTGCTACTGCAACTAGAGATTCTGCCCCTGAGGGCTGTTTGCCAGCCACACAGCCAAGGCTGGGCTGGGGTCCGCTCCACATCTGGTGCAATAGACGTTTCCCGCTGGCCTTTCAGTTCACCCTGGGCTGGAAATCTCCTCCATTCTGTTGTTCTCCACCTCTGCTGCTCCAGAATTTGTTGCGAGTCCCTCTCTACAGGTATTTTATGGGCTGTGTGGGGAGAGCCAGCATATGTGTGTCTTTCTACTCTACCATCTTGGCTCCACCTGTTTTAACCAATTTAAATGGAAATTTCACGTACTCTCTTCTGCATTTCCCCCATTTCCACCTTCACAGTAGTATCTCTTTCAGGTCTGTTTTATGTCAGATAACAAGTCTACCTCTCATTCCCCTTTTCCCATTGCATTCTTCTTTCTCATTCCTTTTTTTAAAGATATTTTTAGTATAGCATTCAACTCACACCGCTAATTTCTGTCTATGTATATTCCTGATGACTGCCTTAATTACAAGAAAATTTTTAGGAGTTATAAATATCATTTTCCCATGTAGGAATATAAACTGTTTTACCTTATCAAATTCTTTATGATTTCCCTTTCCTGTTTACCTTATTAAACTGCTTTTGCATTTTGTATTTGAAAGTTAAATTTTCTATTCAGCTCTGATATTTTCAACAGGAATGCTTGAAAGTCCTTTATTTCATTGAATGTCTATTTTTTCCCCTGAAGGATTATACTCAGTTTTATTGTAATCCCACCAATTTCCCACTATTGGCTGATTGGATCTTTGCAGTAGAAATCTTCCACATTACAAATGGGTCAGGTTCTCTTTATAGATCTTCTCCTTCCAATACAAATTGATACAGTGAAAGAGATTGGCAAAACATCAAAAATGATTGGAAAATGTATGCAGAAATATATTTTCCAAATTCCTGATATTCCTATTTCTTTGGCCTTGAAAGTTCTTACTTCCACATTATTGGGAATGAAATTAGAGAGGTATGAGATTCTGATCATTGGGCCATGCTGGTCACAAAAAAACAACAGATGGCCACTGTACTGAGACTGGGAATTCAGTGTAGCAGTTACTGTGGTAGTTGCCAGAACCTGTATCAACTGTAACTAAGACAAACCAAACCTGAATTTCAGACCTGGGACAGAGATGCAAGTTGCCCACTGTGACTACAGGAGCTAACAGTACTGAGGTGAATCAGCTATGGAGTAGACAGATTCTGAGATGCCTAACCTAGCAACATTTAGGAATTATATAAGTGGGTAATTAGACAAAGGAAGGGTGCTCTGCTCCTCCCCAAAATCACTTTGCCTCCATTTGGCACACATCTCCTTCTGCTATGCCTTTTATCTCTTGGACAAAAAAGAGGAAACACCAAATGTAGGAATGGGAGCTTTATTTTCCTAGATGTAAAGTGCATTTGGACAATTAATTATTATAAAACAGTATAGCAGTGAGCCAGATTGAGGCTACTTATTGCTCATGAAGCAAATGTCTCCATCTACTCTCATATATTGGTACTTGAATAAGTAATGGAGGATTAAAATAGCCAATGACTTTTAAAAACAATTAGTTTGTAATTATAGACATGATAAGACATTTCATTTTTATCATGTAATTCTAAAGTAGCAGAATCCACAAAATGACAGTGGAAGAGATTTCCAGTCCAAGAAAATCTGGAAGGCTGACAGGAAAGGTCTATCACACCAGACTCAGAGTGGAGTGCAGCTCAATCTTGGCCACATGCATGGCAGGGACCAGACTGGAGCAGGCTTCAGGGTGCAGAATCCCAGGTAGCAGCTGTAGTTACCAGATTGCTCAACCCACAAACACCAAAGACGGTGTCAAAAGTCAGTGAGAAAGCTCTTTCACCTGGGTGAGAAGGGAACATGGTTTGGTGCTGCTGGCAGCAGCCACTGCAGCACCAGGGTCCATTTTTGGAGCCCTCCACCTGAAGACCCTGGAGGAATTGAGCTGCTGATGTGGGTCTCAGCCCTGAGTGGTTGCTTTGTGGTGAGTAGGTGCTCTGGCCTGGTGGAGCTGGTGGAGGCTCTGTAGAGGGAACCCTGATCACAGATCCTGGGCAGAAAAGCTTGTGGTCACTTCCAGACCAGAGTGCAGGCCAGGAGAGGAGTAAAAATGCCCAAAAAAGGGAAAAATATAAGACTATAGAAGGCTACTTTCTTGGTGAACAGGTATCTTCTTCCATCCTTTCAGAAGAGGAAGAACAATGCATACCATCAGGGGAAGACATAAAAGTCAAGGCTTCTGCATCCCAAATATCCAAAATAAATATGCAATGGTCTCAGGCCATGAAAGAGCTCAAAAAGGATTTTGAAAGTCAAGTAAGAGAGGTGGAGGGAAAATTGGGAAGAGAAATGAGAATGATGCAAGAAAATCATGAAAAACAAGTCAACAACTTGCTAAAGGAGACCCCCAAAAAATGCTGAAGAAAATAACACCTTTAAAAATAGGCTAACTCAATTGGCAAAAGAGGTTCAAAAGCCAATGAGGAGAAGAATGCTTTAAAAAGCAGAATTAGTCACATGGAAAAGGAAGTTCAAAAGCTCACTGAAGAAAATAGTTCTTTAAAAATTAGAATGGAACAGATGAAAGCTAGTGACTTTATGAGAAACCAAGAAATTACAAAACAAAATGAAAAAAATGAAAAAAGAGAAGACAATATGAAATATCTCTTTGGAAGAACAACTGACCTGAAAAATAGATCCAGGAGAAACAATTTCAGAATTATGGGATTACCTGAACCATGATCAAAAAAAGAGCCTAGACATTATCTTTCATGAAATTATCAAGGAAAATTGCCCTGATATTCTAGAACCAGAGGGTAAAATAAATGTTGAAAGCATCATTTTGGTCATGTACCTTAAAAGTAGTTTGGCATTTTGTACTTTTTTATAAAATAGAGGCAGGTGCAGTAAAAGCAGATTAAATGAGCAAAACTGGCTCTAATCTAGGAAAGTCTGAGATACAAAGCCTTGAAATGTTAGCATGTGTGATGATTCCTCATCTTCCCCTATAATCCCTAGCCAAACAATCATGTCTTATTGTCCCAAGTAGCATCAGATAATCCCAGATATTACCATTTTCTTTGTGATATGGACATCCAGCTGTGAGTGTCAGATTTCTATTCTTTTGAGTGTTAACAATAGGATTCTTAAGTCACCCATAAAAGTCTCAATGCAGAACAAATCTTTTTTTTAATTTTTTTATTAATTTTATTTATTTTCAGTGTTCTACAATCGCTGCCATGTAACTTAGAATTATTTTCCCCTCCCTCTCGCCTTTCTCCCCTCTCCCTCCCTGAGACAGCATGCAACTTTATATAGGTTCTACAAATACATTCCTATTAAATACATTTTCACTATAGTCATGCTGTGTAGAAGAATTAAAATGAATGGGAGAAATCATATAACAAACCAAAATATAATACACACAAAAAAAATGATCTGCTGTATTCTGCCATCCAATTCCATAGTTCTTTCTCTGCATGTGGAAGGCATTTTGCCTTAAAAGACCATTGGGAATTTTTTTAAGTATTTGCATTGCAGTGAAGTTCCAAGTCTACCAGAAAAAACTCTCACACACTGTGGTCCTTGCTGTGCACAAAGTTCTCCTAGTTCTGCTCCTTTCACTTGGGATTAGATCATATAATTCTTTCCAGGCCTCTCTGAGGTCTTCCTGTTCTTCATTTCTTTTAGTGCAATAGTATTTCATTACATTCATACACCATAATTTATTCAGTCATTCCCCAATTGATGGGTATCCCCTTGATTTCCAGTTTTTGACCACCATAAAGAGTGCTGCTATAAATATTTTTGTACATGTGGGACACTTTCCCATTTTTATAATCTCTTTGGGATACAGTCCTAGAAGCAGTATTGCTGGGTCAAAGGGTATGCATATTTTTGTAGCCCTTTGGGCATAGTTCCAAATTGCTCTCCAGAATGGGTGGACCAGCTCACAGCTCCACCAACAATGAATTAGTGTTCCAACTCTCCCACATCCTCTCCAACATTTATCATCTTCATGTTCTGTCATGTTTGCCAATCTGATAGTTGTGATGTAGTATGGCAGAGTTGTTTTGATTTGCATCTCTCTAATCAATAGTGATTTAAAACATTTTTTTATATGACTATAGATATCTTTAATTTCTTTCTCTGAAAACTGCCTGTTCATACCTTTGACCATTTATCAACTGGGGAAAAAGGTAAAACCTTATTATCAACATTTCTCTATTATTTGGCTCATGGGACCTCTGCATATCAATGAGTCTTTTCTGCGTGTTGCTGACCAAAAGAAGTCTATGGCTTTAGCCTATTATAAATCCTTCTTATGATTAAATATCATGCCGTCCATCCCAGAATTCCATTGTGGAATGGATGTGATTCCAGATTCACAGTCAATAGCATTTGTTTACAAGCTCAAACAGGTCCTCCTACTCTAGAAAAATTTTATATATGGATCTCACAGTGGATTATATTATTATTTCCTTAAGGATGGTCATTACTTATGTGACCTTGAGCAGATCCCTTCCCTGGCTCTTCATGTTCTCATTTGGAAAATAAGGGGGTTGTACTATAAATAGATGGCCTCAGAGGCTCTTTATAGCCCAAAATCTTAATCTAAATTCTTTAATAAATCATAGGAAATTGTGAAGGGTCTTGGCATTTAGAACTGGTTGGTTGTTGTCCTTCATCTTCGAAGAGGACCAAAATGACATCACCATGGCAAAGTAAAATTATAGTATGTCTGACTGTGGCTGATCAGACCAATATGAGCTCAGAATGCTCTACCGCAGGTTGGGCACAGATAGTCTCTGTGAATATCTGAATGTGAGTATTTGAAAATTTGCACATCCTACATTTATGTTGTGCTGTCTCAATTCTCCTTTGCTCATAGAGCATAGCACCCTTTCTGATGTGGGTATGCCATTCTGAGTAGTTCTGTGCTAGTGTCTCCTATGTTACACAGTCAAATCCAAAGTTCTTGAGAGAGACCTTGAGAGTGTCCTAATATCACTTCTTCTGACCACCATGTGATCACTTACCCCATGCAAGTTCTCCACAGAATGGTCTTTTTGGCAAGCGTACATTCTGCATTCAAACAAGATGGCCAGCCCAACAGAGTTGCACTCTCTGAAGCATAGTTTGAACACTTGGCAGTTCAGCTCAAGCAAGGACTTCAGTGTCTGGTATCTTATCCTGCCAGGTGATCCTCAGAATCTTCCTAAGACAGTTCAAATGGGATCGATCCAGTTCCCTGGCATGGCACTGGTAGATTGTCCATGTTACACAGGCATACCACAATGATGTCAGCACAGTGGCTCTGTAGACCTTCAGTTTGGTAGTTACTCTATTACCTCTTCTCTCCCAAACTTTTCTTCAGAGCCTCCCAAACACTGAGCTAGCTCTGGAAATATGTGGATAGTGTGATGGTGGCTAATGGAGCACATGTGTTTCCTTGGTGTTAATTATTAGGCCAAAATTAACACAGGTAGCAGAGAATTGATCCATACTTTGTTGCATCTCAGCTTTAGAGGATGCATTGAGTGCACAGTCATCTGCAAACGGAAAATCATGCACTAACACTTCCTCCACTTTGGTCTTGGCTTATAGCCTTTTCAAATTGAAAAAGTTATCAGTATGGTAGCTTGCCTTGATGCCACGTTCATCCTCATTGAAAACATGCGATAACATGTCTGAAGCCATCATGCTAAAAAGCATGAGAGCAAGTTCACAGCCCTGTTTCACTCCATTGGTGAATGGAGTGGGAAGGCATGAGAGCATTGTCCATTACCTGGGCAAACATGCCATCATGAAACTGATGTACAATATTAATGAACTTCTTTGGGCAACCAAACTTTGACATAGTTTTCCATAAGCCCTCATGACTAACAGTGTCAAACACCTTGGTCAGATCTACAAATGTGTACAGACCTCTGTTCTGCTCCTGGCATTTCTCCTGGAGTTGTCGGGCTGCAAACACCATATAGACTATTCCTCAGTACTTTCTGAAGCCACCCTGACTCTCAGGTATATGACCATCTTCCAGGTGAAGGATCAACCTGTTAAGGAGAACTCTAGCAAGAATTGTGCCAGCAATGACTTAGAGAGTGACCCCCTCTGTGATTGTCACAGGATAATCTCTTCCCTTTACCTTTATAGAGATGGACAATGGAGGCATCCTTGAACTGCTGAGGGATAGCCTCTGCTTGCTATATAACATGCGTTTAGAACTAATGTCAAACCAGATGGATAAATAACCACCCTGCCTTCAACCTCTTCACTGTTTCCTCCCCTCCCCCTCCAAATGTCTTTCTGGACATTTTCTTTCCTTCTTCAGAGCAATTCACTTTGGGAGTGAGATTAGGGGTTGAGAGTATTTATTAAAGGGCAGAAAAAAAATTCTACAAAATTGCAAATGTAACAAATTATTCTTGATAGCCCCGTTCCTTCCAAAATTTTTGATTATGACAACAGAGAATCTGGGAAAATGTATGTAGGCTCCTTCTTTACTATGTCCTATTAGTGCATCCCACTAAACCTAATGTCATATTCTCACCATCTTGAACAACTTGGTGATTTTCTCAGCCTTACTTGCCCTCATGAAAAGCTTTAACTCTGCTAACTGAAAGGATTTTTCATAATTTTCATAAATTTCATAATTTTTTTACATTTAAATAGGCAAAAAAGAATTATTGCCAAAAATATATGAACCCTAGTTCAAATTCCTTAGCGAAGGTAGATTCCCGACCATATGAATGCATACACTTTTATCCCTTCACCTCTCTAGCCCTGCCCTTTTAAACTCCATAATGTCTTAACTACTTACCAGGAACATCATTAAAAATATATTTTATTGTTTTTAATCAGCAAAAATCTGCCTCTCTCCCACATACTGTTCTCCTCCTCAATGTCCAAACTGGGTAGCATGTTTAATCATTTGTCCTTCACAATTATAGTTGATAATCAACTAATTAAAGTTCCTGGTTCTTTCAAAATTGTTTGCTTTTACTGTATTGTTGTCATTTTATAAACTGCTATCTTGATTCTGTTTGTTTCAGTCTGTATCAGTTCAGACAAGTCTTCCTGTTTCCCTGAAACTGTCCTCTTTATCATTTCTTACAGATCAACATTCCATCACCATATGCTGTCACCATTCCAATTTTCCAATATTCCAATACACCATAACTTTTAACCAATTGATGTATTCCCTCAGTCCCATTTTTGCAGCCTCAGAAAGAATGATAAATATTTTTGTATATCCTTCACGTTTAGTAATTAGTCCCTTAATTTGCCCTCTCTGGTTTTTAATCCACTCTGCTATCTACTTCTGTTTTATGGGTGAGTTCATTCTGTTCAGATCCACAATTATAATTACTGTGTTTTTCCCTTCATTCTGCTTTTCTCACCTGTTTTTCCTTCTTTTTCTCACCTTTCACCCTGTCCCTCCTCCAAAATGTTTTGTTTCTGAGCACTGCTTCTCCAATTCTCCTTGCCTTTTATCAGCCACCCTCTCTTCTCTTGTCTACCCTCCCTCCTACTTCCCTGTAGGCTAAGATAGGTTCTATACCAAATGAGTTTGTATTTTATTCCCTCTTTAAGACAATTCTGGTGAGTGTAAGTTTCTAGCATCACCCACCACTCCATGCCATTTCCCCATCTACTGTAAAAGCTCTTCTTATCATGGCTGTTTTATGTGAGATCATTTACCCCACTCTACTACCCCCCTTTCCCTTTATCCAGTGCATCCTTTTTCCTCATCATTTAATTTTATTTTTTGGACACTGTCCCATCATGATTCACTTGTGTCTGTTACCTTTGTCTATGCTCAGTCATTCTAACTGCTATCATAGTATGTTTTCCACTTAAGCAGTATAGATTATAAAATTAGTATAGATTAAATTCAGTGAATAATTACTAAGTGTTTATATTTTGTGAAGCACCATTCTAGGTATTAGGAAAGCTACAAAGTTAGGCAAAAGGCCCTTCTTACTGTTTTGGACTTTAGGTGGAAGGAACTTTTCTGTTAAACTCAGGAAGCTAAGGTCTAAGCACGGATTCTAATATTCAGTATTGCTAAGCCTTTGTTCATTTGGAAAATGAAGACAATAGTTACATTTCCTCCCTCACACAGTGGTGGGAGAAAAATATTTTGTAAACCTTAAGGTGATATATAAGCAGGAGTTCTTTTTTTAAATCTTTTTAGGCTTTGTGACTCACAACTAAGGGGAAAGACATGTTTCAATTATCTAGGCTGATCAATAATTAAATATTTAGAGATTAGAATCGCCACAGGTCTGCATGACATGCTAAATAAAGTAGAAGGGATTTCTGTCTAGAGGGTGGGAAAATGTTGACAAAAAATAATAATCACTGCTTCACTTTCGTGAATTTAGTAGGTGTAAGACAAGTGGTGCCCTGGAGCAAGAATAATATTTCATCATCTCCATCACAAAATTACATATTGTTCTTTTTATATTAGATCCTTTATTTTGGGACAGAATTTCTTTGAGAAATTCTATATTGAAATAAATGCTATTGGATTATATCTATAATTCCTCTAAGCCTTATTTTATTATAGGCTCACTAATTTATTTTCAGGTCATCTTGTGAAAAATGTTGAAGATAAAAACCTATCATTCCAAATGGAGTATGCAGATGTTTTGGGAGAGGGTTGTTGTCTCACGGCATATAATTCATTTACTTTTCCTGTTTCTTGTCTTCAGTTTCATTTTAAAATCTCTTGCCTTGGGATTTCACAGTTTTTAGAAAACTTGTTATAAATTACCACAATAACCTCACGATCTGCAATGATCGGATCTAGTCTGTGTTTACACTTCTTGCTATAGCCCTAGGAAGAGAATGAAATGCTACCTGGGGTCCATGTGCTCAGCCCTGCTAAGCCGTATGTAATGATGCTGAATTGTAGGTAAAACAACAACAAAAACAACAGATGGGTGATGGTGGTGGAGAACAAAGCCCTTTGAAGTATTCAGAAAATAGATTCTTCTATTTTCCCACCATACATGCACTTTTTAATGGGGAAATTGGTAATCTATTAGGAGATTGGTGAGTTGTGGGGAGTAAAGAAAATTTAAGAAGTTAAAGGGTTTTTACTAACTACTATACCTTCAAAAGTTGTTGGTATATCATTTTTCTACCTTAATGGTCATAGATGTAGAACTGACAGGTCCTCAGAGGTCACCCAATTCAACCTCAAACCCTATATGTTAATAGGTGAAGAAACTGAGGTAGAGAAAGTTTAAGATGATTTACCCAAGGATACAAAGGTAGTATAGAGGTTCAAACTCAGGTTTTCTGACTCTAAATTCAATGCTGTTTTCATTGGTCTGTGATTAAAAGGATGGCTCAGAAGAAGGCAGCCAGGAAGAAGAATTGAGCTGGAGTCCTGCCTCTAATTCTAGGGCAAAAATTTTTAAAGAGCTAGATGGAGTCCAGTGTGTGCACCGAAGTACACTGTGGAGAGGGGGAACTGAAAACCAAATAAATGAAGGGACCCACATACATTTTAAGTATTAGTTATTTTTACTGACTTTGCTGGCATTACTTGTGAAGACTACTTTCTCCATGTACAGCTAAGTAGCACAGGGTTGAAAAAGCATTGCCCCTAGGAGGATAAATCTTTGAGGGGAGGGGTTTGGACATCCTGAGAAGAGTAGAGGAAGGACATGTTTACCACCTCCTTAATTTATCTCATGATTTTCTGAAGACTCAGGGAGTAACTGTCATCATTCCATGTGATGGCATGACTAGTATATGTGTTAGTTTATATGGTATATATTTATATAAGTATAAATATGTACTATATATGTACGTTTGTAATATATATACATATATATATAGTATATATAATAATGTGTCAGTGTTCCCTATTGAAAGAACTTATGTTAGATGCAATTTCAGCCAGAAAGCCCCAGAGTATCATTGTTTTAGTGCTGGTAAGGATTTTGGAAGTCACCCATTTTAATTCCTTCATTTTACAGCTGAAGAAAAGTGTAACAAAATTGAATGTGTATTCTACCATAAGTGATAGAGCCAGGAGTGAAACTCAAAGTCTTCTGGATTCAGAGTTCAGTGATCTTTTTATGTACCATAATGCCTTTGCCTCTTTAATCTGTATTCCTTGACCCCCAATTCCCCTTCAGCTTCCTAAGATCTTACTTATCAGACATCCTTATTCCACTTCTGTTTTGACTTTTGCTTTGTCTAAGATCATAATTGATACTCCTGCCCTACCTTTAACTACAGATGAGGCATAATAGGTTCTAGTCCACTCCATTATGTTAACTTCATGTATGTCTTTTGTGAAGAAGATATTGTTAGATTTGGGTTTCTAATACATCTGACTATCTATCCTCTTCCATTTTATGGGTAAGTTCATACCATTTGTATTCACAGTTATTATTATTAACTGTACATTTCCCTCCATCTTATTTTCTTCTAGTTATCCTTTTCATTTTTATCCTATTCCCTCCTTAAAAGTCTGTTTTGCTTTTGACCACTTAATCTACATTCCATTTTACACACACACACACACACACACACACACACACACACACACACACACACACCCCTTTTCTCTTTGTTGATTCCCCTCCAATTTCCCTCTTGATAACATGAATTTGTATACCAAACTCTGTGTATATACTCTTCCCTCCTTAAACTTTAATAATCTTCAGGTGAGAATGAGGTTGAAGCATTACCCACTTCACCCCTCATATTCCCCTTCATTGTAAATACTCCTTGTGCAATTTTTTTAAGTGAGATAATTTTCCCTATTTTTCCTATCCCTTTCCTCTTCTTCCAGTTTCATTCTTCTTTTTCGTCCTTTCATTCTCCTTTTGAGATCATCTTGATATAATAGACTCAATTCCATGCCCTGTAAGTAGACTCTTTCTAACTGCCTTAAAGATCATTTATGTCCTTCTGCTTTCACAGATCATTCTAGGGGCCTGTAGATTTTTGGTGCTTTTAACATGGTGTGATCCAGAAAGATATCTGTTCGCTGTCCACTTGCTCTGTACTCTCATCCTTAAACAAGTAGAGCCCATGCTGTCTTGTGACAATGGCAGTTTCTCTCCACTCTATAACTGTGACCAGAACTAAATAATCGTGACAAAGCTACCAAATAGTTTTCCGTATTAGACCTTGTGCTAGTATAGGGGTTCCTTGGGATCTCTTTCTGACTAGGTATTCAGGCTTTACTTACTGTCCCTGAGTATGGCTCCTTCCCACAACTTGTAACTGATGCTGCTTCAGGCACCCTATGCTTCCAGTTTTCTTCCACTTCCACTATCCTCTGCTTCTGCCACATTGTGGTCCCAACCAACACCTACCTTAGTATCTATAGATCTCCCTTATTGTCTTTTAAAGCTATTCTGGACTAGAAAAATGATTCGCTTTATTTTTCTTAGGTTTTTCCACTCAAATTCTGTTTGGTCTTTTCTGTGGTCATTTGTTAGGAGAAATTTGGAAGGGAGGTTTAGTAGCTGTGACCTTTCACCCCAACGTGTTGTCCCCACTCTTTCTTATTCCCCTTACAGACAAATTTCCAGGGGTATTCTGCTTTCACTAGATTGGTCAAGGCTGGCTGAGATACCTTGGGACTGGTATCATCCATGATTTGTCCATGTTTTATTCCCAAAAGGTTCTCTTCTTTACTGAGACTCAGTCTACTGATTTGATAAACTAATGCATACTAATTTCCTAATGGATTCTATGTTCTGAGCATGCTTTCCTTTTGGATAGAAGGTATATTTTGGAGACAATGTCTTTGCTCTAAAATGAGTTTGGTGCATTACAAGAACTGAATCTATGATTCATTCTTTTGAATGCATGCTAACCTCTGGACACATTTGACATTACTAGGCATTTTCCTGGATACATTATCTTAGTCTTTGTAAAGTACAGGTCCCATGAACATAGTAGTTGGTTAACAGATGTTTGTTAAAATTAATTGTATTATATGCAATGAAGCTTCATTTATTTTACCTCTAATAATTCATTTTGTGAATATTTAGAGAGAGGTTCAGTTAAATGTTATATTTTAGTTGATCAATGACTTCAGTAATCAGTGATCAATGTCAAGAAGTTTGCATGTTTTCTAAGAAAATAAAAAAAGAGTTTCCAAGCAAGTTAATATTTTTGATATGGCTGCAATGAGATGCTTTATCTGAAAGATAAAGCTGCATTCTTGCTTTGTTTAATTTTTTATGTCTATTGTGTGTACATCATAGCCATTTCCACATATATCTCTTCTCTATTTCTCATGACTAAGAAAAAAATTAAACAAAACCAACTGACGCAATGACTGTATTTGACCAAATGTTCCAGATTATACACCAGAGTCCCCTACCTCTGTATCAAAAGATCATACTTTTTTTTAGAAATACTCAAAGTATTCCACTTTTTTATTTTGTTTTTTTTTTTTGTTTCCCATCAAGCAATGCCTAAAATATTAGCAAGTTTGGCACTTAAACACTGCTGAACCTAAAGAACTTGAGAAAAATGGAAATGATTTTATGATATCGGCAGTGAATGTCAGAAGTAGTGAAAAGCAAGGTTTGTTTTATGTCCCTACTCTAAATGCCTCCATATTATTAGCTAAGGACATTTTAATGATCTGTTTAGCAACTAGGATAACATCCAGAACATCTAAATCATCACAGATTCATGAAACATTGCAGGGAGCCTTAGAAATCATATTGCCTAACTTGCTCTTTTATTTATAGAAAAGGAATCTGAGGCCCAGGAGTTATGACTTGGCCAAGGTCATGTAGGGAGTTAATGGCAGTGCCAGGGATTATAAGGTAGATCTTTCACCATCTCAGGACAGTGTTCTTTCCATATCATGATTTCACCAGTTTAGTGTTGATTGCATTTATCATTTATTGACTCTATTATTTTTATTTTCTTTAAATCCAATCTATAATAGATACATAACCCTGGTCACTTAATCTCTCACTCCACCCAGACACTTCTTTGAGATTTTCAGTGAATTAGTGAAGAAAATTTCTGAACAGTGCTCTTCACGCCAAAGAAATCACAGGTCTGGCACAAAATAATTACCTGTATATGTATGTGCATGTACACACCTGAAAATACAAGAGAAAATTAAATCATTTATAAAACAATTAAATAAATTTAGATTCACTCCTTACTCATTTACAACTTTGTTAAGGAGTCGTTAATAGTATAAAAATAGTAGAAGAACGTCCTAATTTAACAAAGAGTTTTTAGTTTTAAAATGATGCAAAAGACAATCGTTTTTACAGTTACCATGTGTGCTTACTTAGTTTTTCCTTTAAAATGATAAGTCAAATAAATATTTTAGAGGGGATATTAAGATGTTCTAGATGGAAAATTCAAGCTGATGGTATACATCAGAACAAGAAACGCTTCTATGCAGTACTTTGGACCTGTTCCAGTAATTGAATCCTGATGTTTGCCAAATGCTCAAGTGATGACCTTTATATGATGAGGCCTTTTTACATCTTCCAAAAAAAATTGCAAGATTGTGTTTGCAATTTTACACTTGTTACTTTGGGCTCAATTTTAATATGGCATATATGGTAGAGAACAATTATTCATTTATAGCTAGATCACTCTTGACCTGAACCATTATGCTCTTTTTATGCATAATTTCTTTTGGTTATTGGCAAACTCCTCAAACTACTTCATGCACATCAGCTTTATCATAATCTCCTTGTTTTCATGGATTATTCAGTATTCTGCTACTACCAGCCTCTAAATCCTCTGTATTTTCAATGTGCACTGTTTCTCATCATTGGCATGTAGAATTAAATTTTAGCACAATTTTTATCTATCTACCTATATCTTTCCCTTGGCATTTTTTCCTTCACTTTATCCCATCTCTTAGCTTCTACTTGATGGTATCAGTTTTCACTCATTTTACATGTGCTTGTTCTGTGCGTGTGTGTATAAAAATTTTATTTCTCCAGTGTTGGTTTTCTTCCTAACATCTATCCATTTCACTGTTACAGTCACACATTTGATTTTGACCTCTCTAATTTCAACAGGATGAATTATTTAATTATTACCATGAAAATATTTATAAAAAAAGGTCACCTCATTGTGCAGGGCTAAGCTCTGCATGAACGTAAATATTCAGGCCTGGCTCCTGTCTGCTGGAATAACCTTGTCTATTTCATTGTGGAAAACTGTAAGAGATCTTAGACATGGAAAGCAGAAACATTAATCCTAAATTCTGGTTGGTTATGAAATATCTTCTGCACATCTTATATTTTCATATATGAATTTATCTGAACATAAACAGTTCAGTGACTTTAAAGGTTCAATTCAGCAAACGTTAAGTTTCTCTGTACGAGGTACAGTGTCAGGTGCTGTGAACAGAAAGATGTGTAGAGTACGTTGAAATGTAGACAGCACTGAATTTGTGATCAGAAAACCTGGGTTCAAATCCTAGCTTTGATATTATTTATCTAGGTGACTATGAGCAAATTACTTCGTATCCCAGGGTTTTAGTTTCCTCATTTGTAAAATAAGATCCCTTGTAGGGCTAGATACTTTAACAGATTCCAGAGTCCCTGCCTTCATGGAATTTACAATCAATGAGAAAAGTAAAATCTCCATGTCTGATTCCTGAGGTTATAGGTTCATTTCTTTTTATAGACTTGCTTGCCTATACTTATTTCTGTACTTATCAGTCTGAGTTTGCATTCTATGGATTCCCTTCCACTAACATGTCTAGTGATCTTTTATGCTTAGTCAATCAAACAATAAGCATCTATTAAATGTTTATTGTATGTTAGGCACTGTGCTAAGCCTTAGGGGTAAGGGGAATACAAATAGACTCTGACCTCAAGGAGCTCACATTCTATGGGTGACCTGTAAATAACTAAGATATATGCAGAGTAGACAGAAGATGATCTCAAAGGGGAAACCAATGGGGGCCCCAGGAATAGCCTGCAATAGAAAGTGAGATTTGGAATCCCCCCTAGGATCTGGAGGTGGGATCTGGAATCAGGAGAAGCTAGAAACTTAGAAGTAGGAATGAGGATGGAGAGCTTTCCAGGTATGGAGAATGACTAGTGCAAAGGTAAAGAGAGAAGAGATTGAACATTGTGTGCAAAGAATGGTTTTAGTGAAACTTTTGAGAACAAGGACTATTAATTTTTTTCTTAGTATCCCCAGCACTTAGCACAGTGTCTGCTGACACATAATAAGTGTTTAATGGATGCTAGTTGACTGATTAAATAAAAATTTCTTACCAGTGTCCAATCTTTTCATGTAGAATCTCTTTGAATATAACTAGGCTGGCCCTCCAGTAACAGCTTGTTATAAGGGCTCTATTTGAAACCTCTACAATGCATTAGAAGCTGCCACATTGTGGTCTCTCTCAGGATAGCTTTTGAGAATCCTGAATCATTGCCACATTAAATGAAAAATTTGAGTGAGACCTGACCCATGGCTCTAATTGTATGTTCCATTGATTCTGTATCTGCTATCTGCCTCTCCTCTTATGCATTCCTATAACCACTAGCCTCTCGGATTATTGTAAAAGCCTTCAAAGAGTCTTTGTGTCTACCTTTTCCAATCCATACTTCACAGTACTGCTGGATATTTTCCCCTCATGAACAAACTTAGGGCATTTCTCTTCTCAGAATCCTTTAATAGTTTCTGATGACCACCAATTAAAGATCATTTGGGCTCCATCCTGAGATGTTGCTCACCTTTCCCACTTTTATTTTCCTCTTTTTCGTGCTACTACTAGAATTAGACTAAAGAAAAGTGGAAGAAAATGGAGCCTTCCCAACAAGGTGTTGGCTATGGTTTTTGGACATATTAGATCAGTCATCTTCAGTTCTAACAGTGGGAATGGAGAGAAGTAAGTTATCCGGTGATGGCCATCCTTAGAAGCTATGCTGAGAAGAGTTGGAGTTAAGAAACTAAAGGATAATTAGAAACTACTTTCTAATAAAGCACTTTGGGAAGCCACATAAGCCTTGGTAGTCTGCTGAGGCCATGTTTACATGGTTAAAAATTGAAAAATCAAGTAAAAATAGCTTATGTTTTTGTACAAGTAGGTCTAGGATACAATTTAGTTCAATACAAGTTATTATAACAAACTGTATATTAGGATCTATGCATTTCCCCCTAGGGTACACAACTTAATTCTAACATGGAGATTAATTTATTCATTGAGATGCTGAGACAGTCAGCATCATTAAATAAAATGAACAGTATTTAGCAACAAATCTTTATATTTTGCATTAAGGGGCATTTACTTTTATTCTTCTTTCTTCTACTGCCCTATTGTGACTTATTGACAACGTCGTAGATACAAATGGACTCCTTATTCTCTTGTGTGATGAAATCCAGACTTCTGATCCTAAACACTGAAAGCATGCTACAATCTGCTACCTACTATTTCAACAATTTTACGTTTTCCTGATCCCCAGAAAAGCTTTTTTCTCTTAACAAAACTCTTCTGCTTAGTTTCCCTAAAACATTTCACTCATTCATTCACTCATTCATTCATTCATTTATTCATTTATCCACTCCTTCATTTACTTATTCATCCAGTACATACTATGTACAGAATACTGTGTTTGCTACTTCATTACTTTTGACTCTAGAATTACAGCATTTTAGCACTTGGAATGCTAATTGTTCCATAAGATAGGCTTTTGTTTCACTAGCTAGATTGTAAAGTTTTTGAGAACTTTTTCCTCATTATTCTTTTATTTCCCTTCTCATTTGCTTCACATTTTATATTATACATAGTAGGTTCACAACAAATATTTTATGAATGAATTAATTATTATCTCCACCTAGATTGCCTATTGGCATCTCTGTGTATATAAAACTGAACTCATTATCTTACATTATCATTCATAAGTTTTTCCCTTTCCCAACTTTCTCAAATTTGTTAATTGTACAACTGCCTTGCTATTTCTCTGGTCTCATTACCTTGGGTTTAACTTGGACTTTTTCCTGTCTTTCACCCCCCATATCTAGTAACTTGCCTTTAATATGTATAGTTATAGCATGTTTTTCAGCTACAACTCCACAAGGATTTTACCCTTAGGATGATAGCTAAGGGAACCGGGCTAGAAGCAGTACTCTTCCCCAAGTTCTTAGGTTTTGAGTCCTGTGTTATCTCCATTAGGGTCTGAGGGGAAATACTGGTCAAAGTGGTGGTGCTGGTAGTGGTGGTTTGAACTGTCTGATGCATGGTGCTGCTTTCTCAAGGAATCCTCTAGCTTCACCTAGGTTGACCTGCTGACCTTACATATGGCAGTTGGTTAGTAGTTGGTATGTAGGACTGTTCGTTTTCCATTCCTTATATTCAGCACTCATTCAGCTTGCTTTAAAGTCCTGAGCTGTCTATGTCAGGGTCTGAGGGGAAATGGTACTCAAAGCTGGTATTCCTGAAAGTAGCTTGATATGGTAGAAAGAGCTGTGTCTTAGAAGTCAAATGACCTAGATTTCAAATCCTATTTCTAATGCTTGTGACTTCTGTGAACCAGGGTAAGTCATTTATATCCCCATTCCCATCTCCACCTCCATTTCCTCAACCATAAGATCAGAGAACTGAACTAGAGCAAAAATGATTCCACTCATCATTGGTACATGGTGTGTGTGCTCACATATGGAAAACACGAAATCCAATAGACCTGAGAAACAAACAGCTCTTGTTATGAAATAACTCAGCAGATAGCACATCCAAATAACAGCCCTGAGTGAAACAAAGCTGGCAAATGAATGTCAGTTTACTGAAGTTGGAGCTGGATACACATTTTTGTGGAGTGGCCACAGTGATAGGGAGCATCATGAAGCTGCTGTAGGGTTCACAAGCAAAATTAATGTAATCAGAAAGCTTTTATACCTCCCAAAAGGAGTGAATAATAAGACTGATGACAGGGTGATTGCCACTTGCAGGAAAAACCATACCACCATCATCAGTGCCTGTGTTCCCACCATGAAGAACCCTGATGAGGTCCAAGAAAAGTTTTGTGATGGTCTGGAGACCATCATCATCTACATGCCAAAATGGGAGAAACTTGTCATTTTGGGTGACTCTAACACCAGAGCAGGCCCAGACTATCAGAAATGGCACAGTCTATCACACAAGGCAGGGAGTCCTTGGGAGGAATGGAGTGAGAAACGGTGACAGTGACTGTCATTGTGTATCTCATGACCATCTCATCACTAACACTGTCTTCTGTTTACCTAAATGCAATAAAACTTTGTGACTTCACCCTTGCAGCAAACATTGACATATAATAAACTGTCATTTTAAGGAGAAGAGATAGAATGTGAGAGTGGTGTATGGTGATGTGTGGTACAGAGTGCTGGACTGATGGCAAACTTAATTGCTCCAAGTTAAACATATCCATGCAACAACCCCCCCCCCAAAGCAAGATGATTACCAGACTGGTAATCAACAGATTGTAGCAATTCTGCACACATAAACAGTTTGTTGCTAACTTAGAAAGCTAAGCCTGGTTGGCAACAGTGGAGCAGAAAAGGAGTGGGCAGCCTTCAGAGATTTGGTGCACAGCACTGTTAATCACCTTGGTCAGAACATTCACAACATCAAGACTGGTTTGATAAAAATGATAGAGAAATTCAGGCACTGCTAAACAAACAGAAAACCCAAACTGAGAACTCAGTAGGGTTAACCAGCATCTTTAAGAATGCAGCATTTAACTCTGTCAAAAGTAAAGTGCAAGCAAAACTTAGAGAGATGCAGAATTCTTGTCTCAGTAAGAAGGCAGATGAAATTCAATTTTATGCTCATAGTAACAACCCAAAGCCTCTTTTATGATGCCCTGAAGACTGTTTATGGGCCAAAGACTTATGGTGCATCTCAATTACTCCAACAGTGATGGAGCAACATTGATTAATGATAAGGACATGATCCCAGACAGCTGGGCTGAACACTTCCATAGCATTCTCAACAGATCATCATCAATCAGTGTTGAAACCACTGACTGTATAACTCAGGTTGATGTCAACCCCCCTCTACCTGAACTTACAATGGAAGAAGAGGTTTTTGAATGCAATTAGACTCCTCTAGTGTGACAAAGAACCTAGTGCTGATTCTATTCCAGCTAATATTTCTAAGATAGGTGGTCTACTGCTCATACAAAAGATGAATGAAATCTTCTGGGGTATATGGCAAGAGGAGGTTATCCCCCAGGAATTCAAGTGTGCCTCCATTGTCCATATCTTTAATGGAAAGGGAAATAGTTTGTCCTGTGACAATCACAGTGGGGATGGGATGGGGGGGGTGGTCTCCTAATATCAATATTCTTAACAGAGTCCTCCTCCTTAATAGGCTGATCCTTCACCTGGAAGATGGTGATCTGCCCAGGAGGTTTTGTGGCTTCAGAGAGCACCAGGGAATGGTTGGCCTTTTCAAGTTAAAAAATTTACCATTCACAAGGTAGCTGAGCTTGATGTCATTTTTCATACTCATTAAAGGCTTCTGACAACATCACAGAAGACATCATAGTTTTTTTAAAAAGCAGGGGAGCAAGCACACAGTCCTGGCATTTCTCCTTGAATTATAGAGCAAAAAAGAGATTTGCACAAAACGTTCATCAATCTGACCAAACCTTTGATACTGGCAGTCATGAGAGCTTTTGGAAGATTATGGCAAAACTTTGTTTTACAGCAGCATGCTTTCACAGGTTCTGGACAATGAACAATGCTCTTATGCTTTCTTAGTGACCAGTGGAATGAATGAAACAGAGCTGTATGCTTGCTGCCATGCTTTTTTAAAAAGCCTGATGTCTTCAGTGATGTTATCAGAAGCCTTTAGTGAGTATGAAAATGGCATCAAGATCAGTTACCTTACTGATGGTAAATTATTTAACTTGAAAAAGGCTGTAAACGAAGACTGAAGTGGAGGGAGAGTTGGTGTATGATTTTTTGTTTACAGATGATTGTACATCAGTGCAACCTCTTAGGTCAAGATACAACAGAGTATAGATTGATTCTCTGCCACTTGTGCTAATTTTGATCTGACAGTTGACACCAAGAATAAAGTTCTCTACCAGCCATCATCACATTATCCATATATGGAACCATTGGTTACAGCAAATGGATAAATTTTGAATGTTGTGCATAAGTTCACTTGCCTTGGCAGTATGCTTTCCAGGGATGTACATTTAAGTGATGAGGTTGCCAGAACTAGCTCAGATTTGATAGGCTCCAAAGGTGGGAGAGAAGTATTAGGCTGACTACCAAACTGAAGGTCTACAAAGCCATTGTGCTGATTTCTTGTTCTATGCCTATGAAACCTGGGTAGTCTACCAATGCTTGCCTGAAAACAGACTTTCTTCCATTTGAATTGTCTTAGGAAGATTCTGAAGATCATTTGGAAAGATAAGGTACTGGACACTGAGGTGATTTGTTGAGCAGAGCTACCAGGCATTCCAACTCTGCTGCAGAGAGTACAACTCTGATGGACTGGCCATGTTGTTTGAATGCCAAATGTCATCTACCTAAAAGAGCAGTTTATGGAGAACTCACAGATGGGAAGTACTCACACACAGGTCAGAAGAAAAGATACAAGGACACTCTCAAGGTCTCTCTGAAGAACTTTGGAATCAGTTTTGACATATGAGAGACACTGGCACAGGGCCACTCAGCATGGCATGCTCTCATCAGAGAAAGTGCTGTGTTCTATGAGCAAAGCAGAATTGCCAACAGCTCAAAAGAAATGTGAGAGGCACAAATTTAGAGACATTTCTATCTGAAATGTTCACATGGGCTATTTGTACCTGACTTGTGGTAGAGCCTTTCCTTTACCCACAGTCAGATCTAGTTGATTTGGGGTTTACTGGCTAGATTTCTTTCTCAAAGACAAAGCCTTTAACTCAATTCCCTCAGATTCTCAGGGATTGAACAACCATAGGCCCTTGCCCAAGCACCACTTAATGGTTATTTTGGGGCCCTTCCGGCTCAGGGGGTATGTAAATAGTAACTATATCTCTTCTGGTCAGCAACCTTAAGAGTCTTCCCCTCCCAGTTTAATTTTTTTTTTTTTAATTAAAGGGACCATCCCTTGATTCGCTTCTTAAAGAGACTTATTTCCTGAATAGGCATTGCCTCATTTAAAGTGAGAACTTGGAAAGACCTTAGCTTAAAGGGGCTAAGGTCTCCCATTACATCCTGGGCCATCTCTAGTCATCCTGATCAATTTCTGGACACTGGACCCAGATAGCTCTGGAGGAGAAAGTGAAGCTGGTGGCTTTGCACAGCCCTCCCTCATTCAAATCAAAGTCAATTACACATCATGTCATCATCTCCCTGATATCATGGTCCTCTTCAAGAATGAAGGACAAATCATACACAAAACTATACAACCTTGATCCCGATATAGTAATGTTATATTGATCTTCTTTGAGCATGAAGGACAACAACTAACCAACTTATACTCTGCGTAGCTTGGTTATTGTACATAGTTGTTTGAACATTATTTCTCCAATGGGACTGTAAGCTTCTTAAGGGCAAGAAATGTTTGTTGCCTTTCTTTGTGCTTAGCACAGTGCCTGGCACCCAGCAGGTATATTAATGACTGGCTGAGATGACCATCTAGTTATAGTTCATATTTGATAAGGGTGAAAGTATAATGATGAGAAAGAGGATGGCAGTTCCCATTTATAATATGCTTTAAAAACAGTGAATACTTTTCTCATAAAACCTTATGGGAGAATCTATATACATACATACCTTCTTAGTATATGGTTTCTTGTCTTGGCAGCTGGTCACTGCCTTGCCCCTGGACAATTCTTGTTGTTGCATAACTCAGCTTTCTGAAAGGAATACTTACAGTAAGACTCATTCAGTCTCTTTTCCTTGGTATAGACATGAATATATTTGCTTTTCCTTATTTCTTAGTCTCTCCCAATTCTGGTTTCTCTCCTTCTTAGTTAACTGGGAGTATCAACAATGAACACCAATAAATTTGAATATTTTAGTAAGGAGATTTCCCCCCCCTAGAATCAGTGAGAAAATGTGAAAATTAAATATGCCAAATCTATAGTATGAAGTGACTGAATGCAAGAAATAATTATTTTTCAAAGACAAAAATCTTTACCACAGTACTGCATAATGGCATCATTTTTTTGTTTCAACTGCTATTGACTCAGCAAAATAAAACTTGTGTAATTTAAGTAAGTGATGACAACATAGAAGTGAGAAGTTTGGCCCTTTATTGTTATTATTTTAATCTGTACAGTAATGCTGTAGAAACATCCACTTCAGGGGAGACACAATTATCTATATGTAAGAGTCTTGCTAGAATGGGAAGTTTTATTTTTCAGTTTGAGAACAGCACCCTCTTCTGGAAATTTAAAACCATTTTATTGTCTTTACTCTTCAAAGACAAACTGGGAAAAAAAGAGGGTGGGAGGAAGGAAGGAAGGAAAAGAGAGAGGGAGAAAGGGAAAATGGAAAGGAGGGAAGGAAGGAATAAGGAAGGAAAGGAAAGAAAGGAGGGAGGGAGAAGGCAAATGGAAAGAAAGGAAGGAGGGGAGGGAAGGGAAGGAAGAGAGGAAGGATTGATTTAGTTCCTGCTATGTGACAGACTGCTATTTTATTGTTTGATCTTCATCACATCCAGTGGAGGTAGATTCAGTAAAATAAACCATGAAAACCAGATTTTTTTTTTGTAGTTGATCACAACTGAGATTAAATATGGTTGTTATTCAACACTGTGATTAGATAAATTCCATTTTAATATCAGGTTGGGGAGTGGGATATAGATAGATAGATAGATAGATAGATAGATAGATAGATAGATAGATAGATAGATAGATAGATAGATATAGATATAGTGGGATAGAGCTGGAAGGGATCTTGCAAATATAGTCCAGCCCCTTCATTTTATGCATGAGAAAAATGAGGCTCAGAGAGGCTGAGGCCTGCTCAAGATTACACAGCTAGTATACAAGGTTTAAATCTATGAAACCATGGACATATAGGAAAATACCCTTTAATTACACTGATAAGGCTGGACTGATGAGTAAATTTCTTGATTTTTTCTAAAAATATTTATTATAAGTATTTTCACTGTTAGATGAAGCACATTTCTAATGCCACCAAAAAAAAAAAACCCTTCAAAATGTTGGGAGGGTCATCCAAGAAGTGTTCCATGTGTATCAGAAGAAATATAACTAGGGAAGGGTGAGTTGGCCTTATTCCTTAGTACTGACGTTCACAGGGCACAAGTCAGTTTGTATTCACTCCTTCAATGGAGTAGACAGAAATAATCGACAAATTGTCTCTATATACAGTTGATAAAATTAGTTGGAGTAATTAATTAAAGTAGGAAACTACCAGATAGCTTCTTCCTCCCTGCTGTTTTACAGTTGGCAGATTCCATCTCCCATCACTCCCACATGTTATGCCACTTGCCTCGGTCTCAAAAAATGGATACTTAGAGTTTTGTATGTTGAGAGAATTTTGGCCAAAATGTATTAGAATTTTTCCCCCTTGTGAAAATAGGTTCGGTGCTTACTGAGAATGGTTCTCATTTTTCTATCAGATCTATCTGCCTGTCTCCCCATGATCTAAACTTAATATGCCCATGTGGGATATCGTGTGGTTCCTATTTTATGATCTTTTCATTTGCCCAGGCACATAATGGTTTTGCCTGAAGCGCTTTCCACTTAAATGACACTGAATGGGCGTCTCAGGGCTGTTTCATAACCAAAATAACATTTCAGTGCTTTTCTCAGTTCTTTAAATGGATGTTCGTACTGGAAATGTGAAGAAACCCAATTTCAGTTTATTTTCTTCTGGGCTCACATTCAAGTCATTTTACTAGAGACCAAATACAAACAGAGTTTGATGTTCATTTCCACAAGTAGTTGTTTAAAAAGCCAAACTCAGACAGATTGTTTTTTAACTTATGTTTATTTAACTAGAAGGAATACACAGGGGCAGTATGATATGCTGAAAAGGGCATTGACTCTGGAGCCAGATGACCTGGTATTAAGCCTTGTGACCTTGAATTATTTATTTAATTTCTTCAAACCTCACTTTCTCCATTTATAAAATGATGCTGATTAATTTCTCCTGCCTCTCTCATAGGTCATTATGAGGAAAGATCTTTGCAACCTTAAAGTACTTTAAAAAACTGAGTCTTTTATTATGTATTTCTGACTCTCCTGTAGTTATTATCAGCCTTAAAAGCCTTTGTATTCAGTTTACATAAGTGCTGAATTAATACAGTGATCCTTCCCTTTATAGGAACTAAGCATTTAGCAAATGTGGTGTACTTAAATATTTGGCATATTTCCTTTACGGAGAAAACATTCCAACCTTTAATTTTTCTTTTTCTTTTTTGAAATAAGAAGTGATTGAAAGTGTGTTTAATTCCTGACTAACTTAAACTTTGATTCCACAAGTTAATTACACATTATAGAAGCCTGCCTTTTTCCCTCTAATTACTCTTATCCATTTGCTAAATATCTATGATCATCTAATCTTTAATGTCTCTCTCTCTCTCTCTCTCTCTCTCTCTCTCTCTCTCTCTCTCTCTCTCTCTCTCTCTCTCTCTCTCTCTCTCTCTTTCTCTTCCTCTCTTCCTCTCTTCCTCTCCCTCCTAATTTCTCTTTGTCTAATCAAAATGCTGTGAGAATAAAAGATGATCCGGAGATTCCATTTTTAAGTTAGCTTCTTTAAGCAATGGGTGAAAATTACATGTGGAACTATCTCCACCTAGTGGATACGTAGAAACAATAGCCAAAGAAATAAGATCAGTATTGGTAGAAATGGGAGTTCATCTGAACTGTGAATAGGATGAGATATTATGAACTACTTTTTCCCTCTCTTAAAATAAAGATCTGAAGGAAATGTTTCTTTCTCCCGCTTAGTTAGTGATACCTTATTTTGCCTTGTAGACAAGGCCACATGGATTAGCATTTGCCAACTAGACTGTAATCTCCTTGAGGGCAGAGACTCCATCTTTTATATGTTATTTCCACCACATGACATTTGATAAATAATATTAAGATGTATTTATATTGCCTTAATATTTACAGTGTTTTCCATGTAATGCTACTTCTAGATGTGTATGGGAAGTACTATCTTCATTTTTACAGATGATATGACTGAGGCCCATGGCCATACAGTTACTAAAAGTTGTAATCAAGATTTGAACTCTCCTAAATTCCTGTTTCAAAGTCCAGGGTTCTGTCCCCTCATTCTCTCCCAACTCCAATTCATTATAATGTTTGCATAATAGGCAATTGATTAATAACATATCACAGATTTTCATGTAGAAGAAAAAGACAACAAACTTCTAAATGCTTAAATTTGCCCAGAAATGGAATAATCCTCTCCTTCTGCCTGTCAAATATTCCTATCTTTATGCCCTTTCTCTTGGAGGACTAGTGGGATTTCCCCTCACTAAAGCCATCTAGCAAAAGGCCCTTTAATTTTACAGTTGAAGAAAATGAGCTCCAAAGAAATGAAAAAAGGTCTGCCTGTGGACAATTAAGAAATAAGGGGTAGAGCAGGATTCAAACCCATGTTTTCTGACTCTAAACTGAGCATGTGAATTAAGTTCCAGTATTTCTTCATTTACCAATGTAATAAGAACAATAGTTAATTTCTTGAATACCGTTGATATCAGTGACTTTCACAGGTCCTGAGTACACTTCACAGGGTTTATCACTTTCTCACTTTTCTGGTTCATTGTCCTAATCAATAAGAATAGAGGTCTTCTTATCTGAAGCAAACTAGCATCTTATTACCAGCTACTTTACGTTTCACAATTCTTCAGTTATGAACAAATTTATCGAAAGATTATGGTACATAGACTATTGGGCTTGTAGAAGAGCCATAGAAAGTAATCGTATCTACTAGGAAGAACCCTTCGTGGTGGCCTGGGTAGTCTCAGTTATATGCAGTATTGCCTCTGGCAGGAGTTGCTCAGGGTCATTCCTCCACAGTGGAGTTCCTCTCCCTAGGTGCCCTTAGCTGTCTCTGCAGAGATGATGTGCCTGAATGAAGCTCATCACCCCAGTTCCATCTCTCCACCTCTTACAGTTTGTATTTCCTTTCCAGCAAATGCCACCAATCATTGCTCCCTACAGCAGATTTCCCTCCTGTACAGTGCAGCAATTTTCTGTCCTCTTAGTTTTCCTGAACTTCCAAATGATGGTGTCAGATGTCTTTATAAAATTACAGAGTTGAAAGAGATTTCACATACCATCTATTCCAACTCACCATACTTGACTTCCCTATACACCTTTACAATAGATTCAACAAGTAATCCTCCAGTCTTTGATTAAAAATTTCAGGTGAGACATATCTCAATATACTTCCAAAGAATGAGACATGTAGATGGAATTATCTAGCAGGTAATGGGCAAGTCCTCTTCTGGACATGCCTAATTTTTCATTATTTTCTTTTTCCATAGTGTTGAAATCTGCCTTTCTCTTCAGTTTTCTTACGTTATTCTTAGTTTTATCCTCTGTGGTAGATGGAATAAATCTCTTTCCTTTTCATCAGTTCTTCAATTACTTAGAGACAAATATGTCTAAGTCTTGTTTTCTCTAGACTAAAATTTCCATAATGCATCCAACCTATCCCATGCATGGCATATAATCATACAATGAGAGTTTGAAGAAACTTCTGAAAATATCTAGTCTACCTATCTCATTTTACAGAGGAGATCCAAGGGGTTAAGTAATGTAATAGAAGGCAACGTTACATATTTAGTATGCAGCAGAGCCAGGATTCAAACCCAGGTCCTTTGGCTCTGTAAAAGCAAGGACCCTGACATACATAGGAGGGCTTGATATCACAGGCTTTTTGATCTGCTTTTCTAAAAGGAAAGTAACTTGAGAGGGTCAACAATAACTTTAATCAAGCAAATGTATCATTTACTTAGTGGAAAAAGTCAGCACCCTGAACTTCAGAGAAAATACAGAGAAATCAAAACCATTGACAGGGCTTCCGACTGCCTGACAGATCAACAGACAGATGTGACTGTCTGACCATACATCAATAGTTACCAAAGAGGGAAGCACCAACATTTGGGTTTTCAAAGCTGGAGGGCTGCTTAGCAGCTTCCCAGAGTCTTATCTGGCACATCAACCTTCTTCCAAAAACTAAGCCCCAGGTTTTGATACCTAAATCAGGGGGAGACAAAACAGAGAGAAAATATAAACCAATTTCTCTAATGAATATAGATGCAAAAAATTTAAATAAGATTTTAGCAAAAAGAATACAGCAACTTATCACAAGAATAATACATTATGATCATGTAGCATTCATACCAGGCATGCAGGGCTGGTTCAATATTAGGAAAACTATTAACATGTTGATCATATCAACAACATACCTAACAGAAACCACATGATTATCTCAATAGATGCAGAAAAAGCTTTTGACAAAATGCAACACCCATTTTACTAAAAACACTGGAGAGCATAGGAATAAAAGGAACTTTCCATAAAATAATAAACAGTATCTACCTAAACCCTTCAACAAGCATTATATGCAATGGAGAAAAGCTAAATGCATTTCCAATAAGATCAGAGGTGAAACAAGGATGTCCACTATCACCACAATTATTCAGTAGGGTACTAGAAATGTTAACTCTAGTCATTAGAGAAGATAAAGAAATTGAAGAAATTAGAATAGGCAAAGAAGAAACTAAGTTATCACTCTTTGTACACGATATGATAATATACTTAGAGAATCCCAGAGATTCAAGCAAAAAACTACTTGAAATAATAAACAACTTTTGCAAAGTTGCAGGTTACAAAATAAACCCACACAAATCTTCTGCATTTCTATATATTATTAACAAAGCCCAACAGCAAGAGGTAGAAAGAGAAATTCCATTTAAAGCTAGTGTAGACACTATAAAATATTTGGGATTCTACCAACCAAAACAAATCCGGGGACTATATGAACACAATTACAAGACACTTTTTGCACAAATAAAGTCAGTTGCTCATGGGTGGGCCGAGCTAATATAATAAAAATGACAATTCTACCTAAATTAATTTATTTATTTAGTGCCATGCCAGTCAAACTATCTGATAATTATTTTCTAGAGCTAGAAAAAATATCAAAATTCATCTGAAAGAACAAAAGGTCCAGAATAGCAAGGGAACTAATGAAAAGAAATGCTCTGGAAGGTGGCCTAGCTCTACCAGATCACAAATTATATTATAAAGAAGTAATTATCAAAACCACTTGGTAGTGGCTAAGAAACAGAAGGGTAAATATATGAAATATGCTAGGTACTCAAGACAGAGTAGGCAATGAATATAGCAATCTACTGTTTGATAAACCCAAGGACCCCAGTTTCTGGGATGAGAACTCACTGCTTGACAAAAATTGCTGGGAAAACTAGATAAAAGTGTAACAGAAACTAGTCATAGAGCAAGCCTAACACCATACACAGGGAATAAAGTCCAAATGGGTACATGACCTAGGTATAAAGATTGATACTATAAACAAATTAGTGGAACAAGGAATAGTGTATTTATCAGATTAATGGAGAAGAGAAGAATTTTTGCCTAAAGAAAAGATAGAAAGCATTATGAAGTGCAAAATGGATAATTTTGATTTCATTAAACTGAAAAGTTTTTGCACAACCAAATCCAGTATAACCAAGATTAAGAGGGAAGCAGAAAACTAGGAAAGAATTTTTGCAACTAGTGTCTGTGATAAAGGTCTCATTTCTAAAATATGAAGACAACTGAGTCAAATGTACAAGAATACAAGCCATTCCCCAATTGATAAATGATCAAAGGATATGAACAGGCAGTTTTCAGAGGAAGAAATTAAAGATATCTATAGCCATGAAAAAATGCTCTGAATCACTATTGATTAGAGAGATGCAAATCAAAACAACTCTGACATACCACATCACACCTATCAGATTGGCTAACATGACAGAACAGGAAGATGATAAATGTTAGAGAAGATGTGGAAGAGTAGGAACTCTAATTCATTGTTAGTAGAGCTGTGAGCTGATCCAGCCATTCTGGAGAGCAATTTGGAACTATGCCCAAAGGGCTACAAAAATATGCATACCCTTTGACCCAGCAATATTACTTCTAGGACTGTATCCTCAAGAGATCATAAAAATGGAAAAGGGTCCCACATGTACAAAAATATTTATAGCAGCACTCTATGTGGTGGCCAAAAATTGAAAATCAAGAGGATACCCATCAGTTGGAGAATATCTGAATAAATTATGGTATATGAGCGTAACAGAATACTATTGCACCATAAGAAATGATGAACAGGAAGACTTCAGAGAGGCCTGGAAAGACTTATATGATCTAATGCTGAGTGAAAGGAGCAGAACCAGGAGAACTTTGTATACAGCAACAATCACAGTGTGTGACGACTTTTTCTGGTAGACTTAGAACTTCATTGCAATGCAAGGACTTAAAAAATTCCCAATGGTCTTTTAAGGTAAAATGCCTTCCACATCCAGAGAAACAACTATGGAATTTAATCACAGATTGTAGCAGATCATTTTCTTTTGTATTATATTTTGGTTTGTTATACTATTTCTCCCATTCATTTTAATTCTTCTATATAATATGACTATGGTAAAAATGTGTTTAATAGGAATGTATGTGTAGAAACCATATAAAATTGTATGCCATCTTCAGGAGGGAGGGGGAGTTGCAGGGGAGGGAGGGAAAGAAAAAATCTAGGTTGTATGGTAGTGATTGTGGAACACTGAAAATAAATTAATTAATTAAAAAAAAAAAAACTAAACACCAAAGTAAAACCTCACCTCAGAGTCTTTATACACTTTTCAGAGCCATAAGGCATCACAACCCTTGAGAACCAGCGCCTCATTAACCAAAGATGTGGGCCTTCCTACAAATCTTCCCTAATCAAACTCCCTTAATGGGCAAGCCCATTAATGGGTAGGGAAGATCTTCTTTAATCACATTTAAATAATTAACAATGCAAATACATAATTTCTAGTTAAGAGACTCTTGATAAATTCAATGAAAGGCAAGATTCAATCAGAGGCACTTGATTATCCTAAAACAAAAATAGTAAAAGATCCTACTTTGCTTGCCATTACACTGTACCCTTCCAGGATCTTTGGCCTTAGAATCTAAATGATCATAGATCTTGGAACAAATAGAAGTGTTATGCTTTGGGATCCCAAATCCAGGTGCTTTAAGCAGGTCACATGGGCCCATTAGTGGATGGGAAATATCTTCCCATTAAGAAGCAAAATTATATTAACAATAAGCAAAACGCATTATCATTATAGGCTCTAAATCCAGTGTTCCATCTACTGTACCAACACATTCAAAGACATTCAACATTCTGGTTACACATCTATACTTAAATCCTTTTCTCCTTTGTCCTATCACTGCCCATAGCTTGCCAAAATTCAAATCTAATTATTCCCACTATCCATCTTGAGCAGCGTGTGAACAGGAACACAGAATGTCAGTGGAAGAAATAATAATATTCTTATCGTATAGATTTAAGGTTGAAAGGGACCTTCATTTTATAGATGAAAAACTGAGGCAAAGAAAAGTTAAGTAGTTTGTTTAAGGGTCACACAGGAAGTAAATGTATAAGGCAGGATTTGAAACAAGGTCTTCTAGACTCCAAGTCTAGTGCCTATCGATTGTCTTACTCATTTCACTCCAGAGTTATTGTTCAGTCTCAAATGATTCCTTACAGTTGCAGGTTATTTTTCTGGGTTTTGCAGCTCTAGACTTTGTTTAGAGTCATCATTTAGAGCCCTAATTTTTCAAGTGCTTATTGGATAGCTCCATTTCCATGCACCAAAGACATCTCAAGCTCAGTGTGTTGAAAATAAAATTTATTATCTTCCTCTCCTTACCTACATTTCCTCTTAGCTTCTTTATTTCTGTTGAGGGCTCCAACACACTTGTAGTCACCAGGTTTGAAACCTAAAACTGGCCCTTGACTGTTACTTTTTCCTCAGCTTCTCCTATAGCCAATCATTTTCTCAAGACTTGTCTATGTTAACATGCATGTATCCCCTTCTAAGCCAGTATGAATCCTCATATGCTCTCATGAGAACCACTGTAATGACCTCCTAATTGGACTCCCTATGTCCCATTTTTCTGGAAAGTCTGAAGCCTCATAACCTCTAGCCACAGTCTCTGTAGCCTCTTAATTGGTCTCCCTCTATCCAGTCTTTCTGCTCTCTACACTTGCATTCCCTTATTTATCAAAGTAATCTTAATGTACTTGTAAAACAGCAATAACAAGTTGGCTTGTGTATAGTACTTTAAGGTTTGCAAAGCTCTTCATGTATGCTCGCTATTCGATCTTCACACCAATCTGATGAGATAAGTGCTGTTATCATTCCTACTTTATAGATGAGCAAGCACAAATTAAATGTCATGCCCAGGGTCCAGAGCTAGTAAATACCTAAGGCTGGATTTGAACTTGCGTCTTCATGATTCTAAACCCAGAACTCTGCCCAGTTCAGTGCTGATCTGCTGCATCGATGACAGTGTTATCGCTGATTAAAAATCCTCTTTTCTTCCTCTGGAATAAAATTAAAACCTCAGTCTGGAATTTAAATTTCGCCATGTTCTACGTCCAACTGACCTTTCCACATTCAAATTACTCCCTACTGCTGCCTTACATTCCGGTCAAGTTTGCCTGCTGGTTTTGCCTAAATTTCCTTTTCCAATTCTTTGTGTGTGTGTGTGTGTGTGTGTGTGTGTGTGTGTGTGTGTGTGTGTGTATGTATCTGTGTGTGCTTTGGTTTGTCTGCCTACTTAGAATGTACTTCCTATTCCTTTTTGAATTTTTAGCTTCCTTCACAACTCTTGTGAAAGTGTCATTCCTATGAGAGGCGTTTTTCTGGTGGCCTTAGATTTTATTGCTTTCTTCTCTTACAAACAATATTGCTTTCAAATATCTTTTAACATATTATATCCTGGAATAGAATATGAATTTCTCGAAGACGTGGATTTAAAAACAAGAACAAGAAGAGATAAAACAAAACAAACTTTTGTCCTGTTATCCTTGGTGCCTAATACACATACTTTCTACCAAGTACTATCTGTGGATAATGCCTTTTGGTTTAATGGTATTATTAAGTTCCCGAAATGTGACAAAGAGAACTGAATATGGTACTCCTTTTGTGGGCTGGCAACACCAGTACTGCCAGGCTATCACCTCCCTAGCTTTGGACAGTATGCCTCTTTGAATGCAATGTAAAGGTTTGTTTGGTTGGTTTTCAATTCCCAATCCATTATGAATCAAAAGTTTTTGAAACAAACACACTTGTTATTAGTTCAATGTTACCAATATCATTTTAGTTCAGAACAAATTTATAATTTGAAATGCTCTTTCTCATTTATATCAGTGACTAAAATGGGGCTAGAAAATAGATGTTTAACTTTGTTTTTGTTATCATTGATAACATGGCAGCCTGGCAAAGCCTATAGGACCCTTTCTAGAATACTGCTCTGTTGCCTAAATATGTAATTGTAGGAAATGCTAAATGTCAGAGGTTAATGAACATATATGTATATATGGTATCTATGATATGTGTTTATGTGTACTTTTTAAAAATGCACTTTAGGGAATTGAGCCCACCACCATAGACAAGGAGCTCTCCAACTAATAATTTCATAGCAGTTTGCTCCAGATCATTTTTATCCTGCTTTAGGATTTCTTAGAAGTTTGATTCATATATATCCTCCCTCTACCAGAGTTGTGTCCATGTGAATCCAAAGTTAAGTTTTGATACAGATGAGAACCCCAAGAAACAGAGTTTTTGGGTAATTAATAATCAATTTATTAATTGGCCTAGCCAGCAATCAATAAATTGATGCCAGTAGTTTCAGTAACAAAAGACCCCCCCTAGTGGAGACCCTGAGAGCTTTAAATGCCTTTCTGAAAGAGAATGCCCCTGACTAGTGAAAAATCAATCCTGATTCATGGACATTTAATGAGGAGGTGGACTAGAAGTCTTCAGTTTCTCCTACTGAGATTGTGGCTTAATCTTAAAACTCAGCAGCTTGCAGCAGTTTGGACTGGAGAATCCATCTCCATCCTGACTTCTTTGCCTAGTTTTCTACTTCATGAGCTGAGTCACCTTAAACTCTAGTGGAGTGGTACAGTGACAGGGGCTTCTTGTCCCAGGGCAAAGGTCTCACTCAGACTGCATTCTCTTTATACTCTAAACAGAAGTTAGGTATTCTAGTTAGTGGGGTCCTGCCTAAGACTGAAGATCCCCTTCCTAGAAGGCTAGAAATAATCTCATCAATCAATAATGTTCTTCAGGGACTGACTTCAATAAGAGTTGGCATATAATGAGGAAATAGAAGGAGAAAAGCCTGGATCCCAGTTGAATAATTGGTTATTGGTATGATAGTGTAATAATTATTATTTTTCTTCTCTCCTGTCTAGAAGTTCAGTAAAGCACCCCAGTCCCTAAAGTTTTCCCTGGGATGGCTATGTTAGTTATTCAAATTCAAACCCTGGGGTTACTTTTTTTTTTTTTGAGGGAGGAATGCTTTATTTGCATCTTCCATTTTCAGAGGGTTCATAGGAGATTTAAGGAGTCAGACTGTGAAAGAAGTCAAAGGAAAGGAGGCAAGCTTCCCTATCCCAACACCAATTGTAGAATGAACCACAATCTAGCATTATCTACTTTGAAACTGACATCATGGGAGCTTCAGGGGACAGCTCATAGTCAGGCTGGGCAGAGGCCATTGTCCTGCAGGGCCCTGTGCTTACCATCAGCCATCCTGGGGACAGCATACATCTGGAAAGTGCTAACCAGGAAAGAAAGCCCTGGTCAAAGTCTATTCAAGATTAAGGAGGACTGACCCACAGATGCCAGCGCAGATTGGGATCAGAACTTCTGCCCTAGATTGGAAGGGTCAATTTAGGTTCCCTATGTTTAGAGGGGACTGGGTACAATTCAGGGTTCAGCTGCTTTGCAGTGGGCATCATGGGGACTTCAGTAGACAACTCAGAGCTAGGGTGGGCAGAGGTCAATGTCCTGTAGGGTGCCATGTAACACCATGCTTGCCATCAGCCATCTTGGGGATAGCAGGCAACTGGAGAGGGCTAACCAGGGAAGAAGGCCCTGGTCAAAGTCTGTTCAAGGTTATGTAGGACTGACCCATGCATACCAGTGCAGATTGAGGTCAACACTCCTGCCTTAGATTGGAAGAGTCACTTTAGGTTTCTAATGTTAGAGGGGACTTGGAACAGCTCAGGATGCTTGTTATTTTGAAACTGACATCATGGTGACTTCAGGGGACAGTTCAGGTTCTAGATGAGCAGTAGGTCTTGTCCTGTAGGGCCCTATGCCAACACTGTGCTTACCATCAGACATCCTGGGGACAGCATGCATCTGGAAAGGGCTAACCAGGGAAGAAGACCTTGATCAAAGTCTCTTCAGAGTTATGGAGAACTGGTCCATGGATGCCAGCCCAGATTGGGGTCAAGACTCCTACTCTAAATTGCAAGAGTCACTTTGGATTCCTGATGTTAGGGGGGACTTGGAACAACTCAGGATACTTGTTATTTTGAAACTGACATCATGGAGACCTCAGGGGACAGTTCAGTTTCTACCTGGGCAGCAGCTGTAGTCCTGTAAGGTCCAGTGCCAACACAAGCAATTTTGAGCTCCAATTTGAGAAGGTGATGGGGCTTGCTTTTCACCCAGAGCTTTGTGGCCTCCTCTACTGGCCCTCCTCTTCCCATAGGCTGGACCCATTCCAGAGATGACACACTCTCTGTTGGGGTGCTGCTGCTGTTGGAGATCCAGCAGGGAGTTTGGAGGAGAGTGCTCTGGGCCCCAGCTACTGAGGCGGGGAAGGGCCCTTTCCCCTCAGGGGCTTCAAGTACATCCCCAGGAAAACATCCCCAGGAATCCTGGAGGTACTTTCTAAATCATGTCTGGGAGGGTAGAGGTATCACTCACTCCCATGCTGCACTGCTGAGCTCCTGGGAGAGAAACTTTCACAGTTCTTATTACACTTCACTTTGACAAAGATAAATATGGATGATGTGTCACTATAATGGCACTTGTTTGCCTTTCCTTAAGATTATAGAATCATATATTTAGATTTAGAAGAATCTCTGAGGCTAGCTAATCCAGTTCCCTCATTTTTCCAAAGAAGATACTGAAGACCAGATAAATGAACGGCTTTATCTTAGGTCAAACCAATGGTAAGTGGCAGGGCCAGAATTTAAGCACAGAACCTCTGATCTCAAATCTGTCACTTTTGACTGGCCGATTTTCCATATTCCCAGTGAAGATTTTAGTTCCTATTTACTAACTGCATCTCATAATTGCCTAATAAATATACAAAATTTAATTTTGAAAACCTAGTTATCAATTCCTCCCCTCTCCCCCTTAAGACACTAACTCAAAAAATTAAAATTTTGTTCGTTTTGCACATTGTTCAGCTCTCCTGGTGGAGGCACATGAGGCAAGAGCACCTCTTTATCTCTGGGACTTTATTTCACTTTCCTCTGGGAAATCTAGAGAGCATGAAAAGACAACGCCAGGCTAACTTCAAGTTTATAAGTTTTCTACCTTGATGATTTTCCATCAAACTTGTAAGAAATGCTAGAGCAGGATAAAATTGATCTAGAGCAAACTGCTATAGAATAACTAATCAGTGAGCTTCTAGTTTATGGTGGTGGACTCATTGCTCTAAAACATTTTTTTTAAATGAGTCCCTGTAGAATTTCAGCGTGCCCAGCTGGAATATTGACACTGGGCTGGGCTTCATCTCAACAGCCTGAAAGTTACATCAGTTAACTGTGAGGTATCTCTATGGCCATATCCTTTCATTATTCCTTCTTCCTCTGTCATTTTAAATACACAAAATTCATGCACCTTGGGTACAACCTCTGGTTATTTAGCTTTTTTAAAAAATGAAAATATATGAAAAATAGCAAAAAGTACCCCTAATTTAGTGTTCCAGTATTATTATTAGGTAAACGGTTACAGGTATGTGAATACATCTTCTCCAAAACATGCCATAGTCAGTACAAGGCACACTAGATTTAGATCTGAAGATCTATGTGTAAGTCTCTACCCTCATACCACCTGGATCACTTTGGGAAAATGGACTTACCTCTCAATTTCTGGTGTTTGCTTATCTATAAAAGGATATGGATGGGTCTTGAAGTCCTTTTCTGCTTCTAGGATTATAGAACTATAGATTTGGAGCTAGAAGGAACCTTAGAGGCCATATAATTCAACCGTCTGTTTTACAGATAGGGAAAGTGAGGCAGAGAAGTTAAATGACTTGGCCAGGTTGAACAGATTGTAGATATGTGATCTCAAGTCTTCCTGGGTATTGAGGTCAACACTCTAATCTCCATCTACCTGCTTCAAAAGAAATGCCCTTGTTTTTTGGTTCCACTTGGACTCAAACCCAGTACCTTCTATATGTGTCTTCTTCATTGACCTCTTAAGTATTTTTCCCATGACTGATTAGCTTTTAGTCTCTAAACAAAGATAAAAGACACTCAAAAATTTAAAGTGACATTTGGTGTACATCTCCCTAGATTTTAGATAGATCTAAAATCATAGATCTAGAAGTGTCCACCAAAACTTACCTAATGTAGTCTCTTAAGGGTTGTCCTAGGAAGAATCTTTTCTAGATTTTGGAAGCCCAAGGCCTGGAGGGTCCCTGGTATGTACATAAAGATCAAAAAGGTGACCTGACATTTTGGTGGAGAAAGGTCCTATGTTTATCTGGGACTCCCTCTTTTTTATGCCTTACTCCTCTCCATTGATCCACAGCCACCCCCTCCCCAAAGTGTCCAATATTTCTGTGACCCAGGCTGTTTAACTCCTATCCAGCCTCTGATCCCCAAAACTTCATCCCAATTTTTGTTTTGAGGCAGGACCCAGTCTCGTCATTTTGGACCTAGATTATCCAACTCCTACTTGTACTGGGGTAGAGAGACCAACCTAGCTCTTTGACTCGTAGCTATTTCATTAAAAGTACTAACCCTAAGTAATTAACCCAAAGGGTGTGATTCATTAAAATGTACATTGGTTTTGCTTTGAGTTTTTTTTCATAGTGTATATAAACAGATGAGAAGGACTCCTTTCTTTCGAAAGTTTCTACTAACCCATCAAAAAAATAATTTAGAACACAATCAACAAGAATGTTGTTAAAAGCACTTATTATGTGCAAGGCACTGTGCTGAGCATTTTACAAGCAGGATTTGTGTGAACAGATGGCCGAAGGGATCCATGACACAGAATGGTGGAGAACTTTGCTCTAGAATTGATGTTCTTCCTATTTATCAATGCTGTCTTAGAGATTCCAGCCTGGTATTCTGAAGAAACTAGTCCAGGGCTTCTGGACAGAGGTCCATAAACCTTGGTGAGGAAAAAATGCATGTTTATTTCACTTTGACTTATGTGTTTTATTGTATGTATTTGAAAACATTATCCTGGGGAGAGCTTCACAGACTTCATCAACCTGCCAAAGAGGTCTAAAATCCAAGGAAGGCTAAAAATCCTGCTTTCCCTTTTCTTTCTCAGTCACTACTGGTCTTCATCATGCCACTCCTAATGTTTCCCCTTAATTCTCACCCATTAGTTCTTGCTTTGAGAGTTCCTACTTGCCCATCATACTACCTTAATACCCACTGGCCAATGTCTTTGACTTCCTGTCCTTTGCCCAGCACATGATTAGTCTAGACTCATGACATCCTATGTGATCTTTATCTGCTGCTGCCTAGCTTTTCTCTACCTCCTTTCCCTTCTAAAACCACATGTTGGTTGCTGACTTAGAGTCATAGCTGTTTAGAACAACAAAGAAATGTATAATTCTATCATTTTACCTATGTTGAAACTGAGGCACTGAGAAATTGTTATTAGTCTGGTCACCTGACTTTATCATATTTTTTTTTTTTTTGGCGCTGTGCTCTGTGACTACTTCGGGGCGAAGTTCTTGGCATTGCTTTTCTTTGCTTTAAATGCTATGTATGGCCTAAGTGAAATGTCAAAAGGAGATTACCTTTGTGTACAAACTTGCCATACCTAAGTAGTTTTATTTAGCTGATCTTAGTAGTCAAGGTATGAAAAGGGTCAGGGATGATCAACCAACAAACATTTATTTTTAGAAAACTTCTGTTGATCTTAATTATATTCATTATCTTTTTTTGTGAGGGACATCCAGGGGACAATATTAGGCAGCATTGGGACCCCAACTGGGGCAGTCATCTGTAGCTTATTGGGGGTCGGGTAAGTGGACAGGACCAACAGGCAGATTTCAAGAGGGCTAGATAGAAGGACTAAGAGTTTTGGGAAAGGGGTTAGTGGATAGTAATTAATAAAATGGCGAAGTCTAAGCTACTTGTGATTATGAGTAAGTAGGATTTTCAGTAACTTGAGCCTCCTGTTGTTCCTCAACTGTGACATACTCTGCCATGGTATTTTAATGCAGCTCCTAAAATGTTGGTATCCAGCACTCATTCCCTGGTAGCTCTGATATATAGCATCATTCTTCAGGCATAGGTCATTTTGTTGGATAAATGCTTTGTCAGGGGTGCCATCTAGCTCCTACAAGGGAGAATGGTTCCAGCGCTTCCTCCTCCCATATTCCACCTTACAGATCTTTTGATGTAGTACTAGATCTTAACCAAAGATATGAGAAAACAGGTGAAGAAGGTGGGTAGTTACTGTGGAGGCAGCTCATGTACGACTCTAGTGGACATCTTGCTCCAGATAGGCCAGTAGAGGAGAAGCAGAGTAAGGTCCCCAGCTAGTGAAACTCCTCCATAGAAGCTTTGTTTGAGAAGGTGGGCAAGAATTAGAATAGAAAGCATGAAGTCTGTATGAATGGAGAGAGGCCTCTCCTTAATCCCCACCCCCAACAAAAACATGAATCTGTGACAGAATCCAAGTAAATAAAGGATACAAAGGGAAAAATGGGGGGAAAAGTGTTAAGGAAAATGTCTTAGTTGACAGACAATATTTAAAGAAATAGCACATAAGTGAGGTAGGCAATGTATAAACATTAAAATATTCACTGAGGATTTTCCATATTCTTAATAAACCAATTTAGGCAGTCTGCTAACACTGTACATTTCTAAGCTGCTAAATTACTTGCACGTATCTGTTGTGGAACCAAATTTTCAAACATCAAAGCTAACATGTGGAATATGTACTTTTGCATGAATAATGTATCTGTCCTGCAAGGTGATAGAATTAATGCTGTTTACGATGTGGTTATTAGTGGTTGAAAGTTTGAACCATTGCAGCTTAGTACACAAATAGCGCAGTTCGTTCTGTAAACGAGCTGCCTCACATATACCTGTACTGCAGCAATTTGGCTAGGTTTAATCTATTTTCCACAGTTTTGTATTGCTTTGTGCTAAAATTGGCTGATTGTCAGCACATCAAAGTCATTAGGAGGTAATTGTTATATGAAAACCTAGTTATATTAATCTCAGTGTCTGGTATAGGCTGGTGGAAAATGAAATTTCATTTGAAATATGTTATGGGATATGTTTATTTCATTTTGCGACCAGATTTTATTTTTAATATCTTGGAAAATAAAGTTATCTTGGAAGCTTGGTTCAATGAACACAAGTATAAAGATTGCAGGTCTCCTCCCCACCATGACTTCCCTTAGCTTGTGAGTGAAAATCGTGTGTTGGATGGAGGGATTGTGCATGGCTAATCCCTATGAGCATTGCTTTTCTAACTCCTTACTAGGAGGAAGACTAATCTAATGGAGTGTGTGTGAGGTTGATATGATGACCTAGTGCAGAAATTCTTAATCTGGGGTCCATGACAAAGTTCAGATTTCAGGGGGTCTGTGAACTAAAAAACACACACACATATATGTACACACACATATGTATACATGCGTCTTTATATACATATGTGTATGTATGTCTATATCTATTTTTAAAAATAAGGCTACTGTAGAATTTCATCATGAAGGCCAGCTTTCATGAATCTCCATTGATGTATGCATATGTATATATGTATGTGTGTGCATATACATTTTTTTCCTCCTAACCTTTGGTTTCATTTTTAATCCTTTGTATTTACTTTATCCATTTAAAAATATTATTCTGAGAAAGATTCCATAGACTTTGCCACAAGGCCAGAGGGGCTCCATAACATACTAAAAGTTAAGAATTGGTGATCTACTACTATAAAAAGCCCTGACTTTGGAGTTAGAGGACCTGAGTTCAAATCTTAGCTGTCATTTATTATCTTTTCAAACTTGGGAAAGCAACTTAAGAACTCTGAGTTTCATTCTGAGCATCATAAAACAAGGGGATTCAACTAATGAACTTCTATGAACCCTTCTAGGTCTACATCTATGATACTATTTTTATGACTTCAGAACATGTTATCTTGTTTATTAAAGTATCAATAAATCAAAGCAGTTGTTAGTGGCATTACACCACCACCCCCTTCCACCTAGGACATGTTAGTTCCTCGTATCCTGATTCATCCTACTGCTATAGATATTAAAGAACAGAAGAGCTAATTATCACATAAAAATATTCTGAGTACCTCAGTACTAAGACTTTCCTTCTTTAGACTTCAGTTTCTTGATTTGTAAAAATAAGCGGGACCCCCTAGCACATTTCTAATGTTTTTTTTTCCAGTCCTAAATTATATTATTTACAGTATTCACTACAACTTCATGAAAAGAATGAATGTCCAAGTATTATTATCAACGTTTTACAGATGAGAAAAATTTTCTTCATACTTGGACCTAGACCTATGGTCTCCCTATTTCACCAGCTATTTTTACTACACTGAGCTGCCTTGAAGTTAAAGTTACAGGCTGATAGAGAAGATGGGTTGGAGGAAAACACAGATGATAATTCATTATTTGATGTGTAAATGGGCATTTTATTTGTAGATTCTTTATTTTGTCTTGACATGGATATTCATGAGTCTTAAATTATCATAGCATAATGGCAGCATTATGACCGATCGTATTAATAGACACAATAAAGCTCCCTTGATAAGCATTTGCATATTAGGTGGTAATAGCTCCAGATGACTCTTTATAGCCTTCATGTTTTAGTGATTCATAGACTATAGATTCTAGGCATGACAGGTGTCCTAATGGACTTTGTAAGAAAAAGAAAATAGACAAGTACCTCTTCCACATCCATAGATATTCACAGAAACTTACTTTCACAATGAAATTCCACAGTAGCTTTAAAAAAAAAAAATAGGAAATATGCAAAACAAGACAAGGAATGAGTTAATGAAAACCAGCAAATAGAAAGCCGTTGACTGGTTTGTGCCTAGATTTTAATGTCAGTATTCTTTCTAAAAAACAAAAACTGAGACCAGCAGGTGGCATCACTGAATAAGCTGTATTTTTTCTACAAATGAGAAATAGTTTTGAGAGCAAAGCTTAGTCTTCCTCTTTATTATTCAGATGTATAGTGAAAACATCAAAGAGATGTTCTATTTTCTAGAAATAGTCTGAATTTAGCCCAGTATTTCTTCTAAATGAACAATCTGAAAGACAAGAAGAGGTAAACAAAATATATTTAGAAAAAGTAGTGTGATGATAAACAGATACATACACATATGTGTATATGTAATTTAAATTTTGATTAATAGTAAAGATACTGATTAAAATTAAATTATTATTAATAAAACACTTTATACTGCAATATGAGAACAGAAATAAAGATATGGAAGTTGTAGCTCCCTAAATTTGCCCAATAATCTATCTTATCATAATAACAGATCATATTTTATAGCATATTAATGTTATTTAATTTGATCATTACAACACTGTAACAATAGATAGAGAAGCTGTTTCGGAACCAGAAAGCTCTAAATTCAAGTCTTTCCTCTGACTCACTGAGACGCTGGAAGTGTCCTGTCAGGGTTCTAGGCATTTGTCTAAAGGTCTAAGTTGCAGAGGAGGTCCCAGATTGCATTGGTTGAGGGAGTTTCCTCATCCCAAGATTTTCCCATATGAAATATAGTCCCTTTCTCCTCTTCTTTTACTCACAGCATCTCTATTGAAGTAGATAAAGAATCTTCCTTTTATAAATGAAAAAAAGTGGGTTAAAGAGATTATCATTTTCACAAAAGCCTTTAACAAATGTAAGTTCATATCCTTCCCCCCCGAAAATTCATGCTTGCACGCGCACGCACACACACACACACACACACACACACACACACACACATACATCCCTATCACTAATGGCTAAGACAAATAGATTGAATGAATCAAAAGTAAACCAACTGTGAATAACTCCCTAATCACTTTGAAAAGTGGTTTAGGGCCGATGGATATAAATTGATGAAACCACATAGGACCATATCTTCTTCCTTGAAGAAAATCAAGTCACATGTCTTGGGCCAAATGTTAAAAAAAAAAACAAAACACACTTTGGAGTCAGTCAGTTGAATGCTTGATGGCTCTAAATTAAGGATCAAGGAGGATTCCAGTCACCAGAGCAACAATAGCCCTCGAGGGAGGAGAGATGTCACCCAAGAAAAGGCAATGAGATGAAACTGACCAAGTTATAACCTTGTGATTTTCAACAATTCAGAAGATTTATAGGTCTTATCAGTATTGATAGCAATATCCACCAAAGACAGTAACTATTGTTGTCTTTTGTTTTCAAAGAGAACCAGTGGCATCATGGAGTGATGTCTTGACTTGTACTTGACTTTCATTTAAGTGAGGCAGACTGGCACAAAGGTGTGTGCCTCGCTCTCTCTCCCTGAGTCATCAAAGTCCAGTAGCAGGACAGAAGTCTGTGCTACTGTTGATGGCATCTTCAATGTCTGACTAAGCACTCCACAGTGCCTACTTCAATCACCATGATGGACATCGCAACAAATTCTTCACATCTATCTGTTCCACTAGGGGAAGTCTCCACAATCTTGGGGTAGACATCCCCCTAATTCACCAACAGGTTTGAGGTCTGTTGGCTAACATTAATTTGGGTTAGCCTGTCTTCTGAGACGGTTTTGCTGCGGTGTGGCCACTGTTCATGCTACAGCTTCTCAGAGTCACAGATGAGAGTTGGGTAAATCAGGTGGACACCAAAGGTAGATGAGCAGCCCTGAAAAGGGCTGGGGAAGCCCTCACACCAGAGGGACATCGTCAGGAATGGAAAAGCTTAAATATAAGAAGAAAAGGTAGCTTTATCTCTGTATGAGTACACTGACTCTCAGAGCCCAGCAGAGAACCATGCCTAAGGAGAACTCCATGAAGACTCCATGAAATGAGAAAAGAGCTTTTCATAAGCCAGATCTGTCAGTTCCTCCTTTATCACAGAGATTCTATAATTTTTACTATAAGTTTAAAACAACTCTTCTCAGACAGCTTGTTTGTATAAGAGGGAAAGTGTCTATTCAGCTGGGAGACAGAGAGATTGGGCAGTGTTCCTATAATAATTTTCCTTGCCACGTCTGCTTAGTGAGTACTCTTTCTGAGACCTAATAGAGTGACTCTGTGAGGGCTCATTAATCACAGTATTAGAAACTCTCATGATATTAGAAATCAAAGTATTAGAAAGCTTTATGGTTGTTCCTAGAATGTTTAGGGTATAATAGTAAGAACACTGTAGGGACCTGGTCCACCAGGATGAATGGAAAATGAGGAAAATTACATTGAAGGGGTGAATCACAAGTAAATGCTAAAGCCATTATTCTCACCCACATAAGTAGGGGAACTGGGATTCTATTCCATTCACGAATCAAAAAACCTTTGTTCTGTGCATGTATATGCCAGGAATTGCGATGGGCACCACTGATGTAAAACCAAAAAATGTTTCTGCTCTTAAGGAGTATAAAAGGGAACCACCATGTGCACAAATAAGCACATAAAGTAAAAAATGTATACGTTTTAAAAAAGTTTAAAATATGTTAACTTGAGGGCACACGAGCAGATGGGGTGAGGGGAGGAATTGGGAAAGGTCTTATGTAGGAAATGATTATAGATAAAAGGACTGAAGGAAGTTAGGAATTATAAGAGGCAGAAGTCAGAAGGAAGGCATTCCAGGCATCCTAGAGAGTGTATAAAAAAGCACAGAGATGATGGGAGATGGAATGTTGTGTGTGACAAACAAGAACAACATGGGCTTTACCACAGATAATATTGTAAAGCACTTAGCACGTAGTAGGCACTAAATACTTATTAACTTTCTTTTCCCCATATTGGATATGGTAATGACGGAAAATCATGGGAGGTAGAACAGAACCATGTACAATGACATCAAGTCCAATAATCCAATTTGTGAAATAATGACATATTTTAAAAATCAGCTTCGCAAAACTTTAGAACTATTTTACCCACCTCTGGTCAGAGAGATGATGGATTTAAAATTTAGAATAAGGTATACATATTTCTTGACATGGTCAGTGTGGGGATTGTTATTAGCTATGCATGTATGTGTCATGGGGGCCTGATTTCACTATTTGCTCATTTGATGGAATAGGGACAGAAAATAAAATGCCTTAAAATTATGTGTATGTATTTATGTATACACAGATATATAAACACATACACATATATGTTTACCCAGAATCACTTGTTCATTTAGAGCCCTGGAAATGCTATTTCTATTGTTACTTAAATATATCCCTGAAATTCAGTATCCTTGGAAAATCTGTCAGCATGATATGAGACAACATACACACTCACACACACACACACAATATTTTTTGTTTTATTTTTTATTCTCTTTGAATTTAGTCTACCTACTTTCTTTCCCGGACTTCTTTTGTTCATTCATTTCAGTTAATAATAACAATCATAATATCAATTTCTAGTCATTTAATATTTTTAGGCTTACAAACTGCATTCCTCAAAAGAACTCTGTGATATGGGTTAGAATATCCCTGCCTCCCATTATAGAGATGAGAAAACTGAGGCTCAGGGAGATGGAGTGATCCATGCAACTAATAAATAAAGGAGTTGAGATATCAACTCAGATTTTCAGACTCCCTAGGCAATACTATCGCAGTCTCCTGTAGTGCCCTGTCTATCTTTTGAGGGGATTTAGGGTGGGATGGGGAACTACTCTAAGCAAGTCACAAGGGTTCAGTGTTAAAGCAATGGGCATTTTGCTACTCAATTCTCAAACTCAGTCCCCTGAAAACAATTTCAGCTGGCTCATCTAAAATTGTCACCTAGCACCCTGTTCTTCCTCCTGTTGCTAGGCTGCTGGAGGTGTATCACATCCTCCCTGTGAACCTTGAAATAATTTACTCTCCACCTCCCTCTAAAGCTCTTTTGGAAAATGGGTACTTACTGTACACATATCATTTTAATTCTTCTGTCCTTTAATGCTTTTGTGAAATATTCAAGCTTCTCTTAGGGACTATTTTTTAAGCCTATTGCTTCATGTTTACCTTCAAAGCCACACTGTTTATTCCCTAAGTGCGTAATCACGTTTAGCCAAAAACATTTAATTGCATATGCTTTCCCCAAAGCAGCATTTCTGGTACTCAAAGAATTTCCTAGCATGTCATTATAAATTCACATGCTGTCGCCTCAATTCAGTGTGTGCTAGTTGATTAATTTTGTTTTTAAAGTGAACATAGTTATATAATCTGGCACATTTTAAAATGGTAGGATGGTAGGATTATTTTCTGGTTTGTATGAGATGTCATTGTTAAATAGAGCAAAAAAATATTTATTTACTAAGGAAGAACTGTGTTTCCAAAAAAACATTTAAAATATCTTTGACTGTTGTCCAGACTTTTTCCTTCGGATGTAGTAAGCTCAGAACTGCTTTCCTTTTTTTTTCATTGTTCAGTCATTTTCATTGCTGTCATCCTCTTTGTGACCCCAGTTGGGGTTTTCTTGGCAGAGATATTGGAGTGGTTTACCATTTCCATCTCCATCTTTCATTGTACCCCAAGAGTTTACTTGTGCTTAGATTGAATATACTGTACTTTGTTTCAGCAACTGGAAATTTCCCCTTTTTTGCATTCAGTGATTAAAACAATTTTTACTTTGCATGGTAAATAAAGCAAAAGTTTAATTAAATTAGAGAGAAAATATGGTGGTATTAAAACACACCAGATGTGATATAAAATGCAGCATATTATTCATCTACCAAGGTCAATTCCTAATCCAAGCTACTCATCTCACTCTTCCCTAACTTTAGCACTGAAATAATTGTGGTGCTGAAAATTCACAATCCTTCAACCAGATAATTATTGAGAACAGTTCAATCTAGGAAAAAAAAGAAAGAAAGAAAAGAAAGGAGGAAGAAATTAAGAAGAAAAAGGAGAGGGAGTAAGGAAGGAAGAAATATGTTAAGCACTTACAGTATACAAGGTACTGTGCAGAGTGCTTTACAATTGTAGTTAGATTCTATTATTATCTCCATTTTAGAGTTATGGCAACTGAGGCAGACAGAGGCACTGATTTGCCTAGGGTCATACAACTGAGGAATGACTGAGGCCTGATTTCAAATCTTCCTGAATCCAGACTCTATCTTCTGTACCACCTAACTACCTCTAAACAAATAAGACATAGGTTGGACTTGCCACAGATATTGGTCAGAGGCACTGCATCTCAGACCTCAGTGACCATTGCATCTTTGGGTGGTCTGGTAGCTGATTTATTCTTGCACAGATGAGTAGAGTCCTAAGAGGTATACACTGATACAGTTCAACTAGAGATTGTTCATATGGGAAAGATTGCTATACCACTTTGTTTCCGCTAACAGGGTTCTAGATCATGCATACATGGATACATCCATGTTTCTTCCTCTTCTTCTCTTCCCATATCTCATTACTTTTATCCTCAGTCTAGCTGACCAAGCTGGTCGCCTTCCTCCTTGATATCAAATGTCCCAGGAAAAAGAAACTCATAGGGTTATGTCAGAAGCATCAAGATTTTGGCATGGTATTTAAGAATGACTCTTTTACATAAATTTCATTAAAAGACTGAGCCAATGACATTTTTTAAATATGCATGGCATGATGCTGTAGGGGCAAAGCTCTCCCTTTCCGCCACCTAGTCTCTCTCTTTTCATACACAGTACACTTCAGACCTTGACTTGTTATTGCCCCAAGTGATCACTGTTGTTATCACCATCACCCGTCATCAACAGCAAATATTCCTTGATTAAACAGTCAATTATATTGTCATATCATATATATGATAGAAAACAACAACAAGGAAACACGGAAACAAGAAAACCCCAATATGCTCTAGCACTTTGCCCTGACAACCAGTTTTTGGAAATTAAGTGGTCATCTGTAAGTGGTTTGTAAGTATGGAGACAAAACCTAGAGGGTTTTATATAGTAAATCCTTATTAATTATAGGTCTATCTGAACAAATAAATATTGCTCATTAACTGGGTAGGAAACTGTACCTTCCTGTTAAACCTATCCAATTTGATGTCACTATTTCTTAGAAGGTCCCTCGCTTTTATTTTTATTTTCCTTTCCTAAAAGACTTTATCCAATTTCAAACTGTGGCCCTTTTCCCCATGCTACACCCCCCTGCCCTTCCCTCTGGAGGAGTGAATGGGAAGGAAGGTGTACAAGCATCTAACTGATCACCAGATGCACCTCAAGGCCCTGAGCATGAGGCAGGTATCTTTGGAGACTGCTAGAACAGGGTCCTTCCAACTCCGTGGAAGGAGGAGACATGAACAGGATTGTGAACAAAGGTGCATCAGCTGAGAGGAGCTTCCCCTATTTACAGATGTTCTTTAATTGTATAAAACTTTAAAATTTGGGAGAAAAGAAAAATGTTTATATATTTTTAAAAATCTAAAGTGGTAGAATAATAGGTTGGGCTTTTGAGCTGTGAGTTTCTGTTTTAAAAAGGCAGAACCTTCTTCCGACATAAAATTGAATTCACCAAGTACTTGCTGACCTCCAATTATATGGATGCCAAGTAGGAAGTTAGCTGCTACAAAAGAATGAATTAAAAATGAAAGTAGGGTTCCCAAGCTCAAGTTGCTTAACATTTCATTATTTTGATGGATCCATCCATTATTTCATCCCACTAGGTACTGCTGTACCTTGAAACCCAGTCATGCCTATCTATCTTATTAAAATTCTATGGCTTCGCATAAAACAGACACATGGAGTCTTCCCAAAATATTCACAAAAATGAAATATGTCAATATTTTCATACTCAAAAACTAAATAGGAAATATCGATTTCTGTGGAATAGTGTAAAGAATGGAATTCCAAATAAAAAAATCTAAATTAAAATCCTGGAATTTAGATAAATCATTTCACTCCCCTCTCCCAGTCTCAGTTTACTCATCTATAAAATGAAGGAGGCTGGAAAAGATAACCCCGTAAGTCTCTTCAGTATACAAAGATACGACCATTCATATTACTGAAACCTCAAAACTAAATCTCAAGACTAACAGTTTATCTCAGTTTTAGATTCAAAGACTTTTCTGTTCAGTCAGTCAACAAGCATTTACTAAACACCAGGGAATATACCAGAAACTGTGCTAAGCACTAGGGATACAAGAAAAACAAAAACAAACAAATGAAAACAAATAAAAACAAACAAAAAGCCTCCAAAATGATGAAAATGAAAACTAGAAAGATATAAGAAACATCAACTGAATGCTATAATGTTTCTCTTGGTGGTTGACAATTTAATAGCATTCTGAGTTAAAAGTACATAATAAAAGTACTAAACCAAATCTCCACCCACCCCACAAATCAAATCAGACTAACTTTATAAAAACTTAATGTTTTTTTTCGTTACTTCCCATTTTTAAAATCTCTCCTGGTTTGTTGTCTCCAAGACCAAGTACATCATGGATATCAGATTTCTACTATGTAACTCCATAGACGTGCAACATCCTAGTAAATTACACATAGGATGATGACCCTGAGAGTTCCCACTGGACAACGTCATGCCTTCGTAATTTGACTCTGATCTTGGAAGTTCAGGTACTTGATCAAAATAGGGGGAAAAAAAGATGTTCAGATTACAAAGTATTTAAAATCAAGAAGAAAGCTGGAGCAATTAGCACATTTTTTTTAAAACAAATGGCAAATGCTGTTGGGATGAAACCATCTCCTCCTTCCAATTAGCTCCCAACCTCTTTTCACACTCAATGCTATTCACACCTAAGCTGTTATTGAAAGTTCTAAGTAGGAGAGAGAAATGTATAGATACAATAGCCAGCAGCTGTAATTATTTCCTTTATAACAGATACAGTGAAGATCCGTTTTGTAATCACAGCCCTAATGGTTACAACCTATGGGATTTGGGGAAAGTTATTGTCTCTCCTAGTTTCAGTTTCCTCATCTGCAAGATGGAGGAAGAGGAGTTGAACCAGACTACCTATTAACTGCAAGGATGACCATCCTATAAAGGGATACTTCACTTCAGTCATTAAAGATAGTCTCAACGTTAATGAACTATGACCACAAGATAGCCAGAGAATTTCCACATTGTTCTATAATGTTGACTCACAAAAAAGGAAGGAATTATTATGCATACAATTTTGCTGAAATGAAGAATTAATAATATCAAATTACAGAATTGGGCTGCGCTTACTGCAGTTCCTGGTACACAGAAGGCACTTAATGAATGCCTGTGGACTGATTGACAGTAGGCCTGAGCACCCTGATTCTTGGGAAGGAGGGATGGAGTGGTAGAAAAAGTTGTAGACTTGAAATCAGTAGAACTGGATTTGAACCCTGGCCGTGTTGTCTTATGCAAGTTATTTAAGGGTCAGTAGGCTTTCTACTCTGAAACATAAGAATATTGCTCTCGATGATCTGTAAGGTTCCTTCCAGCTCTGTGATTCTTTGATCTAAAGGGAACTTGACTCCATGGTTTTGTGAAGAGCTTTCTCCTGATCTTTCACTCTGACATTCTCAGACCAGAGAAGGTCTTTGCTAAGGGTATTTGGTCCTCTGTCTGCAGTTCCTTGTTTTCATCTGTCAGACTCATTTTACTTATTTTTCTGGTAAGAAGAAAAATAATCAGAATCACCTAAAATATGCACATTCTAAAAGCTCATTTTCTGTGACTTGAAAGATGAGTGCTATGAAATCATCTGAGCCATTGAGAGACTTGCATATACTTAGCATCAAAGTCTAGACCTAAAACTCCAACTCCAGCACCCCATTCCCTCACTACACTGGGCTGCCTGTTAAATGGAACATAAGTAATGAAAGTCAAACTCAAGATAACAATTCTTTGCCTACTTGATTTAATGAATTTTCTGTATTGCTTTAATGAGGTACTTAGTCAAACCACTCTAAGTGCTTTTTAAACCAACTGCCCTATCCTTTATAATTAGTACCATTAATGTGTAGGTTTGGTGATGTTTTTTTTTTTCCCACATTAATGTCTGTTCTAAAATTACTTACAAAATCTCTCCAGGAATAGAATATTTTCTCATTGATATAATTATGCTCCCTGAATACCTTCTTGAGCAACGGAATAAAAAGAAAAAGAAAAACAAAAACAAAACCCATGTCTTTGAACTATCTAGCAAGTATTTTGTTTGAGAAGAATAAAGAAAAAAAGAATGAAGATATAAATCAAAGAAAATGTAAGTTACAGAGGAGAAATCCTTGATTAATTGGAATGAGATTACTAGTGTGATGTTTAAGGATTCATTGGATCATGTCATTTTTTATTCGAGACTCTTTAATGGTTCCCCATTGCCTACTGAATAAGATTTAAACTTGTTAATATCATGTCGAGACCTTCCATAATTGAGCAGTCATCCTTCTTACTCTAGTTTATATTACTCTCTCCCAGATAACCTATGTTCTAGGCAAACTTAAATACTTACTATTTTCTGTAACTGAAGATGGCTTTTACAGTGGTTAGAGCACTGATCCTAGAATCAGATACCTAGAAAACAAGGTCCTTGGCGGATTTCTTAAGCTCTCAGTTTCCTCATCTATGAATGAGTGCCTGCTGATGTCCCTTCCAATTTATGATCCTAAGATTTGAACATCCCTGGATCCCCTTCTTCTCACCTTTGCTCACAGTTTACCTGTTTTTTTAAAAGATCTTCTTTCTCATTTCTGCCTTTTAACATCTTATCCATCATTTGAATGCTACATGAAACCTGAGTATGTTGAGTTACAACAGCACTAGATTTTGAATTAAGACATTAATTCAAATCCTCACTCTACCAATGTCTCTGTTACCTTAGGTAAATGGCTGTATTCTCTGGGTTTCAGGTTTCTGGTGTGGGTGTGTGTGTGTGTGTGTGTGTGTGTGTGTTCATCCTTCGTTGCCAAAGAAGACCATGCCATCAGAGAAATAATGACATGACTTACACCTGACTTGGTTTTGAGTGAGGGAGGGCTGTGCAGGTCACCAGCCTCACTTCCCCTCCAGAGCCATCTGAATCCAGTGACCAGATATTCATCAGGATGTCTGAGGATGACCCAGGATGAGGCAATTAGGGTTAAGTGACTTGGCCAAGGTCACACAGCTAGTGAGTGCCAAGTGTCTGAGGTGAGATTTGAACTCAGGTTCTCCTGACTCCTGCACTGGTACACTATCCGCTGCACCACCTAGCTGCTCTAATAAGAAAACTAGATTAGCTCAAAAATCTTTTTCCAGTTACAGATCCTATTCTCCTCCCCGACATTTCCACCCCGCTGTCAGACAATAAAACAATCTTCCATCCTTAGATTTCAAAGCTCTCAATGCTGCTCTCATCTTGTATCCTTCTTTCTCATCACCTGTGAGATCCAAAGCTCTATGAAGGCAGTAAATAGACTGTTTGGCTTGTCAGCAAGATCTGAATTCAGCTGCTGCTGCAGATTTTTAATTAGCTGTGTGACTGGTGAATTAGGTATTCAAACTTTGAATCTTAGTTTTCCTATCTGTAAAATGTGGACAATAATAATTCTTGCCTCAGAGAGTTAATGTGAAGATTAAATGAACTAATGTGTGGAAAATGCTTTAGAAATCTTAAAATTTTAAATAAGTGGAAATTTTAATATTTATCTTTGCATCTCCCCCAATGCCTAACAAAGTGCTCCTCATAAAGTTGTACTTAATCAGTAATGGTGGAATTGGCCTGAATTGCTGTCCATTGTTCACATTTCAAGGTATTACACTGGCAGCATGACTGTTCATGGGTATCAGTGTAACTGCATTTAATTTTTAAAGCTTTTTTGACCAGCAGCCCTTTTCATGTTGGGTTTGAAATAAAAAAATAAAGGCCCCTGAAGGGATTCAAGTGTGTGTATGAGGGTGGGGGAGAGAGGTTGTGAGAGGAACAAAAAGAAATGAAAAGCTGGAAAGTCATAGTGATGCGCATTCCAGTAAATTATTCAGGAGATGACTAAGAGAGAGTGGTTTGGGCCAAGGTGCAGAGTTAGAAGAAATGAAATAAATCTGGCCTGCAACAGTCTGCCTGCAACAGTCAGGATGACATTTCCAGGAGCTGCCTTTGGGGAGCTCTAGATACTGTAAGTAAACATACCTTTTCTTTTAGACAAGTTTGTAACTCAAAGACCATTTTAGCCATAGAGAGAGGCCCCTCAGTCTCACTGAATACCACACAATAGTCTCCTTCCTGACTGAGTTCAAGTATTCTCTCAATCCTTTCTCCTGTTGCCTGTCTCCCCAGGTGTCCCCTAATCAAGTCAGATCAACAGGTATTTGTTAAGTGCATGCCTAGAGCCTTATAATGTGCTAGGTACTGAGAGAATTTTAAAATGGTAGATGATAAAGAGCCCATCTTGAAGAATTTAGTTCAGTTAAGTCATAGACTTTATAAGTAGAAATTATACAAAGTCACAAATAACTGAATGTTAAATTGTATGCTAGGGTCTATAGAATTCAGTCAATCAGTCGATCAACAAGCATTTATGAAGTACTTGGTATATGCTGTTCTAGGTACTAAGAATAAAGCAAAAAAATGAAAATTCAGGGAAAAGAAGATGATTGCAGATTGAAGTAACTGGCAAAGTTTCACAAAGCAAGCGACGCTTGAGCTGAATGAGGAATAGTGTTTGACTTTGAACACAGGAGACAGAAAAGGTATATTTAGGGAGATAAAGGCATAAGCAAGTGATGGAGGTAGGAATAATTATGCCTCATATAGAACAGTAGAAAGGCTAGGCTTTATAAAAGAGGATTTTTACTGGGATGTAAAAAGTGGAAGAGAAGTTTGAAGATATAGGATGGGGATTGTTTCCATATATCTACCTTCCATTGAATCATTACATCACTAACCTTAAATTGCTTTCTCCAGTGACATCAATCAATGAACCAATAAATTGCCAGACATTTATTATATATAATATGTCATCCAACAAGGTAGTAGATCCTGGGAATACAAATTTAAAAATGAAATAATCTCTGCCTTTAAGGAGCTTATATTTTCAATAGAAACCAATGGCAGTTCACTACTTTATTCAGACTTATGTCTGTTTTTCATTCATCATAATTCTTGCCTGCTATATCTGCCCTCAGATTAGAAAAAAAATCATCTCCTTAATTTTTATAATGTCAGAGATGCCCTCCAATGTCTAGATTATGTTAGGTAAAAGAGATAGCCAAGGAAAAAATGCTATCGACATCCAGAGAAAGAGCTATGGGGTCTGAATGCAGATCAAAGCATACTATTTTTGCATTCTCTCTCTCTGTCTCTCTCTGTCTCTCTATCTATATATCTATCTAGTGTTTTGTTTCTTCTTTCTCATGGTTCATTCCATTGGTTCTAATTCTTCTTTACAATATGACTAATGTAGAAATTAAAAAAATAGACATCAAAAAAAGATATCCAAGAAAACAATATTAACAATATTTTAGTGTACCTCACTGGTATATATTTTTCCAAAAACTAATAATTTTTGATATTTTTGTGAGACAAAATGAGAAAACCTCATCAAATCCATTTTTGCATTACTTCAAACTTTCATCATAGCAAACTCAACTATCTCTTCATCTCATTTCCTTAAAAAAAAATAATCCTTTGTTGCTCAATCCTTATCTTTTATGAACTCTCTGAGTAGTGGAGATTGGGGACCACTCTCTTTTTTAATGTGTTCTACTCTTCTGATTCTTCTATTAGTCTTCTGATTCTCTTCCTACCTTCTTGATCAAGTCTTCTTCCTTGTTTCCTTCATGATTCTTACCATTTCCTTAAAAAATAAATGTTATCCAAGTTTCTTCAGCTAACTTCTCTCTTTACTTCTCTTCTCTAATGACTTATCCATGTTCATACTATTAGCTGTAAGTTCTGCGTGAAGGATTCTCATATCTTCATCTTCAACTGTGACTTGATATTGACTTGTAATTCTAATACACTACTGAGAATCTTCAAGATATGGTAGTTTAGGGGAAAGGAACTTGTATCTTAAGACATGGGGCTACAAATCCATTTTTGGCCACTTCCTCATGGTATAATTATAATCCAATCATTTAACTTCTGTTGATTGGTTGGGTGTGGACTTGTAGTCAAGAAAACTTGAGTTCCAATATGGATTCAGATACTTGGCTGTATGACCTTGGGCATACAGGGTCTCCCTGACTTAGCCTCTTCAGGTTCCTTATCTATGAAATGCAGATAATAATAGCAAGTATGTCGTACTGTTATTGTGAAGATAAAAATAAGATATTTATAAAGTACTTTATAAATCTTAAGTCACAATATCAAAAAAGCTAGGCATTATTATCATTATTATTACTGTAGCTATAGTAATAGTGGGAGGAGGAGCTGTTGTTTTTGTTATCTCTTTCAATTGCTTTCCATCTAATATTTAAATGATAAGGGAAGTGCCCATAGAAACCTGGATAGATCCTCTGGGGCAATTTATTGGAGGACATGGGTGAAAATTGCACAGAATGGTTAGGTATGGGTGGATTATTATCTGTATTGTTGGAATCGATAAGACCACAGACCCAATGGAGTCTTGATTTCTATGGCAAATTAAATTCCACATATTTAAAAATCAAACTCACGATCTTTCCCCTGAAATGTGCCCCCGTCCCTGACTTTTCAATTCTATGTTACTTCAATGCTCAAAAACATTTTGCTTACCAAAAAAAAGTTCAAATTTCTTAGCCTTGGAATCAAAGGCCCCTATAACTTAGCTCTAACTTCCCTTTCTAGACTTGTATCACATCACCACCACCCCTTACTCTCCTTTGCACTCTGGCCAAGGTCCTGTGGATATATAACTCTTTCTTACAAGACCTTACTGAAGAGCATAGAATCACCAATTTTGAGTCAGAGAGACCTAGGTCATTCACTACTAGAACTCTTCCGTTTGTAGATGAGCAAACTGAAGTGTAGAGAGACCAAGTGACTTGGCCAAATGGGATGTCATGCTTAATGTTCTTTAATAAAATCAGTGATCCTGATTTAAAGGAAGAAGATTATCTAACTATGTGGTCTTGGGAAACTCATCTAACCCCTCTGAACTTCAGTTTCTTTAGCTTCTAAATGAGTAAGATGATAGGACTAGATAATTTTTCTACCCTTTTTAGCTTCAAAATTCTGTAACTTTTTAACTTCAAAAGGAGGAAAAAAAAACCTTGATTGCAGTAGAAAATACCTGAAGGGACAGATGGCATATATTTTTCTAGGGAATTGCTTTAAGACTATTTATTTTTAATACTTTTTAACCCCTTCAATTGGTAATAAATTGAAATGCTTCTGTGTAGTGATAAATGCATATAAAATGCATCCAGCTACTACTGTGGAGATGTAGTGATGATGGGAAGCAATATTGGAGGAAGTGCGTAAATGAGATGACTGCTTAATCAGGATGAACCAGAGGCTGCCAAAGTGCCCAAATTAAGTGTCTCCTGCTCATCTACCTTATCAGCATGTTGTGCAGCTTAACGAATATTTGTAAGGCATTTTAAATCCTTGGGGGAAGAGCACCACTACACAGCAAGTGATTGCTACCGCTGTTAATGGTAAGCCTTCTATCACTTCCAGGGACCTCTTTGTTCTTTGTTTTCCTAAGCTCAGCATCCTGTTGAGAGTAGCTTTGGTGGGATGTTGACCTCACGCCAGAGGAACTCTTGCCATTTCTATACCCTCAGAAAGACAATTTCCATTGAAATCAAATAAAGCAGGCCACTCAAATCACTTCCCAAGGTCCCTTTCAGCTCTAGGCCTGTGATTTTGGTTTATGAATTCTACATTGCCACTAATATTTGTTATACAAGCTTGTCACAGGAGTCATAACAATTCTAGAATATAGATTAATTGTTATGACTATGCTAGCCTTTAGTGTTAAAACAAAAGAATAAAAGGCAAATATTTAAATGGTTACTGATTCTGCCTAGTAGTATGCCTTTTATGATCAGTTGGGTGGGGTAAAGGGCAATAACTTTGGAAGGGTTAAGAATTCTGGGGGGAGGCAGGGAACAAATCCTGGCTTTAGAGAATTGATCGCAAAGTATCTCTTCCCTCCCTCTTGTAGCACAGAGTTAATGGACTACACTTTGGTAGTGAAGCCTATGTCACCAGATATGACCAATATCCTGTTCTGTTATAAAGCAGAGTTCTGGGTTCTATTGTGGGGGAAGGAAGATTAATTCGAAGGGATAAAGGAAGAAAATGTCTTCAATAATTTTTTTAAAAAGCTTTACAAAAGATTTTAGAAGAGGAATGTATGTATATCCTGAAAAAATCAGTACTTGTTTCCTAGAAATATAGTTACTTTTATAGCTTGCATTGATCAGAGCTAGCTAGAGTCATGAGATTTTGTAACACTCCTGGGGCTAGTTTTTTTGTTTCGGTTTTGTTTTTTTGGTTTTGTTTTTTTTTTTTTGTAGAAGGTCACTGAGATGATAAAACCCACGTTTATACAATCCTTTAAAATTTTCTGTTTCTCTTACAAAAAACCCTATGAAGCTTGTCATGTAAGTATTACTGTCCCCATCTTACAAAATAAGGAAACAGGTTCAGAGAGAATAAATAACTTTGTCTATGGTCACAAGGAGTGATTTAAATCCAAGCAGTTTCATTATAAATATAGTTTATTTCATCTCCTCCACCCTGAGACTCTTGTATCCTGATTGGTGGCTGACTGCCAAAATCATTATTTCTGGAAGGGGCCCAGTCATACTTCACTAAACATTCAAAGCTCCTTTTTAGATTTCTCCTCATCATTGTCACCTGCCTTCTCACAGTGAAGAGATCATTTCCCTTAAGCCTTACTCTTGTTACAGTCCAGCATATCATTTCGTGCTTCTCCTCTGCATCACCAGCAGCCTTGCTTTTCTCACCTGCTTTCAAGTGCCATCATCCCTTCTGTGTTGTTGCCCCCCTCATTGTAACCCTTCCATACCACTACTAAGCCTGTACCTCAAAGAGATGAAAAAAAGAGGAAAAAGATTTCTGTACAAAAAAAGATTTGTAGCAGCTCCTTTTGTAGCCGAAAAAACCCCAAAACCGAAACAAAACTAGAAACTAGTGAGGCATCCAACTAGTGGGAAAAGGCTAAGCAAATTATATATTGAATGTAATGCAATATTAGTGCCCCATAAGAAATAACCAAATGGATAGTTTTCAAGGAAACTTGATAGACTTCTATGAACTGATGCCAAGTGAAGTGAGAACAGTTGATTCTGTGACAATAAGTAAAACAAATAATTAAATAAAATAAACTTAAAATAAAATAAAACAATTAGATCTCTGATCAATGGCAAACCATGATAGTACAGGACTGAAAAAGAAACACGGACACCCACCTTCTGCCAGAGATATGATAGACTTCAAAAGCAAAGTGAAACATGTATTTCTGGATATGGCCAAAATGGAAATATTTTGTTTGATTATGCATATTTGTTATGAAGGATTTCTTTTTCCTGTTTATAATACAATTGGGATGGCAAATGGAAAAGAGTCTAAATGCTTGTTAATCAGAAAAAATTCAGTGAAATTTTGGGGGGAAAGAATACAAACATCTGGAGTGTAAGGACTGTCTTGTTTTATTTAGATCTGCAGTGTGCTCTCCCCCCCTACCCCCCTCTCCCTCTCTCTCTCTCTCTCCCTCTCTCTCATGATTTCTTTAAGTTATCTTAAATAAGAGTTGACTTTTCAGCAGTTAGTCATTGATTTTCTTTCAGAGTCAAACCCTTATTATACAAGCAATCCAGAAAGCCATTTAAAGTGGTCAGTTCAGATAATTACTGAACTAACACAAATGCACTTGAACTGATTTAATATTGATGCCGAAATGGCACCTATATTTCTCCAACATATAGCTTACTGAACTTTTTGTTATTGTTGTTAAACTTTGTGAAACATTAGCTTGTTGGCAGAAAATTACAAAACATCAGATTTCTAAGGAGGTAAAAACAAAGTAATTTCATTTTTATAAGTCCTAAATCTAAGAGTTGAAGGGGATCTTGAAAGCCATCTAACTGAACATAGACATAGATCTGAGCAAGAATTCTCTCTAAACAACATCAAGGAAAACAACCCCCTCCCCCCCACCTACCTCCCTTCCCCCAGACATGCACATAAATCCTGGATCTCTTTGCAGGATTAAATAAACAAATCTCTCTTCCTTCAAACACTGAGGTATCAGACCCCCATGAAGTCTTCTATTGTATAGGCTAAAGTAACCTAATTACTTTATTTAATGATCATATAACCTGACTTAGAGCCCAGTCATCATCCTGAGTTGCCCTCTTCTGGAAGAGTTCTAACTTGCCAATGTTAATTAACAGAGTCTGAAAATAAGGTTCAAGATAGGGACTGACCAAGGCAGAGTATAAACTATTATTTCTTCTGTTCTAGGTACTGTAATTTCTTTAACACCTCCTAACTATTTAACTCAACTCAATAAAGCATTTATTTAGTATCCTACTAACTGTACCAGGCACATTTTGGGCACTGAAAAATGAAGGGAAAAAATGCTGATAATCCTTGTGCCCAAGGAGCTTATATTCTTTTTGAAAAAAAATTTATTTTCAGTTTTCAACATTCACTTTCACAAAATTTTGAATTTCAAGTTTTCTCTCCATTTCTCCTCCCTACACACACACACCAGGACAGCATGCATTCCGATTTCCCTTCCTTACAGTCTATCACCCCCCTCCATCCCCTTCTCTTTTATTTTCCTGTAGGGCAAGATAGATTTCTATACCCCATTGCCTATATATCTTATTTCCTAGTTGCTTGTATAAACAATTTTTAGCATTGATCTTTAAAGCTTTGAGTTTCACATCCAGCCTCATTGAGAAGGTAAGCAATCAACATAGGTTATGCATGTGTAGTCATGCAAAACACTTCCATAATAGTGATATTGCGAAAGACTAACTATATTTCCCTCTATCCTGTCCCACCTTACATTAATTCTATTCTCTCCTTTGATCTGTCCCTCCACAAAATGCATGCTTCTGATTATCCCTTCCCCCAATCTGTTGTCCCTTCTATTATCTCCTTCTCTTATTCCTTTCCTCCCTGCTTTCTGGTAGGATAAGATTAACTTCCATACCCAATAGTGTGTGTGTGTGTGTGTGTGTGTGTGTGTGTGTGTGTTATTCCCTCCTGAAATCAAATCTGATAAAGGAAGACTCACTTATTTCCTCTCATCTTCCCCTCCATTGTAAAATCTCTTTCTTGCCTCTTTTATGAGATAATTTACTACATTCTACCTCTCCCTTTCTCCTAGTAGATTCTCAACACTTAATTTTCTTTTTTAGATATCATCCCTTCATATTCATCTCACCCTGTGCCCTCTGTCTCTATCTCTGCCTCTATACATACATACACACACATACATACTATATCTATCTATATGTGTGTATGCATATATATTCCCTCCAACTATCCTAATACTGAGAAAAATCTCATGAGTTACAAATATCATCTTTCCATGTAAGAATATAAACAGTTCAACTTTAACAAGTCCCTTATGGTTTCTCTTTCCTGGTTAGCTTTACATGCTTCTCTTGATTCTTGTATTTGAAAGTCAAATTTTCTCTTCAGCTCTGGTCTTTTCAACAAGAATGCTTGGAAGTCTTTTGTTTCATTGAAGTTCCATTCCCCCTTCCCTTAAATATGATACTCAGTTTTGCTGGGTAGATGATTCTTGGTTTTAATCTTATCTCCTTTAATCTCTGGAATATCATATTTTAAGCCCCCTGATCCCTTAGTGTAGAAGCTGCTAAATCTTATGTTTCTGACTGCTTTTAATGTTTTCTCCTTAACCTGCGAGCTCTGGAATTTGGCTGTAATATTTCTAGGAGTTTTCCTTTTGGGATCTCTTCCAGTAGGTGGTCGATGGATTCTTTCCATGTCTATTTTACCTGCTGATTCTAGAATATCAGGGCCATTTTCCTTGATAATTTCTTGAAAGATGATATCTAGACTCCTTTTCTGATCATGACTTTCAGGTAGTCCAATGATTTTTAAATTTTCTATCCTGGATTCATTTTCCAGGGCAGTTGTTTTTCCAATGAAATACTTCACATCATCTTGTTTCCCCATTCTTTTAGTTTTGTTTTATAATTTCTTGGTTTCTCATAAAGCCATTAGCTTCCATTTGCTCTATTCTAATTTTTAGAATTATTTTCTTCAGTGATCTTTTGGACCTCTTTTTTCCATTTGGCCCGTTCTACTTTTTATGTTGTGGTTCTCTTCATTGGCTTTTTGGACCTCTTTTGCCATTTGGGTTAGTCTAATTTTAAAGCTGTCATTTTCTTCAGCATATTTTTGGGTTTCCTTTAGCAAGCTGTTGACTCATTTTTCATTATTTCCTTGCATCACTCTCACTTCTCTTCCCAATTTTTCCTCTACTTCTCTTACTTGATTTTCAAAATCTTTTTTGAGCTATTCCATGACCTGAAATCAAATCATATTTTTCTTTGAGGCTTTGGATGCAGGAGCTTTGACTTTATTGACTTCTTCTGGTTGTATGTTTTGATCTTCCCTGTCATCAATGATGTAAGAAAATACCTCTTCATCAAGAAATTAAGAATCTGCAGTCTATTTCTTTTCCTTGTTTGCTCATTTTCCCAGCCAATTACTTGACTTTTGAGCCCTTTGATAAGTATAGGGCTGCAGAAGTAGCCTCTGCTTCAGCAATGGCTACTGCTGCCCTGGGACTTGGACTGGGGCCAGACCACTCTCCCCTCTGAGCCAGATGAGAGACTCTTATCACTGACCATCCAAGCTGTCTTTGGCATTTCTGAGTTGAAAAGTGTGGAAACTGCAGCAGTGCCCACAATTCAGTACCCTAAGGCCTGCTCTGTGTCAGTGGGCATGGTCCATGTCTAACTCCCAGCTTCTTGCCATAAGCCCTTCCTGTCAATCTTCCAGAATGTCTTGGGCTGGAAATTTCCTTTATTCTGTCCCGTTGTGGCTTCTGCTGCTCTAGAATGCGTTTAGAATCAGTTTTTACAGGTTTTTTGAGGGGTTTCGGGGGAGGGCTCTAGCAGGTTCCTGCCTCTATGCCTCCATCTTGGCACCACCCCCTAGGAGCCTACATTCTATGCTAAGATCTTTTACATTTTTTTCTTTTTTTCTTTTCTTCTTATATTTGTCATTGTACATGACAGACACAAATTGAGCTGAAATCCACCAAACCCCCAAGTGTTTTTCACATGAACTTTTTTACCATATTTCTCTCTTCATGTATTTAATAAAGCTTATATTTAAAAAAAATGTAAGAAGATGTCTTTACATTAGTTTCTAGTGATTTTATTTTTGGTAGGAAAAGTATACTCACTTGTCTTCCTGTAAGTATACCTGGGACTTTTAGGTAATTATACAAATAGTATCATTGATTTCTGTAAAGGAAAAGCTGTTCAAAAAGTTAAAAATTAATTTACTTTCTTAGTTTCTTTAGAGAGGCAGTAGAGCCATTTATAGCTTCTAGTAAAATTTATGGAGAAATGCAAACTAGCTTAGCAATTCAGCCATTAAAATGCACACTTTTTTGTGTTTGTTTCTCTAAGATCTTGGAGAATGTCCGGCATATAGTAATTGCATAAGAAATGTTTCTTAGATTCCATCGGTTCATGAAATACTTTTTAAAGAGTTAGCTATTTTTAAAAGGTATAAAACCCTTAACGTAAAACTCTGTGACCTCCACATTTTCTTGTGTTTACCAACTTTTTGTTAGAATGAAGTCATATCCCAAGTTTATTGTAATAGATCCAGGGTCCAACATCTTCCTAATGTTTTAGCAATTGACAAAGAATATGCTTTGAAGTGCTTGAAAATGACATATCTATTCCATTTATACCCCACTCCCCCATTCTCATAAAAGATTTGCAGTAGACTATTTCTTTAGTGAAGTTAATTGAGAACAATTCCATAAAATATGCCCTCAAAACATTGACCTATGGAAATAGCTTTGTTATATAGAAAGCTTTTTTAATATTAGTCAGTGGAATATGTTTTTACTCATATACCTACTTTCCCCAGTACATTTTAATTGCTTATTATGACATTTTTCTTTTAAGAATACATAATAATGCAATTAAAGTCATTACTACTTATAAGGTAATAAAGCACCAAATGATATTTTGAAGTAGGTCATTTATTCAGTGACCTATAGGATAATTCATACTTTTGTAAGGGGATGGTCGTTTTTTGAAAGTTTGGATGGGGTAATCATTGCCATTGCTGAGGTCCACCTCTTACTTCATTCTTAACTATTACTTTTGAAGAATGAACATCTAGTCAAACAATGTAAACAGTCCTGGCCCAGAAGGATTTCTATCATTGTCTTGGCTCCAGTTTCTTTGGGGAACAAGGAATCTAATTCTTTTTATATATTTTTTTAAAGTTTTTTGAGGGGGGAGATAAGGCAATTATGGTTAAATGACTTACCCAAGGTCACATAGCTAGTAAGTTCCAAGTATCTGAAACCTATTCACTGTGCCACCTAGCTGTCCCTGAGCAAGTCAGTGAGTCACATTTTAACTCCTCCCAGATTGTGCCCATGAAAGAGGCACTATTATAATGGAAAAAATATTGTGCCAGGAGTAAAGAGATTGGGGTTAAAATTCCACCTCTTCCAGTACTTGTTATGTGACCTTAAGTAAGTCACCTTCAAGGGTCTCAGAGGTTTTCTTGTTTGTAAAATGAGGGGTTGTTCAAGATCAGGGGATTTTAAGCTCTTTTTGTGTAGGTCGTTAACAGACTATTGAAACCTGCAGACCGTTTCTCAGAATAATGTTTTTAAATGAATTTTTTAAAAATGAGTTTTGATTATAAAGGAACCAATTGTATGGTTCTTCCCATCAAAAATGATGAGCCCCCAAAATCTATACATTGGCTCAGAGCAATTTGTGGATCCCAGGTTAAGAATCCGTAGTTTAGATGAGGGGTGGGGAACCTATGGTTTGGAGGCCTTTAAATCCTTGAGTGTTGCCTTTTCACTGACTCCAAGTCTTACAGACTTTTATTAAGGAGATTTGTTCTGTGAAGATTGGTCAAAGGGCCATATTTGAGGACCTAGAGGGCCACATGTGGCTTCCAGGACACAGCTTTCTCACCCCTGGTCTAGATAATGTCCAAGATCCCTTCTAAAATTCCATTAATGTTCATGACTATCTTCAGGTAGAGGGTATTATCTTATTCCTCAGAGTTCTGAAATATTATTTCATTTTATTTTCTAACTCTTTCTCAAGAAATACACCCATCTGCCTAGACCCTTGGGTTAACTTAGCTGGCTCGGTTCTCTGGAAGCTTGCCACACCCCTCCAGAACTTCCTGGTAAGAGTGCACACAGAGAGTACATGCATACAGGCACCTAGATGACCTTTGTAATGATTGGCTAAAAGGGCTTGTGCATGAGCTAGTCATGCATATGGAACTAAGGCTGAACCGCATATAAGGCTTGTACTTGCATTTAATAAGCGGAGCTTTCACCAAAAATAAAAAAGGAAAGAAATACACCCATCTAAAGAAAGACCAGGGTCTGCCATGACACACAGTTTCTACTTTGATGCTATCATTATAGCATAGGATGAGAATAGAAGCTCCCTGAGGACAGAAACCATTTCCTTTTTTGACTTTCTGTAACTGGTGCCTAATGCAGTAGTTGGCACATAGTAGCTTTTAATTAATTCCTCTTGATTGATTGACTAATTGACAGATTGGAACAGTTACTATTGTCCCATTAAATTGTTTTCAGATACCTATTTTTCATGGTACTTTACAATGAACAATACTTCTTTAGTCTGAAAATCTCAACAAAACCAGTTCTACCTTAATTGAAAATAGATATAAAAGGCTGAGTGGCAGATGGGCACAGCTGCCTGTTTAGCTCCATCCTGATTTTGCTCAGTGGAACTATTTTAAGATCATTGCTTTAGCCAAGTCACTCTGAATGTCCTCGAGAATGAAGCAGCCATAAGACAGACCCAGGTAGATATCAAGACTGAATTGCAAAGTTTCAGGTATTCTTAGACACCAGTTGAAAAAATGTTTTGTTGCCTATACCAATAGGAGGCATATTTTAACCTTCCTCTGAGAAATTCCAATTCTAGGCAACACTTACCCAGAGATGCCAGACATTTAATTAAATTTTAGATTCAGATTCATTTTGTCTAAATCATAACATTTGTCCAAGATCTTATAAAACAGAAATAAGCCTCCAAAAAACAAAAGAGAGAGATAAAATGCTGTGAAAAAAATCCTTAATTGCAGTAATACATTTTATGGACAATAAACTCTTTAACACATCATGTGGTGAGAATGTTTCAAATGCTGAGAAGATAAAGATAATTGCGGATGGTGCAGCACACTGGAAAATTACTCTTATTGGTATAGACTTGGTTCCTAACTCGTCAGGCCTGGCATTTTTGACAAATGGCTTCCTAGAAGCAAACTTGATTACTCAGTCCAGCTCTAAGGAAGAATTTCCTGACAATGAATTGATAAAGAAGATTATACTACCTACTTTTCTCTGTCTTCTTCTCCACCTCCTAGCTTCTCTGGCTTCCATCATGTCTCAGCTAAAATCCCTCCTTCTGCAAGAAACCCTTCCTGATGTCCATTAATGCTTGTATCTTCCATCTGAGACAATCTCCAACATAGCTTACGTACACTTATGCACATAAGAGCAGCTCAGTGGCACAGTGGACCGAGTGCCATTCCTGGAGTCAGGAAGACTCATCTTCCTGAGTTCAAATCTGGCCTCATACCCTCACTAGCTGTGTGACCATGGTCAAGTCACTTAACCCTGTTTACCTCAGTTTCCTCATCCGTAAAATGAACTGGAGAAGGAAATGGCAAAGCACTCCAATAACTTTGCCAAGAAAACCCCAAATAAGGTCGTGAAGAGTTGGACACATCTGAAGAATGACTGAAAAACAAAAAAAATCTATATAGATATTTATAATACAGCACAAACATTATACATACTACTACATATGTATAAAGATTGTATATGTATGTGTAAACACACATTTTTTGTACCTCATTGTTTGCTTGTTATCTTTTCTATTAGATGGTGAATTTCCTTAGGTACTGTTATTACCTTTTTTTGAATCTCTGGTTGCCTAGCACATGGTAGGTGTTTAGTGAATGCTTGTTGACATGACTGCTCTAACTCTGGGATACTTTTTGAATCAATCCAATTTATATCCACTTGGGATTGTGTTGAAATAAACCTGCCTGAAATTTTTCCCAACCAGTACAGTGATTCTGGTTCTTTTTACAGAACATAGAATTGGACATGGCCTTGGTTTTGTTTAGAAGTTATGTAATCTAAAGCCCTCAGTTCCTCTATGAAGAAATTGAGTCTTACAGAAGGGATGTCCCTTGGCCAACATCACACAGATAGTAAGTAGCAAAGCTAGTAAGTTTCTCGTGGGTAGGAATTGTTTCATTCTTGGTATTTATTTCTCCCATGCTTCCACAGAGTACTTGGAAAACAGTGAATGAGTATTCTTTCAGTATTCTTTAACACTGTGCTAAATGTTAGGTATAACCAAGTTAGACAGTCCCTGTGTTCAAGAATCTTATATTCTAATAAGAAAACACATTTCAGAGAGGTAGAGTCTGAAAAGCAAGTCAGAGGTACACGTGGGACTGTATGTTTTGCACAAAGCTGGCTGGCAGCCCACTTGCTGGTGAGTTCACTTAATAGAGTCTAATGTCCTAGGGGCCACAGTGTGATTTTTTTTTGGCAGAGGGGAAGATGAAGAGGAGGGGCACAGAGTACAGAAGACAGCGTTTAGAGAAAGGTGAGAAAGATACTTGATTGATTGATTGAAAGTAAAATCCTCTGATTTCAAATCAACTATAACCATATTACCCTTGCAAACTTTGACCAAGCTTAACCTTGGCCTCTTCCTTGGCCCTCTGCCTTTCCCTCATTTAGGCCGTGTTGTTAACTTCTTCCATTTTCTATTTCCCTTCTATTATGGCCCAAGCATGCAGGTGCCTTCAGGAAACCTGGAGGTAACCTTAGAATTCGGTTCAAATTCAAGTTTGTTGACTTAATAAGCTTCATGTATTACTTGGTTACAAGGGTTGTAAGGTCATTTATTTTTATGCACCAGAAAGACCATGATAACAAATTATAGTTTCTGGTCATGTAGAGAAGTACTAATCATGTTATAGGTTTGAATAGCATTTACTGGTTCAGAAATAATTCTAATAATGACAGTAATATAGCCTTTGCATACTTTCTATAGGAAGTATTCCCCAATTCCTCTTAATTCCAATGCTTTCCCTCTGTGAATTATTTTCTATTTGTCCTGTACATGGCTTGCTTTTCATACAGTTGTTTACATGTTTTCTCCCCATCAAACTGTAACTTCCTGGAGGACAGGCACAGTCTTTTGGCTCTTTCCATATCTCTGCCACATAGCACGGTGCCTAGCATGTAGAAGGTGCTTAATAAACTCTGGGTGATTGATGATTTATAGCAAATCAACGAATTAGGTACTAAAAGTATTTTTTCACATTTTAACAGATGAGGAAATTGATTTTCAGACAGATAGCCAAGATGAAATTCTAACCCATATCTGATTCCAAGTCTACTAAAACATCTTTTTCTTTTTCTCTTCTTTTCTTCTCCTTTACTCCCCTATTTCCTCATTTCAAATCATCTTCCTAGTCAGACACATATTAATAAAATCACTTGTCAAATATGTTACATCACAATTTTATTATGCATTTTTGTGCACTTTTAAAGAAAGTTCACTTTTTAATATAAGGCAGTACCCTAAATCAAAATCTTATTTATATGCTTAGATTTAAAGGATGTATTACATGGTACTCTTTTAATATGCAAAAAAGGTCTCCTGAGATACTTCTGCAGAAACTGAAAAGTCTGCAGGGGCTAAAAGAAAAAGGCATTACAATGTAAACTGCAGTGCCTACAGATAGAATATATCTCTCAAGCTGGAAAGGGTGAGAGGCTTGGATATAGCACTTGAATGTGAAGAGGCCAGCAAGGCAATGAACTTGCCTCTAGGCAGTAGTATGAAAGTATACCTCATTTGCATAAGATTCTCAATGATGTTTGGAAAGTGAAAATGATTGAATTGAAATTAATCACCCTGAGGCATACATATTGAGGGAAAGAGCCTTCTAGCCAGGAAGAATTTATCATGGGAAAGGTAAGCTTTCTGTTTCCTACCTAGACATGACAGACCATCTCAAAACTCCACTTCTGAGGGAGTCAAAGCAGCTTCTGATCCTGAGCTGAGGGTCATTGTCCTAGCCGAAAGACTTGTGTAGATCTACTGTAAAGTAGCAATTCAGGTGAAGAGAGCACAGTACTACCCAGCCAAGCCCCAGGCTGAAGGTAGCTAACCATTGAGTCTTGTTTTGTATAAATTGGTTTGCTTGTCATCTCTCCCGTTAGATGGTAAGCAACTTGAGGTGTTGTCTTTTTACATCCCCAATGCTTAGTACAATCACATGATTAATTAGGTACTCAGAAATTGTGTTCATCCTTCATTGCTGAAGAAGACCATGCCATGAGAGAAATAATGACATGACTTGCACTTGACTTGGTTTTGAGTGAGGGAGGGCTGTGCAGGCCACCAGTCTCACTTCTCCTCCAGAGCCATCTGAATCCAGTGACCAGATATTCATCAGGATGACTGGAGATGACCCAAGATGAGGCAGTTTGGGGTTATGTGACTTCCTCAAGGTCTCACAGCTAGTGAGTGTCAAGTGTCTGAGGTGAGATTTGAACTCAGGTCCTCCTGACTCCTACACTGGTGCTCTATCCACTGCACCACCTAGCTGCACTTAGAAATATTGCTTGATAGGAGGGGAAAATCTAACTGAGCTGATGACCCAGTGAAGACACTGGTTTGCCAAGGGCCAGCTCTACTGATGCCATCCATGCCTTGCACTAAACCTTGTGATGACCCTCTAAAGTGAGAAAGAACATTGAGTCCTTAAAATCCTGGAGCTGTCAATTGCCTGGGCTACATGTATTCCCTATGCATGTACCTCACTAAATTTGTGCCCAGTTTTCTTCTTGGACTCTCAGACTGTATGTGAGAAAGTATCCCCATGTCCCAAAATGCATCTCATTTTGTAACAGAAAAAAAAAATGAAACAAATAAACAAAAAGTGTGCCTTTGGTGTTGGCAGAAAATATTTGTAACTGTTTTGCTTTGCAATGTAAAAAAAAAGCCTTTGCTAAAGAACTAAGTCTACTGGATGATTAGAAAGTAGAATTATGCCAGGTGGGGGGAATAGCGAGTAAGAGGTTTGACATATAATCACCACAGGGTGAGCCCTAGAACTTTGAAAGGAGTAGCAGCCATTGACTGTGCAAATTGGGTGAGTAAGCCCTGAGGAGGCATTGTAAATGTTGGAAAATACAGATATATGAATACGTAATTACCAGAAGTATTTGGTAACATGCTACTTAATTACCCAAATACTGCCAACTCCACTCCATTTATTTTTGGTTTTATTTTCATTTAGTTTTGAAAAATAGTTGTAGATAGATGCTATTGCTTTACATTGGAATAACTGGCATAAGTAGATATTTTTGGCAGATCATAAAGTTCTAAACCAAGAAGATTAAACTATCCTCTTTTAAACTGTATGCTTATTTAAGAAGGCCAAAAAAAAATCCATATCTATTAAGGAACAAATAACTATGTTCAAGTAACTACTTAGCTGGGTACTTTTGTTCCTCGCAAAAAAAAAAAAAGGAAGAAGAGGTCCACAATTGTTGTTTAAAGAATGCCATAGACTTTCACCAGCTTAAGGAAACATAGATCTAATGTACTTTTAAAATCAAGTAAATTATGAACGTTGCATTGGCCTTGGTATGAGGGTAAGTTTAGTATAGTGAAAGGACGACTGAATTTAGAATCAGAGGAGCTGTTTAAATTCTTGCTTGACTAATTAAGATCATAGGATCTTGGAGGTCAGCTGCTCTAAACTCTTTATTTAAAAATGAAAAAAATGAACTTAAGGGGTGGGAAGCAACTTGCCTGCTCTCACACATGTAAGTGGCAGAACTGGGCTTCATACCCAGATCCTCTGACTTCAAATCTGATCTCAGATACTTACTAATTATATGACCCTGAACAAGTCACTTAACCCTATTTGTCTCAGTTTCCTCATCTGTAAAATGAGCTGGATAAGGAAATGGGAAACCATTTCAGTATCTTTGCCAAAAAAAAAAAAAAAAAAAAGCAAACGAACACCCAAAAGGGGCCACAAAGAATTGGACCCAACTAAAAGATGACTAAACAACAATTAAAAACCCATTACGACCTATGTGACCTTGGACAAGCTAAGACACATCTTTGGATCTCATTTTCCTTATTCTGTAATGTAGGGATTGTATTAAATGATCTTATTACTTTGGATCCCATGATTTACCAGATTTCATTAGTTGGAGGAAATTTTTGTAAGATCCATTGTCAAGATCCAATTTCTGCCAGGATTCTATTTTCCAATGTAACTAAGTCTTGAAAACTTGCAGTGCTAGCAACCTCATTTGCTCCCTTTCCTATATGATTCCAGATGTCTGAAGGTTGCAACAAATTATTATTAATGGTGGAGGAACAATCCTAAAAATAGTTGAGCCATATTACACCTCCACCTCTCCCAAAATCCATCAGAACTCAGCTGTCTATGTAATAAATGATTCTTGTTAAGTTCCAAAGTCTCACAGCCTTCAAATTTTAGAAACCACACCCCTAGGGAGGAAAAGTAATTCTTCTATCTCAGGAGGTAAAGAAGGATCTAAAGTAGGGAGGAGTAAATAAAACAGATACATTCATTCATTTCATGAAAATGGTGATTTACTATGCTATTAGTGTTCATTATTACTCCTTAATTAAAAACCAGCTAACCATTAAAGTCAAACTCTTAAATTCAATATAGCATTTTTCCTTAAGGAGTCAGAGTTTCTTAATCTTATCAAAGAAAATTGATTCACCCTTTTCAATAAAACGATTATGAGCTATTTTCTTTCTTGAATTAAGGCTTTGAGCTCTGAAATTTATCATTTACCTTTTTTTTTTTTTTACATTCAGCTGTTTTTCAGTGTTTCTTAGTTGTGTTCAACTCTTCATGATCCCATTTTGTTTTCTTGGCAAAGATACTGGAGTGGTTTGCAGTTTCCTCTTCTGATTCATTTTGCAGATGACGATCCTAAGGCAAACAGGGTTGAGTGACTTGTCCAGGGTCACTCAGCTAATAAAAGTCTGAGGCCAGATTTGAACTTAGAAAGATGAGTATTCAAAACTCCAGATCCAGCACTCTATCTACTGTGTCACCTACCTGCCACTATTTACTTTGAAAACCCTGAGTTTTATAAGCATAAAATCCAATATTGTGAGAAAGTAGAGAACATTCCCATTCTGCTACATTTTGAGGCATTAAGGCATAGTGAATAGGGTGCTTGGAATCAGGAATACCTTGGTTCGGATCCTGTGGGGGGTGGTAGCAGGAGAGTTTATTTCATCAGATAACCTCTAATGTTCCTTTGCCAAAGAATCTGGTTTTATGAGCCTTTTAATAGCAGGATAGGGGAAGACTTATACAGAATACTGAATTCATTTTCAAACATGTCACCATGACAGGTTTTTTTAAAGGAATTTGTTGTTATTGAATTGTTTCAGTGGTGGAGGAGGGCGGGGGGGATCCCAGCACTGACATGCAGAAGGAAGCTAATAAGTTTATCAATTGAACAAAAATGAATATGATCCAAAACCAAAAGTAATCAATAGAGCTTATTTAAAAGTGAAATCTTCTTTGAATGATCTGCCTTAACTGGGTCTCCTGCTGAGTTTTCGGTAAACTCATTTTTTCCTTCACTACTTTTTTCCTGTTTTATGAGGCTGTACTAATGATTCACTATCCTCCATAAGACTTTGTAAATGAGTTTATATTCTAAATAGAGCATGAAAATAAAAGTGTGTTTTATGCATAGTCCATTCAAATATCCACAAAATATCCATCTTTAAAATACAAATGTGAAGTTACACTCTAATTTGGCTCTTTGTCCCTCTGTGAGGTGGCAGTTTTGTGAGACTGAATGAAAGCAGTCAAATCAAAACAGAAAAATAATGACCAATACTCACTTAAAACCATCTGTTTACTTGTTATCATATGTGTATCTCAAACTTTAATCATAATAACCAACATTAATATAACATTTTAAGTTTTATTTTAAATGCATTATGCAATGTAATCTTTGCAGCAAACCTGTCAACTAAAAATTTTAGATTATATGATATCCATATTACAAATCAGGAAACTGAGGCTCAAATAGCATAATTGATCCCTTGAAATGGTAATTTAAAGTTAGTGGTGGGTGATGGTGGGGGGAAAGAGTTAAAGATATTCCCTGCCCATTCAAAGGCTTCAATATCTTTTGTTAATTTTTACTGACACACTGGGTCAGAGGGTCCTGCCCTCCAGTTTTCAAAAGTGTATAAATACTCTGAGGTGAGGTTTTGTTTTGGGGCTTAGTTTTTGGAAGAAGAGTTGTGTGCCACATGAAACTCTGGGAAGATGTTGATGAGCCCCCCTCCTCAACTTTGAAGACCCAGACGTCGGTGTTTCTCTTTCTGGAAATTTTGTATATATGTAATGGTAAGACAGTCAGATCTGTCTGTTGATCTGTGATGTCTGTGTTGCTTGTGGTCAGACAGTTGGAAGCCCTGTCAGTTGATCTTTATTTCTCTCTATTTTCTCTGAAATTCAGGGCGCTGACTTTTTCCCCTGAGCTAAGTGAATGATACATGTGCTTGATTTAAGTAGATTGTTGACCCCTCAAAAGTTGCTTTCCTTTTTAGAAAAGTAGATCTAGAAACTTGTACAGCAGGGCCTCTGATGAATGCTGGAGTCCTTGTTGTTACATCCCTAAATCCAAATCATACGATCATAAACTTATATTAGAAGGCACCTTTGAAGTCAGATCAACCTACTCACTACAATGATGATGATTTAAAAAAGGAGGAGGCTGAACATAATAATAGATATCCTGAGTTTCCATAGTACTTTAAGGTTTGCAAGCACTTTTTAAATGTCACATTTATTTGCACAACAATCATGAAATACTATCTCCATTTTACAGATGAGGAAACTTAGTTGTATAGAGATTAAGTGACTTGCCCAGGTTCACATAACTGTTAACTATCTGGGGCATGATTTGAATTCATCATGTCTTCCTGAGACTTAGTATTCTGTGACTTGTGCATAGATAACATATCCAGATTTCAAAAGACAGAGAGAGAGAGAGAGAGAGCGCGCCCCAGATAGTAATGGACCAGCATTTCACAGATAAGAGAAGTGTGGGCAGGTGAACAAACTCAAATGACCAATACATTGGCCTTAGAAACATAGCTCCCAAATTATAGGGATAATGAGGATTTAATAAAACAGCCACAAGATTTCTTAATTGCTGTTCATATTTACAGAGTATTTTCTGTTTCACAGACATCTTATTAGATCCTCTGAACTTCGGTGAGAAGTAGATACTATAGATTTTATTCCTTTTTTACAAGGGAATTTTACAATTGAAGCCCAGAGTGGTTAGGTGATGTCTCTAGAGTTACTAGTGGATTAAATATTGCAAATAGGATTTGAACCCAGGTTTTTCTGACTCAGTCTTCTGTATCCATCACTCTGTAGCCACAATTTTACATGTACACAGTTGACTAAATTGTGCAGAAAACTCAAGATGTAGTGTTGTTTAAATTGGTTAATACTAAAAAGAGCTTTTGGTCAAGTTGAGTAAAATTCAACTTCAAAGACTCTCCCCCAGAAAGCTGTATGTTGCATAATGCTGTCCTCATCAAAAAAAAAAAATAGTTGTCCCTTTGGTGGAAAAGGTTTCAACCAAGGATCCAGGCTGATGGTGAAACATCTTGGCAGAGAGGTAACTGACTAGAGATATATCATGTGCTCCCAGCATGGTCAGTGTAACAGACAAGGAGGAGATTAATGGGTAAAGATAGCTATGTAACAAAATGCATCCTTCAAGCACCTCTAAAATTGCTTAAAGGGAAAAAAATAGTTCAAATGGGGACTCAGAGAAGGCAGTTTTATTACTACTGTGTTAAAATGAAAAAATCTCTTAAAGTCACCTAACAAAATTTATAGTTTCTTATACAATTTTCTTTGTAATTGACTTTTTTAATGTATGTTGAGGATTAAGTTCCTAATAAAAAAGGAAAAGAAAAAATACACCAGACAAAGGGGGAATTTTCTATAGATGGTGAGTTCTTTCAGATTTTTCTATTTGTGGTTAATGATTCCATCAAATCTTAGAAAATTATCAACTTTCTCAAAATGAGGTATGCAACTACTCCAAAGGGTTCACCAAAGCAATCTATGCAGGTAAAACAAAATGGGGAAAGAATAAGTATTGTCTAGATTGTTTATACACAATTGGATGGACAGCCCACAGAGCTAGTTTATCAGACTTTGGACTGACACTGCAGATGGCTCCTTGAAACTGGGCTCAGGATTGAAAAAAACAAAGAAAATGGGCTTGATTGTGTATGCAGAATTAAGCAATACTTAAAAAAAAAACAGCATGGGATTTCTCCTGAAAGAAAAACATATTATAAATACCAAGTTTTTTCCAACAATATACATGGTACAGATTATGTAAGTAACAAAAAAACATTGCTCACCAACAAGGTTGCAAAGAGACAAACAGTAAACGTAACCAGATTGCAATATACTGATAATGGTTAGTGACTAGAGAGTCTGCCTCTGAGTGACGAAAATGAGTTCAAGTCTTGTTTCTGACATGTATTCATTACATGATCCTAAGCAAAGTCATTAAGCCTTTTCAGTGTCCCACTAAAGTCATTTAGATCTTAGCTAAGATCATAGAAGGAATTTTCCTTATCAGGAGTTCCATGTACCACAGATATCATGGATTTTATTAAACACACACACATGCACACAATGATTAATGCCCAAGAACACAAGAAGTGCGCTAAAAGATATCAAAGCTTATAAAGAAAAGGGAGGTGGGTTGGTCATGGAGTAAGAGTGAAGGATACATAACAAATGGAGAGCCCACATGCTAGACTGTTCTCTTTTCAATATGTAGAGATCTTGAAAAGGGGATGCTGTATACTGAGAAGGAACTAATGCTAAGGGGGCAAGCATTTATACAGCACTTACTGTGTACCAGGCTCTATGCCAAGTGCTCTTTTTTTTTTTTTTTTTACAAATATTATTTCATTTGATTAGCTCATATTTAAAACAACCCTGCATAGTAGGTCTCTTGTCATTCCCTTTTTAATGATTGAGAAAACTAAGGGAAATGTTAAATAACTTCTCCAGGGTCATACAGCTAGAATATATCTGAGACCACATTTGAACTCAGGACTTAATGAGCATTCTACCTATTTTATTATGCCACCAACTGCCTAGGGGGACAATGATGAAGGATTTGGGGGACAATATGCCAAGAGTTACAGAGTATGGGAAAAGCATGAATGATTTTCCATATGCACTATGAGAAGGAGTACACTAATCCATGAGATCTCCAATCCATTGAAGTTTGGAGTATCAGGCCAATGTTGAAGCAGACTAGCAGCTCCTTGTTTAGTTGGAGAGGCAAGCTAGCATAATAGTGAGAGTATCTGAATTGAAATCAGGAAGATAGCAATTTGGTTCTTGTCTCAGGAACTTAACAAACTTTGGGATCCCAGGCAAATCATTTAACTTCTCTGAAACTCAATTTCTTCATCTGTACAATGGGAATAAAAATAGTGCCTCATTCCCAGGTTGTTGTAAGGATCAAGTAGATGGGTATATAAAAAAATAATGTGCAAACATTACTGCCTTCTGTAAGTGTTACATCTCAATATTATTTGGCTGTCATTTTAAATGTTGGGGGTAGGGGGTATCTCATTTTGGGGCCTCCATCGTCAGATTATGTGATTATCTTTCTTTTTTGTAGCATTACCAATGTCAGTATTTCCAAACAAAAGGTTATGCACTTGGTGAATGACTCCATCTGTTTCAAAAATATGGAAGTTTTTTTTTTTCAAAATCTGCTTGAATTTTTGCCTCAGGAAACACGTATCTTTCAAATGATAAAAAAGATGTTCCCTCATTTTCACTCATTCTTGGGAAATGTTTCAGGTCCTTTAAAAACTACTTTACCTAGTTTGAAGTTGGATTGGAAAATATTATATTATTGTTTTACTCCATTTAATAATATTTTCCTTTGTGTAGCTCTGTGTTTATTTCTTTTATTTTTGCTCTCAGCAATAACAATAACTTCTCAGCTAGCTGTTTTGATTGGTCAATTCTAGATACACACATGTATACATATGTAGATATAGGTATCTATGTATATGTATGTATGTGTACATGCACATGCACACATGCATATATATCTTAATTTCTGATAAATCTCTGAATATTCTAGATCTTTCCTTCAACTTAACCTCTATATGGTAGTATTGACCTATCTCCTTCGTAAAATTAATAATAAAAATTATTCTCTTTTATGGATTAATTAAATTATAGCCATGGGGTTCCACTGCATCTAGGCAAATAGCTTAATATTCATAGTCCTTACAATTGCTTCTCTATTTGACTGTAGTCATCAATTTTTCCTTCATTCACTAAAATGTGGAATTATCTACTTTAACTTGAATAGATGCTGAACAACTTAGATATGTATCATAAAATTCAGCCCCAAACCACCTACTGCTTGAGGTTACAATAAAGTACTCTGAAGTCCAGTTTAGAAGCTTGAATGAGCGGATGGTTAGCTAATTGGACTTTTCCCCAATATTCGATTGCTGTGAATGTCATCATTTAGAAATCATTTTCTATTCACCTGAATCTATTTCTAATATAGCTTTAGTTGGGTCTAACCCCAGGGGTAATTGAATGGAGTACAACTTTACAACATCACTTTTCGTAGCTGTGCTCTCATCAAGCTTTCAATATGCCACTAACCATGTAGGGTATAATTTTCATTCAGATGAATATTTCAGCTAAGTGAAGAAGCTCCACTTTTCTCAAAATATGACATCTGCTTCTGGTCTCCTGTCATCTGCTTAGCGAAATACAAACTTGTAATTGCTATTTTTCTTAGGGCAATCTTTCAAACCCCAAATCCAGAGCCAAATTTATATGTAAATATATGTATAGATAGATACATATTTAGATAGAAACAAATTTAGATGACTGCATAGAGGGTTTTTTTTTATTTACAGTAATTCTCCAGGAAGCCACTAGCAAGAATGGCAAAGGACTGTGGACCTCACTTCTTGAAATTACGGAGAGGAGCGAGGATTTTACAGTAACTGGAATGGACTGCAGTTTTTTGTATTTCTGCCATGTCAAAAGTATATGACTAATCTTCTACCTAGAAGAAAAGGTAGATTTGAGTAAACCCATTCCATTCCAGGTTATCGAGGAAAATGAAGTAAATTTATAAATATTTATATAAAGTAGAAGGTCTTTAATATGAAAAGAGAGGAAAAAAGTATTTGAATAGCCAGGAGTTTGGGTGATGGAAAAATAGAACACTGTTGAGAAAGAGAAGATGTAGCATCAAACAATTAGCAATAATTTATATGAGACTTACCTTGGAGAGGAAGTAGCTGGACCTTCTGAGAAGGAAGCTGAAAGATTTGTGCTCCAAAAAATACTATATTAAGAATCTGCATGTGCTTTATCCAGAGTTTATCCAGTAATAATTAGAAGAAATAAGTAGTGGTAGCCACTGACTTCTTACTGGGGAGTAATGAAGCAGTAATTTTTTTTGCTCTAAAAACAAAAATAAAGAGGTTTGATATCATTTCAGGACACATGTCAAGGATGTGAAAGAAAAGTTCATAAGATCTGTCAAATCACACATTACCGACTTCTGGTGATTCATATTACTACAAGCAATCAAGAAATCATTGCTAAAATTTATAGAATGTTTTTTATTTGACCTGGGAGTTCTGGAATTTGGCTATAATATTCCCAGAGGGTTTTCATTTTCATCACCTCTTTCAGACGGTGATCAGGAGATTCTTTCAATTTATATTTTACTCTCTGTTTCTAGAATGTCAAGGCAGTTTTCCTTGATAATTTCTTGAAATATGATGTCTAGATTTTATTATTATTGTTATTACTTTCAGGCAGTCCAATAATTGTTAAATTATCTCCCCTCAATCTATTTTCCAGGTCAGTTTTTCCAGTGAGATATTTCACATTAGCTTCATTTTTTTCATTCTTTTTACTTTGTTTGGTGATACTTGTCCAGTTCTAATTATTAAGTAATTATTTTTCTTCAGTGAAATTTTGTGCCTCTTTTTCCATCTGGTGAACTCTGATTTTTTTAAGGTATTTTTTCTTCAGGATTTTTTTGTGCCTGTTTTTACCAAGTTGTTAATTGTCTTTTCATAATTTTCTTCCTTTGCTCTCATTTCTGTACCTAATTTTCTGCTCTACTACTCTTATACGACCTTGAAAATCATTTTTTAACTCTTCCAGGAACTCTTTTTGTGTTAGTGTCCAATTCAGTTTTTCCCCTCTTTGAGGCTTTGCTTATAACAGTTTTTATTTCATTGTCCTTTTTTTTTGAGTTTGTTTCTATATCTTCCCTGTCACCACAGTAGCTTTTTATGATCATACTCTTTTTTTGTTTTGTTTTTGCTCATTTTTCTACTTTATTTCTTGATTTTTTAACTTAATGTAAAAGTTCAGCTCTGTTCCCAGCTTGGGGTGGGGATGGGAGAGAGAAACTGCCTTAAGCTTGAGGCATTTTTGTACTGCTATTTTCAGAGTTAGTTCTGGGGTTGGGAAGTTTTCAATGCTTTCAAAGTGATGTGATCTGGGGAGAGGTGTGGTCACTGCTCTCTTGGTCTGTACCCTGATTATTCCACAGAAAGAGCCTCTCATCCCTTTGGATTGCAATTGACAGTGCTCCTATGGGTCCCCCTTTGGGACTAAAAGTCATGGTGTTCCTTAGGGTCCCTTCTCTTCACTCTTGAACTATGCCCCAAAATTGGGAATGGGCAGTGGACCTCAAATAGTCTGGTCCTGTGAGCACAGGGGGTCCCTGTCATCTCTTTCTGACCATTTGCCAGGTCCTCTTACCCTCTCTGCCTTAAGAGCTCCTGAAACTGCTGGTGCTGCTTCTGTCACCGTTACCTAGTTCCAACATCCACAAGGCTCCAGCCCAACCTCCACCCCTTACTGGGGATTTTGTAGAAGGCTTTCCAAATAAGTTATAGATTTGACTACATCAACAGTACTATGCCAGGGATCTGTGGATAGATTTCAGGGAGTCTGTAATTTTGAATGAGAAATACATCTTTATTTTCACTAGCCTTTGTAAACTTTTATACCTATCCTTTATAGTCTTTTGAATTTTATTCATTTAAAGTAATAAATCCATAGGATTTGCCAAACTGCCAAAGGAGTCCATGACGCAAAGCTTAAGATGACTGTAGACTAGGTCATCTCTAAGTCCCCTTCCAATTTTGATACTATTTAACGCTATTTTTCTGAAAACCAGTCCATCCAACGTGAACTCTTCTCTCTCTATCTTCATCTATTCTCTCCTGTTTCTCTAAAGTTTCAGAGAAATTGTCTATATTACTTGCCAAAGCTAATCCCTTAGCTTGTGGTCTTTATCTTATCCCAATCAATATTCTCCAAGATCTAGACTAATTCATCATTCTTTATGATCCATGCATATTCAATCTGTTCTTTTTTATTTACTACTTAAAAAAATTTATATCTCCTCTGTCCCTTAAAAAACAAACAGTAACCACAGAGATATCAAAGGGCTTTCCTTTTCCCCTGCTACCCCATCATGCTATATTCCTAGCTAATTCTCTCTCCTCTCCATCATTATCACTATCATACTCCTAGAATGAGTAGTCTAAACTTGCCATTTTACTTTCTGTGTGCCAGATCACTTTGCAGAGACTTGCAATCTGACTTCCATCTGTATTACCATAGTGTAACTGCCTGCAATGGTAGATAATGACATCTTTGTTGCCGTATCTAATGTTCCCTTTTCCTCATTCATCATCCCCTTTGGCTTCTCTGAAACCTTTTACTCTGTTAACCACATTCTCATTCTTTGACCTCTGATACTTCATTTTCATGTTTCTGTTCACCCCTCTGACTTTTCCTTCTGATTCTTCCAATGTGTCCTCATCCATCTCATATACTTTAAACATGGGTTATATCCTTGGCCATCTTCTCATCTTTCCTTGTTCTCCCTTCCCTGGCAATATCATCCAATCTCATGGTTCATTTTTTATTTCTTTTTTACAATTTCAGTTTTATTATAAATTTCTTAAATACATTAATATATCATATATTACATAATTATTGTATATAACATTAATACATAATGTATAAATATGTTATGATAGAATTAGTCAAATACAACTAATTATACAGTGACTATATTTGAAAGTTTATGTGAATTTTACATCTGAAGCATCCCAACTCTTGACTTAAAAAAAAGATTAAAAATCCAATTTGTCTTCCTACTGTCAACATCCAGTTGAAAAGAAACTTTTTAAAAAATCTTATAATAAATATGTAGTCAAACAAAACAAATTCTTCCATTGGCTGTACACAAAGATAGTTTGATGTGTGTGTATATATACATGTATCTATACACACACATATATGCATATATCTGTGTGTATTTAAATTCTGCAACATAAATTCATCACCTCTCTGTAATGGATAACATATTTCATCATCAGTTACCTGGAATATTGATAATAATTCTTTTACATCTTTCGAGGTTTTTTGTAATGTTGAATAAATTGTTCTTCTGATTCTGCTCATTTCATTTCTCAGTAGTTTATAAAAGTCCTCAAAGTTGCTCATTTTTATAATATTGATTTTATGGTATAAACTACATATTATTTCTGCTCACTTCACTTTGCATCATTTCATGCCTTTTAAAGTCTTTGAAAAAATCCATTTCCTTATTTCTTACAAAAGCATTCCATTTTTGCCTTGATCTAGATGATGACTGCATCTAGTTCACTAGCCCCATATTTCCTAATACTTTCTAAGTATCTCCAAATGTATCACAGCAGAATCTCAAATCTAATATGTGCAAAAGCAATTTCACCATCTTTATCCTTTAAAACAACCAAGTTTCTTCTCTTCTCAGTGCCTTTATTTGATCTTTACAACAACCTTGGGAGGTAGTTACTATAAGTATTATCCTCCTTTTACAAATGAGCTTGTTCCTAGGAAATTAAGTAGTTTGCCTAGAGATACTTACAATATCAAAGATGGAAAATGAACCAAGGTTTTCCTTACTTGGAAACCCAAGCCTTGCTATCTGATCAGTTGCCAGATCCTAATAATTCTCCTTCCTTTCCTTTTTACTCCTATTTTAATCACCCTAATCCAATCTTTTATGGATTACCTACTTCTTACCAGGACTTCCTTCTTCCCAATTATCTTTTCACCTCTAAATCTTCCCTTTTCCAGTTTATCTTTTACATTGCTGCCATTGCAACTAATTTTTTTAAATAGCCTTTCTGCATTGACTGCTGATGAAGTTCAAATTCTTCAGCCTGGCATTCAAAGCCCTCTTTAGTGTTACCCCACTCTACCATTTTAGATTTATCAAACACTTCTTCCTTTTAGGCATTTGCATTACAGCCAAATGACATCGATGAATTTTCTTTTTGGTAACCTTTGGAAAACTCTGCTCTCAAGAGTTGCTCTAACAGGACTGTTTACGATGTGCAGGTTGATTTTTATTCCTACTGGAAACTTTCTCATTAAGAAATAAGTGAGGGGCAGAGCCAAGATTGTGGAGTAGAAGCAGGGACCTGCCTGACCTCTCCACCCAAATCCCTCAAAATGCCTGTAAAAAATGACTGAACAAATTCTAGAGCAGCAGAGGCCACAAAATGACAGAGGGAAACAGATTTCCAACCCAAGACAATCTGGAAGGCTGACAAAAGGGGTCTATTTCACCAGACTTAGAGAGGAATGCAACCCAGTGTGGGCCATGCTGGCACAGACAGGACAGGAGCAGACTTCAAGGCACTGAATCACTGCACTGTGGTTTCCAGACTTCTCAACTCACAAACACCAAAGACAACTTCAAAAGTCATGAGGAAAGCTCTCTCCCTACCTTCTGCAGACCAAAAAAAATATGAAACGGTCTTAGATCATGGAAGAGCTCAAAAAGGATTTTGAAAATCAAGTAAGAGAAGCAGAGGAAAAATTAGGAAGAGAAATAAGAGTGATGCAAGAAAATCATGAAAAATGAGTAAACAGCTTGCTAAAGGAGACCCCCCAGAGTTTCATTGAATATAAAGGACTTCCAAGCATTCTTGATGTAAAGACCAGAGCTGAATAGAAGATTTGACTTTCAAATACAAGAATCAAGAGGAACATGAAAATGTAAACAGGAAAGGGAAGTCATAAGAGACTCATTAAATTTGAACTGTTTACATTCCTACAAGGAAAGATGATATTTGTACCTCATGAGAACTTTCTCAGTATTAGGCTAGTTAGAGAGAAGATAGATAGGTAGGTAGGTAGCTAGAAAGATAGATAGATAGATACATACATACATATATAATATTATATATGTATGTATCTGTATGCATATATGTGAATATTATAGATTTATATGTATATGTATGTAGATGTATTACTGTGTGTGTGTATATATGTATATATAAAAGACAGAGGGCACAGAGCAGCTGAATATGAAGGGAAGATACCTAAAAAATAAAATTAAGTATTGAGAGGAATGTACTGGGAGAAAGAAAAAGGGAGAAGTAGAGTGTAGTAAAGCACCTCACATAAAAGAGGCAAGAAAGAGCTTTCATAATGGAGGGGAAGAAGGGGGAGGTGAGAGAGAATAAGTGAGCCTTACTCTCATGGGATTTGGCTTAAGGCGAGAATAGCACACGTTGAATTTTATATGGAATTCTATATTACCCTACAGGAAGATAAGGAGGAAGGGAATAGGAGAGGGAGGTTAATAGAAGGGATGACAGATTGGGGGAAGGGGAAATCAGAAGCAAACACTGTTGTAGGGGGACAGGTCAAGGGAGAGAATTGAATGAATGGAAGGCAGGAAAGGATAGAGGGAAGTGTGGATAGTCTTTGGCAACATGACTGTTATGGAAGTGTTTTGCATGGCTACACATGTGTGACCTATATCAAATTGCTTGCTTTCTTAATGAGAGTGAGTGGGGAGGGAGGAAGGGAGAAAATGTGAAACTCAAAGCTTCAAAAATGAATGTTATTAATTGTTTTTGCCTGCAACTGGGAGATAAGTTGTACAGGCAGTGGGGTGTAGAAATCTATCTTACCCTATAGGAATATAAAGGGGAGGGAGATGGAAGAAGGGGTTGATAGAAGGGAGGGTATATTGGGGAAAGGGACGGTTGAGATGTATGCTGTACTGGGAGGGGGGGTGGGGAGAGAGATGAGATAATTTGGAATTCCAAATCTTGTGGAAGCGAATGTTGAAAACTGAAAATAAATGAATTATATTAAAAAAAAAAAAAAGAAACGTCATTTTTCCCTAGTTCCCTCTTTCCATTGGGGCAATGCAAAGCTAGTTAATATCATCTACATTTTTGGAACCCCTGTGTGCTAACTATACAGTAAGACATTAAAACAAGCTTACTTAATGAAGGAAAGGACATCAAAGCAAATTAAACCCGAGATTTCTGCTTCCTTTTACATATTAAGTGTTTTCTTAGTGGTAGTGTTGGCACTGTATCAATTAATTAACGCTGTCATTTAGAATGCTGTTTGTTCATTTTTCTTTCATAACATTAGTTCAGGTTGAAAGAAAGAGAAAACTAGTTTTGTCATTTTAAAAATCCACTTTAAACAATTATGATTTTCTTCCTCTCCCCTAATAGTGTAAATGATATACTTGTTTTTCTATGTACTCCTATGTATTCATATCTTGAAAGAAATAACCATTTGAGACTAGACTGTATCAATTCATTTGAAACCATTATGGGTGATTATGTCTGCTGTTGGCAGCCAAACAGCCCAGTACAAGTTTCCCTAATGCTTCTATGAGAAAGATAATATTTTGTAAATATTATCAAGAGCTTGGACTTATAAATTCCTTGTTGGTTAACTGATTTTGAATTGAATTAAGGGGGCCTAGTCTATGTGATAAATTAACTTTGTACAAAGTTATATTTGCTGATTACATCTATTTTCACATGAAAAATTTGGAAATGACTTTTGGGGTTAGTTTGCATTTGAGAAATGTTGTCAAGTTTAGATTTTATTTCTCACTATGATATACATTTTGTAACACCATTCAGTATAAATTTTCAAGTAATGGAGATAAAAATAAGTAAAATAAATACCCTACAGATCTGTGCATTGAGATAGTCCTATCACAGCAAATATTTATCCGTTCATTTGTTAATTCATTCATTCATATAAATTCATTCAAGAAAAAAAAATATTGAGACCTTACTATTTTCACAAAATTATTAAGGACTTTAAGTATGAGACAGAATGAAGGGGCTCTGAAGTTTCAGAAAGCAGTAAAGGGTAAAGTGAATTTGTGTAACACTTAGCAGGTAAAAGCAATAGATCAATCTATTTAACAGGTATTTGTTGAGTACTAACTAGATATAATGCATGACAATTCAGTTAAGCCTTTATTGATTAGCAGCTGTGTGCAGAGCACTGTGATAGGTATTGTAAGAACTACACAGATGAACAGGACTCTCAGTACCCCAAATATGGGGTGTGTATTAGGGTGTGTGATTAGTATCAAGAAGGTATACCAATAGTTAAACAAAAAGCATAGTAAATGCCACAGGAATATAAATAAATGCTATGGAGTTTTTTTAAACCACTTTTTATTATATTATTACATGGTGTTCAAGACTTCAGTGTTTTATTTGACTCTACTATCTCTTATACTTTCCATTTCTAATTATTTGTCAGGTTCTATGGATTCTGGCTCCATGAGGTCATTCAGAAACTTCCTTTTCCTTCCTTTCTATTCCCTCTGCTACAAAGATAATGGATGGTCCTCTTTTATATCTAATGGGATTATTATAGCATCTTCTTATCTTTATCTACCACCTTTCAATAACATTTTTCCCCTCATATTAAGAGGCAGCATGCCATAGTAAATACCTGATTGGACTTTGGGGCAGGACTACTTGTGTTCCAATCCTGCCTCAGGCAATTACTGACTTGGTGCCCAGGGTTAAGTCTTTTAATGTCTTTCAAACTCAGCTTCCTTATCAGTAAAATGAGGAAATTGAGCTAAATGATCTCTGGCTTCCCTTCCACCTTGAAATTTATTATCCTTTAACTCTATGATCTTATATACAAATCTGACCTTGTCAATATTCTCATCCAAACCCTTCATAGTCTATGATGAAGCAAATAAAATCCAGATTCCTTTCTGTGGCACTCAGCATCCTCCAAAGCCTGATGTCTTCCTTATTTAACATTCTTATATCTTTCACATTACTCTTGTCTACATTAGCAATTCAGTCTACTTACCTGTCATCATAGTTGTGTAACGCCTCTGATTTTTGCTCACGTCATTTCTTATACCTAGAATACTTTCTTCTCGTTTCTGTGTCTTTTCAAGTCATGTCTGTCCAAGAAATTTTGAGTCATTTAATAATGTATGTAGATGCAGCTTTAATTGGAAATTGAAATGTAATTTCATTGACGCAGAAATGCCCAGATGAGGTAACTTCTTTTATCAGTGAAAGCCGGTCCTTTGTTTGCAACTTTTAGTCTTGGAGAGGTATCTAGAACAATGAGAGATCAAGAAACTTGTCAGAGTCACACAGCCAGCATGTATTAAACCCTGCTCCCTCTGCTTCTGAGCTAGCTTTCTATCCAAAAATATACTTGCCTCTTATGTGAATTTAATTATTGGCAATGGCTACATATGTATGCATGTATGTGTGTATGCATATGTATACACACATATATACAAATATATACATATTCACGTAAGTTGTACCTATAATATAATGTATAGTATATATACATAGTAAACTATATATAGTTAACTAAATATGTTAGTGTGTGTGCACTTGTGTGTGTCTATGTGTGTGTATTTGGATATATAGTTTATAGTTCTCAGAGCACTTTGGCACATATGATGCACAAATAATGTCAACTCCTTGAAGAGGGCAGAACTCATTTCATTTCTCTATGTATCTCCAGTACCTAAATCAGTATTGTCATGTAAATGCTGCTTGAATGATCTCACACGATCTTTACAAAAATCCCATAAAATAGACAGTGTGTTATGCCTCCCATTTTTTAATCAGATGGAAGAATTGAGGTTTATGGAAGTTAAATCATTTAACCAAGGTCATGCATCTACAGGATAATGAAATAAGGATCAAATCTTCTGGCTCTGAATCCATTGCACTTTCACATGCATTATATACTACTTAGATATTAAAACTTTTCCCACCTCAAAATGAATGTTAAATCCTTATCATTCAAAATAACAAGGGGAAAAATCATGCCTAATTTAGTGGCACATGTAAACAGGGCAAACTGGACCTTTTTTCCATACAGAAGAAGTGGTCTTTGAGAAAAAGAGATGTTGTCTACGTTGACAAGCAGATTTTGTTAATTATTCTTGCAAGATTCCTGATAACAAAGATTTCTAATTGGTAAGAAGTTGAAAAAGCCATCAATCCAGGAAGACAAACAGGGACCATTCAGTCAGAAATAAGTTGCTTACCTAGATGGGGATTCCCTTATTTAAACCACTTCAGTCCTGTTAAATCTCTTAAAACCTCTTCTCCTATGGGTCTTCTCTTTGCCCAGGTATAAAACTGACAAGAGCTAATGGCCTAGCCAGCTCTAATGGGAGAGAGGATTGCCTTTTCACTGCTGCAAATACTAGATGAGCAGAAGTGTGGGAGGCAAGCTTTGGCCATGGTTGTAGCGAGCCAGCAGTTAGGTGTCTGTGATTCTGCATTTCTAGTCTCCTTTCTTTCCCCAGATCACCATGAACTTGATGCTTTGTCTCTGCTGTCTTTAGTTTGCTTTCTTTATTGTTTTCTTTCTTCTTAGCTACATTTCTCCCCAAATCATGAGGATAATAATAAGGATAGTAATCATTAGTATTTATATAGTGATCAGATTTGCAAAGTACTTTCTCATTTGATCTAGTTGGAAAGTAAGTACTATAATTATCCCCATTTGTCAGTTACAGAAACTGAAGTCAAGTGAAGTTAAGTACATGCCCAGGGTGACACAGCTAGGAAGTGTCTGAGGCATGATTGGAACTCAAGTCTTCCTTACTCTAAGTTCAGAATTACAAGTATTCTGTCACCTAGCAGCTTCCTTCAGGAATCATTTACATTTATAGCTTGCCTTTTAGTTTGCAAAGTGTTTTCTTCAAAATGAGCCTATGAATTAGGTAGTGCAAAGTGTTTAGAAATGAGAATACTTGAACTTGGAATACAGATTGAAGCATATTTTTTAAACATTATTTTGATTGCTTTACTTTGTGCTTTCTTATGCAATATGGCTAACAAGGAAATATGTTTTGCATGATTTCATAGGTAAAACTGATTTCGAATTGCCTGCCTTCTCAACGAGGGAGGAGGGGTAGGAGAGAGGAAGAGAATTTGGAACTTAAATTTTTTTCAAAATGATTGCTAATTATTTTACATGTAATTGGGAAATATTTAATGAAATAAATTTTTAAAAGCATTTTTAAAGAAATGAGGAAACTAAGCCTCTGTGGAGAGGTTAAATTCCTTCCTCTCAATCACAGATGAAGGGTCAGACAGAGGAAGCAGTATTTAAACTGTGCTTCCAAGTCCAGTGCTCCATTTGCTACCTACCACATGGTACCATTTGTGACATCAAACTTCTTAGGCTGTACGAGGGCCATGATGGCAAATGCAGAAACACACCTTAATAAAATTCATGTGGCTAACTTTTAGTGTCTATAAAATATCCTTGGGAAAATACAACTTGATATCATTGACTGAACTTCTGAGATGAGCTAGAATCCAGGAAAATTAGCTTCCAAGAATACAAAATAAGCTCCTTTACGGTAAGAACTGAGTTATTTTTGTCTTTGAATTCACATCTTCTAGCACTGTACCTTGTACATAGTAGGAATTAAATAAATATTTGCTTAATTTAATGAACTTGCTGTATTTTCATGCATACGACTGTAGGAACCTATGTTTGAGTATCAAGAATTCTGCCCACAAAAGTAGATCTCCTAAAGACTGGGAGAGGGTTTGAAAGGAATTATTTTGTTGTCTTGGGAGAGGTACGCCCATCCCTAGGGTCCATTAACTGTGGGTCAAAGATAGGGAACCAAAATGAAAGTGAAGAGATTTATTAGTTTATTAAGGAATCTGCTCCGACTGATAATAAATTCGCGTTCACCCAGTACAGATTTGATTTTTATAACCTTTCAGGCCCACTTAGAAGACTCAGTCAATCAGCTGCATTCTGCAGCAACTCAGGATAGAAAAGTAAAGCATTTCACAGAAGAGGGAGGCATAGACACAGAAAGGGTTCAGCCAGTGCAAGTGGCAAAATTTATTGTCAGAATACGAAAACATCCCCTGCTCAAAGGCAGGAGACAAAGAGAAAGAGAACAAATAATTTTACAGTTGTGGAAGCAGCCCTTTTAGGTAAAACTTCAAGGACCTTATATGATGACAGCAAAGAGTTATTACATCATTATTGTTGGATTTATTATTAGTGAATGAGACCATCTGCTTTACAGTTTTGTGGCACAAGGATTGGGGACTTTGTATTATTAAGTCACCAGGTGTTTGGGGGATTTCTACATTGTTATTTCATTGAGATGTCCTGAAATGATTGCGGTTTCTATTTTTCCTATAGAAGGGTAATAGGTACTAGTCCTGAAAGTCACTTCCCAAAGGTTTAAGTTGTCAGTTCACCCAACTGAACTTGATGGCTAAAGATAGAGAGAGACTTGATGGCCCTGGGAAAAATCTCTCCCCATTCCTTAGCAGGCTGAACCAGTCTAGAGGGGCTGTCAGTTCTGTTTCCAGAAACAAATCTCTTAAATGCAATGCCCATACATACATAGCAGTCCTTCACTGATAGTCTTAACACATGCACTTTTGTCTAAGATCATTATTTCAACTTTCTGGTGTTATCATCTCTTATACTTAAGCAGACTATTTGGAGAGATTCTCAGGATGGAATGATGTGTATCTCTGTATCATCTGTAAGGAAAGGACGCTTAAATCTCTCTGTCAAAGTCATAACACTATCTTCCCTGAATAAGGCTTTTTATTTTGTCTAAAGTGTGAGTTCCCAGAAACCTTCAGCATAACCCCATTTGAATTTAAGTTTAAAAAAATATAACCACATTCCATGGCCAAACATAAATGGGTTTTAGATTGTCTGCCATTTGGAATTCTCTTTCCCCCTCCTGTGGCTTCCACTAGCATGGGCATATGAGCTGAGCCATTGATTTTGTAGAGTTTATGGAAAGCTTTTTTAGTGGGAGAACAGCCTGATCTTGGAGTCACTATACTGCCCACAGATGTCACATGGAACTCTGCCATTAACAAAGGGCTATGCTGCAATGGGCTTGCTTTACCTACTTACTGTTCCCTCTCCTCCTCTCCTCCTACCCCACCACCCCCAAGCATCCAAACATCAGTGTGACACTTTTGCTATAGATTTCTTTGACTGAACATTTTGATTATATGCACATAAGCTTACCTTTGTATGATTCAGGGGTATAACTGATAAACTGGTTTGTACTGTATAATTGACCACAGAAAATTCACTTTGGGATTTTAATGTATTCTATTTGTAAGAAATCTTCAACCCAGCAAAACCGTGAAGATAGAATAATATGAATAATATCTTACATCTGTAAAGATTTTTCCTTATCACAAAGTACTTACCTCCATTACTATTCAGTTCTCACAATAACACTTTGAGGTTGATACAGTAAGAATTACCTTCATTTTACCTTTAAGGAAAATCCAAGGACAGAGAATTTGCAGTGATTTGCCTTCATATCTTATAGCCTAGTAGGTTGTGGTATCTCAAATTGAACCTAGAACTCCTGGCTTCCATCCTGGTGATCTCTCCACTGCAGTAAAGTATCTGTTCGTCATCGGAATATGTGCCTAAGATATGGGAGAGAACATGTCAAAATGCTACCTACTTCAACCTGTAACCTAGGACTCAAACTCATTTGCATAAGGTTATCCTCGTTGGTAGAGACTGATCACTCACTGTTCTATGCCTGTGTAAGGGGTGGAGTTAGCAAGAGCTTGGGAAGGAGAAGACACTACATCTTCTGGCTTACAACTTTGAGAGAGGAGACACTCAGTTCCAAGTCCTCTTCACAGAGGAAGACCCTGGGAGGAAGCTGTGAGGTAGCAGAGCTGATACCTTACTCATGTCTCTTTCTCCAACTTATCACTCAAGGGACTTGAGGAAGGTCATATACTCTGTCTTTCTTTTAGTAGAGCTGAGTTATTTTATTTCCAGTGAGACAACTCATTCACTGTGTATTATCTGATATATTCTAATCGCTTTAACTGCTCTGATGTTTGCTATCTGCTAGAAGAAATGAGTTTATTTGCTACTCACTATGTGTAACTGGCATTTGATGGTGGTGTTTAACATTTCTGTGCTTGGAATTTCATGTTGGCATTCCATATAAGTTATTTTACTGTAAAGTACATATCACTTGAAATCCTTTACCATGTATTATAGTTACAGCATTAATAGAAAATAGGTTACAAGTCCATATTAGCATGATACTAGATACAAACACTGGAATGGAAGTTAAGAGTCCTAGTTTCTAGACTCACTGCCCTCACATTTCCATGTGAACTTGACTGAGTCACCTAGCTTTTCTATGTCTTATTCCTTTATCTAAAAAAATGGACTTCTGCAAGGATTATATTATATAAAATGTATATCTATCTGTCTGTCTATATATCTACACACATATCTCTGTAAACCTTGAAATATTTTATAAATTTTATTATGATTGTCAGTAGTGTTTGATGGATAGAGAGCTACCATCTAAGCCTGGAAGACCTGGGTTCAAGTCCTTCCCCTCAGACATACTGGTTGTGGGACCCTGAGCAAAGCCTTTAACTTCTCAGTACTCTAGGCAACTTTCAAAGGATCTGAGTTTCAGAAATGATGCTGATCTGGATAGGGTAAAGACAATTTCCTCATGTGAGAGTTACTTACGCCAGTAAAATCACCAGTTCTTCATCCCCATTAGTATTATCAAATCTAAGATGGTAATAGAATTAGAATTTATATATAATGTAATTTATTTTCTCATCATATATTCTTCCTTTTCTTCTCCCTAGACAGTTTGATTTTGCTGACCTGTATGTGTTTTCTTTTCCCACTTCCATTTCTTTTTTCCTATCCCTTCCAGAGTTGTCGTTTCAGCCATATTTTTCCTTGTTGCAAACCATTCCTAAAAGTGTACTGTCTCTGTGAGAATGAAAAGGACAGATGGAAGGATCAATAAGGACAGAAACAAAATTAGTTTTCTCTGCTTTTAACTTTCTCTCAGTAGGTATTTCCTATACATTTAACTTTGCAATTTGTATGAGCTCTCAGTGAAGAAATGTACCTTTGTATAGTCTACAAAGTGTGACATATTCTCAGTTCAATAATAACAGTATACATATTTCTATCCTGTCATATGACTCTCTTGAAAAGTGTTAGAACTTTTTGCTCCTTAATTTTGATATTTCTGGATTTTTTTGGGAGGAAATGAATTTTTGTGGTTATAAATAACATTAATAACATATCCTGATTAAACCCTTGTTTTGAAACCAATTCAGTCTATATTTATAGTAAAGTCATGTTTCTTGAGCCACTTTTCCCTCTCCTGTTTTAAAAATGCTACTTTAAAGATAATTCTGATGAAATTTATTCTAGGATATAAGAATGGCACTTCAACACAAAAATCAATCATGGTAATTTGAAATTAATGAATTTACCTTAAAAGAATTTACTAAGCAAAAGAATTGAGCCTAAATTTCTTACCTTGGCATTTAAGGCCCATAACAAATTGATGTTAAATTCTGATTTCCCATCATCTCCACAATTTCTGAAGTCATATAATATTTTTGGGGGCAGCAAAGAGGCACAGTAGATAGAGTGCTGGGCATGGAATCAGGAAAATCTAAGTCCAAATTTTACCTTAGACATTTACTAGCTATGTGACTTGGGCAAGTCACTTAACCCTGTTTGCCTTAGTTTCCTCATCTGTAAAATGAGTTAGAGAAGGAAATGGCAAGATAATAGGGTCACAAAGGGTCAGATGTGACTGAAATGACTGAATAACAACAGGAAAATAGTATTTTCCCATTTCCCTTCCTTGTCATGAACACTGCAGTTGGTAGGCATGTTTCATTTATTCAACAAACATTCAAGTATTGTGTGCATAAAACTATACGGTAGGACTTATCCAAAGACTAAAAGAAAAATAAATCAACCTATAACATTTGCCCTCAAGAAAGTCATAACTTACTTGGGGAGATGTGACGTGTCTAATCCAAGTACAGTATGATGAGTAAAGGGAAGAATTCAGTAAACTAATATGCGAAATTTGAAAGAAAAACTTATTGGGGGAAATAAGAGATGTTGTCATGTAGTGGGTGGATAAAAGAGAACTGACCCTTGGTTAGAAAAAAGTTTTCAGAAATTTGGAGAATTGCCAGAAGCCCTCTGGTCTAGCTCACATCAGAACAGCAATTCCCTCTATTGCCTGTCCAACAACTAGAAGCTCAGTATTCACTGAAAAGACCTCTAGAGAGGGAGGCACCCACTACCTTGACTGACAATCCATTCCAATTTTGAATTCCTTTAATTATTAGGGATTTTTTCACGTCAATCCTAAATTTGCCTTCATCCATCACTCCTATTATATTCCTTCAAATACTTAAATACAACTCATATCCCTTTTTCCAATATGCCTTTCCCCACTAAGAATTCTGTTCTCTCCATTAAAATATCTCTAATTCCTTGATCTGATCCTCATAGGGTAGCACCTCAGGGCTCTTCACCATCCAATTGCCTCCTTATGAGCAAATATCAGCTTATCAATGTCTTTCCTCCAAAGGTAGTATTCAATTTTGGTTTGACAAAGCCGGAGTCAAGTGGAACTGTCACCTCAATAGTTATGGAGACTAAGTCATTTTTTTATTTTGTTGAAGTCTAAGAATAGAAAGGGTTTCCCCCCTCTTTCTATATCCTTACATTGACATTTTGAGTTTGAAATGAGCAGACCCCCTCATTCTTCAGACAAATTGCTCTGTAACCATAATTCTCTCACCTGGTACTTCCAAAGATGATATTTGGGCTCAAGTATTTTAAAACTATTCTCTTAAACTAACTTGTGATTTCATTGATATAGGGAACTCCCACTGAAAAAATTCCCTCTTTCAATAAAAATCAATACCTGTCCTACAGCTTAGAGAGCAGCCTAGGGCACTAAGAGAATCATATGTCCAGGGTCACTTATCCCCATTAAATTTTATCTTAATTGATTTGTCCCGTATTCTAGCCTATCTATATCTTTGTTCATCCTTTGCCATCTGATATTTTAACTAACCCTCCCAATATTGTGTCATCTGCAAATCAAAATGTACCATCTATGCCTTGTTTGAAAATCATCATTTTTTGCAGAATATATTTAATTTTTAATTAAATTTTAATCATTTATTATTTTTCCTCCTTCCTGCCTTCATTGAACAATAAAAAAGAAGACTGAAACCCTCACAACAAATAGATAGGATCAGAGAAGGACAGAACTTGCAGTATCATGTCGCAGAATAACTTCCCATATTGACCACATCCAAAAATATATGTCACAATCTGCATTTTAAGTCTGTCATCTCGGTGGTAAGAGGTGGGTGGAATATTTCATCTTCATTCTTTTGGATTCGTGATTTATCACTGCATTGATTAGAGTTCTAAAGTCTTTGAAGTGGCTTTTTTTTTATATTATTGTTGAATAAGTAGTTTTCCCTATACTCTGCATGGTCTCCCAGTTTCGTCTGTCCTTCTTTTCATTGGAAAGTTCTCTCTGATAAAAAAATATGTTTACTATCACAAAAGTAAGCACAGATTATTGGAGACATTTAAGTAGAAATCTTTTTTTTCAAAACTGATATCAGAATATTTATATCTACTCTGGATTTGACCATTCAGCCAACTATGAACCCATTGAACTATACTGTCCTCTAAGAAACACCTCTATTTTTCCCCATCAAGAATAACATGATAGACTTTTTGAAATACACTGTTAAAATCTACAAAAACTGCATCTCTGGCGTTCATACAATCATAGATCTGGAGCCGAGAGCGACTTCAATGATGATCTAGCGTATGTCCCTCATTTTATTGAGGAGGAAACAGATGACCAAGGAGGTTGTATGACTTCCCAGTGCCACACATGGTAAATGTCTAGACAGGAAGTTGAACCCAGAGCTTCTGATTTCAGTGTTACTGCTTTATAGCATACTATTTTCTCTTTTTATATTTGGTTTGGTTTTTCTTACGGCTTCTCCCATTCATTTTAATTCTTCTATGCAACATGACTAACATGAAAATGTGTTTAATAAGAATATATGTGTAGAACCCATAGAAGATTGCATGCTGTCTTTGGGAGGGAGGGAGGAAAGAAAGGGAGAAAATTTAAAACTTGTGGAAGTGATTGTTGAAAATTGAAAATAAATTAATTAATAAATTTGAAAAAAAAAGAATTATTGCTTTATATACAGTCTCCTGCTCTATTAACCTTGTAACAATAACTTTAAAATAAAGAATAATGAAGCATTCTAAAATTTTACTAGAAATAAGGGTCTATATAACTGCTCTATAGTTTTCAGAATTTATTTTCTCTTTGGAAAATCATCTGCTATTCTCCAATATGATTCAGAGATCACTGACTGTGGCTGTCGTCATATTTGTTGGTCTTTTCAGCATGTTAGGATGTAAATCCTTGATGACTTGAACTCATCAAGATCAGCCAGGTACTTTTCTGTTGTCTCTATATTTACCATATATCAATTTCTTATTAGCATTTTTTGTTCCATACCTTTCCTATGCAAAAATACTTCTTCTTTATACAGAAAGCAATCAAAATAAGAGAATAATTTGACTTTCTCTTTATTATTTGTCATTATGGACTCACACAAACCAGACCAGTCAATGAAGGGGAGGATTAAAACATAAGCTTATAAATGTAGGTGGGTAATCAAATTATGCAGTCTTCGATGTTGAGCTCAATTATATAGACATATATGCATGTATATGTATATATATACACATATGTATATGCATATCTATACATCTATATGTATATGTGTGTGTATGTATGTATGTATAAAATTTTATCCTAGAAGAAATAGGAGACTACAGATGATTTTTGAGCAGAGAATGGTTAGGCTTGTGTATTAGCTCATGGAGGGGAAATTTTAAAGTGGAAATAATGAAGTCAGTTAGGGTGATAATTTAGGGGAGTGAAAGGTGATATAAGTTTGAACCAGGGTACTGGCAGTGTGGCTGATAGGGAATAAGGCAATGACTAAAATGACTGACATCTGGAACTTGGAGATTTATTATAGAAATGTAAATACAAATACCAACACACATGTACATACACATATCTATATATTTATAAATGTGTGTATATATTACAATTCACATGTAAAGCTATTAAAGTATTAAAATGTATAAGGATTTGATAACTACTTTTTACTTCCATGGTTCAAGGATGCATTATTGTGTCCATGTGGGATTTCCCTTCATTTACATAAATCACACTACATCTTAGTAGCGAATCTTCAAGGGTGGCTACTGCTAAAACATTTATCATGTTGTGGCCAAACTGGTAATGAGCCTCTTCATCATTAGTAAGGGATGCCTACCAGGCTTTTACCCAAACCTCAATAGGACCGTCTGGAATCAGAGTTTCATTGGTAAAGTCCAAGAATTCCAGCCCATGCAGAATGAGCTGAAACAAACCAGTAGGAAAATTAATATAATAGTAACAGTGTTGTAAAAACAAACAACTTTGAAAGTCAACAGGAGGATCAACCATGGTTTCAGAGTACCAATGATACCCACCTCCTGAGAGAGAAGCGATGGACGCATGCAGAATGAAACACACATTTTTGTATGTGGTCAATGTGGGAATTAGTTTCACTGACTCTACATATTTGTTAGGACTTGTTTTCTTTTTTTCTTTTTCCTGTTTGTGGGTGGGAGTGGGGAGAGGGACAGAAAGTAAGTGGTTGTTGAAAAAGAATTAGTTTTTTTAAAAAATCAAGGTTGCCTCTCAGACACTGTAATGTGCCTGGAAATTGAAGGAGGAAATTAGTATACATAAATATATATATCGAGAGAATATGAATGCATATAATCATACACTTAAGTACACAGACCACAGAGAGATACAATTCTGTGGACAGATATTTAAGACTATAAATCTTAATTTAAGAGTACTTAATGTGTTTAAATATAATTAGCATTTTAGTTTTTTCAAATAGTTCTCCCTTTCTTGTGGTCCAAATTGTTAGAAGAGAACAATTTATTTGAGTGATAAACTTTTATTTCAAACATGTGAGTAAATATATATTTTACCACCAAAAAGATTACCTTGAGTTCTTGAACAAGTAATTTTCATTAAATTAGGATATTTGATAAATTATTTCTTTGCTTCTGTTTTGTCTGGAGAGATGATTTAGATGGTGGTCTTACTTTGTATCCTATGTGCAAGTAACAAGTAGCAGAAACTCTGAGTGATTCTCAAGCCTTGACTTTCCTCTTCTCTGTGTTTATGTCACTTGCATTACTTTTCATTCATCACCTGGAAGATAATTGATCTTAAAAAGATGGGCTGAGGACATGTATAAGATGACTTATTGGTATCTGACACTTGGAAACTTATATACATATTTGTGTATGTATGTATATGTGTGTGTGTATACACACACATGCACATGTGTATATAACATACACATATATAATACGCACAATACATTTATACATATGTGTGCATATGCTCATGTATATGTTTGTGCATGTATATACATATATGTATACATAAATATACATGTGCATATATATACACATATATATATATTTTACACATATATTTGTGTGTTGGTTAGTCATTTTTCAATCGTGTCCAACTCTTTGTGACCCCATTTGGGGTTTCCTTGGCGAAGATGCTGGAGTGGTGTACTATTTCCTTCTCCAGTTCATTTTACAGATGAGGAAAGTGAGACAGGGTTAAATGATTCCCCCAGGGTCACACAGCAAGTAAGTGCCTGAGACCAGATTTGAACTCAGGAATATGAGTCTTCCTGACTCCAGATCCAGCATTATGCCACCTAGCGGCCCCATATTTGTGTGTGTGTGTGTGTGTGTGTGTGTGTATCTCTTCAAATCTTACAGATAAGTTTTAGTTATTAATAATAATATTTAGTAATTGTGTAGGTTTATGTTTTGAGTTTTAAAGAAAATATGTATTTTTCTGCTTTGACTTATTTACAAATCTAAAAATATGATACATTTGTTTTTGTATCTGGACACTCATGGCCTATATTTTGATGAAACAAAACACACTTTTTAGTGTAATTAAAAAAGCTGCTGTTACATTTTTTATTGCTATTAAAATGGGTAGGGTCTATTTGCTATACTATAGCTTACAAAGAAGGATATAGTTTTCATGTGTGACTCAACTTTATTTACAAATGTATATCTAGGAGGAAAATGAAAATTGGTCTTTATATGAATACGTGTCACATTTGCTAGAAGATAACCCCAACTCCACTGAATTTGAGCAATAAATCAGTGCTATTGGATTTCTAAACTTAGAAATATTAAGACAACTGAACTTTGTTGTACTTTGGGTGCTTAATCCCACACTGACTTCCATTGTTATTTAATTTTCATGTGTGAATATCTTATCTTTCTTAAAAATATGGTAAACTCCCTCAGGGAAATGACCAAGTCTCATATTTCTTTTGTGTCTCACAGAGCATCAATATATAATGGGAACCCAGCCTGGAATAGTGGCAATGTGATCAGTAAGACCTGTGTTCAAATCCCACCTTCAGCACTTCTAAATTATGGGACCCTGAGAAAAAGGCATGATCTCTGAAGTTCAGCATTATCATAAATGAAATAGGGATAAAAACTAGATCTCATATCACACAGTTGTTTTGAGGATCAAATAAGGAAGTATATGTAAAACAATTTGCAAAAAATAGTTATTAGACAAATTAGTTGAATTTCTAACATGGGAAAAAGATATGCTGGGTTGAAAAGAACTTGAATCCAATGAAGAGAATAGTCACTTTGGAAACGACTTCAGTTTCATTCTCAGCTTCTCTTGTTACTCTCTGGCCTCAGATACATGAGGCCCTCTGTGTCTTAGTTTTCTCTTGCTTAGGATGGGGATAATGATAACTATACTATTTATTTCACTGAGTTCTTGTGGAGATCAAATGGACCATTCATATTTCCCTTTGTGAACTACATTTTCTCTCCTCATCTTATTTGGTCTTATTAGTTGATTCAAATGCGTCAGCTAATTCAGTTTAGAAAATAGCCTCAGCCTTTTCCGATGCAGTATAGAAAATCTTGGTAGTATTCCTCTTTTATAAATTGGCTTAGAACATATGATGGGGTATGTTTTGGGGTTCCGTCTTAACTGAGTAGTTTAAAATTATTTTTTTCACAGCTTTGTCACCATTAAAATTAAAAATACCAACTTAAAGCGGTCTTTCCAACATGAGGTTCCTTGGGCATCCATTTCAAGGACAACCAAGAACCCTTCCTATGTAAACCTCAGAGTACTCAGAGTGACAAATTGCAGGCTCTTTGTGCTAGTAGATTATTACGATCCTTATCTAAATTGTTTACATGTCAGGTTTCTTTGGTAGCTCTGAATAATTTGGATAAATGAGCCTTCCCATTGGTAATTACATTTCCTTAACAATTCAGTGAATGCACCTAAAAAGTAATAAAAGCTTCCACCAGGGCCAATTCCTGCAGCTTGTCACAGACCCAGGCTGGGATAATGTCTGACACTTATTACCTAGGTCATAATTCTCAAAAAAGCAGAGGCATTTGTGAGATCTTGTCTCAAGCCTTTCTCTCTGCATTTCAAATTCTTTTATATTGGTTCTGAACTCTGACTATAGATTTACAGGGGTTCCACCCGCATTTATGGATGATATGCCTCACCCCCCCCCCATTCACACAACTTCGTAATGTTTACTGTGTCAGGAGCCTAAGACAGTGTTCTCCAAAGTGGGTGCCATGGCTCCTGGGCATTACTTGGCTGCCACCAACTAGACCATGATGTGTAAATAATAGGAAGTTGTATCACAATCCATAATCCTGGGAGAGCTGATCACAGATTTGTCTCCAGCACTTCATCAGCTCCTTCAACCATTGCAACTTTAACAATCTACTCTCTTCCTTCCTACAATTCTCATCTTGCACAGCCCTCCCTCACTCAAATCAAAGTCAACTACAAGTCATGTCATCATCTTGATGTCATGGTCTTCTTTGAGAATGAAGGACAAACATAACATCACCTTCCAAGGGGGAGTACAAGGCATAGTACCCTCAGGGCAGTTATAACCTTATTCAATGACCCAAACAGATGGTGTTTCCCCCACCTCCCCATGAAGTATACTCACACCCTGTCCCTCAGTTCACTTTGTGATTGCCATAGATAATTTTCAGTGGGCAGTCTCTGAGCTCAAGGGGTAATAAGGAGTGCGTAAGATCCTTTCCTTCATTTTGTTTTTCTTGGTAGAAAAGAGTGAGTAGCATAGGGTAAGCAGAAACAGATGAATTGCTCTCCACGTTACAGATCTCATTACATTATTTTCCCCTGAAAACATACTCCTCTTCTGAACTACCATCATTTTTCAAATCTCCCAGGCTCCAACCTCGGCATTGCCCTTGCTTCCTCATTCAACTGAAACTTCTCTCCTCAAAGTTAGTAATGATTTCTCCATTGCCAGATCTGATTGCCTTTTTTCAATCTTCATCCTTCTCACTTGGAAAAAAAAAATGGCATAATTGATCATCTTTTCTTTGGGGATACTTGTGCTTTCCTCTCTGGGTTGCTGAAAACAACATAGGTGTGTCAACTATAAAAAAATCTAATTTCTGCTCCTTTTATGGACTTGGATACAAAATTTTCTAGCATGTTTGAAAATTTTCCAAATAATGAATTTTAAATAGGGAGAGAAAGAGACAGAGACAGAGATAAAGTCGGAGACACACTGAGGAAGAATGAGAGAGAGGGAAAGAGGAAGGGGGAAGGAAGGAGAGGAATATAAATAGAGAGTCTGAAGTGCTCAGTACTAGGTTTATTTCATAATTTTATTCCAGTGACTTCTGAGATATACAGTTCATCACCATCATCATCAGCAAATAATTATGGCGTGCCTACTCTGATGGGCACTAGACTAGCAATCCTTCTGTGTTCCCTGCAATCCAGAGACACACGAGGCTAACAGACAGTAAGTTTATAGAGATCAGGAACAGCCTTTTTGAGGTTGATACATTTCATCAATCTGAAAAATGATGCTATCCATCCTGAGTAGTGCAGAAAAGCCGTACCAGATGAAGAAGCCGGATGACTTTCAATCTTGTAAGTCAGAATTTCATGGTGTAGCTTAGTTACTTAAAGCACAGCGAGTTCTTGCAAAGAAAAATCCATATTTAATTACAAAAATTCCAATCCAAATCAAATACAAATTATATGTGTGAATATCTATACTGCCACCTTCCCTATTAGCACAGATAATCCATAGTTTCATTTAGAATTAGTGTTCTATTTTTGTGAAAAGCAGCCTAGTTATGTAACACATGGTATCATGTATTATATTTGTATTTATTTTATTTCTGTTAGCCTTTATTTTATATCTTTTAATTTATAAGTATCCATCTATATTATATGTACTTGTCTGTTTTGCTGTTTTCAAGTCCTTTGTCACCTCTGATATCTTTTAAAGAATTGTTTTTTCCCTGAAAATCTTATTTTGGACAGGAATTGCTAGCAAAATTTAATTTTCTATTCACTAAATGAAATTAGACTGTCTTCATATGAAATATGTAAATATATTTTCACATATATATGCATATACATATGTACATATATGTGTATACACACATAGATATAAATAACTATACTCTTTGCCCTTTTCAATTCTTTTTTTATACATGATCATCCCCATTAAAATCATTAGCTTCTTGGAGGCAAGGACTGTCTTTCTTTTGACCTTTTATCTTCCCCCCCCAAGAGTTAATGCTGTACTTGACACATAGGAAGTGCTTAATAAATGATTGTTTTATAGCTTTCAAAGAATCTTGAATGATTTTAATGTATTGATGAGAAACTATTTTTTGAAAAAGCCATGTCTTATTCTAATATATCAGATTCTTTTTCCTACTTAGAAAACAATGAGATGGACAGTGAGTTAGTCCCAGAATTGAATGAGAGGAGAAGAGTGAACTCAATTGTCTTCAGAAATTATGAAACTCCTTTAGTGATCCCAAGTTTCCAGTGGAAATAAATGCCCATCTATTTCACATCCACATTCTCCTAGTGGTGTGATGTAGCTGACAAATCTTAGAATACATCGGTCTCCAAAGAATTCAAAATAAACATAGCACAAATGATTATGGAGAAATACATAGTTTATGAGAGTAGGGTTCAACATACTGGAAACTTTGTTAAGGAACAGGAGTAAAACATCCCATATGGCAATGTATGACAAGAATAAGGTCTGAGCGATGATGACAGTTATGTTGGCACAGTGCTCTACTGGTACCCTTTTGATATCAAGAGAAAGAAAGGAAGTCCCCTGTTGAATTTATAGGAGAACCTAGCTGAGAGCTCTACAGTCTGGGTAAAGCTAGATCAGCCATAATGTAGGGAAGAGACAAATTGATGAGATCACAGAATCACTTGAATATTTGAGTATAGGTTCAGTGCGGTGGCCTATCAAGTTGTTTTAGTGCATGGGTCTTTTTAATCTAGTGGTTTAGCTATCCCTTTCAACTTTATGCCATATTCAAATTAAATGAATAAGCTATATATTGTTTTATTCAAGTCATTGATAAAAATGTGAGAGATCACTGGACAAAGTATAGATCCACGGAATACTGTATTATAATCCTTTTCAGTTGATATCAAACCATTAATGACTTTGGTTTGGATCGAACTATACAAGTAATACCAAATGAAACTCATTTCATAATTTTCTATCATGTATCTCACCATTTTTTTCTGTACAACGATAGTATGCATTGTTTTACTAAAATCTAGTCAAACTATGTAACATTCTTTTTATTCTTATTTAGTACCTCTATTGGGGCAGCTAGGAAGTGCAGTGGATAGAGCAGCATTGCAGGAGTCAGGAAGACCTGAGTTCAAATCTCACCCCAGACACTTGACATTCACTAGCTGTGTGACCTTGGGCAAGTCACTTAACCACAACTGCCTCATCCTGGGTCATCTCCAGTCATCCTGATGAATATCAGGAACACACACACACACACACACACACACACACATCTCTATCAAAAAGACATAAAGTTAGTTTGACTCAATATGTTTGTGATGAAACCAGGCTTCCAAGTCATTGGAGCCTACTTATACCCACCATATGTCTATCTATTGCCCTTTGGATTACTTAGATTATTATGAATTCATAGGATTCCTGGATTCATAGATATATGACATCCCTGGGAAAAACCTGCTATTGCAGAAATGTCCTTTTGCAGCAATGAAAACTTTGAGATCGTTAAACACACTGTACCAATTCTCAAATGCAATATGATACTATTTTCTCTCTCTACTCAATACTGAGTCCAGCTTGTGATCTATCTTCAGCACTGCCCAAGACCTATATTTTGATTGACTAACTTGACAGGCTGTTTGTCCATAGAGCTACTTGTCATTATTTGTGTACCTCTTGCATTCAAATTTTTTTTTCAAATATGGATTGTTAGACTAAATTCTATGGATTTCTTAGAGGAAGCTCTTTAATACTCCTGGACACAATTCTATTATTGGAATATCAACTGTTAACATTTCCATTTTTCGATTAACAGGTAATCTTTCTTCTGTTTGGATTCCATGCAGTAAATTTTCTGGTGCACTGACTAGTACTTTTCATGAATATGTCTTCGTGATTCACATTTTGTTTGATGTTGAAACTCTTGAGAGTTCCTATTGACAATGCTTTTTCTCTAGTCAAATCTGTCATAGTCTTGTAAAATTTTAACATATGCACAGGAGACATCTTCATTCTCCACAATGGAAGTTAATATATAAGCTGCAATTTTCCTTCATTGTGATTTGTAGGCTTAATATCATCATAAGCACTGCAAAGGGAGATGATCAATTATAATATGAAATGATGTTTCTCGTTGCATTTGAGGTTATTATGGCATGACATATTCTTGATAAAGCCATGCTGACTCTTTGTAATCACCATTGCCCTTATTAGGTGTCCACCAACAATTTCTTTAATGATCTGTCCTAGAATTTCATAGCAATCATGATCAAGTTTGCTGTCCTATAGTTTTTCTTTTTTATTTCATGTCTAAAATGATTTGCTCTCTGATTGACAAACTTCTAGGAATAATTACTGTTATCAATTATAAGAAAACAATAAGAATTATCTTATATTTCCATATTACATAGTTATTCTCATTAACATATTCTCCAAATAATTCCCTTACTTGCCATGTTTTTGACCAATAATTATATACCAAAAATGCCAAGTGACTGACTTAGGATTATTTAGTTGAAATATCGACACAGAACTAAGTAGAAAAATGACAATTTACACATTATTTGATTTTTTTTCTTTAGTTCACTAGGCTATTTTGTTTTATAAATACAATGATGGAAAGTATATTCTTATTGCTATTATAAGGCACTCAGACATATCTTTATAGCAATTTATATGCTTCATCTCATTTGAGCTTTACAACAACCCTATCATGTTATTAACATGCTCATTTTATAGATTAATCAAGAGAAGCAGTGAGGCATTCTGTAACTTGTCTATAGTTACAGAAGTGTTGGAGATGGGTTTCCAAATTGGGTCTTTCAGATTCCAAGTGTGGCACTCTATCCAACGCTTTCTTTCTTATCTTTTAGCCTCCTTCAGTACAATTGCCAAAACTGAAGTTTTGCACATCTTAGTATACACAATTTTTGAGTTTTTGTGGCCAAAAACTTCTAGTTTCTGTTGTCCAGCCCTCTGGCAATAAGCCTGTCTTATCTTCACTGGATAGATCCCTGAACCATTCTCTGTCAACCACAACAAAATATGTTATTCAATTCGATTTAATTTAAAGAACATTTATTTGAAAATGGCCGTGTGATATAGGGGAATAAGTCTGGATGGGAAGTGAAAGGACATAGGGTCAAATTCCTGCTGTGTCCTTTATCAATAGCCTGACCTGGAGCTAGCCACTGAGATCCCCAGACCTCATCTGTCTCATCGGTTGTCAATGAATGATCTCCAAAGTCCCTTCTAGATCTAAATCCCATGGTTAATGTCTCCTAATTGATAGTCCGGCGTTCTTTGACTCCAAAATGTAGCAAAAGTAAGATGACTTCAGTGCGTATGTGTGCATGTATACAAACATGCATGTCACATATATGTATATATTTAATATAGAAAAATTTTATGAAATAGATTAGGATGTAAAATAACTTTTAAAATTGTTTCCTCCCATGTATTATTCCTTTGGCAATAGAGGAAAAATACTGTCTAAATAATAATCCCATTAATATTCATAGCTAACATTTACAAAATGCCTACTCTTTTCCAACAAACTGTATTAAATGCTTTACAGATATCTCATTGTACTGTCCCAACAACACCGGGAGGTAGGTCCAGTCATGCGGGGAGCGGGCTGCCGTTCAGCCCTCTTTCCCTTGACAGTAACTCCCCTTTTGGGCTCTTGGGGGCGCTCCTCTCGAGCGGCCCAGGCCCTGCCCGGCCCCGGTTTCCTTTTCCAAAGCCTCCCTCCATGTGGCTTGTCCTGGCGCGCCTCTCTTCTTTCTCCCGCTCCTTTCTCGAGGCCGCCGCCACCACAGGAGGCCACGCGTCCAGCCCGGGCTGCCGCCCTCGCCTCTGGCTTCCTCGGCCTCTCCCCTCTCGAGGGCCTCTACTCTTCCTTCCAGCTCTTTTTTTTTTTTTTTATTAAGGGAAGCGCCCCTAGAGGGGCCGCGGCCGCCGAGACCCCGGACTTAGCCACTGCCTCCTGCCCCAGCCAGCCCTCGGCCTTTCTGCCGCTCCCTCGGTTTAATTTGACACGTCCGACTCCGTTTCCTTGGTGGATGCCATTTCCCGGGGCCTGAATCCCAGCTTTGCAAGAGCACTTGGGTCCGCCTCCGTATCACTGCAGGCACGGAAGACAATTCCCTGGATTCTTTGTATCCAGAGAAGTTGATACAGTGTCCACAGAATGAGAACATCAGGTTGGGGCCTGCAGGTTCCCTTATCATCTGCTCAGATGCAGAGAGCACCACCCTGATGCTGCAAACAAGCTGGCTCCGTGTCCTTTCAGCGCTCGCCGCCAAGTTCCCAGGCTGAAATCCGTCACCTCTCAGGCTGCCATGGCACAAGCGGCATCGCACGGGACGTTGTCAGCCAGTCCGGAAAGGCAGGTGCCAGGCTCTGACCGTGCATACGGCGGTGCCCTCCTTGGGATGGATGAAGACTTGTGGGAGCAGTCCAGCACCTTCGTCTGGGGCACTGCCAACTGCGGTGGCAACGACAGCCCTGCGAACGATGCGCTGGTGGAACATAAGAGGATCCTGGCTTCGGGCATGCGGGTCCCCCAGTCTCTGCCATATGTTCTATCGTGGAAAAGCAATGGAAATTCACAGTAGCTGAAGATCTATCTCGTCAGATGACAGACCCAAGAAGACACTTTTGCCTCCTGCTACTTATTTTGGAAAGATAAACTGTCTGTGGCTCTGAAAAAAAAAAAAAAGTTTTAAAAGCTGACTTACCCAAGATCATATAACTAATAGATGTCTGAGGCTGGATTTGAGCTCAAGTCAGGCTGGATTTGAGCTCATCTTCCTGATTCCAGGTCCAACACTCTATCCACTGTGACGCCTATCTAATATTATATCCTTTCGTATGTCAAGGAAGGACCTGTTCTTACGCATAGACGTCTCTCCACAGAAACAAAACCCAATTCAACTATTATTTATAATATGAGTTGCCTGAGGATTTGAGAGTCTAAGTAAGTTGTCTATGGTCATACAGCTAGTAAAGATGATAGCTAGGATGTGAACATAAGATTTTCTGACCCCAAGCCGAACACTCTGTCTACCATGTATCTTAGTATTATCCTATTTAGTTCAACTCCTCAAACGTTTATAAAATACCTACTATGTGCAAAACCCTGATACCAGGAAGATGAAAAATAACCTAGTCAGAAAGCTTCCATTCTTCCGGGAAGAAGTAGACACAAAGAAGTCACATAAAGCAAGAATGTAACAGAAGCAAAGGGAAGAAATGCTCTTTGGAAAATTGAAGGGAGAGAGAGAGAGCATTTGAAGTTGATTGAATGTTTTATGGAGGAAGTAATCTGAGCTGAGTATTGAAGGAAGAAAAATATTTTAATAAGGTAAGATAAGAAAGAAGTTCAGACAGCGTGTGTGTGTGTATGTGTGTGTGTGTGTATGCGTGCATGTGCATGTAGGACAGGGACTGGCTTTGGGATCCAGTGGAGGGGTTTTGCGGGAGGAAGGGTCTGTACATGGAAGTGAATGATAATGAATTGAGTTAAAAAAATAGCCTTAGTCAATTTGCCTGAAATATAATCTGTCCCAAAAGTCTTGGTTCAGTTTTGAGCTTTAATAGCCTAAAACAGCACTGAGATTGTTTGCGACACATTGTATTCTGTGTATAAAAGGAAGTCATGTGAAATAAGATTAGAAAGATAGGTTGGAGACAGTTTGTGAATTCCTGATCCTCCTACTCATTCCTCCAGTATGGAAGCTAATTCTTCTTCATTTCATTTCATAATATCCAGTGTTCAACTTAATCACTCATCCTATTTTAATTTGCATTATATTTATTTGTGTATATGTCTTATCTTTCCTATAAAATTGTGATTTCCTTGAAGGCAAAGATAAGGCCCAATTTATTTTTGAATCCCTCAAAGGATGTAGCACAGTGTTCTGCTACAGTGTATGTAGTCAGTGCTTGATAACTGTGCATTGAATGAATTGAGGAATAGTTGGATGTATATAGGAATACAATAATGAATATCACAAAACGTGAAAAACAGATGAGAATGTTACAAACACTATGAAAGGAATAGTGCTATCAGCTCCATAGAGAACATTTCAAAGGGGTTATGGACTACATCTGTGATTTTATTGGTACTAGGAGCTCCTGCTTTGCCAGCAACGGCTCAGCACCTTCTCTGCATCATCATCATCACCATCACCATCATCATCACCACCACCATCACCATCATCAGCAATAAAAATGCTTAGCATTTACCTAGTACCTGCAGTGTTCTAGGCACTGTACTATGCAGTTTACAAATATCTCTTCAGATCTTCACAACATTATCTCCATTTTATATAGTTTTCCAACTGTATAAGTTAAGTTAAAGCAAAGGTTAAGTGACTTGACCAGAATCATACAGATAGCAAGTGTTTGAGGTTTGCATTTAAACTCAGATCTTCATAAGTCCAGGTCCAGCCCCACTACTCCACTCTATCCTACTCTCTTTCCACTCTATCCACTGCTCCATTTACCCAGGTGCTTGCAATTTCTAATCTTAGAGAATTGCCTAGCCTTAGAATATTGAGTGAGTGGGGACTTGCACAGGGTCATAAAGCCTATATTTGTCAGTGGTATAATATGTCTTATCTTCCATCAAGGCCAACTCTCTATCCACTATTAGAGCTACCTCTAAAATGTAATGGAACCCTTTTTTAAGGATGAACTTTTCAATTCAATTACATTCAGCTTAATTAAGGAAATGTATTAAGTGCCTAACTACATTAAAGCACTGGGAACAATAACTTTGCCTACAAGGGATTTACTTTCTGTTGGTAGGGGATATGATTTGTACATATAAGTAAATCCAATTATCTACGTAGTAAATATAATCTGTGAGAGAGCAGAGAGCACCAACAAAGAGAGGAGAGTAAAGAAAAAAAATCGAGGAGGAAGTGGGGTGAGAACATATTCTTGTCATAGAAGATCTTTATTCTGGTCTATAGGAATTATAGGTAGAATGCTAATATGTCTCAGGGCAGATGTTATTCCCTTTGCCAGTGCTGTGATCAAAAGATTTATAGCTATGCCTTTTGTAAGTACTCACTGGTGTATTCCCTGTTCTTTTTCAATTCATGTTAAGCCTAGTAAATTAAATTCAGAAGAGTCCATAGTCATGAAATATAAAAGTTATAAGCATATATTACAAAAACTGGGGAACATAAAAAAGGATGGTTCTAATGGAATCCGTAACTTGCTCTGTGCTTACTGCCTGCATTTAAGTATAAATATGCATTAAAGAGTCTACTTCTTTATTTAGTAATGGCTACTTATTGCCAAACAGCATTACAGAATGGAAAAACCTAGGACTTCAGTTGCCATATAGTCTAATTCTGGGATGGGGAACCTGCCGCCTTAAGGCCACGTGTGGCCTTCTAGGTCCTTGAGTGTGGCCTTTTGACTGAGTCTGACTTTGACAGAATAAATTTTTTATTAAGGAGATTTGTTCTGTGAAGTTTGTAGTCAGTCAGTAGACTGCACTTGAGGACCTAGAAGGCTACAAGCGGCCTTGAGTTTCTAAGTTCCCCACTCCAGGTCTAATTCATAAACAGTAAGAATCCATACTATATGACAGTTATCCAGTCCCTACTTGAAGACCTCCTATGAAAGTAAACTCATTACCTCCTGAGCTATCCCATTCCACTTTTGGAGAGTTGTCTATTATGAAGTTTTATTTGACGTCAAGTCTAAATTCTCCTTTTTCTGTTTTCTATTCATTGCTCTTGATTCTGAGTTCTGGAGCCAGAGACAGTCTAAATCTCCTGTAACAAGAAGGGCCCTCAAATACTTTATGACAGGAGTCATGGCCCCTTGAGGCTTCTCTTCTCTGGGTGAAATATGTCCATTGTTCTTAACCTGACTTCATAAGACATAGACTAAAGGCCCTTCAGTCAGTTTATAAACATTTATTAAGATCCTAATATGTACCAGGAACTGTGCTAAGAGACATCCTGGCTGCCCTTCTCAGAATGTTTTTCTGATTATCAATTTTCATCTTTCATTTGTCATTTGCCACTAAGTACAGAACTCCAGTAGATTCCAATTCCAACTTACTCAAAACCTGATGCACGTTAACCAAGACATCTGTTCGTCATTGTTTAGAGAATGTCTTAGGTTCGGTTCACCTAAATAAACCCAAATAAAAGTTAACAAATGATATTAAGGTATACTTTGAGATCCTGCGGTTGTTCATCAAAATAAAAATTATTGCATCAAATCATTGCAAAGATCTACTAAAAGATTATAACACATTTATGAATTAGTATATGAGCAGATTGAAAAATTTATATTTCCTCTACTCAGGTTAGAAATTCTAGACTTTTGGGGTTCAGATTACATCTAGAGTAAGGAAAGATTGGAATATTTACAAAGAGAAGGTTCATACTAGCATGAAAATGAATTGGGACAAAATGAAATATTAATTTACTTACACAATAAACCTTATAACTTTTTTACATCTTTAAAAAAACTCCATAAGCAATGTATTTGCTCTTTGTTACCATCACTTTGTTATGAATTAGCATTGCATTCACAAGATTTTGAGGCACACTCTTTCATTTTTCATCATGAAGACATTAAATACCTTTGATCAACAGCTGCATTTTCTGAGTCTAATTTTTACTATAGCCCATAGGTTATCAATAGAGTTTAAATCAGCCAAGTTTTCTGGGCATTAAAACATGTTTATCTCCATTTGTTAGATATGTTTCTTTTACGATGTGTGATATAGTACAAGGCCTTATGGCAGTATTTCGGAATTTCTATACTTCTGCAACAATTATTTCTTAGCACATCATTATGTTTATCATAGTGCCCCATTTCCTCAAGAGTTACAAGGTTTCCTGGCCCATTGGAAGTTAAAAAAAATCTCCTAAACATTTTTGGGTAGATATTTTCCACTCTGTTGAAGATACCTAAATCTTGTAGGCTTATCTGGATCTCTTCTAATAATGGCTTTAGTATATCCTTGAATAAAGCTAAACAAAACAAAAACATGAATTTCATTAGTAAAATTTATTTTTATCGAATCTTTAGTATTTTACTCTTTATATTATCTTGTGCTTGATAATTTTTCCTTCTTCATAGGAGGTATTGACACCTCTGTTTGTAGTTCTTTCTACTTCAAGAAGCCCAAGCCATAGTGTACATGAGGGGTACATCAGGGGTTCCTAACCTTGGTTCCATGAATCCCCAGAGAGCACATGAATAATATTTGGATGCAGAAAAGTACATTTTTCAATAATCACTCATTTAAATTTAGCATTAAATTAAGTTATGAATTTAAAAAAAAATAATTTAAGTGGTCCATCAGTTTCCCTAGTCTGCCAAAGGAGTCCGTGATATGTGAAAAGCTTAATAACCCTGTTTTCAAGGAATCAGTAACAACCCCTTCAGATGACTGATCTCTCTGAAGAGCTTTGCTTGTGTTTTGAGTACCATTTCAGCTGTTTTGCAACTATATACATATATATATATATAATATAATTTTAACTTGTAACTTTCTTTTGTGCTTTGAAGAAACTGACCCTGTGGCCAGAATGATTCATGGAATACTTGCTTTCCCCACAAAACAAAACAAAAAATAGCAATACCTCTAACAGTCATTGAAGTGTGATCTTTAAAAACTATAGCTATTTCGTAATACAATATACAACCATTCTTTTTAAACTATAGAATTAAACACTCAACAAAAAAGCAATGAAAACTCTGTATATGGCACAAAATCAAGCACCCAACTGACAGAACACTAAAAGTGAGGAAGTCATCTGAATCTGGCTTTTTCCTGTCAAAGTTAGTTATTCTGAGGTCACTTTGTGTCAGTAGAAACACTTGCATTACCTTTAATGTCCCAAAATGAAAACGTACCAAAATTATTGCTTGCCCCTCCTCCAAATAATTTGTACACTATTATAGAATTGGGGGCTTTATTAGATTGGATACATCCTAAATTTTTTTTCAGCAAATTTTTCGGAGATATGGAAACTATTTGGTTTATGTGTGTATATGTCCATGATTGTATGTTTATGTACATATGTGTGTATGTACATACATGCTTCTAATTAGTGTAGGAAACTCCCAGTATTCCTCCATTGATATAGATTGGCTTCTTATAGTCTCCACAATTGCTCAGGAGTTAATTAGTCATCCAAGCATCCATAGTTAATATGTAATAGAGTCAAAACTTGAAGTGAGTTCTTTCACTTTCCACTAAGCCATACTACTGAATTTATGCATATAAAAATAATGTGTGTATGTATGTGTACATATATGTATATAGCTGTATCTATGTGGCTATATGATAGCATCTCTCTTGTATATGCCTTCCTTCCAGAAACACAAATTGAGTTATTAGAACAAGTTTAGTTTTGGAGCTTTGCTTTGCCTTACTCCATCCATATTCACCTTTTAAGTAAATATAAAGTCAGAGCTTCTGAAAAATATACTCCTAAACTAATAATCCCAAGACAAATCTATGTTTCCTATATGTCCCCCTCCCCAGGCACTTACCTTTCTTCAGCAATGTAATGTTGTTTTCCATGCTTATAAATTTCTTAATTTAGTGTTTCATAAGCTATATCATTATAATTCTTTTAAAAAAACTCTCCAAATGTTTTATCATAAAATAAATTTATTTTTGAGAGACTGAAGAAGTTTCTATTCATCTTTTAGCCTAAAAATGATTTATTTTCCTCATTGCTTCCTCCGCACATGATTTTCTTGATGCTTCTTAGTCATTCATCCAGGAGAATGCAAATACCTCCAGGCTATGAGGAAAGCTACATGTTGGCCACATTCGTTCTAGAAGTAATTAATAACATTATATTTTCTTTGTGCTTTATGAAAAAAGTATCAGATAAAGAATAGAAGAGTCTGATAGGCACAACTTACAGATAGTAGTACTGATTTTCCATCAAAATGGAAAATAGTTGTTTATAAAATATTGTATTATGAAGTATTTCATAGATTTACAATTACAGATCGAGATCAGAGATGTAGAGATGATCCAGTACAACCCCTTCATTTTATAGACAAGGAAGCTGAGGTCCAGTGAGCTTAAGTTGACTTGCCCAAGGTCATAATAACGTAATAACCCCTATCAATAACTGCTTCTTCCTTCCATCCCCATAATGCTTACTGTTTCCTTCTAGTCATTCCTACAATGATGTTTGCTTTGAATTTCATATTCTTTTAAATATTCAGAAGATGGAGAAGAGATGAGGAAATACATCTTCTTTCCTTTTAGATTTGGGGATTATGGGTGAAGAATGTTGAATATGCTGTTAATCTCAGTTAGATAATTTTAAGTCTTTTTCTTTGTTTCAAGGGTTGGAATTGAGATTGAAAATCAATGGAGGAAAGAATATATTCAGAAATTACTGTGGTATAAAAGCAACAGTTATCAATATGATTTTAATAGATAATATTGGGGAAGCAGAGTGATACAGTGGAAAGGTAGTGGATATGGAGAAAGAAGACAGATTCAGGTCTGGGTTCTGCAGCTTAGCAGATGTGTGATTGTGGACAAATTGTTTCGAACCTATTAGGGTTTCCTTCCCTGGGGTCCATAAACTTTTATTTTTCTAAAAACATTTTGAAAACTGCATTCCAAGATAATTATTTTCCGTAGTAACCCTATTTTATTATCTTCATTTTAAAACTTTATTTTTAGAAGAAGTCCATAGGTTTCACCAGATTGCCAAAAGTTTCAGTGACACACAGGAAGGTTAAAAATCCTATTTTAATCAGTTGATTCCACAAAAACACTGTGCTACATATCTCAGAATTGTTGGGAGAAAACAACCCAATTGATTTAAAGCATTTTCCAACAGAAAAAAAAAATATATCTAAACCAACTTTAATAAAAATTTTGATAACCCTATCTCTCCAGGATTTTATTCCATTTTGACAAATATCAGTTGAACAATTAAAATTCCGTAGCAAATCCAAAAGAAAATGCATATTTTCTTATATGACCAGGAAAAAAAATGTGAAAGATAAAGATGTTCCAGTGTCCTCTATTTCCATATTTTAAAGAGAATTAAAAGTGAAAATATCAAAATGCTAAGATACCCTAAAGAGAAGGAGACTTGACAATCTATGTGAGGGTTGTTAGTTTCAGGTACCTAATCCACTCGCTGCTGATAATGCAAAGATTACTGCCTTGCAGTGTGATTGTGTGATGCGTTGCCAAATTTTTGCCATAGGATTTCTAGATTGTTGTATTTCCATAAGCAGAAAAAAGACACATGTTTACATTTTTGGATAGATATTTTTCTGACAGACTGGCTAATTATGATCAGCCGCTTGGTTTTATTTCTTCCACATCCACAGCTTTGGATCTCCCCTGAATTCTAACAGTGAATTTACCACACAGGAGGCACACAACAATTATTTTTGGAATTGATTTGTGGTGGAATTAATGGTGTGGGATGGTTGATTTTAGAGGGGAAAGCTAAGGTTTCTACTTTTTAGACCTGCTCTTAAAATACCAACTCTGAGCTCATTTTCATGAACAGTGTGAAATATATGACAGCAACTCTAAGAAATATGATGTGAGACTTTTTTTCATACATACTACGTGAAATATTTACTAAAAAGTCAGCAATTCTTGGACTGTACATTCTAACCAGGAATTATTGGTTTAAAACAAACCCTCAGTTTCATAAGAATAATATTAGGAGTCTTAGGAGACAAAGATGTAAAATAAATAATGCCAAATACTTAGAAGGGTCAGGCGCCAAACTCAGTTTGAGTGAAGGCAGAGCAGGGCTATTTTGACATCATATAGCAGCTTCTGAGATGCTGAAACATTTATAAAGCAACATCCCAGAAGGAAAGGGAGCAGGGCCAAGAGTGGAAAATTTGCAGTATAATCCTGAAAGGAAAGCAAAAACAAAATAAAACAAAAAAACAACAGAACACTGAACTAGAAAACAAACTTTAGATTTACAGTTATTCAAATCTGAGTTTGAATCTAAAAAGGCTTTGGTCTTTACTAGATCTATCTTGATCTTGGGTAAGCCATTGTAGCCTCTGTGGGACCCAGTTTCCTCATTTATAAAATGAAGGAACTAGAATAGATTATCACTATACTTTTTGCCTCTGGAATTCACCCTGAGAGGTTATTGGGTGCAAATATAACAGCAGACTCAAAAGTCACTTATGTGAGATGTCAGTATAAATTACTGAAACTAGTTCCAGTAAGCCACATACAAATAGATCTCATCTATTCATCATTGCACATTGTATAAGTTCATGGATGACTGATTCATGAAAGGCTTGTCAAGGGAAATTTAGGGATGTTTCAGATTTGTCTCTAGCCAATTTAAGTTGACATGCTTGAAATGCAAGAGTTGTGGTATATAGTCAAAAGATCCCTGGATTTGGAATCAAAAGACCTGGGTTCGAGTCTTGATGCTTGTCTTTTATAACTTGTACAAATCACTTCCTCCTTTTAGTCTCAATCTCTGCATATCCAGTATAGGAATAATAATACTTAGACTACCTCCACTGGTTCATTGTTGTGAGGCAGAGACACAAAATGCTACGAAATGCTATATGTAGAATAATTTACTTACAAATGAAATGGATGAACCATTGGCCTGATTATGCAATTTACAATGTACCACACAAGTTTTCAGTCTATGTTAGCACCATAGAAGTAATGAGATGCATCTAGCACCTTGAGCTATTTAAAAGAAAAAAAAACCCTATCAAAATGTAGGATGCTATACTATTTATATGACTTTTGAAGAATTTTACTATAATATGAAGGTATAGATAACTTTCTAGTGGTTTATTTTCACAACCGCTATAACAGTTATACTAGTTAGCCTTCATATGGCGCTTTAAGGTTTGCACACATACTCACACATTGACACATACACACATATATGCATATATATAACATATATTTAACTTTGCTAATTATATATTATATAGCTCTGTCTCTGCCACTGAAAATTAGAAGAGTTTTTTGTTTGTTTATTTTTAATCAAAATGAGCTCCTTTATTTTGTGCTAACTACAGATAGAGTGGTAGATAAAATCCTGGGAGTTGAGTCAGAAAGAACCGAGTTCAGATCCTGCTTCAAATAATAGCTAGCTGTGTGACCTTAAACAAGTGACATAATGTCTTTCAGCATCAGGCTCCTCAGCTGTAAAATTATAGGGCTGTAGTTCATAGCCTCTGTAGTCTCTTGTAGATCTTATAAATTTTTAAATATTCTCCATTCCTGCAGATCAATGACAAATGTTTAAATACTGATAAAATTTGATGAATGAGAATTTTCTACCTTTATCCTCTTTCCTTCCACAACATTTTTGTGAATATTCTCCCTTTTTCCCCTAACTCAACAACCATTTCCATTGTGATCCTCCTTAAAGAAGACAGGGCCACCAGTGCATTGTAGTTGAAAAAGTACTCTTTGTTTCTAACCAACTTTTATTAAACATACAGCTTATGAGCTATATCTAACCTTTTCGTTCTGTTTTAGTGATTTCTAGTCATTTGGACAGTTTTCAAAACTTATATCTATCTCTCTATCCCTCTTTCACAGTCCATTTTTCACTTATAAATCAAGATCTGATTGAGCAAATTTATGTGTATCTCTTTTAATATCTTGTATTTATGTATTTTTTTAAAATCATAGCTTACAAATCTTTCAGCATGGAATTACTTAAAAGGGCTACTTGGAGAAGGCATGTTAAATTTGAATTAAAGCTATAGTGCTGTACCATAGACTTGAATAACTCATCCTTCCTATAATATTTTAGGTAATAAAAATATGAGACATGGCTTTTAAAAGTTATGGCTAGTTCTTCTTATCCTTCGGCACCCACTATAAATAAAGAAATGGTCTGTTTCTAGAATCTTGCCTGTGAATTTCAAGGAGGCAATTGGGCTTTAAAGCTTCCTTCAGAGTTGATCAGTTGTGAGAAGCTGGTTCTCTCTTTTTCATTAGTCCTATTTTTATTATTTTATGTTTCTGCTATCCCCTGAGAAATCGACCCTGCATTTCCCATGAGGATTCTTTCTTTCCCAAATTGCTGTGACAAGATGCAGTTGTCCTTTATGTCCATACAAAGAAAGGCAAGTCGAGATTACAGATATTTGAAGAGAAGACTCTGTGGCAAAATTAGTGGTGATGGTGGTGAAGTATGTCTAGAGAAGTTTGGGTATCAATAATATCTCACATTGCTAACCCTTTACCTTGCAACCATGGTCTCCTCCTCTCTACCCCAACAGATGAATCTGTTGATAGTCCCCCACAGGTATACCATCGTTTACTGTTATTATAATGCTTTGTAGATAATTTGAGAATAGTCTAATTGCTTAATTTATTTTGCTGAATTAGTAATGAGCTCAAAAGTGGCACAGAACTTGCCTCCCCCTCTCTTACATATTCTCCTCCACAATCCTTTAATTTTGAGGAGGAAATTTTTCTTCCCCTAATGTCTCTCCTGGGCTGCCATTAGCAACAGCTTTAGACAAACAGTACATTCCGATGTCTCCTTGGTGTTTTGCTTTGCTCTTCCAAAAACAGAACTCTGTGTTGCGTTCCTGTTTGCAAAGCAACTCTGCCCAAAGGATCCTTCTTTGTCTCTGCATGCTTCCTCCCTGTGTCTGCTCCTTTACATCACACTTTAGGAAAGTGTTTGTTTGACTTTTGGGAAAAAATGTTAGCTATAATCATTTGGAATTGAGAATTATGTGGTTTTATTAAAGAGTGTGTCACTACTATTCTATTGATTCAAGTGGTAGCTATATAATAAATTTTGAGTGTTGAACTTGTGTTGTTCCTGTGCTAAGGGGCAGTGGCAGCTTGTGTATCTATGACTTTCATAGAAAGTCTACAGTTACTACCACCACATTTCTTTTCATCGTGGGTATAGACACATGATTCTGCTATTTCCTTTGTCATCACATCCTCATTCTTCTGTATCTTACTATCAAGTCTCTCTCCCCATAGGATCATTCCCCCAGTACAGTGAATTGAATAAGGGACTGAGCTTCTAAGAACTTCAGTTCACATACCAACTAGGAGACTTTGGAGAAATTATTTATCCTCCCTCAAGCCAAGTTTCTTCAACAATCCAATGAGATGGTTGACCAGATGTTCTTTAAGATCCCTTTGAATTCTAAATCTGTGATCCTATGATCCTATCACATCACCCAAATCATTCTCCTAAATATCACTTATATACTCTTAATTGACAGATTCAATAGACTTCATCTTCCTTGACTTTTCGGAAGCATCTAGCACTATAAATCAATCAGTCATCAAATATTAAGTGTCTACTATGTATCAAGCACTCTTCTTATCTTTGGAGATATAAAGAATGTACCAACCCCTACTTTCAAAGAGCTTTCATTATATTGCATGCTAATGGATAGATAAGTAGATGGATAGATAGAAAGATAAATAGATGAGTGGATAGATCAATAAATAGGAAGATAAATAATAGATATAAATGCATCAATATATATATATTATATATATATAAATATCAATACACCTTTAATTAAGCTATCTCTTTATAATAAATGTAAAGAGAATAGGGATGGGGACTCAACTTGCAGTTTCATTGGTATTGAGAGCTCCTGACTAAGGAAACTCCCTCTACCGTTGCAGGTTTGAAACTTCTTTGCATCTTCCTGTCTTACAGGACTGCCTAGAGTACTGAGAGGTCAAGTTAAGTGTCCAGAGTCACATGGCCAGTACATGTCAAAGAAGGGACTTGAACTCATAACTTCCTGACTTTAAAGGCTGACTGTGTCCACTACACCACTGGTGTCAAACTCAGATGGAAGTAGGAGCCACTAAACTGTACATAAGAATCCCTGCTGGCTGCTTACTGACTTAGAAAACTACACATTTCTGTATCTTTCTTTTTTTAATTTTTTCTGTTTTTCTTATGTAAGAGAAGATAGGATCTTCATTTTAGTTTCATTACAGTTGTACTTGGGAGGTTTTACACCTCTGCATCACCCCACACACTATAGAGTGCTAAATACAAAAAAATTCATAGTAGGTAGATACAAAGTGCAGTAGTTAGTGAGAATGGGCACTAACATTTTAGGGGATTAATAAATGTTTCATGTCGGGAAATGTGCTTGAGCTGAGTGTTGAAGGAATAGAATTCTATAAAGTAGAAGAAGAAAATGCGTTCCAGACATCAGGGCAGCCAATGCATAGGCATGGAGACAGGAGATGGAACACTGTGTTTTTATAATACAGAGAAAGCCAGTTTTATTGGATAGTAAAACCCCCAAAGGGGTTAAAGTGTGATGTACATTGTAATAAAAATATACTGTGTACATTTTAATGTATAATGATTCTGTAAAAGAGTTTGAAGCCAGCTTATACAGGGCTTTAAAAGCTTAACAGAAAAGTTTTTATTTTCTCTTAGGTAGAGTAAGAAGTTACTAGAGTTTTTGCACGATACGGTCAAATCTATGTGTGAGCAAAGTTGGTTTAGCAGTCATGCGAAGAACTGACTATGACCTATAAGACAGGGAGACTAATTAAGAGGCCATTATAATAATCTAGGCAAGACATGATGAGGGTTTGAACTGAAAGGGTTGAACTTGAAAGGGTAACTATATGAGTAGAGAGAAGGGGTAATATTTGAGAGATGTAGTTGGAGGTAAGATTGGGTAATTGATTAGGTATGTGACCTAAGAGTGAAGAGTTAAACCTGTGGTTATAATACTTTGAGAACAGAAGAATGGTGATGACTTTTCTGAGGAAATAAATAAATTCTATTAGAGTATAGAGTTGTCTTCAGGGCATCCTATTTGAAATGTTCAATAGGCAGTTAGTGATATGGGACCAAAACTCAGAGAAGATTTTGAGGCTGGATATATGGATATATGAGTCATCAGCCTAGAGATGGTAGATAAACTCATGAGAGCTCATATGTTCACTGTGAGGGAGTGTAGAGGGAGAAGAGGAAAAGAATCTTGGAACACCCACAGTTAGATTGCTTAGTTAGGTTATACTGGTGATAAGCTAATAAAGGAGATTGAGAAGAAATATTAAACAGGTAGGCAGAGAACCAGGAGAGAGTAGTAGAAATGAAAGCCTAGAGCAGAGAGAATATTCAGAAGGAAAGGGTGATCAGTAACATCATATACAGCAGGTTGAGTAGGTTAAGGACTGAGGAAAAGACCATCAGCTTTGGCAATTATTAAAGGCTCATTGACAACTGATGAAACAAGTTTCAGTTGAATAATGGGGTCAGTAGTCAGTTTACCGAGGGCTGAGAAGTATGAGGTGAGGAACTCAAGGTGGTGAACAGAGACAGATTTTTCTAGGAGTTTGGTTGAGAAAAGGGTATATAGAACAATTCATTTAAAGCTCTATTGACCACCTCATGAAATGCAACAAATATTTAAGCACTAATAACGTGAATAATGCACATACACTAATAGATATGCTGTAGCCCAAGCTCTCAAAGAACTTAATTTATTTAAACTTTTTGATTTAAACTCTCCTGTTTTGTGTCTTGGCTTCTCTTGGTTCTATCTCCTAGATGTTTAGCTGTTACTTCTGAATCTCCCTTAATGGGTCTTTTTACTGCCCTTTGAGTGGGGGGACCTCATGAGGCCCAGTCCCTCTTTCCCCTCTATTTTCTCTCTCTCTCTCTATTGGCAATCCCATCAAGTCAAATGGCTTCAATTATTACCTATGTGCATATGAGTCCAAAATCTGCGTGGGAGTCTCACATTTTCAAACTGCCTGCTAAATATCTACAGTGGATTATCTTTCAAGCACTTCAGATTCAACTCATCCAAAACAAAATTCATCATTTTGCCTTCAAAATTTTCCTCTACTCACAGTTTTGCCCTGATGGTACCACCACCCCTATAGATACCTAGCCATCTTTTATTATTCTTACCTCCATCAAATTATTTGCTAAATCTTATTGAATTTACCCTTTCAAATATCTCTCATATTCATCTTCTCTGTATTCTATTCAGCCTAGTACAGTCCATCATCACTTTTCACATGGTCTGTTTGTATATGGTTTGAAGTTTTGTATTTAGTTCCTCCATACTTCAATCTAACCTTTTCCAACTGATCATTACTAAAATTGCCAAGACAGCATCCCTAATGTTTGGTAGTTATGGTCATTAGGATGACCTCCCAGATCGAAAACTTTTGGTTGTCTTTAAGAATAACATACAAACTCCTTAGCTAGTATTATAAGCCCTCCATAATTTTACTCTGAAATGCTTTTTTAGATACTATTCCACGTTATTCCCTTTCATCCATTCTACCTTAGGGCTAAATTAGACCACTAGGTATTCTTCAAACTTGTTCCCTGTTCCCTATCCAGATATTTACAGAGGCCTGACCTCCTTTCATGTAATAATTTCACTTCCATTAAGTTCATATTAAATGTTTCTTCCCTCCCCCACCCCATTGGACCCATTTTCATGCAACTGAAAATGATCACTCTCTCCTCAAACCACTCCTAATACTTTGTCTGGATCTCTTCTTTGCCTTTATCCCATGCTACCTTATAACTTTTTTTTTTTAAATTTGAGTATATCTTTGTATCCACCCTATTAGGTGGTAAACTCCTTAAGGAAAAGGTTTGTGTCATTTTTATTATTGTGTTCTTAGGCCTTAGAATAGTTCCTTGAACATAGTAGATGATGATAATAATAATAAAATTACAATACCTAGCATTTATATGGTGCTTTAAGGCTTGCAAAGCATTTCACAAATACTATTTGGTCCTCCCAACAACCTGGGAGGCAGGGCTGTTACTACCTCTGTTTTGTAGATGAGGAAGCTGATGCAGATAGAAGTTAAGTGATTTGCCCACAATCACATTGCTAGTTAGTGTCTGATTTGGGATTTGAATTAATTTTCCTGACTCCAGGTCAAGTGCTCTACCCACTGTCCCACCTAAGTGTGCCACATATAACCTTTTAAAAAATTTAATTTGATAAGTGAATCCAGGAGCTCATCTGAGCTCTCCCCCAAATCCCTCCAAATACCTATAAAAAATGATGCTGAAAAATTCTAGATCAGCAGAACCCATAAAAAGACAAGTGAAACAAATTTCTAACTCAGGACAACTTGAAAGATTGATAGGAAAGGTCTTTTGCACCAGACTGAGAGAGGGGTGTAGTCCAATACAGGCTACACCAGGACTTCCCAGGACCTAGCAAACCCAGGGCATGCTTCAGGGGACTGAATCACTGGCAGCTGTGGTGGTCTCCTCAAACGTCAAAAACAACTTAGAAGGTCAGTAGGAAAGGTCTGTGAGAGCTGAGTAAGAGAAGAATGCAGTCCAGGCATGGCCACAATAACCCAGGAGTAGTTCTTGGAAGTGACTAAAGCAGCAGTGTTATCTGAGTGGCAACAGCTGCTTCTGGAGCGCTTAGACCATAAATGGGAAAGGAGATCGAACAAAACGGTCAGAAGCAAATATACTGGCACTGAAACAGGTCTCTGGTATTTTGCCCATACTCGGATGCCACTCAGTACTCGTGGCAGTCTCAGGGCAAGGAGCACTAGCACAGCACAGCTTGTGGCAGTAGTGGAGAGAGAACCTTACTCACATTTCCAGGGCAGAAAAAAGTGTATGTGGTCACTGACAGATCAGAACATGGGCTAGGAGGAGAGTAAATACCATTCCTTAAATCATACAATCTTGAAAGAACTGAAAACCTGTGAGTCCCTGGAAGCATCTCTGAAAACAGCTGCATAAAACCCTGAAGCTTGAGAGAGTATACCCTCCACACTGAAAGCAGAGACCTACTTAATGAAGAGTTAAAAAGTCAAATAAATGACTGAGAAAATGGACAAACAATGGAAAAAAATCAGACTATAGAAACTTACTTTGGTGACAAGGGAGATCAAAACATAAACTCAGAAGAAGACAACAGAGTCAAAACTCTTACATCCAAAGCCTCCAAGAAAAATGTGAATTGATCTCAGGCCATGGAAGAGCTCAGAAAGAATTTTGAAAATCAAGTAAGAGAAGTAGAGGAAAAAGTGGGAAGAGAAATGATAATGATGCAAGAAAAATGAGTCAACATCATGATAAAGGAAACCCCCAAAATACTGAAGAAAATAACATCTAAAAATGGCTAGACCAAATAGCAAAAGAGATCCAAAAAGCCAATGAGGAGAAGAATGGCTTAAAAATCAGAATTGGACAAATGGAAAAAGGAGATTCAAAAGCTCACTAAGAAGAAAATAATTGCTTAAAAATCAGAATGGAGCAAATGGATGTTAATGACTCTATGAGAAATCAAGAAATTATAAAACAAAGAAAAAATAGAAGATAATGTGAAATATCTCGTCGAAAAAACAATTGACTTGGAAAATAGATTCAGGAGAGCTGATGTGAACATTATTGTACTATCTGAAATCCATGATCATAAAAAGAGCCTAGACACCACCGTTCAAGGAATTATCAAGGAAAACTCACCTCATATTCTGAATTCAGAGAGGAAAATAGAAATTAAAAGAATACACCTATCATCTTCTGAAAGAGATCTCAAAAGGAAAACTTCTGGGAATATTATAGACAATTTCCAGAGTTCACAGGTCAAGGAGAACATATTGTAAGCAGCCAGTATTTGAGTATTGTGAAAACACAATCAGGATAACACAAGATATAGCAGCTTCTACATTAAGGGATTTGAGAGATTGGAATATGATATTCTGTAGCTCAAAGGAGATAGGATTAAAGCCAAGAATCACCTACCCAGGAAAACTGGAGTATAATCTATGTGTGGAAAAAAGGGATACTCAGTGACAGTGGAAATTAATTTGTTCTTGAGAAAAGACCAGAGATAAATAGAACAACTGACTTTCAAGTACAAGACTCAAGAGAAGCATGAAAAGGTAAACAGAAAAGAGAAATCATAAGGGACTTATTAAAGCTGAACTGTTTATATTTCTACATGGAAAGATGATATATGTAACTCATTTCTTGTTATTAGGGTAGTGGCAGGGCATATATATGTGTGTATTCATATATGCATATATGTGTATATGTATATATGTGTATATAAGTGTATATATACACACATATATGTATATGTGTACATATGTATGTATGCATGTATGTAGACAGAGGGCAGAGAGTGAGTTGAATATAAAGGGATGATATCTAAAAAGTAAAATTAAAGGGTGAGAGAAGAATGTACTGGGAGAAGGAGAAAAGGAGAGGTAGAATGGATAACCTATATCACATAAAAGAGACAAGAAATGTGGAGGGGAAGAAGGGGTGACAGGAAATGAGTGAACCTTACTCTCATTGGAATTAACGTAAGGAGGCAATAACATGTATACTCAATTGGATATGAACATCTATCTTACCCTACAGGAAAGTAGAGGGGAAGAGGTCGGGGGATGATAGAAGGGAGAAGGGAATAATGAGAAGCCAACACTTTTGTGGAGGGGGACAAGGTGAAAGGAGAGAATAGAATAAATGGGGGGATAGGATGGAGGGAAATACAGTCATCAATAGTAACTGTCAAAAAAATTGAAGCAAGTTTCTCTGATAAAGGCTAACATATGGAGAACTGTGTTGAATTTATTAAAATAAGAGCTATTCCCCAACTGATGCATGATCAAAAATTATAATCAGTTTTCAGATGCAGTAATTAAAGCTATCTATAGCCATATGTAAAAAATTCTAACTCATTATTTGTTAGGGAAATGCAAGATTAAACAATTCTGGTGTATTACTTCATGCCTATTAGATTAGATAATAGGACAGAAAAGTTAAATGACACATGTTGAGGGGGATGAGGGAAAAGTGAGATACTAATGTACTCTTGTCAGAGTTGTGAATTGGTTAAACCATTCTATAGAACAATTTGGAACTATGGCCAGCAATACCACAGCTAGATCTATATCCCAAAGATATCAGAAGCAGAAAGGTAAAAGGACCTATATGTACAAAAATATTTATGGTAGCTCTTCCCTGGAGGTAAAGAATTAGAAATTTAGGGAATGCACATCAATTGGGGGATGGCTAAAAGGTTGTGATGTGTTGTTATGATGGATACTATTGTACTACAAGAAATGATGAGCAGAACGTTCTCAAAAAAACCTAGAAAGACTTACATGGTGGATGCAAAGTGAAATGTACTGGGTACAAAGTAACAGCAATATTGTAAGATGATTAGCTGTACATAGTCTAGCTATTCTCAGAAGTACAATGATCCATGACAACTCTGAACGACTTGGGATAAAAAATGATACCATCCCCAGAGAAAGAACTGATGGTGTCTGAATACAGAGTGAAGCAATGTTTCTGTTTGTTTGTTTTTCTCATTTTAGTTTTCTTGAGGTTTTTTTTTTTGCTCCATTTTCTTTCACAACATGACTATTATGGATGTTTTGCATGACTACACGTGTATAATCTATATGGGAATGTTTGTCTTCTCAATCATGGGGGGTGGGAAAGGAGAAAGGGAGAGAATTTGGAATTCAGAGTTTTAAAAACAAATGTTAAATTGCTTTTACATGTAACTGGGGAGAAATAAACACTAAATAAATGGAAAAAAAAGATTTAATTCAAAGTACGAATTTAATTCAAAGTATGACTACATTTAAGTATGTAGTCAGCAACATTGATAGAACACTGGGCTTTGAGTCAGAAAGACCTCAGTTCAAATCTATCCACTCCTTCACTTACTCCATGCAATAAGAAGAGAACCACAGAACAACCTTCTACATCTCTATTGAACTCCTCGTGGCAGATTCGTAGAAAAACATCGTCTAAAGGCACCTTGGATGAGATGCTATGAATAGGTTGCTATCTGCACTGTTGAAGGGAGTTATCAGGTGTATGTGGTCATGTATTCATTGGAGATATTCATTTATCAACTGCTTAATTGTTTACTCTTAGTATGTAAAAATGATACTCATTTTGTTACTTGGTGAAAAGAGCAGTCAGGTTCCTGTAATGATTCATTGCCCACATCAGTATTTTGCACCAGGGGTAGCTAGGTGGTGCAGTGGATAGAGCATCAGTGCAGGAGTCAGGAGGACCTGAGTTCAAATCTCACCTCAGACACTTGACAGTCACCAGCTATGTGACCTTGAGCAAGTCACCTAATTCCAACTGCTTCATCCTGGGTCATCTCCAGTCATACTGATGAATATCTGGTCACTGGATTCAGATAGCTCTGGAGGAGAAATGAGGCTGGTGACCTGCACAGTCCTCCCTCACTCAAAACAGCCAAGTGCATGTCATGTCCTTATTTCTCCAATGGCACTGTCTTCTTCGGCAACGAAGGACGAACACACACAATTTCGCACTGAAACAACCTTGTCTTCTGGACCTTCTGTTGCTATCTTTAGTTAACATCTCATTTATTTTGGCATCAGAACAAGAGCTGTTTGTTATTCCTGATTTTTTAGACCATCCATTAAGGTGTCAAAATGGTTTAAACAGTCTAATGTGTACAGATTCTTAATATATAATTATTGAATTGATTTGATGAACATTTCTTCAGTCTTATATAGAGCATGCTGAACTTCATTTAACCTGTTAATGATGACTCAGGGTCATCATTTGACCTTCAGTTCTTGTACTGTACTGTCATTCAGTAATGCCCTTAGCAGCTATGAAAATTTGTAAGACTATTGGCTCACAGCCCGACACCATTTGGCATATCAAGTTCATGTGTCTGTTTTTAATAGTTATTTTTTCCTTCTGTCTGCCCCCCATACCCTTTACCCCTTGCTATTAGGCTGTCAGCTGTTACTACTTTCCTTATCAGTATGCCTGTCATGCAAGGGTACAGGTAGCAATGAGAAAAGATTGGCCAGAGAAGGGGAGGCTAATAAAACAGCAGATGATGCAATCATACATCTCAGAATTAGAAGGAACTTCAGGGTCCATCTGTTTAACCCATATCCAACAAAGAATACCCAATGCAATACACGTCTAAGGAATGATCATGCATTCTTTGCCTGATGACCTCCAAATAGGAGAAACTATTTCCTTAGGGAAAAGCATAGCTCTAATCATTGGAGTTTTTCTTCCTGAGTTAAACTTCAATTTGACTCTTGGCTATTTTCACCTATTACTCTCAGTTGTATACTCAAAACCCCCAAAGAACAAATCTAATTTCTAACATGGCAGAAAGGCTTTGCAACACTTGAAGATAGCCATTGTCATGCTCCTTTCCTTTCTTTTCACCAGGCTAATCATCCCTAATTTCTTCAAGAGAGCTTCATTTGACATCAGCTTGGTACCTCTTTTCCATTTTTTGCTATCTTCTGGGCTGTGTTCCATTTACCATTGCCCACAGATGACACACTGAATATACCAGTACTGCAGATATTATAGACAAATCAAACAAAATACTCCAGATGTAAATCTGACTAGGACCAAGTTCAGATGAACTATGTTCTTATTCTTGCAGGTCATTTCCATCGTAATGTAGGCCAAGAACATACTAACGCTTTTGGCTGTCCTATCACACTGTTGACTCATATCAGATTTTTCAGGACACTAAAGTCTCCTTATGTTTTTCATACAAACTGCTTCCTAATCGTGCCTCCTCCCATCTTGTGCTTGTCATAAATATTGTGAAGGTTAAAGAATACTGGGTTTGAAATAAGAGGACGTGGATTCAGCTTTCACTCGATTATTCACTACCTGTATAATCTTCCACAAATCTCTAAACTAATCTGGGCCAAGGTTCTCAATTATAAAGTGAGGGCACTAGACTACATTATCTCTGTGGTCACTTGGAGGTTTACATTTTTTGACACTTTGAAGTTAGCTTGTGTTAGCACAGATGTGGACAGTTAATAACTTGGGGTTATGAGGAAAGTGCAAACGAATGGCATAGATCAAGGAAGGTCAGTACAGTCTAGAAGTTCAATAGATGTGGATGCGCCTTTATATTATAGTAGATTATGAAAGTACAAGGTCAAGGAGGTAAATGAAGCTATGAAGGAACAGAAAAACACCTAAATCCAGAGGGGCAAGCAAAGCACAAAATTCAAAATACTGTCAAAGAGGACCTAACAAGCCATAGGAGTTATACTGTTCACCTGGATTGTGATGGGGCCAAAGGATATTTCTTCTCCTGGTCGGTTTTTTAATCTCTTTATGTACAGTTAGACAAAGACTCCCAAGTGTATTTTTGTATTTAAAGAGAGCCAAAGCCTCTATTAGAGCAGTACCTAGCACTTTGTAAGCCCTAAATCAATGTTTGTTAGATTGAATTGAAAGGCTAAATTATCCATTGGGGTTTTAAAACATGTACTTTCAATAGCCCCTTCATCCCACCTTTAACCTGATGTTTATAATTTGTTGTAGGACTAGAAAACTTCCCTTGTTAAAACTGCATTTAAAATAAGAGTAGATAAGTCTCTAGGGATTCTCAAAGTGGAAAGTGAGCCTTGTAAAGTCCAGCTGAGCTTCTCCGTGGTTTGTTTGGGGCGTTATGTTTGTTTCTGATTTCCTAGTTATGTTCTGGATGATTGAGGCACTCAGAGATATGTGATTTTTAGGTAGATGAATTTCAGTTGTAACAATATGGAATGGAGACCCTCTTGCTATCCTGCTAAACCTATAGGTTTCATTTTCAACAAATCTACATTTCTATGAAAGTTTAAAAAGTGAAAAAGTTTTGTGAAATTGCTTTTTATTTAAATTTTTTTCAGATGGCTAAAATTTCAACATGACCCAGAAAAAAACGGATCACAATTACATTATCCGTCATAGAAACATATTAAAAGAATGTAAACAGTATAGTGAAAATTAGGACTGTCCTATATAAAAAGGATGAAAATCATTTTGGGAGGCGGGATGCTCTTTTCAATAATTATCACTGATGGTATTTTCAGTACTGTATTGTTTCTAAAGATTTAAGGCTGGAACTTCTACAATTCAAGTAAAGAAAGAATATGAGGGACTATTAAATATTTTGTGAATTGTGTTGAAGATTTTTTTTTCTTGTAGTAGACGTAATGCATTTAATCTCACCAGAAGTTAAAGCAAAGCTAACCAATTCTAGTGGTGTAGTAAAATAGATTTTGTTACAAGTCACTAAGGAATCTATTGACTGGTGAGGCTTATTGTCTGCAGAAGAGCAAAAGGAGTCAATAGTTTAAATGCAGCAAGACATTTTGGCAATAAATTAGGAAGGACTGGTTGGCTTTCTGTTGGGAATTTGTATAATGAAGTAGGCTCCTAAGGGTCTGGAGCAAGGGGGAGTACAGAGCTGTAAAGGCATCATTTCTGAATATTTCTAAAAACAGATGGAGTGACTTATCTTAGAAGGGAGGGTGAGTATTTGGTGGAGGAAGGTGGGGGAGCCAGACAACCTCTTAAAGTCCTATTACTACCCGTTAATACTGTGTTACAGGATGACAGGCCAAGTCTCATTGACTTATTTGACTCATTATCCACGTGTGAAGGAAATGCCCATTGCCCTGAACTGAGTCTGCTCTTGGTTTTCACATTCAGACCGCCTGCTCTTAGTAGATATGACTAGATGCCTCCTATATAGTAGCACCCTCACTGAAGACTGGTTTTCCCTGTGGTAAGAAAGTTATAAAGATGACTGAGTATGAATCAGGAAGGCTGCTGGGGTCATGCACAGGGTCTTCTGTCTACCTCCTTTTTTCTCAGTTCTTATGGACCTCCTGGTTGCTGCTTGCGCTGTCACTCAAACAACTATGTTCATTGGCCATTCCCATCTCTTAGTGGTTAAATTGCTTCTGCTTTGCATTTGGTTTGTCCTCTGGTACTTGCAGGTGCTAGATTCCTATGGTATATCTGAATATTCCACCAAACTTTGTGCTCACATGACCTGTCTGTCCCTTCTGCCAGATGCTGCCTGGAAACTGCTATGATGTCAATATGGAGAGATAAAATTTAGGCAGCCTTATCTCAGCCAAATTTAATAACAGTAACAGTGATAATGCTGATATAAAGCAGTTTGAGTTGGGTAGAGCAGTTACGTGGTGCAGTGGATGGAGTACTAGGGCTGAACTCAGGAAGATTAATCTTCCTGAGTTCACATTTGATCTCAGACACTTACTGGCTGTGTGATCCTAGGCAAGTCACTTAACTATGTGCGCCTTAGTTTCCTCATTTGTAAAAAGAGCTGGAGAAAGAAATTGGAAACCACTCCATTATCTTTGTCACAAAACGCCCAAATAGGATCATGGAGAGTTGGACATGACTGAAAGAATTCCACAAAAACAGCAAAATGTGCTGGGTGCCCTTTGCAGTTATTATCTCATTTGATCCTCAAACAATGCTGAAAGGTATTGTTATCCTTATTTTGCTGATGAGAAAACGGAGGCAAACAGAGCATAAGTTTCTTGCCTAGGGTTATACAGTGGCCAAAAAATTGGCTATTCTGCCAATATTTTATATTCATAGTAGTAATGTTTTAGAAAAAATTCCCTTTAATTTTTTCACATGCAAAATCCTAATGCTAGAGGAAAATTGTGGCAAGTTGCAAAGTAACAGACAGAACTAAAAATGCTGTACTAAGTAAGGTGTTTTATTTTTTAAAAATGTATTCTTTGAGTTACCCTATGTTTTCCCACTGTTTGCTTTTTACTTCTAATTACAATCCTGCAGATAATCCCCTTATCTTGTCTTTTAAAACCCCAATGCCTTATTTTACCGGAACCACTATTTTAAACCAGAGATAGACTTCGAAGAGTGACCTTGTTAGCGCCATCATACTTCTGCTGGAGAAATGACAAACAAGTGACTTTAGTTCTTGACATTTCAAGAGAGAGCAAGACTTTGGCACTGTCTGTTTTATTTAGAAGTATAATCTCTGCCTCCAGGTCAGCGCTTTAATGAGGTGACTTTCTTTAAGCTTAAATTTAATATTTGTTTCCATATAGAATTTCCTTGCTTTGACAGACTATACAGTTTCAAATCAAACTTCAGGAAAACTGATCCAGAAATTGTTTTACCTCCATGTCAAATCCTATAAAACACAGGATTAATTAGGTTTTTAGAAGGAAGGATTTATTATTATTTTTGCATTCCTGGGTTTTTAGAACATCCTCCGTGACTTATTCTGGTACCTCATTTCCTCACAGATGTGTTGCTGTAAAGACATTTTTCATTTTCTGTGCAATAACTGCTTAACACTTAGAGAACTAAGAATTTACATCAATATTCAATCGACTATCTCTGTCTGTCTCTGTGTCTCAGAGTCTTGTCTCTGTCTCTGTCTCTCTCTCTCTCTGTCTTTGTCTCTGTCTCTCTCTCTGTCTCTGTCTCTCCCTCTCTCTCCCTCTCTCTGTGTGTAATGGCCTTAGAGGCTATCGAACCCAACCTTATTTTACAAATGAGGAAATCGAGTCCCAGGGAAGTTTAATGTTTTTCCCAAGGTCACATGGATATTTAGCAGGATTTGAACCAAAGTCCTTTACACAGGAGACATTGCTCTTCCCACTTACAAAATATACTTTATTAACTTTTTGTATTGGTGCTTGTTTTTTTCTTATTTTTAAACTGTTTTATGAGTTTAGTTCCTATGAATTTTTTCTTTGTATGATTATTTTGTTTTGAGCACTTTAAGGACTTTGAGCTTTCTGTAAAGTCTCAAGACCCTAAGCAAGTCTGCAAACCTCTGTTTCTGTGACTTATTTCTGAACTTGATCAGAACCACACTGATCACCTGGAACCTCTCTGTCTTATTGTTGTTTATGACCGAGGACACTTTTTTCTTTGTGTAGGTTATGGCATAAGTCCACTCATCTATGCACTCTGACAATATGAATTGTGTCTAGATGTGGCTTCTGGTGAAAGAAGAAAGATGCTAGTATGTCAAATTCTAAGCTAGAAAATTCTTAAAGGGTAGCAAAACCCAACATTTATGTGGTGCTTTGTGGTTTATCAATGATTTACACAACTGACATCATTGGCTCTGCATAGCCACTTTGAGAGGCAGGAGAACAAGTTCTAGTCTCCCAGGTCAATAGAAGCTCAGGCTCAGAGAAATTAATTGACTTTGGCCAAAGCTGTCTAACTCTTAAATGGCAGAGGGTGCAATCTGAGCCCTGCTGCAATTCTAGAATTCCAAATATCTTTCACTGTAGCTTCCTCTCTACTCAAAAGCAGGTAACACTTTCATGTATTTATATAAATATTTGTGAATTCATATTCGTCAGTTTGATGTCTTTTGTTCTTTATATCATCATAGTTTTTTTTTCCTCCCCAGGATCCCTTCCCTCCCAAAGAGCCATCCCAGATAACCAATAATATTGTTTCAAATAGAAAAAAAAAGTGAAGGGGGAAAAAATCAAAACAAATAATCAGTTTAATCAGTACACTGAGATAATCTGAAAACATGTGCAATGTGTAACACCTGTGAACCTCCCACTTCTATAAAGGATGAGTTAGGAATGCTTCTTGTATCTCATCTTTCAAGCCATGGATATTCCCTATAATTTTTCAGAATTCACTTTTGATAGCGTGTGTGTTTGTAGTTATTATGTCCATTTACATTGTTTCACTCGTGTATGAAGTTTTCTTGGCTCTACTTCATTCTGCATCAGTTCAGATTTTTTTGCTTTTCTGTATTCATCACATTCATCATTTCTTACAATACCATAACATCCCATTTTGTTTATATATCACAATTTGTTTAGCTGTTTTCCAATTGATAGACATCTACTTTCCAATTCTTTGCTGTCACAAAAATTGCTCCTATATCTCTTTTGCTATATATGAGTCTTAGCAATGGTATAGACACATTAATCACTCTTTTTGCATATTTTTAAAATGCTTTCCAAAATTATTGTACCTATTCACAGGTATAGCAACAATGCAACAGTGTGCCTATCTTCCCACAAACCATCCAGCATTGATTTTTGCCTCTTAATGTCCTCTTTGCCAATTGTCACGGTATTTGGTGAAACCTTAGGGTTGTTTTGTTTTGCGTTTCTCTTTCTATTGGTGATTTAGAGTATACTTTCATGTGGTTGTTCATATTTTGCAATTCTTTTAAGAACTATTTGTTCATATTCTTTGACTATGCATCTACTTGAGAATTGGGTAGGTAATACTTTAAAGGATCACTTCTGGTGGTTATGATAGGATTCAGACTTGTGATTTAATTTCATATGAAGCTCCCAGGAAGGCGCATCCTTTACCAGTGCAGGTACCTTCTCTGCAATATATTGTCTCTGAGAGTTGCTGAGACTACCTTCAGAACCTGAGGGAATTGCTCTGTGTCACAAGCCAGGACGTGTGCAGGGGGCATACTCATTGCTATCATGAATTCTGCAATTGGTAGTCATAAAATTACTTCCAATTCTAAATCCATGACTGTATGGTCCACTCCCTTAACACATATACATAGAACGTTTAAAGTTTTATAATCACAAAAAAGCAATTGCATTGATTAAGTGCCTAGTATGTGCCAGGCATTGTGCCAGATGCTGGGGACAGAAATACAAAAAATGAAGCACTTCCTACTCCCAGATGAACTTCTAATGAGGGAAGCGAGTATGTTTACTGTATACAATGGGAATAAAAACAGCTTGATGCTGAGTACTGTATTGTATCACATACAATTTGATTCAGGTACTCCATGGGGGAGTGGGGGAGGTCATTATCAATTGGGAGGTGGTACTGGGAAAGGTTTCATGCAGAGGATAAACACAGAATAACCCTATCTGAAACCTTTAAAAATCTGTTGTTTGAAAACCACAATATCATCAACTAAAAATGTTTTTTTGTTCCTTTTCCGTTATTCAGTTGTGTCCAATTCTACAGAACTCTATAAATCTTTGTCTGTGGGGTTTTCTTGGCAAAGATACTGCAGTGGTTTGCCATTTCTTCCTCTAGTGTACCTACATTTTACAAATCGGGAACTGAAGTAAATAGAGATTAGGTGGCTTGCCCAGGGTCTGTAAAAGCAAGCGCCCCAACATACACAGGAGGGCCTGCTATCACTGGTTCTTAGATCTTCATTTCTAAAAGGAAAGCAGCTTTTGAGGGGTCAGCAATCACTTTAATCAACCACATATGTATCATTCACTTAGTTCAGGGGGAAAAGTCAGCACCTTAAACTTCAGAGAAAATTCAGAGAAATGCAGATCTGTTGACAGGGCTTCCAACTGCCTGACATAAGCAACACATACCTCACAGATCAACAGACAGATAACCGTCTGACCATATCAGAGAGAGTTACCAGAGAGAGAAGCACCAACATGTAGGTTTTCAAATCTGGGGGACTCCTTAGTGGCTGCCCAGAGTCTCATCTGGCCAAACACTTCCACTCAGTAAGGGCCAAAGTAAAGCCTCACCTCAGAGTCTTTATACACTTTTCAGAGCCAGAGGGCATCACAACCCTTGAGAACTAGTGCCTTATTAACAAAAGGTGTGAGCCTTCCTACAAAGCTTCCCTAATCAAACTCCCCTTTATGAGCAGGCTCATTAATGGATAGGGAAGATCTTCTTTAATCACATTAAGATTACACATTAACAATGCAAATAACATAGACTATTTCTAGTTAAAGATTCTTGATTAATTCAACCAAAGGCAAGATTCAGTGAAAGGCACTTGATTATACTAAAACAAAAAGCAGCAAAAGATCCTACTTTGCTTTTCATTACAGGGTCAAACAGCTAAGGCCCAAGTTAACTCATATCTTCCTGACTCCACACCAACTAGTTTAGCGAGTAAGAATGCTTAGTAGGAACTAAAATGGCAGTAGCAGGGGCTAGAATGGAAAGGTCCCTTCCTCAGAGAACCTACCTGCATGGTTCTTGATAAATCTAGCTTGAAGATTCTTAAAAGAGGTCAACAAAGTGAATTTAGACGCGTTACCTCTGAAGCTTGTGAATCTTTTTCTTTAAAATGTCCCCTTTGATGTTTAATTTAGCAATAGTGAGACATTCAATATAATCTTAAATAATAAACCATGAATCCACAAACATATGTGGAGGGTCCTACAAGCCAATAAGGGAATATGATTGGTTAGCAGAGAAATAGCAAGCATTAGTGAAGAGAAAAGAAGTGGAGATGGATTGAGATGTCAAGAACAAAATGAAAGGGAGCATAGTTCCTTCAGAGGCTTTCAGAAGGAGATATGATTTGAGGGAAGAGGTTGAGAAAGATGCCATGTGATTGGCTGCATGTCAGTGTTTAGAAACTCCTGAAATAATGCTTAGCACAGGTGCTAAGTGGGAAAGAATTGATCCCCCAAAATTGTGCCACAAGTGCAAGGAGTAAATATCAAATCACAGCATTTGGAGCCAATGATGGATCCGAGAGGGGAAGCAAAAAGGAAGCTGTTGTAGATATATTTGAAATTCCACTTTGCTTTATGAATATGAAGAGGCTTTCCATGGAACTAATGGTCAGTGAACTTAGTTTAAGTGTAAAGGGATTCATGCTTCATTTAATTTTATTCATCTTATTGATTTGATTGCAGTAGGTCAGGCCAGGTATGTTTCTGAGTTTCTAAGGAGTTACATAAAATTATTCTGTCAGCTTTTAAAATGATTTTTGAATGATAAAGGCAGAATGTATGTAGGAATATTTTTTTCCTGCTCTCTCTGTTTTCACTGAACAAATACTTCAATTACTTAAAGTATTTTTGGACCCAAGCACTGCAGAAGGGTTAAGAACCTGAAAGAAAATGAAACCTGGTTGCTCAGTGTAGAATTCACCTCTATCCTGCCTCTAACCTATAAAAGAGCAAGTGGCTTCCATTTTGGCTATTAAACTTGGCAGCATCACCAGTTTTGGTGGTGAATTTCCAAGCACCAAATTCCATAAACATGAGTGGCTTCTTGCTTTTTCAGCCATGATGTCCTTCCTGGCTCAGTCTCCCTACTCCTGATGGATCCCCAAGTTCAGACAAAACTGCCTTTAAAGAGAAGGTAATCAGATTCTGGTGATGGCTTTTACTTACTACCACCCTACCCAGACTTTTGGAAAGTTAATCCACTGGTTGAACAAATGGCAATGATGATTTTGTTAGATTATAAAGTCAAAAATGATTTTGTCAGTCATAGTTCAAGTCAAAAAGTGAGTATCAAACACTATCATATGCCAGAAATTTCACTAAAATCAGTGAAATAGAGACAAAATTGAAAGCATTCTTTGACCTCAAAGAGCTTACATTTTGTCTTCTGGTTACTAGTATTTCTACAAGTAAACAGTATGGTTCTGGCACTCTTAGTTGTCCTAGAAATATGTGGTTTTGAATTCACGTTAGAATCAGTTAGAAGCATGCAGTGAGCAGGAGGTGGAAGCATCTAAACAAGGAAGTTTAGAAACACAAACTAAGAATTGTAGTAAAGAAATGGCAATTGTTTGAGGTGCTCTGTCTGGATAAGGGAAGGAAAAGAAGAGACCTCAGTAGCAGGCATGTTCAAAAGAGTGAAGGCCATGCTAGAGTCTCTGGTGTTGGTATTCCAAGTATAGCCATCCTCTGCAAATGTTCTTGTAGATTTTAACTTATTTTTCTCATTGGGTTTTCTGAGACCATAGAGAGCTGGACACTGATGGGAATGCAGAAGTTATCATAGAGTCATAACTGCATATATTGTTTTGAACTTTGATTCCCAGAACTGAAGTATTGTTGTCAGTGTGGCAATGTAAGCAGATGTTTAGATGAATTCACATAAGCCAGACCTGTGAATTCTCACCCACTATCCTACTTGCCTGAGGCATCTAGATGACTGAGTGGATAGAGCATTGGACCATGGAGTCTGTAAGACTTAAATTCAAATGTGGCCTCAGATAGCTGGGTGACCCTGGGCAAGTCACTTAACCTCTGTTTGCCTCAGTTTCCTCATAGATAAAATAAGCTAGAGAAGGAAATAACAAACCACTCCAATAACTTTGTCAAGAAAACCCCATATGGGGTCACGAAGGGTAGGGCCAGGTCTGAACAACTTTCCTATCCTACCTGGCCTACTTCCTCTTTACCTAGCACATAGCACTCTTTATGATCTCATCAACTCTGTGGGGTCAGGACCCACATACCGTGGGTTAGTACCACCTTTCCTTCTCTTACTACCCCCTTTCCATTAAAATCAGGTGAACTAAAATCCTTATCTTCCGGTCTTACCCTGTTCTGAAATGGATACATCCCAAGATAAGCTTTCTGGAAACATTTCTGTTTAGCTAATTGGAGTCTAGATAAAATGGTTATGAACTTGATAGGGGTGAGGAACCTGCAACCTCAAGGCCACATGTGGCCTTCTAGGTTCCTTGATGCAGCCTTATGATTCAGTTCAAGTTTTACAGAACAAATCCTTTTATTAGGGGGTTTTTTCTGTGAAGTTTGGATTCAATCAAAGGGCCGCATTTGAGGACCTAAAGGGCCACAGTTTTCCTACCTCTTTCCTTCCCTCAGCCACAATCCTTTCAGTTGTAAAGTTGGTATTTTAATTTCTTGCTGACTTTCTGTCTGCTTGTCACCATGTCGCCCCCCTCCCCTGAAAAAACCAGACCAATTTCTCTTGATGTGCGTTTAATTATCACTTAACCTCCACTTGGATGAGGAGTTGCCAAGAATGCTAGGGGAAATTTTCAGCTCTTTATTAGCGATAAAGCTGTTTGATTTCATGTACAATTCCTTGATACAAGCTCTGGCAAGATTTTGGTTGCCTTCAGATGCATCAGTCCCCAGTGCTTTGCTAACCTGAGTAACAGACTATAATATCTTACCTATTTTGCATATTTATTCTTAAATAATTCTGTGCTGACTCAAATATCAAGTGAGGTGTTATTTTTAAGTAAATTAAAAATAAAAAATAACTTCATTGAAATTCATAGATATACTACTGGACCTGCAGAGTCCTTCTCTTAGTTTATGGACTAGGAGGGTGTGTCTTCTGGCTTTACAAATGCTGAAACCTCAAAAGCAGCCATCTCAACTTGCTATGTCATGGGTACCCTAATAATTCTTGTCCTTGGAAAGAAGGCAAAGTGTATAACAGAAAGCAGATTGTGAAAGGCAACTGTGTGGGGGTTGCCAAGGAACAATTGTATTTAAATTCTAACTTGTGTTCTAGCATCAGAAATAAAAAAAAAAAAAATGAGGGTGGAAAGAAACTATTCACTCCTCTAATGTCACAGGCAGCAAAGAATCCCAGATAGTTAAATGAAATTAAAATGCTCCATCAAATGAAATAACTGACTTATAAAAAGTAATTCCACTTTAAAGTTGTGTTAGTGTTATAGTTGGATGAATGTGATAGTTATCTGCATAGAGATTCCCTGAATATTGATTTCCAAAAACTTGGATGATATTTCTTCCTAGTTACATAAAGCATTTCTTGGTAAACTGAGTGGACTAATGAAATTTTATCTTGTGCCAATTTTAAAATTAGAGTTATGGAATTAGTAGAGAATTCACAGTGATCTGCTTCTTCCTCTAGCAGGTCTACAATTAAGCTAATAAAACTTGCATAATTCATTTTATGAAATAATTTGGATAGAAATTCCACATACTATCTCTTCATATTAAAATAACCAACTTGGCTCTAACTTTGGTATCTTTAACAATGTGTGTATAAATAGTTTTATCCTGATGGTCTGTATATTGGCCTTGTCTATATCTCATCCTAATTATTAACTCCTCCTGAAAGATACAAAAGGTTATCGTAGAGATATTCTTCATAAAATCTCTTGAATCTTGATTCATCAAGATAAAGAAAACTGATTCCAGTGTGGAAAATTTTTAATAAAATTTACTACTAATCCAGGCTGGCCTTCTCTGGTCATTTGAATTCTGGTTCTGTCACTCTGTGTGTGCGTGTGTGTGCGCGCATGTGCAACCAACCTTGGACAAGTGTCCTACATTCTCAGGGTCTCTGGTTCTTCATTTGCACAAAGAAGTCCAGTGAAGGGTTGGATGGATGGATAATCTGTGTAAGTCCTTTCTAGCTCTGCGGATGTCTGATTTTAAATCTTTTCTCAAACTCAATTCTTTCAGTTTGTCAGATGGCCTTCTTCTGACCTTATGGGAGATGGAGAATATCTTCTATTTTATCTTTCTTGTAATTTGTACTTATTCCTTAGTTATATAATTATATAGAATAGTGTTATTCCTTATTCTTCTATAATGGATAGTCAAGTGTAAGCTCCTTGAATACAGGGCCATCTTCTCCTTTATCCTTCCCCATCTCCTTTCACTCATTTCTAGATTCGGGACCTAGCATAATACTTCATACACAGCTGACTCAAATATTTGTTTATTCAATTAAACTATTTGATACAATTGTCAGGGTAGTCCCCTGGAAAGTTGTAAAGTTTGAATAAGACAATTTCCCTTTCTCTTCCAATTTTCCCTTTTCCTCCCTCATCCACTGTTTTCACTTTTTATAATGTCCCATCCCAACATTTTACTTCATCTTTTCCCAAAATTCTTCTACCTAAAAGATCTAATAGCTGTTGTTTGTGTCTTGGTGTGAGATGATCACTGTGACATTTACTTTTCTAGAGACATTTGTAGTTTGAAATCTCTCATCATTCCTTCTAAAGGGAATTCAGGTGTCTCTGTGTGTCAGCGGATAAGTGTTTTTTGGTCCAGTTCCTGAAATCACTATCTCATTTACTGAATGCAGTGAGAGAAACTGGCCCTGCTATTTCTCAAACAAGCTCTCTTTCTTGAACAAGTTTAGGTTGTTCTTATCTCTGATTATATGGAGTTATTAAAATGAAAAAAGAAGAAAAGATAACAATATGGAATCATGGGATCATAAAATTTAAACACTAGAAGGGACTACATGATCATCTAGCCTAGCACTGAAACTCGAATCCTATTTTGTTGACAACATCCAAGGTAAGAGGCCATTTAGTTGCCACGTAGGAAACTCCAACAGGGTTTTCCTTTTAATTCTGACAATCCTTTCTGCTTTCAGTTAATGCTTATTGTTATCAAGTTTTTCTTTATATTGAGTTTTCTTCTTCCTGCCTGTAACTTCTGCCATTCATCATTAATTCTCCCCTTTAAGGCAATGGAAAAGAAAAATAATCCTTCTTTCACTTAATAACCTTTCAGCTATGTTGAGAGAGCTGCCTTCTTCTTGTGTTTTCTTCAACCTAACATCCCCTTCTGTCTTCAACCAGTCTCTGTGTAACATGATTTCAAGTCCCCACTTGCCCTCCCTACTGTCCTTTTCAGGATAGGCTCTACCTTTTCAAAGTCCTTACTAAATTATGGTTTCCGGAACTGAAATCATTTTTACAGCTACAATCTGACAAGAGCAGGGTAAGCAGTATTTATTGACAACTTAGTTTTTTCTTCTATTATACCATTCTTAATGAAGCCTAAACTCATATTTGGGGTGTTGTCTTTTTTATTATTTTTTTATCTTTTGACAATCACATCACACTCAGCACTGGTGGGAGTTCCTGGCTCAGGTTCCTGCCTGTCCAGCAGGAACCTTGGCCTATTAGAGAAGAAAGCATGCAGCTATAAAGGAGGAGATTCTCCTTCACTTAGTGCAGCACCTGGCATATGAGGTAGGCACTTAATAATGTTTATTGATTTCATTTTATTCATATTGACTTTATAATCCATTATAATCCCAGGTCCTGTTTACATGAGCTACTGTTGGGCCGCATATTCTCCATGAAGTACCTTTGTAATTTTTTTTTTTTAAAGCCAAGAGTAGCAATTTACATTTATTGCCACTAAACTTCATTTGATTAGACTTGACTATCATTCTATAGGCACTTAAAAGCTTATTTTGGTGGAGGGGGATCCTCATTCTGTGATCCTATATACTAGTTATTAATCCCAACTTTTATTATCTATATACTTCTCTAGGCTTTCATCCAAGCTATTGGTAACAACAAAAAAAAAAAGCTTGCTTGCTTTTAATCATCATTTATTAGGTCAATTCATTCAACTGGTTCTGAATCTACCTAACAATTCTCTCTTCTAGTCCCCATCCTTCCATTTTATCCATAAAGATACTGTGAGAAACAAGGAGGGAGTTCTGTTTCCACAGGTTAAAACTCCCAGCTTTGGGCCAAGATGGCGGAGTAGAAAGACGCATATACACATGGCTCCGAAGCCACAACCGATAGAACGGCTACAGAGAAGTAACTCACGGCGAATTCTGCACCCAGAGGCCACAGAACATTGGAGTGAGGGAGATTTCTGTTCCGGAGAGACCTGCAAACCTCTCGCAGGGGGTCCTTCGCGCTGCGGACTGGGCGCCGGGACTGGGAGCTGAGTGCAGCCCTGCCGCGGCCACGGCACTGAGAGGAAAAGATCCGAGCAGGCTTCAGGGACGGGATCTCCAGCGGCCACGCGGGTCCCTCCACCCACAGAGGGACCTGCAAACCTCTCGCAAAAGGTCCGTCGCGCTGCAGACGGGGAACCCAGCACAGACCTGCCGCAGCCGCAGCACCGAGACGTACAGATCCGAGCAGGCTTCAGGGACAGGATCTCCAGCGGCCGCACAAGTCCCTCCACCCACAGGTGACGGGGGTCGGTGAGAGAGTCTCTTTGGCGGGTCGAGAGGGCAGTGGGGTGCCCCCATAACTCAGGCCCCCCTGGGAGGTAGAAGCTGAGAGGAGGCTGCAGACCGGGGCTCCCCAAGGGGGCAGGAGCCTGGATCCATTGTGGAAGGTCTGTGCATAAACCCCCTGAGGGAACTGAGCCTGAGAGGCGGCCCTGCCCCCACCTGAGCCCCTGATCTTAATCTCACACTGAATAGCAGCCCTGCCCCCGCCCAAAGCCCTAAGGCTGGAAGCAGCATTTGAATCTCAGACCCCAAATGCAGGCTGGGAGGATCAGGAGGCGAGGTGGGTGTGAGGAGAATATTCAGAGGTCAAGTCACTGGCTGGGAAAATGCCCAGAAAAGGGAAAAGAAATGAGACTATAGAAGGTTACTTTCTTGGTGAGCAGGCATTTCCTTTCTTCCTTTCTGATGAGGAAGAACAATGCTTACCATCAGGCAAAGACACAGAAATCAAGGCTTCTGTGTCCCAGCTCACCCAATGGGCTCAGGCCATGGAAGAGCTCAAAAAGAATTTTGAAAATCAAGTTAGAGAGGCAGAGGAAAAGCTGGGAAGAGAAATGAGAGACATGAAGTCAAAGCATGAAAAGCAGATCAGCTCCCTGCTAAAGGAGACCCAAAAAAATGTTGAAGAAAATAACACCTTGAAAACTAGCCTAACTCAATTGGCAAAAGAGGTTCAAAAAGCCAATGAGGAGAAGAATGCTTTCAAAAGCAGAATTAGCCAAATGGAAAAGGAGATTAAAAAGCTCACTGAAGAAAATAGTTCTTTCAAAATTAGAATGGAACAGATGGAGGCTAAGGACTTTATGAGAAAGCAAGAAATCACAGAACAAAGCCAGAAGAATGGAAAAATAGAAGATAATGTGAAATATCTCATTGGAAAAACAACTGACCTGGAAAATAGATCCAGGAGAGACAATTTAAAAATTATGGGACTACCTGAAAGCCATGATCAAAAGAAGAGCCTAGACATCATCTTTCATGAAATTATCAAGGAAAACTGCCCTGAGATTCTAGAACCAGAGGGCAAAATAAATATTCAAGGAATCCACAGAACACCGCATGAAAGAGATCCAAAAAGAGAAACTCCTAGGAACATTGTGGCCAAATTCCAGAGTTCCCAGGTCAAGGAGAAAATATTGCAAGCAACTAGAAAGAAACAATTCAAGTATTGTGGAAATACAATCAGGATAACACAAGATCTAGCAGCCTCTACATTAAGGGATCAAAGGGCATGGAATAGGATATTCCAGAAGTCAAAGGAACTAGGACTAAAACCAAGAATCACCTACCCAGCAAAACTGAGTATAATATTTCAGGGGAAAAATTGGTCTTTCAATGAAATAGAGGATTTTCAAGCATTCTTGATGAAAAGACCAGAGCTGAAAAGAAAATTTGATTTTCAAACACAAGAATGACGAGAACCATGAAAAGGTGAACAGCAAAGAGAAGTCATAAGGGACTTACTAAAGTTGGACTGTTTACATTCCTACATGGAAAGACAATATTTGTAACTCTTGAAACATTTCAGTATCTGGGTACTGGGTGGGATTACATACACACACATGCACACACGCACACATACATAGAGACAGAGTGCACAGAGTGAATTGAAGAGGATGGGATCATATCTTAAAAAAAATGAAATAAAGCAGTGAGAGAGAAATATATTGGGAGGAGAAAGGGAGAAATTGAATGGGGCAAATTATCTCTCATAAAAGAGGCAAGCAAAAGACTCATTAGTGGAGGGATAAAGAGGGGAGGTGAGAGAAAAACATGAAGTCTACCCTCATCACATTCCACTAAAGGAAAGAATAAAATGCACACTCATTTTGGTAGGAAAACCTATCTCACAATACAGGAAAGTGGGGGATAAGGGGACAAGCAGGGTGGGGGGATGATAGAAGGGAGGGAAGGGGAGGAGAGTACAATTCGAGGTCGACACTCATGGGGAGGGACAGGATCAAAAGAGAATAGAAGTAATGGGGGACAGGATAGGATGGAGGGAAATGTAGTTAGTCCTATACAACACAACTATTATGGAAGTCATTTGCAAAACTACACAGATTTGGCCTATATTGAATTGCTTGCCTTCCAAAGGGAAGGGGTGGAGAGGGAGGGAGGTAAAGAAGTTGGAACTCAAAGTGTTAGGATCAACTGTTGAGTAATGTTCTTGCCACTAGGAAATAAGAAATACAAGTAAAGGGGTATAGAAAGCTATCTGACCCTACAGGACAAAAGAGAAGATGGAGACAAGGGCAGAGAGGGATGATAGAAGAGAGAGCAGATTGGTGATAGGGGCAATTAGAATGATCGGTGTTTGGGGGGGGGAGGGGATAAAAGGGGAGAAAATTTGTAACCCAAAATTTTGTGAAAATGAATGTTAAAAGTTAAATAAATAAATTTAATTAAAAAAAAAAACTCCCAGCTTTGGATGATCAGAGTTGTGACCTAGCATGGTCTGATGAAAGGTCAAAAACTTGTGCGCAGGCTTGATGAGCTGTTTCAGGGAAAGTCTATCAGAGAGGAGAACATGGAGAGCATGGCCAATGGATGGTGTGGTGGAAGGTCCAAAATTTGGAACAGTATAAAAGGGCTTGTATTGGACTGAAGAAACTCTAGTCTTCGTGTAGCCTTACTTGGGAGCTATCCGTTCATTCAGGGGGAATGAAGGTAGGAGGCATGCCTTCCTCCTGAAGAGGGGTGGAGTCAACTTTGGCCAAAGTGTTCAATTCCTCTGCATTCTGCAGTAATAAATTTTCCTTGTTAACTTTTTGTGTGTCAAGTGTGTTTCCAACAGATACCATGAAAGAGTTATTGCCTTGCTGAGAAGTGTAGTGCAGTGGAAAGAATGCTGTCTTTGGAGGCAGGTCAAATGCTAGATCCTGCTAGGCATACTTGAGTGACTCAGCTAATCACATATCCTTTCTGGACATCAGTTTCACCATCTGTTAAAGGAAGGCTTTGAAGTAGGTAATCTCAAAAGCCCCTTCCAGCTTCTGATTCTATTAATCCAGATATACCATGCATATATTTCCCAGATGTAACAGATTAATAACTCTGTTCCAAAAGAAGATGAGTTTGTCTGGCATCATGAGCTTTTATTATACCCATTGACTTTTAGTACTCACTGTTTTCTTTTCTAAAAGCTTACAGATAATGTGTTCAAGTATTTTGCCAAGAATTGATGCTTAGTTATTTTCTTTGAAGAATCAATCCCCTTCTCTTTTTTGAAGATTGGAACAAGATTTGCACAACCACAGCCCTGTGGCACTGCTGTGGTTCTCAGTTCTTTCAAGACTTTTGTTATAAGGTCTGTGATACCATTCGCAGGTTTTTTCATCACCTAAGGAAGTAGCTCATCAGAGCCATTGATTTGAACACTCCCCAAGGGCAACAAGATTCTCTGTTACTATTTCATTTATCTTGAACTTCAATTTACTTTTATCCATTTTTTTCCTTTCTTTCTAATCTTGACATTCTCACTGGTGTACAAAACAAAAGTGCTGCAAGAATCGAGGAGTTCTACCCTTCTCTCTCATGCATTCCCATTAGGACATCCACCACAAGCAGTAGTGCTACCACAACCCTGTCATTTTACAGATAAGAAAACTCAAAGCCACTGAGGTTATGTGATTAATTCTCGAAAGAATTGAGTCTCCTAAGTCCACATTCATTTCTCAGTATCTACTAAACATAATTAGATCAGATGAGCCTACATAGCACCCATGAAAATCCTTATATTCAGAAGGTAGCTGACTCCTTAGCAACATAATTAAATCGCTTCAGTTTGCCTGGAATTGAATTTCATTCTCTAAGTTCCTGGTTTTGGTTCTATCACTTCTTTCCCTCATCTTCCCTCCTCTCTCTTCAACCTTCTCATGCTGCCTAGCACCTTTTCTCGAGTTCCTCCCCCACTTCCCCAATGTCTGATTTCCTATCAAGTCTTCTTTTCCCATTAGCTTTCTTCATCTTAAAGCTCTTTTCTTTCTTGCCAATTTGCCCTCATTCATTAAAAGTCACCTTTCTAGTGAATTGGACTGGTTTCTTTTATTCTCTGTTAAACTAACAGGTCCCAAGTTGTTGGTGGCTTATTGTGTTGAACACAGAATCTCAGAATACCAGGATATTTGAGATAAAATAGACTTTGGAGATAATCCAATACAATTTTATAATTTTACAGATGAGGTGATTGAAGCCCAGGGAGATTAATTAAGTGACTTACCAGAATCATACTGTAAGTGTCACTTTATCTGTAATTTTGTTTTAATGTTTAACCTAAAGCAGTAAGTACAGTATCGTGGGGATTTTATGTATTGTATGTGTATCTGTGTGATACTTTGTTGTTCTTGTTGTTGTTGTTGTTATTGTGATCCTTAGCTCCTCTCAAATCAGCACTAGATAGGCTTCTCAATCTGTCTGTGCGTAGGACCAGCCTTGGACAATTCCACATGAGAATTTGTTCCCTGCATTAAAAAATAAGACAGCTCTGCCCTGGGGATTTAATAGTGTGCTTTCTGTACTAAAGAGTAGGCAACATAAAAGTTGCATTAAACCCTTTTTGTATGCCAGCACACAATGTCACATGACCTCCTGTTTATTCCCTAATGGTTTTCCTGTGGAAGGTCGGGGTCGTAAATTACTCTTTACAGGCCATCAGTCCAAGGTTCTCAACATTTAACATGGGTGATGAGAGAGGTAGGGGGTATTACAGTGGTTCTAATTGACAGGATAAAACCTTCTTCTAAATACTAAGTGAAAATGAATCCTTGGGGCACATTCAGGGACACCCAGATGTCACAATGTCATTCTTTTCCTTGGGCTAAATAGATGAGAACTTGGTTATTGTGAAATAGGCTTGAAAAGAGATCGCTGTTTTCAACATTGCTGATATTTCTCTTAATGTAGTGAAAACAAGATATTATGCTTCTGATAAAGTGTCATTATCCTTATCCTTAGTATTTCAGAATGGCAAGGAGTTGTTAGCTTGTCCATCCAATTTAATCTAGAGCTGCAAGTCCTGACAGCCCGACTGGTTGAAGTCATATATTGAAGATAATCATTATTAGTCACAGCAGCATGTGCATGGTTTTTGTTTGTTTGTTTTGTTGTTGGGTTTTTTTTTTGGGGGGGGGGCCAGGGGGCAGCTCAGTAGCACTGTGATTACAACACTGGCCCTGGAGTCAGGAAGACCCAAGTTCAAACATGGCCTCAGACTTACTAGCTGTGTGACCCTGGGCAAGTCACTTAACCTCTGTTTGCCTCATTTTCCTCATCTGTAAAATGGCGATAATAATTGCACCCACCTCCCAGGGTTATTGTGAGGATCAGGTGAAGGAATAAGTGTAAAATATTTAGCATAGTACCTGGCACATAGTAAACACCATGTAAACTATTATTAACTATTAATAATAATTAATGATAATAATAACTGTGACATTAATTCAGTCATAATAGGACATCTTTGGAAACTCATCAAAAGAAATTAATCAAACTAAAGGGAATTATACCCTTTTCTGTAGATATGGCTGTACTGGTTAGTAGTCAGTCCTATAATCCACACATGCCATTGCCACTAATATTATGAGTATTTTATGTGAAAAAGAAGGGATTGATTTTCACAGGTCAAATTCAAAGCATTTCACACCTTATAATAGCAAACTTGCCTATTTCCAATTATTTCTAATCTTTGCTCTTAAAATAAAATAAAAAAAAATTCTTTCTATTGCTCCTTTCTGAATCCATGTTTTGTCAGAGCCTGGCAATTTTGATTACCAGATAGATAGAAGAGTAGTGGTACTTACAGGTGATGGCCCCAACATCTAGGGGCAGCTCGTTAGTGTAATGAATAGTGTACCAGCCCTGGAATCAGGAAGACCTGAGTTCAAATTCAACCTCAGACACTTAGACACAACACTTACTAGCTGTGTGACCTTGGGCAAGTCACTTAACTCCAATTAATTTGCCTTCTCCTTTCCAAAAAAAAAAAAAAAGACCACTTTGCTAGTCCCTTGTTTGTTCCTTTGAGATCCTATCCATGCTGATTGCTTAAAATCATGAATTTGTAGGGGTGACTCCCAAATCTGTGTCCCTGAATTGACCTTTTCCTAAATCCCCCTCAGTACTTCACCTGGTATTTCCCACTTTCATCTTAGAGTCCACCCTATTTATTTGTTTACTTATTTAGCCTTTTATTTGTTTGTTCATTCATTAATTTACTTATTTATTAATTTATCTGTCTTTTCACTTATTTGTCTATTCATTTATTCAATCATTCACTTTGGAGACTGGATCTCTTTAGCTTATTTATTCTGGAAGTTTTAGGACTGAATCTACTGTTGATAGACACAAATGTTTTGACTGTCTGTTTCATTTCTGACTAAGCAAAAATATCCTGCACTAGGTAGTCATGGTGACCCTCCACCCTTGGGACCCATCATGTTGGTGACAGTCTTACTGTGGTCTCCTGATTGGTTTCAGCCCCACTGCATTTCAAGATACTCAGACTTCAGATTCACCAGCCACAGCCTCTTCAGTAGTGGATATGACAGGTCTAGGGGATCACACCCAAAAATTTCACATTTCTAAAACTGGCCTTTCCCTTCTCCATCTTGCATTCACCTCTCCAATCTGACCCGGACAGACACAAATTAAAAAAAAAAATAGCACTTGATGAGCCTCTCCATGACTTTCCCTATAAGTTCACTGTTGTTCTTCTAGAGATACTTAAATCTGGAAATAGATCTCTGATGCTTTTAGTTATATTTCTTGCCTCTTCACGAAGGGAGACAGAAATCTCATGTTTGTGTCTTCTGCTTTCACTCAAATTTTTAAAAATGCTTAAAACAGGTTTAAAATTTGAAATAGGTTTAAGCATTAATGTTAACCAAATGGCTTTATGTCATAGGATAATAGAAGAGAGAAATTAATTTAAAAAAAAAAAACTTTGAGAGAAAGGAAGACAATGAATAACATCCCAAATTCCATGTATACATATATACACAAATATGTACACATATTTGAGCGTGTTGCATGCTTTTTCTTGAATTCTCTGACCTTGTGATAAAATGTCATTAAAAGGCAATGTCATCATTAAGGCAACCTTTGAGCTATTGGGTCAGAATGGACCCTATGTGAGCACTGGTGGTTGAACTGTGATGGACAAGAGGTAAAAACAATCAAAATTGTTATTTTAGCTCTATTGATTGCCTTTGATATCATTGACAGTGCAATTTGATTGTGAGGTTTTATTGGCTTGACATTCTTTTTGAAATGGAAGGAAGGAGATGCGTTACAGAGACCACATCCCATCTTCTCTGAGGGCTGCAAATGGTTTTCAACAGTTGGTTGTGTTGGAATGATCTTCCCTGGAATAGATGTGGTTCCTTAATTATTTTGTGAAATATTCATGGGTTACTAAATTTGGAAGATTATTTGGCTTTTGGTATAATTCAGTTTCCTAGTCTAGCCTTTCTGTCATAGGCTGGGCCTTTCCTCCAGCCCTGCAGATGAACATCCAACTTCGGTGTCTCCTTTCTGTTATGATGTGAGCTCCTAGAGAGAAAGTCCGAATTTGCTTTTCTGTTCGTATTTCCAACACTTAGCACAGGGCTATGTATATAGTGAATCCTGAATAAATACTTTTATCCATTCATTCCCTCTCCAAAAGTCTCTATCACAGAATTATAGAGCTAGGTGAGGTTTTAGCTTATCTAGTCAAGTCTATTCAACAAATATTAAGTACCTTCTGCTTCCAGGTTATACTGCTAAAAGTGAGTAAGATAAAGTTTAGATCAAACATAGATCCTGGTCTCTGTCCCTATGGTGAATATAAGGGATAAAGCAATGCACATAGCCATTCAATGGAATTAGTACATAGTAAGTTTACTAGGGGTTATTAAACAAAGTGATATTTGAGGTCTCAAAAAAAGGCCATGTCTTAGAGTTTACATAATGATGTCTTCTTTTAGAACAAAGAAGAAACAATGATCTGTGAGTAATAAGAGCTACCCCACTGGGGACCCAAATGGCCAGTTCCAATTGGACAACTCAACACCTTTCCTCTCTCCTGTCCTCTCTACCTCCCACATAGGCTATAATACCCTTATCTGACAGTGCTCTGCCCAAAGGAATGTAATTTTTGATCACTCAAACCTACCAAGGTATCTTTGGATTTATAGACTAGATTTCTTTCTTAAGGACCATGGCTCAAACTCAAATCACTCAGTCTCTGATTGATTGACTAATAATAGGTCCTTGTCCAAGCTCCACATGTTTATTGTTTGGGCAGGCAACTTTTTCTGTTTTGATCATAAATCCTGAAGTTCTTCCCCTCTCAGATTGATTTTTTTTTAACTAGGTAGAAGAGGCCATTTTTTTTGCCTCATTTCTTACCTACTCTTAAACAATGAAGGAGCGTTGCCTGAGTCAAACTGAAACCTGGGAATGACCTTAGCTTCAAAAGATCAAGGTCTCCCACTTCATCTAGTGCCATCTCCAGTTCAATTGATCTATGTCTTCTCACTGGGTGCAGAGTGCTTCATAGAAGTAAATGAGACTGATGACTTTACACAGCCCTCCCTCTCTTAAATCCAATTTACTTGCAGGTCGTGGTGTCACCTCCCAGATGTCATGGTCTTCTTTGAGAATGAGGGACAAACAATAACAACCATACATATGAATATGAGAAAGGGTTTTATCCATGTTTCATGTATCCCATTCTAAAACGTACATGGAAATGGTAATGGCTCATTTAGTTTGTGCATTCAGTCAAATATTTCTTAGTAATTATGTGTGCCTTCCCTATGTTTCAAATGAGGTTTTTGAATATCTTTATTGGTGACCAGAGATGCAATAGGGGAAACCAATGTGTTTCAGTTTCTGTCAGAGAAATTCTCAAAGTGCATAAACTATGACTGTAAGGGAAGAAGCTGAGAAATTTGTCAGGCTGCCACCTCTAAAAGCATCTGGAGAAACACAGGAAAGCCATTTACTAGAACTTGCTGAACAGTGACAGTGGGAAACTTGACCATTACCTTTAAATATCTGAAGATATTTATAAAAAAGGAGTTAGATAAAATGTTATTCATCCTGGAGACAGAATGTGAATCATTTGGGCTGCAATTCAGAGTAACATATTTCATTTTAAGGAAGAACTTTTAAGCAAACAGCTAGAAATGGATCCTGAATATTTGATTTCATCAGTAAAGGGAACTCCCAGGTAAGAATATGCCTCTACCCATGTAGGTCAGCAATTTATAGTTTTTGAGACTTGCCTAGAACACTCCAAGGATATTCAGTGATCTGTCCAAGTTCATACAACTAGCATGTGTCGGAAGAGAAAACTGAACCCAAGTCTTTCCGGCTGGTTCCACACTGCCTCTTTTTAGATTAGGACTCTGAAAATGTGAGGCATTGCCTCACATTTATTGGTAAGTGGCGGTTGAATAACTCACTTGTCAGAGATTTAGAGAGGATTCATGTTTTAGTAGAGAGTTGAACTTTAATTGACTTCTGAGGTCCCTTGCTAGAGTAGAAAGGGCATTTGCTCTGGAATCAGAGGACCTGGCTGCAAATATAAACTCCAAAGATAAGTACCTGTGTGACCATGAGTTATGACATTAACCCTTTTTGGGCCTCAACTAGATAACTTGTGAGGTGTCTGTCAGTTCTAGGCTCTTGTCCATTTCAATTTTATAACACTAAGATTACAAGACATCCTTAAGGAGCTGAGGAAATTATATATGTATATATATGTATATATATACACATATATATACGCACACACATGTATTCATATACATGCACACATATACATACATATATTCATATACATATATACATATATATTGTGTGTATGCATGTGTATAGGTATACGTGTATATAACATATATGCACAGATATATGTGTCTGTGTATGCAGATACATAAACACATGCGTATGTGTGTTTCAGCACATATACACATATTCTGTATACATTATCTGCATCTGTACACATTAGGTATCCCTAACTGTGTGTGTATAGCTATTATATATAATATATAAGAGATATTTAAATAAGCAGTCATAAATTTTTTTTTAATAACTGTGGAATGCTGAAGGAAGTGAGATTCTAGGTTTTAAAGAAAGGTACAATGTAGTATTTTATCAGCAGGAAGAGAAGGGCCTGAAGACAGGGGACCAGGGAATAAGTATATATGTCTCTTGCCAGTAGTAGACAGGAGAACAGGAACAGGAATAGGAACAGGAACAGAGATACATGGAATACAATGGCGGCAGATATTGAAAAGGTATTGAAAATAGGTAAGATATTGAAAAGTGTTGTATGTTTTATCTGAAAGGAAATGGAAAGCCACAGGAGAGTGCTGAGCTATTGGGGGAGGGCTGAAATGGTGGGTGTAGAAAATGTGTAACAATCAACATACCAGAAGGAGCTGGTATAAGGAAAGGCTGAGACCAGAAAAAAAAAAAAAAAAAGATGCTATGTTCCTAATTTCAGTTGCAATTTAGGATACTCTGTGTATGTGTATTGCTCTATAGATACAATTCATATGCTTACATGTAAGTTTCACAGGCAGCATTGGATTTAAAACCAAATTCCTAGCCCCATGGCTATGACAAATCACTTGACTTCTCTGAGTATCAGTGGTCTTATCTGTAAAATGGAAATAATTGCATTTTTCTTACTGATGTTATAGGACTATAACAAGAATGACACTTGGTCAGTTGTAAAGATCATAACAGTAGGAGGGTCTTTACAGTTCATCTAATCCAACTCCCTCATTTTACAAATGTGGAACTTGGTTCCAGAGAGACTGTGACTGATCCAAGGTCACAAAGGTGGTCACAGAGTTGAGATTGTAATCTATTCCCTTGACTCCAAATCCAACATATTTTCCTCTGTACTGTACTGTGAGTTGCTTATATGATTACTATCAATATCTTTCGTTCAATGGATAAAAATAGACATGGTCTGGGAACAAGTTCCTGTTCTGACTGTTCTTTAATGTTGCACAGATTATTGCTGAGGTTCATAATAGAATTTTGTTTAATAGTCAAATAAAAATATTGAGACTTAAGCTTATCTTCTGTACTTATCTTATCAATGAAAGCATGAAAAACTCTTCAGAATAACTTCAGTAGCAGAAGGAAATACAGGTGTCATAGGTACGTCATTCTATTCCAGCTTGGCTTTGTTTACTTCTGCTAGTTATCTATATTTCAAAAGCTTTTCATTTCGTTATTTGGAGCTCTTGAGCATTCTGTAGAGTTACATCTATTAAAAACACTATTCTTAAATTTTTAGGGGGCAATGTTATATCTGAATAATTATATTGAAGGATTTTGTTTGTAATGACATCCCAATACATTTTACTTGTTAATTTTTCAGTGATATTTTGATGTTTATATTCGAATATTGGAATGTGTCTATTCTGTTTATGAAAGCTAGTGAATTCTGGTCTCCTGACTGGATCTTTCTATCTGTTCAGTAGGTACTAAATTTTTGTAACCTGCAATGATTAAGTGGCACAGTTTCCTCTGTGTTCTTGCAAAATCTATATCAAATAATAAATTCTGGCTCCCATAAGCATGACTTTTCCATTTATTTTGATGACAGTGACCAGAGTATGAATCACTTTGATAAGCCTTGTTACTTCTAGTAACAGATCTATATCACTTTGGCATTTGTTGAATGTTTCCTTGTTTACATATTTGTTAGGTAAATTCGTGAAGATTTTACCCATGGAGGGAATTTTGTTTCCATGATTGTACCTTAACTGTTTCATAGGTTCTACCTGAAGATAGACTGGTTTTGATTACCATATGTCCTAAGTATAGTGGGGGGTGGTGGGAGTGTATCCATTGTTTCTTCTTCTCCTCTACCTTCTCCTTTTCTTCCTTCTTCTTCTTCTTCTTCTTCTTCTTCTTCTTCTTCTTCTTCTCCTTCTTCTTCTTCTCCTCTCCTTCTTCTTCCTCTTCTTCCTCCTTCCCATCTTTCCCTCCTTCTCCTTCCTCCTCCTCTTTCTTCTTCTTTCATATAATATCTGTCCTGCTATTATTCTTGTAAATATAATGTTCTGCAGAATATTCTATATTAGGATAACATCACTACTTTTTGTAGAATAATATCATTAGGATGAAAGTTCATATTCTGTAGGTTCACTAAAACCATGCTCTACACCACTCCAGAAGTAGATAGAACAATACTATTGATATGTAACTTATTTTGTTCCCATATAATTTTGATCACCTTTTTTAGGTCTTTATATTTTGAAATCATGTTCCATGGAGATTAGAAATTGTTACTATTTGGCCTGATTCTATTAATTTATTTAGAATCAACATTATACCTGAACAATTATGAGCAGCATTTGGTCCTTGATGATGGCTCAATTCCAGTAAAGTTGATGAATGCCAAGTTAAGGATATTTTGTAATCTGTATTTGTAGGATGGGGATTTGTCATTGATCACTTCATGAGATACAACATGCTTCTGCTATATAATCTTATCTACCAAGTCATTTTCATTTTTTTTATTGTCTCTGAGTAAATATTTATCTCTCTTCCTCTTTCATGCTACCTTGCAAACTGGAAATAAAAGTAGAAAGAAAACAATACCTTATAACAGATGTGAGTAATCAAACAAATAAATGCCCACATTGACTGGCACTGTGCAAAAAACATGTCCCATTCAGTCTTTTCTCTAGCATTATTGCTGGTCGTTGCATTGTTAAGAAGGCTTAAGTCTTTTGAAATTGTTTCAAAATGTGAACAACATTTACAATGTTGTTCTTCTGATTTTGCTCACTTCATTCTACTTCAGTTCACACAAGTCTTCTAAAGTTTTTCTGAAACTGTCCTTTTCTTATATTAACTATGATTTTAGGCAGGTATTTTCCCTTTTGAGTCCTCACTTCCTCATCTATAAAAGGAAGGAGTTCTAGTTTGTCTTTAGGATTCTCTCCAACTCAAGCGTTCAGAGACCTTTTCTTATGGCTCAATATTATTCTGTTACATTCATATGCCGTAATTTTCTCAGTCATCACCCCATTAGTTTCCAATTCTTTTGTTGTGCTTATTGGGCATTTGGTAGGCATTAAGTCCTTACAGCCTGGTGAAATCTGCATTGATCACTAAGTCAAGAATCTTTAAGTATACCCCTTCTCTAATCTCTGGTGGCAATGACTTTCTCCAGAATTACCATCATAAAAACGTCTTTTTCCACAAATAAATCAGCATGGTACAGCCATTTGTTTAAGGCTTCTTTGACCAATACCGTTGGCTGAGTCCATGTGAATTATCACCCATGGAGGGGCTTTTGTTTTTTTTTATTCCTGAATCTCAGATATTCTGTAAGCCACATTCAGAGGTAAAAGCACTGGTTACATTCCACAAATCCCATGTTGTGTACCTATTATCCTCCTTTATTACTGCTCACTGATTTGATGTGGACTTGTTCCAAATTTATTTCGGTAAGTTTTCTTCCAGTTTATCATTTTTTCCTCTAAGAATATGTCTTGGTCTTCTCATTTTTGGAGAAAAAGTATTAAGTTTTCTGCAGGTGCCTTGGGGTCATTGGTCTTGTTTTCTTAATATTCTGTGTTTTTTGTTATTATTGTTACAATTGTTTCTTCCTCATCATTTTGACAGGGTGTGGATGGAAATGGCTTTCTGGAAAGTTCCTAAGTTGCTGTCTGATTATTCTTATATATTTAGTATTCTATGGACCATGCTATTATTCTTATAGATTTAATATCCTATAGACTATTACAGAGGTGGGTAGAATAACTTTTTTTTTTGCAGTTGAATAAAAATAATAGGATTCATGTTTATTTTCCATAGGGACACTAAAAACATTTTTATCACAACTCTAATGGAATAAAAAATCAGGAGGGATGATGTTCACCTCATTCTGCTTTACATGCTTTTGATTTTTGTTAGATTTATCTTATAATGATAACTTATTTAACATGTTGGTATTATTGTTGCCACAGTATTTTTGAGTTCATTCTGTGCAGAATGAATGATTGTTTTGTTTTTGTCTTTTATTACACAAAATCATTGTCTAAAATGGTTACTTGTTTGTGGTCAGCTAATGAAGACCTAAGTACTCAGAGGGTATGGGATTTGACCTCTCCTACTAATAGATTAAGATTTTGAGTTTTTGTTTATTTTTTGGTAAAAAGGCTGTTGTCATTAGGGGCCAGCTGAAATTGGAACAAATATTAATCACACATTAAAAAGCTCTTTGCTCATTGAAATAGTAAAAGATGATATTACTGGAATGCTAATGGACGTAGCAGTCAGTGTGGCTTCCCTCTTCACTGGACACTGGTTATTCTGATATTTTATCAAGACCCATTTTCAAAACCTGTGACTTTGCCGCAAGGCTCTGTTCTGTTTCTCTTTTCAGCCCCATGGTGAGCTATTTTTATTCTGCACATGTTTAATTTTGCAACTTGTGACAATTTGAAAAGTATAACAATGTCTTTTCACTGTAAGATGCACAGGATAGAACAGGTTTAATTTAGGATTTACAGGAGGTATGATAGCCTTTGATACAAAAGGTAAGTTAATATGGACAGGCTTATTGAGAAACTTAATTTTTTTCCAGTGAAGGAATAGCAACCTTCCTCTTTTGATAAATAAAGAGTATTTATTTTTTTTCTAGGGATCAAATCCCTTTACATTTGTGGGTATTCCAGGGAGCCATGGAGGTGACCCAAATACATTAAGATCTGTATTACTCTGACTGGGCTTTCTCTGAGGCAGCCAGAAAGAGAGAACATTTCCTCTGATAGACAATTAAGGTAAATGCATCCTTATATTAGCCAACACTTTCAAATCCTTGTGAAAGGTACTTAACAAGAAAGATCAGAGACTAGTTTGTTATGATATCTCAGAAAAGAGCTTGTGTTTCTGGTGCAGGCTTGGTAGTGCCTGTGATTATGACATGTTAAACCAATCCATTTTAATTAAAAATGTGGCTTCATTAGGGTCTTTGAATTCTAGAACTGAAGAGGAGGTCTTTGAGTCCATTCAGATTTAAAGTTTATCCTTACAGATAAGCTAAAACAATCTCTTCATTTCTACAGTTGAGGAAGCCAGGCTCAGAAAGGGAAAATGACTTATCCAAGGATCTGCAGTTAGTTAGCAGAGCAAGGGCTTTTAGCAAGGAACTAGAGTCTAGCTCCAGTTATGCTAGATTAAAGACTGGAACCTAAAGAACCTGCTATTTCTTCTCTACTTGCTAATTTTCAACTTTCCTAAATATGACACTCCTTTTCGAGCTACACATTTTTTTCTGTCCATTTCTAATGCACTGATCAGGTATGACTGGTATTAAGGCTCTCTTTGTCAGAGAGGACACCTCTAACAGACTTTAAACTCCACCAAGGCAAGGATTATAGTTCACCTAAACTTAGTACTTCACCCCAGTACGGTGAAAATCTGTATACAATAGGTACCTAACAGATGTCCGTACAAACATATTTCCTGATTATATAATACATAGATTGATTAATATTCCCATGAAAGGAAATCCTTACCTCTTTGGATCTTCCTCAGCATTCCCCTTTGGTCTCTCTTATTAGAAATAATCATTTTCCCTCAAGCTCCCAGAATTTTGTTTTGTTTTTTAAGGTAGAAGTGTGTGTGTGTGTGTGTGTGTGTTTGTCCTTCATTGCCAAAGAAGACCATGCCATCACAGAAATAATGACATGACTTGCACTTGATTTTGTTTTGAGTGAGGGAGGGCTGTGCAGGTCACCAGCCTCACTTCTCCTCCAGAGCCATCTGAATCCAGTGACCAGATATTCATCAGGATGACTGGAAATGATCCAGGATGAGGCAATTGGGGTTAAGTGACTTGCCCAAGGTCACATAGCTAGTGAGTGTCAAGTATCTGAGGTGAGATTTGAACTCAGGTCTTCCTGACTCCTGCACTGGTGCTCTATTCACTGCACCACCTAGCTGCCACAGGTAGAAGGGCATTTCATTGAAGAAAAGGCAACTCTTAGGCTGTGTCAGTCTGGATGGGTGGAAGATGCAATGAACAGCTGATAATTTAGAGAACATTTCCATTGTGCCTGGAAGATACGTTATGAGGTTTGGAAATTTACCTCCCTAGGTACACATTCTTTGTTTCTGGTAACATTAAATGTAATTATTTTCCCCAAGCATATCCCAGTAGGGGAGGTTGAAGGGGGAAGGGCAAAAAGGGGACAATCAAAAGTACAGACAAATCATCAAGGCAGGTTGGGAGGTAAGAGCAATATTAAAATACTCTTCAACAGTTACCACTGCTAGTTCATAAACTAGGTCATCTCACTGTGAAAACTTAAGGATTGATGGCTTTTAATTGATAACAGGCCAATACCTGCCTGTACATCTCATGAAAAAGAAGTTATTTGGAGGGCCTGAAGGCAAGAATGAGAGGGAAGAATGACAATTCTTGATTCTCATGTTGACATTCTCACAGCAGAAGTATGTGTACTTCTATTTTAGAAGAGCTATCATAAAAACAGAGGAATATAATTTTATTAGTTTATTCTTTTTTAAATGCTCTAGTTAGTCTATTCATCTCATAGACATTTTATGCTGTCTCATATTCTACAGGTGTGTTTTACTTTAAGGCAACCACTTATGTGAAATACAGAAGAGAAGGAGACAGAAAGAGAGAGGAGGAGGAGGAGGAGGAGGAGGAGGAGGAGGAGGAGGAGAGAGAGAGAGAGAGAGAGAGAGAGAGAGAGAGAGAGAGAGAGAGAGAGAGAGAGAGAGAGAGAGAGAAAGTGTCAAGGTTTTCAAAACATATTACAAATATTATCTCAGTTTTTCTTCCCAACCCTGGGAGATAGGGGCTACTATTATCTCATTTACAGATGATGAAATTGGAACATGCGGAAGTAAAATGACTTGCCCAGAATCATAGAAACAATAAGTGTCTGAGCCTGGATTTGAACCTGAGTCTTCCTGGAGGTGTAGGACTCTATCCACTATGCTACATAGCTGCCTAGATGTCTGTCTGTCTGTCTGTCTCCCTCCCTCCCTCCCTCTCTTCTTCTCCCCCCTCTCTCATCTATGTATATCTGTCTCAATTCAAAGTTAGTTAATTCTTATTCAACAGTAACTACAGAGACCATTATGCTAGCATCCATAGAGATCCAAGTTTTAGATAAAGTAAGGTCCCAACCTTCATGAAGTTTACAGTTTAGTGTGAGGATATGATACCCAGGAATAATCAGGCTCAACTGGTTAGCGTATGATGCTGGTATGGTCAGTCATGAAATTGATCTTCGAATGGGCAGAGCTTTCATTGTTTTCCCTTTTTTTCACTGTTGCTCTTTTTTGATCAGTTTCTTGCTATCATACCACTCTTTAAACTTCCCTTATATCAAAGAAAGCAAGCTAAACAAAATCAACAGCTAAAGCAGTAACATTAGTGTTTACTTTATTTTTTCCTTATAGTTGTCCACCTCTACTGAGAAAAGAAATGTATGTTACATTTTCTTTTCTCTAGAAACAAGATTGTTTACTAAAATTAATCTGAATTCAACTGACTCCCCCCTTCATTTCTTGTTTTTCTAAATTTTTCCATTTTTAATATGTATTTTATTTCTTCCCCCAATTACATGTTTAAAATTTTTTTAACATTTTAAAAAAACATTTTGAGTTCCAAATTCTATTCCTTTGTCCCTCCCTCACCTCCCCCCTCCCTGAGATGGTAAGTAATCAGGTAAAAGATAGACATGTGCAATTATGTAAAACATTTCCTTATTAGTCACTTTGTAGAAGACTCAAATAAAAGAAAATGAGTGAAAGAAAATGAAAAATAGTATGCTTCAGTCTGTATTAAAACAATATCGGTTCCTTCTCCGGAGGTGGATATGCTTCATGATTAAGCCTTTGGAATTGGATTGCATTGCATTGCTAAGTCATTCACAGTTCTCCATCAAAAAATATTGCTCTTACTGTGTACAACATTCTCCTGGTTCTGCTCCTTTTACTATGCCTCAGTACATGTCAGTCTTCCCAGGTTTTTCTGAAGTCTACCTGCTCATCATTTCTTGTCATACAATAGTATGCCATTACATTCATATACCACAGTTTGTGTTGCCATTCCCCAGTGGAAGGGTGTCCCTTCAATTTCCAATTCTTAGCTACCACAAAAAGATCAGCTACCTTTTAGCATTGTTTTCATTTATATTCTATCATTTTATTAAGAGGCAGCCTGTTAAAATGGAAGGAACATTGACTTGGGGTCAGGAGACCTGAATTTGAATCCTGGATGGAAACTACCTTGTTATATAAAGGAGAAAGGCCTTTACTGTCTCAAGCAAGACTTCAAGAATAAGGTGGTCTGTTAGTAGTATTTGAAAGGTGGAGAGGTAATTCAACAAATGAAGGGGGAAGGGGAGACAGGACATTCCAAGCACAGGCAACTATTTTTTTAATCTTATAATTCACTTATATAAATCTTTGTGTGGAATTTTTGAATTTCAGGAAATAATGACTTTTTGGGTCTCATTTATTCTAAAACAGTTTAGGCCCTGGGAAAACATAATTTAGAAGATTTCTTTAAGGATTCCAGCAGTCATACATGCCACTCTAAATATTTTCCTTATTTCTCATCTTATGTCTATGTCAAGATGTGAAATGTAAGCTCTTTGAGGTCAGTGCTTGTCTCATTTAATTTTTATAATTGAAAGCCTAGCATAGTGACTGCTACAAAGTGGTTACTTAATAAATGCTTGCTGATTCTCTTGAAGAACTGACCTTCCATAATGGCATATGCTGGAGCTTTTTGGTTACTTACATAGATAACCCATTACTGTTATGACTACATAGATTTTTGTTTTTGTACTTTCATCAACTTGTATAAATGTCACCATGAAAATTCCCTCCAGTGGTGCAGATTAGCAAATGTTCTACAATTTAGTTTTAGAGTTGCTGAGAGAACTAAAAAGATAAATGACTTGACAATGTTCTATCCACTATCCCATACAGCTTGCTTTTCTTCCAAAGAAAAATTACATTTGAATCTTAATAGTATACCCACTAAATACCAAATCTGTTTCCTCTGCTTCAGATACTCAAATACTCAGATCATTGGTTCATCCCTGGTCTTTTTTTGACCTCTCAGGCAGCCTTCTATGGCCCTTCAAGGTGATGGAATATGTGACTTTTATACCTGAGGTTCTGCGTCACAAACATACTTCCTCATTCTAGGTTCAGTACCAAGACTGTGGGAAGGAAAAGGAATTGTGCAGATGTTATGAGGGTTAACCTTGAGTATTTGCAGAGCTCTATGATTCCTAAGCAATGATCTCTCTACTTTCATTGAGAGAAAAAAACTAAAACTAAAAATCAAACTTTCTTTTAAAAAGAAAATTTGCTCCAGGAAGTGTTTTGGTTTAGTTGTAAGTACCAGAACCATATAACCCATATCTGAACAGATACAGGCATTTTTTAAAAAATGCATCCATCAAGAAACCTGAGAGTAAAATTGAGGATTTATCTGAAGCCCAGAAATTGCCAAAGGCATGGAGGAATCTCAGAAAGCAAACTGTACCTTCTGAGATAAAAAGTGAGGGGAATATAAATGCAGCTCAGGCTGTCAGAGACAACCATCACTATAATATTTTCAGTAAGAAATAGTGTTGCGTGAAGATCTCAAAGAACTTTATAAGTGTCATCCCCATTAACCCAAAATGAGCTTTCAGATGGACAGGTATTGCTTGACATCCTTTACGAATTTGAAGGAACATGATGAAGGCATTTCTGTCAGGGTAGAACAAGCACCTGTCATTATGCCTGGCACACAGTAGGCACTTAATAAAGGCTAACTTGCCTTCTTGATTGAAGACAGCTTAGTCTCTGAGACAGAAAAGTCCATTAGAGGTAGAAGATGAGGCCAGACATTTTGATTTCCATATCATTATGCTTCCTGGGATGGAAGACTTTTAATTTCCAACTGGCAGCCTTATTTTCCTAAATCTAGACAAAGTCGTCCTTAGTGGCAGAGCTATTGAAAAGTAATCACAACTGAGGAAATCTCACTTTGTTTCTGCTAATAGCACACTTTCCACCAAATGGTGCCACCCAGCTGTTTATATTTATCGTTTACCAGATAGGAAATTATCCATTTTTATTTTTAACCCTCCCTTCGGCTTTTTCCCTACATATACTGGCTTCTAGGACAAGCCCTCTCCCTGTTTAAGCTTGCTATATACAACTAGCACACTGTCAGAGACTTCTCAGATGTCTGACCTTGAGCTGCAGCCTTTCCTAGTTCCTCTGGCTTTTTTTCTTTCTTCCTCTTTATTTGCAGCCCCTGTGTTTATCCTTTAACATGCCTGGTCACTGTTCACTGGGGTCACTTTTTTTTCTGCCTGGTGAGATTGGTCTGACACCCAGTGACCTGTCAGCTGTCTCCCCACCTGCTTACATGCTGATTCATTGATGAGGAAAGAGTTGGCATGCAGGCCCCGCCTCCCTCTCAATGGTCTGCGAGGCTGCTGGAGCTAGTGGAGAGGATTCTGTGGATGGGAGCCTCCTCGGCTGTGCCCTAGCTACTTTACTACAAGTGTGCGCTGGCTGGTAGCCTGGCTGCTGCCTCTGAAGACCACAGTGACCACACTGAGCTGTCTCCCTCTCTCTGCACGTTGGTGGTGTTGTCTCTATAGCCGGCTTCTCTAGCTTTTTAAGGAACCTCCTATTCAGGCAGCACAGCTAAATTCAAAGGAGTTGTAGTGCAGCCTGTGATAGAAACTGAAACACAAGTTTCCCCTCAGAGACTGTCTTTTTTTTTTTTTTTCTCCCCTTTGGCAAAGACTTCTGGCTCACCTCAGAGGAATACCTTGTTGCTTAAGATGAGTGGCTGTAGAAAACGGTGTAAACGTGAAATATTGAAATTTGCCCAGTACCTTCTCAGGCTATTAACAGGGTCTCTTCATACAGGTAATGATTGCTTTTCTTTCTAGAAGAAGACTAAGTCTGGGAATGAAGTTGTAACTGAGCACAGAGGCTCGCTGTTTTGGTCTGGTGATTTTTAAGGGGAATTTAAAATAAAATGCCTCTTAAAACATGGGGGCTTAAAATCGGTGTAGTGTAGATCCTGTCTGTGTTTGGGGCTATAGAAGTTGATGTTATGTGTGTGGTTTCCGTATATGGGAGAGACACATCTTTGCTATAAATGAGCATCCTCTAAGGGAGCAGAGGGTCTGCAGAGTATTAAAGAATAAAGCGCTACGGCTCATGCAAATGGTTTATTTCCTTCTGTTGTTCTGCAGTGATTGTACCTGGCAGAGGGCTGACCTGCCTGTAGGTATTTGGAAATGGTCTGGAGGAATCTGATGATTACAGTGCATAGAACAGGTCTTGTGCTGGATTTTGTAATTTGGTTTTTAGAGGGTTAAAACAGTTCTTTTGGGTTCTTTGGCTACCTAGCAAAATGAGTCTGGGAAAAGAAACCAGCAGTGAAGAACTTGTAACAGGCTTGATTTTTGGAGGACTGAAGAGGAAATGACAGTTTTAATTTGAAAAATTTAGTGTGATTAAAATAGAAAGTATTTTAAATCAGCATTGATAGAAAGAAATATCTTTTAAATGTTCCAAATGATTGAGATAAACCCCAGTGATGGTGCTGCCCATGAGAATCCTTGTCAGTGTAATTCAGTTTTTTTTAACACGTGGGACAAAATTACTTTTTCATGCTACTTGGTTTATTAATATGTGAAACTGCTAAAGTTAGTCATGGAAACCAATACTTTAAATTGTTAGATTGAAAAGAGTCATCTCAATAGTCTTTATTGTCAGTGAATAAAATCTTGATGATAACTAACAGGGCTGAATTATTTTTATTTTATTGACAAGCAGGTAATAGAAAACAATTTCATCGAAATGATGGTGATTGGTGATGAAAATGTACTTTGCAAGTTTTTAAATGGGCATTAAGAGTATCCCGTCATGCTTCACAGTGTTCTTTTGGATTTTATGTCTTACTTTGATCAACTTTCAGCAACCTTAAATACCTCCCATTAAAAATGATTGTTTCCATTACAAATACAAAGCTCATTAGTATAATTTGGTCACAAATCCATCATTTCCATAGGACATTTAAATTGACCATAGAGCAATATTTGTGTTAATTCTTATATTCTGAAAAGTTAGATACATCTTGTTTTATGTTGCTAAGGGAAATAAGTAATATTCTATGAAAAAATGCTTTATTGGTAACCATATCCTGTATTTTCCTATTATACAAAGTAATTTAACATTATATTTCCTTCTAGGTTAAATGGGAAAGAGCCTCCAAATTAGCGTGTCTGTGTATGTGTGTGTGTGTGTGTGTGTGTGTGTGTGTGTGTGTATGTATCAGTGTGCTGTGTTTCTACATAACTCTCAGCTCAGAAGGGATTCTGTCGAATTGTGAAGGATTACATTACAAACCCTCTGACTTTTTATAAAATGCACTAGTGGTACTCTACAAATTTCATGACTGTATCTATTATGTTAAATGAATAGAAAGCTGGGCGCAGTGTGCTATTTTAGAGGACTTAACAATCAATACATATTTCTAAAATCACTGTAAGGTCTCTGCTTTCTTCAAAATCATGGGGGTTGGGGCAGAAGAAACCACCAAAGATCTTGAACTTGAAGAGGTGGAACTGATGGAATAATGTAAGAAGTTGCAAGGCTGTTTTATGATCTGTTGCATGCCATCACAACTTACTATGTTCTTAAAAAAATTATTGAGAACACTATGCTCGTAATTGTTCTGAAATCCAGCTTGACTCTTTACAACTCTTCACACTGCTTTTTGGAAAGGCCAGTTTATACATTTTACTATCTACTGCAATAATAAACACTGTTCATATTGCAGTATCTAATGTAAAATTCATTAGGGCACTCTCAAGTCCCTTGGCTAGTAATTAATGAAGAAGTGGGAGGCATAGAAGAATTAGTTTAAGAAATTTGCTTCACTGGTGCATGTTAAAATGGTTACTAATTGTACTATGAACCATCAGCATATGTTTATGTAATTATTGTAAATAAAGAAAAATTAATATGACTTGGAGGGGCTTTTTTATTTTGAGGGGGGAGAATGTCTGCCATTTCACAAACTCTTCTGTCTGTGATCTTTCAGTTACCGTTAGCCTGAGAAGTCTGTTGTTGCATATCCCATTTGGGGACAAGTTTTCTTCTGAGATGCACTGTATTATTGACAACTGCCCATCCTTCTGTTATTAAGGGGCCTGTGGAATACTCTAATTGGTTCTTAGCCCTTTTGAAAATCACGTGTGCACATACATACACACACACACACACACACACACACACACTTAGAGAAGCATTCCCTTGACTTTAGTTCTTTTTAGGGAAAGTATTTGGGGACTTGATTTTTCCTTTGATGTACCTTATTAGTGGTTATCATGAGCTTTAGGAAGAGAACTAATTTTCAACACTTCTTTGTGCTAAATAGTAGCAAACTCTTAACCTTCTTAGATACAAGATCCATGAAACAATTTATCTAAATATGCTTTTATTTAGATGAAAGCACGCCACACAAACGCAACTGAAACAATTTAGAAATCTAAACCAGACTGGATATAGTCATTTTCATGGGAACTTGATCTATATTTTTGTCAAAGCAAATCCATTCTCCAAGAGATGAACTTAAAAATATCATCTGTTTCCTCTTTCCGTAATGAGAGACTACAAGCTCAGAGATACCCTCTTAGCTATAATCATTCACAGAAAACCACAGTGAAAACATTACATATCCACAGATGTTCAGGTTCTGGGTCTCAATCTCAGTTCTCATTAAGTTGAGAATACTAAGTTCCATTCTAGTACACATTCATTCAACTTTTTCTCTGCTTTGAAAGGCAGGCTAGTTTAAGTCTCAAAGGCATATACCTTATGAACTGTGATCCTTCAATTTTGCCCTGCACGGTTTTGTGTCAAAATCTTGACCTTGCATGTCCCTCAAAGTAAGGATTACCTGAATAACATGATTGTACTAGGGTTATTGCCCTGCCTTACATGCACATTTAATGTAGACTTTTATTTATGTAGACTATTTATGTAGACTTTCTTATGTAGACTATCCTTTAACATAATTTATGGACCCATTAAAAAAGCCTGAAGGAAATTCCATTTCTTTATATGAATGAATGAAAAAACTCTTACTATATGTCAAATACAGTGCTAAGTTCTAGGCATACAAAGAAAACAAAAGAAACAAGAGAGACCCTGCTCTCAAGGACGAAGAAAATACATATTTGGGTTTTTTTTCTGAGGAGGTGGAAATTCATATTAGATTTATTAGAAAATATCCCTGGATAAAAGCATGGGTGATCTTCAGAAAACTGGGAAAAGCTTGCCTTCCAGGATCCAAACTTCATTTTCTTCTGTACCTTGTAATGACAGCACTGTCGGGTACAATTATACACATTTGCCAAGTCTACATGACAATATTAGAATTATCAAGGACTTTAGAGGACATATAGTCTAACTTTATTCTGCATTTGTGCACCTGTTGGAAGGGTTTGTCTAAGATCACACAACGGCTTAGTGGCTTAGTAACTGCTGTAATTGAGAACTTGGGGTCCAGTTTACTTGCTATCTTTGTTTTATTTCTGTTGAGGAAGCTGTATCTACATTTTAGTCATCTGCACATCATTCATTATTCATTTTCCAGTACCTTCAGATTTTACAAAAAATTGAGGAAATTGGGCATATTATTATCATGCATCATGTCAAGAATTTACTTTACTTAGCTACCTAAAGACTTCAGACCTTGGGTTGATGGACATGCAACAATAGAGAGGACAACCCATATATTACTGTACTTGGGAGAAATGAGGAAAATGGGCATATTGACACTTACCAATGGCTGTTGAGACCAGTGAGAGGCTTTCTTTTTCAAATTATTGACAGTGGTCATATAAGTAGGTCTCAAGTTATACAGAGTTAGATAAATAAATTAATCACATAACAAAAAGATTCAAAAAGGATCCATCTTTTTTTCTCACTATTTTTTGCTACAGAAATTTACTTAAGAGCATAGTGTCTTTCCACGAAGAAGCAAGATAGTAGCTACAAAATAAGCAAGGATTCTATTTTACAAGGAAAATATGATTCAATCAGTAGTCACATAGGTCATAATGAAAAAACCCAGCCTTCATATAAAGGAGGATGTCTCTACCATCACAGTTAAGGTGTGTGCTGTGAGATGTTTTGCCAGCAGTGAAGATGGATGGCCCTGTAGCCATTCATTCAGACTTGCATCTGGCTCTGCTTTCAATCAGTGGGAGGTGCCTGTGGGACAGTGGGACAGGGTCCAAAGTAAAGTCTCGATCAAAATTAACCAAAATTTATAAGGGTAAAAACCTTTAGCTTTGGCCTTTATTGGGATTGGACTGGCACATGATTAAACAGACTAAACAAACTGCACCACAGATTTTTTGTTTGATTTAGGCTTAAATTAAGTACCTAAAAATACAAAGTAGTCTGTTGGGAGTTATAAAATCCAACAAACATTTATTAAGGGACCCATGATGTTTAAGACCCTGTGCTAGGAGCTAGAGCATACATCTTTTTCTTTTGATGTAGATGACTTAAGACATGCTCTATTGAAAGAAATAGGATATAATACTTGGAGTTAAAAGTGAAACTGAGAGATCTAGTTCAATCTCACTATTTTGCAGATGAGTAAAGTGAGAACAAGGTAAGTTAAATGACTTATCCAAGGTCATACAGCTAACAAAGAGTAGAGGTGGAATTTAATCCCAAGGAACTCTAACACCAATCTTGTGCACTTTGCAATTCACAGTAGCCACTGTTCCCCTTATTTTACTTTTAATTTGATTGTGAACAATCATGCTCCATGACCATCATACAGTGAGTATTTAACATGCTTGTATCAAATTTGCTATAAAATAAAACTTACAACTGAAGTTAATCATATACATTTAATTATATATATATATAATTATTATACTGCATGGTAATTAGGTTTAATGATAAGCAGTACATATAAAATACTATAATTATGATTTGTTTTGCACAGCTAAACCAAAATGTGTGCTATTCATTTCTGCTTATTTCCATGTTGCTTCACACTGTCAAAAGCATCAATGTCCATTTTCTCTGATGCCATGAACGTTTCTTTTTAAAAAATGTTTATTTATTTATTTTTAGTTTTCAACATTCATTTCCCCTAAATTTTGAGTTCCAAATTTTCTCCCCATTTCTCCCCTCTCCCCACTCTAAAACACTGTGCATTCTTATTATCCCTTCCCCCAATATGCCTTCCCTTCAATCACACACACCCCTACCTTCCCTTATCCCCATTTTCTCTCTTTTCTTGTAGGGCAAGATAGATTTTTATACACCATTACCTGTATTTCTTATTTCTCAGTTGCATGCAAAAACAGTTCTCAACATTTGTTCCTAAAACTTTGAGTCCCAACTTCTCTCCCTTCCTCCTTCCCTGCCCATCCCCACTGAGAAGGCAAATAATTCAATATAGGCTATATATTTGTAGCTTTGCAGAAGACTTCCATAGTACTCATGTATAAGACTAACTTCATTCTATCCTGCCCCCCCCCATTAATTCTCTTCTCTCTTTTGACCTTGTCCTTCCCTAAATGTGTTTACTTCTAATTACTCCCTCCTTTGATTTACCCTCTCCTCTATCATCCCCTCAAACCACTTATCCTCTTCTCCTCTACTTTCCTGTAATGTAAGATAGATTTTCATACCAAATTGAGTATGCATGTTATATGATGAGAGTAAGTTTCATTTTTTCCCTCTTATCTCCCCCCTTTCCTCCTCCATTGAAAAAGCTTTTTCTTGCCTCTTTTATGAGAGATTATTTGCCCCATTCTATTTCTCCCTTTCTCCTCCCAATATATTCCTCTCATCCCTTAATTTTACTTTTTTTTAGATATCATCCCTTCCTATTCAACTCACTTTGTGTCCTTTGTCTATGTACATATGTATAATACCTCCAGCTACCCAAATACTGAGAAAAGTTTCAAGAGTTACAAATATTATCTTTCCATGTAGGAATGTAAACAGTTCAACTTTAGAAAGTCTCTTAGGATTTCTCTTTCCTGTTTACCTTTTCATGCTTCTCTTGATTTTTGTGTTTGAAATTCACATTTTCTCTTCAGTTCTGGTATTTTCATCAAGAATGCTTGAAAGTCTTCTATTTCATTGAATGACCATTTTCCCCTGAAGTATTATACTCAATGTTGCTGAATAGGTGATTCTTGGTTTTAATTCTAATTCCTTTGACTTCTAGAATACCATATTCCACGCCCTTTGATCCTTTAATGTAGAAGTTGCTAGATCTTGTCTTATCCTGATCGTATTTCTACAATGCTCAAATTGTTCCTTTCTAGCTGCTTGCAATATTTTCTCCTTGACCTGGGAATTTTGGCTGGATTTTGGCTTCAATATTTCTAAGAGTTTTTCTTTTCAGGTCTTTTTCAGTAGGTGATTGGTGGATTCCTTCAATATTCTAGAATATTGGTCCTAGAATATCAGGGCAATTTTCCTTGATAATTTCATGAAAGATGATGTCTAGGCTATTTTGTTTTGATCATGGCTTTCAGGTAGTCCCATAATTTTTAAATTGTCTTTTCCAGGTCTGTTTTTTTTTTTCCCAGGGAGATATTTCACATTGTCTTCTATTTTTTTCATTCTTTTTGTTTTGTTTTATAATTTCTTGATTTCTCATAAAGTCATTAGCTTCTATCTGCTCCATTCTAATTTTTAAAGAACTATTTTCTTCAGTGAGCTTTTGAATTTCCTTTACCATTTGGATAATTCTGCTTTTTAAAACATTCTTCTCCTCATTGGCTTTGTGGACCTCTTTTGCCATTTGAGTTAGTCTATTTTTAAGGGTGTTATTTTCTTCAGCATTTTTGGGTCTCTTTTAGCAAGCTGTTAACTCACTTTTCATTATTTTCTTGCATTGCTCTCATTTCTCTTCCCAATTTTTCTTCCACCTCTCTTACTTGATTTTCAAAATCCTTTTTTGAGCTCTTCCAGGGCCTGAGGCCATTGCATATTTATTTTGGAGGTTTTGGATGCAGAAGCCTTGACTTTTATGTTTTCCTCTGGTAGTATGCATTGTTCTTCCTCATCTAAAAGGATGGAAGAAAATATCTGTTCACCAAAAAAGTAACCTTCTATAGTCTCATTTATTTTCCCTTTTTTGGGCATTTTCCCTAGCCAGTTACTTGACTTTTTTTAGTCCTTTGTCAAGAGGAGGGTATACTCTAGGGACCTGTAAGTTCTCAGTTCCTCCAAGGTGACACAATCAAGGGAAAGGAATTTACTTCTCTCCTGGCCTGTGCTCTGGTCTGGGAGCTACCACAAGCTTTTCTGCCCAGGATCTGTGAGTAGAACTCCCTGTCCAGAGCCTCTGTCAGCTCCACCATGTCAGCAACTCTTCTTTACCCCAGGACCTCCACTCAGGGCTGAGATTTAGATCAGTGGCCCAATTCCCCCAGGGTCTTTAGGTGAAGTACTCCAAAAATAGATGCTGCCACTGCAGTGACTGCAGGGCCAGACCACATTCCCTTTATACCCAGGTGAAAGAACTTTCTCACTGACTTTGAAGCTGTCTTTGGTGATAGTGGGTTGAGCAATCTGGGAACCACAGCTGCTGCCCGGGATTCCACCCCCTGAGGCCTGTTCCAGTCTTGTCTCTGCCAGTGCCACATGGTCAAGACTGGACTGCTTTCCACTCCGTACCTGGTATGGTAGACCTTTCCTGTTGGTCTTCCAGGGTGTCTTGGGCTGGAAACTTCTTTCACTCTGTTGTTTTGTGGCTTTGGCTGTTCTAGAATTTGTTTAAAGCTATTTTTTTACGGGTATTTTATGGGTTATGAAGACAGCTTTTACAGGTCTGTCCTTCTATCTGCCATGGCTCTGCCCTGCCATGAACATTTCTTAATTATCTTGATGGACAAACTTCCTGCATTTAGGTTCCCAAAGTTAGGGTTCTTCTGCCTTCTATGCTTACCTAAGGTTGAGATTCCTTTTAGCCCAACCATGTACTTCCTTTGAATTCTTTTCTTTTCTTTCTCAGGAGCATTTGAACAATGACCCCCCAAGCCCTTGAACTGCCTTGTGCTGTCTTTAGTGTGGAAGGTTTAAATAAGTAGTAGAGGTTAATAAGCATGACCTTCATGTCACAAGGGAAGACCAAGGTAAGGATTTATTGCATAAAGAAGAAGGCACAGCGCCAATGGAGTTGTAATCTCATGAAATCTATGAATTTAGGGCAATGAGGATGAAAACCTCAGGGAAAGGAAAAATTAGGCATAAAATGTGATTTCTCTTTTGCCCTCAGCCATGTCATCTCTTTCAATGAAACCCTCAAGTCCATTACTGAGCATAGGAAAATTTCAGAGGATAGGATGATATTTGCTAAAAATAAAATAATACAAAACAAACAAAACTGTTCCATTGTCTGCTCTCTGAACCCAGACCTTTGACTCCAAATCTAGTTCCTGTGACTTTCTCTTCTTATTTAGACATGGAAAACTGAGGTTCAAGGGTTGAAATGATCTGTTCAAAGTCCCACAGATTGGTGATGGGAGCACCCACTACTCACCCTCCCATACTTCAGGGTCATTGGCCTTCATCCATATTTTGCTTAGTCTGCACAATGAACTTAGCAGGAGCTTTGCAGTACTCTTTTGAGGTCTCAGTAATAGTAATGAATGAGAACTTTTCTCTATCATATATTCTCTGAACCCCCCCCCCCCCGCAACCTTGCTTTCTTCACCATGACTTCCCCCTTTACAGCAAAATTAATATGGTATTATTTTCATGTTCTTCATAAAAAGGGAATGTGATTTGCTTCCATTCACTATATTTCAATATTCCCAGCTCTTTCTCTACCATCTTCTACCTCATCTCTTCAATGCCAGGAAATTTCTGTCTCCACAAGGAAAAACATTTTCTTCCTTCACAGTTCAGTTCTGGTACCACCTTTCTAATGAAACCTTTTTGATGAACCTAATAGAGTATTATTTTTTCTTCCTAAATTTTCCTAGAGTGCTTTTTCCCTCCTTGGATTTCTCATTTGCCCTTAGCTCAACTCGACATTGTAATACATATATCTGTGCCAGAGTAGTATTCTCCTTTTCCCTCAGTAAACTGCAAGCTCTCCAGGGCAGGAATTCCATATTCTCGGCACAGTAGAACCCAAGAAATTGTCACTGAATTGAATTGTTAAACTTAAGAAGAGTAGAGAGTAAAAGGGAGGTAGAGGAGATAATAATCCCCTAGAACTGACAATTTTTTCTGTGTCATGGATCTCTTTGGTAGGTTGGTGGTCTATTGTGCTTTCAAATGCATACAAAGAAAACACAGAATTACGAAGGAAACTATATGTATATATTTTATGTACATATATACGTATATGTACACACATACACAGATATGTATGTGTGCGCATGTGTGTACACACACATACATGTCTGTGTTTATATATACATCTAAAAATTCATGGACTCCAGGTTAGGAACACCCTGTACTAGAAGTACCGCATTTAAAGGGGCAAATATTGGAGAGGGAAAAGTAGTAATGAGCCAAGGAAGTAAGAGAAAATAACAATATTCTTATGTAATGGAGGAAGACTTGCTTAGGAGCTAGGATGACGTTTACTGCCAGGTACTGGGTTTCTACCAACCTCCCCAAAATTACTGATAGCCAATTGAGTTCAGCAGCTAAAAGATTGTCCATGTAGAAGAGTATTGTGGGATTTTGTCTTTTAAAGTCCAGAAGAATTTCCAGAAGAATTATTTGAGCTTTCTCTCACTAATATAGTACAGATTAACCTTTTCTTACTTTGAATCCCTACAAAAAAGCTACTTCTGATTCTGTTAGTTTAGCAGTGGCCTAAATTATTTTCTAATTGTTTCATTCAGTTTCATAATCCTTTTCTCAGGAGTAGACTATCAGAACAGTGATAACCTTCTTGTTGAACTTCCACAGCATTTAACTCAGTGCTGGCCCAGAACAGGCTCTAGATAGATATAATTAGTTAATTCCATACACTTTGTATTTCATCAGTAGCTGGCTTTTTTTTTAGAAGGTGAGAAAAAGTCTGTGTGGTTGTAGTTGAATGTTGTCCTTTCTAAATAAGTAATAGGTTTAGAGATGGAAGAAACCTTAGAGGTCATCTAGTCTAATGTCCTAATTTTTATAGTTGAAGAAACTAAGGATGAGATAAATTAAACAATTTGACCAGGATGTTGCAACTTATAAATGAAACAGCTAAGACTTGAACTCAGCCCACTGACAGGAAACCCAGTATTCCTTCTATTATATCATTTTTTCTCCATTTAATAAGGTTCTATTGAATTTAGGGTCTCATAATTTTAGAGACCTATGAGTTAATGAGGAAAAAATTAATGGAAGTCTTGTTCTGGTTCTGCAGCAGCCTCTGGGCTGTTATGTGAGTATCCTTCAGGTGATGTTTCTCATTCAATTCAATTCTTAATTCGCATCTCATCAACTCCTTCCACTCCCTCTCTTCTTGTCACTAGGGATAGATGCTATTTTTAATTATATCTTTTGTTTAAAATAAACTCACACAACTTTATTTAGGAAGGTCTTAAGTAATGATGTGATTCATTAAAATCATTATATATTTGCCCTTTCCAAATATAAATAATCATTTAAAAATGCACTTATTTGTGTTACCTAAAGCAAATTATTTCACCTCTCTATATTTTCATTTCCTAAATAAAAAAAAAATTGGGCATTAGTCTATAAAGAACTGCCAGGCCAGAACTTCTATAACTTGCTCTTTATGCCCTACATAATTGCTTATTGGGTAAGAAGCCATATTAAAGCTTAATTTTTAAAGACAAGGTAACATATGGTCTTTTTACAGACATCTACTAGAATGTACAGGTCTTCTTTGAGTATTTGTAGGGCATGTTGCCTTCAGACCCCAAAGATTTTATTTTTATTTAGAGATTGCATAGATTACTGTTGGGAAATTTGAATTTTTTTTTGATTACTTGCCCAGCAGTTGGCGATGTGATCTCCCTTGGGATGGTTTAGTAGACACAGCATAAAACTGATCTTTAAAGTACTAAAAGCTTTTTATAGAACTGGCTTCATAGCCCTCTACAGCCCGTCAACTTCCTAACCATGTTATTAGCCCCTGAGCCAAACAGTCAATCTACATTATTATTACAATAGAAACATACATATTATAGCACCTCATAAAAAGAGAAGTGTGAAATGGTGAGAAACTTCATTTCCCATTCCCTCACCCTAGTGACCTTGCCAAATCGCTGCCCATTGTAGAGATGGTCATTCTAAACTTGGAGGGATTGTGGTTTTTCCCAAGGTCATACAACAAGTTCAAGGCTGGAAAATAGAAAATAAGATAACTCCCAACAAAGTGATGTAAGACTAGACTTTTCTATTATATTGTGGCTGGAGAAGTGAGATTAAAACACACTTAAGATAATGACTTTTTTTTATCTGTGTAGAAACATACAGCCTATCTTAATTGACAGGACTTTCTTCTTTTGTGTGTATTTGTTAACCTTCACCTTCAAAGACTTGATTTTGGTGACATTGGTCCTCTCCGCTGTATTGAAGACTGCACATTCTCTTGCCTTTTAGCAAGTTCTTTCATGAGCTGTTGTGGCCAAAAGAATTCATCACCTGATGGCCCATTTAAAGGTAATAATGATATATTAGGATAATGAAAGCAAATGATTGATTGCCTAGGTTTTCCATTCATAGTACCTGCTTTTTTAAATGCACAGCAACACATTATCTGTCATGCAACCAGACTTCCAGCAACCTCAAACATCTGGAACCTCACTAAACATGGAATGAATTGAGACAAAAATAGCAGAGATGAGCCAAAGATATAAAGACGATGCCCCACGCTGTGATTGCTCAGAAGGAAAAGGGCTGGGGTGGGTGGAGTGTGGTTGGTTAGGTTAATAAATAACTAGCCAATCTCAGTGAAGCAGTCCTAAAGAATCAGAAATAAAGTAGAGAGCAAAGGGATGAAGGTGATCGTGGAGATGGAAAGTGGGGGCAGAAACACAAGTGGGGAATTACAGGTATGGTTAGGGACTAATAGGAGATAACCCGACAGTGAAGAATAAATGACTAAAATATGTTATGGAAAATAGTTCTGTGGCCTTGACTAGTCTTCATCTAACTCTAAATAGCCTAGAAGGGAAGTACTATCCACAACTAAATGCACAGTACTCATAGAACAGGTTTGTAATGAGAGTAGGGGAGAGAGGAAGAGTGTGTGTGCATTCGTTTTTCTTTGTTGAAGAAGACCATGCCATCAGAGAGTGACTTGCACTTGACTTTGTTTTGAGTGAGGGAGGGCTGTGCAGGTCACCAGTCTCACTTTTCCTCCTGAGCCATCTGAATTCCAGTGACCAGATATTCATCAGGAAGACTGGAGATGACCCAGGAGGAGGTAGTTGGGGCTAAATGACTTGCCCAGGTCACACAGCTAGTGAGTATCAAGTGCCTGAGATGAGATTTGAACTCAGGTCCTCTGACTCCTGCACTGGTGCTCTATCCACTGCACCATCTAGCTGCCCCGATGCTAAAGTTAAGAGTTATTTGAATATCTGCCAGAAACGTGCTACTAACTTTTTTGGACAAGGACAGTTCCTCATTTTAAATCTATAATTATATCAAATTCAGTAAATGGAGTAAGAAAAAAGAAAGAATGAGGACTCCTGAGTATATTTCTGAGTAATTCCAATACTGAGTGTTCAAAAAATATTACTATTTTTCTATGGGATCACAGAAGAGTAACAAAATGGGAGTCCTGAAGGAATGCATTTTAACTTTTCAGTAAATTCACTGACAAAATTTGCCTTTCAAAATGTCAATAGAGATTTCATTTAAGTAGTGTGTAATTACCTCAGAATTTGAGGAAAGAGGAAGAGTGGTAATAGTTAAAAAGAGAGAGATTGTTTTCAGGTGCATGGATTTAATGCCATATGCTCCATGATATGAGCATTTACAGTTGTTTATTGCAGTATTGTAAAACTCATATAGAAATGTATCCCTGCAAATAGAAATGTATGTATATTGACTTTGAAAATCACAAATTAACATTATCTAAGTCATATTGTATTTTCATTAATTTTTGTTAAACATTTCCCAGCTACCTTTTAATCTGGTTCTAGTAGCATTCTTGGAGTTTTGGCTGGAGGAAGTGAGTTTGATTCTTCCTCTCTACAACGCAGTACAATTGTATAGTATATTCTCTTTTTTAAGTATTTAAGTAAGAAGTGCATTCCAGAAAGATTTTCACCAAAATATTTAAAAGTATATGAAGAGACAACACCTCATACATATAGAAACGTCCCCACCCTTTTCAGCTTTTAAATTTCAAGGCAAAAAGTTTGTTTTCTGTCTGCATATCCCCAACACTTAGCAGCGCACTTTGCATATAGTGCTTTCAAAATGATTATTGAGCTAAATATGGGGGAAAAACCACTCCTTTATTCACTGGATCTAAAATAATTACACACCAGCTTTGTTGGAGAAACATGGTAATATTCAAAGAAAGAGAGGACAAACTAATGGCAGGAGTTTCTCTAATTAAACACATTTAACCCCGTATGCCCCATGTTATCACTCTCCCCCAACTCAAGACAATGCGGTATGATTGAGGAGTCACTACAGTGTGTGGGCTTTGTGTGGAGGAGGATTTACAACTTTTATAGTACTAGGGAGGGACTGTTATTTTTCACTTTTTCCCCAAAGCAATGAGGAATGCTGACAATTCTAGGTTGCATAGACTTCCTCCCCAAGTTAATATAGAAAAATGGAATAAAATAATTGATATTAATAAGTTAAAATGGAGAAGTTCTGGGTCTGTTTTTTCACTAGGCATGCATAGAGGCATATCATGACTGAATAGCTTTGAATAGATGATGAGTATAGATGTTGATAATGCTCTTTTATTTTTAAAGAAATATACTATTTATTTGTAACATTAAAATTTGTCTTGAGTTCCAAATCCTCTCCCTCTCCCAGTCCCTCCTCCATCTATTGAGAAGGCAAAGCAATGCAATATCATTTATACATGTGAGGTCATGCAAAACATTTCTGTATTACCCATGTGGCAAAAACAGTAAGGAAAACAAAGTGAATAAAATTATGAATTTTTCTTGATGGAAGGCAAAGTTATTTGCTCTATTTTATTGCTTTGAAAGTTTTTATTACATCTAGAAAACTAAATGATCTTCCTACCATCTTTTTCACAATGAAAATAGTTATAATTACAACTCAAAATCTACAAACCTGTAGGTTAGAAAATAAATGAAATAAATAGAAAAGAGGCTTCAGTGGCATTCATAAGAAGGCAAAACAAGCAAAACTCTGTAATAGTGAAGAGATCATTCCTGGTGCACGCTATTTTCTACCTTTTGAATGCTGTTGACATTTCTATTTTAAAATCAGTCTGCATTATTTTTAATGTTGAACAGCTTTCCAGTTTTCTGTCATTAAAGAGCCTTCTGTGGTTACATAGCAGTTTTAAAACAGAATTTAAAAATATCTCAAGTGATAAAATACTAGTATTCTAATTATGTCATCCAATTAAATGCCACTTTTGAAGTTATAAAGGTTTTTTTTGTTTTGTTTTGTTTTTTTTACCAATGGCAATTTACTCCTTCCAGTAAATGATTTAAAAGAAAATGAAGAGGCAAGTCTAGAATCAATCAACAGATAATTATTAATTGCCTATGTGCCAAGCACTGTGCTGTGTACTGGGAAGGCAGAGAGACAAAAGAGACCTTCTCCTAAAAGAGCTTAAAATCTAGTGTGTAATCATTTTAATGATGTTTAATCTGTTTGTTTTTGTTTTTGCAATGTAAAGTACCTTTTTTATTTCGCAAATGTTCTTAGATGGATAGAAATGTTTATTTCTGAAATGTTTACACAATATTTTGAGATTTTTTTTTCTCCAAGTACTATAAAAACCTGTCTTCTTAAATATAGTTCCAAAATAGTTCTGAAGACTATCTTCCTTTGTTAGGATACTTTAGTACTGTTCTTTCTTGGAATATCAACTTTCAAAGTGTGGATAGGAAAATGGGTTTAAATCAGTTTCATCTATAATACAAAAAAAAGGCTTTAGAAAAGTAAATCTAAGGACTTCATTAAAGTTGCAAAGGTTGATACAAATATTAATTGACTAATTATAGTCACCAAAGTCTATGACTCTACAAAATATGAAGATATTAAGAAAAATAAAGTGATAATAATTTACATCTTATGACCAGAAGTATTCTAATTTGTTTCTTCATTCTATCTTAAGCTTTCTTCACCCTTTCTTTGCAAATGCAAACTATGTTTCAGTAACACTGATGGAAGTGGGTCATAACCAACAAAACCTGTCAAGTTTATTGCAAGTTTACAACAGACATGCAATAGAAGACCTGTAATTTTTTTTAAGGCTCAGGTTCTTCATCTGAGGTATGTGAAACTTGTCAAAGAATATGGAAAATTTTGATAAATTATTATATTATGCTATTGAAATTTATTAATCTTTTTATTCTTATGTATACTGGCATGGAAACCCTGGAATGCATTTCATTTTGTATTAAATGCAGCATATAGGAAGATTTCCTGAAAACCAATGTGTACAGGGTTTGAGAACATAAAAGAGTGGGGAATTCTAGTTTAGGGAAACAATATTTGGATTGATACATAGCAATAATTGGTTCACTTACTTAATGAAATAAACAGTACATATATGCATACACATATACATAAACACACATATATGTGTACATATTTATGTATGTGTACATATGTATGTATGTGCATATATACACATACACACATATATACATATATATATAATTTTTTCCTTTAATGTGCATTCCCATGTTTAAAATTTAATTGAAAAAAAAAATGGATCCCAAAGCTGGACTAACTAAAGAAATGTGAGACATCTGCTGAAATGATGATATTAAAATAGTATTATCTCTTGATTTCTTAGACTTGGATTGTTAACTTGTGTTCCATGAACTCATGTTTTTTAAAAAAATATTTTAATAAATATATTTCAGGATGATTGGGTGTGTTTGTAATCCTGTGTATTTTATTTTACACATTTAAAAACGTTATTCTGTGAAGGGATTCATAGGCTTCTCCAGATTACCAAAGCACCCAATGACACAAAAAGATAAGAACCCCTGACCTAAACATAATCAATCTTGACTTTTAAAGAGTTGTTATTCAAGTCATTTTTCATTCATGCCTTACCCTTTGTGATCACATTTGGGGTTTTCTTTGCAAAGATACTAGAGTAGTTTGTCATTTCCTCATCCAGCTCATTTTACAAATGAGGAAACTGAGGCAAACAGGGTTAAGTGACTTACACAGGGTCATATAATAAGACTCTGAGGCCAGGTCTGAACTCAGAAAGATGAGTCTTCCTGATTCCAAGCCTGGTACTGTATCCATCGTGCCTCACATCTGACCTTTAAAAAAGGAAGTATTTACCTAATAATTAAGTTTTAGACCATTTAATCTAAGGCAGTATATAGTTAAATTTTGATGAATATAGAATTCTCAATGATAATTCTTATTTCTTGCTTACAGTTCTTATTGACATTAAGCAGATTGGGTAGCAATTTTCTTTATTGATATGCTTTTCTGTCACTCCTTACATGGCTATTGCAACAGAATGATTTATACTGAGTTATCTGCTTTGCTCTAGTAGAAATACTAATCTAGTTTGGAGATTAGTGACAGCTTTCAAACTGATATTTTTTATGAGTTAGAGAAACCATATCCTTGAAAAGAACTATAGAGCACATTATCCTTATTTGTGTCATTTGCTTCTCAGAATGATTCTCACCAACATTCATATTTGATAGAAATGTTAAATTTTAGTTGGAACTTAGTGAAAAGGAAAGATGTGAATTTTTGTATCCAAATTCACAGACCCTCCTGAAATCTATCATGGATCTATTTCAACCCCACCATTAATTTAAGAGAGTAAGTAGGAAAAGTGACTAAAAGTTTTAGCTTTTTAAAACTTTAGATTCTGTAAGGACAAGAAGAAAAAGGTCACAATTTATCCTGAAGTTGTTTGCCAAGGGTGTTTTGTGGCTCTGAATTTCCATTAGATTTGCCTGGTGGAACTTAAGACTTATCAATCGCTTGCAAGATTGCCTTCTATTTATTTTGTGGAACTTTAACTTATAATTGCATAGATAATATTTTGTTGTGAGGAAAGAAAAAAAGAAAATGTTCAAGAACTAGCAGGATAATGGAGGGATTCACTCATGACTTTAAGTGTAAACTATAAAAACCATCACCTATGTGCTATTGGTCTAGGGTTCAAATCATAGATAGAGGTATACTTTTAATTATAATTTACCTATGTGGTTCAATTGCTCCAATAGAGTTAGAGAATTGGGAGCTTCTTAATTTAATTAAGACCTTAGTATTTAATTGCTGGCCATAGTAGCAGATACCTACAAAGAACAGACATAAAAACAAGAAATTCATTTATTTTGTGGTAGAAATAAATATTAAAGAACAAGAAGCAATATTATTCAAATTCCAGAATGAACAGCATAGTCTTCAACCTCTCCCATCTTCCCCTTCTGTCAAAAGCAAGGTACGGGATTGTTTGTTCCTCTTGCAAAAGTCATGGGGCAGCAAAGTTTTGTCAGGATCCAAGTTTGTGCCCAGAATCCCTAGCTTTGTGCTTTTTTTTCACTTGGCTTTATGTCACTTATCTTCATGCAGGTTCCCCAAAATGGCTTTCCTCAGGAGTTTCTCTTTAATCTACCTGGCCATTGCTATCTCCATGCCACCTTGGCTCCTCTTTTGACTGAACATGGTCATTAATTCAGCTCTGACATTCAGTACTGTTCCATCTTCTTGCAGAAATGACAATAACCAATATTTAAAAATCTCATTCTTGAATCATTTCACCAAGAGATTGTTGTAAATGATTCTCTTTAGCTGCCAACCAAGACAAATTTCTCCGTTTTGCCCACTCCTTATTTGAGTGAGACTTTTTCTATCAGGAAAAGATTGAATGGTAGAGAAGTATAAACAAGCTGGCCCTCTGGTATAATTCACTGGTAGCTATATTAAGCACAAGTAAAAAAGCTCATCTTCAAGATAAGATAGTTATCAAAACACTAGAAGAATTCAACCTGCTCCTTGTTGGTCATTGGGTACAGAATTTCCAGGAAATCGACATCTTAAAGGCTTAATTTCTTAAAGTCATAACTCAATCCCTATTCAGAAGGATAAAGCTCTAACTTGGCTTTTCAGAGGATAAAAATGTAACTGAGGATTAAAATATATAGAACCCCCTCCCCCAGTCTAAGGGTGAGGAAGAGATATATGCCTCCATCACCAGCAGTGCAAATTTAAGAAAAAAAATTTCAGATTTCTGTTATTCTTCTTGATTATTAAGTGACACAAAAGATTAAAACCAATGTGCAAAGAAAAGGCTGAAGCACCAAGCTGTCAATAACTATCATCTCTTGTAACTTTTCAAAACCTCAGCCACTGTTTGAATTTTTATTCCTCAATTCTTAAGGTTACAGTTGAGGTAATGGCTAACTGTAGGAAAGGAAGAGGAAGAAAGGGAGGAAATGAAGGAAGGAAGGAGGGAGGGAAGCAATCATAGGTTTTATTTATCACTTACTATATGACAAACACTGTGTTATACACTTTAGTAATATCTTATCCTTGTAACAACACTAGGACGCTATTATCATCTCCATTTTACAGATAAGGAAACTAAAGCAGACAGGTTAAAAGACCCTGGGTCACACAGCTATGAAGTGACTCACCAGTGTTTCTGACCCCAGGTTCAACGTTTCATCCACTATGTTTCCTAACTGCCTTAATTCACATTCATGTAAAAATATTATCTACATGATGGGGTCAGAGAACTTTATTTGGAGTATAAGTCCTGCCTCTAACACTTATCTGTGTGACTTTGGGTAAGTCGATACCTCTGTGTTTCAGTTTCTTTATATTTAGAATAATACCATTTGAACTAGATGGTCTTTATGGTCTCTTCTAATTCAAATCTTATGACTCTATAGTATCTGATTATTTTTTGAATTTTAAAGTAAGCAATTTTCTGGACAGGTTGCATAGGTATAAATCTCCATTCAGCATTTATTAAGCTCCTCTTATATCCGGTGTAAAGTAATAGTTGTGAGATCATGTATTCAATTTATTAATGTTTGAAATAATTAAAAACACATTGTTTATTATACTTCAAGCACTATGGTAAACACTAGGAATGTAGCTTAAAAAACTAGACACACCTTTAATTCAGGGGACTTAGGACAGGAATTCTTAACACTTTTTGTGTTATGGATTCCTTTTGAACCAAATTGTAACATTCTTAGAATAGCATATTTTTCAATTAATAATTTAAGAAAATACTAACTTTCAGAGGATACTGAAAATATCTTTGAACTAACTTGGTCATATTCACAAAATTTTTTTGTACATTGTCTCATTGTCATTATCCTTTAATGAAATTATCTCTTGTTTGTATTTTTGATTGAGTGATTCTTTGTGATTGAGTTATTTAGTATTGAATTAATTACAATTGTTTTTTCAAAGGCCCTATATGAAATTTAATTTGATTGTATTATCACCTATAAAAGATTTTAAATATCTCTGCTGAATTTTGTTTTAGGGAAGACTTTATTACTGTAATATATGACCAGTGTTTGTAAAGGTGCCATCATACACAGCTAAGAAATATGCTTAATTCTTTCTCTTCCTGTCAATAATTACCAGATTTTTATTGTATCTAGCTTTTCCAAAATTCTGTTCTGATATTTCAAAGCTTTATTTTATATTTTTAGTTAGATTTTTCTGGGACTGAAAAGGTGATATACTGAGGTTCCTGTTATAAAAGTATAATTGCGTATTTCCCCATGTAACTCATTTAACTTTTCCTTTAAGTTTTTGAATGCTGTGTCATTTGGTGCATATACATTGTTTATACTCCAATCAACATAACGCAGTTTTCCTATTTAATTTATTTTAATTGAGCCTATATTTTACTATTGATTTTTAATTTGTTTGCAAACATGATTGCTACTCCTGCCTTTTTTTTTTTTTTGCTTCATCTGAAGCATAGCATAACTTAGTCTACTCCTATATTTTAACTCTGTGTGAATTTTAGGTTTCAGTTGTGTTTCTTATAAACACCTTGTATTTGTATTCTACTTTCTAATTTATCCTATTGCTCCCTTTCATTTTATAGATAGTTCGTCCTATTAACATTAACATTTATGATAATTATTTGTCCCTTTCCCTGCATATTTTCCTTATATACTTTTCCTTCCCTTGTTCCCAAAACTTCTTTAAAAAGAAGAGGGTAATGACCAAAAAGTTCACCCAGCACCAGTATCTAGCACCCCAAGTTGCATACACTCTTTTCCTCTTCTGTTCTCTCTTTTCCTTGCCCGGAGCGCAATCACAGTTTTTGACTCCTTTCCATTCTGATCCCACTCCTTCCCTTTGTCCCCTGCCCTCTCCTCTCCCTGGTTCTAACCAGTTTGTTTTTCTTAAGCTAATCCCTTTCTGAATGTACAAGCCCTCTCCTACTTCTCTGTTCAGTGACATACATATCTCTAACAACTATATGTGTGTCCTTCCTGGATTTCACCAATCCAGATGAAAGTTGGGACCATGTTTTATCTACTTCCCTACCCTTTCCTTCTCGTTGGAATTGTCTTCTGCTTATGTACAATAAATATGACGTAATTCCCCCTATCCTTCTTCTACTTGATTCTTCCATCTGGCCTTGGTTTACTGCATTTTCTAGACTTTTCTGGAGTAATTGGTGGCAAGCTAAGCTATTCTTTGTTCTTCTGTTCCACTATTTTGGCTGGTCTAGAACTTTCCAGAAACAATGGTAAAATTGGTAGATTATGGTTCTCAGAGCAAGAGGTAAAAAAAAATGTGTCTATATGTCTATTTGTGGAGAAAGAGTTGGATCAGGGTGAATTGGGTGAAGAGTTTGCAAGAGAATGGTTAGAATGGATAGATAGATGGGATGTGAAACATGCTTTGGTTAGTCATAATGGTAGACCTAATGGCTTATTTGATTTTGTGTTTAATTAGTAACCACTTATAGTTTGTATAGTTTGGCCCAAGGGTGCAATTTCCAAAGATGAATGGATTAAGTCCTTTCCATCAGTGTGATCTACCAGGCAGGCAAAACACTTGAATGAGCCCAAACCAGATTAAAATATAATTGGCAAATGTTTAACAAAATACATAAAAATACAGTACAATACTGGTAATGTTAATTTGCGGTTATTTAAATCAGTGTGACAATAGGAGCCTATTTCTTTTTGAGTTTGACACATCCGCTTTAGGGCATGATCCTTGGAGGTCTAGAGGGTGCTGTGGCAGGGCAGATGTCAAGAATGAATATTACTAGAGTGGACCAGCATTATTGACTAAAATGTAATGAAGTAGAAGTAATAGACTTGATAAAAAAAATCCATTACTACTTTATACTTCTGGAAGTCATTATGACTCTCCAGTGGGAAAATGACTATTTAGTTGTAACAACACAGTAACGTAATTCATTAGCTATCATTTGTGAATTCAACATGGATAGTATATTGTTATAGTTGGCCAGAGATTAAGAAGATGAATCTGCGTGTGTTCTGAGTTGCATGTACAATCAGTTGTTCATCTTTCGCCAGCCTACTCTGTGTTCTTTTCTTTTTTTTTTGTTTTTTTTTTTTGTGTGGCTTTAGCTTTTAAAAAGAAAGAATTGAAAGCTAGCACTTCAAGTCTACTGTTAAAGAGGCATCTTCTTTTTCTTTGCATCTGCTTAATGTCTAAAATATCTCATTTGTACTATTATTTTCTAATTGGATAAGTTTTATGCCTCTATAATTAAAGGGTGGTTTTTATTCAGATCGAACTGTTAGTGAAATCAAGAGTTTGAATAACTTCATCAGCATCAAGATAGATCGTTGGGGACTGGAAACCAACTTCATTGGCCTTTCTAAGAAGCCATCTTCCTTACCGAGTTTCTTTCTTCTCTCTGATTTTATTACAAATCATAGACTTTCCTAGAAATAGTGGGCAATAGTTTGCATTGTTTTTATGATTATGGGTCACTGATTACTAAAATTTGGATTTCAATATAAGGTGATGCTTCCTTTCTTCAACATTGCTGGGGATTGAGCATCTTTTTAAGGTTTTAAGGTTTTATAAAACTATAGTTCACAGTTTCTTAAAACAGAAACATACCTTGATATTTTCATTTGTAATTTAGGGTTAATCATAGCTCATTTTTATGTAAGGCTTCTAGGGTGGCAAACCACTTCATAAACGTTATCTAATTTAGTCCTCAGTACAAAGCACAATCATGCTATGATAGGAATATGGGCTATTATGTTTTCAAAGGGTTTAACGTATGTTATCTCCTTTGATAAAGAACAACCTTGTGAAAGTCTGAGAATGTTTGACACTTGTCTATGGGCTAGTATCAGAAGCTGAATTTGAATTCAGTTTTCTTCCAATTCCATGAATAACATTGTTTCCATTAAATCATGCTTATTATTGACAACTTGATACAGCAGAAAGAATCCTAGCCTTGAGAATCAGAAGACATATTTCAGTCATCCCTTGGCCATCAAGAAGCAATTTCATCCCTGGAGAACCTCAAGTTCCTCTTGAATAAAATGTGGAAAATACTATTACTGAAATCACCGGTCTAAGGAAAGGAAATGGGCCATGTAAGATGGCCTATAAATAGATTCTGTTGTTATTTCCTTCCTTCCTTGTATGTCGTTAACTAATTGCTTTGTTGTGCTTGATGTACCTCCAACAACCCTTCCCATAAACTTTCACATTTTTTGGATCATATAAGATAATATTTGTAAAACACATTTATCACAATACCTAGCATGTAGTAGGTATCATATAATGTTCATTCTCTTGCCTTTCCCCCTCCTTTGCTGTTTTTCATCTGCTCTGTACTAGGAAATCAGACATCCACAAGTGTTACACATAATATATTAAATAAGAAATGATAATAAAACTCTGAGTGAAGCTCTTAGTTCTTGGCATTAGAGCAGAGACTTTATGGAATCCATTGGGGAGGGCTAGAAATATTTTTGAGTTCAAGTATCAATGGAAAGAGTTCTGAAGTTGTAATCAGAGAACTCAGTTCAAATGCTGACTCTACCACTTACTGTGTGACTTTGAGCAAGTCACTTATCTTCTCTGTGCCTCAGTTTCCATATTAGTACAATGAAAAGGTTATTTCATTTATGTCTGAGATCCCTTCTAGCTCTAAATGTAAAATATGAGTCAAATGCCATGACCTGTTAGGTTATTCCAAATGCAAACTATATTACCCTATGATACGAGGTAAAACTGTGTTAGAGTATTACTACAGTGTTAATCTAATTTAGAATGCTTCTTGAGGTTCCCCTTCCTCCACCTCAACCCTGGGAATTAATCCTTGAGGAAAAATACTAACTCTCTCAAGCCAATCGGATTTCATTCTCTCCAAGTGCCTATGTCATAGCAGTTGATTACAGATGCTACTCAAGTCTTGTGCTCTGAAAATAGCATCGCTCCCCAGGATTCTGAAAATCAGCCACTTGCAGAATGGGCTCTATAAATCATAAAGCTTCGTTAATAGCAAGAGGAATGATGAAATATAGCCAAGAGGGGAAAGAAAAACACAAAACAACCTAGGTCCTGTTGACAGTTGAAATGTGATGAAGAATCTGTGAAGCTGAGATGTGTAAGGAGGTTGTTCTAGTCAAAAGTAATTGTAAACCCGGGCCAACAAGTGAAAACATTTCTGAAAATTCTCTCAACCTGTATTGCAATACTACTTTCAAGCCATTTTATAGTGGGATGAGAATTATATTTGGGTGTCCAGAATGAGTATCTTTCCAATAAATACACTGCAGGCATATGAAATTTGGCCTGTGATGCACCAAATTCTTTTGAGTTGTCCAAATCCACTGAAGTATTGCTGAAAGGTGACAGATTTTGCTTATACTTGGAAGTGTATTTGTTTGCCTCTGCTATCAACTATACTTGGTTGGTTTTGGGAATTGAATCAGGCCTGTCTGTGTTCATGGCCCAACATTTCAGTGACACATTTTCAGCTCTCTAAATCACTTTTATGGGGCATGAGATTAAAACCAAACACTGTTTAACATTTATGGTGTTCAGTCATATATGAATATGACCTGTATAAAATCTACCTTATTTGAGAGCAGATTCAAAGTGACATTGAAGATAGGGGTTAGGTTTTCCATTTAAAGGGGAAAAATATGATTAAATAATGTAAATAAAAACCAACTTATTAAATTTCAAGGAATTTTAATATATTTTACCTATTTTATGGCATTTCTCTTTCTGACAATTTGTCTTTGACAGATTCATTCCATTTTTAGTGGATTTTTGAATTATCCCTTGGGAATAAGTTAGGTTAATACCTAATTGTGATAAAATGTGAAATGGTAGTGACAGTAGGAGTAGGAAAGTTTTGATAAGTAGAAATGATTTTACTCTTATACAGTTAGTTTCTTCAGTTGATAGAGTGCTAGATGTTTAACTAATGATCCAGGACTAGCTACCCCTTCAGTATGTTTCAAGATCTATTGAAAGGCTCCACCCTTTTCCTCCAACCCCTCTAAAGTTTGATTAAAGCACTTCTCCTTGTCCCCTGGCTTAATGAGGGATGAAGAACTTTGTGACCGTTTTCCAATCATCCTTATGGCCACTTGAGGTAAGGGGACTAAAGTACTAATCAGCCAAAGTGGTCCACAAAGCAAGTGTCAAAACATATGCAAAGATCCATAGAAGTGCCCTTAATTTAGCTTTACTTGATTTCCTTCAGGATTCATCTCAAGTGCTCAGAGATTTTGGCTGATTCTCTGAGCCTCCTTCCTAAAATTCCCTCATCTTTATCCTGTTCACATTATATTACTTATGTACATCTCTCTCCCACTCCCCCCATAGAACATAAGCTTCTTGAGGGCAGAGATTGTTTCGTTTATATCTTTATATGCCCAGCACTTAGTAGACTGCTGGCATATAGGAGGTGCTTACTAAATGCTTATTGATTACCATCAAGAATTGATGGTCATCTCCATACCAAAATTAAACACCCAATTAGGACTTTAGTGTAGAAATAATTAAGAAGACTGCAGTAATAGTTTTCTCTTACCATTACCTGTGAAAATTAAGTTAAACAACCTTAGTTGACATCTCCTATTTCAGATGCCTGAATCATTTAGAGGTTAAGATGTTAAAAGAACTATAATGAAATAACTTTGGGCACCTAGCTGGCACATGGATAAAGTGCCAGGCCTGGAATCAGGAAGGCTTATCTTTGAGTGTTCAAATCCCACCACAGACATGTATTAGCTGTATGAGCCTCTTTGCCTCCAGTTTCCTTATATGTAAAATGAGCTGGGGAAGGAGATGGTAAACCATGCCAGTATCTTTGCCGAGAAAACTCCAAATAAGATCAGAGAGTCAGACATGACTGAAATAACAACAATGAACTAACATACTTGACTTTAAGAAATAAACCCTGGAATTATTGAGATACTCTCTGTATAAGCCCTAGAAAACTAATAATATTGCAGTATAAAAAAATGCAGGTAGTTTTTAAGAATTGGTTTGATACTGATTTGTGTTTTATTTGCCAGCAAGGCTTAATATATTTTATTTTGAACCAAGTATAGAGAAAGTTCTCCAAAGATGAATACACCTCTCTTTGCAAATCTCTGTCCTCTGTAAAGTATCTCTGTTCTAGGGGATAAAGGACAGCAGACTCAGCTCATTGGAGCATCTAAGGTGTGACTTTTACTGATGGTAGATGATCAGGTAAATTGGATATTAGCATGGTGTCTAAATTCCACTATTTATTATACAGATGTGATCATATTGCTTCCCCGTTGAAACTCCTTGGATGACTTCCTCTCAAGATGGAATATAAACTCCTTAGCCTAGCATTAAAGGATCTCCCCTGGCACCAATCTGTTTTCTGGCTTTGTCTCACATGATTGTTCCTTATCAGTCTGTGTTTTAGCCAAATGGAGATTTATTCATTGGACTTAATTCTTTTAACATGCAAATATCTCCTGGAAAGATTACAGTCTACTAATTCACTTTCGGTAAAAAGAACTTATCAGATCTAATTCTCATGAAGTTGAACTGTGTATACATAAGTGCTTTTATTTAAGTGAGTACTTATTAGATAATTGTGGCCTGATGGACTATATAAACTGAATCTTTCAAAAAGGAAGTATACCCACAGAGATAAGATGGAAAGTTGGAGTAAGATTTATGATGTTTCAGTTGATGCAAAAAAGGTAGGAGTAGCAGTTATGATCTCAGACAAAGTTATGGCTAAAATAGATTTAATTAAAAGAGATAAACGGTTAACTAGATTTTGAAAAAAGGTACCATAGACTATGAAACAATATAAATATGGAACCTTTATGCACCAAATACTATATAGCATCTAAATGTTTAAAAGAAAAGTTAATTGAATTGCAGGTAAAAGTGGATAGTAGTAATGTAATAGTAGGGGACTTTAATCTTAAAAAAATAAAAATAAAAAGTATTGGATTAACTCTGGTTCTTGTTTTTAGCTAACAGTTTGTTGTTTTTTTTTTAATGATCTTTCATGCTTTTAGAAATGTGGGTGACTTCAGATAGGGAATTTTCTCCATCATAGCAGATCACAGCACTGAGATTTAATAGAGGCCTAGGAGTTGCTAGAGACATATGGAACTTAAGCAACTTGACAAGTGTCATACAAATAATTCGTGTCAGAGGAGGGATCCGAACCCTTGTCTTCCTGACTTAAGGCCCAGAACTCTGCTGACAGAACACTTCTCCATAGACCCTTGACAGATAACAATTGAGAGGAGGATTTAGCTCTAAGCTTAAAGAGCACATCACTATTGTCTCCTGGGAGCTAGAAGGTTTCTTCTTAGTCCCTGCTGCCCCTCTAGGCTGTTATTACATCCTTAGGCTTCTCTCCCAATCCTTCTTTGTGTGCAAGGGAACACATTACACATAGATAAGGACAAGGAATAAGTTAAATTAACTTTCTGTTTTGCTTTTGGGAAGGGAATTTTCATTTCTTTCCACTTCTATGAAATTTAAGAGTTATGGCTCAGTATCACCTACAGTCTATTAACTCTGTCTCTCTGTCTCTCTGTGTGTCTCTGTCTCTGCCCTGCCCCTCCCCATCATTCTCTTGCTCTTGCCTCCCTTAGCTCTGTTCGTGCTTTTACCCTCTTCTCTCCTTTCTCTGGTTTCCCTATTAATGTTTGGGACCCTAAAGGTTTACAGGTGTAGGCTGAAACCAGCTTTGACTTGGTTTGGAAAGCAAATGGTTTTCATTTTCAGTGTAAGCATTTACATCTGGAATTCAGTAAACGCTAAAAGAGGGGCTTGATTTCTAGTTTTAATGTCTATCTGGGTGGGGAACCTGCAACCTGGAGGCCACATGTGGCCCTCTAGGCCATCAGGGGTGGCCCTTTGATTGAATCCAAACTTCAAGTAAAGTGAAGTTTTGAGACCACAGGTTACCCACCCCTGGTCTAGTAGAGAATGAGAGAAAGTATATGCATGATTATTGAAAAAATAAAGCTTAAAAAAAGAAACAAATGTAGAATAATGTGTATTTTCTTATGTTAAGGATACAGAAGGAGGAAAGTAAACACAAATTCTGTGGTCTTTGCTGCTGGCATAAATCACATTGATACATGGGGAAGGAATTTTGTTTTGTTTGGTCTTGTTTTCTTATGAACTGCAGGGAAAATTGGATCAACTTGCTCTATAGATAATGGAGACAGTAATGCACTGAGATGATCTGTTGCTGTTATGCATCTGGGAAGGTTTTAATGTGGTAAAGACTCCGCTCAATTGATGGCAAAAGGAAAGCACAAGTTATTACGGGCAAAGTTCTGTATATCTTCTCCTGCTGTTACTTCTGAATCAGACAGAGAAAATATTGGCTTGGCAAATACCTTATATTCCTGTCTTAAAAAGTAACAGATCTTAGAGAGTCCAATTTTATTTTTATGCATTCCCTTTAAAGGTGAAACCCTATTTTGGTAGCAAGATGTGCTTGGAAAAAAACCTTTTGTTCAAACATTTATACGATGAGTATACATATAGCAGTGTAAAGGTACAGAGTAGTATATAATGATCCAAAGAAATCTGATCTGGTGCGGGGTTCAACTGAGGTGTTTTGTATGGTTTTTGGCACAATCATAGTTAGCTTTTTGGCAATTAATGGTATACCTTAATATGTAAATCAGCTTGCATTCCCTATAAATACAACCAAATATGAGAAGGCAATCAAACAAAATGAGCTCTTAGACTCAGGGTACTGAGGAACTGGGTTGATTTTCTATTTTCATCCTGGGTCACCTGGCACAATTTCTTTGTCTACGGTGTGTTCATCCTTCCTTGCTGAAGAAGACCAGGCCTTCAGAGAAATGATGACATGACTTGCACTTGACCTTGTTTTGAGTGAGGGACAGCTGTGCAGGTCACCAGCCTCACTTCTCCTCCAGACCCATCTGAATCCAGTGACCAGAAATTCATCAGAATGACTGGAGATGACCCAGGATGAGGCATTTGGGGTTAAGTGACTTGGCCAAGGTCACACAGCTAGCTAGTGTCAAGTGACTGAGGTGAGATTTGAGCTCAGGTCCTCCTGACTCCTGCACTGGTGCTGTATCCACTGTACCACCTAGCTGCCTCTTTCTCTACAGTAGGCATTGCATAGATGCCTGATAATTGGGTACACAAGTTGTTGGAGCTATGTGGCCAAATTGGTAATATGTATTGATAAAAGGGGACTGATTCCATTTATTTATTCTCAGATCTTTGTTAAACAATTCAGAAGTTTCTGGGGAAAGAAGGTTATTGCAATGAAGCAACCCTGTGGGAAATGCCTTTTCATTTCATGTCATTTAGTTAAATTCTTTCCAATTTCTAGGTCTGTAGGTACTCTTAGTGATATGATTTTGACGTTTTCGGTAGAAATATCATCACATTTTGCAAAGAATGTCTGCATGTCCTTAAAAAGCGGGAGGGGATGGAACTGTAATAGAAAAGACATTAGCAACTGCAGCCTTAACTTTTCCCAGGCTTTCACTCGGAGGTTGCAATTACATTTAAGAATTAGATTTCAGAACTCAGCAGTACTTCCTGACAACATTTCCCCCTCCTACACAGATTAACTTTCTAAAGTACATTCTTCCCTCTTAAGGCTTTTCTATCCATTAATTGGCAGAGGTTGAGGAGAAAAAAAATATAACTCTTTCCCAGTTTTACTTATGGGGCCTCTAGCACTGATGGTTTCTATCTGTGCACAGCTGCCTCACATCCCCTCCTTTCTAGCATTTGTGGGGGGTGTGGAAATTCAATATAGTAAAGAAGAGAAGGGAAGGTAAACCATCAAGCAGTGTCCCTTGTAAATCTCACTGAGACAAGTGGAAATCTTTGTTGGCTTTTGAAGATACTAAGGAGGGGATAAAAGCCATTGACGAGCTCTCTACCCATGATTTCCTGTTACATCCTGACATGCCTCAAGCACAGGGTCTTTGGTTGCCTCATTATTGATCTATCTCCCCCACACTCCACTCTCTGTGATCCTTGCTCAGGCTGAAAGAACTGAAGAAATGTACCACATCAAGGAGCTACTTGAAGGCATAATAATATGTTATATTCATATATCATTATTTGTTTAGCCATTCTGTAATAGGTAGGAATTCCCTGATTTCCAGAGTCAGTTTCTCTAAACAATTTTTTAAACACAGAGATCACTTTTTCTCTTTGTTTAAACTCATTAGGGTATATGCCTACTCATGATTTCATTGCATCAAAAGATATGCTCAATTTAGTGACATTTTAGACATAGCTCTGAATCTCTTCTTAGATTGTCAAGATCAGTTCACTCCTCCACTAATAGTTGCCAAAATTATTTTATAAATTCAGAAATTTAAAGCTGGAACTCATGTAAGAGATCATCTAATCCAAACCTTGCATTTTAAAAATGAGGAAACCAATTCCAATACCAAGATCACCTAGCTATTAATTACCCTGACATACAACATTCATTCTGCTTTACCATTCTACCTAGATCAAATTATTAAAGGGATGTCTTGTGAGCATTTAGAAAGGAAAGCAATGATCATTAAAAGACAACATGACTTTATCAATTAATGAGCCATGGTGAAATGTTATTATTTTAATAAGTAATTAAAATATTTACAACAGAATACTGTAGCTATCATGTAATTACATAATAAGAAGCTCTCCCTCTTAAAGAGATCCTAAAATGCAATAAGGGCCCATGTACAGTGTAGTAGTATAGTATAGTACATATAGATAATAAAGAATTCAGGTGTAATATAGATTCACTATAGTTGGTGTTCAGTACTGAGATAACTCAACACCAGGCAGGGTCAACAGAAACCCCAGCATAGTGTATCGAAATCAGTAGCACTAAAGGCAAGCAGACTTCGTGCTTTTGGGAGCTATCTCACCAGTTCAGTAACCCTGACCCTGAATGAGCTTTTCCTTAGCTCTTTTTTTCCTTAAGGATCTCTCTGATCATATCTATAATTTTAGGCCTTAAACTTTAAGGAATAATCCAGATTCATATACCTTCTTTCTCCCACTGGTTCTAATACCTCTCCTTTACCCCAGCTTCCACCAAAATAGGGAAAAATCTCTTATCTCCTTAAGAAACAAAAGAATTTCTTTATCTCCCAGGTCTCCCAGTGCACTGAAAATGAATGAATTCAATTATGCTAGCAGTCAGCATTATCATCTGACAACTGGGATAGTATAGATTGAAAGTTTAACCAGGAAACACAAGTTTAAAAATTACTACTTTGGTCTAGTAGTCTAAAATGGACAATTACTTGTTTTACCTTTTCTCTAACCAGACAAAAGGGAACTAAGAAAATAAACTGTTAAATGGGAAATAGGCAACTTTGGGTTAAACTTCTTTTGAAAGAAGAAAAGGAAAACAAAGAGTTCTAACCTTCTCAGAAGGCTGACCTAAGATCCTTTTTGTGTCTTTCCAGTTCACCAGATTCTAGCTGGCACTGCCTAGTCACTTTGGTTCTTAATCTCCAAAATCCCGAAGAGTCTCACTGGGGCAGATGGGTGGCAGTGGAGGATTGTTCTGATTCACCATCAGCTCCTCTCCCTTACTTGTTGGACAAGATGAATTTCAATGTTTTGTCTCTCCCCCAGCATCCTCCTTCCCTTTGCATTTGTAATTTTAGAAATTATATGATAAACATCTTTTTAAACAAAACATGTTATATGTGTGGGAGAGCTGTAATTAGTGGTGGGTATTCCTTTCACGTCTGGATTGGACTAAATGGTCTCTGAGGTCCCTTAAGACCTTTTTTTGTCTCTCATATTTTATTTTTTTTTCCTCAGTTGCAAATAAATATTTTAACATTCATTACTGAAAGTTTTGAATTCTGCATTCTTTCCTTGAGAAGGCAAACAATTTGATATCGACCATAAATGTGAAGTAATATAAAACATATCAACCATATTGCAAAAGAAAATATAGGCAAAAGCAAGAAAGAGAAGAAGAAAGGAAGGAAGGAATGAAGGAAGAAAGAGAAAGGAAGGAAGAATGAGAAAGGAAGGAAGGAAGAAAGGAAGACAAAAATATGCTTCTCTCTGCATTCAGACTCATTCAGTTCTTTCTCTGCAAGTAGATAGTATTTTTTAATATGTCTTTCAGGATTGTCTTAGATCATTGCATTGATTAGAATAGCCAAGTCATTCACAGTTGATCATTGCACAGTGTTGTTACTACTGTGCACAGTGTTCTCCTTGTTCTGGTCATTTTACTTTGCATCAGTTCAAATATATCATCCCAGAGTTTTTCTGAAACTATCCTGCTTATCATTCCTTATAACTCAACAGTATTCCATCAATATAATATATGACAACTTGCTTAACCATTCCTCAACTAAAGGGCTAATAATCTAATCTGATAGCTATAAGGTGGTACCTCAGAGTTGTTTTGATTTGCAGTTCTCCAATCAATAGTAATTTAGAGCATTTTTCATATGACTATAGTTTTGATTTCTTCTTCTGAAAACTGCCTGTTCATATAATTTTACCATTTATCGATTGGTAAATGACTCATATTTTTATAAATCCAACTCAGTTATATATATTTGAGAAAAGAAGGGATTCACAGAAAAGCTTTAAGTAAAATTTGTTCTCAGTTTTGTGCTTTCCTTCTAATCTTGGCTGCATTGGTTTTCTTTGTGCAAAACCTTTCTAATTTAATGTAATCAAAATTATCCACTTTACATCCTGAAATACTCTCTAGCTCTTTTCTTCTCAGACATTCTTCCCTTATCCATAAATCTGACAGGTAAGATATTTCATGTGCTCCAAATTTGATTATATTAGCCTTCGTGCCTAAGTCATGTACACATTTTTACATTATTTTGGTATACAGTGTGAGATGTTGGTCTATGCCTAGTTTCTGCTCAAATTATTTTTCTCAGATAGTATTATTTAAGTATTCTATTTCTTCTTGTTTTAATCTGGGCAATTTAATCTCTCCTTTAATTTTGAGGGTTTCCTATTTGATGTTTAACTGGGAATTTTATTTTTTTCTTTTTGTAGTTTTTTTTTTTTTGTTTGTATGCCCAATTCATCAATCCATTCTTTCTCTTTTATAGATATACAAAGTTAGAGATGTAAATTTTCCCCTAAGCACTGCTCTGTCTGCATCTCACAAATTTTGGTGTGTTGTCATTATTATTCACTTTAATGAAATTATTGGTGGCTTCTATGATTTGTCCTTGTACCACCTTATTTTAGGATTAGATCATTTAGTTTACAATTAATTTTTAATCTATTTTCCTGTGGCCCTTTATTGAATATGATTTTATTGTGTTATGGTCTGAAAAGAATACATTTAATATTTCTGCTTTTCTTCATTTGCATGTGAAGTTCTTATGCTCAAATACATGGTCAATTTTTATGAAGTTGTCCTGTACAACTGATATATGGTATATTCCTTCCTATTCTCATTTATTTTTTTCTACAAGTCTATCATATCTAACTTTTTAAAATAATTCTATTCATTTCCCTCTTTCTCATTTATTATTTGGGTTAGAATTTTCTGGTTCTGAGAAGAGGAAAGTTGAAGTCCCCTACTAATATAATTTTATTATCAATTTCTTCCTATAATTCATTTAACTTTTCCTTTAAGAATTTGGATGCCATGCTACTTGGTGCATGCATTTTAATATTGATATTACTACTTTATCTATGGTAACTTTTAGCAAGATATAGTTTTCTTGCTTATATCTTTCAGTCGGGTCTTTTTTGTTTTGTTTTGTCTGAGATCATTACTGCTATCCTTGCTTTTGATTATTATTTTTTTCTCCATTCTCTTAGTTTCACTGTGCATGTGTCTCTCTGTTTCAAATGTTTTTCTTGGAAAAAAAAATTGTTTTTAATCCATTTCACTATCCTTTTTCCATTTTATGGGTGATTTCATTCCATTCATGTTAGGATTACTAGCTATATTTCCCTCTCTCCATTCTTCTGTATCTTTTTCTCTACCTCCACCTCTTTCTCTCCCTTCAAAAGTCTGTTCTCCTGCTCACTACTGCCTCCCTTAATCTGCCCTCTCTTAACAACACCCCTCCTCTCTTCTCTCCTGCCCCTCCAACTTGCCTGTAGGGTATGCTAGATTTCTATACCCAAAGGAGTATTAACTTATTCCCTTTTTGGTACAGTTCCAATTAGAGTAAGGTTCAAGCATTGCCTGCTACACCACATCTGTCATTTTCTCCCCCACTATAAAAGCTCTTCCTTTGATTCTTCTTTTATGTGAGATAATATTTTCCATTCTTCCTCCCACTTTTCCTACACACACCTCTTTCTCACCACTTAATTAAAAAAATACATTCCATCCTACTCAACTCCTACTTTGTACCCTCTGTTGATGTAGGCTCCTTCTACCTGTACTAATAATGACACAGATCTTAGTAGTTACAAGTATCATCTTCCTATATAAGAGTGTAAATTGTTTAAGTTTAGTGAATCCCTTAGGTTTCTCTTTCCTATTTACCTTTTCATGGTACTGAGTCTTGTATTTATTTGAAAGTCAAATTTTCTCTTTAGCTTTGGTCTTTTCTTCAGGAATTCTTTAAAGTTTTCTATTTCATCAAGTGCCTGCTTTTTCCCCCCAGAAGGAGTATACTCAGTTTTCCTGTGTAGGTGAATTTTGGCTCTAATCCTGATTTCTTTTCTATCTAGAATATCATATTCTCTCATCTATAATATTGTAGCTGTTAAATCTTGTGTGAACCTGCCTGTGTCTCCATGGAATATGATTTTTTTCTTTCTTTCTGGCTGCTTGCAGTATTTTCTTGTTCATCTGGGAGATCTGGAATTTGTCTATAATACTCTTGGGAGTTTTCATTTTTCAATCTCTTTTAAGAGTTGATGGAGATTCTGGCAATTTTATTTTATGCCATGAGTCTAGGATATTGGAGCCGTTTTCCTTGCTAATTTTTTGAAATATCATATGTAGGCTCTTTTTTAAAATGACTTTAAGAGGATAATAATGCTTAAATTATCTTTTCTTGATCTGTTTTCCAGGTCCATTGATTTTCTAATGTGATATTTCACATTTTCTTCAGTGTTTATTCTTTTGATTTAATCTTATTGTTTATGGATGTCTTGTGGAGTCATTGACTTCTACTTGCACAGTTCTAATTTTTTGGAGTTATTTTCTTCAGGGAGCTTTTGTATCTCTTTTTTCATTTAGTCAATTTTGCTTTTTAAGGAGTTATTTTCTTCTTTGAATGTTTCTGGCTTCTTTAAAATTTGGTTAATTCTGTTTTAAGGTACTTTTTTCTTCAGTATTTTGGTGCCTTTTTTTAACCAGCCTTTTGACTCAATTATCATAATTTTCTTGTATCCCTTTCTTTTTTCCCCCAAATTTGTCCTCTACCTCTCCTATTCTGTTTTTAAAATCCCTTTTAGGTTCTTTCAGGAATTATTTTGAGTTTGTGACCAATTCACATTTTTCCTTTAAGCTTTGCTTGTATCTGTTGTGACATCATTGTCATCTTCTTTTGAATTTGTGACTTGGTCTTCCCACTCACTCTAGTAATTTTTTTTTTTATGGTCAGGCTCCTTTTATTTTTTTTTAATTTGTTCATTTTTCAGCCTATTTGTTGACCTTTAACTTTACATTAAATACAGACTGTCCTTCAGGGAGAGACTAGGCACTGTCTCAAATTTCAGAATGTTTTTTGTCTGCTCCAAGAGTTATTTCTGGGCATCTATAAGTTTTTAGTTCTTCCAGACTGATATGATCAAAGGAGAGGTGTAGTCACTACTCTCTTAGCCTATGTCTTTACCCAGGAAGGGACCTGTTAATCCTGTATCCACATATGGTAGTGCCCCTCTTGGCCCTGGAACTGTGAACAGTCTCCTGCTCTCCTGCACCTGCAAACACCAGTTTTCCTTTCTGCCTTGAAACTGAGACCAGGGCCCCTGCACCCTTATCAGTGACAACATGAATTCTTCTTTGATCTGGAACTATGCCCAAGAACTGTGTATGGACAGTGCAGCAGAGTCCTGAACCCAGTACTAGCAAAGGGTCCTCTGTAATCTCTTATCATTTATCTATCCCATTACTATCTGTGGTCTGAGAGCTCCTGAAGCTACTGCTACTGCAGCCACCTACAAGGTCTGCTTCTGGCATTGCTACATTTGAGGCCCAACCACCACTCTGGTGTCACAGACCTTTCTTGCTGATCTCCTAAGTTGTCTTGGGAAAGAAAATCATCTTACCCCTACCTTTTGTTGACTCTGTCATTCCAGAATCCAATTTGAGGCATTATTTTAAAGTTGTTTGGAAAGGAATTTGGAAGAGTTCAAATGAGTTCCAGCTTCTACTCCACCATTTTGCCTCTGCCTTCCTTCAGACTTTCAAAGTCTATGATTCTGTAAAATTATCTTAATGGTGTGTTTAACACAATGGATTAGAACCTTATGCTTATGAAACATAAGACATGAGGTCAAATACAGCATCATACACTTACTTACCAGTTATGTGACTGGGTAATTCACATTATCTCTATCTGTATCAATTTTCCCATCTGTAAAATGAGAATATAATAGTGTCTGCCTCCTAGATGGTTGGAATAGAATGAGTTAATGTTTGTAAACTGCTTTGCAAACTTTAAAGCCTTGTGTAAAGGCTGGTTGTTGTTATTGATGTTGGTGAAGATGCCCCACACTCAGATTCAATTATAATATAAGCTCGTAACCTTTTCAGAAGTATTGCATAATAACAGCTGCTCGAGCTCTAGTCTTACAAATTGACATAATCCCAATCAGCTACCAGGACCTCAGTAAGAGAGCAAGGGCCTATGGATAGAACAGCTTACTCTGTCATTATGACCAACCAAACCACACGTATATCCTGCTGGTGCTGGGTAAACATCATCAATACCTATGAAGTCAAGTTCAGTTGAAATTTGAAAGCTTAAATCAAGGAGGCTGTATTTGAGAAGGAAGTGAGACTGGCATCCATCTTAATAAAGCAAATTTCTATACAGTTTAGAAAATATGTGTAGGAATGTATGCGAAGAAGGCGTATGAATAGTAAAACAGAAAAATGAAGCTGAACAGGTTTAATAGAGCTAGTATGACTCAATTCCTTCGCATGCAAAAATAAGGATGGGAGATCATACAACCAAACTGACCTGAGAAGATAATGTTATGTAGAAAGCTCAATTACATGTAGGTCCCCTAATTAATGTTGTTCTTGTTATGTAATTAGAATTCCAGGTGGATTATATAACCTTACATATGTGCATGAGCTGTTTTCCTGATTCTTTAGAGAATATAAATTTGCAGTTATCTATCATGGCCCTGGTCAAGTTTGATTTTATTCCCCAGTGAAGGAATAATAAGCATCTCAGATGTGTCTGGGTAGGAAAACATATGATTTTAGAAATTACCTCTCTAACATTTGTGGGTTCAAGTAAATTTAAAGTTTATTTCTCAGAACTGGCTGATCTCTCTCTCTCCCCTCCCTCTGTCTCTTTCTTCTTCTCTCTCTCTCTCTCCCTCTCTTTCTCTCACTCTCTTTCACACACACATAATGCTCAACACACAACATTGAACATATTTAGAAGCTCAAAGAATTATAAAAATTCAGATACTGTAGGTCTTTCCCTCATCTGCTTTTCATTCCTTCATGCAACAGGATGAATTTGACAGAATGTTTAAAATATTAGAAACAGTCTCCAAAAGGACTAATGATCCCTGAAATAAACTTAGTGGCACGAGGCTCCAACACCTTCCTGAAAAGACTCTCCAGGCTCACAGCACTCCTTTTAAGGGGCTGTCAGTTTCCCATGTGTGTGTCATCAGTTTCCTGAAGGCTGGAGGACATTCTCAAAATTAGAAAGTTATGCTGCCTCCTTTTGGTCTTATTTATACCCTGGCTAATTCATATTTTTGTTTGGTTGATTTTGTTATTAATAAGAAACATAAGCCTCCACATATCTTTTCTGCATTCTTGCAACTCTATCCTGCTTTTTTTTTTACCTTGGACTTAAGGACATCTTTGGGATTTATGGTATCAGCCTTTGGTTGAATCATTTAGTGGGAACCAAAATATTAAAAGTATATTTTTATGAGGAAAATCATCTGTAGCAAAGGAATATCTCTGAAGCAAGCACACTTTTCTGGGATAGCATTTGATAAACTGAAGTTTTAGGAACTCAAAGACAAACCTCAAGATCTTAAAAATCTGCCTTTTGCCAAAGTGGGCAGTCATAAATCTTGGTCCTGCTGGGTTTTACTTGTGACAAGCCAATACTGGCTGAGGCTGGGATCTGTCAGATTTACTCCCAGCACCTCCATCTGGGCTCTTGAGACAACCCTTAGGTCTTATTCCTCCTAAGAAAATTCATGTGTGCATGAATGGATAGGTAGGCATATTGAAATTGGTGGGATTCTGTTTTAAATTTTAATCTTGTCTCTAAAGCTTTAATCCTTCACCATCATAATGAATAAAGTCTAAATTTCTTAACTTGGCATAATGAAACTTTTTGGAAAATTTGTGCTTTTTAGTTTAGTGCCTTTCAAAGTCTATCTTTTCAACTTGATCTAATTTTCGCTATTCTCAAATCGAACTCACTGTAAAGAAATGCTAAGTTCCAGTTATAAGGTCTGTGAATGCCAGATGCCAGGATAATTAGTTTGGATGACGGGAAGCATAAATATTTGCTTGTATAGGCCAGAGACATAATCAGAAGTATGCTTTAGGAAGATTAATCTTATGGTAGTATAGTTAATGGGTTAAAGAGTAGAAACACTGGGAGCAACAACATTAATGAACAATGTTTTCAGTAGCTTTCCTGACTAATCTATTTCTCTTAAGAACCTAAACTAGGTTCCCAGGGTCAAACTAAAAGGAAGGTGGGAGATATAAGTATTGATTGGTGTGAGAAATGATGTGGAATTTTCCATCACCAAGCAAACTGAAACTTTTTATAGCTTACAATTTTAACTGCTTAAGGCTCAAAGTAAGGATGAGTGACAGAATTTGAACTCAAATTTTTCTGATCATAAGCCCAGGACTCTAGTCTTCAGAAGGAGATATAATTAAAAATCCATTACAGTTTAAAATTTTAAGTCATTATTTATTCACATTTTAATGCCATTATGTCAAGTTTTTTTTTTTTTTAAAGAATCTTTATATAAAATTCCTAGTAAGCTAACTTTTTTTTTCCTTTTTCAGCCATAGTTGAAGAATGGATTGTTCTGGTTAATTATGACTAAGTTAATTAAGTTAGCCTGTAAAATAAATGGATTGAAATTTTTTATGAAAATATACAGTAAAATTTCTTTAACTCTCAAACCAGGTCAAACAAAATTTGCTTTGGTGAAATATGTTTTTGTACTTTGGAAAATTTAAGTAGCTGCAGAAGCATAATTTATGGAAACATCTCCATTATCTCAAATCCCTAAAAGTTAAGTGACGGTTAACTCTTCAAGTGTCAAATATTTATTACTTTAATGAAACTTAATGGAAGTAGTTCTAAAAGATATTATGTCTTCCTGTCTTAGAGCATAGTCAACAGTATTTCATCTTTTCTTAACAACTCAAGCACCATAATAGTATCATTTTATCTGCTGAAGAGGATGCTATCAGTAGTTCCTTCAATAGCCATTGAGGTACATAATTAGTCAATAATAAACATTTTCTTAAAGAACATTCTATATGCCAAGTACTATGTTAAGTACAGAGAATACAGAAAGAAGCAAAGACAGTCCCTGTACTCAAGGAACTTACAATTTAATAGGAGAGATGACAAGCAAACAAATGTATTCAAATAATGGGATAAAAAAATACAGAATAAATAGGAAATAATTAAAAGAAGAAAGGTGTTATAATTGAGAGGGATTGAGAAAGGCCTTCTATAAGAAATGAAACTTCAATTGGACTTAAAGGAGCCTAGGGAAGCCAGTAGAAGGAGATAAAGAGGGAGAATATTCCAGGCATGAGGGACAGCCAGAGAAAGTACCTGGAGTCAAGAGATGGACTGTCTTATTTAAGGAGGTTAGTGTCACTGGATCAAAGAGTACATGATGTAGAGTAAGGTGAAGAAGACTGGAAAGGTAGGAAGGAGCTAGTTATGAAGGGCTTTGAATGCCAAATAGATTTTGTATTTAATTCTGGAGGTGATAAGTATAATGTTGAGAGTTGCTTGATTATGCCTCCCACAATCTTCTTGTAGGAAAACTCACACCTTTTGTTTATTTCTAATGAGGCACTGAGTCATATGAGGGTCATGCCCTCTAGCTCTGAATACTATGTGTGTGTGTGTGTGTGTGTGTGTGTGTGTGTGTATACTGAGGTGAGGTTTTGTTTTGGGGCTTACTCTTTGGAGGAAGGTTTGTGTGCCAGATGAGACTCTGGGTCGCTGTTAAGGAGCCCCCCAGCTTTGAAAACCCAGATGTTGGTGTTGGTAACTATGCATGTATATAATGGCCAGACAGTTGGATCTGTCTGTTGATCTGTGATGTATGTATTATGGTTAGACAGTTAGAAACCATATCTGTTGGTTTTCATTTCTTTGCTTCTATTTTTTCTGTTGGTATATGTGATTAAAGAAGATTGTTTATTCCTCAAAAGTTGCTTTCTTTTTACAAAAGCAGATGTGAGAACCTGTGCTAGCAGGCTATGTAGGTATTTGCTGCTACAATAGGGAGTCACTAAATTTTTTGGACAGGGAGGCTGACATACTCAGACTTGCTCTTCTAAAAAAAATCACCTTGCTAGCTGAATGGAGGATGGATTGGAGTGGGGAGAGACTTGAGAAAGGCAGACTCATCAATAGACTCTTATAATAGCAGATGGATATGGTCAGTTCAAATTTTTTTAAAGGATTTCGGAATTTTTAGGCTTTAGAATATGTAGGGAAAGATTGACGATTAGAGAAAGATAATAGTGAGGTGCAACTTACTAGAGAAAGTGGGCAGTGATATGATCAACAGTACATGTAGAGTGATTTGAGAAGGTCCACTTCTTTAACTGAGACCAGAAGGAAGGAAGAGATAGTAGGTGGGTATGTCTGAGTTATATGAAATGAGGAAGAGGAAACAAGAGTGAGCTCTAAGTGAATGTCCTTTTTTATTTTTTATTTTTCCCAATGAAGTATGAGGGAAGATGTCATGACAGGCTGTTGTAGGAGAGTGAAGTGGGAGGCCACAGTGGGATGAGGGATGGGAAGTTTAAATTAGTTTTTGGATAGTGGGATAACAAGCTAATTAGGGAGTAATAAAAAGATTGCTTTACTGCAGTGAGGGCCCAGTAGAGATTATATAACAAATTTCTAGTTGTCTTAATCAATAACATTTCATGATTTCCTTCAACTCCATTCAGTAGTATGTTGAATATGAATAAGCAAATTGGATAGTGGAATAAATCCAAAGCTGGACGTTGGCAAATCACACTCAATGATAAGCAAAAACACAGTTATCCCTTTCACTGGTCCAGATTACTATCTATCCACAACTTGTGCTGTACGATTCTTGTCCATATCCATCTATTAATCCCACCTGACATGTTACAGATTCTGAGCAAGAAAAGAATCCAGCAGTTCAGAATGACTATTATTATGTTCTCTGAGTATTCATAGTACAATCCCCTGCAGGTATTAGGCAATCAAGAAATTTCAGCTGATTAACAAGTTGTCCTGTGTTTTCTATTTTCTCTATGAGAAATTCAGCATTGATTTGAACTAAAATCAGCTGATGCATTTAATAGACTACTATATCTCAGCCTTTCCTTACTGTTCAATATTATGTGACAAGGAGCAACATATCAGATCAAAAATTAAAACAAATGGTTGTTGCTGGTATTTTAGCTACATGGTTTCGATGTGGCTTATGATTATTTAAGTTGCAACAAACTTAGTCAAGGAAAATGATACATTTTGTCCAGGGTGTACAGACATAGCAATTTCAGTTCTTAGAAGGCAGCCAAAAACTTGGGGACAATCCAGAAAAGTCTTTGTGCCACCATGCATATTCCTCCTAGGAGAACCCTGTGAAATTCTATTTATTCTTCTCTTAATCACAATTTTAGCACGCATAGGGGTCTGCTTTTCTTAACTCACAAAGTTATATTAGAAGGCAGGGTTTAGACATGAGTATACTAGAGCCAAGAAATGCTGGCATGAATGTAAAGACAAAGAAACTCTTTACTAAAAAAAAATAAGACAAGAAATTTTAAGAGGAATGGAAGTATAGGACCATCCAGGGTTGGTGAAAACAGCCAAACACAGCTTCCTGTTGTAGCCTAGTACAATAAATAATTATCAGCATGACCTTGTGTCATTTAGGGGAAAAAAGGTTATATTATATCCTGCACCTGAATTTTAAGAAATAACACTACAACTAAATGTATGTGTGTGTGTGTGTGTATATATACGTATATATGTGTATATATGTATATATGTGTGTGTATGTGTACATATATATGTGTGTGTATGCATATATATACATATATATTTGTTAGAAAACTTTTGTTTTCTAATCTCTGTTTATTTACTTCCTGTATGGCCTTGGTCAGGTAATTTTGGGATCTTTCGGCCTCAGTTTCTTCATTTTGTTTAATGAGAGGTTTAGTGTAGATAATCTCTAAGGTCTCTTTCAGTTCAAATTCTATGAGCCTAAGAATTCAGGGAGGTGTGTAATGTATTTTAGGAAAAATATGTTTGTCTATAATATTTAAAATTTCAAAAAACAATGTTGATGTTAAAGAATTTAAATTTCATTTGCCCAGATAATTCAGTGTATATGGGATACCTTTTTCCTAAAAGATGCAGAGTGAATGAGACACAGTTTCACCAATGTGTCCGTCTCCCACCTTTGATTTGTCAGGCACATTTCCCCCATATCAGGATTGCTGGTTGGTTGCTAGCTCTGCTGTGTGACTCCTTATGTCATGGGTGTTGATGGGACATAATAAACAGGTGGTCATGATTAGTTCTTGGGCTTGGACTACAGACTTTATATATGGAAGAATGATGCTCTTCTGGGTGGCAAGCAGCCACTGGCACATATGGCCAGTCTTTCTTTTCCTGAATGTATTTATTCCCGGCTAACATGGTTAATTCTGCCTTAATGCTTTGGAATAAATCTGCATTGTAATGTGTGGAATTTTATTATGTGAGTGAGAGCACAGCATGGCGCCTAACGTGACCCTTTGGTCTACTGTGCACATCAATGCTGATAATCCAATTTCCTGGAAGAAACAGCAGGGTAGACTTTGGGGACCTTCATATTATCATGGAACACAGAAAATGTGATGGCAAAAGTATCTAGTAATCTCATCCTGAGCTGTTCAAATAAGGAAACACACAATATATGAGAGGCCTTTTACCAACAGTGTAGATAAGGTGTATGTATCTCTGTAAGATGACCATCCTACGGATTGTAAATGATAAAAACAATAGAAATAATAATGATGATGATGATGATGATGATAGCCAAACTGTTTTTAGTTATCTTAAGATTTCCAAAACACTTTATGATTTTTGTCATAAAACATATTCCATCCTTCTAGGGGAAAAATGAAATGACTAGTTTAATAGCAACAGAAGAAAAAAAATAATTCAGCTTTCTAATGGTAGGAACTTTGGACATAATTTATATTTATAGAGTTTATATTTGCATTTATAGAGTTACACATTCTGAACTCCAAAAGTCCCTTCCAGTGGTCTTTAATTCTGTGATACTTAAATCCAAAAGAAAAAAGAAAAAAGTCAAATGGCAAGACAAGAAATTGAGTTCAGGATTGTATTTGGAAGAAATAGCTTCCAGGTTATGTCACAAGGTTATACTGAGTCAGCCAAATCTCCTCCCCAGAGGTTGGCAAGCTTTAAGAATCAGTACGTTATGGTTTGCTCTAATTTAAAGTTGGGTGTGCCAGTAAAGTATCTTGATCCTTATAAGGCCTTTTTCTAAATATTTAAGTTATGGGTACATATAAAATTAATAAGGTTGTTTTAATATTGGAGAAATATCATTTGAAGTTATTTATAAAAATATAGATTTCACCACTTTCCTGGGATGGTTGCCCCTTGTTTTTCTTTGCCAAATTGTCTAATTTCCATTACTGACTGGAAACCTCAGATAGGTCTCTAAGTAAACAATTGTTAAAATAGTCCAAGTTGAAGTACTCCTGCTAGCTAGTCACTTCTGAATCAGTTGCTCAAGTCCCAGAATTTTGTGGCTTACCAAGGTGATGGGGAGCCTAAGACTTCACTTGAACAGAGAGAGTTGAGTGTGGTCTTACTTTCCATAGACAGGTTAGTGTATAGACAGACTCTGTGATCTGGGTCAAAATATAATCTTTCTCTGGGTCTTGATTTCCTCATTTGTCAAATAGAGCAATATATTTTACTTCACAGGGGTATTAGAAAGATGAAGTGACGTCACAAATAGGAAAGCATTGTGGAAACTATAAATATTATGGAGTGAAAAAGTATTCTAATAATGATGTGGCTTAGTAGGAAGTGCACCAGATTTGGCATCAAAGGTTCAAATTCCAAATCTTCTTATTATCTTTGTGATCTTAGGAACACTTAACCCTTCCTGGGCCTCAGTTTCCTTATATGTAAAGTGTGCTTATTGGACTAGATGATCTATAACCTTAGGGCTTACTACATGAGTGAAAATAACTCCAGCCCAGCATGGGAATCTAAATGCTAAAAGTACTACAAATCTAATTAGTTGAGTTAAATTTCATAGGCTATGACATCCAAGAGAGTCAGAATAGAGGCCTCCTAAGATCTTTGCTGTTGTTGAGTTGTTTCAGTCATATTCAACTCTTTGTGACTCCTTTTAATGTTTTCTTGGCAAAGATAGTGGAGCGGTCTTCCTGACTTCATGCCCAGCACTCTGTCCCTGCGCCATCAGGCTGCCACAGTATCTCTTGTTAACATTGAATTCTTCATAGAAATGCGGTTACTCACAATTCTGAACTGACTTAAGAAGCTGCTGCTTGTAATTTTCAGTAACTGTTCTGGAATATAATGACACATTCTAATAACTTCCAGGTTCTAATTGAATTCTGGACTACTATTTTGCTTTACTTTTTGCAATTTTAGTGCTTTTTATATAGTTGGTATGTAATATGTGTCTCATACCTGATAGGGTTACATAATCAGTTCCAAATCTCATAGGTGGCCATGCTCTCAAAGGTCAGATAACTACTCTTCCTCCTCGAGTTCTAGGTGAGGTTTGACCAGTGCACTCTCTATTAATAACCAACTGGTGTTGATTAGCTTTTAAGGGGAAAGACATATCTATTCAACAAATATAATAAACAGTTGTTACAGAAATATTCCCCTGAACACAAAGTTTTTAGGAAGAGTGGGATCAAACCTAGAAGATCTGAAGGTTAATGGAAGGTCTTTTCTGCTAAAGGCAGAGTTTGCACAGAGTTCCCTTAAACTAGAACTTTCTTCAGAGCTCCTAGTTTTGGTGTCTGACGCTACCTTTCCAGGGTAGGTATAGCTTATCTTCTCTCTCAGCTCCCGATGCAGCTCCTTATGCAGACACTAACAGCAGAGATTGCGGTGTTTGTCTCTATCAGCCTTGATGGGAGCACCAGGTCTTCCCTTTCAAAATTCACAAAGTTGTCACCTGGTGAGTGGGGAAGAGGGAAGTGAGAAACCTGAGTTTCTCCCCATCCTCCAAAGGGAAATATCTTCTCAGTCATCAGTCACCAAATTGACCCTCATTGCTCATTTGACTTGTTTCTAGAATGTGTGATTCTACACTGTCTTTCTGTGTCATGCATGAGCCCAGAATTTTGTTGAATTGTTCCATCCAATCATGAGACATTTCTTGTCCACATAATTTATATTAACTGGATCACACCACATTAATATTTTGATGACTAATTCATTCAGAAACCTCAACCCTTACATATATGTGTTGAAATAAACAGAAAGTTGCCTTTGTTATGAAAATATTCAGGTCAGTTCATTCAGCATATATTAAGCCTCTACTGTGTGCAAAACATTGGGCATACAGAGACAAAATTGAAAAAACATAACAAAACCTAATTCCTTTAAGTAGCTACTGTTTTATTGTTTACACGTAACAAATAAGATAAGGAAGTACAGTTATCTACATCATTATTTTCCACGTCATGAACATTAGGGAGCACCACACCATTGCAATCTTGAAAATCCATGTAAAATTTTTGGGTCCTCCCTTTGTACCAGAGAAGATATTTGAATTTTTTTCTTTTTCTTTTATGGGGTGTTTATAGTATGTTATTATGAAATTTGGGTTGATATTGTATAATACTATACATGTATTTTATCTATTTCTGAGTTTCTAAACTTTATCTGTGTTGTCTGTGGCTTCTGAAAACCTCTCCCAAAATTCCCATTTAATTTCTTATGCTCACCCATAACTTATCAAAACTGCAATGAGGAAAGTCATGAGGCCGAAAGAATAACTGTACAAAATAATTTGAAGGGGGAGAGAACATGAAAAATTAAGGGAAAAATTAGGTTTTACATGGGGGGGGAGGGTAGAGCCTAAGCAGAGCCTGGAAGCTAAAGATTCTAAGAGGTCAGAGGAAGGAGGAGTATCCATTCTAGGAATGATGTGCCATCTTTGTAAAGGCAGGAGATTGAATGCAAAAGACAGAAAACATAGGAAACTGGACGTTTTGGATGGGTGTAGAATGTTTGAAGAGGAGCAATAGGAAGTAAGTTTCGAAATGTAGGTGGAGCCCAGTTATTTAGAGCTGTTTAGAGCCAGGCCACAGAGTTTGCATTTTCATCTGAGTCACAATAGAGAAGCAGTGGAGATTTTTGTTCACTTGTTTATGGGTGTAACATGATCAGTCCTGAGGTTTGTGAGGATTATCTTGGCAGTTAAATGAAATATGGGTTGAAGAGGTAAGGAATCCTGAAAACAGGAAAGCCAAATCAATGGTTACTTCATTAGCTGAATGAAGAGTGATGACAATATACATTAGGGTGGTGGTTGTGCGAGTGAAAATGAGGACCTGGATGTGAGAGATGTGATAGAGGTGAAATACAAACCTGATGGATGAAGGGAAGAATCAGGAAAAAAAATAGCATGGAGTTTACGCTTGTCTGAGCACTCTGTGGTAAAGAAGCGCCTTAGTAGTGTTGAAATGTGGGGAAGAATACGCTTAACCTCTAAGTGAGACCATAGTTCTAATTCTAGTAAGGTGGATGGTAAACTGATTAAGGGCAAAGTAGAAGTCCAGTCTTCCTGAGTCAAGTAATAGAGAGTTTAGGGAGGAGGAACCAATTGTATGATTCCATATATATACACATATATATATATGTTTACTTGTATATAGTAGGCACATATGGACAGAAACACATTTACAAAAGGAATATGTGATCATAACCATTACAAAAAGCATATCTGAATATCCACAGATCAGAAAGGCATATGTAAATATACATTTACATAAAAGGCATGTATGGATATACATCCACCTAAAAGCTGTGTCCATCTACACACACATAAAAGGTATCCAAGTGCATGCAATTTGTACATTCACACATGTACAGGAAATATATGCATATGTTGGACAGGCCAGCACATGTCCACATACATACAAGTGTAGGAGACTGAGTTTGTCCATGCATGAGACCTTTTGCCTAATATTCCTAGTTGCTCCTGCTGAGATGGTGCTCAGTGACTAATTCATGAACATTAGTCTTTTCTATACTATTGTCATTCACATTTGTGATTTACTGCAGTCCCTAGAAGAGGAACCATAGCCACACATCAATACTTGTGGCTCTATACCTTCCCTTAGAAAGATGATTAGATCATGTGTTGCTTTTTGTAATAAATTTCATGCTAAATTGGTTTCTTTGCATTTGAATCCCAGAAAAAAAAGATGAGCAAGCCACCTTGTTTGTAGTCATATGTAAGCAAATTCTTCAATTATTATTTTTCCTTACCTCACGTGCCATAATCCTACTTATATTAACTGTACAGTAGCTGCTTAATTTTCATGCAGTTGTGAATCCCCCAAATATGTCTGATCTGGTAAGAGAGAGTTGCACTAAGCATTGCATCAGTAGGGGTTAGTTAACAGTGTTCCACAACCTTGTGGGAATCTTTGATATTGAAATGCTTCATGAACTGTAACTTATAGGTGATGCTGATGTGACAATTTAAGATGTATCAGTCACTGCACATTTATCAATTTCCTGCTAAGTGTCAGGCATTATTGTTAGTCCTGAAAGTACGATGAAAAGAATAAAGCAGTTCTCTCCCTTTAAGAGCTTATGTTTCATCAGAGAATATGACATCTAGTCACAGCCTTTTGTTTTTAATTAGTCTCTGAGGTCCTCACAGATCATGCAATATGGTACCTGGAGAGGGCTTATGATATAACTGAAAAGGTCAAATGACTTGTATTCAAGTCCCATTTCTGAACCTGAGCAGCTACATGATCCAGAGCAAGTCATTTAATTTTTTAGCTTCCATTTTCCCTTTATAAAAATGATACTTTTGTAATTTCCACACATAGTTATTATAAAGACTTCTAAGGCTCATATAAATGGTAATTGTTATTTGACCTCTAATTGATAAATCTTTTCCTTCACTTGGATAATTATGAAATGCTGTTCCACCGTGTCTGTTCAATGTCATCTTCTACCTGCATTTCATAATTCCTGTGCCACCTCCACTGAGAATATCCATTAGAGTTGTGGTTGTTCAGTTGTTTCATTGGTGTCTAACTCTTCGTGACCCTCTTTGAGTTTTTCTTAGCAAAGATGTTGGAGCAGTTTGCCATTTCCTTCTCCAGCTTATTTTACAGGGCTAAGCGACTTGCCTAGGGTTTCACAGCTAGTAAATGTCTGAAGCCAGATTTGAATTCAGGAAGATCAGTTTTCCTGAGTCCAGGTCTGGCATTCTATCCACTGTGCCACCTTGCTGCCTCACTAAGATATTCTTCATTATTCCTTTCATTGTTGTGGTTTGTCCTTCATTCTTGAAGAGGACCATGCCATCAGGAAGGTGATACCTTCACTAGCACATGAATTGGATTTAACTGAGAGAGGACTGAGCAGAATGACCAGTCTCACTTTCTCCTCTGGAGCCATCTGGGTCCAGTGACCAGATATAGATCAAGACAACTGGAGATGGTCCTGGATACAGTGGGAGACCTTGGCCTTTTTAAGCTAAATATTTCCCAGGTCTTAGTTTGACTGAGGCAATACTTATTTAGTGATTAAAGCTTTTTAAAAATTTTTATTGACTAGGTAAAAGAAACCATTCTTTGTCTCATTTCTTACCAAGCTTTAGTCACTAATTCCTTCCATACTGCATTTATGAATAAGTAGTTACTGGTCTTTTCTAACCTTTTGCTCACCCTTCTAATTTCATAGTTGCATGTTGAATTTAACCTTGTCCAAGTTCGGAGTTTGTATGAGGAAGAGGAAAAATTGCTAATTATGTAAGATCTATATTTGTCAAAATTTCCAGATACACTGTACAGTGTACTCTAGCTTTGTAGCTGTCTGGACATAGCATCCCATCTGTCTCTTAATCTTAACCAAGGTCTGGTTTTCCCACTGGGAAACTGTCATCTTAATGCCAGATTTCTCCAAACCCCATCATCTTGAATCAGAGTATATTAACTTAGACTCTCTTGTCCTAGCACACATTTGACCCCTTCTACCCTCCCATTCTGATTAACTTTTGTTTCTGTTCTGTTTTCAAATGCTTTTTTCACCTATCTTAACATTCTACATAGGTTTAGCCATTCTCATAGGTCATTTGGATTTAATTGAGTAGATATATGTATTTGACCAAGAGAAAAAAATAATGGTCGCGTGCTCTCTCTGTGTGTATGTTTTTAGTAGAGAAATGTGAAGTTTTACTTTCTTCTTCAATATTACTGTCTTGTCTATCAAAGATGAATCATGAATTATTCAGTCATTATGAAGTGCCTACTACGGTTAAAAAAAACAAAACCTTAAAGTGGTACTTTTGGGAAAAGATCATAGTTTTGCAGAATTGTTACCTCCAAAATGAAGAACATTTAACATTATCAAGTTAGGAGACTTGATAATGAGGCTTTATCATATAGCAGTCCCCATTCTAACTGGGTAGACATTGTGAGAAGTGGAGGAGGGATCAAAATCCTGCTCAGTCCTCAATATTTGTACATTTCAGTTTGCTAACTTCAAGCATTCCTGTGATTTTATTAGTAAATTCATGTTCGGTTTCTCAGTGGCAACTGTGCGCATTTGCAGCTATGTGCAATAGAAAAAAAAAAAAAACCATGAGTGCCTGATATCCACAGAGGAGGAAAGCATTCATAAAAGTATTTATGAATCTATTACAGAAAATTCTACAGTAACCTCTTGAGTGTGAGAAAAGGGGTTTTAGAAAAGTGGCAAAGTTTATGGGTAAATAGTGGTCACTACTACTGGTCTCACTAAGCTTCCAGGTGAGTGGAACAGCATGGCCTACCTTGTCCAGACCAGCGCTCCAAAGGAGGCCATGGACTCACCCCAAGGCATGTACTTCAACTACAGAGCTGAAAGAGAGATTAGAGATGGCAGGTTCCCCTTTGTCCTTTGTTACCTTGGGGTTCTTCCGACATGGTGACATTCTATTTGGCATTGGCTCTCTTCTCTCCTATCTCTTATGAATTATTTCTTGGTTACCATATTAGGAAGAACACATATTATCAGAATTAATATTTTGTTATGAAGAATTGTATGCAGTAAAGTATATTTTCAGCAATCTCTGGTGAAATATTACAGTTTTTGAGAATCATGGGAACCTATACCTTTTTTCTCAAAGGTTCAGTGTATCAGCATTCAGGTTTTTAGACTTACACACCATTTTCTAGGAACATTACCCCCATGAAAGGTGAAGATTGACTCTACATATTATCTGCCCAGAGTGCAGAAAGAATAGGTTTAAATTGGCCTAGGGATGGAATGGGGAAAAAACCCAACACTTTGAATTGGTCCATTTTTTGTAACTGGAAAGCTGGTGTAAGCACTCTGACTGATAAAATATGGCCTTCATCCACTTTTAAATTGCTTTTGCTCATTCACTTTCAGAGGTCATAAATCTTTTCCTTCACAAATGGATATGCAACAAATTCCCAGCAATTGAGTCAACCGTAAAATACAAAGTTATGTCCAACTTTACAAGTTGTGATCAAAGAAAAATATTATATAGGAACAAGAGCAGGAATAAATAGGAGCAGCTAGTTGGTATAGTGGATAGAGTGCCTGTCATGGAGTCAGGAAGACTCATCTTCCTGAGTTCAAATCTGAATTCAGATACTTCCTGGCTGCCTGACCCTGTACAAGTCACAAAACCCTGTTTGCCTCAGTTTCTTTATCTGTGAAATTAGCTGGAGGAGAAAATAACAAATAACTCCCCTATTTTTGCCAAGAAAACCCCAAAAGGGGTCATGAAGTGTTGGACACAACTGAATGACAAAAAGCAGGCCTTAATAAGGTGTACCTTTAACACAATTAAAAATATACTCATTGATAAAATTAATTCTAACATGACCTGAGGAGAATCAGGTAAACAAACAATACATAAATTTTGGAAAATGAGAGTTGGAAATTTCTCCCCTCTCTCTAATATGTTGGGCAGATGACGATCTAGTCATTATTTGAACCGCTAGTGATAGGTAAAGGATTACCTTATTAAGCAGACCATTCAATTTGGGGGCAGCTCTTATTGTTAGGGGGAAAAAAAAAACCTTCTATTAATTTGAAACTGATTCCCTGTGCTGTTTTCATAGAAGACAGATTTAGAGCTAGTCCAACACTTTCATTTTAGAAATGGGGAAACTAACTCTCAGGGAGGTTGTGATTTGCTCAAGATCACCCAAGTAGTGAATATCAAGGTAGGATTCCAATTCATATCTTTTGAGCCAGAGCCAGGGGACAAATAGAACAAATCTATACATTCTTCCAAACTCTTCTAATGGCTGTACACCCATTCCTTTGCTTCCCAAATCAAAAACATTCTACTGGACTACCAATTCCCTCTATGTTGTGTGTGTGTGTATGTGTGTGTGTGTGCGCGCATGTGTGTATACACAAAACTGCTACTTTTCCTTAATAATACTCATCATTTTTTAACCTAAGTAGAAAACTTCATATTCACCTCTAGGGTCATTATATAAACTCCTTTCCTTTACATTTAAAGCCCTTGACAACCTTTTTTCAACCTGCCTCTCCACTCATTTTTTTTTCACTTTCCATCATGTACTAGCAAAACTAACATGCTAGCTGTTCCTCACATATGACACCCCATCTTCTCTCTCTGTGTCTTTGGAAAGATTTTCTTCAATGAATCAATTTTCACCTCTACTTCTCATAATCCCCCTTTTTTCTTCAAAAATCAGCTCAAACATCATAGTCTTCATGAGGTCCTTCCTAATTCCTTTAGCTGCTATAAGTATGGATTATTGCATATACTGTCAGATGCCTCTGATGTATTTGTTTTTGTTGAACTTTTCTTTCATCTTCTTTTAAAGTCATTGTCACAAGGAAAATCTAGCAAAGAGATGGATGTCTGAATTTTACTTAAATCATTAATAAATCACAACTCTTCTATGATACCTGTCCTTAATATTTGAAGTTGATGTCAATGTCTGTGCATCTTTTAACTTCTTGATGGAAAAGGAAAACATATATTAGTTCTTTCTGACACTGGGTATATAGAAATATACTGAGAACAACTAGGTTAGTCAGCTACTCCTTGAATCAGAACCACATATTCTTTCATTTCCCCTGGATACGGTAGAAGAACAATTCATTAAATAATAGTCAAGTGGCCTGAAAATATCACTCTACCTCCAAATATACATAAACTGTTCCAAAGATAATTTATCCCTCTGACAGAATCATGCAATTGCTCTACATTTTTAAGTGCCTATTTAAATGAAAAAGAATTTGGTATGATAGTCACAGAAAAAATTGCATTGTAGTGTTTAGGGTAGGAAAACTGTGAAGGCTAATTTTCTAGAGTAGATTATACTCTGTGGTTATCAGATTTTTTTTTTGGTTAAAAAAAAAAAAACATCCACAAACCTTGTAATTAAGTGCACACGTTTATGACAAATTTTCAGGGCTAAGGTGTAGAATGGCAGTCAATACCGAGGTGGTGTCTGAGGAAAAAAGAACCAGAGTTCAGATCTTGCCTCTGACACATACTGACTATGTGACTAGTGAGAAACCCCTGTAGCATCAATGCAATATTCATAGAACCTTCGGCAGCCATGAATATCCCAGTACAATTGTGAATTGCGAAATATCACAGACTCTCCACATGGAAGACAGAACCAAAATATTAATTCAGACATCAGAAAGCCAAATCCATCATAGTAACAAAAGTCTATACATATTAACAATGCAGAGGACAACACCATCCCCAAGCCTTCCCCCTGCTAGGCTTCCCACAAACTAGCTCCTTGAAACAAGTCACAAACAAGTTCTTTCACTCACCCTAGCCAGCTGCCTTCATCCTTCCTACCTTTGACTGCTCTCATGACTGACTTCCTCTCTGCTCAGCTCTAGCTCTGCCTCTTCATGTTCCACCCATTCAGCAAGTTCCTCCCACCCTGGGTTCCATATAACTCAGACTCATGTGACTCAAAAGATTCCATGTAACCCAAGGTGGTCACATAGGTATATTAATGAATATGAAAGATCTCTCCATTTAAATGACCATTACAATTCTTCACTTCCCAGTACCACCAAGTACTCTCTAAGACTATTAATGGAAAATTAGGTACTATCTTTTGTTGGGAGATAAAATTCCTCCCTAGCAGTTTCCTACACTGAAGAAATTAACCTTGTTAACAACAGGGAAAATGATTTGAAGTTGAACATAGAAAAATAAATTAATATGCTTTTCCATAAGTATAAAGCATGGACACTACTTGGAAAACTCTGATGGAATTTCTATGCCTCAAAACTATTCAAGTAGATTCCTATTTTTCCAAAATGATCTAGGAAAATAGTGTTCTAAGAATGAGACTAAAAAAATTTATAGTAGTAAAGATATATTTGTGTATATAATATGTATATATGGATACATGTGCATGCATGTATGTTTATGTGTATATATGTATACATATAGACACACACAAATATGGGGAGAGACAGAGAGAAGCAGAGAGAGATAGCAAGACAGAGACAGAGCGATAGAGACAGAGAGATCTGGAATCTCATTAGAATGATATACTTTATTTTTACTTTGTCATTATAGATAACAATATATCAATATCTTCTCATGTGCAATTCTTGCCCATATCTTTCTGGAAATTCTCCATAAAGAATTTACTAGAGGGCTTTGTATGATTTTAAAAACTCTCTGGGAGTACCAGTGTAGTATCTGCACTTTCCATCTGTTCTCAATCAGTTTTGCTGCAAGACTGGGCCACTGTCTTTTCTGGACATATGTGCCCTTGCGATTATATTTTTGTAATTCACGTTTGCATGATAATTTAAGGTTTGTAAAGCTCTTAAGGTCTGTTTTCTTATTTGAGCCTTCCAACTCTATGAGGTAGGTGCTGCTGTTCTCCTCATTTTTATAGATGAAGCAACTGAAGCTGAAGGTCAAGGGATTTCACAATCCCTCAGTTAACCATTGTGAAAGGTGGCATTCACTTCAACAAGGTCTTGCCTCCCTAGTCAAATACTCTAGACTATACCAACTTGCTTCCTTTTTATGTCATTTTTTGCCCAGATCACCTTTCCAGGGACTAAGAATATGCTGAAACTAATGCAATCACTGATGATTAAGAGATTAAACACATAAGGATCTTACCTCTAAGTCATTGTTGTGATTTCCAGTTTTCATTGTGTAAATTGGGAAAAATTCTAATTAGGATTCAATATAAAAGGAAATATTCCCAGTACTTTTAGCAGGAGACAGGGTTTCGCAGGTGATGTTGAGAACAACAGATGGCTAGGTCTTCTGTGGAAACCTTATAACTCTAATACCCAGAGGTCACTAAAAATGCAGGTGTTATTTTTAAACTAGTGTCTTAGAAGCACAATGAACTTCCCTAAGTCTTCGTTTACTCATTTATAACATAAAGGGCATTGGACTAGATGACCTTTTAACTTCAATGATTCTATCAATGACTAGTAAATAAATAAAAAAAACCCAACATATTTAGCAGTGTGAGTTAATAAAGATGCCCATACGAGTTCAGAGGGCCAGCAGAAATGCCAGGAGGCAGGTCTGACTCTTGTGCCCAAGACCACTTTGCAAACCAAGAAAGGCTGGCTCATACACATTGACTTGGCAGTATTATAATTAATGAATTCTGCTCTGTGTGTATTCTTTGATCCTGCTTCCTCTTCATATTCTCTGCATCCCCTTTATTAGCCGTTCTGTCTGAAAGGGAAGCCAGATTTCTAACAGCATGGCCTCCTGAAAGACCACATCTTTGCTTAACTGGCTAATTCTTTGTGTCATTTGATTGTGGTTATGGCTGTATTTACATTTTTCTGCTGCAAAAGAAATTTCAATTTGATTTGCATTCAGCTTTTGTCTAGATATCTGTCTTGCCCTAAGTTCACCACACCATCATATGTAAGAGTAGACATCAATTAGAGTAACAGATAAAAATGTACTGAAGGCCTTCGTTGCTTCCTCCTAACATGAGGATCCCAGTGGAACACTCATGTCATCTAACTGTTATCCTTCTCCTTGCTATGAGAGCAGCCTGCCTTTTATTCCTATCATACATTTCTCTGGTGACATTTTTTTTTACTTATCTTCTTCGAAGTTCCACTTTGGTTAATTATTTCTACCTACTCATATTCACCATTAACTTTAGTGCTGTTTGAGAGATACTTTCATTTTGGGGGGACAATATTATATCTGAATATATAGAATGTTTTAAGGAAATGTTTCCTCACCCTTGCTTATCCTTAGGTCATGTGACTTATTGAAAGTTTTTTTCTTGTTTCAATGATTTTTAAATTGTTTATGTCATTAATATAATACAGAATTGCAAAATCTCATAAACTTTGGCAGTCTTCCTGATTATTCCAAATCTGAGATGGGAGTAATTCTCTATTTCTAATTATGTTACTAAGGCAATTTATCAAATATATACACACATAGACAAATGCATGTGTTTTATATTTGACCTCAATTTATTGAGGAATTTAGCATGTTTATTTCTTGAAAGTGACAGAATGTGAAAAAGATTTAATAAAAAAATCATTCCATAAAAACTGGATGAATAGTAAGGGATTATTTTTCCTACATGCTTAAATATTTGTATTTCATCTAAATATTTGAAGAGTGTGCTGTCACAGTGTTTTTGCCTCACTTTTACTGTTGTTTTCTTATTTTAGATATCCTGAACCAATTTTGCAATATTTTTTCTTTATTTGAAAAGTCAAATGTGATTTGAACAGCATGTGATTAAAATTAATAGATTGCCTTTTTTCCTGCTGCCTTGCTTTGATTGACAAATTAGTGAAAGGGAAACAAATTCAACAGCTGAAAGAATTTGAAGGATTTGTTTTATATCTTGAAAAATCATGAACAGATAAGTCATTTTTCTCTCCAATATGAACGATTGACAGATGCATTTGTGGTTATCTTTTTACAAGATGTCCTTCATCCACAATTAGTCACTAATCTTATTGAGTTTAGGAGATGAAAAATGGTTTCCTAAAGCAGACCTGCCTAGGGCACTATATTGGCTACCATTTTCTCCTAGTATCGCAAGTGACTGATATCTTCTAATACAAATGTAATCAGCCAATTCTTTTTTTCTCCTTTTTTTCCATTTACAAGATCAAATACAGCAAGTGTTTGTGCTTAGATGAAAACATATTTACAACAAATTTGATTCAACATATTGATTTGTCTTTCAACTATTTGATAACAGCAAATTTGAGTTCATTTCCCATCCCTACCCCACTCAAGCCCTCAGAATGTAGAAAATTCAATTGGCAATGTCCAAGTAATGTTACTTGTTATCCTAATATTGTATTTATCCTCATATATTATCTTATCAATAATACCCCGTAGTCATCCTTTCAAAGCCATGGCCCTTGCTACTACAATAATAATATGTTATTATTCCTAGTAAGAACAAGAAAATAGGATACTAGTAGTGAAAAAAAAAAAACTGCTAGACTTTGATTTTCTGTCATGTGATTAGTTTCAATTTTAATCTTCCTACAGTGACAGACCAACTTAGCATTGACTAAAGCACATGTCAAGCATAAATCAGGCAGAGTTCTTTGAACCCATACAATATGAACAACATCTTTCACCTCAGGCTGTATACTAGGAAACCTGGAGAGATTCTCTGGCAATGGATGTTGCTCTAGATTGTCTGTTCGTTCTTCTACCAGGGAGCTGCTGATTGCTTATCTTTTTAGAAGGTCTAGAGAATACATTATCAGCATACTCTCACACAGATATATCAGAACATGATTTTTTTTTCCTTTTTACCCCAGTGGAGGTGAGGTGGGATAGAGATTAAAATAAATATTCCTTAATTTAAAAAATGCAATTTAGTATAAAAAGATAGATATGTCTATTCTCTGGTTAGTTTTCCTGGGAGAATCATTCCTTAGGGGTATCTTAAGGGTTCCTTCAAGAAAACTAAGTTATCCATTTCTTCTGAAGTAAAACTGACATTTTCTGTGGTTTTCAGCATTAGATGTGGTAAAAAGAAAAAAGGAAAGTTAAGACTAATCTCCTTCCCACTTCTCCCTTAGAAAGATGTGACAGCAGAGTAGTACCTGACTATGTTTTTTCGGGAAGTGACAGAAAACCAATGAAAAAATAAAGTTCTGTTATGCATAATATACAGCAGACTAAAGGTTAATAATTTGCAGGAACCTAGTTTTTGTTTGGCATTTTTTTGCAATAATTTTTCATTTTTTAATCGAAACACCAAAACCTTTACCGTCTATTTTTTTGTTAGGAATGAAGAAACAAACAAAAAAACTAGACACTTTACCAGGGGAAAAGATGTTTTAAACAATTTTGAGGCAAAAGTACCAGATGGTTGCTTTCTGACAGGATATTCTGATATGACAATCACCTGTCTTTTATTATTTGTTAAGTATGTGTCCTATGCCAAGAATCTCTAAGTATGGTGTTGAGCATAAAGGATGTTGTTTCTAATACCACTTACCATTTCAGTCTTTGCAAAAGGATGGTTTTCACTACTGTGTTATTCATTTCTTTCAAAATAAATCTCCTCTTGCGTTTTAAAGGGAAACTGTCATCTAATTTCTTAGGTATTGTATGTTTGTAGAGTTTCCATTCAAAGTTCACTTTGAGTCAGATTCTTCCAGACCTAATTAAATAGCCATACAGTGTGTTGAAAGAGGCATTCCCTGTGATTGATTTGTTTGCAGTGTCCATCCCCTTTTGCAATTGTGTGCTTTCTGTGCATAGAAGAAAAAACAGTAGATTGATTTAATCTGTCTGAGCACTTAACACTCTGTTTTAATAAGTCTTTTTTAGAAATGCCATGGGGAAGAGTATTACCATTTCTTTGCAACTCGTTTCCCAAGAGCAGAACACCTATTGAAGAGGTTTGAATGAGTTTCTTATAAACCATGGAGATGTATAAGATTTCATGACTCTACTATTGGGTCAGAGTCCCAATGTGCCAGAATGATTTATTTGAAAATAACTTTGCACGCCAAGTTATGCTGTTTTGCGAAAAGAAGATAGAATTTGTGAGTGATAATTTCTCCCGTTTATGCTCTCTCAGTTTTTTGGGTTGGAGTGGGTTGCCAATGCCAAATTGATCAGTTGGATTTTTTTCAAATATGGTGAAGTTAGATGTGGCTTTCAATATGCTGTTCTTATTTACTTATCTTTTAATGGAAATTGTATTTCTGTTTGAAAAAATGATCATAAAAGATATTTTGATATTTTAGACTTGTGGAAAGAATTCTAGATTTGGAGTTAAAAATATATGGTTCCAATGATCAGTGTGCTAGAGTTTTTTCTGGTAGACTTGGGACTTCATTGCAATGCAAGGACTTAAAAAATTCCCAATGGTCTTTTAAGGCAAAATGCCTTCCACCTCCAGAGAAAGAACTATGTAATTTAATCACAGAATGTAGCAGATAATATTCTTTTGTGTTACATTTTGGTTTATTATATGATTTCTACCATTCATTTTAATTTTTCTACACAACATGACTATAGTGAAAATGTATTTAATAGGAATGTATGTATAGAACCTATGTAAAATTGTATGCTGTCTTGAGGAAGAAGGAGGGAAGTGGGGGGAGGGAGGGGAAAAATCTAAGTTATATGGTAGTGATTGTAGAACACTGAAAATAAATAAAATTAATTTTTAAAAAAGAATATATGGGTCCACCTCTCTGCCATTAATTGCTGTGTGCTACTGGATAAGTCACTAAACCTCTTTGCATCCCATTGTCCTCACTTATAAAATCAGGGGTTTAAGATTTATGCCCTATAAACTTTCTCTGTATTTTAGAATTCATTTGTGTTTTGTTTCCCTTGTTTGAAAAATTGGATACTTTCTCCTGCTAGAGTATTGCAGTGTAATTATCACAGAAATGATTATAAGAACTCAGGGTAACCCTGTATGACGTGTAAGTATCTCCACATGCATTCATTCCACACATATTTGCTTGCTGTGTGCAAAGGAGTATGCCAGTGTAAAGCTACCAACATACAGTTTCTAGTCAGGACAATAAAATGTACACAAATAATTATAATAGAAGGATCAATTTGTTAAATGCCTAAGGGAGGCACCATCAGAATGGTTTTAGGGTTTCATAAGAGGAGAAGATTTAGTTCTGGGTGAAGTTCTTTGAATTTCAAAGGATGAGTAAGGTTCTAACAGACAAAAAAGATGAATATAACAGGTAGAGGAGAAGGCATTAGTAAAAATATATAACTGAGTTAGTGTAAGGCATGGTTCTGGGCACACTAAGTAGTTCAGATTGACTAGAGGAGAATCACACACATTGGGAATTTGGGGGAAGCCATCCTTTACTTTTATAAATGCAGATATTTCCCTCAGTATAAACTTTGACATGGATGTCCAATAATAACTTCTTTGTAATTTATAATCTTAGTGTCTGGGATATTGAATGCTTAAATGACTTACCACATGGCTAATATGGGTCAGAGCTCATACTTGATCCCACTCTTAATAGCTCAAAATCTAGTCCTCTTATCCTCTGTGTCATGTTTATATTCTTTGGCAAAGTGTATATGGTGGAAATGTTATTAGATAAGACTAGAATGGAAGACCTTGACATGCAGTCTTAGAAGTTTGGACTTGATTCAAAAAAAAATAGGGAAGTTTAGGAAGATTTTGAAAAAGGGATCACATGAACATATCTGTACTTTAAGAAGATTAACCTGGAAGTGATATGGCACATAGTTGATGCAGGTTTTGTAGCCACTACAGGCAAAAGAATATGAAGTCCTGAGTTGAAGTGGTTGCAATGGGAATAAAAAAGGATATGGAAAACAAGAGATATAGTTGACAGAGTTTTGTGACTCATTGGATAAATAAGGTGGGAAAAGGATGAATTCAAAAATGACGTGAAAATTTTGAGTTTGAGTGACAAAGAAAATTGTGGTGCTCTTAGCACAGACTGGGAAATCAGGAGGAGGAATTATTTGGGGGATTGAGAGTACAGAGGAAGAAAGAAATTGCATTTTGATACATGGAAGCTAAAGAGAAACAAGAATATAGACATGTCTAGCAATTAGAAACAAGAACTTGGAAGAGAGGTTAGTGCTATCATCCACTAGAGAATAAGGATGAAGCTTAGAAAGAATAAGCTAGGACTGGGTTTTGTTGTAAACCTCTGATTTCCTGAAGACATGGCAGGAGATGGAACCCATAGCTTCCAGACCGAGGTGAACCTCATTCTTGGCCACATGAGCCAACTGATGCTCAGTATTTTACCTACAGTTTAATTTTCTCATTTCCTCACTACTACCTCCCGAACTAATTGCTGCTTAGTAACACCTAATTCTCTTTCTTTCTTTCCTTCTTTCCTTCTTTCCTTCTTTCCTTCCTTCCTTCCTTCCTTCCTTCTTTCTTTCTCCTTTTAAAATTAATCCCTCCATTAACTTCTCTCTACAAGTGGCTTTTCTGGGGGCATTTATTTAGAAGGAAAAGGAAGATTTATCACTAATGAGATTCAGGTAATCAGAAATGTCTCTAAGACAGTTCTATCCACTCCCAATTATGCAGTTTCTAGGCTAAACTTTTTTAATTACCTAACTCACCATGATTTCATAGGATCTAGAAATTGTTGGTTCAAATCCTACATGATTTGAGAAGGTATCTTTTATAATAGTATACCTCTTCCTAGGCTACACTGAAGTTAGCCTTGTCAGGGGCTCTGCACAGTATTTATCTGCACAGTTTATAATCCCAAAGTCATTGATAGCCAGAACAGGCATTAAACATTTGAACTTGAATAATTTTCTAACTAAATTGCTGCCTTCTGGCTCCCACATGAATACAGATCTTTGCAGAGGCAAATTAGATAATGAATATATCCCTTCCTGAGATCATGATGACCCATGATACAACTTTATAAATACAGAATATGATTGAGAAGGGAAGTGTAGAAAGAGATTATGGTTAGCATTTAGGAGCCACCTATAAACACATGCCTGCAACCATACAAAAAATTTAAAAGTACTATCTCAACATGTCAAATGTCACTAACTGAATCAGTATACTAGAGAGAAATGTAGTTGTTTCCAAAGTGAAATGACTTTTCTTTATGTTTCTTAATACTGTTTTCATAATACTTTATATTTCATAATACTTCACACGCTGCTTCAGTGCCCCCTGTGGGAGCCCCATGTTGTTTCATTGTTGAATTTCTAAATGGGGAGATTTTATTTTTTTTAAATGGAGGATAATGCAAAGATGCTACATAGATATGATGATGCTTCCTCACATTACAATGACTTATGGATGGAGCCAAGAGGTTGGCAGGGAGAAAACACTAAACTGAGGTCTTCCAACATTCCCCTTCCAATAACTTTAAAATAATGCATCAAATTAATATCTGGAGTGGCAGAGTCAAATAAAGGTCAGAGATAGAGACATTTTTCCTTGCCCAAGACCACTTAGAAATTCAGAAAGAGAGATCTGTGACATGAGACTGGAGGCTAAACAGAAACCTACATGGGTTAATGGGTACATAATTTAGACATAACGAGTGATATAAGCTTTTAAGAGGAATGTGTAATATTTTATTAGTCAGATCTATGGATAAAGGAAGAATTTATGAAGAAACATGAGATAGAGAGCATTATGAGAAGTAAAATGGAGAATTTCAATGCATGACATTGAACAGTTTTTACATAAACAAAACTAATGTAGCTCAAATTAGAAGGAAAACAGGAAACTGAAAAACTATAGTAGGTTTTTCTGATAAAAGCCTTATTTCTCAAACATAAACCAAATTTATAAAAAGAAGAACCATTCTCCACTTACATAGTAACAGCAATATTGTAAGGATGATTAACTATGAAAGAATCTGATCAAGACAATGATCCAAGATAATTTCAAATGATCCTTGATGGAACATACTACCCACCTCCAGAGAGAAGTGATGAACACTGAGTACAGGTTAAAGTATACTTTTAAAAAATAACTTTATTTTTCTTGTTTTATCTTTTTCTTTTTTTCCCCTTATTAAACAGATTTTGCATGACCTCACATATATAATCTATATGAAACTACCTGCCTTTTCAAGGAGGGTGAAGGGTTGGGGAGGAGGGAGAAAATTTGGAACTCTAGATTAAAAAAAACAGATTATTAAATTTTAAAATGTAAATTGAGAAATATTTAAGGAAATAAAAATACATTAAAAACAAAGTGAATAATGAAGTGATGTAAAAATATCATCAAAGAAATATATGTGACAAGATAAACTGGTCTTTTCTGGTGAATAACTAATGGAAACCCTTATGAGCTTCATTGGCAGCCTTAACTATATAGAGAGTGTCTTCTCTTGTGGTGAACTTCAGGGAGAGGATGGTGAAAATTCACACAGAATGGACATACATGGTTAAGATAGAGTCTTCTTCACTGGAGGGAATAATCACATGAAGATTTCACCTTTTTGCTGGGGTATTTGAAATTAAGAAAATGTATTCATTTCCAACATGTAAAAAGAACATCTTGAAGATATGAAGAGAGTTTTAAATTTAGAGCCAGAACACCTTCAGCTTCTTCTCTGCCTCTTTGCTAATCATGCAATGGAGAGAGCATGTAAGCAGAGGTCCTGGGAAATATTTGCATTGAGATGTAGTAGAATCTCTTACCCACTATGTCGCATATTTTAAAGAAGGTGCTACTTTTGGCATCTTTTGTTTCCTTCATAGCTGCAAATTATATACATTGTTCTGCTTTGCCAGATAGAACAAAATTGTCATCATTACATATTTTTTTTAATTGTGGAGTATTTCATTACCTTTGTGGTATATTTTAATAGGTCTGTGGTGTTAGTTTCCATGATTAAAAGTATATTATTCTTTTGTCATATTTATCTTTTAATGCAAATTTCACAATGCCATAAATTGTTTAGACAAGAAGCAAAATTTCTTTAGACATGGTGAATATTTATTATTCTGAAAAAAAAAAGTTGTTTTTTTTTTTTTTAAGTTGACTGGGTGGGTAGGTTATGTTTGATTCAAAGTCAACCTTCCGTATCCAACTGATTTTGCAATTGACTCATTACATTTTGATAGTAATTTCAAATGTGAAGTTGTGAGATGGTAAGCAGACAGAAAGGAACAAAAAGGGGAAATTCATTAAGGGAACAATTTTCCTTAAAAAAATTCATTTGGTCAGAATACAAGGTAGCTTTTTCCATATATTCTAAATGTCCTCAATTGAGGAATATTACATAGTAAACAAGTTTGAAACCCTGGGCAAGTCACCTAATCCTGATTGCCTCACCAAAACAAAAAAAAAAAACAAGTTTGCATAGTTAATCATATTGTGATGTAGGATTTCTTACTTGAAAGGTATCTCTGGGTCAGTAAAGGCTTAGTTCAAGTAAACTGAGTGGCCATTATCTACATGCAGGTTTTTCCACTAGGACTTTAATAATCAGTAGAAAAAGCCTCACAGAATTATGTAAAATAATGGAAATTAATTTCATTATTTGCATATTTCTGAAAGCTTTTCCTACTTCTAAGAATTACTTTTTCTCATTTTCCACTAGTGGGTGCCCAATTTAATTGATGATATCTGAAGCCATTTTCATGTATTGAAATGGCCTTTAATGCTGAATGCCCATTAATAAGCTCATCAAAGACTCAGCAAAGCAAATTATCCCATGCTTACATGTTCTGGGCTGGGGTGAAATGAAGCATTGCAATTCAAAAACAATCATTCAGCAGGTCCAAAATAATTTAATAAATGGTGATTGCATTTTTCCACCATTATTTTTTTGTAAGATTTTATGATAATTCACTTGAGAGGATATTGTATATATATGTTTTCAGGCAAAAAAGTACAGTTTTTCCTTAAATACAGAATGAACTACAAGAGAGAGTATGGAGAGTCAAAAAGGAGAGGCAAAAGCTTGAATAATGATAGTCATGAATCAATAATTCCTTAAGTATTCATTAAGTATCTACTATATGCCCAGCACTATATACATTTCTCTGTTGTGAATCTGGTGAATTACATCGCTAGAACTGGAAGGTTTCTCAAAGATCAACTAGTCCAGTTGTGACAAAAGAAGATAAGTGACTTGACCAGAGTTAACACCATACACATTGTAATGAATAAGTTCACTGACTTAGGCAGTATTGGCAGTATACTTTCCAGGGATGTCCATCTAGATGATGAAATTGATGCATATATTGCCAGAGTTAGCTAAGTCTTTGGGAGGCTCCAAAAGAAAGTGTGGGAGAGAAGAGGTATTAGACTGCCTACCAAGCTGAAGGTCTACAGAGCTGTTCTGCTGACCTCATTCATTGTTTCATGCCTGTGAAACCTGGAAAGTATACCAGTACCATGCCGTGAAACTGAACCACTTCCATCTGAATTGTTTTAGGAAGATTCTGAAGATCACCTGGCAAGATAAGGTATGGTACCAGACACTGAGATCCTTTCTTGAGCTGAACTGCTAATCATTCAAATTAAATTGTAGAGAGCATGACTGTGGTGGAAGTTTTGAAAAAAAATTTCACTAATTTGTCTTTCCTGAGTAGGGACATAAATAGTAGACCGAAAGTTGGAAATCTTTTTACCCTTTGAAGTCATACCAGATACTCTGAAAGCCAGTGAATCTATTTATCATATAAATTATTTTGGATTGACTGCATTTCCCATAATCATCCCCAAAAGATAAAGTGCCATCTAGCGATCCTGCAGTACCTGAGTTCAAGTCCCATCTCAGACATATACTGGACTTGTAACCTTGGTGCTCTAGGAAACTTAGAGTAGGTGCTACTGCTTCCATAGAGGAAGTTTCCTTCCTCAGGAGTTCTCTATACCAATAAAATCACAGATCCTGTTTATTATTATACCCAGAACATCACAAAATGATTTTTCAGTTATCTACTAAAAGGAAGTAAGACCTAACTTTGGTATTGGTGCTCTATCATCATGTTTGCTAAGTTCACAAATATGTTACCTTCCCTGGTGGCTTCCATTAACTCGGAGCCCATTCAAGTAGGACTCATGAATTACTGGATCATTTACCAAAAATTAAATTAAGCCCCTGAAAACATTTTGTAAGTTGTATTTCAAAAGTGGTTTTCATCAGAAACTCTAAAGTGACTGCTCCATTTTGATGAAGGCATGATTCCAAGACTGCATTAGATCTATGGAATTAGGCAGCTTGACTAGAAGAAGGCATATCAGAATATGCCTCATTTTTCCAAGTGGGATTAAGACATTGGCATATCTGGGATGTTCTGAGCCTTTAGGAGAGAAGAATATCAAATGGACATAAAATTGGCATTTTAAAAGTGTCAAACAAATTTTACATACACAATTTTCACCAGTTGTTAAAATTTAATACTCTTCCTTAATGTTTATAAACATTCTTTCCCCTTTTCTTTGTAGAAAAGCTGTTCATTATTTTTTCCCTGTCCAATAAAGAATGAGTATTAATTTCAAGTTTTTCCAGGACTTACATTCTGAAAGTCACGTCATGCTTGTGAAATGTGAAAAATTATGATAATTCAATCATGCTCAGGATTTATTTTAAACTGTATTGATATTTAAATATTTTAAAGCATTATGCAAAACTGTTTCTGTAGAAAATCAGCATGAGTTGATGGTATTTGTGAAGTGAATTGTTGATTAAAGTGAAGGCTGCCTCTTCTTTGGGATAAGGTCAACAGGATATTCATGACTAGAATGGAAGGGTTTTCAACAGGTATCAGTGAAAGTACCTTCAGACCTCTGTATTGCCTAAACCTCCTCTCTTCTCTTCTATCCAGAATCATAGAATTTCAGGTGACCATCAGATCTACACAAGGATCCATGATACATAAAAATTTTAAGTGGACATTCAGTCTTTTTCATAATAGCCTCCACTTTGGAGGAATTCTTATTAAAAAAACCATTCCATTTTTTAATACTCCTAGTTATTAGGAAGATTTTTATGAAGCCAAGTGCATATTTGTCTCTGAAATTTTTACTCATGTTTTGTTCTGCTTTAAGAATTAGAACAAATCTAATCACTCCTCTGTGTGATAGCCCTTCTGATTGAATACCAACAAAATGTCTTTCCCTTTCCCCCAAGTTTTCTCCAAACTCAACATCCTCAGCTTCATTTAGTATCTGCTACAGAAATAAGTAATAATATTGGAATTCCCCTTCATAGCTAGTAGCAGAGTTAACCCTAAGATATGGCAAATGTGATTGAAGTGATGTTTCTGGTTGGAGACTGTGGAGGATGAAGAGGTCAGTATCAAGTGGTGCTAAAAACAAGAATAATAAAAAAAAAAAAAACCTGAGGTTAATGCAAATGGCCAGTAAACTCCCTTGCAGAACTGATAGAACTGCCCTCTTCTTTTTTCACATACTCTTCTCATGCTGAATGATTTGAGCAATTTTCCTCCACCAACACTACTCCTAATGTCCATTTTTTTACTTGATTACATGAGAAGCTGGATACTTATACGGGGACTCATCCTGATCAGAGGATTAACTCACAGGAAATAAACCTATTAGCTACATTAGCTACAACAACTCATGAAACCATCTCAAAGACTTGGATGGAGGATCTGTGATCAGCAGTGTGGCAAATGTGTCTACAATGATGTTGTCAGACCTTCTTGCAATATTCAAGAGCTGTTGTCCATTCATCTGTGTACATAAATACTGGGGAGGGTTGTGAAAGGAGGTGTGTTATGGCTTCCCTTTTATTCTTGAACTCCACGGAATGGCTCTAACTTTGTAAAGAAATAAGAGGTATATTTTTAGTTAGATGAACAAAATCAGATAGGACTGATTGAAAATTCCAAGATTATGTCCGTTTTTCAAGTAATTATTTTGTACTTTTCTGTATTTAGATTACTTATAAAGATCCATCTTTTAAGGTCTTACCCAAGATAAGTGTTTACACATACTTAATAGCTATAAAGGAGACAGTACTGCACTCACTGATTCACAAGATTTAGGGCTGGAAGGGGCACTAGTGCCAATACTTTCATTTCATGAGAAAACTGTGTCTTAAGGAGATGAAGTGACTGACTATAGGATTATGCTACTTACTGTCTCTCTGACCTTCTCAAAGCAATGCATATAATTATAACAAAGCCAGGATTCTAAACTGGGTCCTCTGACTCCAAATCAAGCATTCTTTCTACTGTATCATACAGTTGACTAAGAAAAAGTCATTTAATCCCCTTTAGCTTTTACTTAAAGAGACTTTGGGAATGTATTTCTAATGATTTGCCAAAAAAAAACATAGCATACATATGATTACATCTAGATTCTCATCACGTATTTTGGAATTTCTAATGGGTATTAAATACAAAATAGGAAGATAAGCTTATGAAGACCAAGTCATATTCAGGGATTACTAATTTCTCTGGGGAAAACATGCTGTAATGATCCTGTCCTTATTTCAGTGAATAGCTAATCATGACATCAGAGGAGAAGGAAGTGAGGTTGGTGACCTTGGACAGCCCTCCCTCACTCAAATCAAAGTCAACTGCAAGTCATGTCACCATCTTGATGTCATGGTCCTCTTCGAGAATGAAGGATGAACACAGCAACAACACTATCATGACATCAAGATAATGGGCAATTATTTTCCAGAAACACCTCTGTGGTCATAGATCATTCTCCAACTGGTTTACTTACTTAATGTTTATTAGCAGACTTGGAATATTCCTTCAAAGACAATGAAAATGAGGTATTAAATGCTCTCCGAAATCTGCTCCATCTATTTTTCTTAATTAAAATACTGTCATCTTTTGTGTGTAGGAGTCTTGACACAATGATATAAATAAATTTATGAGAAATTAGATGATATTATGATTAAGCCTTTTGGTTTGTTCAAGAGCCATGTGCAATGGTTTTAGAAAATTGCTCACCCTTCTTTTGCAGCTGCTAGAGAATAGAGGCACTACTTTGCATTCCAAGACTGAGACTGTTGTCAGGGGGTGGGGGAAGGCAGGGAGGACATAACAATGGTTCAAATGAAGATGCACCGTTAGGGCCATTCAAAAAAACAAGTTTCAGTGCGGGGTAGATGAATGAGTGTAAGAACTGAAAACATCCACAGCAGCCCCTGGAGCCAGATGCCTGATTGAGACATGCCAATTAGCCTAGTATAAACAGATGCATTAAATAGATGTTTGGGAGTGGGGTGTGGGCAGTATTTGGATGAAAATACAAGAACTGCTATTTAATATTCTGTTTGAAATGAATTTAGGGAAAACATTATTGATGCAATTCAACACAAGAAATATTAACCAGATGCCCCCAATATCCAAATCACTTTTAGGTGCTAATTAAAGTTGTGGGTGACTAAGTGTGTTGCCTCAGTTTCCCTGTTGTCATTCACTGTCCTTGTTACATAGAGATTGTGCACTTGAATAGATGTCTTTGAATATGAAAAACTAAATAATATTATTTTGTCTAATCACCATTGCATCTTTGAAGCTGGAAGGGAGTTTTAGAAGTTGTCCAGTTCAACTGCCTATTGAGGATAGAAATCATCTCTCTAACATACTTGGCAAATAATCATTTAGATTTTTAGCTTCAAACTTTTATCTTCTTGGATATCTTTCAGATATGTTAGCTCCAACATTTATATAGTAGAACTATGGCCAGCTAAGACCAAAACAGTATAATTTAGCATCTAGTTATGGAGCATGTATGTTCCTGTTACCTCAGACTTTGCCCAGTCTCTCTGAATATCTGAGAAAAAGATTAATTTATTTTTGGCTCCATGCTATTCAACTAATGTCAAAGAGAAGGGTTAAAAACTACTCTGTCATTTGTCAATATGGTAGTTCACATTAGTAATATAGATATTTGGAGGGGTGATTTTTTTAAAAGAGGTTTGATTCTAAAATGTTATTTTCAAAGTTTTTTCCTCTAAAATAGAATTGAAGTTGTAAATAAAGAATCCTCTCTTATTAGACTCTCAGAAACTTTAATGTTGACCAAGAATATTGATGACATTAGAAAACAACTTATTGGCTTGTTTCGGAGTGAAAATAATTGACCTAGGAAGTAACAGAAGATAATTTAAAGGAAAAACAATGAAATATTGTTATGGTTGAAGTGAAATTAAACGTGTGTGGAGTGTATGAGACATTCAGGGAGGACTAGCACCCTGGTGTGAGAGTTTGCAGAACTTTTTACAGGACTGCTCATCCACCTTTGGTTTCCTCCTCCCACTCACCTCTCACTTGTGACTCTAAGAAGTAATAACATGCACAGTTGCAACACTCCAGTAAAACCATCTTAGCAGGCAGGTTAAAGCAAGTTGAGGATAACCAACAGGGCTCAAACCTGTTGGTGAGTTAGGGGAATGCCTCCCCAAAGCATGTGAAGACTTCATTTGGCAGAATGAGCAGATGAGAAGAATTTGTTCCTAAGGCCATGAAGGGGTATAACAGCAAGGATCCCAACATACACAGGAGGGCCTGCTCTACAGGTTCTCAGATCTGCATTTCTAAAAGGAAAGAAACCTTTGAGGGGTCAACAATCACTTTAATCAAGTACATATATCCATCACTTAGTTCAGGGGAAAAAGTCAGCACCCTGAATTTCAAAGAAAATACAGAGAAAGATCAACAGACAGGGCTTCCATCTGTCTGACCATAAGCATACCTACATAGTTACCAGAGAGAGAAGCACCAGCATCTGGGTTTTCAAAGCCAGGGAACTCCTTAGCAGCTTCCCAGAGTGTCATCTGGCACACAGATCTTCTTCCAAAAACTAAGTCCCAAAATAAAACCTCACCTCAAAGAGCTATGAAAGTAAGAGGCTTCTTGACTAATCTATAAACAGTTGTCCTCTTTCTTTATTAAATGTAAATCATATTTTACAACAAGTTTTTTGCCACTGTCTTTAGTACCCACTTTTACATTGGCACTATTGGATGTTTAATTTTAGTCATTAGATATTCCTTTCTGACTTGAAAGCAATTTTTAATATAAATATTCTTCTGGTGATGCTTTATGATTATAGATTAATAAATATGCTGTCTGCAAAAAAGAATGGAGGGTTCAGGTGATCCAAAAGCTGTTGAAAAGACATGCTGTAGGAATAAATATTTGGTAATATATTTTCAGTCATGATCTTACACAGAAATGAAAAAAGGGATATCATTGAGAAAATGTTATCAGAAAAGAACCGATGGATACTCTGAATGATGGACTGATAATTCTGAAATCTTAAAATAACTAAAAGTAAATTCTATGTTGAATAGATTATCTGTGGAGGATTTATGCAAGAACAAGGATAATAATTACATAGGATAAAGAGTCATGGATGGATTGTCATATGAACTGATGAATGGCCTCATTAGTGAGATCAAAGATGGATTGAAATATTCTAGACTTACCAAAATTAGTATTGTCATTTTTCCTTCCCCAACTGTATAAAAGATATGTTTTGTAGACTCATTACTCAAATCTCTGTTTATTGTTCTTTCTCTATGTATTTGCAGATAGGTTACATGTTTATGTGCCTTGTCTCTGAAACTAGGTTAATTTTTTTTCCTTGCCTGGTTTAAATCTTTAATCTGAAAAGCCAGTGATGGATAAGGTATATATAAAACCTTGTTTTGGATGATGATTTATTTTCTCTCCTTTTTTCTAGTTCCTCGCCATCACCTTTCTGTATATAAAAAGATAGTTTAACTGAAAAAAAATGCAAAACAATATAATGGAAAAAACAAATAAAGAGAAAGAGTAAGATGCAGTATGAGAAAAGGGGAAATTGTAAAATAATCTATTTTACTTTATTTTGTTAGGTTTTAATGATGTGCTTTGTTTTTACATAACAAACATTTCCAGATTATTTCCTTTACATGAGTCACATCATGTAACAGAATAAAACAGTTGTCAAAGTAATAATAGAGTGACCTCATCTAAAAGCAATGTAACATTTTACTTCTGTAGTAACTCCATCTCTCTATTTAAAAATAGTTAATAGAGATCTATGATCTCTCCTTCCCAAGCCCTCCGAGAAAAAAAAGCCTCTCTAATTACAAATATATATAGACAAGCAAAGTAAATCCCCTCAATGCCTATCTACAATGGCTCTCTGTCTCTGTCTCTCTCTCTCTCCTCATGTATATACACATACACACACATACATAAAAAATTAATCCTCTCAATGTCTGTATACATACACGTATATTTTATATTTGTACACATGTGCACACATACAAATATAAATAATATACCATTCTAAAGCTTAATCTGCCATGTTTCAGTAATGGATCGTATGTCCTCTGCTGGTGTTCTGAATGTTTACTTTGGTGATCATATTGGTTACAGCTTTCCAAATTATTCCTTTTGACAGTGCTGCTGTTTTTGTTGTACAACTTATCTTGTTAAATACTATTCTTTTTGTAGTTCCTATTGAGCCACATTTAAAATCTGAAAATTTTGGTGCTGGAAGGAACTTTAATAATTATCTAACATATTCTGCCATTCAGGCCCAAAGAAATTATCATGGAATCTCATTATACCAGAGATGTGGTTCAGTGTTTGACAGAAAAGGAACCTGCATCGTCCCTGATACGTGAAGATCCATCCTTAGCTGGAGACCCTCTAATAAGAAGGAACTCATTGCTTTTAGAGATAATTCTTTCCAGTTTTGAAATTCTGGTTGAGATTTTCTTGATATTGATTCAATCTCTCTCTCTCTCTCTCTCTCTCTCTCTCTCTCTCTCTCTCTCTCTCTCTCTCTCTCTCTCTCTCTCTCTCTCTCTCGGTAATGTCAGCCTTCTAGTCCTTGTTCTTCTCTAGCAATAAAGAATATCAGTAAAAACAAACAACAAATCTATCTTCCTGAGGCCAGTCCTTCACACTCTTGAAGATATACATTATATCTCTAATATTCTAAGCCTTCTTTATGCGGACTAAGTATCTCAACTCCACCGATAGAGCTTCATATAATATGGCTTCTGGTCCCCTCAACCACATATCATGCTCTTGTCAGGACTTGCTTGAGACTCTCAGTATCTTCTCAAAAGTGACTTGCCCAAGGTCACATAACTAGCTGACAGTAGTGCTGGAATGAAAACTCACATGTCCTGATCCTTAGTCCTTGGTGATTTTTACTTCCTATTTTTCATTCAATTCTCATTTTCTTTTCAATATATCATTCTTATGATAGCTAAGTATATTCTAGAAGACTTGTCTGAGTTACTTGGACTTGATACTGCTTGTCCTTTCAGGTTCCCTATTTGTAAGTCATAATTGATCCATCTGAAATTATATTTGGCTTTTATTCAGTACAGTGAAGAGAATGAATGTATTTACCTCTGCTTTCATCAGACACCTTGTTATTTCCTAATTAAATATATATATATAGCTAGAATAAAGTACAAAGGGATGCAGAGGCTCAGTTCTATATTTCTTATTTATAGGAAATTTTTTATAACACAATTTGTGTTTCTTTAGTGCATATAATATTTAAACTGGGGTCAAGTTCTAATTTGCACCTAAAACAGTAAGATTTGGTGATTAAATGAAATATATTTTTTCATCCCAAATGAGCTAAGATGAGAAGAGAGTAGAGAGGTCTGATTCAGCATAAGACCTTTTTGCCACATTCTTTTGGATGATTTTCATTGAAAATTGTAGTAATGCTACATCTCTAATGCATAATTTGTTAGATTCAAGGCCTGTATAGTAGAGAAAAAGAGGAGTTTTCCATAAGGGGATGCTGTGAATACAGTTACAGATAGATGGGTATTTTATATATATATATATAAACTTGGGCCACATTTGCTAAAAGGGATGTACTGTTATTTCACTGTTATTTCATTGATTTCCTAAATCTAAGTCTGTGTGCCTACTAGGTATATAAAAAATGAATCATGGCAGAAAAATGATCCAGATATTGGAGATTTCCAAACATAGGGTTACATGTACAAAGAGAAATGATGGTTTCTGAATTTATTTTACACTTTGAATTTTCTTACTTAGAATCAAGGTGTTCTCTTTTCACAAATTTATCACTATTTCCATTTAATTTTGAAATTTTTCACATAGAGGTCATCTTAATCTTGTGTTAAACCTAAGAGGAATATAAGATACTTGTACATTGTATTTTATTTTGTTCATAGGCCCTATCTCCTTTGCTTTAGGGACCCCTTTTCGACATCTTCTACTGCCTTTTCCCCTTTTCCCGTGTCACTGAATGAATTCTGTTCAGTTTTCTGAGTCTCATATCCATTTTGTCATCTAATATTTCTTCAGTGTCCACTGAATAAGGTTTTCCAGTATAGACAGAATGGACAGTTGGGTGCGCTGTCTATGGTGCTGAACCATCAGGTTTAGGGAAATGCTCTCTAGGGCCTGAAACATTCAAACTCTACTGACTGGAAAATAAACAAGAATAACTGCCAAAGCAACGTAGCTAGTTTAACAGAGCTGCAACCTCAGCCTTTATGGTAATGGCTTTCAGTAAATAGCCCTTATGAATGTCTTGAAATTTAGGGAGCGAAGAGTTCCAGACTTCTTTAGTTATTTTGATACTGGCTGCCTTCTGTTGTACTTTGAAAGTTTCTCAGAGGGTAAAGTTGAGGAATTTTCATTGCACTTCATCCCTTCATTTTGTCACCTGTTGCCACTTATCACATAGTATATGGCACCCCATGTGTGGTATAAACAGTCACATGCATGTTGTTCTTTTTGGTGTTCGCTGTGTTTTCTATGTTTTGAGAGAACAGATTTCTTAGGAGAAGTCTATTTATCTATGTTTTGCTGTACAAAATTCAGTTGAAACAGAAATGGCCCAGAATCTCGCCAAGTTCCATGCTGGCCACTTTTCTGCTTTATGTGTTCACTTCATGATTCTGAGGTTCTAGTCATATTCACTTCTAAAAGGAGCACTCACCTTTATATGGACATATTAGTCATCCATACCAACAGCAATAAATATTTTCTGAGAATGTACTATGTAAAGAGCATTAATATGCTAAACCCCTGAAAATACTAAAGAACAACAACAACAAAAAAAAAAAAAAACCAGTCTCTGACCCTAAGTAATGTAGCGTAGTTCAACAAAGTATGTCTAAAAAGATTACTAACACAACAAGGTAGCATATGCTAAGACAGTAATAACTATGGGATGGAATAGCAGGATTATAGCTCTAGATATGAAAGAGCCCTCAGAGGACATCTAGTAATAGGGCTTTAGGATTATGGATTTGGAGCTGGAAGGGGCCTTAGAAGCCATCAAGTCTAAACCCTCTCATTTCACAAGTGAGGAAAACTAAGCCCATGGAAGTTAAAGGATGTGTCAAAGGTCACAAAGCTTCAGAGGCAAGATTACCACTGCACCTTTGTTCTATAATGGTGTGAACTTCCAAAAGAATAATAAACAATATTAATGTTATTATTTACTAATATTTAGGAAGATGATATGTCTTCAGTCAGTTATAATTCACTTGAATCAAGTGGTAGCACTACCAAAATATTTTATCTTCTTTTGTCTTAAACAGAATGCAGTCTTTGACCTATAAGCAATGCTGTTTCCTGGTGATTCCTCAATGACAGGAAGAACAGATGTTCACTGAGGGTCACAGACATTAAATAGAAAATCTTCCCAGACTATATGAATTGTTGAGACTAATTGCATATTTTTCAGGTTACATTGCAACATTTTTGTCCACATTTTTGTAAGAGATATTACCTGTGGGGAAACATATCAACCTAAATATTTACTAGCTATTCATGAACACTTCAAAAAGAAGAATCCTTATTGCAATTTCACATGGCTTCATAACATCTTTCTAATCACCCAGGCTCCCAATTTTGTAATTCTCTCCCCTCTTTCACAACTATCCTAACATCCAAATTAGTTGCCAAGTTCTGTCAAATATACCTCACTGAGATATTCCTTATCTTTTGTTTCTTTCTATACTGTCTCTACATTAGTTCAAGCACTCTCCATCTCTTATATGGACTACAATAACAATGTCATTCTAACATTTCACTGTGTTTTCATTCTCTGTGTATTCCATTTCATCTTCATTTAGCTGCCAGAATAGTTTTCCTAATGAATGGATCTGACCATGGTACTATCTTGCTCAGAAATCTTTAGTGGAGTATAATATCATCAATAGGATAATAGTATATATATATATATATATATATATATATATATATATATATATATATATATATATATGTATGTATGTATGTATGTATGTATACATATATACATATATACATATATACATACATCTTTAGCTTGGCACTTAATTGCATCCAATCTCCCAGAAAGCATTATTATGTCGTTGAAAGAGTTCTGAATCTGAATTCAGAAGACATAACTTCAAGTCTTGCTTCTACTACTTATCACCTATGTGACCTTTGCCAAATCACTTCTCCTCTATGACCTTCAATTTGCTTATATGTAAAATGTATTAATGTATTAAAATGTATTAAATATACTTGAGTAGGCAAAATGCCTTCCACACTCAGAGAAAGAAATATGGAAGTCACTCATAAAATGTAGCAGATCATGTTTGTGTATGTGTATGTGTTTGTGTATCATGTTCTGATTTGTTATATGATTTCTTTCATTTATTTTAGTCAGACTACATAGCATGACTATAGTGAAAATATACTCAATAGGAAAGTATATGTTGAATCTATACAGAATTGTATGCAGTCGTGGGGAGGGAGGGGGGTAGTGGGGGGTAGGTGGGGGGGGATAAAATCTCAATTGTATGGCAGCAATTGTTAAACATTAAAAAATAAAAAAATATACTTGAGTAAATTTAATGCCCTTTCCAGTTCTAATTTTTATAATTCTTATTTTCCATTGTAATATTTCACACCAATCCTATTGACTCACTATATTTTCAACAATCTGGATTATGTACCTTTCTCTGATTTCCTCCAACCTAATATGTTCTCATACACTGCCCCATATATATATATATATATATGTATATATATATATACATATATATATAAGTGCTTTCACATATGTTTCTAATGATTTCTCAAATGAGAATTTTCCCTCATTCTCCAAATTTTCCCATAAAAATACCTTTGGATCTCTTATTTGACTTCTTAACATTCTACCTTCTATCACACTTAATTTTTAAATGTAACTCATGGTCCAAGACACCAGACTCTAGACTTATGTGCTCCAGATTAAACCTTGAGAACATCCTTAAAAAATTTCACTCTTCATGGTTCATTATATCCTCACTTTGGATTGAGTCTTTTATTTATCAAAGGCTGAAATTTCCCTTTTAAGAATGTTATAAATTAAAGATTTCAATATTGTTCCAAAAAATTAATTTGATGATTATTTTTATTTAACCTGATTTTTGTTAAATTATTTTCTGATTTTTATTATACATTATTATGTCTTTAAATGTCTACCTCCATTGAGTGAGATCTGTAATTTACTGAACCACTAATTTTAATGCTGATTTTTTATGTCTTCATATTAAAATGTAACAGAAAAACATGCCATTTCAAAGTATAGACTATATCATTAAACTGAAAATTTAATTAGAAGAAATATTTGTAGAAAAGAGGCTATTATGAATGTATTATTTTCTCCTTAACTCCCATCCTGAGATTCAAGAAACTTCTTCTAAGTAACAGAAATTCTTTGGTAACCTATCTCCTACTTATGCTGATTAATAGTAATGCTAGTTATTATGTGGTGTAATTTATTATAATCATACCTCTCTTTATGGAAATATACAAATGTATATTGTATAAATGTACAAAATAAGTTATAGTGGTGGAGATTATTCATTTTTATGAATTTCACAAGAAACAGGAACATGAACCCCAAGCTGATGATAGCTAACACGTTGCATGATAGACTCCAAAAAGACCTAGATAGGTTAGGGTATTGGATTATATGTAATTAGATAAAATTTCAAAAAGCTAAATGTAAAATGTTACACCTTGGTAAAAACAAAGTGGTGAATATAAGATGAGTGATAATGGTTAGATGGCAGTTTGTGTGGAAAAGATTTAGGGATGCTGTCCGTCTCTGAGCTCAGTTTGAGTCCACAGTGGGATATGGCAGCCGAAAGAGCTAATATAATCTTAGGCTGCCATAAAAGCATTCAGAGCTCATACTATACAGGACAAAAGGAATGATAGTCTTTCTGAAATTCACCTTGATAAGACCATATGTGGACTATTGTCTTCATTTCAAGGCTCTCAATGTCAAGGAATGGCACAGATCTATAGATATGGCCTTGCAAGAGCTGAGTATAGTAGGACTATTGCTCCCTTAATCCTGGACTATATGCGTATCTCAATCAGCCCAAAATTGCATTAACTTTTTTCTCTGCCATATCATTCAGTTGCTTCATATAAAGCTTGTAGTCTATTAACATCCCCTGATGTTTTTTAGACAAACAACTCTCTACCCATGCGTCTCCAATCTCATACAGCTGTTCCAAAGGTCCTAATACAGTTTAAACTATTAAATATTTAAGTAAGAAATATTTAAGTAAATAAATAGGATAGTAGTATTGCTTTTTTGTTAAATTAGATTTCAGATTAGATTAAATAATTCATTAAATTATGTATGGAGTTATTAAACTAACATTAATATGTTAAATAAGATTTTAATAAATCTATAAAATTAATGGACCAAATATTTAGTAAAATAAAATATTTAATAAAAAAAGACTTGAAATTGCACTAGGATTTTTGGGACACCAGGAATTTGCCAACTTTTCGGTCAAAGGACCTCAGAATTTTCCATATGAGGATCTGTTGATGGAATTGAAAAAGTTTAGTCTACAGAGGAGAAATGTATAGGGTATGAGAGCAATGATAACTATCTCTAAGTATTTTAAGGATTGTCATGTAGATGCCACATTCCTCTTGTTCTACTTGGCTCTCCTGGGTCAAAACTAGTATTAATAGATAGAAGTTGAGAAAGATTTTGATTCAATATAGTGAAAAACTTACTAGAGCTACCCCTAAATGAAATGTGTTACCTGAGAAACTCATGGGCTTTGCTTTAAGAGAGCACTTGAAGACTAGAAGGGATTCTCTTTCAGATACAAATAGGAGACTCTGAAATTCCTTTCAACTCAGAAATTCTGTGATTCTGTGGAGTGGGAGGAGCATTGGACTTAGTAAGCTAATTTTATGTCTTTAGAGCCGCTCTATCAATAAGTAGTTGTCATGCCATGGACAAGCTTCAGTTTCCTAGTCTGTACAGTGGAGATAATATTTCAATGACCACTACTGCTTCCTCACATTAACTGGCTTTCTTTAGCCTAACCTCGACCATGGATATCCAAATTGAGAAGTTAGGAAATGTTCTGTTTACCTCCTCACTTTCAGGGGTTCTTACTTCACCTGCAGGAGACGTCCAAGTCTGCTTAGGTTTGGAAATAGGCTCAAACACAAAAAAGACAAGTACGTACTCTTTCAGACTAATAAAATAGGCTGGTTCGAGATCAAGGCCTATCTTGTTGCCAAAATTCCGTATTTATTACAAGTGGCTATGCACACCTTTACTATGGAATGCCCACCTTACTGCAAGGCCTTGGGCCTTAATGTTGGACTTTTATAGCCTCTCCAGCTCCCTAGACTGTGCTCTCTCTCCAGAATTTGTAACTCATGTCTTGTATCAACAACCACCAATTGCCATTATAGTTTAAAACTGTCTAAAATGCAGGTCTGATGCTAACCACCTTACTCATTAAATTCTAGTAGCTCCCAGTAACTTCCAGGGTCAAATAAGAAATTCTCTAAAGCCTTTTATGACTAGACGCCTTCCCAACTTTCTAGGCTTCTTATATTATACTTCCCTCCACTGACATCCTCCTCCTTTTCCTCACACAGGCTCCCTGCATTTTTTAAAAAAAATAATAAATCTGTAGATTATTTGATTTCTCATGCTAACAGTGCTGGGTTGTTTTTCATTTATTTTTTATGTTTTATTTCATTCTTTTTCAATGAACAAATTTCTCTCTCTTCCTTTCTCTCTCTCTCCCTCTCCCTCTCTCTCTCCCTCCCTCCTTCCCTCCCTCTATCTCTATCTTTCTCTCTCTACCTTTTCATTGGCTGTTCCCCATGCCCAGAATGTTATCACCCACTAGTTTCTCTGGCTTCCTGCAAGACTCAACTTAACGTTTCACCTTCTGTAAGAGGCCATTCCTGGTGTTCCTTCCAATTCTAGTGCCTTACCTTTGAGATTACTTCCTATCTACATTGTATAGAAGTAGTGTTGTTTGTATGTGATTCCCCCATTAAAGTGTGACTTCCATCAGGGAAGAGAACGTTTTCACCTTTCTTTGTACTACAGCACTTAGCACAGGGTCTAACACATTGCAAGTGCTTAATGAATACTTGTTGAATGAATAACTCACTGAAGGTGTCAGTTATTGTGCTTTAATGTGAAGAAAACTTGTGCTTTAATGAGAAAAAAATCATTAGTATTTAAATATTTTATATACAGGTCCTGTAGATATGTATGTATACTGGTATATTGTGTGTAGATATAACATGTTCATTGTGTCTCCCAGTACCCCCAAAATATCAATGGGCAATGAGTGGGAATCAGAAAACCTGGGTTCTAATACCAGTTTTTTTCTCATTTGAAATAGAAGAAACTGAGGTTCAAGATGGTTAGCAGATTTGGCCAAGGTCACATGACCAGTCAGTAGTAGAGCTGGCACAAGAAGCTTGGTTTTTAATCCTATGAAAACTACTTCCCTTTGACATTCTTATGAAGGAAGTGAATGAATAGAGATGATCATATCACAAAGAAGTTCATAGCAGAATTTAATGTGCAACAAAATGCCAGCACAGTCATAGTGCAACAGTGACAATGGGACAATGGGAATAATGAGCTGTACGTATCAGCTTCATAAATTCTAATGTATTCAGAGTTCATTGTCCCCTGAAGAGAGCCCCTATGAACGAAACTGAATGTGCATTCCTGGAGTCATACTGAAACTTTATGTAGTACTATTGAATTGGATTATTAGGATCTAGGAGGATATTTGTATTTGACGTTAGGAACTATCTGAAGTAATGGAGATAAAGTGAAAATTCATGGATTGAATGAAATACAAGCTGTGTTGGACTTCATAATGAAAAAAAGCAAAAAAGCAGAATACACATATAAAGATATGTATATACACGTGTGCACACACACACAAACACTTGGATCATTTCACTTATTTTCCCCAGGCATTTCTTACTGTTTAAGGGCTAATTTCAGCATTCTGTATGTATATATATATATATATATATATATATATATATATATATATATATATATATATAACACGTACATGTGTATAAGGTTATGCCACACTTAACCTCAATAATTATAATAACTGCAGTCAATAGTGGCATCCTAATGGTATGATAGTGACCTTATAGTAATAACTAACCAGCAGAATTATATACCCTTAATAGGGTGTGACACAAGGAGCAAAGTGGTTCATGCACTCATATGCTACATTAAAAAGGAGATAGTGGCCACAAGGAGAAATTCTACTATTTGAGGATTAATTGAAAATTCTGGGAATACTGAGCATTAAAAAGAGGAAATTTGGGGAGGACATGTTACCTATCATGTAGCATGACAAATATGGTCTTTTTTAAAGTAGATTAGACTTGGTTTATTTGGCCCTGGAGGTAGCAGAGAGGTACATTTCACCTTTATTTAAGGAAATGGACAAACAGTGCTATCCTAGTGTGAAATAGGCTACTTTAGGAGACAGTGAGTTCTATATCACTAGAGATCTTAGAGTAGAGGTTGGATGACCACTTGACAAAGACATTAAATATATGTGTGTGTTTTATATATAAAATACACATACATATAGATAAGGCTTGGACTAGATGATTTCTGAGGAGCTTCCAACTCTATGTGGTTCTGTGACCATTTGTATGATAGAGAGTATTTTTGAAGAATTGAACTGCCTATGATTATTCTTACAGCCCTCATAAGTAAAATACTAGGTTGCTAAAAGCTCTGAGAACTTTTACTTTGGAGGGAACTGAGACCTGAGTTTAAATATGACCTTAGAAACTTGCTAGTTGTGTGACCTTAGGCAAGTCACAACCTCTGTGTGCCTCAGTTTCCTCAACTATGAAATAGGGATAATAATGATAATACCTACCTCACAGGGGTATTGTGAGGATCAAATGAGATGATAATTATAAAGATATTATTATCTTAGCGCAGTACCTGGGACATAGTAAGCTCTGTATAAACATTAGCTATTATTATTGTTGTTGTAATAAATCACAGTATAAGCCCCAGCTAATGTTATATTTTATCTTCAAAGACCATGCCAGTCACAAATCCAATAGTAAAAACATTCAATTGATACATAAATGTGGCAAATAACAAGACAGAATTAGGTAATAGAATCATTCACTACCTACATACACAAAAAACTGCAAACCTCTTTAATATTACAGTCATCATAATCTAGCCACTATTTTATTTCTCCCAAGTCTGCCTATATTCAATGATTTTCCAGCATATCAGAAGAGGTTGTGAGACTTTTGAATAACCCATTTCTAAAAGCTTAGAATTCATCATTGTCTGCATTATGGAGTTTTCCAAAATCTCTAGTTGCCAACTATAATATAATGCAACCTCTCTGTTCAGCTCTGGGTCATCTCATTCTTCTGGGACTCAACTATAAGAACATTATAGCTATGCCATTTTTGATGGTTGCCACTTCTATCTTCCCCCTCCAACTACAGCTCGAAGCTGACTTTTTTAAACTCTGCTCAATCCTGTATTCCCTCTGTTTATTTCTGTTTATTTTCAGTGTGAGCTCACTATCTCTTTACATTTTTATTCTTTTCCAAGCTCAGTACTCCTGATATATTGCATCCTGGCACAAGACTCCATAGGATTCCATTGTACTGGAGCTTTCTGCATTGAACACAGTATGCTTATGTCACCCACACACCATAATCACTTAATGCTGCATCTGCAAAGTCATTTATTTGCAAAATCAATCCACATTGGTATTGCATAGTTAGTTTTTATTCAGAAAAATTTGAAATCAAATCTTAGGATTAAACCCTGGCTCTGACTTTTACTAGCTGTGTAATCCTGAGCAAGTCATTTAATTTCTCCAGTTTTATTACTTGTATCTATAAAACAGGGGTAGGGATAGAGAGTAGATTTGTGATTTCATTGATACAGGGAACTCTTAGAAAACAAAACGCCCTCTAAAAATGAAGACCAGTAACTTCTCTGCAGTGTATAGTCTCAGAGAATTGCCTAGAGTACAGACAAGTTAAGTGATTTGCCCAGGGTTATAGCCAGTGTGTGCCAAAAAATGAGAATTAAACCTAGTTCGTCTTACTTCTGAAGATGACGTAGTCTTTCCTCCTGTCTTTAAAATAGGTGTAGTAAGTATCAGTATCTCTATTTCACAAGATAATTAAGAAAGAGGACTTCATATGCCACAAAATACCATATCTATAACATATATGTGTGTGTTATAACTATTATATGTTCACAATTAATATTCTCTAGTATATGTGCATTCAAAACAAATTGTGAAAGTTTTTCCCCAAATTTATCTCTTTGTGCAATGAGTATTTATTGAGTCCCCACTATATAAAAACACATCTCCTTTTACCAGGACAGAAATTTTATGTAATATTTATAAGAATTTGCAGTGATGGATTGTTATAATTCCAGAGTAATAATCTTAAGATCTTAAAATTTATATAATATATTCTGGTTTGCAAAACATCTTACATAAATTATTTTTGATCCTCAAAACAATTAATTGTGATAGACACTATTGCTATTCTCACTTAACAGATGAAGAATTTTATAGCTTTCTTGTTCTCTAGCAGTTATTTGTTTAAGATATCCAACTTAGATGCTAAAGGTAGCATTCACAATCAATAATTGTAGAGGTTTATTAGAACCTTAAAATCTCCAAAGGAACCATCCCTGTCCTTTTTCCCCAGTCAAACTTATTCAGTGACAATTACCATCTTGGGTTTGTACCAGTGTTTCCATAGCCTTCTGTAACAACAAGGACCCGAGCATATACAGGAGGGCCTGCTGTACAGGTTTTTACATCTGCGTTTCAAAAAAGGAAAACAACTTTTGAGGGGTCAGCATCTACTTTAATCAAGCACATATATCAATCACTTAGTTCAGGGGTAAAAATCAGCACCCTGAACTTCAGAGAAAATACAAACAGAAATTATAAACTGAAAGACCAACAGACAGGGCTTCTGTCTGATCATAGACAATACATACATCTTTGCCAGAGAGAGAAGCACCAGCATCTTGGTTTTCAAAGCTGGGAGGTTCCTTAGTGACACACCAACCTTCTTCTAAAAAATAAGCCCCAAAGTTAAACCTTACCTCAAAGTATATATACTCTTTTCAGAGCTGCAAAGCAAGACCCTTGTGACCCAGTGCTTCATTAGAAATTAACAAAAGGTATCTGAAGCCTATTAATGGGCAGGGAAGATCTTTAAGACTTCCTTCCCCAACATTAACCTTACATTAACATTACACCTTCAACCTCAATTTCATTGTGGTAGAAGGCAGAAAGGTTTTTAAAGAAAGGGAAAATTAGAGTCCATGCCTAGAACTCATCAAGTAAATATTGATTCATTCTGTGTTGAATGAAAAGCTCTCTCAGGTGGTCTACATTTTTACTTGCAATATAGAGTCATATTCTTTTCAGATTGTTCTTAGTTGTAAATGATATCCACAAATTTAAGGGTCATTGGTTAGGAATGAGGCCATTCATTTGGAACACAGATTTTTGCAAGAAATTCTCTTTCCCTGAGATACTTCATGAATAACATATGTTCTGGGAGGCATATTTAATAAGTTTTTCTTTAGCGGAAAAAAAACAAATTGTATTGCTAAAGTCAGGACTCTGGAGTCTGTGAGAAGATACCATTAGGCTTCAGCTTTATGAGCTTAAACTACAGCAGATGTTGGTCTGGATAGTTTCCTCTAGGATGTTCCACTGGACATGAGGCAGTCTCAGAAAAAGAGAGATTTCCCATCCCATTAGTTATTTACATAATGTTTATCATGATAGAATCTGCCACATCACAAAACAAATTGCTACCTAATTATTCAGAGTCAAGGAGGCAAGGCAATATAGTAGGGATATTGTTGGCAATGAGAAGATTCCTAGTTAAGGTTCATTCATTCTCTTCCTTTAGCAAGCTAAAGCATCCTAACCAAAAAAAGGAGTGATGCCATGAGGATGCCTTATCAGTATTCTAAAAGTTCTGTTGTGCTTCTCACTGAATTTTCAAAAGGAGGTTTACAACATAATTATACTCAGATATTCAAAGGGATATATGATATCACTAGTTTGAATGTCCCCCCATGATGATATGACTCACAACCTATCCATGCCTGTCTATACTCTGCACATCTTTTCCATGTGCTTCCATATTTGTCAAAAGGACCCCAGTTTTTGCTTCCTTTCTCCTGACATATGAGGGTTATGTGAGGAGCACCAAGAGTGTTCACCCTTTATGCTTCCTCCTCAATACATAGCCAATCCATCTTCTCTTTTGATCATACCTTTCCTGAATGACATCTTTTCTTTCTTCGAGGTTTCTTATTATATGTGGTAGCCTGTTCACATTTACCATGTCCCATTCCCTTGGCCTCTGCTATTCATTTTCATCAAAGAATATTGTTTTCCATGTCTCATAGCCATAAAGTCATACTGATTGAAAAATGATACTCAAAGTTTAGACTAGTCCATATTTAAGTGCTTACTGTATGCCATGCATTGTATTAAGTAGCAGTTATATTGCAACATGGACCCTGCCCTTGAGAGGCTCACATTTGAATGATTAAGACAAGATTCAAATAACTGTATGTATACAAGGCAGGTATAGTGTGGATGCAAGATAATATCAGCAGGAAGGCAGGAGGAAAAGCAGTGAGAGAGTAAACCAGGGAAGGCATTTTATAGAAGCCTTACAGCTTTTTAGATGAATCTTAAAGAAAACCAGGGATTCTGAGAGTCGGAAGTGAGGAGAGGGCATGTTTCAGGCATGAAGGACATCACTGGAAATGCACAGTCAAGAGTTGGAGTGTTGGGTAAAGGGGAAAGCAAGAAGGCAGATGTTGCTGGATTATAAAGTATGTGGAGGGCAATCAAGTATAAGAAGATCAGATAGATGAGTTTTTATTTCAAGGAGAAGTTAGGGATCATAAAAGAGCCCTGAAATTTCCTAAAATTATCAAACAATCCTTCTCGTCCTGTTTTGTTCTGGGTACAGCTTACCTATTTGTATCATCTGACTCATAGTCAAATGACGTAAAATGAAAAGGGGCACCGTGAAATGAAAATGAACATTTTTTTTTCCCTAAGAGAGTCAAGTATGGTAAGCAGGTAGAATGTTGGATGAAAATCACTGATGATAATAGTGTTTAAGGTCAATATTGGATTGTAAATTAAGCCAAGTAGGCCACTCATAAAAGAATAGATAAAACACTCTAGGTATTATGTAGTCTATTGATTATATAGTGTTACTGGTTGATTAAATGATGAAGTTGGACTAGAATGATGCTGTCTGTGGTCCATTGTAGCCTTTTCTTTCTGTAGTAATTACATATTTAAGTTTAACCAGCTTAACTGTTCAATCTCTCATTCACAATGATAATGTTTCATCATAGAGATATATTTCGTAGGTCATTTCACCTTCTTTGAAGAATAATAAGTAACTATTTCAGCTGCATCTGAATTGTACTTTGAAGAAGCAAAAGGATCTCCACAGAGATAAGATGGAAAGGAAAAAAGAAAAAGAGACATCAATATGATATTTCTGGGCATTTACAATTTAGTTGATTAAAAATAATTTTGGTGTGGGCTATGGACTATACGATTTCTCTTAGCACCTTACTGTATCTTCTGTTTAGATTCTTCGTGTCTTTCTACAGTTTGACTTCATGATTCAAAATTTCTTAATTTCACTGCTAATTTTACCTTCTGACTTCCAAATCTAAAACCTTTGAGCTTTTTCATAATTGTTAGTTTCCTTTTTGATGCTTTAAGATGAAAATGATATTTTATCAGCCTATGAATATCAACTCCATTATCAGTCACAGGCTTTGGTTTAATTGACTACACGCTTGCTCAAGAAGTGCTACTGTCATGTGCAAATTTTGAAATATAATGTTATAGTAGTTTGCTCCAAGTATGTTGAATTATTGTGTCTCAGAATTTTATTAGGGCCAGCATATTCTTCATTAAACTGAAGCACTGATGCATATTTTTCTAAATAATAAAACTGTCCAAATAAGAGAGTTCATCTCCTAAGTCAGAACTACTAAAGGAAAAGCAAATTTGGAAATGGTACAGTGATGAAGGACTGTTTGTAAATAATTTTATAGTGTTTTTTGAAACCTTATAAATTATTCATTTTATAGAAACTGTCACAAAGATAAAAACCTCATATTTACTGTTTCTTTAAAAATATTTTAAGTGGAAATGAGCTGATTAAAATGTAAGAGAATGTCAAGAAAATACAAGGAATGTAGATGTAAATATTTTTCTGCATTACTGAAAGCTGGAATAATTCAAGATTGGTCTCATACACCAGAATCATCAAGGTAGAACCAGAGGAACCATATACTGCAGGTAGCTTCAGGATTAGAGCATATATAGTCAAGAATACTGCCAAGTATATATAGTCAGGATATGGATACATACAAACATATGCATACATACATATTCAAGGTATATACACACACCTATATGTATACACATATATGTGTATGCATACATCCAGACATACATCCATACATATATGAGTATGTATGTATATGTATGTGTATATATAGCTATGTAGATATCAGTATTGGGGTTGATTGGTTGGTTGTTGTCCTTCATTGTTGAAGAGGACCAAAATGATATCACCATGACAAAGTGAAGTTTCAGTGTGTCCAACTGTGACTGAACAGACCAATATGAGTTCAGAATGCTCTATCACAGGTTGTGCACAGATAGTCCATATGAATTTTTGAGGTAAATACACCAAATTTGCACATCCTACATTTACTTTGTGCTGCCTCCATTCTGCTTTGCTCATGGAGCACAGCACCCATTCTAATGAGGGCACACCATGTTGAGCAGTCCTGTGCCAGTGTCTCCCATGTTGCATAGTCAAATACAAAGTTCGTGAGAAAGACCTTGAGACTGTCCTTGTATTGTTTCTTCTGGCCACCATGTGATCACCTGCTCCATGCAAGTTCTCCATAAAATAGTCTTTTTGACAAGCATACATTTTGCATTCGAACAACGTTGGCCAGCCCATCGGAGTTGCACTCTCTAAAGCACCGTTTGAATGCTTGACAGTTCAGCTCAAGCAAGGACTTCAGTGTCTGGTACCTTATCCTGCTAGGTGATCCTCAGAATCTTCCTAAGACAGTTCAAGTGGAAGCTCTTCAGTCTCCTGGCATGGTGCTGGTAGACTCTCCATGTTTCACAGGACCTCACAACAATGAGGTCTACACAACGGCTCTGCAGACCCTCAGTTTGGTAATCAATCTAATACCTCTTCTCTCCCAAACAATGGGTTAGCTCTGGCAATGCGTGTATCAACCTCATTGTCAATGTGTACATCCCTGGAAAGTACACTACCAAGGTAGATTAACTTATTCAAAGCTTTCAAAACTTCTCCATTTGTTGTAATTGATGGTTCCACATATGGATGGTGTGGTGGTGGCTAATGGAGTACCTGTGTTTTCTTGGTGTTAAGTATTAGGCCAAAATTAGACTGCACAGGCAGCAGAGAATTGATCCACACTTCATTGCATCTCAGCTTCAGAGGCTGCACAATCATCTGCAAACAGAAAATCATGCACCAACACTCCTTCCACTTTGGTCTTGGCTTGTAGCCTTTGCAAATTGAAGAACTTACTGTCAGTACAGTAGTTGACCTTGACACTGTGTCCATCCTCATTGAAAGCATTTGTCTACATGGCTGAAAACATCATGTTAAAAAGCATGCAAGCAAGCACACGGCCCTGTTTCACTCCATTGGTGACTGGGAAGGCATGAAAACATTGTTCACTATCCAAAATCTGAGCAAACATGCCATCAAGAAATTAATGAACAATAGTGATGAACTTCACTGGGCAGCCAAATTTTGACATAATTTTCCATAAGCCTTTATGACTAGTAGTGTCAAAGACCTTGCTCAGATCTACAAACATTGTGTTCAGACCTCTGTTCTGCTCCTGATATTTCTCTTGGAGTTGTCAGGCAGCAAATACCATATTGACTGTTCCTCAGCCCTTTCTGAAACCACATTGGCTCTCAGGCATATGACCATCTTCCAAGTGAAGGATCAGCCTATTATGGAGGACTTTAGCAAGGATTTTGCCAGCAATGACTAAGAGATAGATCGCTCTGTGATTGTTGCAGGGCAGTCTGTTCCCTTTACCTTTACAGAGATGGACAATGGAGACATCCTTGAACTCCTGGAGGATAACTTCCTCTTGCCATATAACCTGGAATATTTCAGTCAGCTTTTGTAAGAGCAATGGTCCCCCTACCTTGTAAATCTCAGCTCGGATAGAATCAGCACCAGGTGCTTTGCCACATGAAAGTAGCCTAATGGCCCTCAAAACCTCTTTTTCGGTTGGAAGTTGAGCTAAGGAGGAATTGACTTCAACCTGAGGTAAACGGTCAATGACCTCAGCATTGATTGATGACGATCTGTTGAAAACACTATCAGTTCATCACTCAAGGATCATGTCCTTATCACTAATCAATGTGGCTTCATCAGCGCTGAGTAGATGTGATGCACCATAGATTTTTGGTCCATAAATAGCTTCCAGGGAATCATAAAAGTGCTTTGGATTGTTATTATCAGCATAAAACTGAATTTCATCTGCCTTCTTACTGAACCAGGAATCCTGCATCTCTCTAAGCTTTGCTTGTACTTTGCTTTTGATAGAATTAAATGCTGCCTTCTTAGAGGTAAATGAACTATCCTGCTGATATATCCTGTGGAGTTCTTGTTTTTGGTTTAGCAGCTTCTGAATTTCCCCATCGTTTTCCTCAAACCACTCTTGGTGTTTGCGAGTGCTCTGACCAAGATGAGCAAATGCAGTGCTATATACCAGATCTCTGAGAGCTGCCCACTCCTTTTCTGCTCCACTGTTGCCAGCTATGTGTTGGTTCATCTTTCCCTCCAGCTTAGCAACAAACTGTTCATGCTCAGAGAAGTGCTCTAATTTATTGACATTAATTCTTCTGGTAAGCATTTTGCCTTGGGGGGCAGCATTTTTGATGAATGTGAATATTTAGCTTGGAAAGGAAAAGTCTATGATCAGTCCAGCACTCTGCACTACACATTGCTGTCACTCTCACATCTTACTGACTCTTCTCCTTACAACGACATAATCTATTAGATGCCAATGTTTGCTGTGAGGGTGGATCCATGAAGTTTTATTATGTTTAGGTAAACAGAAGACAGGGTTGGTGATGAGAAGGTCATGTGATTCACAAGTCTTCAGCAGAAAATGACCATTGCTGTTGCTATTTCCAACTCCATTCCTCCCTAGAACTCCCTGCCAAGTCTGGCAGTCTGAGCCTACTCATTAAAGTCACCCAGAATTATAAGCTTGTCTTCTTTTGGCACATTGACGATAAGGGTCTCTAGGTCTTCATAATATTTTTCTTTGACTTTATCAGGGTTCGTCAGGGTGGAAGCATAGGCACTGGTGATGGTGACATGGCATTTTCCTGCGAGTGGCAATCACATTGTCATGAGGCTGTCGTTTACACCTTTTGGCAGGCATACCAGCTTGCTGACTAGATTAGTTCAGCTTCATGGTGCTCCCCTTCACTGCAGCCACTCCAGAAGAATGTGTATCCAGCTCCAACTAAAGCAAGCTGGCCTTCATTGGCCTGCCTTGTTTTACTCAGGGCTGTTATTTGGATGTGATACCTGTTGAGTTCTCTTGCAACAAGAATAGTTTGTCTTTCAGGTCTACTAAATTTTGTGTTGTCTATAAGTGTGTGCATGTTCTATGAGCCAGTGGTGAGTGGAATCATCTTTGCAGATGTTTTTGTACATTTTGTACATATTTTTGTGTTTTGACCACATAATAGGATTCCCTACTTGCTGCAGTAATCAGGCCAGGGTTGAGTAAGCAGACAATGTTTAGGGCACCTTTTCTAGCCACTTCCTAACACCAGTAGGTGAGCAGCGTGAACCTTAAAAGGCTGCTCAGACACCAAGGGGGCTGCCGAGTCCCACTGCTGCTTCCAGTGAGAAACGACCCTGTGGCCTGGGCTGCCTGTGTGCAAGATTGTGACTACAACTCCCAGTGTATCTACACCTGCCACTTCATCACTTGCTTGTCACCACAGGACTTTGAAGCATAATAGTAAAATGGTATGGGTGATGTCTTTTGATTCGTGTGTAAATTAGATTTAAGTGAGGCAGAGTTGCACGAAGTTGTCAGCCTCACTCTCTCCTCCAGGGCCATCATAGTCCAGTGGCAGGATAGAGTCAAAATGGCTGACAATGACTCAGGCTGCAATGAATGACCTTGGAGTCTTTGATGTCTAACCAAGCTCTAAGTGCTCCATATCACCTGCTTCAGCTGCCTTCATGGCCATTGGAACAAATTGTTCTCATCTGCCCATTCCACCAGAGGAAGTCTTCACATGCTCGGAGTAGACACCCCAGTAACTCACTAATGAGTTTGAGAATCCTTGGTTACCCTTAACCTGGTTTGGCCCATCTGCTGAAGTGGTTAACTGGTGTGTGATCACTGTGCATGCTACAGCTTCTTAGAGCCACAGTTGAGAGCTGAGTGGAACAGGTGAACACCAAAGGTGCAAAGTGCTCCCAAAAGGGCTTGGTGGCCATCACATCAAGGTACTGGTTCTCCCTAAGCATACCCTATATCCCAGTATTGGAGTATATATACTCCAGAAGCATTTATCACATACTTACTATATACTAGGTACTAATGCTGGGGATGGGCAAGGTGTAGGCATGTTTGTAGACAGCAGAAAAGCAGCCAGGAAATTGCAAGAGATTGAAGGTTAATGGGAGAGAATATGGGAATGATAGAAGCCACAATCTGCTAGAAAAGACAGGATGAGATGAAATCAAAGATTCACATAGAGGACTTTGCCTTTGGCAAGAAAGACCACCTTTTTATGACAGACAGGGATAAAGGAGGAGATAGCTGCTGAAGGGTGGGATGGGATGTGACATCTGAGTGATACGAGAGGATAAAGGGAGGAGAAAGAGTTCTTTGCAAATGGCCCCCCTTTTTTAACTCAAGTATGGGGCAACATTTTCAGCTGAGTGGATGGGGAGAAGAATTCCATGGATGGAATATTTCGGAATAGCCACTATAGTGAGTAGGAGAGTGGTTCATAATTTTCTCTAGCTCTATTGAGCAGTATATGAAAAGGACTGAAGACAGTCATTAGTAGGAGTAATCCCATGGACCTTGACAAGGCATGATGAGTGACAGGATAAAGGGGCAAAAGAATACAAAGTGTTCACTACAATACAAAATGACTAGATGATTAGGCAAAACTTGTGGCAAGGTAGGAAAGCTCATGTGTCATAAATTGGTAATGGAGTGGAGACATGGTGTTAGTAGGGCTCTCTCATTCTTTATAGACTTTCTTTTAAGGTAGGTCCGTACTTTGGCTCAAAAGAGGATGCTAACCTTTTCAACAAGGGAGCCTCCTAAAAATGGAAGTTTTAGCATCCTTCTTCTCCCATCTTGACTAATGGCTTATTTTACTAGCTTCTCAAGATTCAGGTGTGTTATTGTCACAACAAGGCCATGTTAACTCTCTCTACAGTTAACAGCTAGTGGGAGGACTGAAAGTTGACATAACATCTGTCCATATGTCTGTTTCATCATTTTAGCCCTATTTTCTGTCTTAGATATGAGACACAGACCTAAGAAGGCACACATCCATACTTCTATTCACGGACATACTCAGACCGATCACTGGACATTAGAATGGAGAAATTCTATACACAGAAACCCTATTCAACAATAGCTCCTCATTAAAGTTAAAAAATGGATAGTGAGAAACCAGCAACAGAAAATCCCCTGGGCTTGTTTCTGGAGCATTTGTCTCATCACTTCTTAAAGAAAGTGGCTATTGTGGTTTTCCAAGAACATTTTCCTATGAAATTTCAGGATGTAATCAACTGTGAAAGCTTGAGCTGCTGACACTAGAAGCCCACCCCCTCCCAACTGAAAATAGATGTAAATGCCCCCAAAATAGCAATAGGCAGGGAGTTGTTAGATTATACCAAGATACTTTTTACATCTTAAACTTTTTTGTTCTTCAAAAAATCCTGCTTTAAATTCCAGTGAAAGTGCCATAGTAGGCACTTAATAAATGTCAAATTGAGTTGAATTTAGACTATTAGAAGCAATTATCTTGCAGCTGTAGTGACCATTGATGCATGGTAATTCTTATATTATTGATTGTCATTCATATGTCTATGTATCATTCATGTTGAACTGTCAACTAGACTTCTTAAAAGTCACTTACTAGGGAACTAACATAAAGTAGTCCTGTTTAGATCTTGTCATTGACTTTAACACACATCATGAAAAGGATGAGTTAAGCATAAAAAATATATAGATCTGTATGAAAAGTTGGCAAATATCAGTTGGGTAGGAAGTGGTGGGGATACAATATATTAACTGGCATGAAGGCAGGGCCCAGAAAACCATTGTGGTAATAGATGGCAGCTGGGAAGTATAACGAGGCATTTTATGAGAACGAGGTTTGCCTTTTGCATTGTTCTTAAAATGATGGTCGGCAAGGTGCAGAATGCAGGCTTGGGATTTTGGAATCTTAATTAAGACTGAGGAAAGATAGAACACTGATGGGTTATCAGCACAGTGGCAGCACACAGACCACAAGACCACCTTGAGGTATTGTTGGTTCTGCTTATTCATAGAAATGCATAAAAGTTAAATCTAATACTCTGCAGCTTTACAGGAAAAATTCCACACTGCACACATAGGGCAGTATGTTTATGAATTTCAAATTCTAGTTTGATCCTATAGCCTTGTGTGGCCTCAGTTATCCCTGTGGCTATTATAGTCTCCCCTTAATTCTCAAAACAAATATCTTTCTCTTCTCTCTCTCTGTGGATAGATAGATAGATAGATAGATAGATAGATAGATAGATAGATAGATAGATAGATAGATAGATATAGAGATATGGGGAAATGGAAATGTCCCAGACAGTGCTTATAAAAGAAGGTTGAAGAGGAATTATGAATTAACTAGAATACTAACAATTAACATTTATGTAGAGTTTTGAGATATTTTTTGATATATGTCCAATCCAGTAAGCATTCATCAAGCACACAGTAGGCTAAGTGCTGGGAGTATTAAGGCAGAATGAAAATCAGTTCTTATTCTAATGGAGCTTACATTCTATCTGAGGGATGTAGAATGTAAACAGATAATCATAAACATGATAGTTTGAGGAAGAGGTAGAGAACATTAACAACTTGGGAGATCAGGAAAGGATTCCCACAGGAGGCAGTACATCCACTGAGCCTTGAAGGAAACCATTTTGAATGGAGTGAAATCAAAGAATGAAGGACAATCTGTGCAAGGCATAGAGCTCGACAGTATAATGATAAGCTCGGGATTCTCACAAATATTGGTCTATCTGAAACAGAGTAGATGAATGGGGAGTAATGGGCAATAAGTTGAAAAAGACATGCTGGATCCAAATTGGGAAGGATTTTAAATACCAAAATGGTTTTCTATTTTATCTTATTTTAGAAGCATTAGGGAGTTGTTGAAGGTTCTGGTGCAGAGCAGTGACACAGTCGGTTTATGCTTTAGGAAGATGGTTTAGGCCTCTGTTGAATGGATTAGACAGGAATGGGACTGGAAGCAAGGTGTCTTATTAGAAGATTGAGGCTGTAGTCTAAGCTAGATATAATAAAGTTCTCTATGACGATGATGGCTATATGAGTAGAAAATGTTGTCTAGGTAGTATTCATAAGCCTTAGCAGTAAATTCTCTCATCTGATCCTCGCAACCACCCAAATTGAGCACATGGGACGCCACTAGCAAAAAGTTGGGATTGCCTGGTTTAAATTTTGAATTTTAGTTTGACTATTGAGATAAATCATGTGCTTTTTATTCTTGTTCCCCTTTTCTCACTTCTATAAGTCATTGTGACAAGGAGATTTCATCATCTTTAAAAAGTCTAAAAGTAGCTTCCTTTCTGGCATATTATCTTACACTAACATCTTCAAAATGTTTCTCTCACTAACAGTTATCTAACTCTATGGGTTTTTCTTCCTTTTTTTAATGAAATTCTTCTTGTGGCTATGTCAAACCATTACACTGTAATGAAAATCATTATAGGCACCTAATTTTTTACTCTGTTGAAAAGTTGCAATAATGTTTATTTCATAGAAGCAGAAGATGGAAGAGGTGCCTGTGCTCAAACTCATTTCCTTTCTGAGACTGCAACATGTATCTTAGATGGTACTGAGTACCAATTATAAGGGACTCAAATGGGGCTGACTCCCATCAGATCAAGCTGAAATATCTGCTGATGCTCTCTGTTATGCCACACTCTGATTGCCTTCTTTAATAAAACTATTTGGGATTTAGCAAAAGCCAGCCAATCAATCACTATGGCCTTTTATTCTGAGGAAAAGTCACTGAGCGTAAAATGAGAGATTAAAGCAGCCCCACAACTGATCATCCATAATCAGGACCCAATGTTGAAAAATAGGGTACTTAAAAGAGTAAAATGGAATTTGCTGCAAGTAACAAAATGTCTTTTCTCTTTTCCTGGGAGGACAAAGATAATTTAAAGATTTATAATATAAGGTTAATAAATGAGAAAGATTCAGAGAGAAGTAAAATCAGGTGTAAAAATAAAGGCCGATTGTATTCTCTAGAAATAACTTCATTCTTTACAGTAATAAATTACCCTCAGTGATGCTGTCATTCGTATATATATCAGTAATTTCCCTCATGTATATTTTCTTTGTAAGTTACCAAGTTTCCTGGAGCAAGTAGGCACAAGGGAAAATAGAAAGTCTTGGTCAAAAATGGTTCTCATTATCAGAAAATTCACCTGATCATCTGCACATACCTAGTTTCACTACCTGTCAGTGAGAAAAGATGAGTGATATTTCGGCAAATTATTCCTAAGGAACAAAAATACAAGACATCTCTTGGATATCCTCTACCAGACAGTAGCCAATCAATAAATATTTGTTAAATTCTTGTTATGTGACAGGCACAGTGCTAGCACATGAGAATACGAAGGGAAGGATATCTAGATATGTAAGAAGGTTGCATGAAGGACAGCGAGGGGTTTTGAATAACCCTGGAAAAGTATGTCAGAGTCACTGTGAATATTTTTGATTGTCAAATAGAGAGGTGATTGATCAAGTGGATAGTACCAGGTCTGGAGTCAGAAAGACTCATTTTCCTGACTTGAAATCTGACCTCAGACACGTAGTAGCTATGTGACCCTGGGCAAGTCACTTAACCCTGTTTGCCTCAGTTTCTTCATCTGTAAAATGAGCTGGAGAGGAAATGGCAAACCACTCCAGTGTCTTTGCCTAGAAAACTCCAAAATGGGGTCATGAAGATTGAGAGACAACTGACAATGACTGAACAACAAGAAGTAATAAGAAGTAAGTGGGATTTATTGAGGAGACTAGACTTGAGCTTTAGAGTAAAAAAGGAACTTTGGCCGATGTGTGGAGAGACTTGAGACAGAGAAACAAATTATGATGCTAATGTACTTGTCCAGGTGAAAAGTGATGAAATTCTGAGCTAATTTTGAGGAGAAAGGAGTTGGATGTAAGAGACATTGTGGAGGTGGAATTGGCTAGGTTTATCCACTCTTTTGAAATGCCAGATGAGAGAATGAGATTGAGTACCAAATTGGGTGCTAGTGATACCAAAGCAAAAAATGGAAATTGCCCTCAAGGAGATTACATCGTAAGGTGGGTAGAATACGTCCCTAAGTAGCTGCACTACAAGGTGATCATCTGGTTCCAATCAATATGTAGTCATGAATTTCAAAAGCAACAGAAGATGTTTTTCAAAAGGTAGACATTTAATGTTATCTTTGGCAAAGACAAAGCTTGTCCTTGTTTAATATGTGAGACTAGTATACTCACAAGATCAGGTTGCAGCATGTGAATCTCAACTAAATAATCAACCCTTACTTAGCTGTCCTTGCTAATAATTTCTCAAATTCAGTTATTCATGAAAATCTGTAGAATTTTACCTTTAAATATTTCTCATATTTATTTCATCTTTCCACCTAATCAATTCTGAACGCTTTGCCTCCAATCACATCAGCCTTACCCTCCACGCTACATCCTCAACACCCAGTGCTCATCATGCCTGTCTCTGTCTTTGCTTGTTTTGTATACCCTCCCCCCATGGCCTACTTTCTCCCACCTGCTTATTCATACTCTCTGCACCATCTGCCAGTGCCCAGCTTTGCTTCCACCTCTTCTTGACCTTCTCGGTCTTCATTGATCTCTTTTTCCTTTGAACTTCTATCACTCGCAACAGTCTGTATAACAGAATTTCACATTTAATTATATGTTGTCCTTTATAATTTATTGTTGTTTCATGTGTTCGGCTTGCTTCTTCAAAAATGATTGATGCAGTAGGAAATATTTCTTTGTTCTTCTGTATCCCTCATTGTTCTGAATACCTAAGGGACATTCAATGGGCCCTTATTCGTTAATTGATATACATATATTCTTTTTAATAAAATTGTTTTCAATTCTATTATTATAAGTAGAATCAAGAAATTATTTGGGAAAGAAAATAAGCTCTCATCACCCTGTACTTATGAAGCTATGATATTCAATTAAACTCTTATTAAAACATCTACTGCATGCCAGGTATTGCAATAGGTACTAGGGTTATAAAGCTAAAAACAAATAGCAAATGTTAATGTTTAGTGATGTGATTATACATATACTCAAATGTAAATGCATATACAAAGAGAGGTGGCCAGATTTGCACAGTAAATAGAGTGCTTGATCTGGAATTAAGCAAAAATGAATTAAAATTTGTCCTCAGATACTTACTAGTTGTGTGACTGGGCAAATCCCTTGACCTCTACCTCAGTTTTCTCATCAGTAAAGGGGGATAATAATAACTGCTTACCTCCAAACATTGTTGTGTGAATAACATTAATGCTTGTCAAGAACTTTGCAAACCTTTAAATGTTTTATAAATGAGAGCTATCATTATTGTTATTATAAATAAGTAGGTACCACAATGTGAATCATTAAAATACCAGTAGAGAAGAAAGTTCAGAAGAAGACAGAGATAAGCAGGGCAATGTTGAAGCTGCCACACTAAATGTTAGACATACTAAGAAAATCCAGCTGCTTGGAAGGAAGAGTGATAGTTTCATCACAGCTTCATAAAGAAACATTCTGGATTTTTCTTCTTTTTTTAAAGGATGACTCCTTTTGACCAGGTGTGGTCAGTAAAGATTCAGGGAAATAGTACCCCCCTATTTATTTGCTGAGTTCATTTGCCGTGTTATGGCTAAGTAAACTACCTTTTGTTAACTATCAGATCATTCTACAAGTGTTTCTTTTTGTTCCAGTCCTGAACTTGAATTATCTGATTGGTCTGAAACAGGCCTTCAGATGAAGTGATAATTGAGGCCATAAAACTAGATGTTCTTCATCTAGAGTAGAAAAAGAAGAAAAGGTAGTCAGGAAAAAAAAAAACAGTCATTGCAGCATTAGGAAGAAAATGAATCAGCAAAGACTACTATGAAGGAAGATTCAAACAGGGAAGAAGAATTCTAGGATAGAGCACTACCACAGATGTCAAGGCTGAGAGGATCCAATAAGTAGCTATGATCTGTATGATAAATAGCTATGCTATGTGTTGAACATCACAGCATATAAATGTAGAAAGTTTTGTTAATCACTGTGGAAAGTATCAAGGTAAATAAGTTTTCTCAGCCCACAAGAAGTTTGTGATCTTTACCTCTTACCCATAACTGACCCTGTATAGCCATTCATACCATCCCCTGGCAACTATGATGAAAGACTGATTTTGGCCCTTCCAACCTAAGCAAGCCTCAACTTGGATGAATGCAGTCTTAGTCAGGTTGTTTCTCCTGTCCTACTCCCCAGTAGCATGAGTACATTTTTATAGCTTAAAATTTTGATGTAGGAAATAGGTGAAAGGATAAATAGAAATGATTGGTTGAAATTAACTTTGGTTAATTCCTTGATATCCCAATGTGGATATAGGTTGGCTCTTGGCGACTAGAAGCTTCAACCTTCTTGAGAGAAAGGACAGTTTCATTGAGGAATACATATCATTTGACTTCTGATTAGAAGGAACAGAGCAGTAGTAGTTGCTTTATGTTCTCTATGACAGTCCTAAAGATGTCTCCCTGGCAATTACTACTTTGAAATAATGAGATTGTGATCTGTTGGTCCCTTCCACTTAAACTATCTCTTGAGTCTTGAATGTCCTACTTGTAGAGAGGAATCAGCAACAGCTATTCAGAATTCTCAGTATAAAAAGGATACAGGGTCTATTTGGAGATTAGAGGATTTTTTTTAAAGAAAAGGCTTAGAAAGTTGAATGCATTTTCTTTTATAGTTATATCCCAAATGTTGCCAAAAAAGACTCACTGTGTATCCATGTTACGTAAGATTGGTTGGGTCGCTACTTTTATTTATGTTCTAGGTCATGCATTCCCAAGCAGGAGATTAGACTTTACCAGTAGATCTCAAAGCTAAACTTAGGAGAGACTGCATGGTGCAGGAGAAAAGTGTAACAGATCTGGAGCCAGGAGACCTGATTTCAGTCCGGGTTTCTGTATTTAACTGTATGGGTGATTGTGAGAATATAACCTCTTTCAGACTCAATTTCAAGGTCATGATTGTTTTTGCACTACTTATATGATAACAACTGGTATTTATGTCAATTCAAAATTTGCAGTGCAATTTACATATACTATCTCAAAGTATTGATTCCTTGCATAAAGTTTGAGAATCCCTTTTCAAGACTTACAGATTTAGTGTCTGGTATGCAAATGCTAACTGTAAACATTAAGAGGGAAAAAAGTTTATAGGAGTTTGCTTATTTTGGGTCATAATTATTCATAATTTTGTTTTGTTTTAATTGCTAAATATATTTATCCTTCTTTTGACTTCTACTTAGTCATCTCCTGATTCCAATTTCCTTCCTATTCTCTTACTTCATCTTATTCCATGAAAGTGGTAATCAATACATGAGACTTCTTGGAAGTTACTGCCCTTCACAGTTTCTGGCATAGTGTACATTATAAGCTAATATGCTGATTAGTCATTCCAGCACACTTGTTTTATATCAAACACTTCTGGTAATTCAAATATACTAATGACTTTAGTCTCTCAAGCTTACTTTGTATTTCTTACAGTCTCTCAATTTGTTATTTTGGGAAGGAAACTGAAGTTTTAATCTTCTGGTTTCAATTGTGTTCTGAGAGCTGTCTTATTGTGACAGAATTTTAAATACCATTCCCCTCTTTTTCAACATTAAATTTTATATTCAATTTTATTTTGAGGGAATAAAATTTGATTGCACACTTTATATTTGGACTTATTAGAAAGTGTTAAGCAATCAGAAAAGACTAGGAAGGGACTTAGGCAAGATAGTTATAAGGCTGTATTTTTAAATAGCTCCTCCCATGAGTGTTTTTTTCTTATATTTTCCTTTTTTATTTGCTCCCCTTTTCCTTCATTCTTCTTCCTTTCTGTTATAAATTTTTACTCTGTTTTTTCATTTTTCCCCCTTAAATCAACTCAAACCTAGCATGATAATGACGAGGCTATTTTTCACTTTTCTTTCTGCACTGACTTACCTGTTCATGATGGACTCCTACTCTTCTCCCTTCATTTCTTTTCCTCTACTTCAACATCTCTTTTCATCTTCAATTTTCCCATCTTCACCATTCAAGACTAAGATAAGGGCAGAACAGGATAACATAGTACCAAAATTTCTAAGGGGACAATTTTCATCGTAAGAGCTACCTGCTATGGTTTTGTCAACATTACAGCCAGAGAAAGCTCTGCAACCTTCAAGAGCTGATGTTGGTGAGCACGATGGTAAGGGAAAGCACAGCTGAGCCATGTTGTATCATCACTGCTTACAGAGGGATGTCCTGAAGGCAGAAGATGTAAATAAAGTAGAGAGTAGAGAATGTAGCTAAGTGGTAGTATTATGTCTTCTGGTGGATTTGGGTTTTTGTGGAGCAATGTTCAGTTCTAAGTAGACCTGCAGGACTTAGGAAGGGCCGGACTGTTTTATGTGGATTCCTTTAGAAACTTTCCTGACATTGCTAGCTCTGGGTGCCTTATCTGAATGAAGGTAGCTAATGGGAAAATACACAAAGACACACACACACACACATATCTATATGCATATAGTATTTTCCATTCCTCTCAGGCATATCACATCCTGTGCAAGCTGACAACTTCTTGAATTCGAGGATTCAAGAATCCTAGAAAGGCTGCATTTGAGATTAGATGGTTTTCTGGGATTCTGCTTCAATGTCCTTACAGCTTATTTGAAAATCACTATTTTAAAATGTCTTTATTTGTGGAGACCCTGCAGATTTTGTGGAAGAGAAGACAATTTGCCATTCTGGTGGAGATTAAAATGAGCACAAGCCATCCTCCACTTTTACTGATCAGTTACATCTCCCCCACCTCCTGTACGCTAAACATCCCAACTGTGCACCGAGGAATGGAAATAATGAGAAGCATGCTTAAGAAAGGCTTCAGTCAATGTATGCAGCTTGGGTTTTGGATAAATAATGTGCAAAACTAGCAATAGTAATATTGAAATAATATATAAAATGCAAAAGTCAAGTTATGTTAAAATTCATATGTTGAGTATCCACTTATATTCACACACACACACACACACACAGGTGTATGTATGTGTGTGTCTGCGTCCCAACCCAAGTAAGATGCATTCTTTGTAATCTTTTAAACATTATTGACAAATATAAATACAGATATAGAGCAGACCTAGAAGTAAAAAACATGTAGACACAAATTCTGCGTGGCACATTATGACCCTGGAAATTCTCTACCCACTGGCGATTCTCTGAGACTATAAGATGCAAGCGGGTGGTGCTTCTCACAAGGAGCTCCTTATGCCAATGAAGTCATAGGCATAAATTATCAGTGTTGAATGCTTCTAGTGAGGAACTCCCTCAAACCATGCAGATTGGCAACTTATCTGCCATCTATAGAGTCTTAGAGAGTTGCCTTTGGGTATGTAGAGGTGAAATGGCATGCCTAGGGTCACACAATCTGGATGTGCTTCCTGATCTCTAGGTCCTCTCTCTCTCTCTCTCTCTCTCTCTCTCTCTCTCTCTCTCTCTCTCTCTCTCTCTCTCTCTCTCTCTCTCTCTCTCTTTCTCTCTCTCTTCTTCTGTTCTCTGTCTCTCTTTCTTTATCTCTCTGTGTCTCCCTCTCCTTCCTCCTCTCTCCTTAAAGATCACCAAAAATAATTTGCAAAAATCTTTTCATTGTTTTGACAGCAAATTTGTCTAGAGATAGACTGCAGAGGAAGAGGGAAGAAAGCATTTATTAAGTATTCCCATCTACTTGAATCTGCCCTTGACCTTAAAATAATGACGATGCTGCTGTTGATAACAATGATACCATTATTAGTACCACTACTACTACCACCACCACTACTGCTACTACTACTACTATTATTACTACTACTACTACTACTACCACCTAGAATTTATGTGAAACTTTAAGGTTTGCAAAGTACTTTGCATTTGTTCTCTTATTTGATCCTCCTAATAAACCTATGAGGTAAATACTATTCCAATTTTACAAATGAAGAAACATGTCAAGTGACTTGCCCAGGGTCACACAATTGTTAAGTATATGAATCAAATGTGAATTTCTTCTTTACTTCAAGTCCAGTGCTCTATCTACTGCCACATAACTTGTTGTTGTGTCATTTTAGTCATGTCTGACTCTTCATGACACCCATTTGGAGTTTTCTTGGTAGAGATGCTAGAGTGGTTGGCCATTTCCTTCTCTAGTTCATTTTACAGATGAGGATACTGAAGCAAACAGGGTTAAGTGACTTCCTCAGGGTCACACTGCTAGTGAGTATCTGAGGCAAGATTTTACCTCAAATCTTCCTAACTCCAGGCCTGCCATTCTATCTTTACCACCTAACTGCCCCTGCCACATAACTAACTGCCTATAATACCATGCCATATGTTGACTAGTTATTGTTTTGTCCAGAAGTCAAATCCCTTATTAGTTCGCTTTCCTAAGTATCAGGAGAATTAAGGATTGTAAATCCCTGTCTCTGATTCTTCTGAAATGATTTAGGGTTGTGCTGACAATATTTCATATGTGTTATTTGCAATATAAGGGTTAGTAAGTTGGGCTGAGATACTAATTGAGAGCATTTTTTTTTCAGTTTATTTGTCCCTTTCTGTTATCTCTCCTGTCAAAAGATTATGTTGTTACTGGCCAAGGAATTGCCTCGGTGGCTATGGATACTAGGAAAGAAACTTGTCAATTAGTTTCTTTTAAAACAAACTGGAAGAAATCTTAAAAGTCATCTATTACAGCCTTTCCTTTTCAAATGAAATTAACTGAATGAAGTGTAGATGGCCTAAGTGATTGGCCCAAGGTTATGAGGTTAGTGGTAGAGCTCAGATTGTCTCAAATATTCTTGCCATTTGGTTGTTATACCCTTATAGCTAGAAATAACACTAAGTGGGAAAATGGTTGTGTGTGTGTGTGTGTGTGTGTGTATGTGTATGTGTATGTGAAAGAGTGGAGGTGGGGGAAGAATAGTGAGTCTCTTTTGCCATTTCAAACACAAACCTAGAAATAAGATTTTCAGTACAACTTGACAAGGATTTATCACATTCTTTTATATGCAAAGCACTCTTCAGCAGGTGCAAGAAATAGGTGAAAAATGAAGATAGACCCTGCCCTCAGGGATCTTACATTCTATTAGAGGCTATAACATATATACAAATAAGTAAGTAATAATCTTGTATATTTCTATAGTCCTGTAAGATTTGCAAAGGTATTAACATAGGTTATCGAATTTTACCCTCCCTACAACCCTGGAGAGTAGCTGCTATTATATCCTCATTTTACAAATGAGGAAACAGAGTGAAAGAGGTTAAGTCACTTGCTTCAATATCTGAGTTGGGATTTGGAGTCGGCTCTACATCCTTTGTTGATGTTAGTCAGTCTTTTCAGTGATATCTGATTCTTTGTGACTCCAGTTGGGGTTTTCTTGGTAAAGATACTGCAGTGATTTGTCATTTCCTTCTCCAGGTCATTTTACAGATGAAGAAACTGAGGCAAACAGTTTAGTGACTTGTCCAGGGTTGCACATCTAGTAAGATTCTAAGGCAGGATTTGAACTCATCTTCCTGATTATAGGCCTGACCCTGTATCCACTGCACCACCTACCTGCACATTTTGTCTACTACTTATCTAAATAAAGGTAGTAAATATGAGGTAATGTAAAGATTGAGATATTGCCAACTAGGGGGCTCAGGAAAGACTTCACAGAGCAGGTAGTATATGAGCTGAGGCTTAGAGGAAGCTTAAAGAGGAAAAAGAAATGAAGGTGAGAATTTCAGGTATTGGAGTTGATGTTTACAAAGGCACAGACTCAATCAAAAGAATTCCTATTTTTTGTAACTGCAAGTAAGGAAGTTTGTCTCTGAAAAGGGGACCCGTGTGAAATAAGTATGAAAAGGGTGCTTAGAAACAAGGTATGAAAGGAATTGTAATTCCTAAGAGGGGTGAGTTATCCTAGAGAAAATATGAAAATTCTGAAAATTCTTATGTATTCAATATGCATATATAATATATATACATATAATTGTAATATGTATAATATATACTTAATATAATAAATAATTTATTTTTTTAAAAGATGATTTTATTGGAAACAATGTGAAGTACAAATTAGAGAGAGGGAGAATGAAAGTGGGGAAGCCAGTTAGCGTACTGTCATAAGCTAGGCAGGAGGTGATGAGTATGGACTTTGTGTAGATGGAGAGGAGATCAATGAAAGAGAAGTTATGGAGGTAGAATCAATAAGACTTTGGAAATGAGTAAGGGTGGTGGTGGAGAAGAAAGAGTTAAGGGTGAGTCCACAGTTGGTGAACTTGGGTGACTGGAGTGAGATTGGAACCCTAAGTAGAAATAGGAATAGTTGGAGAAAAGTTTTTGGGAAAAAAATATTTTCACCTTTACTTAAATTGATGCATAATTTCAATCATATGGCTGCTCTTTTTAGTAACACGGATGGTAACCTTCATATAACCTTCATCCTCTACAAAGGTTTTCCTACCTTGTTAGGGCATTTCTTGATTTCTTGACACCAAAAATGGAGCATAGATGCTAGCTAGTTATTTGTTGCTCACTGCATCAGAAGCTCTCATCCTTTTCTAGTTTTGCTTTCCCCTCCCCCAATATATTTTTATTTATTTCATTAAATATTTCTCAATTGCATGTTTAAAAAAACTAACATTTTTTTTTTAAAAATTGAGTTCTGATTTTTTTCCTTCCCTCCCTGCCCTTCCCCTTCCTTCAGAAAACAAGTAATATGATATAGATTGTGCATAAAAATTCATGCAAAATATATTTGCCATTTTGTGGAAGAAAGCACACACTAAAACAAAGAAGAAAAGTGAAGAAAGCAAAAAAAAAGTATGCTTCCACTGGCATTCAGAATGCATAAGTTCTTTCTCTGGTGGGGGGGTAAGAATCTTTGATCATAAGTCTTTTCAATATGCTTGGGTCATTGTATTGATCAGAACAGCTAAGTCATCCACAGTTGATCATTGTAAAATATTATTGTTACAATGTATAATGTTCTTCTGGTTCTACTCACTTTACTTTGCATCAATTTCTATAAATCTTCCCAGGTTTTTCTGACATCATTTTACTAGTCATTTCTTACAGCACAGTAGTATTTCATCACAATCATATACCACAACTTGTTTGTTCAGCCATTTCTCAATTGATGGGCATGCTCTCAATTTCCTATTCTTTACCACCACAAAAAGATGTGTTATAAATATGTCTGTACATAAAGGTTCCTTTCTTTTTCTTTGATCTCTTTGGGGTACAAACATAATAGTAGTATTACTGGGTGAAAGGGTATGTATAGTTTTATGGCCCTTTGGCCATATACTTCCAGATAGTTCTCCAGAATGGTGGGACTACATCACAACTCCACCAGTAGTGTATCAGTGTCTCAATTTTTCTAAATTCCCTCCTGCATTTGTCATTTTCTTTTTGTGTCATGTTAGCTAATCTGCTACATATAAATTGGTATCTCAGAGTTGTTATAATTTGCATTTCTCTAATTACTACTGATTTAGAGCATTTTTCTGTGACTATAAATTACGTTGATTTCTTCTGAAAACTGCCTGTTCATATCCTTTGACCATTTATCAGTAAGAGATGGTACAGATCCTATTTTTAAGGAAGTTACTATCTAATGGCAGAAAAGACAGTTACACAAACTGTGAAAACAAAGAATGTAGTGTACAGAAGATGTAGAGACAGAGAAATCAGAGGAAAGAAAACTCTTTTTCACCAAGAGATAAGATGGGAGATGTTGGAGAGAAAGATAGTACCTCTTGGGCTTTGAAGGAAATGAAGTGCTTCAGTGGCTAAAGATAGAGTCCGTTCTAAGCATTTTTGAAGAAAAGTGCAAAACAAAGAGAAAGAGGAACAAAGAGTAAAAGAGGTAATGATGGGTAATCCATTTTGGTTGAGAAGGTAAACAAAAGTTATGATACCTTGCATTCAGGAAACAGGATATTAGACTTGGATAAGAACTCACCTGGGAATCAGGAGAACCAGCTTTGAGTCCTGGCTGATTATACCATTTTTTTTTTGTCAATTCGAATCTAATCTGAAATTTATGTTTATTTGGGAAGTAAGGCTGAGGAATGGAGGAGTTACGATAAGTTATTTAAATAAATCTTTTGAGTTGTTGCTATAGGACAGTCATCGGCTAACAGAGCAAACTGTACAATCTGTACAATCACATTGATTTTGAGCGTACCCACAGATCTAGGAAATCTCAATCCAAAAACCTACGAGGATTCTGAGCTAGCAGTCACTATCAGTATTGGGTAGTGAATAGCTCTTGAAATCAATCCTTTTCAACATCCCAAGGAACCCCTTGGGTTTATTTTTTACCATGTCTGTAACCAGTAACTTTTTTTTTTCCATTCTGCTTAGAAAAGTTATGGTATTTCGCTTAGGCATAACAGAAAAAAGTGATGATTTGTTCTTCAGGCCTATACTTAACGTGTCATCACGTAGGGTGACAAAGTGGAATGCAGAAGATAAAAAATAAATTGAAAGTGTAGTGCAGGCACAGCTTATAAATTTAGCTCAAGAGAGTGTCAGCTTTAGTTGTTAAACTACAGCCATGCTCGCTGAACTGGGTCATTCATTTTTTGAGAAGAGTGGTACATTATTGAGGAAACACAAATGGAACTCCTGGGTCTTTACACTAATACTCTCCATTTTTCTCTCTAATACACAGAAAAAGATACCCCACCCTCCAAGATCACCTGCCCAAATACAATGACTTCTCCCTTTAGGATACAAAGTATTTGGCAATATGAAAATGTCAAGTGATAAGTGAAGCCAGATTGTGAATGAGTCATCTTCATTGTGATGACAATTTAGGAAGGTTGTATTTGGCAAATGCACAATATTGAAATTAAGGGCAAGCTATAATGGCAAGTCTCCATAGTTTTGTCTGCTTTGAAGGCATACAGTCTATATTTCATAAATGTTTTTGAGCATCTTTGATGTTTGATTTCATATTTGAAGCCCTTTATAGCATGCCGATATGAGCTAGAGTTTATTTTCTTTTAACCTAAGCAGATAAGCATGCTCATTACTGCAGCAAATTGATCAATGCTGCTGAATTGAGTTATGTTTCAAAGTATATATTTTGCTAAATTGATACATTTATTAATACTTTATTTTAGAAAATATACATACCTGCATTTAGCTTGTGTGAGATCTATCTTCTAGTTGAATTCACACATCTATATTTATATAAGAGGAATTACTAGAAAGAAAAAATGTGTTATTTGAGTCAAGGAAAAAAATAAGGGAAGTAGGTGGGATTGCAGCAGAATAATACAAAAGACTGAAGTTGATCATGGGGAGCCACGTGGCTTTCCAACTGAGATCATGACATTGGATGAGTTGGGTGAAATCAGAATCAAAGTATCTGAGACTAAACTTTAACAAACATTAAAGGCCTCCTGCATTTTGTGCTCAGCACTGTGGGAGATAAAAAATTTAAATATGACTACATCATTGTCTTATGGATCTCACAAAACTATCTGTGATTTGAAACTTTATGTGAAGAACACAGAAATTAATTACAAACTATGCTGTATAAAATCTAAGAGCAGAAGGTTTTATTTCATTAGAGTTTTTCAATCAGAGATAATATGACCAGTTTTCTCAGACCCCCTAGGCATATGAATTAGACTAGATGTCCTGTGTGATTCCTTCCAATGATGGGGTTTTATGACACTTCAATCCAAGGGGGAAAAGTCATGTAGGCAGCTGGAGACTTTAATTTAAAATCTGTCAATGGTGGTAAGATGGAAATAAAAATTTTAGAATCACCTATGTAGTTATGATTATTGATGCTGAATACAAGAATGAAAGGACTAAGAAAGCAAGTGCAGAGAGATAAAAAATGAGAGCCACAGTCAAATTTAGGTAATATCAACAATAAGGAATCAAAAGTAAACAGCAACCAAAAGAGAAGCAGTTATAGAGATAGAGGAAGCATAGAAGTCTAGTGAGTTGAATGTATCCAAATGAAGGGCATGTTCTACCATTTTAAAACCTGTAGGGATAATTCTAGAGAGGATTATGATCTTTCAGGTGCATTCAAACTAGACAGAAAGAAAGTTTTATAAATATCTTTCACTCTTGTTTAAGAAAAGTAGAATTATTTTACCTCAAGTTATAGAGATGGAAATATAGTGAAATTGAGCTTCTTTTCTCTAGACAAGAGAACAATTTGAAGAACACATTGGACATTATGGCTAGTTTCACTGTATTAATCATGTAGTAAATTATTCTTTCATTCTAGGAATTAAAAAAAGAATCAAGGATAACATAACATTCCATGTAGTTATACAAAGAGTCGATTTATCAGTGAAAGACACAACATCTTTCAGTTCTCTTGAGTGTCTGTACCTGCAGTAATACAGAAGACAGCAGCAAATCAAGGAAGAAACTCTTTACACACCAAAAAAAAAATGCATATATGTATTTATGAGTATGTTTGCAGCTCAGTTAAATTAGAAATTAATAAGACAAATAGCAGTTTACAAAGAAGATGCAAATAAGGGGCCATGGAGGGACGGGGGAGAACAATCAAAAGATGCAAATTTTCCTCATGATATATTTCAATGTGTGAAAGAAATTAATTGAGTCAACTCTTCTGAAGTATTTTTATCTTTTATCCAAACTAGTTAAAGGTTCTTTATAAGTATGGAGCGTTTCATAATTCACAGTAGCTTTTTGAGAGTTATCAGGGAATTTAACACTAGCTTTCTAGCATCGTTCTTAAACTCCCATGGCTATTTTTGTTACAATATGTTAAGCCAAAGAATCTTAAATAATGGTGCTGAGAATTGATTTTTTCATGCTACTTCATTTTCCATACTGATTAAAAAATATGATTTGATCTAGACCTTCCTTAAATCAGTTGATTGTATAGACTCTCGGTTTCACTATTTGTTTTATTGGCTGAGGGAAATAACTGGAAAATGGATTTTAGTTTGACAGGTATGGGAGGTAATTGGCCTCATTCCATAATGCATGAGCAATCAATATATTCAGTATATTTTTGCTGATTGAAAAATACACACACATATGTGAATATTCATATACATATTGTGCATGTATATACCTATGTATCTCCAGTACATATATACAAGATACAAAGAAAAACAATTCATTGTCCTAGACCTAAGAGTGCTCACAGTCCCCTAGAGGACAGAATATATCTAAAATCTGTAAATGAGAAAACAAGGCAGCCTGTGAGGACCAACTAGTCACAGACATGATATATTCTATAGGACCTACAAAAGGGAACAGGGACATTGCAGTGGTCTGGGATGGATGGAAACATCATTATTGATGACATAGGACTGGAGCTAGACCTTAAAGGATGGGGAAGATACAAATAAGGAATAGAATAAGGAAACGATGCTACTTTATGCAGAGTGAATTAAAAATCAAAGACATGGAGTTGAGAATGCATATCATATTGCAGGAACTAGGTAGATTTACAAAAAAAGAGTAGATAAATTTGGCTGAAATAGTGAATTCATGGATGGGAGTAACAGGAGAAAAGTTTGGAGAGGAAGATTGGGGTCAGATTTGGGTTAAAACTGTAGAGAATATCTAATTGATTTGTTAATAATGCTTTCATTACTAGTCTTTTATGAAGTGCTCAATAAATACAAGTGCATTTTCTATTGTATTATGATTGCTATTAATAATAGTCATTAAATGTTAATGTAACAATCCTATTTCTAAAAGGAAAATACAACAGCATATTAATTAAGTCAATTAAGGCTACACAGGGTAAAGTCTTAAACAATTCAATTGAGAATGGTCTTTGAAGAACATTAACATACTAATGCAAGATCATTCTAATCATGACCCTGGATTGTATGGGTAGTGGTTTAAAAATGGAGAACTTTTCTTAAAGTAAATTAAATAATTCAACCAAGTGAATATTTAATAATAAAAAAAAAGGACTGATGTGCTGACGTTTTTTCCCTTACTGCCAACTTTTACCAGACAACTGAAACTGAAAATTACTAAACTCTTTGAGTCTCCATTTTTTTAATCTGCAAAATAGAAATAATAGTACTTGAAGTCCCTTCCTTACAAGGTTGTAAAGTGAATTGTAGAAAGTTGTGTCCATGTCTTATCTGCCTTCTAAATGGATAGTTTCAATACTTCCTGTTGAAACTTTCTGTCTTCCCTAGTTATTAGTAAGTATTGTGCTCTGCACACAGTAAATGCTCAAAGACTTTTGTGTGAACCAGTGTCTTGGTTTTCCCATTTGTAAAATAAGCTAGTTGATCTAGATGATATGTGAAGTCCTTTTCCACCCTAAATCAATGATTCAGTGATTCTATGCTCTTCTAGAGATAGCCTGATTATCAGATATGCAAATAGTACAAAGCTGAGAGAGAACACATCCAACAGCAGGTAGGATTTAAAGAGATAGACAGAGAGAGAGAGAGAGAGAGAGAGAGAGAGAGAGAGAGAGAGAGAGAGAGAGAGAGAGAGAGAGAGAGAGACAGATAGATCACAGACCCTAATAAAATAAGGTGAGTTTTCACAGGGATAAATGTAAAGCTTTGCATTTTTGTTCAAAATACTTAATTCATAAATAATTGATTTGAAACAGAGAGAAGGTGTTAGGTAGCAGCTCTGCTAAAATGCAGCTAGGGAGGCAGGAGAATTAAAACTCACTTAAAGGAAGCTAGTGGCAAAGTAGTTAGAACTCCGCCTTGAGTTAGGAAGACCTGAGTTCAAATGTCACCTCAGATGCTTAACTAGCTATGTGATCCTGGACAAGTCCCTTAATCTATTTGTTTCAGTTTCCTCAGCTGTAAGATAGCTCCTCCCTGACGGGATAATTGTGAGGATCAAGGGACATAATATTTATAAAAAGCACTTAGTGCAGTGTCTCTTGATAATAGATACTAAAAAAGGCTTCCCATTCCCTTTCCACCCCCTCCACCTGTCACTGTGTCAATAGAAATAAAATGTTTGGAGAGCAAAGAAAGGTAATACAGCCTTAGGCTACATCAAAGGGGGAACAGTTCCCAAAGTGAGAGAGGTTGGAGGACCATTTTGTTCTGCCCTGGTTCTGTCTCATTTGGTGTATTTTATTTTATTCACTTCTAGCCACAATTTAGAAAGATCTTTAATAAGTTGGAGAGTGTTCAGAGGAGGGGGACCAGGATTGTAAAAAACCTTGAATTTATGCCATATGAAGGCAAAGGGAGGGAATGTGCATTTATATAGCCTACCATGTGCCAGGCATTGTGTAAAGCACTTTTTACACATATTATCTCATTTGATCCTCACAACAACCCTGTGATACAGGAACTATTAACACCTCTAAATTACAATTGAGGAAACAGACTAGATAAAGGAAGGGAGGGTGTTTCATGTAAAGAAGGGGAAAAAAATTCAAGTTAAAAATATGTTATCAAGTATTTGAAGGGCTATCACGTGATAGAGGTTTAAAGGGGTTCTATCTGGTCCTAGAGAACAGGACTTGGACCAGTGTAACAGACAAATTCAGGCTTTATGTGAGGAAAACTCTTTTTTATAGACAGAGTGTGGAGCCCTGACTAGAAGACTGCTTAGGTGAAAGGACCCATGCTCTGACTGTTTGTGAGATCATCCTTGGTTTTTTGAAAGAATGCTGTATAATTAATAACAAAACAAACCAACATGGTATGTTAGAACTTGACATATTAATGCAAATGTTTGTGTGACCAGAGTTGAAATGTGTACTCTAGATATGAGGTTCTTAAGTTAGAACCTCATTTATGTAGTATACATTTCAACTCTGGTCACAAACATTCGCATTAATAATTTTAAATGAATGATTTAAACTGTGCCTTCAACTCACTGTTGTTCTTCAATCATTTTAGTCATGTCCAACCCTTTGTGACGCCATTTGGAATTTTCATGGCAAAGATACTGGAGTGGTTTGCCATTTTCTTCTCCAGCTCATTTTTACAGATGAGGAAACTGAGGCAAACAGGGTGAAGTGACTTGCCCAGGGTCATATAGCTAGTAAGTGTCTGAGGTCAGACATGAACTCAGGTTTTCTTGAGCCCAGGCCCAGCTATTCTACTGAGCCAGCTAGCTGCCCTGTCTTTAATGAGTTTGTGATTATTTTCTATTTTTCTACATACTTTTATTCTGTGTGTGGTTGTATAGGAACATTTCTCCCCACAGAGAATTAAGCTTTATGACAGTAGGTATATTGTATCTTGGTGTTCTCTCTTCATCTGTATCTCCAGTGCCTAACAGAGTGATTAGAGAGAGAAGACATTTAATAAGTGCCTGTTGATTGATTTATTTGATTTGCCTTGGGGCAAGTGTGTGGACAGGGTAGTAGTGGGTAGATGGTAACCTGAGTGAGGAAACAGTCTGTACCATTGGAAAGTGGAGCCACGTCAATTAAAACACAAATGTAAAAGATGTATATATGTCTTATACTGTTCTATGGCAAATTCAGTGGAGATATAATTCTTGGCTTATCTATCTTTCTATCTCTGGTGGATTAAAACATTCTAAGGCTAAGGTACTAATATATAATTTTTTTTTCCAAAATGACATGGCAGTAATAGTGTCATGTTACTTAAAAGAGCACAACCCAATAGAGACTCTTCTGATCTTTGTATATAGAAATGCTTGAGCTTTCAAGTGCAGAATAAATACATGTGCACAGATATATATGTATATGTGTGTATATATACACACATACACACACACACACACACACACACATATATATATATATATACACATACACATATACATCACAAAGAATGGGAGATTTCTGCAGATCTTTTCTTACATTCCTTTTAATTATCTGACATTAGTAGCTGATGGGTAAAACGGAAAATCCATAGGGCTTAACAGAACCTTTGCCAAATAAAACCCCTGCGTTTTTTCCCAAAAAAAACAATTTAAATAGGCTTCCTAGAAACATGGCAGATATAAAACCAGGCTCAGTCTATAGTTCATTTGGGACAGGACAGGAAATGAAAGGGAAAGATGTGTCAGGAGTATGTTTCTTCCAGCTAAATGTATGGATTCAGGTCAAGGCATGCAAAGTAACCCTTGGAGTTTGGGTGAGAAACAAAAAGCTTCAGGCTAAAATCTAGGATAAAACTGTTGGCTTCCATGTCTGGATTGCTATTAGATACTTAGACATATGATGCACAAGCTGGAAGCAACACATAAACAAAGCATGAGCAGCAGCCAAATGAGATTTCTCTGCTATCCTTGGAAACCACCATGCATGTGCCTACTAAGCAGTCCAAGTCTGTCTTTCCTTGGTTTTGCATATAGTAGTCAATAAATGTTTCATAATCAATGAATTATTGAGAATGTTTCAACCATATATGCAGCCTAAACTCAGTAGTTTTACTGGCTATGTTTCCTTAAGGCAAGTGATGAATATTTGTGTTTCTACTTCACCTTAAGATTTAGAATTCTAATATCAGGATAAACACATATGTTTTTGAGGGACAAATTGAAATTAATAGCTTCTTGATCCTGTACAGAATGGATCAATTCCCAAGTCAACAACAAATATGTAGCAATACTATACATTATTTAAGCGGCTTCCTATCTGTTTCAAGTCTATGAAATAGATCTTGACTAGAATATTTAGCCCTGGCAATGAACAAAAAGTATGTTGCCATAAGTACAACAAACTGAGGCACAGAGATGTTAAAATAGCTTGCCCAGCTTTGTGTCTGAAACCTGAATTCAACATTATCCAGTATATCACCTAGTTGCTTCTCTCTTTGACCGTGTTTTGACGTACTATGAGAATTATTTCATATTTCCAAGAATCTTATAGAAATAGATACTTTCTCGAATGGCAGAGACTATGACTCAGCCATGCCTTCTTGTACCATCCTCTCCCTCTACCCTAGATTCCATCAGTGCCCTGGAAACTTTCCTCTATTATTTTTAAAATATTATGGGCACTTTGGCTGACCATCTGCTAGTGTTCCCGTCTGCTGACCTCATCAGCTCACTTCCTATTCTCCCCCTCTATCATGTCTTGATGATGCTTCTATGCAAACTCCCAGTTGTATAAGTGACAGTTTGCACAATAATATTTTAATAGAGACATCAAGACTTGATTTTTCTCTAATAATATTTTCATGTCATCTTCATTAAAGACTGAAGAATGCATTTACCTTAAAAAGAAATCTATGTTAACATCATAACATAACATCATAAAACCACTGGTCACTTCATCCTTACTGGAGTGAAAACTAACGAGGCTGTTAATATCTTGATTATTTAGGGAACATCATATCTTAGGACTGTTATAGTAACTAACATAGAAATAAAGTTTTTAAAAGCCAGAAAATCTAACTGACATTAATGAGAAATTACAATTTCAAATGCATTACCCTTGTAAGGTAAATCAAAGGTAACAGTAATTAAGATAATTGCAAAAGATATTTTGGGTTCTGTGTATTTGTGCAAGTGTTAGAAGAAGAATATAAATGTGCGTGTATTTTTGTTCTTTTGGTATCTTGAGCTTGGCATAGTTTTTAGAACACAGAATATTTCTTTCCAGAGGAGATAAAATGTATAATTTGACATAATCTGCCCTGTGTATATATGTGTACATATCATCTCGAATTTCATCTCCAAACATTAATGGTAACAATTCTGTGTTTACATAAATTGTCAGTTGACTATGTGTAGAGTGCATAGACCAGATAACAAAATCAAATCTTAATTTATTTGCTCTGAAGCCTTCTCTTCAGTTGTTGTTTAGTACATGGACTATGTCTGAGCCTATATTTGATTCAAGTGTCACAGGCTATTATTGTTTCCTTAAATACTGCACATTTCATTCAACTGGGGGATCAGAACTTTGGTTAACAATTGGAGCTTGGTGAATAGCTAGCACCTTTTAAAAAACATTTCTGTTCAGAATTATTTTAGAGATTCTGTTCAGATACTGTTATATGTATTTACATTATATGTTATATGTATTTACATTATGCATCATAGTTTTACATCATAAATGAGGACTTTATAACAGTGGAGGGGGATTTGCTTTTATTAATGGATTAAATCTTCATAGTGGTCACTTTAATGATTTATTGTAATTGAATGAAGTTTTCTGCTTTAGTGGAGCAGCTTGCACCATTGGACAGCCCTATCGTTAACAAACTGTGAAAAAGGTGCTCTGACTACTAAGCTGTGTGTCTAAGATTGCGTGTTGGCATGGAGGTGGTGGAGCATCCATACCAATTCGAACTCTCACAAGTGACATTTAATCCTCTATGAGGAAATAGGGTCAGCCATTAACTTCAAGCCAATGAAAACTATCTTGTCATGTTTGCTTTCACTTCTGAACAATGGAGATGCCCAAAGTAATAGCTCTAATAAAATTCTTTCCTTTTATCTGTAATTTTATGAACAATGATAACCAGGCTGTCAAAAAATCACTGTAAAGTCTGAGTGCATAAAAACAATAAACAATAACAATTCACCTTTATATTGCACTTTGTACATATTTTTCACTTAATTCTTACAGCATTCAGGTGAAGTTAATAGCACAATTTATAGATAATAATATTAGGCACCCAAGCTTTTCTGACTTATTTGTAAGAACAAATTATCTAGCTTCTAGCTAAAATAGATTGCTAAGGCTCCGAGAATTCTCTGCCTCTTTTAGAACCTTTATCCTATGCTCATCTCCCTAGATCACCTGAGTGAACACATAATTTAAAGAATTTTATAGCTGGATATAGAATTATAACGAATTTTCCTATAGCAGTCTATTTCAACAAATGTTTGTTAGACACCTATCAATCAACCAACAGGCATTTATTAAACATACTGTATGCTAGGAACAGAGAACAAAATAAAACTGCCTCTACCCTCAAAAGATTTCATTCTAATGGGAAAAATAACGTGCATATGTGGGCATTGTGCTGGATTCTAGGGATACAAAAATGGAAAATAAGCAGTTCTTGTTTTCAAGGACTTTCCATTCTCCTTGGGCACAACATGTATACAGTTAAGTAACATGATGGCAATTTAGTAGGTTGCTGACACTAACTGACTCCTGAACTGATGGTACCTAACTAAATGGAGCATTGAAGTAAGATCAGCATTCTGAGGGTGGAGTGGGAACAATTGGGAATGAGGATCAAGATGGAATCCCAAATGTTGGAGACTGCTAACAGTCCAGGTGAGAAGAACCAAAATGTGGGAAGGAAATGAGATGTCTGGAAAGGTAGGCTGTAGTTAGTGTGGGCTCCAGGGTCAAGGTGAGGGATTTACATTTTATCTTAGAGAGCTTCAGGAGCCACTGAAGATTTTGAGCTAAGTCAGACATGTGATTTAGGAAAATCTTCTAGGGAGCTATGTGGAGGACAGATTGGAAAGAGGGAAAGTTGAAAGCAGGTAAACCAATTAGGAGACTGTTAAAATAGTGCAGGAAAGCCATGACAGGACCCTGAAGCAAGGTGTTATACCTAAGTGAGTAAAGAGAAGGGGCCAGATGAGAGAGGTACTTTAGGGAAGGAGTCAAAAGATTTGGCAACTGACTGGATGTGTGTGGCCCCAAAGATTCTTTTTTTCGACTTCTGGCCATCCTACACTGATTTTGTGTTCAGTCTCCTAAGCTTGCCTAGTGCCCTTTTCAGGTTTACACAATTTTAAACTATTAATCCTACTTGGAGTCATATAACAACATCAATACAATTTCCTTGGTGGTTGTGTGATTGAGAAATAGACCACAGACACTTCTGAAGTCCCTTTAGACCTAAGAATGTAGAGAATAATCATATCACGTAGATATTTCCTGTCTATTTCTGCCTAACTAGTCTTCTCAAGCACCCATTTATAAATTAACTTTCTATTTAGCAGAATAGACAGTATTCTGAACCAGAAAACTCCATCTTAAATCACAAATTTAATTTCTTCATTTACTTCAATCTGTAGTGATCTCCCCAGAGTTAAGAATGTTCAGGTGTCTATATTCACATGATAAATTTGGTGATGAATCAGTATTGAATCAAGATTAGGGTAAGCCAGGGGAATATGGTGAGAATGATGTTTGCAGAAGCTTGGTGTTGGAGTCCCACTTTCTGATTGTAAGTAATAAAAGGAATAAGTACATTTCCTATTCCTACAAATCTATATTCCTCTTCCTTTGCCCCTTGCTTGTAAGTGGAACATGAATGATCCAGATTACAGTTGGTGATGAGCTGGGCATGCAACAAGTAATGAGCTCCATTATTTTTTCTCCTGAAGCAATTTAATAGATGAGTAACTTCAATAACAAAATGTATTTCCAAGACTAATGAAAATATAACTCTATTTATGTTGTTCATCTTTTTTCACTGTTCAATTTTGGTAAATAAATTTGTTTCTCTATTTCACATCAGATAAGATGAAGCTATCACTATTACTAGGAAATTTTGGTGTTAACCTCTGTCATTTGTCCACAGTATCCAGTATTACATTTCCTAGGATCTTTGAGATGAACTGGTCTGCCCCTCTCTACTCTTATTTCACAAATAAAGTAATTGAGACCCAGAGGGAAGTGATTTATTCAAGGCCACTCAGCTGCAAAGTAAAAGAAACATGGCAAAAAGTGACTTCTCTTGGACTTCAAGATGAGGGCTCTTTTCACTGCAGAAATGCCGCTTCCTAACCAGGAAGATTATAGAAACTAAAACTCGTTCTCCTTTTAAACTACATTATGATAAAACTTGCTCATTTTTGAAAGAACAAGTGGGTCCTTTGAGTGTCACCCTTGTGGCAGAGATTCTTATGGCATGAAAGGTGTGGGTATACTTTGGAAGCTTTGCTTGGTTTATAATGTTAAATAGACAGCATAAGAAAAATGTACACCCTATATTCCCCAGCATACCAAGACTAGTATGTGGGTTTATTGCAGGAGTTTTATTAAAAGAAAGAAAATGAAACATGACATATCCTTCCCTACTTCCCCAAACCATTGCCTTTACCAATCATTAGCAGAGCTTTCTTACACTTTCATATGCAAATAAGCCACTCAGAATCTGATACCCTTAATTTCTTCTGGTTTATCTGAGGACTTATTTGAATCCTCTTAAAAAAAAAAAAAAAAACAAGCCTTAAAATGAACAACTCCTGGGTCCCTGAGATCTAAGTTAAGATTGAAGGTCCCCTCTAGAGTATAGAATCTGAATATTCCTCTGCTAGTCTTCCACCTGCCCTTTTTCCACTAGGAGATCCTTCCTATTCACAGTAGGTGGAGGAGGGGAGGGATGGGCTTTTCCTCCTTAATTTTCTCTCTCTGTCTAGCTTTCTGTCATCAACAATGACTCTATATCATGAACAGACATCATAGTTTTTCAGCTTCTCAACTTATGAGAAGGCAATCAGTCAATATGCAAGAGCTTACTTACCCTGTGCTAGACAGTGGCAATACAATGAACATGCAAAAAGAGTCCCCCAAGGAGCTTACTTTCTTAGAAGGAGTAGGGATATAAATGACTTTAATAAAGTTGAGGACAATAATAAGATATTCTCAATTAGCTGATGAGGCTCTTTCAGGATATTTGAGTAGATTTTAAACACAGAAATACTTCTAGCATAACCAACAGGCATTTATTAAGCACATATTATGTGCTAGGCACTTCACTAGAGGATAAGCATCCCAAAACAAAAATGCAGCAGTACTTGGGGGTTCAGAGTTTAAGTTCTCCAGGCGTTTGAGGATCCTCTCTGGTACTTATAATGAGGCAAGAGAAGGACAGAGTAACTTAAAATCATTAAATGTGTTTAATTTTTAATTAAACAAAGTGAAAGAAGGTGCTATAAGAGGACAGATAAAACAAAAATAATTCTTGTGGATTATTTAATTAATTAAATTTTTGTGTCTGGGAAGAATGCTGTGAGACATATGAGAGAATACAAGAATAAAAACCAAAACAATAATTAATGATAATAATAGACAATACCTCCTAAATGACATCATCTCCTCTTAGTTTCTACTGCTCCTGTCCCCTAGCTCCCTTTTCTGAGTCTCCAAAGCATTACCAGAAAATACAATTCAATTTAAAGTTGTGGGAAAGGGGACATATTTTCTTTCAGTTTTTCTATATCAGACTCAGTGTGGGAACGTTATTGAAATATTCAAAATATGACAATAGAGGACACATGACTAATGTCTAAACTTTAAAATGACCACAGCGGTTCTGTGATTAAACTCCAAGTTTTATGAGACCCACAAATGAAAAGGGATGTTTTCATAACTTGAAAAATTGCTCAATATTTACGAAAGGTACACAGCGCAGGATTGTCTGCACCAAGGTTATTTTCCTTCAGATAATTTTCCATTTGTGGTTTGGGTTTTTTTTGTTTTTATTTTCAAATGAGCAGTAATTGTGGATGTTTATTTTTCAGATCTTTGTTCTCTAATAGGCTCTTATGTATTTATGGATACCGTTTAAATTTTAATAAGAATCTTTTACAGATATAGCTATTGTATATATCTAGCAAGTATATTTAATCAAAGTTATGGTAAGCATATAAGTCCATTAATTTAAAAATTGGAGCCCACAGTGCATTTTGAAAATGAATGTGTCTGTTCTAACATGACCTTCAGACCAAAACAATGGAGTTCCTGGATATAAATACGAAAGTAAGTTTTCTGAGTGCTAAAAATCTTTCATTTGTATTAGTTTTTCAAAATAATTTACAAACTTTATTTACTTAGACTCATCATTTTCTCAAAAAATAAGCAATAAAACCTTTCTAAATGAGAATTGCAAACAATTAACCATCTTATAAAAGAATACTGTAAATCTATATTAAGCCCCTCCCCCCCAAAAAAACCTCTGAGGTTTCATCTCACAACTATCTATTTTGTGCAAATATTATTCAAAGACATTAAACAGCCAAGCAATCACTTGCATTACTTTATTTCATCCACGATTCTATCAGCCTCAGCTACTTATGCCTCTGTCCAGTTTCTTAAAGCATCAACAAAATCTTCCTGTTTCTTTACTTTGTGGTCCTCTGAATAAGCCGTGGTTGAATGCTGGAGCTGTTGATGATGAAGAGACTTGGGAACTTTTTCAAGTTTGGCCAGAGCCCAAAGAATCCCTGGATGGAATTTTTTATTTCACTTTCCCTTGGGTAGACAGTGAGGGAAAACAGGAATGGTAAGACCAGAAATTAAGTCATATAAGGGTCAGTGGAAGAAAATGGCAATGTCTAGGTGGAGAAAAGAATATTTGAGAAGACAAAAGCTATTCTCCCATGAAAGAAGTAGAATTGTTTTTCTTGGCCTCTCAGGTTAGAACTCGGAGGAATGGGCAAAGGAGTGGTAGCTGGACAGTGGAGAGAAGATTGGCTATGAAGGAGGGTCTGAGCTCAAGTGTTGTCTCTCTCACATACTCCTTTTTTGAGCATAGACAAATAACTTTCTTCTCTAGGCTTCAGTTTACATCACGTGAGAACTTTACTGGATGAAATCTGTGGGCCTATCTAGCTCTAGAGCTGTCCTGTTATGAAGATACAGAGAGACAGGTTTGAAGTATGTATAAGGAAAACATGAGGGGCAGTGAGGTGGAAGATTTATTTTTCTGAGTTCAAATCCAGCCTCAAACATTTACTAGCTGTGCCTTCCTGGGAAAGTCACTTAACCTTGTTTGACTCAGTTTCTTCATCTGTAAAATGAACTGAAAAAGGAAATGGCAAACCACTCCAGTTTCTTTTGACAAGGAAACCTCAAAATGGGATCATGAAGAATCAGATACAATTGAAATGACTCAACAACAACAAAGGAAAAACATGCTAACTTTTGAAGTTGTTTAAAAACAGTATACCCTACATATATTAGGATGTAGCCAGCTCTGTGGATCTTCAAGTGAAAGCTAGATGAACCCTTTATTTTATTGCTTTGGTAAATGTTGGTCCTGAGATCCTGAGGCTTCGTCAAAATGTTAATGAATGGCTAATGTTCCAAATAAATGATAATATTAATAAAATTGTAGATAACATTCTGCAGTGTACTTTTTACAAGGTGTACAATTTACAAAGCATACATTTTTTACACTTCAATAACCCTGTGAAGTAGCTGACTCAGATCTGATTATCCCCATTTTATAGGTGAGGAACTTGAACCATAGACACTGGACTTTATTATGTGATCTAGCCCTCAATTAACACTCAGTGAAATATTTGTTGAATGGACTAGTGAATTATACTTTAGGGTTACCATCCATCGTCAAGAATGTTCCTAATAGTGGATAAGGTATACATCAAAGAATCAACCGAGTCAGCTAGTTGACCCAGTGGGTGGAGCCCTGAGTTTGGAGTCAGGATGATCTGAATTCAAACCTAGCTTCAGACACTACCTGTGTGACCCTCTTAACCCCTGCCTGCCTCAGTTTCCTCTTTTATAAAATACGGAAAACAATAGCACCTATCTCACATGGTTGTTGTGAGGATCCAATGACATAACATTGTAAAGCAGTTTGCAAACCTTAAAGTGCTAAATAAATATTACCTATTGCTGATGTAACTCCCAATTCACATCTATCTGTTCTAAACCTTAACATTATACCATCAAGTAGAGCATAGCCAGTTTCACCTTCCTTTGTTTATCCCAATTAATTTCTCATTATTATATCCCTTTTGATAGCCAGAAGGTAATTGCTTTTACTTCATGATCACTTTGAATTGTATGCTCTGATTAGATTACCTGGATATCTTTATTTTTGTTACTGGCAATTTATTTCCATTAAATTTAAAATAGCAAGAGTTCTTATTGAGATTAATTTAGCACGACACATGCTGAGAGCTTTCTCCGTAAAGTTTGGGCCTAAGAAACTTAATCTTCATCTTTGCTGAGGTAATGTGCCAAATGCAGAAAAATGAAAAAAGTTCCAAATAAACAATCGTTAGCATCATAATAGTGGACACTTTTACAATGTTCCCTTTACAAAGTACTTCACATAAATTTTCTTTTGAAGTAGGTATACAGATATTATTCCCATTTTATAAGTGAAGAAACTGAAACTGGGCAAGTTAAATAGACTTATCCCAAACTTACACAATACTAGTCTTCTAATTTATGCCCTTTAAATGTGTAGTAGCTGTTCTTCTGGTGGAAACATCACTTCTATGGAGCTACTGGGTACTGTGATAATGAGAATATTTTAGATGGCATTTTTAAAATCGACAGTGTTTTCTCCCTAGGAAATGAGTACAAATATTATGATCTCAATTTTACAAATGAAGAAAGAGAGGTTGTTTTTGATTTTACTTGTAGTTTAGTTGGTGGTGGTGTCTTCTCACCAGCCAGTCGCTATCAGAACCATGTGGTGAAGCCAATTTCTCGACTTGGTCTAGCAATCTTTTCTCCATTCCCCAGATAGATGTGCCTCACCTTGTATCATCCAAGAAGTTACCGGATGCCCTTTTGGGACTGGCCCTGACTCTACCATCCCAAGGTTTTTTTTCTACTGAAAAGGGATAAAATCCTGAGTGGAGAGAATCAGGCCCAGGTAAAGGGTTCTAACTTCACCACAGGTCAGGTCCCACAGAGGAAAACCTAAATAGTGGATAGAAAGAAACAAAAGGCTATATGACTTTGGCCTCAATACATGCTACACATTCTGTACAAACCTTGCTTGTGCAGAAAATGGTGCAGCCTATTCTAAAACTTTGAACACTTTGATGACTCTACAAGATGAAAACTGGGATCCTTTTTCAGATACTTTAAACTATCTGTCTATACAAGTTGTGAACTTTTAAAAGTGTATGGTGGTACTTTTTTTTTTTTTACCAGAAGTATAAATGTGTGTGTGTGTATTTGTATGTGTATATCTGTATCTATATATACATACATACATATATATGTAGAGAGATGATTTTTTCTATCATATTTATAATGAATTATTAAATCAGGATTTTGGTTTTTCCTTTTTATTTCCCCCATTCAGGGACCAGCCTCTATAGCTTATTCAATCAGTCTCTGAAGGACAAGGCTAGTAGGTGAGATTGGCCTGATCATCCGGTATCTGCTCTTGGATTTTAAGTTAGAATGAATACTACCAGCGAGGTGACTACCAGCCCCAAAGCACTAAGTCTATGTCCTTTGTGGCTTAGGGTAAACTAGCTCATGAAGGAGAAAACCAACCAGAGTGGTAAGATGGATTAATTTGTCCAGATTGCTAGAGATGGCTGAGTCTCCTGATTAAGCCACATTCTCGGCAAGAAGAGTTGACGGCTTTCAGCCTATGTTACTGATCACCAATAAGGGTTGATTTTCACCTTTTGGAGGACCCTCTTTTCGGTAGGTATTTAAGTATTTGGTTATACACACACATACATACATATGTACATACATGTGTGTATACAAACACATCCCTATAGTCATGTGTTTCTTTTACGTAGGATCCAAGATTCTCAAAAGGTTGACATGTCTGCTTTGGCAATGGTGTGACTTGACTGATTATAAGCAACAATACATAAAATCCACTTTTAAAGTCAGAGTGTGCATCTTCTATGTACTCTGTGTAAATATGTTGATCATATTAAGGAAACTTTAACTCAGAGATGAAGTACAGAAGGATAATGGGTTTATTCAGACAATAAATTTGCTCTAGGCATTTAGCTTTAGTATCTTCTAGGAGTCAGTCACATATACCACAGTTAGGCGAAGAAGGCATAAAAACAGAAAGGATATAAGAAGGCATAAAAACAGAGGGCAAAGTTTATGAGAACGAGAAGGAAGGCATACAAACAGAGAATGTTGGATATAGCAGTGAAAATGGCAAATTGCAGTAAAATTACATCTGGGAAAATAGGAGGGAGCAATAAAGATGCCTTTTACAGAGTTGCTATTGAACTGTTCTTGCTAGGGTGCATTACAACTTCTACCTCAGCAATACCAAGAGGATTTCTGAGTCTAAAGGACCAATGCATGAATATTTTCACTTGGTTATTATTATTTGTTACATGAGAGGGCTTTTATTTTATTTTATTTTTTATTTTGAATGAAGAGTAGAAAAAGAAGGAGAGGGAGTGATGTCCCCACCTTCCAAAGAAAAGATTTAAAAGAATATCAATGAAACTTGAAAAACAAATTCAGAAAAAAGGAGAGGAAACATTTCAGAAGGAGACAAAGACAATCCTGGCAGCATATAACATGTTAAATTTAATATATACTTTTATAAACTATTTAATATTCCTAGCTTTATGAGTGAATGTGTTTGTTATCTGTATGTGATCCTGATTATTGATGTTTGTTAGGTTCATAATAAAAAAGATGAAAAAATACTTTTAGCAAAATAGAATTTTTGACTGCTCCATTCTTAGAAGAGTGAAAGAACAAAAAAAAAAGACTTGGAAAAGAAATGCTCTGTTAGGCCTTTTGCATACCAGGAAGAAAGGTGAGATGAGAAGGAGTTGGGTAGCAAGGGGAAAATGAAATGAAAGTCATCTTTCCAAAACAAGAAAGCAGCGATAGAGAATGTTATTGGGGAGGAAAAAAAAAAAAAACACTACCTCTACTCACCATTATTGTGTGTGTGTGTGTGTGTGTGTGTGTGTGTGTCTGTGTCTGTGTTTAAGAAGGAAATGTTTGCCATCCCTTTTTTCCAAGGTAGCATTTCTTTGTTCTAAATATTTCTACTTCACCAGGGCCTTACAAATACTTTTCCCCCTACTTCTCTACATGCTAAAATTACTAAGCTGTGAAGTAAGGTCTCTTAATTTTTTTCTTCAAAGATTAACAACTTATTATGCACTTTTTGATCATGGGTAAGATTTGGTTCCAGAATTATCAATTCGTACTCTATATCTGCATGCTACCTAAGGGATAAAATATACAGACCTGTGGTTAGCTAATTGTTTTAAAAAATGGAGAAGATACTAGTATTCAGAAATGTCCTCCATAAAATTGCTTCTCCATTCTTTTTCCATGGCCTTATGTATCTACTCTGACAAATTCAACAGTCAGCTATGTCATTCAGGTGGCTTTGTTTTGTCTTTCAGTAACACTATGGTAGGCAGTGGACCTATGGTAGGCAGTAGACCAGCACTGTGAAACACTCAAACTCTTCATGTCGTTTCATACCACATGACTTACTTATTGACTTTTTTCCACTTACATGATTGATTTATCTATTGACCTTTGCTCTAATAAATACTCTGTATTCCAATCATGTATTCAATGAAGTTGTTGATGTCCTCTTACAACAGCTGTTGATATTCTCTCCATCAATTCTTTTGGTATTAGGTTCAAGATTTTTCCTTGAATTCATTATCTTTCTCTCCTTCAGATACCATGGAAATCAGTCTCTAAAAGCCACACAACTGTGTTCTAGTATAGATTTTCTCTACTGGTTTAATCTAGTTGATCTTCCTTTCTTTGACTCTTTGGTATTGTATCTGCCTCCTAGAAACTGGATAAGCACATCTGGGATTATAATGTTAGATAGAATTCATGTGTTGTGGCTCTGTTATTGTTAATAGTGAAAATATTTTTTAATAAAACAGCATCTTTGTGGATATTTAACTTTCATTTTTCTGTTGGTTGTCCTCCTGCCATTTTTATCTTTAAATGCCTTCAGAATTCTTTGTTTATAGTATCTGTTATTAAGTTTCCTTTAAACTGATTTTCTGCTCTAATTCTCTCCTTTGTGAAGCAATAATTACTCATACTTTCCCATCACACTTCACAAGATTTTTTAGAAAATATTTTATATTTATTTCATTAAATATTTCTGATTATATTTTTTAGACAATTAACATTCTTTAAAAAAATTAGTTCCAAATTCTCTCCCTCCCTCCTACCATTCCATCCCCCTTGAGAAGGCAAGCAATGTGATATCAGTTATGCATGTGGTTATGCAAAACATTTCTATGTTAGCTATGCTGTGAAAGAGAATGCATACACAAACCCTAAGAAAAATAAAGAGAATTTTAAAAAAAGCTATGGAGGGGGCGGAGCCAAGATGGCGGAGTGAAAGCAACGACTCACCTAAGCTCCTGGAAAAACTCCTTTGGATATTTCTGGGGGGAGAGTCTGACCAGACTTTGGAGGTGTAGAATCCAGTGGGAGACGGACTTTGACAGATTCGGAGCCCAGGCTGGACTGGAAGGTCCACGGGAGGGATCTGTTCCGCGGGGGTAAGAGCCCGGCGCACGCGGTCAGCGCGGCAGGGCGGAGGCGACCCAAGGGGCCCGAGAGTGGCGGGCGAGACCAGCGGAGCAGGAGATAAGCCAGGCCGAGCCAACGATATCAGCGCAACAGCCTTTGAAATCTTCAGCCTAAAGACGGGACTTCAGTGGCTCACTACTTGAACATCCAGGAGCTGGGATGCCGGAGTGATCAGTAAGTGCTCTCCCCTCCCCCCCGATGACCGTGAGGGAACCATAAAATTCTTCCCCAGATTGATCCTGGATCAGTGGGAGCAGCAGAAAGGGGCGAGTGGTCTCGTAACACCAGAGGCTGGAGAGGTGGCAAAGGGGGATTCTTCCTACCGTGGTGGAGGCTATCTGGAGGGACAGACGACCCAGGGCAGAGAAAAATTCGCACTGAGACCCAAGCAAGCCTCAGCCCGGGAGACGAGCCCCAGGAGGGGCGGGAACACGCATTAGCCTCTAGGCGTGCCCCAGCCCTCCAGGGGAAAAGGGAAGACAATAGGGAAGCTGGGATCACCATCCCCCTGGACCTTGCCTTTGCCTCAGGCCAGCTGAGGAGATAGCCTGAGACCAGACCACACCTCCCACACACCTATCAAGCTAAACCCAGGGTTGATCTGGGAAACAACAACAACAACAAAAAAAAAAGCCTGCTTTTAGCCTAGACACACATCAACTCAACTTAAAAGATCTGTATCTTCTGACTGAAAGAACCAAAAGCTACAACACTCAGCCAACATCATGAATCGGAAAAAGCAGACGAAAAGTGAAAAAACCATAGAATCTTTCTATGGGGATAAGGACCAAAACACAAACACCAAAGAGGTCAGAGCTGAGACTGTACTTCCATCTGAAACCTCAGATGGGACTATGAATTTCTCGCAAGCACAACTAGATTACCTGGAACGTCTGAAGAAGGATATAAAAGAAAAACTGGCCAATGATTTTAAAACCATAAAAAAAGAATTCACTGATGAGAACATCAATCTGAAAAAGAAAATTGAAGAAATGGAAAAGGAAGTTCAAAAATTAACTGGAGAGAATAATTCCCTAAAAGGAAGAGTTAATCAAACGGAAAAGGAAACTCAAAACCTAATAGGGAAAATTGATCAGATGGAAAAGGAAACCCAAAACCTAACTGGGAAAATTGGTCGAATGGAAAAAGAAGTACAAAAATTAAATGGAGAAAATAGCTCCTTAAAGGGAAATATTGGCCAGATGGAAAAGGAGATGCGAAAGCTAACTGAAGAAAACAATACGATCAAGATTAGAATTGGGCAAGTAGAAACTAATGACTCAATGAGGCAACAAGAGTCAGTCAAACAAAATCTAAAGAATGAAAAGATGGAAGAAAATCTAAAATATTTAATTGGAAAAACAACTGACCTGGAAAATAGATCAAGGAGAGAAAATCTAAGAATTATTGGCCTGCCAGAAACCCATGATGAAGAAAAGAGTCTGGACAATATCTTCCAGGAAATCATCAAGGAAAACTGCCCAGAAGTACTAGACTCAGAGGGCAAAATAGTCATCGAAAGAATCCACCGTTCCCCACCGGAAAGGGATCCCAAACTCAAAACCCCAAGAAATATAGTTGCCAAATTCCAGAGCTATCAAGTGAAGGAGAAAATACTACAAGCAGCCAGAAAGAAACAATTTAAATATCAAGGTCACACAGTCAGGATCACACAGGACCTTGCAGCTTCTACATTAAAAGATCGAAAGAATTGGAACCCAATATTCCGTAAGGCAAAGGAGTTGGGACTCCAACCGAGGATCAACTACCCAGCAAAGTTCAGCATAACATTTCAGGCAAGGAGAAAGTCATTCAACGAAATAAGGGATTTCCAGAGCTTCCTGACCAAAACACCAGAACTCAATAGACAATTTGTTCTTCAAATGCAGGTCTCCAGAGAATCATAAAAAGGCAAACAGAGGGGAAAAAACAAAAACAAAAACTTGCTACTCAATTAGGGAAAACTGTTTACCTCCCTATAAGGGAAGATGATACCTGTTAATCTTGAGAACTGTGCAGCTATTATGATAAAAGGGATATATGTAGAGGGAACGGGCATAAAGTAAATGATGTCATGTCAAAAATATGATTTAAGTATGAGAAGGGAATGTAATAGGAGGTGTGGAAAGGGGGAAGCAGAAAATGGCAAATTATATCACAGGAAGAAGTACAAAACTATAGTAGAGGGAAGGAGGGGAGGGAGATGAGCATTGTTTGAGAGGTACTCTCATCTGATTTGTTCAAAGGAGGGAACAATAACCTTAAGCAGATAATCCTAACTAGCTCTATAGGTAGTAGGAGGGGAAGGGGGAAGAAAGGGGAGGGTGGCTAAAAGGGAGGAAAGAAGCAATAAGAGTAAAGGGGACTAAAAGGGAGGGGGGCTAAAAGAAGGAGGGGAAGGCTGCAGGAGGAGGGGGAGAAAAGTGAATACTATTGAGGAGGGGAAGGGAGACGGGAGAGTTAAAAGCACAAATGGTGGGAAAGAGGGTGGAGGGAAATACACAGATTGTAATCATAACTGTGAATGTGAATGGGATGAACTCTCCCATAAAACGGAGACGGATAGCAGAATGGATTAAAAGCCATAATCCAACAATATGCTGCTTACAAGAAACACATTTGAAACGGGGGGATACACATAGGATAAAGGTCAAAGGATGGAGCAGAATATATTGTGCTTCAGCTCATGTAAGAAAGGCAGGAGTAGCAATCCTAATCTCAGACAAAGCAAAAGCAGAAATAGATCTAATCAAAAGGGATAAGGATGGAAACTATATCCTACTAAAAGGCACCATAGACAATGAAGCAATATCATTACTAAACATGTATGCTCCAAGTGGTATAGCATCCAGATTCTTAGAGGAGAGGTTGGGGGAGTTGAAGGAAGAAATTGATAGCAAAACTATACTAGTGGGGGACCTCAACCTCCCCCTCTCTGAACTAGATAAATCCAACCTTAAAATAAACAAGAAAGAGGTTAAGGAGGTAAATAAAACTCTGGATAAGGTAGATATGATAGATCTTTGGAGAAAATTAAATGGGAATAGAAAGGAATATACCTTTTTCTCAGCGGTACATGGAACATTTACAAAAATTGACCATGTACTAGGACATAAAAATCTCACAATCCAGTGCAGAAAGGTAGAGATAATCAATGCATCCTTTTCAGATCATAATGCATTAAAAATTACATGTAATAAAAGGCCATGGAAAGAGAAACCAAAAATCAATTGGAAACTAAATAATCTAATTCTAAAGAAGGATTGGGTTAAAGAAGAAATCATAGAAACAATCAACAACTTCATTCAAGAGAATGACAATAGTGAGACAACGTACCAAAACTTATGGGACACTGCAAAAGCAGTTATTAGGGGAAGTTTTATATCTCTGAATGCTTACATAAATAAAATAGAGAAAGAGGAGATCAATGACTTAGGCTTGCAGTTGAAAAAGCTAGAAAAAGAACAAATTGAAAATCCCCAAGTAAATACCAAATTAGAAATACTGAAAACCAAAGGAGAGATTAATAAAATTGAAATAAAGAAAACTATTGAATTAATAAATAAAACCAATAGTTGGTTTTATGAAAAAACTAATAAAATTGATAAACCTTTGGTTAATCTGATCAAAAAAAAGAAAGAAGAAAACCAAATTACTAACATTAAAAATGAAAGGGGTGAACTCACCTCCAATGAGGAGGAAATTAAAACAATAATTAGAAACTACTTTGCCCAACTTTATGCCCACAAATTCGATAATCTAAACGAGATGGATGAATATTTTAAAAAATACAAATTGCCCAGATTAACAGAAGAGGAAGTTGAATACTTAAACAACCCCATCTCAGAAAAAGAAATTGAACAAGCCATCAACGAACTCCCTAGGAAAAAATCTCCAGGGCCAGATGGATTCACAAGTGAATTCTATCAAACATTTAAAGAACAGTTAATTCCAATACTACATACACTATTCTTGAAAATTGGGGAAGAAGGAGTCCTCCCAAATTCTTTCTATGATACAAATATGGTTTTGATACCCAAACCAGGAAGAGACAAAACAGAGAAAGAAAATTATAGACCAATTTCCCTAATGAATATAGATGCAAAAATTTTAAATAAGATTTTAGCAAAACGAATACAGCATCTAATCACGAGATTAATACATTATGATCAGGTAGGATTCATACCAGGACTACAGGGCTGGTTCAATATTAGGAAAACTATTAGCATTATCGATCACATCAACAACAAAGCTAACAAAAACCACATGATTATCTCAATAGATGCAGAAAAAGCTTTTGACAAAATACAACATCCATTCCTACTAAAAACATTGGAGAACGTAGGAATAAAGGGAACTTTCCATAAAATAATAAGCAGTATCTATCTAAAACCTTCAGCAAGCATTATATGCAATGGGGATAAGCTAGATGCATTCCCAATAAGATCAGGGGTGAAACAAGGTTGTCCATTATCACCACTATTATGCAATATGGTACTAGAAATGTTAGCTGTAGCAATTAGACAAGATAAAGATATTCAAGGAATTAGAATAGCCAAAGAAGAAACTGAGTTATCACTCTTTGCAGATGATATGATGATTTACCTAGAGAATCCCAGAGATTCAAGTAAAAAATTACTTGAATTAATAAACAACTTTGGCAAAGTTGCAGGGTACAAAATAAACCCACACAAATCCTCTGCATTCCTATATATTAGCAACAAAGTTCAACAGCAAGAGATAGAAAGAGAAATCCCATTTAAAGTTAGGGTAGACAGTATAAAATACTTAGGAGTCTACCTGCCAAAACAAACCCAGGGACTATATGAACACAATTACAAGACACTTTTTGCACAAATAAAGTCAGATTTAAGTAAGTGGAAAAACATTAGTTGCTCATGGGTAGGCCGTGCTAATATAATAAAAATGACAATTCTACCCAAATTAATATACTTATTTAGTGCCATACCAATTAAACTATCAGACAATTACTTTCTAGAGCTGGACAAAATAATATCAAAATTCATTTGGAAAAACAAAAGGTCCAGAATATCAAAGGGACTAATGAAAAGAAATGCTTGGGAAGGTGGCCTAGCGCTACCAGACCTTAAACTGTACTATAAAGCAGCAATTATCAAAACCACTTGGTATTGGCTAAGAAACAGAGAGGTAGACAAGTGGAATAGACTTGGCACTCAAGATGCAGTAGGCAAGGAATATAGCAACCTTCTGTTTGATAAACCCAAGGACCCCAGCTTCTGGGATAAGAACTCATTGTTTGACAAAAATTGCTGGGAAAACTGGATAACAGTGTGGCGGAAATTAGGCATAGACCCATACCTGACACCGTACACAAGAATAAAGTCCAAATGGGTACATGATTTAGGTATAAAGATTGATACCATGAATAAACTGGAGAAGCAAGGAATAGTGTATTTATCAGATCTATGGAGAAGGGAAGAATTCTTTACTAAAGAAGAGATAGAATGCATTATGAAATGCAAAATGGATAACTTTGAGTACATTAAACTGAGAAGTTTTTGCACAACCAAACCCAATGCAACCAAAATCCGGAGGGATGTAGTAAATTGGGAAAAAATTTTTACAGCTAAGCTCGGGGATAAAGGCCTCATTTCTAGAATATATAGAGAACTGACCCAAATGTATAATCATACAAGTCATTCCCCAATTGATAAATGGTCAAAGGATATGAACAGGCAATTTTCAGAGGAAGAAATTAAAGCTATCTATAATCATATGAAAAAATGCTCTAAATCACTATTGGTTAGAGAGATGCAAATCAAAACAACTCTGAGGTACCACATCACACCTATAAGATTGGCAAACATGACAGAACAAGAAAATGATAAATGCTGGAGAGGATGTGGGAGAGTTGGAACACTAATTCATTGTTGGTGGAGCTGTGAGCGCATCCAACCATTCTGGAGAGCAATTTGGAACTATGCCCAAAGGGCTACAAAAATGTGCATACCCTTTGACCCAGCAATATCGCTACTAGGACTATATCCCCAAGAGATCATAAAAATGGGAAAGGGTCCCACATGTACAAAAATATTTATAGCAGCACTCTATGTAGTTGCCAAAAACTGGCAGTCAAGGGGATGTCCATCAATTGGGGAATGGCTGAATAAATTATGGTATATGAATGTAATGGAATACTATTGTGCCATAAGAAATGATGAACAAGAAGACTTCAGAGAGGCCTGGAAGGACTTATATGACCTGATGCTGAGTGAAAGGAGCAGAACCAGGAGAACTTTATGCACAGCAACAACCACAGTGTGTGAGAGTTTTTTCTGGTAGACTTAGATTTTTGTAATAACACAAGAACTTCTGAAAAAAAAAAAAAAATCCCAATGGTGGACCTCAAGGCAAAAAGCCTTCCACACTCAGAGAGAGAAATATGGAAGTCACTCACATAATGTAGCAGATCATGTTTGTGTATGTGTATCTGTTTGTGTATCATGTTCTGATTTGTTATACGGATTCTTTCATTTATCTTAGTCTGACTACATAGCATGACGATAGTGAAAATATACTCAATAGGAAAGTATATGTAGAATCTATACAGAATTGTATGCAGTCGTGGGGAGGGAGGGAGGTAGTGGGGGGTGGGTGGGGAGGGATAAAATCGCAATTGAATGGCAGTGATTGTTAAACATTAAAAAAAATAAGAAAATTAATATGAAAAAAAAAAAAAAGAAAAAAAAGAAAAAAAAAAAAAAGCTATGCTTCAATCCACACACAGAGTTTATCAGTCCTCTCTTTCTGGAGGTGGATGGCATTTCTTTTTTGCACAACTGAGTCTTTTAGAAGTGCCCTAAAGCAATGCCTTGATCAGACTAGCCAAGTCTTTCCCAGTTGATCATCAATACAATGTTGTGGTTACTGTGTATAGTGTTCTCCTGGTTGTGCTCACTTCATTTTGCATCATAAGTCCTCCCAGATCTTTCTGAAACAATTCTATTTGCTATTTACAATAATATTCCATCATAATCATACATGAGAACTTGTTCAGCCATTCCCCAGTTGATGAACATTTCCTCAATTTCCTATTCTTTGCCATCACAAAAAGAGCTTCTATAAATATTTTTGTACAAATATGTCCTTTTCCTTTGACCTCTTTGGGATATAAATCTAATGGTGCTATTTCTGGCTCAATGGGTAGGCACAGCTTTATAGTCCTCTGGTTATAGTTCTATATTGTTCTCCAGAATGTTTGAACAAGTTCACAGCTCCACCAACAATGCAATTAATATCCTAATTTTTCCACATCTGTAGCATTTTTCATTTTTCTTTCATGTCATGCTAGACAATCTGATAAATCTGAAGTGGTATCTCAGAGTTGTAATTTGCATTTCTCTAATCAATAGTGATTTAGAGCACTTTTTATGTAGCTATGTATAGCATTGATTTCTTCTTCTAAAAACTGTCTATTCATAATGTTTGAATATTTCTCCATTGGGGAATGGCTCTTATTTTTATATATTTGTCTCAGCTCTCTCTATGGTTGAGAAATGAGACCTTTATCAGGAAGACTTCTTGTAATTTTTTTCACTATTTTCCTGTTTTCTTTCTAATTTTGGCTGCATTAGTATTGTATACATAAAACCTTTTACATTTCATGTAAGAAAATTAATCATTTTACTTCCTGCTCCTAAATTATTTATGATATCACCCTTTATGTCTAAATCATTTATCCATCTTTAACCTTATCTGGGTGTAGTGTGATATCTTGGGTCTATGCCTAGTTTCTGCTAAACTGTTTTCTTTGCAATTTTTGTGAAATAACGAATTCTTGTTCCCAAAGTTTGGATTTGGGGCTTTATAAAAAAAATGAGATAACTATGTCCATTCCTTATTGTGTATTGTGTACCTACTCTATTCCACTATTCTACCATTTATTTCTCAGTCAACAGAAGATTGTTTTGATGATTGCTTTTTAGTAACATAGTTTAAATTTGGTGATGTTTAGTCTCCTTCCTTAGCACTTTTTTTCCACTGATTTTTTAAATATTCTTGACTTTATTGTTCTAAAATAAATTTTTGATAATTTTTTTACCCTAAGTAAATTAATTTAGGTAGAATTGTCATTTTCATTATATTTTTTTGTCTTGCCCATGAGCAATTAATGTTTGTCCAGTCGTTTATATCTGTCTTCATTTGTGTGATGAGTATTTTGTAATTATATTTATTTAGTCTCCAGATTTATCATTAGCAGGTAGACCTTCAAGTAGTTTATATTATCGGCAGTTATTTTAAATGAAATTACTCTTTCTAGCTCTTCCTGCTGTGTTTTATTAGTAGTATATAAAAATGCTGATGATTTGTGTGGGTTAATTTTGTATCCTCTTATTTTGCTAAAGTTGCTTATTGTTTTAATTATTTTTAGGTGATTTTTCCTAGGGTTCTCTAAATATGTCATCATATCATCTGCAAAGATTAATAGTTTCATTTCCTCATTGCCAATTTTTATTTCTCTAATTTTTCTTCATAAAATTTTTGTAAATAAGTTTATAGGGACTCTTTTAGCACAGTATCTCCCATTTTAAATTCCTTGAAAGATATAATGGTAGAGATAACCTTGTTCAATAACCTCTGGTCATAAACATCAATAAAGGTATAAAACTGAAACTTATATTCAACCAAGCTGTTCATCACTATGATAAGGGAGATGAAGTGTAGAGTTCTAATTAAAAAGAGACTCGCAGTGATGATGAGTCCCTTCAGATGTTCATGACTGTAGATAACATTGGTCAGGTTGCATTAATCCCTGAAATATTTCAGAGATTTCTTGAAAATGCTCAAAAGAGCTTGGCCTATATGGCAGCATATTAAGAACTCATGCAGTGAAACTGAAAATATTAAAAAAATCACATTTTTTCTACTACTTTTTATAAACTATTGATCAAAGTGAAGAAGTCCCTTTATTTACTACAGAAGTCCCATTGATTTCTTCAGAAGAATGATCCAAGAAAGAAAAAAGCAGTTACTCTGTTGCTAAACTATTTTGGAATGTGGACCTCAAAGTGTGTAAGTGTGTGTGTATGTGCATACATACATATGTACATGTCCAGCCTATAATGCCATGGGCTGCCGGGTCCTCTTACCTCTCTCAGGTCTTCGGTGGCCAGCTGAATAAACATATGAGAGAAGAGATCTCCAGAGTCAAACAGAGGTGTAGGCATTATTCCGGATACAAACTACACGTCAGCATGCAGGGCGAGTTCTCCCCGTGGGAGCTTCCTTCTCCTTCCTGAGGAGAAAGGAAAAACAACCCCCTCTCAGGCTTTCCTATTCCCATTTAAGCTCTCCCAGCTGCATAGTTTGTTCGTGGACTGTGCAGCTCTCAAACCCTTAGTCAATTAACAAAAGGTGTGCTCAGACCACAGACCAATCTCAAGGGTGGGATGCTCTCCCCAGCAAGTTTCCACTGAGAAGAGGTGGAAAACAAAATAACTCATCTCACTCCCTCAATTCCAAGCTGTTCTCTGGGGGGCTTTGTGAGAGCTCAGCAGTTTCCAGAAGCCCTCACCTTTACCTGACCTGAGACAGTTCACGTGAGAACTGAGCTTGTACCTTAACAGGTACATATACATATGTGTGTATTTATAGGGTTCTAGAATGGGATAGTTTGTGTGTGTACGTTTATTCATTCTCCCTTGTTCCAGATCCCTATAAATGATTCCTACAGTCACCTCAGGAAAAAGGCAGACATGTTGGAGAAGACTAATCTGGAGGTCTCTCCTCTGTCCAAGCTAGGAATGTTTGAGTATTATATTAGTATCAAATTAATAAAAGAAAAAATTTCTGAAAGTCTTGAACCTAAAATGCATAGACTACAGTATGAATACTTTTTTTTTATTAGCGCCTGACTATGTATACAGGAAAACGAAACAAGTAAATGTATGAAGTGTATTGGCTAGTTTATGGCGTGTAGTTAGATGATGAACTTATATAGTTTATTGATCAGTATGTATATCTAAGAGAGGCAGTAAAAATGGACAATGTGTTGAGCCAAGATTTCAGCAGGAAGAGAGCTGAGATGGATTGTCTTCAGCAAACAGAAAAACTCCTTTAAGGATCACTTAGATCTTCCAGAAACAAGACCCAAATATTTCATGCCAACATTTTATCAGAGTTGTTACAAGGGTAATATGACATGTAACATGAGTATCTCCAAAGAACTGAAAATGCATTTCACTCAAAAAGTGTTAGGGATGTATATTATAGGTATGAGCAGGCTGCAACATAGAGAGAAGAAAGGTAACTGAAAAGAACAGAAGTATAGAAATTGATCAGGGGAATTCGAAATAGAAAAAGAGGATGGACTGATAACATGGTAAGGCATGATGGATAGACAGCCTGAATGCCCTAGTGATATACTCTAAATGGCAAGAGAAAGCAAAGAAGTCTTCTGGAACATCGGGTGGACACCCTGTAGTGCAGTCATGAAAAGGCAGGGATCACAATGTATGGAAATACCTAGATGGGTTGTTTTCTACATTTTTTGAAGAAAATATTCAGTTCAATGAGATCACAGATTTATTTTGTAGTACTTGGGTCCAGTTTCATCCAAGAAGCTAAATCATTTAGAAAGGAAGAAACAAAATCTTTCCCTAACATGAAAGACCCTGACTTTTTCATATGATAAATGGAGAGTTATAGACATTTTACGTCTTCTAACAATGTAAACAGATGCCAGGCATGAAATGTTATTCAGTTACATAAGGACTGCTAGTGCTCATCTACATTTGTGATTTACCTTTAAACACTGATAACCCTGAACAGTTACTGGAGGATCCTTTTAAATAGCATCTTTCATATAACAGGTACCAGGATGCAAAAGCAGCCCTCTCAGCAATCAATAGATAGTAATTGAATTGAACACATCTGTGTCGTGTTTGAGAATAAGCACATTTTAATGATACCAGAGAAACTTATAAATCTTTCCACTAAAATTATTTCTTATTTCACTTGGACTTTGAGAATACATGCTGTCTAAAACTGTTAAGGTTTCTTTCATCATTGGAGTGACCATGTCATGTACTTTCCTTTCTCTGTTACCAGAGTTGCCATCCTTTACTGCAATTTCATGTTGTTGTTGTTGTTTCTTTTAAAGAAAAATGCTTTCAGGAGTAGTTTAGTACCTTTATGAAGGAAATTATCCATTTCCAAAGAGTTACAGTCACTGGCCGCCCATGCAGTGGGTTGCATACATACATAGGTATTGGGATAATTGAGAGAATACCCTTCTTCCATTGCCTCTTTTAGTTTGGTTCAAAGATTTTATTGATTTTTCAAAACATGTTCATGGCTCAGTGAACTAAATACAGAATGGGAATGCAAGTCAGAGACCCACTGAAATGCAAACTTCACAGACTTCTCTGTCTTTCTCCATTGGTTTGTGAGTTACCCTTAGGCAGATGCTCAAAGCTCTTCATTCTTCCTCTATTTCTCTCTGAGATCACATGCCATTTTTCTTGTATATATCTTATATGTACATAATTGTTTGCATGCTCCTCCTCCATTAGAATGTGAGTGGCCTTGAGGTTAGGGATTATGTTTTTGTTTTTATTTTTATTTTTATCTCCAAGCTTGACACAGTATCTGACACATAACAAACATTTAATAAATGTTTGTTGACCGACTACCATCTAGGCAGAACTAAAACAAAGAATATTTTTACCTGGATAAAAAAAAAAAGAAACAGAGAGGAATATTTAGGAAAGGGGCATATGGGAAAGAGAGGTGCATAAAGAGGAGGAAAGCATGGTGGATGATTATTCTGAAAGAGGCAATACTTCATCATGGAGGTGGAGGAAAGGAAAGCCCCATCATGAAAGAATCAGGAGCTGGGTAGCCGTACTGGAAGACATCTGTTTGAGGTAGAGGATTGAAGTCTATGGACATCTCTCTGAGATGTTGGTATCCTGGGTCAAAGCCCCATTTGCCCCAAGGTTTTTATTACTATGAACCTAGTATAATGCTTTGTAGGCATTTAATAAAGTTGGTTTAATTGGATTGAATTATTCTTAATGACAAAAGAGAGAAATGCATTCTGGCACAATTCACCTGAGCAAGACAAAGGTGATGGTGGAAAATAGTATAGCGACAGAATAAAGACCAGTGGCTGCAGAGAAAGGCCGCACGTGCTGGTGAAGGATTTCCTTTAGAATTTGGTTGGGATTGCTCTAATTATTGGAATCGTTCATTTGAGGTACATTTCATAAAAAATCCTTCTGTAACTATTGCTTGAGGGTTCAGATCACTATGGGAATCCTAGCTGGAAGGTGAGTGATTTTTGATAGAGGCAGCAGTGGCCAAGTAGATTGAGCTTGTGAGGATCAAATGAGATAATATTTTTAAAGTGCCTGGCACATGGTAGGCACTATATAAATTATAATTGGTGGTAATAGTGGCAGTGGTAGTAGTAATAGTAGCAGGGGGAGGAGCAGTAGTGGTAGTATGGTGGTAGCAGTAGCAGGAGCAGTAGTAGCAATAGTAGGAGGCATTTTCCACTATCATATAATGTTTATTTTATCACTCATATTTCAAACTTATGTCATTTTCAGATAGGACCATAATTGTGTAGCCATTAAATCCTGAGATCCTCTCAGCAAATCTAGGCTCACCAGTCAGGACCTCTCCACCACTCCAACGCGGAAAAACAAACAAACAGACAAAAAACACTGAAGTCCCTTCTTAATCATTAGAATTGTTTGCTCTGGTATCAGCTAAAAAAACCCACCTATCTCAGTGAGATAAGGTTCTTACTGCCTTTCTCCTGCTTAACTGCAAAGTTTTCTAAGCTTGAATATCTCACAAGTATTTCTAATGGGTTTTTATCATTGTGTTTATTGTGCTGATTCCAAATTATTAACTTTATGTTTGCATTCTAATAAATTTTCCCATTATTTGTTGATGTCTTGTTTATTTTACTGGAACGTAATGTTTTGGGGTTTTTTCCTGTATATGGGCAGTGTTGATTAGCGTATTCACAGATAACTACTTATAATGCTTACTATAATCATGATACAAGACTTTTTAAAAGCTTTATGATTTACAAATCAATTTACATGTATTATATCTTTACACCTTTAGTTTCTGTATCTATAAAAGGAGGTGGTTGGCTTAGATTCTCCTAAAATCTTAACGTTCTATTTCAACCAACCTATACCTGCCAAGAACTTGTAAGGTAGGAACAAAAGATCTTATCCCTCTTTAACAGATAGAAAATCCAAAGCTCAGAGAGGCTTACTCATGTCACTATGGTCACATATTCAGTGTTAGAGGAGGGATTTTAACTCAGATTTTTATTTCAAGTCCATTACTTTTTTCTCAAAACAACTGTATTTCTGTATCCTCAACCAAATTCATTCTGTACATATTTTGACATCTATGTTTGTATGAAAGTGCATTGTTAAATTTTATCTATAGTATTTTCACATCTCAAAATCTCAGTTTTTTTTGCAATGACCTTACATTACTTATAACAAATATTAAGCAGCATATCAATGATGTGAACCCAGGTCCTCTAACTCCAAATCCTGAAGCTTCTCAACATACTACACAAGTTTGTGGAGGGAGGGAGGGAGAAACGGAGGGAAAGAAGGATGGAGAAGGAAGGGAAAGATGCTTTCCCTGCTTTGGTGCAGGGTAGTTCTGACTCCTGACCCTGTTGGTTTAGGTTTGATGTTGGAACAGAATGAGATACTTGTAGGTCACTGAAACAGTTAATAAAAAGAAGTTTACTTATGTCATTATAGGAAATATATACAAAAGTATTTTGCTTCCCAGGCTTCCCCCTTACCTGGGCAATAGAGAAGAATGTGGTGACTTGGTCTTGGAACATCCATGAAGTCTGAAGGACACAGATTCTATATGAAAGGGAACTTTTATGCCCATGGGTAATCAAGAATGTACATCAGCATAGCCAGAAGCGTTCAGGAAACTTCCGTAAAGGAAGGCGTAGCTTGAACTAATCTAGTCCTGCCTTTTTTTACCTTTTAAGGAAAATGTAACTTTTCTATGTTGCCTGGAGGGTGATGAAGGGAACTCTCTTAGACACTGATCCAATAACAAAGAGTTTACATTTCTGTGGCACCTTCTGGTTTTCAAAAGACTTTCACAACCATTAAAAGAAGACCAGATAATATTATTCACACTTTGTGGATGAGAAATTAAAGCTGAAAAAGTTTAAATCATCACTACATTGGTTGTTTTCTGTGCTTATTATGACATTATTATAAAATATGGTTATACAATATTAAAAAAGGAAGGGTTTGTTTATGGTTTCCATACATTTTCATTATCCATTAAAGTTAAGATGCTATTTATTAAAAATGTATTTGTGGCATCTCCTTTTATCTTGTATATTGTATTCAGTTCTGGAAACCAGGTTTTAGGAAGGAAATGGACAAACTAGAGCTTCTATAGAGAGGCAAACAGCCAAGATAATGGATGATAGGCACCTGGAGACCCTTATATATAAGGATGAGTGGAAGAAGCTGAGGATGTTTACCCAGAAGAAGAAAAGATACATTATTAGCTATCTTCAAACATTTGGAAACCCTCCATGTGAAAGAGGCATCAGACTTGCTCTATTGAGCCCTAGAAGATAGGACTAAGAGGAATAGAGGTCATTTGAAAAGAGGCAAATTTGGACCTGACGTCAGGTAAAGCTTTCCAACCAGTAGTGCTGGCCTAGAGTGGAATGGCTTGCTTGGGGTTTGGGGGGAAGAGGTGAGGAGGAATCTATCCCCCTTCATTTCAGGGCTATAAATGGACACATGTGACCACTTGTCATAGATGTTTTATACTTGATTCCTGTTGAAATACAGGTTAGACTTCTGAGGTCCCATAGTGCAAAGTTTCAACTTCCAAGTTTCCAACTTGCCCAAACAAAGACCATGTTCTGTTTTCCTTCCTCACCTCCTCTAACCTCCCTTCCCTCCCGAAAAAAAGCCTTTATGATATTTCTCAGCTGAAGTTCTAACCCTTAGTGGTAGTCATTTACTAAAAGGCCCCAATATTTCCTAATGGCTTCTCTTTTCAAGATAATTTGATGGCATACAATACTCTTTAAAAGCCAGATTTGCAGTTTCAATTGTGCTTATAAATTGTAGCCTAACTAGCAGAGTCTTGATGTGCTCTATGTGTTTTCTTCTTTTTTCTTGCTTCTATTACTTGCCTCATTCTTTTGAGCAATGAAAGCCCCAGGAGGTCTTGGAAAGCAAGCTCCCCCTATTCTGAGGAAAGGTCAGTCCACCAATAGTAATGGAATAGAAAAAAAATACACTTTACGGGGGAAAATCTAGATAAAACACTATTCTTTCAGTATTCTGGCTCTGTCTTTTTGAGTGCACTTCAAAATCCTCCATTGTGTCCAGTTGGGTAATTGAAAACAATTATTTGGTAGGTGGAGAATTCTTAATGCTTTTTCAGTGAGGAGAAGAAAAAAATATAAGGGCTCTCCTATTTATTGTATATCCTCTTTCTTCAAATCCAAATCATTGAATCCTATAGAAATTCTTCACTTGTGTAAGGAGTGCTTGAATGGGCTAGGATGGCAAGAGAAAAGGCAATTTCAGTTTAATGGCTGATTTCTTTTTTTTTTAAGTCAGCATTTTGTAAGACTGTATGCCCTTTGTTTCTGCTATAAGGGTGGGTTCTCTCCTTACATGTAAAGAGCCCATATATATATTTTCATAATATGCAAAATAAAAGGAGCAACAACTAATAAATTCTTAATAAGTAGCATCTTAACTTCAGCATATAATGACAATGTATGGAAATCATTAGCAAATTCTTTTTTATCAGCTTACTCTTCCAGGTATATTCTTGTGTTAGAAACAGTGAATCTGTAGTTTGAGAGGGTAGAAATGAGATGGTTTTCTAAAACTATTTTTTGCTTTGTAGAGCAGCAACCTTTTTTTTTCTTCTTCAGGTAAAGGTATTAAAGGAGGAAACAAAGACTTTTCTAAGAAAAATAAAAAATGGCCTTATCAGATGACAATTCCATGACTTAACTAATTCATAGTCACTGCATTGTCATGTAGGGAGGGGGAGAAGATTTAAAGAGAATTTAATCTCAGTTAGAAGCCACATAGTTGTTTTATTGACTATTAAGTAGGCACACTTTTTTTGAGAGTATGCTATCTATAAGGTGCTGGGTATATTAAGAAGAAACTGCCACTGTCCTCTTGAATTGTATTAGCTGATGAGAGAGACAGAGACAGAGACACACACAGAGACAGAGACGGAGAGAGATAGAAACAGAAGAGCGAAGGAGGGAAGAAGGAAGGGAGAAGCGGGGCATAGGAAGGATAATTAACAAGACAAAACAGTATTTAGAAATATTAGTATAATGATACTGTATACTCTCAAAAGTATATTCTCAAAATCTATGATTCAATAATTGTCTTTCCTGTTATTAATGCACTCAGAGAGCAGAACTTGGAGTCAGGAGGACCTAAGTTCAAAAGGAGCCTTGGACTCTTATTAGTAGTGTACAATCTTGAGCAAGTCATTTAACCTCTGTTGACCTCAGTTTCACCATTTGTAAAAATGGGCTTAATAATACCCCTACTTCATAGAATTGTTATGAGGATCAAACAAGATATTTGTGGAGTACTTTGCAACCCTTAAGGTATTATATAAAAGCTAATCATTGTTATTATTAATATTGAAATAATCTTTTCTCCCTTCTTCAACATAAACTCCATGATGGCAAAAACCATGGCCTTGGCTTCCTAAGTGTCTGGTCTGTCTACACAGTAGATAATTAAAAATAAATATTAAAGTGCATATGAGAAGAATCTTTGATTCAGTAAGGGTGGAATATTCCTCATAAAGATCCCTATTCTTCTAATGCAGATTTCTCAGATCACAGTTTGTCAGTGACATAGTAGATAAGTTCTAAAAGGTTGTAGGTCCGTTCATTTCCCATCTTGGAAGTCCTCAGAGTCTGAGCAGCCATAAATCCAGTATATTATAGTAGGAATTCCTTTTAGTTTTGAGTTGAACTAGATGGATGCTGAGGTCCATTTGAACTCTCCGAGTCTTTAGTTGTGTGATTCTAAATTGACTTCATTTGTAGACCTTTTTCTTCTCCAGAACCTTCCAACTTCTGGTATGTAAGGAGACCTGGATCCCTTCCCATGCCCTCCTCCTCAGAAAGGAAGACAATTCAAACATGCTCTTCCTCTCCAGCACTACATGCATCCTCTTTCTTGTGTTCCTTTACCTCCTCATACCCTAATATAGTAGGAGGAAACTAAATGTACAATTTGTTCACTCCTAATGTTCCATAATGTTCTACCATCATAAGCAGAAATCCACCTTCCGTTGACATTCACTTGATCCAGATTTATCAGTCTATCAAGTATCTGGTTGCAGTTGTACCTACTGGATTGGAGCTCATTTCTTCCCCTTTTACTTTCATTTTACATGAGCCTACAAACCTACAAATACCTACTTCTTTAATGAAAAGTTCTGAAATTTCTCTTTTATCATAATCTATTATTTTTCTTTTTTTTTACAAGAAATAATTTTTTTATTTTTTTATTTTTATTTATTTTTAATTTTTTTAATTTTTTTATTTTTTAATGTTTAACAATCACTGCCATACAATTGAGATTTTATCCCCCCCCGCCTACCCCCACTACCCCCCTCCCTCCCCACGACTGCATACAATTCTGTATAGATTCTATATATACTTTCCTATTAAGTATATTTTCACTATAGTCATGCTATGTAGTCAGACTAAGATAAATGAAAGAAATCGTATAACAAATCAGAACATGATACACAAACACATACACATACACAAACATGATCTGCTACATTTTGTGAGTGACTTCCATATTTCTCTCTCTGAGTGTGGAAGGCATTTTGCCTTGAGAACCACCTTTGGGATTTTTTTTTTTTATAAGAAGTTTTTGCGTTATTACAAAAATCCAAGTCTACCAGAAAAAACTCTCACACACTGTGGTCGTAGCTGTGCACAAAGTTCTCCTGGTTCTGCTCCTTTCACTCAGCATCAGGTCATATAAGTCCTTCCAGGCCTCTCTGAAGTCTTCTTGTTCATCATTTCTTATGGCACAATAGTACTCCATTACATTCATATACCATAATTTATTCAGCCATTCCCCAATTGATGGACATCCCCTTGACTTCCAGTTTTTGGCCACTACATAGAGTGCTGCTATAAATATTTTTGTACATGTGGGACCCTTTCCCATTTTTATGATCTCTTGGGGATATCGTCCTAGTAGCGATATTGCTGGGTCAAAGGGTATGCACATTTTTGTAGCCCTTTGGGCATAGTTCCAAATTGCTCTCCAGAATGGTTGGATGCGCTCGCAGCTCCACCAACAATGAATTGGTGTATTTTTCTGTCTCTAACACACTTTATTCCTGCTCAGCCTTTCCGTCCTTCTCATTAAGATTTCCATTTTTTTGCTTCCCTTTTTTTCTTTCAGGCCATCATGTCTGTTCTTGCTTCATTTCCCTCATCGCAAACATGAACCTTGAGTTAGCCAGTTCATTTTTACACTGTTCTTTGTTCTCAAATCCCTTTCCCCCTTGTCTTTCACCACCATCATGTGCCTTGTCAAACTTCAGTGCTAAATTCACTCCATCATTCGCCTCTAGTCCTACTTGAGCTATTGAACTGCACTGCAAAAAGTCATATAACTCTTTTAAGTGTCCTCTAAGTTAGTCATCTAATTTCACTGAGTCCTCACTGCCAAAAGGCTATTAAGACTTTTAATTTTCCCAAATTGATTTACAATTAACTTCCCAAATTGACTTCCCAAATCGATTAGAACAGTTCTCTTAACCTTCTTTTCACATAACACATTTCGTTTCCACTCAGCAGAAGACTTTGCCTTATACTTTACTGAGGTAGTAAAGTATAAAATAGAGGCATTTTACTGATATCCCTCTTCTTTCCTCTGCATCTCAAAATATCTTGTCATCATCCTCATTTATCTTTTTTTTTGTCTTTACTCCAGACTGATGAAAAGTTAAGGCCAACCCTTGCATTCTTGATCCTATCCCCTCCTGTCTCCTCTGGTATTTTGCCAGCAAAATAATCCCCCCCCCCCCATTTTTAATAGTATCCTATCTCCTAGCTCCTTCCCTGATACTTATAAATATGCATACAAGTCTTTGCCATCCTTAAACAACAATAACAAAAGTCAAACCCTTCCATTGACTTTACCACCCCTTCCATTGTTTGTCTTATATTTGTCATCCTTTCAGTCAGTTCTATAGGGATAAGTACTGGTTCTGATTTTTTTTTTTTTTTACATTCTCAGACAAAATCATTGGGTTTAGTTAGTAAGATATTTTTGGTAATTTGGTCATTTCAGCTGAGTATCCAGATCAGAAGTCGGATATTAAGAGTTCAAGAAATGAGTGAGAGGAGAAGTTGGGGCAAGAAATGTAGACTTTTTCTTAATCCTCATCCTTTTTGATCTCTCTGCAGCATTTGATATTACTGACCATCTTCTCATATATATTCGTTCTTCAATGAGATTTTATGACACTGCTGTCCTTTAGCTCTCTTATTTCTTACTTACCAGACTACCTTCCTTACTTTCCTTTCTTGGATCATTATCCATATCTTGAAGTCTTTCCACTCCCCCCACCCAATTCTGGACTTATTTTTCTGAAGGCTCTATCCTGGACCCTCTTGTTACAACTTCTTTTGAAGACATCTTCCATTCCCATCATTACAGTTACTGTCTTAATTCAGATGAGTCTCAGATATCTACCTAGCTAGCTACCCAATCTAAGCTTTCTCCTGAGAGCCCATCCAGCATAACCAGTGGATATTTCAAACTATCTAGTTTGATATTTCCTAGTGGATATTTCAAACTGAATGTACTCCAAGCATCTTGAACTCAACACGTACAAAATAGGACTTATTATTTTTATCCAAAAGCCCCTTTCCCAAATTTTCTTTTTGTATCAAGGGTACAACCATTCTTCTAGTCACCAAGGTTAACACCTTTGCATCATCCATGACTCTTTACTGTTCCTTACTTCATATATACAATAGTTGCTAAATTTTCTCAATTTTGGATCCTCTTCCCTTTATTCCACTCACTTGTCTTTTAGCCTAACGGAGCCTCTTATCACCACTTACCTGGACTATTGAAATAGTGGCCTATGTAATTTCCCTGACACTAATTTCACCTCTCTCTAATAAGGCGTCCACACAACTTTTAAAACAATATTCCTAATGCATAGATATGACCATATCACTCTCTTGATTAAAATGTCTGAGTGTTCCCTATTATCACTAGGACAAAATATACATTTCTCCTATTTAGCACCTACAGCCCTCCATAATCTGTTTCTGTCCTACCTTTCTCTCTTTATTATTCCCCTTCATGCTCTCTCTCTTTCTGTATGTATGTATATGTGTGTATGTGTATAAAATCTCCATCAGACTGATAAACTTCTATTTCCTTATGCAAAATATCCCATCTTCCTTCTCCATGCTTTGCTCAGACCATCCTCTGCCTAGAAGGCAGTGCTTTCTTACCTCTGCATCTTAGAATCGTTAGCTTCCGTCAAAATTCAATACAAGTACCCCCCTCCTACATGAAGCCTTTCCTGATCCCCCCCCACACAATCTACTGGTTTTATCATACCCCTGCACCCTCCAAAAGAAAGTACTTAATGTTTACTTGTATGTCTTGTTTGTGGAATAAAATGAAAAGTTCACTTATATCATTATAACCAGTCTCCAACACAGTTTCTGGCACAGAGTAGACACATTAAATATTTGTCAATTATTTAATTACTTGAACCACATAGGAGAGATCAAGTGACTTGCCCAGAGTCATATAGCTAGTAAGCAGATTTCCATCTCCAACTACACCCTGTTGCCTTTCTAAAAGTAATTATTCTTTTTCTTTTTCACTTTATATATTTTTTTCTAATTATATATAAAGATACTTCTCAACATTCATTTCTAAGATTTTGAATTCCAAACTTTTCTCTGTTCCTTCCTTCCCTCCTGCATCCCCAAGACAGCAACCATTCTGGTATAGCTTATATATGTACAGTCATGGTAGACATATTTAAATATAAGCCATGTTGTAAAAGAAAAATCAGAACAAAAGGGGAAAACCATGAGTATGGAAAAAAATAACAAGTGAAAATAATATGCTTTGATCTGCATTCAGATTTCATAGTTCCTTCTCTGGATGTGGATAGCATTTTCCATCATGAGTCTTTATAAATTGTTTTGAATCATTGTATTACTGAGAAGAGTTAAGTCTCTCATAGTTGACCATCACATAGTGTTGATGTTATTGTGTACCATGTTCTCCTGGTTCTACTCAGTTTACTCAGCAACAGTTAATTTAAGTCTTTGCAGATTTTTCTGAAATCTACCTGCTCATCATTTCTTATAGAGCACTGATATTCCATTACATTCATTTTCTACAACTTGTTCAGCCATTCCAATTTTTATTTTTGCCTCTTTATAATATGATTTTAAATCTGTTACAACTAGACCATCTTCCTTTGCATTTTTTCGTTAATTACCTTGATATTTTTGACTTTCTGTTCTTCAGATGAATTTTGTTGTTAATTTTTCTAGCTTTATAAAATAATTTTCTTAGTTTGGTATGATTTTAAGTAAGTAAATTAATTTTGGTAGAATTGTCATTTTTATTATACTATCTCAACCTACTCATGACTAATTGATATTTTCCAATTGTTTAGGTCTGACTTTATTTGTGTGAAAAGTGTTTGTAACTGTGTTCATATAGTTCTTGGATTTCTCTTGGCAGATAGACTCCCAAATATTTTAAATTGTCTACAGGTATTTTAAATGTAATTTCTCCTTCAGTTTCTTACTATTGGGCTTCATTTGTAATATATAGAAATGCTGATTATTTATGTGGGTTTGCTTTATATCTTTCAACTTTGCTAAAATTGATAATTGTTTCAAGTAGTTTTAAAGTTGATTCTCTAGGGTTCTCTAAGTATACCACTGATATCATCAACAGAGAGTGATAGTTTTATTTCCTCATTACCTATTCTAATTCCTTCAGTTTCTTTTTTTCCCCTCATCGCTAACACTGACATTTCTAGTGCAATATTGAATAATAGTGGTGATAATGGATATCCATTGCTTCACCCCTAATCTTTTTGGGAAAGCTTTTAGATTATTTCCATTATAGATAATGCTGGCTGATTGTTTTAGATAGATACTACTTGTCATTTTAAGAGAAACTCCATTTGTGCCTGTGCTATCTAATGTTTTTAATAAGAATGGTTGTTGTATTTTATCGTAAGCTTTTTTTCTTCATCAATAGAAATAATTATATGATTTCTGTTAGTCTTGTTATTGATATGGCCATTTATGCTTCTGGCTTTTTAAATATTGAACCAGTCCTTCATTCCTGGTATAAATCTCACTTGTTCATAATGTATTATCCTAATAATAAATTGCTGTAATCTCTTCGTTAGTATTTGATTTAAAAATTTTGCATCAATATTCATTAGGGAATTTGGTCTATAATGTTCCTTGTCTGTTTTGACTCTTCCTGGTTTAGTTATCAGCACCATATTTGTGTCATAAAAGAAATTTGATAGGACTCCTTCTTTGCCTATTTTTCCAAGTAGTTTATATCATGTTACAATTAATTGTTCCTTCTATTTTTGGTGGAATTCACTTTTAAATACATCTGACCCTGGAGTTTTTTTTTTTTTGTTTTTGTTTAGAGAGTTCATTGATGGCTTGTTTAATTTCTTTTTTTCTAAATTGAGGTATTTTTATATTTTATTTCCTCTTCAGTTAATCTGGGCAATATATTCTTTTTGTAAATATTCAGTCATCTCATTTAGATTTTCATATTTATTGGCATACAATTGGACAAAATAACCCCTATTGATTGCTTTATAATTTCTTCTTCATTGTTGATGAATTCAACCTTTTAATTTTTGATACGCTTTATAATTTCTTCTTCATTGTTGATGAATTCAACCTTTTAATTTTTGATACTTATAAGTTGGTTTTATTTTTTAAAAATCCAATTAACCAAAGATTTATCTATTTTATTTTTATTTTTCACAAAGCAGCTCTTACTTTTATTTATTAGTTTAATAGTTTTCTTATTTTTAATTTTATTAATATCTCCTTTGATTTTCAGAATTTCTAATTTAGTACTTGAGTATTTTTAATTCATTCCTTTTCTAGCTTTTTTAGTTGCATGCCCAATTCATTGATCTCCTCCTTCTCTGTTTCATTGATGTACACATTGAGAAATAGCAAATTTTCCCTAAGAACTGCTTTTACAATGAGGTATTTTACATTTACTTCTGTTTTTTCATTCTTTTGATTTTGTTTAACTGATTCTTAATATGTCATAGAGTCATTAGCTTCTACTTGCCCAATTCTAATTTTTAAGGAATTATTTTCTTCAGTTAGCTTTTGTACCTCTTTTTCCATTTGGCCAATTTTACTTTTAAAGGAGTTGTTTTCTTCATTCGATTTTTTTCCCCATTTGACTAATTCTAATTTTTTAAGTTTTCTTCTTCAGTCAGTCTTTGTACTTCCTTTTCCACGATGACTGTTTTATTTTCGTATTTGTCCTGTAACTCTCATTTCTTTTCCCATTTTTTTTCTTCTGCAGGTCTCACTTCATTTTAAAAATTCTTTTTGAGCTCTTTCAAGAGGACTTTTTGAGATTGAGACCAATTCATATTGCCCTTTGAGGCTTCACATGTAGACATTTTGACATTATTCTCTCCCAAGTTTCTATTTTGATCTTCCCTTTTGCAATAGTAGCTTTCTATGCTCAGGGCTTCTTTTTTTCTTTTTTTTGCTCATTTTTAAACGTTGAGCTCTTCTCCTAGGGCCCAGGGAGTGCTGTCCCAAGCTTCTCATGCTGGAGGGCAAAGGTCTAGTCTGTAGCTTTCCATGCTAGACCCTCGAGTGCTGATGACTTGCCCACAGCACTGGGGTGGTCTGTCCTAGTTACACCTGCTGTGCTGGTATTCTAGGGCTGGCAGTTTGCTGTTTGCACTGGGGCTGGAACCCTCACAGTTGGCCTGCTATGCCACTAGCCTGCTGATCCAACACTGAGGGGCCTCAGTTGTTGATCTGTGACTAACAGCCTCCTGTTGATTTGTCTGAACTGCCTGCACTGGGCTATGCACCCCTTTTTACCCAACTGAGAAAGAACTTTCCTGAAGTCTTTCTAAGTTATCTTAAGCTGGAAAAATGTTTCACTCTGTCTTTTTGTGGGTTATCTCACTCCAGAAACCATTTAGAACCTTGACTTAACTTTGTTTCCAAGGGAAACTGGGCAGAGCTCAGGCAGCTTTCTAGCTTCTCTCTGCCGTCTTAGCTCCCTGAAAGTAATGATTCACTTGAATTGAATGATCTACTCAATATAGATGATGTGAGATGAGATATTATTCAAGATCAGTCAATGAAGGAGCATTTATTAAGTGCTTACTAACCTGTTTCAGACGCTGTGTTAAGGAAAAGAGATAGAAATGAAAAGCAAAAAGAGTTCCAGCCATCAGTTTGCCTTCTGATACTGGGGGAAACACACCACACACACACATACACACACACACTTGTGTGTGCGTGCACACACATGCACATGCACACACACATGCATGCATACACACATACACATAAACCTATCAATAAATACAAGATAAGTACAGTATGAATGAAAGGTCGCCTTTGAGAAGAAGGCAAAATTTGAAATTATTTTATCAATGTCAGTTGTCACTTATTATCTAACCATTTCATAATAAATATAAACCTGAGAAACTGAGTCATGTTCTCATGTTGACCCAATAGGAGGACTTTTCAGAAGAATGCTATTTATAAATGTGTCCTTTGTCTAAGGCAGAGGAAACTTAGAACCCTGAAAGCAGTACATTTCCTAGATTTTGGCAGGCTTGTATCTTTTCCATTGGAAGAATAATAATTAATTTTTTATCAGGCTGTCAAGGATGTTTAGTCTTTGGGTAACACTTCATAGCACTAAGACGCATCAGACTGTCACACTTCTATGAACTGGAGCCAACTTCAAAAAGCATTTAATAATTCAGCAAGAAAGGTTCCTGGTATCTTAATGGTAAAGAGATATGGAACTGGCTACTAAATCTGTAAAGGAAGAAATGAAAACTATTCAATATATGGGAATTTTAAATAGCAGAGATGGGAAAAGTCTAGGTTTCTATTTGGTAGTTCCTAATTTTCCTGTCTGAACCATAGTTGTCTGTCTCCTTACTTTGGGTTATCTTAAGCACAGAGAGGTTTTTTCTAATCCTTTATTTGGAATAATAATAGTGCTATCTTAAGGAAATAGTAGTAGACAAGTTATTTTTATAAGAAAATAATTGTACTATTTTTCACAAAATTCTATGCAGAGGGTTCCCAAAAATCATTAAGTTTTAATGCTTAAATTTTCCTTAACACTTTCAGAACACTCTGTTCCAAAAAATAGCCCTTAAGATGCAGCAGTATAGCTTAAATTTAAAAAATAATGTATTGTAAGAATGAATTTCTCCTCTCTGCATTTTTAACTGTTCATGCTAAAAACAACTTCAATTTGTGAAGCATATTTTCTATTTAACACTGAACATGCTTGTTTATATATTCTGCATGTGTGTTTAAGAATGTGCAGCGATTGTAGGTGAATCATCAGATTTCTAGTTTAAATTGAAATCTAAAAATAAGCAAATCCACCTGTATCATTTACAGATGAGGAAGCAAAGGCCCAGTGATGTGGAGTGACTTGTGTGAGGTCACACAGATGGCTTTGTCAGACTCAGAAAGATTGGGATGTGGAATTTTTTTTATCCTGCCAAATTCATGTCACTGAAACAGTGACAATATTGGCATAATTTTCTTCTGTGACTAAATTAATTATTAAAAACCAAAGGCAAACAATTACTGCACTGAAAACTCTAGTCTCCTAGTCAGAGAAAAGAAATTATATCCATGGGCAAAAACAAAAAGTCCTTTTTTTTCTCTTTAAACTTGAAAAGATTCAAAGATAAACTCTATTAGTAGCCATGTCATGGACCCTCTAGGTTAAACAGAGGAGACTGGTAAAAAAAAGCCTTAAAACCAGTGAACTTAAATAGACAGGGCGAGACTGTAAAGAATAAACTAACATGATCATAGCTTCAAGTTGAAGGTGACTTTTGTCACAACCTAGAGGACTAATTGAAAGAAACAGAGACAATAGAAAACAAAGAAACCCAAAAAAAGACATCTCCAGTAATCCCAGCGAGTTGTGATTTGTATATCTAACCATAATCTAGTTATCAGGATGACAGTAGCTCTCTCATTCTGTGCGTGTGTGTGTGTGTGTGTGTGTGTGTGTGTGTGTGTATGTGATTCCTCTCTGGTAGCCTGTCTACATCAAGACAGCCATCACTCTTTATCTAAACAAAAGCTTTTCACATACTTTTCTTCAGTTTTTGCTGGGAGATAGTGCATTGGTTTTACTGGGTTAGGGGAAATTTATGGACCAACTCCCATCAAGCCTCTGATGAGGACTTTGAAGGTGGAGAAAATGATTGTGGGAGACCCGATAGACAGGATTCCCAAGGATCTTCTTTCTTTTATAGTTTCTGTCATTGCCAACAGACCTCTGATGAGGATTCCCCATTTTAGACAAGCCAGCAATATACTAGTGAAGACAGACACAGCTTCTAACAGTGGGAAGGCACAGCTGTAGTCAGATTGGCTAAAGCTGGGCAACCAGATGTGCTTGCAGTACATACAACTGTTCAATGCCAGGGTCTTAGGAATCATTTAGTCATGGATCATAGCTTCAGAGTCAAAATCTCAGAGGCCATTTAGTTCAGCTTTTTAATTATAAAGTTGAGGAAATTGAGGCCCAGAAAATTCAATTCACTGGCCCACGTTCTCATATATAATTAGTGACACAGTTGGCATTCTCTTTGCATTTTGATACGTTGTTTTCTGTTTTTAAATTTCAGTATGTTTATGCCATTGCTTGTATCTATATTGGAAGGGACTGTGACAATGACCCTTAAATCCTTCTCTCCAAAGGTACACAATTGAATTTGCTTTAAAAAAAAAAAAGACTCAAAGACACAGGATATCAAATTGAAATAGAGATAGACCTACGAGAAGAACATTTTTTTGCCAGGCTTCACTGATTTCACCTGTTCCAACCCCATGAAGTAGTTAGCTCTTCCTAATTTTGAATCACAAATACAAGGTTTTTTTTTCTCTTTCCCCATAAAATTCTTCCCTCCTCCATTTAATCTGCTTCTGTCCTTGGTCTTATTTTTAAAGGCCAGATTTAGTATTGATGTAAGGAAAAACTTCTTAACATCTATCCAGCAGTGAAATGAACCCTTTGACCCAGCAATACTGCTTCTAAATGTCCCCAAGAGATCATAAAAATGGGAAAGGATCCCACATGTACAAAAATATTTATAGCAGCACTCTTTATGGTGGCCAAAAACTGGAAATCAAGGGGATGCCCAGCAATTGGGGAATGGCTGAATGAATTATGGTATATGAATGTAATGGAATACTATTTTGCTACAAGAAATGATGAACAGCAAGACTTCAGAGAGGCCTGGAAAGACTTATATGATCAGATGCTGAGTGAAAGGAGCAGAACCAGGAGAACTTTGTACACAGCAACAACCACAGTGTGCGAGGAATTTTTCTATTAGACTTAGAACTTCATTGCAACGCAAGGACTTAAAAGGCAAAATGCCTTTGACATCCAGAAAAAAATGTGGAATTCAATCGCGGAATGTAGCAGATCATTTTCTTTTGTATTACATTCTGGTTTGTTATATGATTGCTCCTGTTCATTTTAATTCTTCTATACAACATGACTAGGGTGAAAATATATTTAATTGGAATTTATGTGTAGAACCATTATAAAATTGTATGCTGACTTGGGGAGGGAGGAGAAGGGGAGGAAAAAATCTAAGTTATATGGGAGTGATTGATTGTAAAACACTGAAAATAAATAAAACAAAAAAAATTTAAAAAAAAACAAAAGTAAAATGAGTTACCAAAGGATATTGTGACTCACTTTTTACTGGAGGATTTCAACCCCAACCCAGAAGCCATTTGTTAGTTATTCTTGTTCAGGTGCTACTTGGACTAGGTGTTACCTGAGTTCCTTCCAAATCTGAAAATACTTTGAATCTGCTATTAAACCATTGGGTGTAATGAATGAAGCAAGCATTGGCTAAATGCCTACTATATGTCAAGCACTGTACTAGGTCTTAGAGGTACAGGAGAAAAATATAAGCTCATGCTCACCCTTTTCAATTATCTTGAAGGTAGCCATAGGAACTGAGAGCCAATCTGAGAATTTCCCTTTGTCCTTATAGAGGCAGCTGCTGGCTGAGTGGATGGAACATTGGGTTTAGAGTCAGAAAGATCTGAGCTCAAATTTGACATCAGACCCTGCATCATGTAACCTCTGTTTGCCTCCATTTCCTCAATTGTAAAATGGGCATAATGATAGTACCCATGAATTATTGTGAGGATGAAATGAGATATTTGTAAAAATCTCTTAGCCTAGTTCCTGGCATGTAGTATGTGCTATAAAAATGTTTATAATGGTCCCTGATCCTGCCAACCAGAAGAATTCACTTAATTTTCTTTTTTTTATCAATTTATTTATTTTTAGTTTTTAACATTCATTTTCATAAGATTTTGAGTTGCAGATTTTCTCCCCCTCTCTCCCCTCCTCCCACCCCAAAACACCAAGCATTCTGATTACACCTTCCCCCAATCTACCCTCCTTTCTATCATGCCCCTCCCTTCCCTTATCCCATCTTCTCTCTTTTCTTGTATGGCAGGATAGATTTCTATACCCCATTACCTGTATTTCTCATTTCCCAGTTACATGCAAAAACAATTCTCAGCATTTGTTCCTAAAACTTTGAGTTCTTAACTTCTCTTCCTTCCTCCCTCCCCACCCATTCCCACTGAGAAGGCAAGCAATTCAATACAAGCTATATATGTGTAGTGTTGCAAAAGACTTCCATAATAGTCATGTTGTAAAAGACTACTTATATTTCCCTCCACCTTATCCTGCCCCTCCCATTTATTCTTTTCTCTCCTTTGACTTTATCCTTCCCCAAAAGTGTTACTCCTCTCATTTACTCTCCCTTCTCTCATCCCCCCATACCCCACTTATCCCTTTCTGCCCTACTTTCCTGTAGTATAAGATATTCATACCAAATTAAGTGTGCATGTTATTCCCTCCTTAAGCCAAAGGTGATGAGAGGAAGCTTCACTTTTTCCCTCTTCCCTCCCCCCCTTTTCTCCTCCTCTGAAAAAGCTTTTTCTTGACTTTTTTATGGGAGATAGTTTGCCCCATTCCATTACTCACTTTTTCCTCCCAATATATTCCTCTTTCACCTCTTAATTTTATTTATTTAGATATCATTCCTCCCTATTCTACTCACCCTATGCCATCTGTCTATATGTGTGTGTGTGTGTGTGTGTGTGTGTGTGTGTGTGTGTGTGTGTGTGTGTGTGTAATCTCTCCAACTACCCAAATACTGAGAAAAGTTTCAAGAGTTACAAATATTGTCTTTCCATGTAGGGATGTAAACAGTTCAGCTTTAGTAAGTCCCTTGTGATTTCTCTTTCCTGTTGGCCTTTTCATACTTCTCTTGATTCTTGTCTTTGAAAGTCAGATTTTCTATTTAGCTCTGGTCTTTTCATCAAAAATGCTTAAAACTCCTCTATTTCATTGAATTACCATTTTTTCCCCTTGAAGTGTTGTACTCAGTTTTGCTGAGTAGGTGATTTTGATCTTAGTCCTAGTTCCTTTGACTTCTGGAATATCATATTCCAAGCCCTTCTATCCCTTAATGTAGAAGCTGCCAAATTCTGTGTTATCCTGATTGTATTTCCACAATATTCAAATTGTTTCTTTCTGGCTGCTTGCGATATTTTCTCTTTGACCTGGGAGCACTGGAATTTGGCTACAATATTCCTAGCAGTTTTTCTTTTCAGAGCTATTTCAGGAGGTGATTGGTGGGTTCTTTCAATATTTATTTTATGCTCTGGTTCCAGAATATCAGGGAAGTTTTCCTTGATAATTTCATGAAAGATGATGTCTAAGCTCTTTTTTTTTTATCATGGCTTTCAGATAGACCCATAATTTTTTTTTAATTTAACTTTTAACATTCATTTTAACAAAATTTTGGGTTCCAAATTTTCTCCCCATTTGTCCCCTCCCCCCACCCCAAAACACCAAGCATTCTAATTGCCCCTATCACCAATCTGCTCTCTCTTCTATCATCCCTCTCTGCCCTTGTCTCCATCTTCTCTTTTGTCCTGTAGGGCCAGATAACTTTCTATACCCCTTTACCTGTATTTCTTGTTTCCTAGTGGCAAGAACAGTACTCAACAGTTGTTCCTAAAACTTTGAGTTCCAACTTCTTTACCTCCCTCCCTCCCCACCCCTTCCCTTTGGAAGGCAAGCAATTCAATATAGGCCAAATCTGTGTAGTTTTGCAAATGACTTCCATAATAGTCGTGTTGTATAAGAATAACTATATTTCCCTCCATCCTATCCTGTCCCCCATTACTTCTATTCTCTTTTGATCCTGTCCCTCCCCATGAGTGTCAACCTCAAATTGCTCCCTCCTCCCCATGCCCTCCCTTCCATCATCCCTCCCACCCTGCTTATCCCCTTATCCCCCACTTTCCTGTATTGTAAGATAGGTTTTCATACCAAAATGAGTGTGCATTTTATTCCTTCCTTTAGTGGAATGTGACGAAAGTAAACTTCATGTTTTTCTCTCGCCTCCCCTCTTTATCCCTCCACTAATAAGTCTTTTGCTTGCCTCTTTTATGAGAGATAATTTGCCCCATTTCATTTCTCCCTTTCTCCTCCCAATATATTTCTCTCTCACTGCTTGATTTCATTTTTTTAAGATATGATCCCATCCTCTTCAATTCACTCTGTGCACTCTGTCTCTATGTGTGTGTGCATGTGTGTGTACGTGTGTGTGTGTAATCCCTCCCAGTACCCAGATACTGAAAAGTTTCAAGAGTTACAAATATTGTCTTTCCATGTAGGAATGTAAACAGTTCAACTTTAATAAGTCCCTTATGACTTCTCTTTCCTGTTCACCTTTTCATGCTTCTCTTCATTCTTGTGTTTGAAAGTCAAATTTTTTTTCAGCTCTGGTCTTTTCATCAAGAATGCTTGAAAGCCCTCTATTTCATTGAAAGACCAATTTTTCCCCTGCAGTATTATACTCAGTTTTGCTGGGTAGGTGATTCTTGGTTTTAGTCCTAGTTCCTTTGACTTCTGGAATATCCTATTCCATGCCCTTTGATCCCTTAATGTAGAAGCTGCTAGATCTTGTGTTATCCTGATTGTATTTCCACAATACTTGAATTGTTTCTTTCTAGCTGCTTGCAATATTTTCTCCTTGACCTGGGAACTCTGGAATTTGGCCACAATGTTCCTAGGAGTTTCTCTTTTTGGATCTCTTTCAGGTGGTGTTCTGTGGATTCCTTGAATATTTATTTTGCCCTTTTTTTCTAGAATCTCAGGGCAGTTTTACTTGATAATTTCATGAAAGATGATGTCTAGGCTCTTTTTTTGATCATGACTTTCACGTAGTCCCATAATTTTTAAAATTGTCGCTCTTGGATCTATTTTCCAGGTCAGTTGTTTTTCCAATGAGATATTTCACATTATCTTCCATTTTTTCATTCTTTTGGTTTTGTTTTGTGATTTCTTGCTTTCTCCTAAAGGCATTAGCCTCCATCTGTTCCATTCTAATTTTGAAAGAACTATTTTCTTCAGTGAGCTTTTGAACCTCCTTTTCCATTTGGCTAGTTCTGCTTTTGAAAGCATTCTTCTCCTCATTGGCTTTTTGAACCTCTTTTGCCAATTGAGTTAGGCTATTTTTCAAGGTGTTATTTTCTTCAGCATTTTTTTGGGTCTCCTTTAGCAAGCTATTGACTTGTTTTTCATGATTTTCTTGCATCACTCTCAGTCTCTTTTCAATTTTTTCTCCACCTCTCTTCCTTGATTTTCAAAATCCTTTTTGAGCTTTTCAATATCCTGAGACTATTGCATATTATTTTGGAGGTTTTGAATAAAGAAGCCTTGACTTTTAGGTCTTCCTCTGACAGTATGCATTGTTCTTTCTCATTCAAGAGGATGGAAGAAAGTACCTGCTCACCAAGAAAGTAACCTTCTATTATCTTATTCTTTTTCCATTTTGGAGTCATTTTCTCAGTCAGTTACTTGACTTTTGAGTTCTTTGTCAAGGGGTGAGTATACTCTGGGGACCTGTAATTTCTCAGTTCCTCCAAGGTGGCACAATCAAGGGAGAGGAATTTATTCTTCTCCTGATCTGCTCTCTGGTCTCCAGAGCCTCTACTATTTCTACCACAATAGCCAGCACTCCTCCTCACCCCAGAGCCACCACTCAGGGCTGAGATCCAGATCAATTGCTTAATTCTCCCAGGGACTTTAGGCCAGGGCTCCAGCAATGGAAGCTGCTGCTTCCTGGGGCCAGAGTTAGATCTCTGTGTTCCTTTCTCACCCAAGTGAAAGAGCTTTCTCACTTACCTTTGAAGCTGTCTTTGGCTTTTGTGGGTTGAGCAATCAGGGAACTGCTCTTGTCAGTGATACCTGGAAGCCTGTTCTGGGTCCTATCCCTGTTGCACCTCACGGCCCATACTGGGCTGTGCTCCACTCCCCCTCTGGTGTGATAGACCTTTCCTATCAGCCTTCCAGGGTGGCTTGGGCTGGAAATCTTTCACTCTGTCATTTTCTGGCTTCTACTGCTCTAGAATTTTTTTAGTCATTTTTTACAGGTATTTTATGGGCTATGTGAGGAGAGCTTCTAGAGGTTCATCCTTCTACTCCATTATCTTGATTCCACCCCTATCAAATTCACTTATTTCTAGACAAAGAACTAGGCCCCCTTTATAGGAAGTGGCTATCAGACAAAAGGATATGTCCTGCAACTTCATTTGGCTGGTTTCTTTCATTTTAAAGATGAAGAAACTGAAACCCAGAGGGTGGTAGCATGGAGTCACAGAAATAGTTAGTGAAAGAATCAGGATTTAAATTTAAATGTTCTATTTCCATGTCCAATGCTCCTTTCATAATGCCAGGCTGCCTCAATTTACATCTCTGTAATGCCTTTTGAAATCCTGATGACCCAGGGGAATTTTGATACTGATATCCTTTAAACCTGTGTAAGAGAAACTATACCTTTAGCCATGTCAGCTAATACGATCCACTGTTTGAGAAATTTCACTATACAATAGTCTCATTGAATGCAATTCAACAAAATTTTATTAAACAACCTACTCTGTGTAGTACACTATATGTTACCTGTTGTTTTAACAGTAAAAGTTACACAAAATCCCTGACATTTTTAAAGCATGTTATGAATATCTTATCTTTGATGGATATCAGCACCAACTAGTTATATATCTTGAATTATATAACTTGAATTCCATGATATTATCTATACTCACTTTTTTTCTACAATAGTAACAATGCATTAAAGTATGCCTGGGCACAGTTAATTTCATTATGAGATAATAATTTAATTGCAGACTCAAATATTGTACAGTATAAATACCAGAAAGGAAAATACAAAGAACAGCTCAAGCTTTCTAATTCAGTAGCAGAATCTAATTATGAAATAACAGCAGTAAAGAGGTAGAAATGATGTTTAAGGAAATGAAATATTTTAAAGTGTTTCAAGATTTTTACCTGATTTTTAGAAAATAAGAGAGAGGGGAGGTCTCTACTGATACTTTTAGGGCCTTCAGTGACTTTCTTTATGGTTTGAATGTTCTTTTGATTATTTCAGTGCTGACTAGTTTCAAGGTTGGGTGCCTAGATGGATCAACCAACCAACAAGCATTTGTTAAGCATTGCCTAGACATTGTGCTAAACCCTGGGGATTAAACAAAAAAGGCCAAATGGCCCTCAAGAGCTTACATTCTGATGGGAGAGACAGCTTGAATTATTTAGAATATACAAAATAAATAGACTAGATGGAAGGTAGCCTTTGAGAAAATGGCATTGTCAGCTGGGGGAAGCCCAGGAAAGGCCTTTGGGAGGAGGGGATGCTTAAAGGAAGTGATTCATAGAGTCAGATTTTTGGAGGCAGGTCATACTAACATGGAGATAGAAGATGGAACCTTGAGTACAAGGAACAACATTTGTAAGAAAATTATATAAGCTGAAAAAAAAAAAAAACAAGAGTAAGTAAGAAGATTGAATGGGTAGGAAAGGGAGAAGTTGTGAAGAGCTTTAAATACCAAAAGAATTCAAACTCTATTGTGGATATAATAGGGTGTCCCTCAAGATTGTTGAAAAATGGGATTAACATAGTCAGACCTGTACTTCTGGAAAATCACTTTGTAAGGTGAATGAAGAAAGTCTGGAAATGGAAAGAGAATTGAGGCAGGGAAACCAGATATAATGTGAGGTGAGGAAGCCTGAACTATGGAAGTATCAGTGTAAATGAGGAGAATATATGAATTATTGTAAGCAAAATTATTAGAAGATGTGGCAACTCATTGGGTACATGGAATAAGCAAGAGAGAAGAATCAAGCATGACACCGAGGTTTTGAATCTGGCTGACTGGAAGGATAGTGGTACCCTTTGATAGCAACAGCATCAGGCAAATTTGGAAGAGGATTGAGTCTGATGGGGGAAATGCAATGAGTTCTCTTCAGCCATGTTGAATAAACCTTTTATTTAATTACTTCGCATTTATTTGGAATATATGCATATGTACATATATGCATATATGCACATATATACACACATATATATATATATATAATATGTGTCTGTGTGTATATATATTTGTATGTCTCTGTGTGTGTATATTTGTATGGATGTGTGTGTGTATTTCTTGTCTTCTCCAATACAGTGTAACTGTGAGGATAACATAAGAACGTATTCAGCAGGTGATTTGCCAGCTATGAGGAAAAAAAAGACTATATAAATGCTGCCTATTATTGTTATTATTGTGTATCAGAGGCCAGGTCTTGAGCTACAGCCTTTCTTACTAAGGAGTTCTTCACTTTTTTTGTGTCTCTGACAATCTGATGAAGTCTAGAGATCCCTTCTCAAAATACGTATACATATGCATGCACAATAAATTTTATAATATTACAAAGGAAAGCAATTGTTTTGAAATTCAAGTATCAAAAAAAAAATTAAGGTTACTTATCTCAGCTAAAAACAACCCAATACTAATTCATGCTGTTCTAAGGCATTGTCTGTGGTGCAGGGATGGGGATGGTGGCATATATTCAGATCAACAGAGTAAGATGAAAAGGGGGTTTTGTAGAATCAGAGGGAGGAAGATCTCTAAAGAGAACTTCTGAAACTGACAAAGTGCCTAGTGATTAGTCTGAATAACTTTTCTCCAGAAACATGGTCCCAGTATCTCCCCAAGCTCACTTTCCGTTTTGTTGGTTACATAAATAGAGTAACATCTTAAAGCTTTAGGGGGAGACCCTAGCGGGCCCTAATCCCCCTTTTTGTATCTTTGGCTTGACTCTCTCCACTTTCCCTACACCTGTTTTAAACCTAAGTTTTTTTGATAAATACGCAGAAGTCAACTCTAGCTTCCAATTTTAAAACTGCTGCGTACATACTATAAAACAATGAAGCAAGTTTCCTGTGTTTTTAACATTATGGAATAAAAAGCTTACATACTATAAAGTTATATAATAAAATTTTGATTTATTGTATTATCTAATGGAAATATGTCATTTCAAAATGTAAAAAAAGACGAGGGCTCTTTTTTCCTGTTTTAACGAATTATGTGTTCAGACAAAAAGTATTGACACATAGAAAAAATATTGGCTGGTGGTGATCCTGTTGGACCTAAAATTTCTTGTTCAAATAGTGGGGACTTTTCATACATTTTTCCAGAATATGAAATATTGGAATCACAGCACGGGTCATGTTTACTGATGGTGATTATTTAATTTAGTTTTTGTTTCATTTTGTTTTGTTTTGTTCAGCAAGCTAAATGCTGCATTAAACCCATGTAAGATGCTTAGCCTTTACCCTCTAAGAACCCAGGCTTAGTCATCCTTCAGTTTGCTGCACACTGTGAAATTAAATGTATAAACAATAGCCAAATGTTCCACAGTGAAGTGCTGAGACACTATTACCCATTCTGCAAGCTAAGAATGCCACATTAAAACAGATTTTAATGTATTTTTTAAGCAATTAAACTTGCACTTAGACAATACAAATTTTGTAATAGTGAAAGTGGAGTGAAGTTTTTAGTAGTCTTATATTAAAGAAAACTCTTTTTTCCTAGAATCTGAGAAATGTGCAGACTAAAACTGTACAAACTTTCAACCTCCCTGTTTCTCTAAGAATTTAAGAACTTAAGAGTTAAATATTTCAGGTCTGAAAGGGGTGTTAAGCGACTACAAGAAAAACCGAATTATAACCGGGAACATTATTGTTATGGGGTTTGTATGGTATATTTCAAGGAAGATAAATTTTAAATATAGTTATTAAAATCTATTAGGTGTTAAATGATAAGTATATCAACCTTGAGATTCAGTTGAGAGCAGAAGTGAAATCTGATTTTAAAATCTTGTTTAATATTTTATATTTCTGTAATTTAAAGCAAATGCCAAGGTTATGTAAATGGCATCCTCTAGAGATCCATATAATTTAGAAAATGTTCCAATTAGTCAGCAGGTTCTAGAAATTTAACACTGCTGATTGCCCATCAGCAGCAGAAAAACTAAAAGGCAAATTACTAAATTAGCTCCTGTCAGCAAGTTCATATTCATAGATTGATTTTTGACCCACATATTTAGAGAAAATTAGATGGTTGTACAAAATGTGAAGAAGTCTTGGTTGAGGGGAGGGGGGGAGGCAGAAGGGCATGTCTAAGAGTGTAGACAATGATACGTGAGAAAAAGTAGCTTTGGATTGGCATAGTGCATTTTATATTTCCATCTTTGACCTCATCGTTAAAATCATTGTGAGAAATGAGCCCCACTAACAAACCCCCAACTGTGAGAAACATGCTCACCTTAACAAGGAGCAATACTTGTTGTGACATCAGGAAAGCTTTTATTAATCTTTAGGTTCATTTCCCCTGAATGAACTGGTAGCTCCCAAGTAAGACTTTAGGAAGACTACAATTCTGTTCAGACCAAAGCAAGCCCTTTATACTGTTCCAAATTTTGGACTTCCCGCCACACCATCCATTGACCATGTAACTTCATGTTCTCCTCTCTGATTGGCTTCCCCTAAAATAGCTTGTCAAGCCTGTGCACAAGTTTCTGACCTTTTAATCTGACCATGCTAGGTCACAACTCTGATCAACTCTTACCAGTCAAAGCTGGAAGGTTTTACCCTGTGGAAACAGAACTCTTCCTTGTTTCCCACAATCATGCTGGGTACTATTTTGGCATATACATGCACAGAAAGAATATTTCCAATTCTCTCTTTAAAAGTAACTTTGAAATACCTTTGTATTCATTATTAGCATACTATTGAATAAACACATGTACACCATTGTAAATATGAATAGGCATCATCACAAAGTAAAATAGCAAACTATATGGAAAATAAATTTTATAGTTGTGTTTTACTCATAATTGAGTCTTTACTAAATAAAAAAAACTATTTCATTTGGTTTAATTTATTAACTGTTTCTTTTAATACTCAGAATTTTTAAAACTTGGAAAGATAAACTGATAATGTTTAGGAACAGTAGGAAATCTTAGGGCTCTTAACTTTACCTTTGAAAAATAAAAACTAGTATTTCTACCTTTCTCTACCTTTCTTTTTTAAAAAAATATTTTATTGATATCTTTTGTCTTTGCATGAAAAATCATTTCCCACCTCAGATTAATACTTCCCTGTGACAAAGAAAAATCATTAAGCCAAAACATTCAATAAGAAAACCTACCTGACAATATATAGAATATTCTCTTCTAGTAGCCTTTTGTCTGTCTACCATAAGAGAAGAGATCTGTTTCAGTCTTTCAAGACTGACAGTTTGGTTTTTCATCCTGGTACTCTGAGTTGAAAATTTTTTCATTAACTTTTTTATATTCCTATAGCTATATAGATATGGATATAGATTCATATGCATATATGTATAAGTATACACATAAGTATATATATAAATATTCATGTATATTTAAGTTTACACATGTTACATATGCATGTATAAGTTTACACGTGTTATACACATGCATGTGTATATACATGCTTGTATATTATATGTTTGCATATTAGTTGTCTTGGTTCTTTTTGTTTACATCATTTCAAACAACTCTTTCCATATTTCTATGAATCATCATTTCGTACCCCATAATGGTATCACTTTATGTTCAAATATCATGATTTTTTCAGTTTTTATTCTTTTCTTTTTTGCTACTATGGAAAGTACAACTATGAATATTTTATTATATATTGAATCTTTGTTTCTGTCTTTGGATTCCTAGGTATGTATGCCCAATATATATGCTAGGTCAAAGGGTATGGACAGGTTAGTAGCTTCTCTTTCCTAATTTTACATTGAAATCCTAAAGAGTTCCCATTTTCACCACCAGGTCATTACTCTGCCAGTCTTCTTACAGCCCATTTTCTTTCTTCCTTTCTGTCAGTTGACATGGAATGAACTAAAACCTCAGAGTTGTTTTAATTTGCATTTCCTCTGCTTTTCTATCAGACCAAAGTAAATTTCACCATGCCTGAATGTGTCAAAGTCATTTTCTAATGGGTTGTTTTATTCTGCTGATCACAAATTAGTGGTCCACTGACCCTTATATTTTTAGCAACCCTTTTTAAAATTGTAATGACACTTGAATTGATTTTGCATGGCTTTAAATACTTCAGATTCCAGTAGGAATGGCCTTTCACAATAAGTGTCCTGGCAAACACTTAAAAGTTATTTCTGACTAGGAGATCTCAAATCACACTTGAATGAATGAATGAAGCAATCAATAAATGACACATACACATATATGTATGTATACATATATACATGGATGTTTTGGAAAGAAATTATTATTAATAATCAATGATTTATGAAGATTCAGATTTCCCTCTTTTCTCTTTCCCTATTTCAAGACCTCATTCTCTGAAGGTTGAGCTAAGTTTCTCCTCTCAACCCTACCTAAATTCAATCAAGCTTGGGTGGAGACAGATCCTTTTGTCTAAATTTCCCATGGGTAGGGGTATTCTAGGTATAAAGATAGTCTCTCAGTGCAAAGGTGACATATCACTCTCTTCTCTGCCTCTCATTGTAATATTCATTTTCTCACTAATTGTTAACCAATAAGAATTGATTGAATGCCTGCTCTTTCAACGGCATATAAACCTTAAGCCCACTGCCATTTAGGGGTCTTTGGTCTAAGAGAGATGAACATGTTGGCTTTATTAACGCAGTGATTAAAATATTCAGAAACTATTTCAAGCCTTTTTGATTGCCACATTGTGTTGCTACCTAAAGCATTTCAAATTAAAATTAACGTCATACTCTTGTGTTGCCTAGCACGAAAAATACAAATACTAAAACAATTCCTACACTCAGTTAATTGAAATATGATTTCCTAGTGCCATGTCTAAAGTCTCAGTAATATTTGCCTACTCGTTTGCTTGCCAATGAAACCTAGTAAGTTAGTATGGCTTGTTGCTTCTTCCTTTTCAGTGTTTTTCACATCTGTACTCTTTTCTATTCTCACTGGCACCAAATTAATGTAGCCCATCATTACCAGGAATTAATAAAAAAACTCTGCAACTGGTCTTTCCAACTGTATTTTCTCCTGTACACTGTTGTCAGATCAACTAGGTTTATTACAAAGAGAAATGAACATGCATGTGGAAACCAGAGTTCACAATCCATATAGTAGTTTGCATTTTTATAACAACAAGCCAAAAAAAGACACATCTCTACCTAAAGGGGTATAGCATAGTCAGGGGAAAGGTATAGTTGAGGTGGAAAAAGGACAGAACCCCTCCCAAAGGGAAGGAGCAAGGTGATGGCAAAAGCAGCATTCTTTTCCCTTGGGAACTGCTACAGGATTATGGAACCAATGGCTTCGAGTCCACATGTGCACTTGTAGGTCTTTGGGTGCAGCTTTCTGACTCAGTCTAAGTTTTAGAGAAAAAATCTTTTTTAATTAGGGGATTTGTTCTGTGAAGCTTGGATTCAGTCAAATGACCACACTTGAGGACCTTGAGGGCCATATGTGGCCTTGAGGCAGTATATTCCCCATCCCTTCAAGACTATGAAGATAGAATGATCTGTTTATCTGTAAAGATACCAGCTGCATAAGCAGTTTCTCAGTCGAGACCAGACTGACTAACAGCTGTCTTGATTCTCAAGGACACACAAGGAGTCCAGTTAGGGAGGCAAACAGCAAATTATGTCAGCTGGGGAGGCTTTGTCCTGGACACATTCAGGGCCTCCTGAATGTTCTGGGTCCACTGCTTCTTGAAAATATGGCAACTCAAAAAAAAAAAAAAGTAAGAGAACTCCTTAACAGTCTTTAACACTGGAAATGTTTAGCGGAGAACACTCAACCAGGGAAGGTCTATAAACCTCTCTATAAACTTACAAGAATGGTTTAGAGCAGGGGTGGGGAACCTGCAAGCTGGAGGCCATATGTGGACCTGTAGGTCCTCAAGTAGGGTCCTTTGACTGAATCCAAACTTCACAGAACAAATCCCCTTAATAAAAGGATTTGTTCTTTAAACTTGGTCTCAGTCAAAAGGCTGCCCCCAAGGACCTAGAAGGCCACATGTGGCCTCCAGGCGGCTGGTTCCCCATCCCTGGTCTAGAGCACTGGGAGGTGATTTTCCTACAATTATTATGTTTCAAAGGCAGGGTTTGAACCCAAGTCTTCCTGGCTTCAAGATTGTCTCTAAATCCACTTTTCCAAGCTGCCTTTTCTGTGTGTTAATAACATATTTAAATCAATAGAGTGCTCTGAAAACTAAAACATAAGCATATTGAAAATATTGATGTTTTCTCCTCCTCATGAATATATTAAGTGAATAATTGAATTATTTTATATATGATTATTGAAAAAGCAAAAAAAAACCCTAGGTAATATGCAGGAAAACAAATCACAACAGTACAAGCTAAACCTTTTCTCATTAGGAACACATTGATCTACAATCAATAGGAACAATGACATTTAATATGGTGAGGCAGCAGAAACTCTCTGTTCAACTAAGGACTGAGAGGGGAGACACAGACACACACACATTTAAAAAATTCTTGAAATTTTAAAGTTATTAGCAATTAAAAAAAAGAAATTAGACCTGAAAGCATCATAGAGGCTCTAGTCCATTCTCCTCAATTATAAATAACAAAACATCCTGAGAGAAGAAAGGTGACTTGCCCATGGTCATACAGGAAGTAGCAGTCAGGATTCAAACTCAGGTCCTTTGACTATGAATCCATTGATCTTACCATTACAATACATAGTGAAAAGAGTTTGTTACATAAAAGAGAAACTTCAGACCAAGACCAGTGAAGATGATCAAAATTCTAAATTAGTGGAGTGCCAAAACAGTGGGAATTTGCTGCACAGAATGTCCCTTGAAATATAATGTCTATGTTTAGCAAAAGCCTGATAGAAATTAATTAGCCATTATGGTTATGTGATGGCAATTGGTAATTCTGACTTCCTCCTCACCACACTTACCAAAGAGTTCCTCAGTCATTTGGCAGTGTTGGCCAAAGGCAGAAACTAAGTACTACCTAAAGTTAACAAGGGGGCAGCTACTTGGTGCTTCTAAGTGCTGGGCCTAGAGTCAGGAAGACCTGAGTTCAAATGTGATCTCAGACACTTACTAGCTCTGTGACACATGACAAGTCACTTTACCCTGTTTGCCTCAGTTTCCTCATCTGTAAAATGAATTGAAGAAGGAAATGGCAAACCGCTCTAGTATCTATGCCAAGGAAACTCCCCAAAATGGGTCACAAAGAGTTGAACACAACTGAAATGAATGAACTGCAATAACAAAACTGTTAACAAATGGAGAAGGATCACTTACTTTTTTGTAGGTGTGTGGTTCTTTCAGCTTTCTATCCATCCTTTTAGCAAATGCCCTTTGCTCCTAGGGTGATAATGCCATACTAAGCTATGGCTCATACCAACCCCTCCATCTGGGACTGTCCAAAGTCTTAGTATAAGTACTAACCTTTCCTTTTCTACTATTCCATTTGGTGATTTCATCAGCTCCCATGGTTTCAATGATCATTTTTATGCAAATATTCTCAGATCTATATATCTAGCCTTAATCTTTTTCTTGACTTTCAGTCTCTCAGTTCCAACCACGTGTTGCTCATCTTACACAGTACATTCCATAGACATCTAAAACTCAACATTAACAAAATACTCTGTTGACTATCAAATATGTTTAATCTTTTGTCATCTTTTTATTTATACTTTATGTCGGTTTTTAATGTACAGAATCATTAGCACAGTAGTACAGATATACTTTATAAATATATGTGTATATGTGCCTTATATATTTATGCATAAGGATGCACATAGTATAAACACATATATACAAGAATGTTTGTATATAGATAAATATATGTACATGCGTAAACCCTTTTTTAATTGATACACTGCTCTTTCTATACTATTGATCTTTTATTTGCCAAATCTAATGGCATTTTCTCAACGATCATCTTGCTGTACCTCTCAACAACTTTTGACACTAAAGATCATCTTCTTTTCATGATACTTTCTTCTCTCTTGGTTTTTTCAACTCTACTCTCTCCTGGTTTTGCTCCTACCTTTCTGACTTCTCCTATTTTCCTTTGCTATACTTTCATCCAGGTCACACCTATGAATCATGTATTCTGTCCTGGGCCCCCCTTTTTACCCTCTCTATGATTTTTCTTGATAATCTCCTCAACTCCCATGAATTGAGTTAAATCAGCAAATGATTCTCAGATCTATTTATCTAGCACTAACCTCTCTTTTGATCTCCAGTTTTATCTCTCTAACTTCCCATTTGACAGATCAAACTGTGTATGTTCCATAGCTATCTTAAAAATAATATGCCCCAAACTGACCTCATTTGCTATACCCTCCCCTCTTCCAAACTTCTCTATTACTGTTGAGGACACCACCATCTTCCTAGTCACCTAGGCTTTGGATTCCAGCTATCATCCTCCTCAGACTTCCCCCTCCCATATCTAACCTGTTGCCAAGTTCTATAGACTCTACCTCTGCAACAGATCTCATGTTCTCTTTTTCCTTTGATATTTCTGTCTGGTACAGATACTCATCACTTCATTCCTCCTGGACTATTGCAATAAACTCCTGGTTGGCCTTTCTACCTCAGCTTTTTTCTGCACTCCAGTTCACCCTTCAATTACCTATCAAAGAGATCTCCTTAAAGCACAAGCCTCATCTTGACACATCCCTCCCATCCCTCACCTAGTAAACTCCTGTGGCTCTTATTGTTACCTCTAAAATCAAGTAAAATCTTCTGTTTGACTTTTAAGTCACTTCATAACCTGACCCTCTCCTACATTTCCATTAGTCTTACACTCATTCCTCTTCACATACTCTTGGATCCAGTGACACTGGCCTCCATGTTGTTCTTCACACAAGATAAATTGTTTCCTGATTCCATGTCATGGACTGTTTCTCATAGCTGGAACTTTCTTCCTTCTTAACTCTACCTCCTATCTTCCTTCAAATCTCAACTTAAGTCTCACTTTCTTCAAGCACTTTTTCTCATACCTGCTTAATCTTCATGCCTTCCATCTGAGAATACCTGTCATTAATCCTGTATATAACTTGCTCTCTAAATTGCATGTTATCTCTTGCCATTAGACTATGAACTCCTTGAGAACAGGGACTATTTTTCTTTTCCTTTCTTTGCATCTCAACTTCTTAGCACAACACTTGGCACATATTAGGTGATTAATGAATGTTAGTTTCCACACTGACTCTGAGGTTCATTTTTCTTATCTGTTACATTTTTCCCACAAGAAAGTTGCCAGAATAAAATGGAATATATTTTTATGTTCATTGAAAATTTTGAAAATCCTTTAGCCTTTTCTTTATAACAGTATGTCCTAGGGGTCTAGAATAAGCCCTATAATTTAAATTTTGTTGCAAGAGTTAACATAATTGCTAAGAATTGGAAAGAATGAAAAGAAAACAATCACCAATGGTTTAATAAAGGATATAACAGTAACTTGGAAGTAGATTGGCTATTAATGAACTCCACTGTGGGATATTGCCTTTCCTTTAATTTAGAAAAGTATGGTCCGCGGCTCATTCAATCAGTCAATCATTGCTTCAGGTTAGCCACAATTCAAGATCCTGGGAAAAACACCATTCCAAGAGGTATCCTAAGATATGAGAGATGGGAGGGACCTTAGTCATCATGTAATTCAAGCTGCTAACCTTAACCTTGAGTCAACTGAAATCCAAGGACATTAATTAACTTACCCGAGGTGGGTAACCTTAGGAATGTACATTCACATAGAAATAAGGATCATGGTATGATTTTGTCCTTAACAGAAAATATGGAAAAATAACTTTTTTTTCCATTCTTGGAAAAAAAAGTTAATAGTTTACGTAATATAGTAAATACGACTTAAGTTTATATAATACTTAATATTGCAAAATGCTTCCATCACAACCTTGTGAACTATGTAATACATCATTAAACTCCATTTGAAAGATGAGGACACTTATTCTTAGGAAAATTTAATCACATATCTAGTTCAACAAAAATCTATGACTTTTGAATGCAAAAGCCAGTTTTCTTTCAGGCATACCATGGTATCTTCTCAATATCCCACCCAATAGCAATCCAGAACACTTGTTTCTATCAAGTATTTTCTTATTATAAGGATATTCATGCTTTTTAATGATCAATTTTAATACATTTAGCTATATGTCAGAACTGATACAACCAAAATTAGAAGAGAAAGAGAAAAATTCAGGAAAAAAGTTTATAGCAGCTTTCTCTGATAAAAGCCTCATTTCTCAAAAATATTATGAAATAAGGGATACATAGGGATATAGGGAATATATAAGGAAAATGTAGGGAAATAAGCCAAATTTATTAAAAGAAATATGAGCCATTCCCCATTTTGACCAATAAATAGTCAAAGGATATGAATAAGCAATTTTCAGGAAAAAAAGAGAAGCCAGAGCTTCAATAATCACATGAAAACATGCTCTAAAACTTGTGGATTAGAGAAATGCAAATTATAGTAACTCTGAGATACCACTTCACACCTTTAAGACTGACTAACATGTCAGAAAAGGAAAATGACAAATGCTAGAAGGGATGTGGAAAAACTGGGACACCTCTGTTGTTGGAGTTGTGAACTGGTCCAACCATTCTGAAGAATGATTTCTAATTACACCCAAAAAGCTATAAAATTGTACATAGCTTTTGATTCAGCAATACCACTACTAGGTCTGTGTCTCCCAGCCTTAGGGTACCTGGATTTATATGCTGGCTTTGCTATTTTACATTTGTGTCCCTGGGTAAGCAACTTAGTTTCTCTGAGTCTCATTTCCTTCATAAGACCCAAGAGTTCGTTGATATTTGGAGTTTCTTCTAACAGTGCAAGTCAGTATCTTCTCCATATTCTTAGAGAATTGCCTGGATCACTGAAAAGTTAAGTGATTTGCCCAAGGTCACAAAGCCAGTGGGAGTCAGATGTGGTACTTGCATCTAAGTCTTCTTGTCTTGACATTTTTTAATCATAGAACAAGTGATGTGAGAGATAATTAACCAAACATATTCTGGCTTTTTATTTTACTGAGTTTCAACTGTCCCTCCTCCCCCCCACCTCCCACCCCCCGCACACATATACTCTTCAGACTGAAGTAAAACTAGCTATGAGAAATCATTGTTGAGATTAGAGAAGACTAGTCTAATGGATACTGTATTCAAACATAATCTTTTGTTTTGAAATCTCCTGTCATCTCAATTGCTTCTACTTAGAAGGAGCTCACTGTGACAGACAGGCTAATTGTAATTAGTATTTAAGATCTCTTTCAGCTAAAAGTTCCAAAAACATTCTTTTTCCTCATCACCACCTCTGGTGACAAGGGCTGTTCCAAAACCCTGATTTTTGTCATTACCTTGTTTGACACAACTAAATGTGATCTATTGCATTCCTCAGACCCGTGGGACTGGCATTCAGTTTTCCAAGGTTGATTTTAACATCTAAGAATTTGGGATGCAGGTCATATCCGTAAAGGAATTTATGTGACTATCTCAATCCAGAGATGTCTTAGAGGACATGTTCTAAGAATCCAAACTGGTATGTTTTGGAGATAGCAACCCGCTTGCATTTCTGTGTTGTTTTGTACAAAGCACCCTGACAACACTGTAAATTGGAAGGAAGGCATCATGAGTCTATAGCAACTGATACTTACTGAATACCTTAAAAGGTGCACTTAACATTTTTACATTCATTTCCTTGTTTGCTGTTATGGGAAGCTTAGGGTCAGTAGAAGTGATTTGTAATTTCTGAACACATTACAGCCCACTCTCCTCCTCCTCCTCTTCCTCTTCCTCTTTTTTGACTCTGGGCCCTGCTCATTGTCCATCTGTACTGTGTATTGATGTTATGCATGTTGTTAGGCAAACTCTGTAGAGTGTCCATTTTGATGTGTGTTAAGACTATCAGAGTTTCCTTTTCCTTTGGTCTTTTCTGTGGATGAATGAGCCAAACTCCTTTGAGTGTTAACAAATTTTTCCACGAGATCCTAAAATGCCTTATCAACATGATATGATTCATAAGTAGGACATGCGGAGGATCTTGCCATTCACTGAGCATCATTCCTTGATCTAGAGTTTGTGCTGGATTTCTTTCATCCAAGTGGCAAATACTCTCAACAAATAAAATCTCCCTGTTCTAGGCTTCACCTGAGATTTATTATAGTAGGGTTATTACATAAGCTTTCTAGAACAGCAAAGTCCCATATTTTTAATAAAATATTTTAGAGGCATGCTGTATGGCAGTGAAACTTTGAACACAACTCCCTATGCAGAGCTAAAGACAAGCATCTCACCTAGGGCAAAGGAAAGGTTAATGTTAATTGTGAGCCTGCTGCAGCATGTAACGAACAAGAAACTCCAAAGAGGAAGAGGAGCTAAGATGTCATTAAAGAATTATATAAGGAGAAGATGGGCTGGTTACATGGCAAGAGCCAGTAGACAGCCAGAGAGCATTCCATTGGTATGCTCATATTGTTGGAAGTGGGGAGGGAAGAGCTCCTGCATAGTGAGTGAATCCCCTGTGATGGAATTTGAATTCAGCTCCCTCCTGACGCCAAGGCAAGCACTCTTCCCAGCCAAACCTCCCTTTTGTGATCGTTCAGCCATCTCAGTCATGTCCAACTCTTTGTGACTCCATTTGGGATTTTCTTGACAAAGACATTGGAATGGTGTTGCCATTTCCTTATCTGGCTCATTTTTATACAGATGAGGAACCTGAGGCAAAAAAAGGATTAAGCAATTTACTTAGGGTCACATAGCTAGTAAGTGTCTGAGGCTGGATTTGAACTCAGGGACATATCTTGCTGACTCAAGGCCCAGCACTCTGTGCACTAGATGCCCCATACTCTCTCCCCATTTCCCCTCATAGAGAGATTGAATGACTTGCCAAAAGGCACACAGATGATGTCTTCTCCAGAGTTTAAACTCTTCAGGCCCAGTACAGCATTTTTTGTCAGTGTTCTAGAATCTCACGAGAAAATTCTGTTTTGTTTTTTTTTGTTTGTTTTTTGTCTTAAACTGTCCCAAAATAACTGAATTTCTCAGAACTCTATAGAGCAAATTGACCTTAGAGATTTCTGGGCCTGGTTCTAAGCCAGAGTTAGCTCACCCTTGGTCTAATACTAAAACATACCATTCCCTGCTGAGTTCCTGCCTTGGATATGACCTTTCTCCATGCCTTCTTCCCAAAGTTAACCCTTTGGTTGGAAGTAGGGTCATATCAGGTCCTCCTTTCCCTCTTCCCCATCAGACACTGCAGTATTAAATAGTTGTCAGTGTGCTGTCCAATGTACCCTACTCCTTTGGAAATAGAGGAATATAAAATTTAAGGTGATAGAGGGCAAGTGAGTTTATAAGATGCTGGGATTACAGCTGGAGAGTCTAGACATCAAATCCTATGCTCTCACAAGGCTACAATTCTCCTTGAAGAAGTGATAATGGAGGGCAATTTAATTAAAAGATAATGGAATGAATGAAAAAAAATTTTCCCAGCCTCTTTGCTGGCCTCAAGAGCATACTTTTCCTTCCCTAAATATCAGCCCAAACATCTTTCTTGCCCAAATTGCTACACACTATAAATAATTCACCTTGAGAAATGTGTTTATCTTATTAAAGATTATAGAAATGTTGGCAAAATGATTTTTAGACTTGGATATATGGTAGTTTCTTATTTTTTAGTGTTATATGTTATTGAAAATTCAAAGCCTGTAGGTGAGGTTAGAATTGCAAGACTTTAGTCATTAATTTCTTTACAGGAGTCAGTCAACAAATACTGCTAGTGAGAGGCTGAAAACTACTCAGCGTTTAGTTAACACCCAGGTAAATAGCTTTTTACATAGGGGAGATAATTTGGAAGTTTAAATGTAACTTCAGTAAAGCATAGATTTGAAAGGAAAGAGCAGACAGTATCTTCAAACTGCCTTATGTCTTTATCCAGGTTCGAATATAGTATTTGTCTTACAGTGTAAGCTGCTGTTAAAAGGCGTAAAGGGAAGACCTTAATGTAGCTACAAACGACACGTGTATAAATATGTCATATGCTATTGAAAGCCAAATTATCTGGCTGTCACTTCTGAAGGAACTGAGGAAGCCAACCCAGAGGGCTACGCCAGTGCAGTTCGTTCAGATCTATGACCTTGAGGGGGAAGGAGACATATGGAGAAGTATGGGTATGTCCAGTCTTATGCTGGCGTAGGACAGAAATTTCAAAACAAGGAAGAGAATAAGTGATAACTATGAATGTTTAGTCCTAGCAAGTTCTACAAAAATAAAAAGAGGGTGGAAAGAGAGAGATTGTTTTAGCAGAGCACACAGAGATTCATGAGGAAGGTGATACCTAAAATAGGAACTGATAGAAGGATTTCGCATGATAAATGTGTATTGTCATTTTAATAAGCATGTATTAAGTGCTTCCTATATGTCAGGTTTATGCTAAGTGCATACAAAAAAAAAAAAGGAGAAAAAAACTGCCCTCAGGGAGCTTATAACCTAACAGGAGACCACTTGTAAACAATTATGTACAACAAGATATATACTGCAGAAATGGAAAACAATTTCAGAGGCAAGGCACTTCCCTTAAGGGGGACCAAGAAAAGCTTCTTGCAGAAAGTGAGATTTTAGCTCAGCCTGGAAGAAATCCAAAGAAACTAGGAAAAGATGAGGAGAGAGAACAGTCCATTCATGGGGATAGTCAGTGAAAATGCAGTTTCTGTTCCAGGCAAAAGGAGGTGATGGCATGAGCAAAAGCAAACAAACGAGAGGCAAACAAGAACAGGAACAGTGAGTAGCTGTTTTACACAAACATAGAAGAGGAATGTGAGACAAGGCTAGAAAAACACAGATTAAAGTCATTTTATAGAGGATGCTGAGTAAAGCAGAGTATGAGCTCCTTGAGGGTTGGGAGTCAATACTACAGCACTGCACCTTGGCTGCCACATCTATCTGTGTGTATATGTGTGTGTATAAATATATATATGCACATACATACATGTATGTATATATGCACATATACACATGCAAAAATGTATACATGTATGTATATGTATATATGTACATGTATACACATATGCATACATACACATATGCAATTTGATTGGTTGTTTGAAGGGAATATGGCCATAGCTACAAAGCAGCATAAAGTAACTAATTTAATTGACTTGGAAGTAGAGACATGTGCTGTCTATCCCTTCCTCCTTTTGAAGGATTCTTTCAAGGGCTCAGCTTCCTCATCACCTTCATCTCTCTGCTCTTTCAACCTTTTATTCCTTCTTTCTGGCTTCTCTTTTTCTCTGTGTCTTTCCTTTCTGCCTTGAAATCATAGGAGTCAAGAGTTATGAGGTGTTAGAATATGAGTACAACTATCTGATTTACTAAATAAGTAAACTGAGGCCCAAGAAGTTATGACTTGCCTGTAGCAGGTCAGTTTACCCTTTAATAGCTTGTAATGCCTGACATAGGTAAAGTCTTTTACATCCTTTTGGTTCTCACCAGGACTCGGATAGCTAGTCAAACTAAGTGAGTCCACTGAGCTCACATTGACTTACCAATACTCTTTTACTTACAAAAATCTTGGATTTTCTTCTGCCCCACCCATTGCTTTCAGCATCTCTCTGTTTTCTACTCTTCTCTTTCACTCCTGTAGATAGAATATTAGCTCACTGAGGACAGGAGATGTTTTCTCATCCCTTGCGGACATTTGAACACTTAATAAATGCTTATTAAATGGACCTGTTCTCTTCCTTTCCTACATTATTGTGCCTGTCCTTGGCCTCTAGCACTTTTGTTTAGCATTTAGACTGTTATCCTGCTATCCTAATTTGGTGAACAGGAAATGCAGATGCTTTAATCATATTTGAATTCTCTCTGTTTCTAGCTGCTTAATTTAAAACATTCTCAAGAATGGGAAATAATAGTCATTTCCATGTTGTTTTCCCATTAGGACCTTATTTGTAAGTGTTTGTCTGCTGTCTCTGTAAAGACAACTCTGCCTAGAGTGGTTTGATTTAGTCTGATGATGACTTTTCCAAAACATCAGCCCTTTTCTTGTGCATTATAGAGAAATACATTAGTGTCAATGAGATTCAATTTCCTCAACTTAGTGAAATCAGGTTGTTGGGTTTTTTTTCCTCAGCAGACATGAAAATATTTTTTTTCCTTGGGAGGTTTAATTGTATATTTTGCATCCTTCTCATCTTCAGACACATAAACCCAACTTAGAAATGGTAACAGCTAAGTACAAATTGCACATCCAAACATGTCTGCATGATTTCTGTAATCATTTCAAAGGAAACATTGGTTGTCCCCAGAGGGCTAGGTGTCATGTATCTGGTTATGACCTCCTTTCATGGCACTACAGCATAAAAGAAATATGGAAAGGCAGTATAATTTTACTAGTTTCTGCTTTTCTATACATGTTTGTCTTGAAATAAAAAAATAATAATCAGTTTAGTTTAAAACATTTAATGAACAGTGCCTATCATGTGTCAGGCAATATGTCAGGCATTAAAGAAGAAAATGAAAAAGAAAAAGAAAATGAAAAGATGTTGTTTGTCTTTTGTTTTTGAAGAGGACCAGTGACATCATGGGGTCATGTCTTGACTTGTGGGTGAATTGGATTTAAGTGAGGCAGAACTGTATGAAGAGGTCAGCCTCACTTTCCCTTCCAGAGTCATCAACGTCCAATGGCAGGACAAAAGTCAGGATGTCTGACAATGACTGGGGATGGGTGTATGACCTTGGAGTCTTCAATGCCTGGCCAAGCACTTAGTGCCTGCTTCAGCTCTCTTCATGGCTGTTGGAACAAATTGTTCTCATCCATCTATTTTGCTGGGCAAAGTCTTCAATGCTTGCAGTAGATAACCCCCTAACTGATCAATAGTTTTGAAGGCTGTCGTCTACCCTCAAACTGGGGTAGCCTGCCTGCCAAGAGAGTTATACTGGGGAATGGCCACTGTGCATGCTGCAGCATGTTGGAGCCACCAGTGAAAGTTGGGTGAATCAGGTGGACACCAAAGGTGGAAGCATGATCAACCCTGAAAAGGGTTTGGCAGCCCTCACAACAGGGATGCTAATCCTCCTAAATTCCGCATTGGGTCAGTTACTAGAGGAGAAAGAAAATGAAAACTATACTATCTTTGCTAACAATAAGCTTGTAATCTATACACACTTATCTATGAACCATTTCTCATCTCCTAGTTCTGATCCTCAGGCTGCTGTATATCCTCCCCTGGAGGTCATGTGATCTTTCTTGTGTGTCTACGATATATTTATTGTATATTGTGTGCCTTGATTATCTGTATTTGAGTCTAATCCACCAAGAGTATTAATCTCATGAGGAGAGGAATCATGGCCCCTTTTCACTGAATCACACTGCTAATCCAATATGTATCTGAAAAATGTCCCCTCTCTACTATATCACCACCCCCTTGTAACGTGACAAGTGGTCACCTGCCTTTTGCTTGAAGACCTCCACTGGGAAAATAGGTAACTCTGTGGATAGAATGCTGGACTTGGGGTCAGAAAGATTTGTGTTCAAATCCCTTCTCAAACTCTCAATATGGGCAAGTCATTTAAATTTCTCAATCTCAGTTTTCTCATCTGTAAAATGGGGATAATAATAGCTACTTACATTACAGGATTATTATGCAAATCAAATGGAATAATATTTGGAATGTGCTGCATAAATCCTAAAACATCATGTAAATATTAGCTATGATTCTTTGCATCATCATTATTTTTGTCATCACTGTTCCAGGCAATCTTTTCAACTTTTTCACAGATCTACATATCAGGAAGTTTTTCCTTGTTTCCATCCTAAATTTTCCTCTTGTAACTCCCAGTCATTTTTTTAGTCCTATATTCTAAAAATAATTGCTAATATCAGTGAAATCATGGGCAAATGAAAAACTGAAATGGTGGTTTTGGTATTTTTTTTTTCAATCGAAGGCAAGAACTTCAAATATTAAGAGTCAATACTGAAGTTATGAAGGTGGTGTCTAACAGTAGGTTTTATATTTCTCGACCATACCTTAAAATGATATCTAGTGTCACTCAACCAACAAGCGTTTAAGCTCCTTGAAGACAGGTGCTATTTTGCCTATTTCAAGTACCTGGTGCTTGGCATATAGTAAGTGTTAATAAATGCTTGTTGATTGACCTACCATTATGTGGCAGACACTTGTTATGCACTACAGACAGAGACCAAAACAAAACAGTATGTCACCATGAGGAACTTGTGTTCTGTAGAGGGAAATAACACATTCACATCTGAACATATAGAGAGTCAAAACAGAAACAAGGCAAACTTTTTTTTTTGGAGTGATGTGGGAGGGATTGGGCAGAGGTACTATCAATTGGACAGAAAGTCCTCAGACTGGAGATTGTATGTACTTGAGCTGGACTTTGATGGAAACTAGTAATTTTAAGAAGTAGAGGGAAGAGTGAGCATGTTCTAGGAAGGCAAGACAACCTCTGCAAAGACATGGTGGTGGGAAATTACAGTGTGTATATGTGTGTGTGTGTATGTGTGTGTCTGTAACAGTAAATTATATAATCTTACTAGAACATTGATTCCAAAGTTATACTTCTACGCTTAAGAACTCTTAAATTATTTGTCTCGTCATAAGCCCTTATCATCTTTTCTCTCCCTATGTCTCACTGTTCCAAAACGTCCTCTTTCTATAGTGCGTCCTTTTAAACTCTCAGCATACCCGTGTCTCTGACTTCACATTCTTCCCTTCCAACTTTTAACCCAGTAGTTATTTAGTTTAACTCTATACCCTCACCCTCTTCATGCCCTTGTCTTATTAATCACCCACTAGAACCAAACCCTGAATTATGTGCCCTATGGACCTTCTACTCTCCTATACATGTTGCTGACAAGCCTGAAAGATCAGGTCATACAGTGGCACAGACATGATCAACTACAAATCTATACTATCTCACCTCAACTGGACTCTCCCTACCACAAGGCCATTATTCTACACTTTTCCAATGACTGTCACATTCCCTATAGAAACTAGTTCAATTCAAGTTTTTGTTTGTTTGTTTCTTTTTTAGTTTAGGCCTCCCTTTTCATTCCTCTGACCAAAATAACTATTAACTAAGAAAGTAAAGGCCATTTTCTTCTGTCCTACTCTTTATTTCATAATTCCTTGATGTTGTGCTCCATTCTCTTCTTTATTGTAGTCTGTAACAAAGAGAGAGCTTTTCTTTGTGACAAGATCAAACTCTTGATCCCATAGTATGGAGAGTATCTAAAAAGGACTAGTCTTCAAAACTGGCAAATCTACTCAAGAGGACTTTTAAAAGGCAAGAAAGGAGGGGAAAGAAAACTGTTAGTGCCTACCTAGATGTCAAACAGATTAATTGCATTGTATGTAGTGGGAGAAATGATTAAGTAACCAATTTTGGGGGAGATCCAGGGTTTTTTCCCCTTTTTCTTATTTTCTTCCAGGAGATCTCTGACCTTGCCCCAAATTTTGCCACCCCCTTCCCTATGTTATCTAGGTGGAGTTGTCACCCCACCCAACTAGAAAAGCTTACAAAGAATTTAAGATGAATTTTGTCATGTTATTCTGCTGTTCCACTTGGGCAGGCTTGGGCTGGGGGTGGGATGGGGGTTTGAGGAGGTAGGTAGATCTTTTGCAGAGATTGTAGAGGCTGGCAGTGGTCTGGGAACAAGTGTGATCAGAGTCACATCTTCCAGACCCTTATTAGAATAGGTTTGCTTCTCATTATAATATTTATTGTCATTCATTTTTAGCTAATCAGAGTTGATTGCTTCCTGTCAGGAGCACTCACTCTTCTGGGGGCATATAAGCATCAAGAATCTTTCATGATCAGTCTTTGATTTAAGAGAGACAGCTAAATGACCCTTTTATTAATTATCCACTAGCCAAAATTAATAAAATGATTAATTACCCAGAAACTGGTTTGCTCAAACTTTTTGTACATCACAGTAGGAAGAATATTAATAGAGAGGCCAAGAAATTCACAGGACATAATATTTGTCAAATGACATAGCTGAAATTGTACCAAATACACACACACACACACACACACACACACACACCACGTATCTCAGATGTCTATATACAAATGCGGCAATCAGGCTAAACTAGCAATCTTAATAAAAGGACATCCATTTTGCATCATTATTATTCCTGACTTGATCTGACCAATCATCATTATCCCTGACCTATAATTAGAAAAATAAACCTTATTTGAAAGGAGCAGTACAGACAAAAGATGAGTCCTACTAACAGTGTATTTTTAGAAAATGTACAAGGAAATCTGCTAATTAGGGACTTGGAGGGACCTTAAATTTGTGTAAACATTGGTTTCCCAACTCATACACCTGGCTCAGAGGCATCCTGTGGTAGCAATGGAGATCTTCAGTTATATAGTTTCTGGAGTTCTGTTTGTGTCAAAAAATTGCGTATTTAAATGATAATTTAATCCTTCAAAAAGTTAACAGACCAGTAAGGAAAACTGCCAATCTGAATGTAATTCTCACCCATAAAGAGCGATTGACAACTGAAGTAGAAATGATGGGGCTCTGGAGTGGGGGAAGGAGAATAATCTTTCTTTCCCAAATTTGTCCTGGAAGAGGAGAGTATGTACTCTCCTAGACTTGGGTGTATATGAATTTCAGAGGTAAAGAGTAGTAGGATAACATGACCTCAAATTCACTGTTTTTCTTTGTCACAAAGGATTCCGTGGTGGAGGTAGGGAGGGAATATAGAAAAAGGAAAGTCTATGACCTAAAAAGTATCAGTAATTTTTTTAAACTGCCTACTTTTTTAAGTTATGAAGTCTTTCCAAATAGTCTCTGTACATCTAAAAACATTTCAGTGGTCATATCTATATCTATGTGTAATCTATCTTTATCTCTCTATCCATCTATCTATCTGCATCTAGAAAAGTTAACTTTCTGTGATTTTACTTAACAGTAACACTTTTTAAAGCTCCTCTCCTTCAGGATATCTTTTTAAATTTTATTATTACAAACAAAGTAAGCTGTTATCTTTAGTGAAGGAAACACATCTGTTAAAACAAATGAGGGGGAAAACCCTCAGTTCTTCAAATATGATCTCTTTCAATTTGAAGATACAATCTCTGACCATGAGTTCCTCATTTTATTAATCATGAGTCACTTAAATTTTCTGTGCCACATCTTTGACCTTTGCTGGTTACTGAGCTATCGTTTTCTTGAGACTTACTTGCTAAAGCACCTTTTTCCCATTATGGGTCTTTCTATTTTTTCTCTAAGTCTCTGCTGCCACATTGTGGGAAAGAGAAAGTAAGATAATAAACTTTCAGGTATTTGGGAGATATGCTTTGTCCCAAGGAATAATTATTTTCCATAGTCAGGATTTTTTTCTTGAATACTAAAATGAAAACTTTTTAAAGAAATAAAGGTTAAAAATAGGGTTCCTTGAGTACAGTAAAAACAATAGAAGTCTCCACATGTTCTCCTTTTATACTTTACCCTCCCTAGGGGCCCAGAACCTGTGGGAAGCAAGGGAAACTTAACACATTAGAGATAAGACCTCTCCTGTAGAAAAGGGGAAAGTTGGGAAGCCATCTCGGAGTGATTTCTGTTACCCACCCCCTACCATTTCCCATCTCCTGAAAAATATCACAGACTTGCTACTTGCAACAGTTCCCATAAGAATATATAGCTTTAAAGTGGGGCTCGCTTTTCCCCCTTTTGTAAGATGGACACTGATTGATCAAAAATTCATTCATTTGGAGAGGCATTTGTTACCAAATTTAAGATTTTAAGTAGACAGGGCAGCTTGATCAATTAGTCGTATAAATTCATAGAAATAGTACAGACTCAATAGAGGGATCCAAGATTTAAGTTCAGCACATCTTCCAAAAATCTCAATCTTCATTGTTTTTCTCCTCTCTCTCTTTCTCTCTCTCTCCCCCTCCCCCTCCCCCTCCCCCTCCCCCTCCCCCATAGACCTGTAGGACTGTAATAAGCAAAGATGGATGTGAGTGGTGTGTCAGGTGCTCAGGTCAAACAATAGAGCATCCAAATATGTCGACAATGGACAAACAAGTAAAACAATTTGCTTAGAGCATAGTACATGGGGAAAAATATTCTGTCATTGTAATTATTGAAGAACTTTGAAAAAGATATGACTTGACCATTTTGGCATATGATAAAAATCATTTTGGCAGCAGGGTAGAGACTTAATGGAGCCATGAAAACCAGTATATAGACCTAAGAATCCAGAAAAAGGTAAATTAAAATAGACATAAGTTACAGAGCTTTGTCAAATAGAGATGGCCAGATCTGACAAATGATTTAATATGGGACTGAGGCAGGGAAGAAAATCAAGGGCAGTACCAAGACTTTGCATATGTGACTAGGTGAATGACAGCATCCCTATTAAAATAGGAAAGTGCATATATTTGTGGACTAGAGACGAGCTTAACTTGTGACATGTTGAGTCTGAGGTACTGAGGTACTGTCTCTGAGGCTAAGTTGGAGTCAGCTAGATGGCAGAGCGTGTAGTGTGCCTGCTGTGAAGTCCATACACTTACTAGGTATGTGACCCTGGGCAAGTCACTTAACCTGTTTCAGTTTGCACTTCCTCATCTGTGAAATGAGGGTAATAATAGGGCCTACCTTGCAGGTTTATTCTAGGGATCAAATAAGATAACATGTAAAGTATGTTGTGAACATTAAAACACCACATTAATGGTGCCTATTAATATTTTGTAGGCCCTTTGGTGATTTGAGTCTGAGTGACAGGAACAAAAGCATTAGGGCTGAAAAGAATTCATTTGGGAGTCATCTGTGTAAAGAGACAGGTGAAGTGAGGTTTTGTTGCCACATATTGAAATTTTACATACCTTCTCAGTGAAACTTCCCCCCATTCTCTCAGCAGGTAATGTCTTCCTCACCTGATTTCATAATCCTCTGAGTGTGCTCTCTTACACTGGACATAATCTAGTTTGTATTATGGCTAATCTGATTGTAAATCTAACCACCCACACTAAATTTTATGGCTCTTGAGGGAAGGCAATACATTTATGCATCTTTATATCTCCTCTAACACATAGTAATGTTTCACTGTTAAATGTAGTGGGGGGGGAAAGCATTCACAAAAACTTGTATTCCCAGATTTTCCTTCCATGGAATGACATAGATCGGTAGCTTGCTTTTCTCTTTCCTTTACCATCTTAACAACTTATATAACGCTTGTAGAGGCTGATAGTACATTGTTTCCTCTTTACCATCCAAGGACTTCTGGGAAACAAGGAAAACATACATTTTAGAGATGGGAATTCTGCAGAAAAGGGAAAAACCCATTTCGGAGCTGTTCCTGCTCATCTTTTTCCCACCCACTTCCATGTATGACCCAGACCAAATAACTTAAAAGATTCTCCTCATATAAATGATAATAGGTAGCATTTACATAACAGCCACTTAGGTGGCTCAGTGGATAAAGTGCTGGACCTGGAGTCAGAAAGATCTGAGTTCAAATGCAGCCTCAGACATTTACTAGCTGTGTTACCCTGGACAAGTCACTTAACCTGTCTCCGCCTTATATCTACTGGAAAAGGAAATAGCAAAACACTCCAGGATCTTTGCACTCTAAAACAAACAAATAAACAAATGAACAAAAAACCAACAGCCCATACATGGTCACAAAGAGTCAGACATAACTAAACAACAATACTAGAGCAGCAGCAGCAGCAGCAACAGCCATCAGGAGACCTCAAGAGGCTGCTAAGAGTATCCAGTTTTGTGCCTGGGTTCTTTCCTCCTTTGTAACGTGGATGCGGATTTATCACAAAATCTCTCATTTGGACATGCATTTGCTGTCAAATGCAGGAATTTAAATGAGTAGGACAATTTAATCAGTTCTCCCAGTCGCAAACATTCATGGTCCACTTTTCTAGCCTACCACAGATGGGACCACTTGCCTCAGTGTCATCCTAACCTGATCCCATGCTTTCCTCATAGCTGCTTCATAAGGATGTACTGAACTAGCACATACGCTCCTGAAATGGATTTAGCAGCACTTTGTTGGAGACTACCACAAAGTCTGTGGTATTACACAAAGACATTGTATGGTAGAAAGAATGCTTTTGTACTTATCTGTGGAACAAAGGTAAATTAAAATTTTTTTTTTAAAGTCTGCAGAAGTTCAATTTTCATAAGCTCCCTGATACTAGAATGAAAAAGACCAAGTGAAAATCCTATAATGTTGCATGTAGCAGTTCTTGATTTCAATAATGTAGTGCCTTTGTTTTAAAGCATAGGGAAATATATTTGCTTATCTTTGAAATGCACATTATCATACTAAGTCTATTTTTAAAAGAAAGACTTCTTGTGGGAGATAAAAGAAAATCAGAACCCGATTTTAAAAAGCAAGGACTTAAATGATTGTTACCACAGGGGTGCTTTTGAGAACCAAAGTCCATTACATGTACATGTACCATAGTTAATAACACATGTACCTGGTTAAGTGTCATTGTATGAATGAGAGAAAGAGATTTGCTTTTTATAACTTGTCATACTGTGGCAACTCAGAAAATGATTAGCTGGGACATATACTGATCAAGCTGAAAGCTATAGTCAAAGAATCCAGATTAAAATAAATGGTTATGCCAGGTTTATGGCACAGCTTGCTTACTGGACCTGAGCTCCAGGAAACAGGGTATCTCTTAATAACATTATGACACATTATCCATTTCCTCCTAGGTAACAAATTCAGGGTATAGAATTTTATGTATATATGTACATACATGCACATATATGGGATTGTCAATGCAAGAATTTGTTTTGAGGGACGGAGCCAAGATGGCAGAGTAGAAAGATGCATATACTCTAGCGTTTCCCCCACAGTCCACAAAATACCTGTAAAAAATGACTCTCAACAAATTCTAGAGCAGCAGAAACTACAGAACAACAGAGTGAAAGAGGTTTCCAGTCAAAGGTAACCTAGAAAGTTGACAGGAAAGGTCTAACCCATTAGAACCTGAGCAGAGCAGAGCCCAGCCCTGATTGTGTGACACTGGGAGGAATAGGACCTGAATAGACCTCTGGGGAAGAATTCCCAGCAGGGAGGGTCACAGATCTCTCAACCCACAAGTGACAAAGAAAGCTCCAAAGGTCAGTGTGGGAGAGCTTTCCCAGCTGGGTGAGAAGGAAATGAGGTCTTCCCAGCACTGGCCCCAGGTGGCAGCAGAGGCAGACACAGCAGTAGCAGGCAGCAGGTGGCTATAGTGGCCATGGAAGTAGCCTGAGTCCATTATCCAGGCAGCTCAGCTTAAAACCTTCTGGGGACATTGAGCAGCTGAAGTGAACCTCAGCTATCAGTGGTGGCCCCACACCCACCCAAAGCCCCTGGGGGAATTGAGCAGCTGATCTGAATCTCAGCCTTGAGCATAGTACTGGGAGGAGGAGGAGAACTAGGATCCTCCTCTTGACAAAGGATTCAAAAGTCAATTAACTGACTGGGAAAATGCCCAAAAAAGGGTAAAAAAATAAGACCATAGAAGGTTACTTTCTTGGTGAAGAGGTGTCTCCTTCCATCCTTTCAGATGAAGAAGAACAAGGCATACTGTCAGAGGAAGTCAAGGCTTCTGTCTCCAGTACATCCAAAATGAATAGGAAATAGACCCCGGCCATAGAAGAGCTTGAAAAGTGAGTCAGCAGGTTGCTGAAGGAGAACCAAAAAAATGCTGAGGAAAATAACACCTTTAAAAATAGGCTGAGTCAATTGGAAAAAGAGGTCCAAAAAGCCAATAAGAAGGAGACTTTAAAAAGCAGAATTAGGCAAATGAAAAAGAAAGTTCAAAAGCTCACTGAACAAAATAGTTCTTTAAAAGAGAGAATTGAGTTCAGGGAAGTTAATGACTATGAGATAAACCAAGAAGTTAGAAAACAAAACCAAAAGTTTGAAAAAATAGAAGATGATGTCAAACATCTCATTGAAAAACAACTGACCTGGAAAATAGATCCAGGAGAGACAATTTAAAAATTATGAGACCACCTGAAAGCCGTGATCAAAAAAAGAGCCTAGACATTGTCTTTCATGAAATTATCAAGGAAAATTGCCCTGATGTTCTAGAGCCAGAGGGCAAAATAAATGCTGAAAGAATCCACTGATCACCTCCTGAAAGAGATCTAAAGAGAGAAACTCCTAGGAATATTGTGGCCAAATTTCAAAGTTCCCAGATCAAGGAGAAAATATTGCAAGCAGCTATAAAGAAACAATTCGAGGATTGTGGAAATACTATCAGGATAACATAGGATCTGGCAGCTTAAGGGATCGAAGGACTTGGAATAGGATATTCTGGCAGTTAAAGGAACTGGGATTAAAGCCAAGAATCACTTACCCAGCAAAATTGAGTATAATGCTTCACGGGAATAAATGGCCATTCAATGATATAGAGGACTTTCAAGCATTCATGATGAAAAGATTAGAACCGAAGAGAAAATTTGGCTTTCAAACACAGGAATCAAGAGAAGCATGAAAAGGTAAACAGGAAAGAGATATCATAAAGGACTTTCTAAAGCTGAACTGTTTGCATTCCTACATGGAAAGGTAATATTTGTAACTCTTGAGACTTTTCTCAGTATTTGCATAGGGGGAGGGATTGTACACACACACACACACACACACACACACACACACATAGAGTACAGGTTAAGTTGAATCAGAAGAGATGTTATCCATAAAAAAAATAAATTAAGGGATGAGAGAGGAAAATATTGGGAGGAGAAAGGGAGAAATGGAATGGGGCAAGCTATAACTCATAAAAGAAATAAGAAAAGTATTTTTCAATGGAGGAGGAAAGGGAGGAGATGAGAGGGGAAAAGTGAAGCTTGCTCTCTTCACATGTGGCTTAAGGAGGAAATAACATGCTCACTAAATTTGGTATGAAAATCAATCTTACACTACTGGAAAGTAGGGGAGAAGAAAACAAGTGGAGTGAGAGGGAATTCAAAGTATTAGAAATGAATGTTGAGAATTATTATTGCATATAACTGGGAAATAAGAAATACAAGTAATAGGGTATAGAAATTTATCTTGCCTTACAAGAAAAGAAAGAAGATGGGGATAAGGGAAGGATGGGATATGATAAAAGGGAGGGTACGTTGGAGGAAGGGGTAATCAGAATGCAAGGTATTTTGGGGTGTGGGAGGGGAGAGATGGGGAGAAAAACTAGAACTCAAAATTTTGTGGAAATGAAGGTCAAAATCTAAAAATAAATTAATAAATTTAAAAAAAATTGTTTTGATTATCCATGTACATTTGTTAGAAAGGTTTTTCTTTTTCCATGAAAGTTGAGGTGGGAGGAATAGGAAATGATTTTTGTTCATTGAAAGCAATACAATTTAATTTTAAAAAATGAATGTGTATGCAGGCAAGGTCTCAAACTTGATGTTTAGTCATGAGTGAGATAAACTCTAGTGGAAAAGTCTGTATGCAGTGGCTATCTCCCTTCCTGTAAGATTCGAAATCCCACCATTAGATCCATCCATAAATTAGACAACAGCCTGGAAAATCGCATATCTATTACATATCTATTAGTTACATATATGTATATTATATATATATATATATATACACTAATTAGATATGTACCTATTAACATATATGTACATATCTTTTAGCTGAGGGTGCCTTTTTTCATTGTTTAGTCATTTTTCAGTTGTGTACAACTCTTTGTGACCCCTTTTGGGAGTTTTCTTGGCAAAAAAAAATGCTTGGCCATTTCCTTCTTTAGTTTTTTTTTTTTTTTTACAGATTAAGAAATTGAGGCAAACAGGGTTAAGTGACTTGCCCAGGGTTACACAGCTAGTTAGTGTCTGAGGTTAGATTTGAACTCATGTCTTCCTGACTCCAAACCCAGAACTCTAGTGAGTCATCTAGCGCCCGGTAACTCTTTTTCCCTTTCCTGTTTGCACAGATCAGTTTATTAGATTAAACAAACTCATTGACACCTTGAATTCCAAGGGAATGAAATGAAATGAAATTTCTGTGTGGAGGAGTGAGATATAACAAGTATCAAAAAAAAAAAAAAGGCGAAATGCCCCCAAAAACCTAGTTTTAAATTTTGTACAGGAAATAACTCAATTACTTCTCTCTTAGTGACCTAGTACAGAGGTATAACTTGTGGTCTGTCTGCAAGCAGCCCACAACATTCCAGATAGCTCCAAATCAGATTAAAATGTCTTTATTTAACCAAATAAATAAAAATACCACAGAATCTGTACAGGGTTAATGTTATTTTCTAGTCAACATGTGCCTGTAGGGATGCATATATAGGGTTCAGTGGTATCTGCTTCTGTTGGGCACAGACGATACAGCTCTGCACTTGGAGGCACAAAGACCTGAGTCTGGATTTTGCTTCAGACACATGCTAGTTGTGTAATCCTGTGCAAGTCACTTTATCCTCTAAGCTTTTGTTTCCTCTACTAAATACATGGGGAGTGATAGCACCTAGCTCACAGTGTTATTGTGAGAGTCAAATAGAGAGAGGAGAGAATGCTAGGGAGGCCTGGAATTAGGAAGATTCATCTTCCTGATTTCAAATATAGCCTCAGAGACACTAACTAGCTATGGGACCCTGGGGAAGTCTTTAACCCTGTTTACCTTGGTTTCCTCACCTGTAAATTAAGCACAAGAAGGAAATGACAGTCCCTCTAGTATCCTTTCCAAGAAAACCGCAGTTGGGATCACAAAGAGTCAGACATGACTAAAGCGACTGAAGAACCACATGTTTGTTGAATGTGTAAAATATATGAACATATATACACACCTATATGATGTGTCTACATGTGCATATATATTTATCAATATAAATAAAATACTTTATGAAGTTTAAATACTTCTAAATTTTTATTATTATTATTTATTATTATATGATCTCACATTGTAATGAGCATAAAGATGTTCGAGGTAACTTGGGGTCATGTCTGGGAAGCTGACCTCCCTGTTCAAAGAAAGAAATACCTTAGGAACATTTTCAAGGAAGGACATAAGTAAAGAACCTCAGAGAAGGATCAAGGGTTCACAGCATAGGATCACAGGTTTAGACTTATAAGGACCTTTAAGGATGATGGAAGCTGCTACCCAGAAAGGTTGTGTCCTAGGCTGAGTCTCAAACCTTGCAAAGTATTTGATGCATCCAATCTGTAGCCTGTTTGCAGTCCTGACCTAAAATCCAATGTGCTATCCATTCTTCCAAATGATGACTCCTGAAGTATGTTCTATTTCTGTTATGTATTATTGAAAGATAGTAAATTCTTTTTTTCATCGTACCAGAAAAGCCGATTTATGTTAATCTTATTTTAGCAGAAACGAAAGGAATTCATCACCTTATCCCAGTCATTGAACTTGCTCTTGCATAGTCCACTTGTGCATATACTTAGATGTTTTGCATATTTATGAATGAAAAAACCACATCCCCCCTCAACTCAAGTACCAAACAACTGGCATGAAAGATTAATATAGATTTGAAGAAATATTTCTAAGGGTGCTATGGGATAATGGGGAACTCTCTTAACACCTAAAGTGTGGTTGTGACAAAATGTTCATAGCCTTTATAGGAAGGAAAGGTGAAACTTGAAAATAAAAATTTGAAAATATAAAATATAGCCTTTCTATCTTCTTTTTTTTACCCACGTAGCTCTAAGTAGACACATTTTATAACTGCTGCTGTTACATTGTTTCTGCCTATGACCCCATGGACCACTGCACGTCAGGTCCTTGTGCCCTCCACTATCTCTCAGAATCTCTTCAAGTTCATGTTTGTTGCTTCCATAAAATACTTCACAATAATTACGCTTTTAAATTTGGAGCCAACATATGCTCCTTGAGAGCAATTATAAGTAGGAAAAGGTAAATGGGCCACTTTTTTTTTCAACAGTGACTTCATTAAGGGTACCTGTATTTGACTCCAGCACCACCAAGTGACAGATCTAAAAACTGCATCTTACAAAGTGGGGACCAGTGCCAGATCTGGTAGGTTTGGTGAGTTAGTATGTTTGACTAAGTCTTGGTGTTACTGAAGCCAAAGTTAAACATTTTAGCTTTTCATACAGAAAAAGGCAAAACAAAAAACCCAACCAACGAGCCAGACAAACAGATTCATTGCCTAAACCTGTCGTTTTAAATTTGATCAGGTTTTTGGCAAATGTGTGCTGGTGGTCATAAATGTGGTCACAGAGACCAGGTGAATATGGATGGTTCAACACAACTCAACTCTGTTAGAGAAGCACCTTAGAACAGTGCTCTGCTAATAGTTTCAAAAAGTTAAATAGTTTATTTTTATCAAAATTAGGTTCATATTTGATTATAATTATACAATTATTCTAGTTAAATGTTAAGGCGTTTCCTATATGCCAATGCAATTAGTGTGTATGTATATGTTGATAATTTCTTCATATATCATATATAAAGAATCTTCTAGAACCATCTTGAATACTAGAATCTTACGTTTTTTAGCCATTATCTTCCTTAAGAATCACAGAATCACACAGTGGCAGAGTTGGAAAGGAATTCAATAGCCATTTAGTTTGGCCCATTGGGAAAGGGGAAAAAATAAAAACAAACAAATATGTGTGTATGTGTGTATAAATAAGTGCGTATGTATATGTGTGTATATATATACATATATATATGCATTTTTAAAAAATTAAAACCTGTTATATATCCAACCACAAGACTTCTAGTAACATAGAATCCACTTTGTTCCAACGCTTTCCATTCCATTTTTGGAGAACACTAATTGTTAGAATGGGATTTCTTAGATCAAATGTAACTAAATTTGTCTTTCTGCAGATTCTGCCCTTTGTTCCTGGTTCTGTCTCCTTGGGCTGTTCAAATATCTGAAGACAACTTTCATGTTTTCACTAAGTCTTCTCTTTCCTAGCTACTTTAGCTCACATTCTGAAGACACCTAGGCAGGGCAGTGGATAGAACATTAGTTATGCAGTCAGAAAGACCTCAGTTCAAATTCACTCTCAGAAACTTAAATTTCTAACCTTAGCGGTTAGCAAGTCACTTAACTTTTACCTCCAGCTCCCTGAGGATCAAACAAGATAGTATTTGTAAAGTGCTTAACACTGTGTGACTGGCACATAGTAGGTGTAATATAAATGCTTATTCCCCTCCCCTTTGGACTTGATCTTCCCAATCTCTGCTGCTCTCCTCTCTAGTATTTTACTGTGCTTTTTAAAATGTGGCATATGGAAGCCAATATATACTACTTCACATGTGGGCAGATGAGAGCACAGTACAACAAACCTCTCACCTCCTTCCTAGAAATTACACCTCTGCTAAGTGTCTAGACCAAGATTGCATTAGTTTTCTTGGTTTCTGCACCCCACTAGTATAATCTCCTCATTGTCCATATGATTCAACTGACACTCAGAGTTTGTGACTTGTCCAAGGTCATACACCTAATAAGTAGCAGCAGTCAGCTTGTGAGCCTAGGTCCTAAACTCAAAATGCAATGCTCTATGACAGAGCCTTGCATACAAGATATATGTTGTTAAGAGTTCAAAGAACAGTTTCCTCAAAGTTATTACAATTTCATTTAAAACTTTTTGCCCCTTTACTCTTGGAGTTTTATGTCCAGAGATGAATCCTAGGAGAGGAAAATCTATGAAACTAAAGCTTAAAGGACAGTTCCAGGACATGTCTCTCTACTTTAGAGTGCTGCATGAAACTTGTCAGGATCAAATAAGATAATATAAGAGGCAGAATTTTGAGAGCCAGAAGATACCATGCTAATTGGAGGATGATAATGAACATGATGAAGATGGGTAGAATTCGGTCATTTGAAATTGTATAATGAAGGAATAACTTTTAAAATGCATTGCATAGTTCCTGCTACCTGGGAGGTTCTCCCCCCCCTTACTATGACAGAAAACATTGTGTTAAATAATGCATGGTTAAATATTATTAGAGTGCTACAGAATTTTAGTAAGAAAAACTGACAATTTTTATAATGCTTTAAGATTTGTTATATGATCTATGCGCGTGTGTGTATGGGTGTGCACTGATCACAGACTTTGAACAGAAAGGGATCTCAGACATTGTCCATCTTCCCACTTATTCTATATAAGAAAAAACTGAGGCTCAGAGATGTTAAATAATTGTCTGTGGTCGCACAATAGGTGTCAGAAATAGCATTTGGATGTTTTTATTTTCTCTGTTGGTTTTACATTTTTCTTTATAAAAGTGATTTAACTATTCCTCCCCCTCAAAATAGTAAAAAAAAAAAATTCAACATTTTCTGCATCTTTAATCTTACTCTCTCTACTAGCTCTCACATTTTTATCTACAAAAATGATTAGGGTTCCTCTATACTAAAAATAACAAGAAATAAAATTTTCCTTGACTTTGATTTGGCCTGAAATTAGCTTCCAATCTCTATGCTCCCACTCATTGGCAAATAGCTAGGGTCTTCACCTGGGGTTGGGGGGAGAGGTCTTTCATAACTGCTTTCCTTCTGTTGCCTTATATATAAAGTGAAAGAATGAATCACATGGTGTCTACAGTGCCTTTCAATGATCCTCCTCTATGGTTCTATGATTAGTACACCAACGTTTCCCTAAGGTTCTCTTACCTATTAACAAAAATAGTTATTTATGGCAAAATTTTGGGCATATGATAGGCACTCACTAAGTATCTGTTGATTGACAGAATGATCAAGTAGTGTAAGGGTACGGTTTGTGCTAAATTGCATGCCATGTTATATGCCCTGAGAGTATTCAGTAAATTCTTGTTGACTGACAAGCTAATTAACAGGAATGGTTGACACAAGAGACATAGGCCTGGTACCAAGCTTTGAATTTCTAGGAACAGAATTTTCTCTCCACTATTGTTCTCTCTTGAGCAAACACTGGGCCAGAGTCACTGGGTGATGTTGGTAACATAAGCTTTTTATCATGTGCCTGCCAAAGGGATTCAGCCAGGTCTTCTTCTAATCCAAGCATGTGAAGGAGGTAAAGTTGAAAGAATTTCTTGCCAATGTTTTCGGTGCCAGCCACTAGCATCTGATCTGGCTGACAGCATCTGTCAGTGACATCTCAGTGACAGTCCATCCAGGCTGCTGTGTCTGGTTTTACTTTTGCTGAGAAATGTTCATGATTTGTTAACTTTTGCAAAGCAACCTATTTTCATGATAGAAGGGACAGTGAGAATGAATAATCTATTTATCAGTTTTGGAGCTTTCCAGTTCAGTAAATAGCAAGGTATTTGTCTTAAGCCTGTCCCATTCTTTCAGTGACATGTTTAAGGGTCATAATTTTGTACTACAATCCTCATTCACCCTTATTATATCATTATTCATGAGTGTCCCCAAACTTTCTACTCAGTAAGCAACTTAGCTCAACATTGAACTTAAGCCTTCTAGCCACCAGTAATCAATCTTTCAAAATATGTCACACTTCTTCCATTGCCTTTCTGTAGTTTCATCCAAAATGGCCAATGTGCCATCTCCAAGATTAATCTCATCCTCCCTACTGTGCCTCATGTTCTTCTCTTTGCCTTGAAGGAAAAGTTCCCATTCCCTTTTCCATCCATTGACACTGTTTTCAACTTTTAAAGTTCAGCTGGGGTAGAGCCTCTTACATGAAATCTATCCTAGCTTTTCTCTCCCCTTTCCCAGTCCTAATAATTCTTCCTTTCCTCTCTCCTTTGATTTCTTCACCTAGGTATAGGTGTGTGTGTGTGTGTGTGTGTGTGTGTGTGTGTGTGTAAATCAAGCAAAACCAAGGAAGACAAGATGTGTAGATGAAAAGGGAGAGAGTTCTAGGGAAGAAGGAAAGCCAAGGAAAATAATCTGGAGTTAGGATGTGAACTGTCTAGTGAGAGGAACAGGAAAGATGACAATCATTGGATCCCAGATTATGTGGGATTTGGAAGAGGAAGTTAGAAGAAGACTGGAAAGGTAGGGCTATAGAGGACTTCAAAAGGCAAGCATTTTTAGTTGTGGTTATGTTCAGGCTAGAATATGAGCAAAGTATGACCATCTATTGCCTTTCCATACTGGAAAACATCGAGTTGTAATTAAGAAGAAAACAAAATCTCAGATAGGAGATCGGAGCCTCTCCATGTCCAGATGAATAGCATCTCAAGAGACCAAAAAGATATAGAGGTGATTATGGAACCCCTACTGATAATTTCTGAGATACCTAGTAGTAGGTGAGTGGTTCCAAGATACTGGAATTTTTGTTATGGTCAGATTTCCATGGGGGAAATATATAGGTATTTATACCCTTTGACTCATAAATTCTACTGCTGGATAAATATCACAAAGAGGTCAAAGACAGAAGGTTGCTATATGTAAGGAAAGATTCATAGCAGTACTTTCAGGGTAGGAAACAAAAACAAAGAAACAACAGTACCAAAAAGCTGGAAACAAAGAGAATGACCAGAGAGGGCAGATGGCTGAACAAACTGAAGCATGTGAATGTAATAGGATAGAATTATACAGTGAGAAGTGACAGGTTTAGGGAACAAACGAATGGATGTAGAGCTATCCATCAACAAGCATTTCTTAAGTGCCTGCTCAGTTTTAGACACTGTGCAATCACACACACACACACACACACACACACACTCACACATTGTGACACTTGCACTTTTCAACAGTGTAATGAAAACAATACCAGAGGGTAGTAAGACTAAAACCTTTTTGCAATGACCATCCTTGGTTCCAGGGAATAAATACTAAAACATACTTCTTTCCTCTTTGTATCATGAAAAGGAGAGCTGGATTCCTATGGCTGTGAAATGTTGTTAATGTTATCACACAAGATGGAGGTATTAGCTGGTTTTCCTTAACTGCCTAGAGTTTAGCACAATGCTCACTGTTCTGTGGGAATGTAGGTTGAATGTATTAGGAAATCATTGTCTTTTTTAAAAGCATCTCTAAAGTTTGTGAGCACTAAGGAGAAATCATGGCCACATAATCCCTAAAGGTTACTAGTACAATGAGATAATCAGTATTTGAATGAAAAGAATTTGAGAGATCATCTAGCTCTGATGTGTCAAACTCAAATAGAAATGGAGGCGCCTAATCACTACATGAGGCTCCTTGCTGGCCACTTACTAATTTTAAGATGTTGTGTGTGTGTATACACATTGCTATATGCTGTATGGTATTTTTTATTTATTTTGTTAAGTATTTCCTAATTACCTTTTTATCTGGTTTGAGCTACACTTCAAGAGTGTGGGCCATATGTTTGATACCTCTGATTCTAGTTTAATCCTGTGTATATTTCATGTGAGGAAACAGATTTAGAGAAATGAAATGTCTTCACATTAGAGACTAAGGCTAGAATGGATGTGTCCTTGGAAGGTGCTTTATCCCTGTTAAGGGAAATGATTTAGATATGGCATATCTGGATGCTGTGACATTCTTATGGATAAGCAGAAATTAGCTTCTTGATTACATAGTTATAGTTAAAAGAATTATCAGCTGATTGAATGACCAAACAAATCCATGTTGTTGAAAATGGATTTGCATCAACAAGGAAGCAGGTCTTTAGCAGTCTACGTGGTTCTTGGCCAAACTTGTTGTTGTTATCAACATCAGCATTTTTGACAGGGACTTGGAAGAATAAAGGCACATGTCAGATTTACAGATGTCCAAAACTCGGGTAAGATTGTTCAGGCAATCAGTAAAATCAAGATTCACAAGGCTCTGGGCAGGCTTCTGTAAGTTAAGACCATCAAGGTAAGCTAAGACCATCAATGTAACAGACATGAAAATGTCTTGTTTTCTGCCCAGAAATCCCAAGTATAGCATGGGAGAGATCTTAACTGATAGTTGTTCATGAAGAGAGGACCAAGCAAAGAATTTTATTTAACTACAAGGTGAAATAAATAATATTACTTGGCAGTTAAAAAAAAAAAAGCTGTAACAAAATGAAACTGTAATCCAGTCTTAGACTGCACTAGACATATGGTGTCCAGAGCCAAGTGGATATTATTTAGTAGTTCAACGTACAGAACATAGCATTCCATCTATCCATGGATCTTAGACAGATGCTAAACATCAACAGTGAATTGATACCAGATTCCCAGAACAGGTTGGGAGAATGGGTTGAATTGCCTTTACAAAATTGCCTGGCATCTTTAAAAACTCCATGCTGCTCCTTGAAATAAAAGCCTGTGTTTTCAAGAACCTGCATTGCAATCATGCTATATTCATTTAAGTCATGGATTGCAATTCAGTTCAACACATGCTTATGAAAAGTCTGCTTTGTGAAAAGCACTGGACTAGGTGCTACAGATTCAAACAGAAAGACAAAAAAGAAATGAAGTAGGCTCTGCTCTGAAGATATTCATATTCTTATGAGAGGATATAGTGTGTAAACAGATTATAGTATTATGCAGGATAATTTGAGGAAAGAGAGAGCAAAATGTAACAATCTTTTGAGGATCACTGAAAAGTCAATTGAAAGGAATACGGGGGACATGAGTAGGTTAAAATAAGTTAACTGCTAGGATTCTCAAGAGAAGTTAAATAAAGGATATCATCAAGAAAGGTGAAAGAACAGAAAAGAAGATTTATCTGTCAGTGTTGCCAGAGTGAGGAATATGCAATGGCTGGCCCACATGTTCTGTTGATATCTATGCAATGTTAAGAGTTGGAAAAAGGAACATAGGATTTAAATATATATATATGTATATATATAAAATTTATTTTGTTTAATATTTCCCAATTACATGTAAAATATTAATAATTAAAAAACATTTGTTTCAAATTCTCTCCCTCACTCTTGACCCTATCCCCTCTTTGAGACGACAAGCAATTTGATATCCATTATAATGTGAAGCCATACAAGACATATTTCTGTTAGCCCTGTTGCAAAAGAAAACACAGACAAAAGTAAAACAAGAAAAAATAGACAAAAACTTAAAAAGTATGCCTTCCTCTGCATTCAGAGTTCATCAGTTCTGTCTCTGGAGGTGGATAGCATTTTTTGGCATATATCCTTTGGAAGTGTCACATCATTGTCTTAATAAGAGTAGCTAAGTCTTTCATACTTGATCATACTTAACACATTGTTGTTACTGTGTACAATGATCTGCTGGCTCTGCTCACTTCACTTTGTATCAGTTCATAGAAGTCTTTCCAAGTTTTGCTGAAATCATCCTCCTCCTCATTTATTATGCCACCATAGTATTCCATCACAGTCTTTTACCACAACTTGTTCAGCCATTTCTCAATTGACATGCATCCCCTTGAATTCCAATTCTTTGTCACCACAAAAAAAGAGCTGCTATAAATATTTTTCTACAAATGGATAATTTTTCCCTTTTTGGATCTCTTAAAGATATGGACCCAGTAATGATATTGCTGGGTCAAAGGATATGCTTAGTTATATAACCATTTGGGTATAGTTCCAAATTGTTTTCTATAATGATCAGCCAAGTTTACAAGTCTACCAATAGTACATTAGTGTCCCATAATTTTCCAGATCACATCCAGCATTTGTCATTTTTCTTTTCTGTCATGTTAACCTATCTGATTCCATTGACCACCACTCTATTTCTTAACCAGTAACAGATTGTTTTGATAATTACCACTTTGTAATATAGTTTGAAATCTTGTATTACCAAATTGCCCTCTGTAACATTATTTTTTTCATTGATACCCTGGATATTATTAAACATTTGTTATTCCAGATGACTTTTCTTTTTGTTTTTGTACCAGCTCTGTAAAACAATTCTTTGGTAGTTTGATTGGCATGGCACTGAATAAATTAACTTAAGCAATTAATATTTTTCCATTTGCTTTTATCTTTTATTTGTGTAAAAATATTTTGTCATTATGTTCATATAACACTTGGGTTTGCCTTGGCAGATAAACTCTCAAGTATTTCATATTGCCTACAGTCGTTTTAAATGGAATATTTCTATCTGTTGCTGCTGGGATTTTTGGTGGTATATAGAAATAGTGAAGATTTATGTACCTACAACATTATGGAAATTGTGAACTGTTTCAACAAGTTTTTTAGTTGATTCTCTTGGGGTCTCTAAGAATACCATCATATCATCTATAAAGAGTATAGTTTTGTTTCCCCATTGCCTGTTTTAATTCCTTCAATTTCTTTTTCTTGTCTTATTACTATAGCTAGCATTTCTAATATTATATTGGATATTCATTGTTATAATAAATATCCTTGCTTTATCCCAATTTGGGGGGGGGAGAGGTTTCAAGTTTATTCTCACTAAAGATAATGATTGCCCTTGATTTTAGAGACTATTTATTGTATTAAGAAAGGCTCCATTAATTCCTATACTTTCTAGTGTTTTTATTAGCAATTGTTGTATTTTGTGAAAGGTTTTTTTCTGCATAATGAAATAACGAAATAGTGAAATAATCATATAATTTTGTTGCTTTTGTTATTGATGTGGTCAATTATGCTGACAGTTTTCATGATATTTAACCAACCCTGCATTCCTGATATCAACCCCATTTGGTTGTAATCAATGATCTTTGTGATATATTGCTGCAATCTTTTTGCTTGTATTATATTTTAAAATTTAGCATTAATATACATTAACGAAATTGGTTTGTCTCAGTCTTTTGCTCTCTGGTTTAGGTATCAAAACTATATTTGTGTCATTAAAGGAATTTGATAAGACTTTTTTTAACCTATTTTTTCCTAAATAGTTTATCTAGGATTGGATTAGTTGTTCCTTAAATATTTGGTAGAATTCACTTCTAAATCCTTCTAGTTCTGTGGAGTTTTTCTTAGGGAGTTCATTTATGGTCTGCTCAATTTATTTTTCAAAGATAGGGTTATTACGATATTTTATTTTCTCTTCTGTTAGTCTTGACAATGTATTTATTAAGTTTTGCAAATTTTCTCCTATTTCACTTCAGATGTCACTTTAACTGGCAAATAAAAAGACTAAATAACACCTAATAATTGCTTTGATTTCATATTCAAGTCTTATAGTCATCCTTTATCATTTTTCTTGCCAGTAATTTGGTTTTCTTTCTTTTTTCATTCAAATTAACCACGTTTGCATATTTTATTTTTTCCCCTACAGCCAGTTTCCAGTTTTATTTATTAGTTTATCTTATTTGTTTTTACTTTCAAATTTATTAATCTCTCCTTTGATTTTCAGGATTTTCATTTTGATAATTAATTAGACTTTATTTTTTCTTTTTCTTGTTTTTTTAGTCACATGCCCAAGTCACTCAGTTATTCTTTCTTTTATATATATATATATATATATATAAATTTTCTCCCAAGTTCTTCTTTGGCTGTACCTCACAAATTTTGGAATGTGGTCTTGCTGTCATTTTCTATCATGAAATTATCGATTGTTTCTATAATTGACCTACTCATTCTTTAGAATTAGTTTATTTGGTAATTTTTTAAATCTATGATTCCATAGCCCTTTATTAAATGTAATTGTATTGCATTATGGTCTGAAAAAAGGTGTATTTAATATTTTAGCTTTTCTGAATTTAGTTGTTAGGTTCTTATGCCATGTCACATGGGCAATTTTTATGAAAGTGCCCTGTACAGCTGGAAAAAAATGCTCCTTTCTATTCCCAGTTTTTTCAAGAGGCTTATCATATCTAACTTTTCTAAAATTCTATTCATCTCCTTGACTTCTTTCTTATTTATTTTAGAGTTAGAGTTATCCAGTTTTGAGAAGGGAAAGTTGAGTTCTCCACTAGTATAGTTTTGTTATCTGTTTCCTTCTGTAATTCATTTAACTTTTCCTTTAAGAATTTGGATGTTATGCCATTTGGTGTACATGCCATTTAATACTGATATTACTTCATTGTCTATGGTACCTTTTAACAATGTGTAGTTTTCCTACTTATCCTTTTTAATTAGTTTTATTTTTTAACTTAGTCTGAGATCATGATTCCTACTTCTGCCATTTTTACCTGAAACAAAATAGATTTCACTCCTGTCCCTTATCTTTACTCTTTGTGTATTTTTGTTTCACGTATGTTTCTTGTAAATAACATATTGCTGGATTCTGGTTTCTAACCCATTTCTGCTATCTACTTCTACTTCATGGATGAATTTATCCCATTCACATTGGCAGTTATGATCAGTCACATTGCATTTCCCACCATCCTACTTTTGCTCCTGTTTGTCTTTCCTTCTGTCCTGTTCTTCCTCTAAAATCTGTTTTTGTTCTGACCATCGCTTCTTTTGTCTGCCTTCCATTTTATCGTGCCCCCTTTCCCTTATCCTCTTCTCTTACTTCCTTGTTGGTTAAGATTGATTTATAATACCAGTTGAGCATATGTATGTGTGTATGTGTTTTCACCCTCTTTAAAACACTTTAGAAATGAGATTCAAGCATTGCCTACTCACCCTCACTGTTTTCTCTTCCACTGTAAATGTTTTTCCTTCAACACATCTTTTATGTGAGATAATCTTTCTCACTCTTCCACTCTTTTCTCTTTTCTCCCAGAGCATCTTTCTCTCCCGCATATCCATTTTTCCCCTTATCCCAACATATAGTCATCTCAATCCCATGCTTTTTCTATGTAGAATGCTTCCAACTCCCCTAATAATGACAACATTTTTGTAAGATACATGTATCGTCTTCCCATATAGAAAGGCAAACAGTTTAACCTTAGTGAGTCCTTTGTGATTTCTCTTTTATGTTTACCTTTTTATGCTTCTCTTAAATTTTGTATTTCTATTCAGCATTGAGCTCTTCTGGAATTTGGCTATGACATTCCTGGGAGTTTTCATTTTGGGATCTCTTTCAGGTGGTGATGGGTGGATTTTTTCAATTTCTCTTTTACTGTCTGTCTCTAGGCAATTTTCCTTTATAATTTCTTGAAATATGATGTCAAGCCTCTTTTTTGTGATCATCATGGCTTTCATGTAGTCCATTAATTCTTACATTATCTCCCCTTAATCTATTTCAAGGTCTTTTAATGAGGTATTTGGCATTTTCTTTTATTTTCTATTCTTTTGACTTGATTGTTTCTTAGTGTTTCATGGAGTCACTGTCCATCTCCCATTTTTAAGGAATTATTTTCTTCTGTGAGCTTTGGTGCAACTTTTTCTAGTTGGTCAATTCTATTTTAGGGTATTTTCTTCCTTGGTATTTTTGTGCCTGTTTTGCCAAGATATTAATTGTCTTTTCATAATTTTCTTTCTTTGCTTTCTTTTTTTACCTAATTTTCTTCTACCACTCTGATTTTGAAAAATTAAATTGTTTTTTGTTTTCCCAGGAATTCTTGTTGAACGTGTGTCCAGTTCACATTTTTCTGTGAGTCTTTGGTGTGAAAAACTAAATTCCAGCCAACTATCCTTTGTTTATTAAGGAGGGTTAAATTTAATGAAGATTATATATACATATATATATTTCTTTAATTTTCCATCAATTGTTTATTCCATATCAGAAATATGTTTCTTGGTACCTTGATGTTTTGCCATTTACAAAGAAATATTTTATTTAGTAATGACACTTCTAAACTAGAATACTAACTAGGGGAAAGTGCTTGTTTTTTCTTTTTTCTTTTTTAGTGTACTTCTCCTTTGTGTCAACTGTAGAAAGAAGAAAAATTAGTGTGAAATTATTGGTTTTATTAGAAAGTAAGGGGAGCCTAAGTGTAGTGGAATTTACCCATTATCTCTGCTCCTAAGAACAGTGAGGCTGATAGATAACTTGAACTTTGGAGTTCTGAGTTGCAAAAGGCTAGGATAACTGTATGTTCACTTTAAGGCTTGTATAATAATGTGGACCTCTGAGAATAAGGAAGCAGAAAGGCAACACTAAGGTGCCTAAGGAGGGTTGAAGAAAATGTTATTGGAAATGGAGTGGATCTTGTGCCAATCAGAAGTGAGATTTGGGTCTGTGAATGGCTGATGCTCTTCTAGACTTGTGGGTGGGGAGAGGAAGGGGAAATGGAGAAAGAAATAGGAGGAGGAAGTTAAGGAGGAAAAGGGCTTGATGATTAGACTCACACCTTTCTCTCTTTTTTGTTTTGTTTTGTTTGTTTGTTTGTTGGTTGGTTTGTTTTAGCAAAGTAAAATATTTTTTTCCAGCTTTTTCCAGCTGCTATATTTCTGACATGCAGTTGGAGGATTCCTGGAGGAAAATTAGGTACCATATTGCCATTTTCTATTGCACTCTTCAGTGCCATGAGCCATCTGTCCACAGTTGGTTTGGTTGTCTTATGTGGTATTATATATCTTTTTTTTTTTTTTTTACCCTTTACAATTTATAGTGGAATAAAATGCGAATCTCTTCTGTGGGATCAGGATTTATTGTAAATCCTATAAGCAGTGCTTAGAGCTGCAGTAAGCTCAATTAATCTCAGTGCTCAGAGAGACAATAGGACTTCACTATATTGGAGACTAGAATTTCTACTGAAGCACAGCTCTAAACCCTGGGTATGTCTAGCAAACTGGGGAAGTTGAAAAATTCAGCACTTAATTGTTGCTTCCTGGCTGTAGCCAGCTGTGCTCAAGAAAGAGGACTTACAACTTGTAAGAGGTCTAGAAACTGTCTAGATCTACTTTGCTGCATTATATGGCTTTTCTCATCCCTTCCTCTCCCCTCCCCTCTCCTCTCCTCTCCTTTCCTTCCCTTTCCCTCCCTTTTCCCTTCCCTTTTATCAAAGAAGAGAAATTGTAATTCTGCCTGTCAGGCTAAAAAGAGGAAGCAAGAGAATTGAGCCAGGAATAAGAAAACAGGGGCTATGATGGTGACCACTTTCTTCCAAACAGAAGAAAGAAGACAAAAGAGGTAGGGAGCACCAGGTGTATGCCTCCAGATACATTTCTCATCAACTGCATCCCACTAGGGCAAAGTTTGTTTGCACCGCCATCATCTAAGGTTGCCAGAGTTGGATGACAAAAGGCAGGGACTGTTTTGGGAATTCTGGTTAACAATGTCTACTGACATGTGGAATAAAAGGCAGTATTCAGTAGATTTTGTCCTGATTGCTCAGTGGTTAAATATCTTTCCTGACTGCAGGTGAGATTTCATGACTTAGTTGAAATTGATATTTGTTAAATGCTTGATTTGCCTGATGATCCCACTATAAGAAAGAAAGAGAAAAAAAACTGTTGCTAGGATAGACATTGAATATATGAAGATTTATTAGTTTCTTGTTCATAATTCAGAGATAAAATATTATGAGAAGTGTCTTACAAATCACTGTGTTGCTTGCCTACTTGCCCCCTATGTGAAAGTGTATTTTTTTTTCTTAACAAAAAACATTTCCAGGACTGAGTTCCATAGAATAATAGGAATTAATCTTCAACACATGAGAGTTAAAATAAGATCGAACCAAAGAAAAATGTGAATCGGATTATAGTATGATGTACAACTAAAAATGAGGGAAATAATGTTTAATCTGAATCACTGTCATTTTAGGAACATGACATTTTAATTACATGCCCTGCACATTCATCAGTTTTAATAGAAGTGGGATGGGCTTATGTGGATTCAGCTGAAGAGTTTTTCACTACAACCTCCAGTCTGAATATTCAGCTCAGAATGAAACTTGGACAATTGGCAATAAAGACAAATGCAAGTGATTTTCCTGTCAGAGTGAAATGAAGACAGAGGCTCTGCCCTTACTTCTCAGATTTCTTTTTCACATTTAAAAAAGGACTTGACACTGTGATGAATCTCACATATTGAAAATAATTAAAGTGATAATTACATTGAAAGATTAAATGAAATTGATTCTAATCACTACGGATTTAACTTTCATCAATCAGTATATTTCTCAGAGCTGTAATAAGCAACCATAGATTTTAATGCACAATTTCAGTGCGGGAATTAATTGAATATTTGAAGCTATATGTTTTACTTTTCTTTTGAAAACACTTAGAGTTATTGGTCCTTATAACCTGGCGGATCTAAGTACTACAGTATGAAAAGTACAGTACATAAATTTCTTGATGTGAATTATGATACCAACGATATCTTAGAAATACTTACAGGAAGAGGAGAGAGAGAGAGAGAGAGAGAGAGAGAGAGAGAGAGAGAGAGAGAGAGAGAGAGAGAGAGAGAGAGAGAGAGAGAGAGAGACAGAGAGAGACAGAGAGAGACAGAGAGAGACAGAGAGAGAGACAGAGACAGAGAGACAGAGACAGAGAGACAGAGACAGAGAGACAGAGACAGAGACAGAGAGAGAGGAGAGATTCTTTTTACTCAGCAGGGAAATAGAAAGGATCACAGGGAAATAGATGAAGTGCAATTTTAAGGAAAGGATTAGTCATAAGTATGCACAAAACAATAACTCTTTTTGAGGTGGCAAAGAGCAGGAAATTAAAGGGCACCCATAAATTTTGGAATGGCTGAATAATTGTGGTATATAAATGTGATTGAATCCTATTGTAATGTAAGAAATAATGGAGATAATTTCAAACAGAATGACAGACTTGAATGAATTGATGATGTGAGCCAAGTCAGATAATTGCGATCATAACTTAGCACACATAACTTACATACATATACATACATATATATATGTATAATTTGATCATTGAAACTACCCTTGAAAGGAAGTGTTATCATTATTCCCATTTTATAGATAAACAAACTGAGGCTTAAAGAGGTTAAGTGACTTGCCCAAGGTCATGCAGCTAGTAATTGTTTGAGACACAGTTTGAATCCACTTCTTCCGACTCCAGCTTATCAATGAAATAGCCAGTATTGAGCCCAGGGAACTACTAATGAAACATGGCTTCCATGTCCTTATGGAGAAGTAAAGGATTCAGAACTCAAAATTAGACTTTTTTGGAATGTGGTCAATGTGGAAATTTGTTTTGCTCCACTGCGTACGCTGTGTATGCTTGTAACAAGGATTTTGTTTCCTTTTGTTTTCAATTGTGGGGGAAAGTATGGGAGGGAGAGAAGGCAGAATTTTTGTTTATTGAAAAAAATATAATTTTAAAATCTCTCTATTTTAGTGATTTATTGGCATGGGTCTCTTGGAGTGGAACATGTGCATTTAGAACACCCACAGGCAATGGCTTTTATCAGTAATGGCAAGGCAATCCTGGGTTATCACAGAGCTTTTAGCATTTGCTGGACAAAGAAATTAGATTTCTAATATAGCTACTCTTATCTCAGTTGTATCATACATACCAATAGGCAAAAATTTGCAGTAGACAAATTATATTTACACCAACTAGACAATCGAATACTTTAATATCTTCTGTGAAAATGCCAGAAGCTCCACTGTTCTGTCATGCTAAGTGAATACACCAAGAAAATGTCTTTTAGACAAAATGTGGTCTAATCTCTTTTTTTAACGTACTGGTTTAAAGATAGAGGTATTTCACTATAGTGAATGGACTTCCAGATGCAGAATCAAGGAGTTCAAGGTTCCATTTCTAATAATTACTACTTGTGTAATACTTGCCAAGTCGGATAATCCCAATCATAACTTTGCAGTGATATATGTGTGTGTACACACATACATATATGAACACATATATATTCATATACACATGCATACTTATACACGTATACATATATGTGTATATCCACAACTTACCAATGATATGTGTATATATAAGTTGATCCTTAAAACTACCCTGTGAAGGAGGTGTTATCATTATCTCTCTTTTATAGACAAAGAAACTGAGGCTCAAAGGGGTTAAGTGACTGCCCAAGGTCATACTGCTAGTGATTGTTTGAGGCACATTTCTAATCCAGTTCTTTCTGACTCCAATTCAGTTGTTCTTTCCAATGAACCATGAATGTAATCTCTTTGCACCTGAGACAATTCCTTAAGATTTATACACTAAGTAATAGACCAGTTGAGATTTATTTTGGTGGGGGAAATTCCCTGGATCTTTTGCATGTTCAGTGTAAGTAGATGAGAAAAGAAAAGCCTTTATTATAGCCCATTTTGTAATTTTCTTGATCTTCAAACCATGGATTCTTAGGATTTAAGAAGTAGATTAGACCTTAGACTTGATCTAAGTCACCTCTTTAAATGAGGAGACACACACACAGACATAGAGAGAGAGAGAGACAGAGAGAGAGAGAGAGAGAGAAGGAGCGGCACATGGCTTTCTTAATTGATGCTATCATGAATCCATTAATTTTTTATCATATGTATTATCAATACATATTTAATGTGCATATATCTTCTACTTTTTATTTGTCTCAGAAAGATAGATGGCCATACACTAAAAAAAAAAATTGTTATTAGGAAGAAATAAGGTAGATGGGCATCATTAATCATTACCTTACAATAGCTTCTTATCCTTTTTGAACAAAGCTTTTAGTTTGCTAGGAGCACAAAAAGTTGACTTCCTGTGCTTGTCTGCCTGTGTGCCTCCTGGGGCTCGGATCCATTTTTTGGTTCATTGTGAGGTGAGTGCATTGGTGTGCTCTAATTACAGTTCACTAAGCCTGCTCTTTCGCTGTCATGCAGATTTCAGACAAGCTCCATTAAAACACATGCAGCACATCTCATGTTCTCTCTCAGCCCTGTAATCTTCATGATTGATTTTTAACATCGAGAAAATTTTGAGAAGTTAATAAAGATGGTGGTGGTGTGAAGAAACCTTAAATTAAGGCAATGATCTCTTGTTGCCACAGTTGGCATTGGAAAAATGAAAGGCTCTGGCTGTCACGTGTTTTGTCTGTATCGTGATAAACCACTGATTTAACTATGTTGACTAATTTACTTTTGAATTTTCACATTGGTAACTTCATAACTTATATCCTCTTTTCCTTGCCTGAGAAATGAAGACTTTTCCTTTAATGGTGCCTTTGCTACTGTCACCTAGATCCTTGCTATGGAAGGAATATAACACTATTCTGCTGTCAAGAGGTGCTGAGCTATGCCTTAACAGCTATGGCACTAGGTTTGGAAACAGGAAGATATAGATTCAATCAGGTAATGAATATCAGGTGTGTGCCAAGTGCTACAGATACAAAGAAAGGCAAAAGATAACCCCTACCCTGTCCTAAAGGATAACACAATCCAGTGGGGGAGACTGCATGCAAACAATTATGTGCAGAAAAACTGTGTGTGTGTGTGTGTGTGTGTGTGTGTGTGTGCGTGCGTGTATGTTTAAGTTGGAGATAATCAACAGAGAAAAGGCGCTAGCATCAAGGCTAAATCAGGCCACCTTTCTTGTAGAAGGTGGGATTTTAGCTGGGACCTGAAGGAGAGCAGGAGGCAGAGATAAAGAAGGAAGAGGGCATTCTAGGCATGGGGGCAGCCACTGAAAATGAAGAGTGAGGAGATGGAGTTTGGCATTGCAGTCCTGCCCCAGACGCCGACAGGATGCATGATTTGGGGTAAATTAATTGACTTCTCAGGGGACTCATTTTCCTTATCTTTAGTACTTGAACTACTTTCTGATCGGATTCTTGTGAGCAAAGTGCTTCCTGAAATTATATGTCAGTTATTATTATTAGTCAAGGTCAAGTAAAGAAAATGTACCTGTGTAGGGCTGGCCTTCAGCAGAGGTATTGTAATAGGAAAGTATGTTGAAGGTTCATGGATTATCAGTATTATTCAATTATCACATTGATGTCAAAAAGTTCCTGTATTTAAGAGATTTATTATTTTTCTTCATTTAGCTGAAAAAAGGTTGGATTTGAAAAAATAGAAACTGAGTTTGGGACCTGGTTCTGTCTTTCTCTGTGTTACCATGGGCAAGTCATTTAACTTTTCTGAACCTTAATGTCCTCATATGCAAAATGATAATAAATATACTTCTACTCCCAATTTTATATGGTTCCTTTGAAGAAAGTGATTTATAAACCTGAAAGTTCCATAGTGGAGAAAGAACAGGCTTTAGAGTCAAGAAGATGATTTCAAATCCTGCCTGTAATACATTATTGACTGTATGATTTCGAGTACATTACCTAACCTTTCATTCCCTTCAAACAACTCTCTAAGACCCTAAGTTAAAGAGAAGAGTAGCTTTCCTACATGGTTACAGGACATTCCTCAGAGAGAGATCCCTCTACTGAGAAAATCACATATCTGGGAAAAATAAAGGGCTATATTGATATGTGCTGTTGTTATTATCGAGACAGATGTGGCTTGGAGTAAGCAAGAAGGGATTCAGTTCCAGTCTCTGGAACTCACTTTACATGGGTGTGTCTCAGATAATTCCCTAAGATGGATTTGTTAAATCATCTGATCCGAACCTTTACACCTTTTCAACTGTTGGCTACCCTTACTGTCATTTTGAGTTAAGGTACTGTCCTCTAGTAGAGTGCACATATCTCTTGGGAAGGATAAGAAATCAGAGTTTTATCATTAAGATTTATTTTGAATTGGGTTTTCTGATTTCCCATGTTGCAGAGGACTCAAACTGTACTATTTGATTTTCCACCATCTCATATGATGTATCTTCTAGCAAAACAGTTTCAGGAAAATAGCTGGAATTGAGGCTTTTGTCTGGAATGTAGAAAAAGCAGAGAAGTATCCTCCAGTATTTCTGTTAACCATAAGAAAAATAATGCATAGATATCTCCTTTTCATTAACTAGTAAAGTGTTTTCCAAATGATTCCTGCCTACGGAACTTTTAACTTTAGAATATATTTGAGAGACTCATTTTTCTGTGTCTAAGTCAAATAGTTTTGAGTGTGTATATTTATGTATGTACATATGTCCCTTTGTGTATATATGGGTGTGGATGTATGTGTATATATATTTGTATTGTGTATTAAATAATCTCCCTGCCAGATATAGAAACCTCTCTTTGGAATAAATAGCAATTTATAACCTGTCCCTCTGTACCTTTCCAGTCTTCTTATACCTTACCCCTCTCCTCACCATTCCTCCTTCTTCTTTCCCACCTCTTATAGATGATCATTCAGTAACACTTTTCTCTTTCTATTTTTCAATTAATATGCTTTATCTCCAAACTCGGGGCATTTTTGTTGGCTGTTCCCCATGCCCAGAATTGTCCCCCTTTTCTTTTCTGCTCTTTGGCTTCTCTGATTTCCTTGTACAGGAAGAACTTCCTGATCCGTCTTACTACTAGCTGTTTACCTGTCTTGATTGTCCTCCCATGTATCATTTCCATATCTTGTTTTACATAATCAATTGAATATTTCCCCCATTAAACTATGAGCTCCTTGAGAGCAGAGACTATCTTTTCCTTTCTTTGTATTTCCTGCATTTACCTCAGTGCTTGATATAAGTTCCTAAATGTTTGTTAACAGATTAAGTGATTAGAACACTAAATGATTTACCTCAGATCACACAACTCATTTGTGGCTGAGACAGAATTCTATTCCAGGTCTCCTGACTCTCAGTTTGCTCCTTTCTCACCTGCGTGTGTTCGTCCTTTGTTGCCGAAGAAGACCATGCCATCAGAGAAATGATGACATGACTTGCACTTGACTTTGTTTTGAGTGAGGGAGGGCTGTGCAGGTCACCAGCCTCACTTCTCCTCCAGAGCATCTGAATCCAGTGACCAGATATTCATTAGCATGACTGGAGACGACCCAGGATGAGGCAATTGGGGTTAAGTGACTTGCCCAAGGTCACACAGCCAGTGAGAGTCAAGTGTCTGAGGTGAGATTTGAATTCAGGTCCTCCTGACTCCTGCACTGGTGCTCTATCCACTGCACCACCTAGTTGCCCCTCCTTTCTCATCCACCCTTTTGCAAACTACCCACTGTCCTCAGAGATTACTGCTATTCTCTACCCCTTTCCTTTGAGTTTCTGGTCCTGATTTCCATGACCCTATATATCAGTCTTCAACTCTTTTTTTGAGTTGATCTCAAGAGAACATGTTCACGGGCTACTTCTGATAACACTTAATGGAATGGTAAACTAAAGGCAAAGAATTGTATAAAGCAGATGAAGTGGCTTATAACTATTGGTACTAGACTAAAAAACGTGGGTAAGAAGCTTGACATTGTCATGGGACAGAAGCATGTAGGTCTCAGCTAAGCATTATCATATTTGCTTTTCAAATCAGCCTTTGGGGAGAAGCAGATATGATCATCCACATTTTACATGAGGATACAGGAAATTATATCACTTGCCTAAAGAGATACAGTTAGAAAGTAGAAGAGCCAGAATTTGAACTCAGATCTATGAGCTCCAAGTCAGTGCTTTTTTAAAGTCTATCATTGTTGGTATTTGTTGTGGTGACTATTGTGACCTTTTTTATAAAAACAATTAAGGGACAACTCTCACAGCCGCTAATGTGAGATGTTCTCTGGAAATATATTTAGGTTATTTGACATGCAGTCGTCACCCTGTTTCTGAATGGTTGGAATTTTAATACACTTATTAGCTTTTAACAGTCATTTACATATAACTTACAGAAAGTGGCTAATATAAAGACATTTCTGGGTTAGAATATATAATTTAAACATAAGAATCAAGGGAGAGAAGTAAGATTTTTTTTTTAAATTATCCACAAGTGCTTTTCATTGATCCCCTAAAATGAAAGTAAGTCATTTCAAGTTGCAAGGATAAAGTGAGAAGTCGTAACAGAAGGACCATGGAATTACCAAGAGCAGTACTTTGAATAATCACACAAGCTTCAGTCCTTACTTGCTTAATGAGCCAGGTTTCTATGGAAACTAGATTTTATGTTTCGAGGTGAATTATTGACAGGAGCAGAATGTGAGGAGCACAGGGGGAGGCTAACTGCTGACCAGGACTCTTACTTTATTAGGTGCTATATCCAAATATAATAAGGAAAGTACTCCGAGATGATGACTTGGAGGCAGAAAGCAGCAGCCTGGGGCATAAAGAATCTCAAGGAGTGTCTAGGGTAGGATAAGGGACAAATATCCCAAACACAAAGAAAGAGGAATTGTACTGAATCAGTTAATAAAATCCATAATGTTGATTAACCCAATTCTACCAGAGTCCAATGATGGAAAAGATTGTACCTTAGCTAAACTTTGTGTCTTTCTTAGTGCTTAGCACAGTCATATTTACACAGTAAACATTTAATAAGTAATTTTGAATGAATAAATTAGGTGAGGTGAGATTTCATGTCTATGATTATCCCTGGGGTTGGCTCATGTCAATGTACCAGGGTAGGAATGTTTAGGGGGAAATATAGTTGGAAATCCACTTTGGCTGGGATGTAGTATGTATAAAACAGAATAAATGAAATTAAATTGGAGAGGTAAGTTGGATCTAGATTATGGGGTACCTTAAATGTTGGGATAAAAAGTCCATCTTTTATTTCATAAGAAATGGGGAGCCAATGGGGATTTTTCAGTTTGGCATTTATGTGGTCAAATATGTGCATGACAAAGATTGTTTTGGCAACTATGTGAAGGGTTAGACAGGCAAGAGACTAGAGACAGATCACTGGAAAGATTAATGTGGTACGCTAGGCTCTAGATGTAATGAGAGGTGAAGCAATGGAAGTCTGAGTGGAGAGAGGAGACATGCAATGATTTTTATAGAAGTGAAATTAACAGGATTTGCTAATTGATAGTAGATAAGGGGAAAGGACGAGGGAAGAGTCCAAGATGGCTCTAAAATTTTAAGTCTGGCTTACGGTAGTGTCATCAACAGATAGAGGAAAATTGTGAACTGAGACAGGTTGCCGTGCATCCAATTTTCATGTTTATAGCAATATAATCTCTAAGGTCACTTGGAAACCTAAAATTATCCTTAAAAAGAGGGAGATCAACATGGCAAGTAATCATAGGCACTTGAAAACAATATTGAGACAAAATAAAATATAATCCCTACAGATACTATTAAGCTCCCTCTCCAAGCTCTTGTGTTCTGTAGTGTATCAGCTATTATATTCTTAGGGATACTAGAATGTAAGAGATCTCAGGATTACCATGCAGAGAACCTTATGGCAGTTGGCCCACTCAGGGTTAGCAGAGGGCTGTAAAGTTTGGGGTTTACTTCTTTGGATCTTTCATCTGCATTATGTTCTGAAATCAGGGAAAGGAACTGATCACCAGATACTGGTACAGGGTACAGGTACATCACTACTAAGGTAAAATACTTGCCTAGTTTAGTCAATTACAGGAATGCTTATGTTGTAACAATAATTTATATGCAATAAGTAGCCTAAGGAGTGCTGTCAAGGAATGTAGAGTTGAAGAAGTAGGTGGGTAAGCCATGTAACAAGGACTGATGAACAGTTCTAGTTCTTTAATAGTTAGTACCTATGAAATGGTAAAAATTGTAGAGGAACGATTGTAGACAGTCTACAGAAAATCAGTGGAGCATAAACATGAATCACATTTTATAATAAGAGTTGGGAGAAATGTGAATTATTCTGCTACAGGTAATGACCGTATTGCTAAGACCACAGATCGATTGTAAAAATGAAAAGGTATAGAAGAATGTCAAGTCACCTTAAACCATGAAAGACTGCGTTGGGATTACCTAAAATGTTCCTCCAAATGATACTTTCCTAGTTTTCTCTGGGTATCATTGGTTTGGTATCCTATAAAAATATTTCTATCTTTATAACTTTTGGACATTCACTCCTTTCTTCTAAGACAAAGCACTTGCCTCTGGCACAAACTAAATTCAACTTTTGGTTAAATGAAATATATGTGGCATAAGAAGCGAAGCCAACTTTTTCTTAAGTCACATTTGTATTAACCATTGAAAACTGATAATGTTAAGTAAGCAATATGGATTTTTCCATGGTCTGTTTTTGTCAATTGCTTTCCCTTCACAATTAAATTTTCATGTAATTTTGGAGTGAAAAAATTGGCTTGATGATTTCATAATTACATTATTCTGGTGAATTTCTCTTACTTTTAACACATCAGTGCTTTACCAGCATCATTTTTGTGAGTATCCTGGAGGCAGTGTGGTGGAGTATAAAGAACATTTCATGTTCCTGAACTCAGAAGATGTTCTATCCTGCCTCTTTCTCTTCTCACCTATGTGAGAAATGCTTGTATTTGTCATTTTAGTGCCCTAAGTTTGTGAAATGAGGGGGCTTATAGATTTAATTAATTAGTTAATTAATTTAGTTAATTAATTAGTATTCCTTACATCTTTAGAACCTTATCCCAGAATAGAAGCTATGCAATTTTTAAAATTATTACTATATTTTGTTTATCTTTTAGAGTGGCTAAATAAATGGTCTTGGCTGTTTCTCTATACTCAAAGAATCTTATAAGGGATCCTTTGATCCAGTCACTACCTATGGCCAGTTAGGGGAGGATCATCATTTAGTAAACAGTGCAGCCCAGGGGAAAGAGATATGGGTTTAATCAGAGAATCAAAGATATGAACTAGTCACCAAGCATTTATTAAAGACAGCTAGAAGGCACAACAGACAAGAGTTCTGGACTTGGGAGTTAGGAAGACCTGAGTTCAAATCCTGCCCAAGACACACACATTATATGATTTATGGTAAGTCACAACCTGTCTGAACTTCAAATGAACTCTTAAACAGTGATGAAATTCATAGATGAGCAGAAAGAATATTTCTCATATAGCTGATAAAAACATAACTAACTAGAATGGTATGCTTTTTCAAAAGGATCAATCTCATTGATACACCAAGGGGAAAATCATTTTTTTTTAAAATATATATATATATATATATATATATATATATATATATATATATATATACACATATATACATAGAACACTTTCTCTAATCTCTGAACACTTTTAAGATTTCTATGAATATGTACATGCTAAACTGGATATTCAGAAAATTACCTATATTCAACTAAGAAATTGAAGCTTATGCTAAATTTATATGCTACACTGTCACCTTTAACCAACGAATTGCAAGTTGTCATATTTTTTTCTTTCTGTCTGGTAAGTTGTATGTCAAAACTTCAAATGATTCAGCTAAGTCTAAGTTCATTCTTTTGGAGTACCTTGGAACCAGAAATGCAGTGAAAAATTGCTTGTATTCTCAGAGTACAGAAACTCACTGGTGACTTCTTTTTGAATTAATGGATAGCCTCAGACAATCTGATCTCCAAGCTTCTGATGCCATACCAAAGACAAAAGTGACAATGGAAGTGGAAAATATAATTAAATGAATTTTCTATGCTTCATTCAGAAATTAGAGTCGAGGTAGAACAATTCACAAACATTTACTTAACTTATACTTCCCCTTTCTTTGGAAAGAGGTGGAAGAAGCTAACCTTTTCTCATTGGTGCAGCAGCTAAACAATATTATTAATGATCGACTGTACTAAAATTAATTTATTTCCTAACTTTTCCTGGGTTTACCTTTACATCTTGGAATTCTTTTCACTGTGAGTGTATCTGAAAATCATATTTAGCAGTAAAGGAAAAAGAGTTTCTGCCAAATAGCAACCTTCTTGTTTTGTTCAAATGAAATTGAATTGTGGTGCTAGAGTACAGTTTATCCTGCAAGTCATTTCCTCCAAAGTCTATTGTCGGTAGCTGCTCCTCACTTTGTCCTCAAATTCCCAGCTTCTGTCAGGAGTATTATTGCTTGTGATGTTCAAGCCAGTTGAGTTTGGGGAACCAACCTTTTCGCTTACTGTTGTCATTTTTCAGACATCTAACTCTTCATGACCCCATTTGGGGTTTTCTTGGCAAATGGACTGGAAAGATTTGCTATTTCCTTCTCTAGCTCATTTTAAAGTTGGGCAAGCCAGAATTAAGTGACTTGCCCAGGGACACGCAGCTAGTTAGCATTTGAGGCAGGATTTGAACTCAAAGATGAGTCTTCCTGAGTCCAGGCTGGTTCAGCACTATCCACTGCACCACCTCACTGCCCTTATGTTTTTAGAAATCAGTTAACAGATGAAGGCACTAAAGCAATCCTTTACCTCAGTTATCAAATGCTTTCTTCGTCTTTGGAGTCTTGAGGTTGTTTTCTTACTACTTGGTCTTTATTCTTTATTTTCTAAAGGAATGATTTTTCAATATTTGATTGAATTTTCAATTTCTTATATTTTTATTCCTGGCTTCTAATCTGGTTCTTGCTCTTACATTCACCCTTCCATGGATGCTGGGACTCTGACTTGACCTAGATAAACGATTCATTATCCCATGCATAACAGTAATAAATGTTAAGTTGACACAATAAACTAGATTTTCCTATCATCTCTAATGGGAAGAATGGTAGTAAGCATTTATTTAGTGCTTAATATATGTCAGGCATTTGACCCTCACAGAAAGCCTAGAGGGTAGGTATTATTATTCTCAGTTTTCAACTGAGGAAACTGAAGCAGAGGTGTAAGTGACGTACCCAGGGTTACATGCTAATCAGTGTCTGAGACCAGTTTAGAATGCATGTCTTCTTGATAATAAGACCAGAGCTATGTCCATTGTACGACCAAGCAGCCTAATTCATTCCTAATACCTGCCTGATCATCATAAACTCACCTCTGTTTCCTCGGTCCTGCTCATTTCCTAGAATTGCTAATCCACTACTCCTTCTATCCTGCTGTAACACTTAGGTCTATCTTCTGTCACTCCATCTTTACTGCAAGAATAATACAAATGCATGGCATATAGTAGACACTGAATAAATGTTTGCCAGGTTCAAGGCTAAGAAAAAGATGAACAGTTTTAAAAAATAAAATTAAGAAAAATAATGCATTGATATCTCCTTTTCATTAACTAGTAAAGTGTTTATTTTTATTGGATCTTCACAACTCATTTAAGTATGTGCTGATACTATTCCTTTCTCCCAGTTGAGGAAAACTAGATAAATAGAAATTAAATGATTTGCCCAGGATCACAGTCACTATGTATCTGAGACCAGATTTGGACTCAGGTCTTTCTAAGTTCACTCTCAGTGCTCTACCCACTACATTATACCTAGGAACTCTACATGAGGATTCAAGAGTCAGTGGCAGGTTTCTTCAAGTATTTGGAAGGATATTTTATTGAAAAGGATAGGTTTGCTGTGATAGGATCTACATAGCAGAACCAGCTGTGGGAGGTCCAGATTGCAAAGAGACAAGTTTAGGCTTGATATGAAGAACAACAAAAATCTTCCGAATAATTCCAGTTATCCAAGAGTAGAAAAGGCTTCCTTAGGAGGCATAGTGTTTTACTCTTTCTTATGTAGAAGTCTTTTAGCAAAGATTGAATGACCATTTGCCCAAATGTTATAGAGGGAACTCTCGGATGAACAACATGGATACTGATGTCCCAAGAATAGATTTTGTGATTCTAAATAACAGGGATTGACAAATATATACAACACAGACCTGGCTTTCGGGGAGCTTGCAATGGAATAGGTCAAGGACAACAAGTATCTAAACAGCAGTGATACAAGGTATAGCGAGATAAATGCAAAGAAAAAGTCTAGGAAACGTGTTCAGAAAAATTTCGGGAAGGAGAAATCTCTTTGCCCTCTAGGATAGCAGGTGGGTAGAGTTAAGACAAACTCCATATAGGAGGTATCATCTGAATTGAACCTTGAAGCAATGAAGAAAAATCAAAAGACAAAAGTATAGAGTGAATTCATTCTAAGATCGAGGGATGATTGTTTTGAGCATAGAAATAGATGAATGAAAAGAATACAGGCTATAATTTGCCTTCCATTTATCTTTTTTATCTATCTTTGAACAATCTATTTTATATAAAATTTAAAATTGAATTAATGGGATTCACAGTGCAGTGAGTGGCTAGAAGACAAGAGTACTATAAGCCCCATGAGGGCAGGGGCTCTGTCATATGAAACTGTTGAGTCATAAATAGCTTTGAGTCCATTTATCTTTACCTCTCTCCTAGACCCACTGCAGTGGTCTGCATGCAGCTGACGTTTAATAAATGATCATCCAATAGAAGAGAAAGGCTACATGCAACATTTAGATTTTTAATCAAGTAAGCCAATGTTTGATTAGCATTTAGGATGTGTCTAGCACTGGGCTAGGTGATGGGGATAGCGATAAGAAAGAGACCTGCAATTTTATTGATATAGTTAGCTCTCTCTGCCCATGCAGGTTTGAATCTTATTGGATGCTTAAGGTCTTAGATAATTGTCTAGCTCCCTAAGATGTTAATTGACTTGCCCAGGGACGCACAAGCAGTACATGTCAGAAGAGACACTTGAACTCAAGTTTTGTTTTTTGTTTTGATTGACTCTAGATCTCTATCTACCAGACCACACAGCCTCTAAGTGTTGGGAATACAAAGGCATAAATGAACCAATACCTGACTTTAAGAAGTTTACATTCCATTAAGCAGAAGACACATTCATGTATAATAATGTGCAAAGCAGTTAAAAGTTATTTTAAGGTAAGGGAGGTGGAGTGACTTTAATAGATGACAGGTTTACAAAAAATCCTCATAAAAAAGTGACTGTGTGCTACTAGAATCAGGGATTTCACACCTGTCTGAAATGAGAAAAAAATTGTCAACAAAACATACAGAACTGTACTTTACTTCGGAGAAAATGCATTAAGGAGGCTTAAGGTCGTGCAAATAAACAAAACCTATATTTCTACTGATAGGTCTCAGGATACATTTTCATTCTCTTTGATCTTAAGGAACATGATGTAAAAATACCCCTGCCAACACCTGGAAGTGTATTACTTTCTTCTTATCTCCTCTTTTTAGAACCAAGCTCTATACTTTGAGATTCAGCTTTTATTTCAGAAGCAGTTTTTGAGGCATGGAATTATTAAATGTGTACCCTAGACTAAGTCCAAAGCTTTCATCTAAGGACCAGGATTGCTTCAAGCTCAACACACTGTATCATGAGAAGGCCCTGAATAATTTACTCACAAGAATAGGAGAATGAGACTCTGAGTGATTCAGCCATGTTATTACTCTCAGTCTGTTCACTGGCTACTCAGGACAGATCAAAAGCACTGGGCCAAAATGAGTAAAAATAAATAAAGACAGGCCATAAAATGAAAACTGATTCTCAAAGTGAATCCATAACTAAGAGAACCTACAAGATGACAGAAGAAAATAGTAGAAAACAAGTCACTGATCAGAAACAGAGTTGGATGATATGAAAAATGCAATATATATATATGTAAATGATAGTTACTCAAAGATCAAAATAAGGAGTGACTGCATACTTACACATAGCTCTACATACAGTTTAATATGCCAGTTAGAGCAGTCTTATTCTTCCTGGTCAGGTCCCACCTGGGGAGCTAATATAAAATACTGAGCATATCCAAGATAGCAAAGTGATGGAGTTCCTGTGATAAGATTAGTTACTAACAATTCTGGTACTTAGGTATATCTCATGGGACACTCATATTCAAGACCTATGGTTTTGCTGAGGTTGAGAGTTCCCGATGAAGTTCCCTCTATCATTTTAGATCTGTAGCTGCTTTGTAATTTATAGCCTTAGAGACTGGTGGTATTGAGAAGTTGAATAATACTAACACTAATCCCTGGTATTTCCATAGTACTTAGGATGTGCTAGGTGCTGTGCTAAGCATTTTACAAATATCTCATTTGATCTTCCACCACAACCCTACAAGGAAGGTGCTATCATTATCCTCATTTTACAGTTGATGAAACTGAGGCAAATATAGGTCAAGTGACTAACCCAGGATCACATAGCTAGTAAGTCCAGATTTTTTTTTCTTTTTCAGATGATATGATGGTGTACTTAGAAAATCCTAAAGAGTCAATTAAAATTAGTTGAAACGATTTTTTTAGCAAAGAAGCATGACATAAAATAAACTCATATAAATCATCAGCATTTCTATATATTACCAACAAATCCCTGCAAGACAGGACAGTATGAGATAATTCATTTAAAATAACCATAAGTAATATAAAATACTTGGGAGTCTACCTGCCAAGACAAACCCAAGACCTATATGAAAATAATTTTTAAAAATTATACAAATAGAGTCAGATTTAAATAACTGGGAAATATTAATTGTTCACAGGTGGACTGAGACAATACAATAAAAATTATAGTTCTATCTAAATAAATCTACTTAGTGCTATCCCAGTTAAACCACCAAAAATCATTTTATTAGCTGGAAAGTATAATAACAAAATTTGGAAGAACAAAGGGTTGAGAATGCCAAAAGAATTAGTGGGGAAACATGTAAAGGAAGTAGATATAGTAGTACCAGATCTTAAACTGTATTATAAGGCAGTAATTATCAAAACTATCTAATACTGGCTAAGAAATAAAATGATGGATCAGTGGAATTGAATAGGTAGGTATACAACACATAAATATAGTAACCTTGTTTTCATAAATGAAAAGATCTAAATTTTTGGGCTCAGCACTCTGTTTGGTAAAAATTGCTTAGAAAACTGGAAAGCAATCTGGCAAAACCTAGGTATAGATTAGTGTCTTACACCATTTACCAAGACAAAGTCAAAATGGATATATGACCTAGCAATAAAGTGAGATGTAATAAGTTAGAGGAGCATAGAACATATTACCTTTCAGATTTATGGACAAGAGAAGAATTTGTAAATAAATAAAAGACAGAGTATTATGCTATATAAAATGAATAATTTTGATTACATTAAATTAAAAAGTTGTTCTACAAATAAGAGCAATGTATCCTTCTTTAAGAGGAAAGCAGAAAATGGGCAGAGGGTGATTTGTAGCCAGTTTCTTGGATAAAGATCTTAAATATATAGAGAACTGAGTCAAGTTTATAAGAATATAAGTGACATATTCTTATATATAAGAATATAAGTGATGAATGGTCAAAGGAAATGAACAGGTAGTTTTTGGAAGAAGAAATCAAAGCTACATATAGTAATAGGAAAATGCCCTAAATAATTATTAATAAGAAAAATGCAAAGTAAAACAACTCTGAGGTATAACCTCATACCAGTCTGCTAAAATGATGGAAGGGGGAAATGACAAATGTTGGAAAGGATGTGGGGGAAAAAAAATTGGGATACTAATACACTATTGGTAAAACTCTGAACTGATCTGACTATTTTGGAGAACAATCTGGAATTATGCCCAGAGTTATAAAACTGTATATACATTTTTCTCAGCAATACCACTATTAGATCTGTTTGTCAAGGTGATCGGGGAAAAGAAATTAAATCTATATGCTTTGAAATATTTATAACAGCTCTCTTTGTGGTGGCAAAGAATTGGAAATTGAGGGGATGCCCATCAATTGGGGAATGGCTGAATTAAGTTGTGGTATATGAATGTGATGGAATACTACTGTGTTGTAAGAAGTGACAAACAGGTTGATTTTAGAAAAACATAAAAAGACTTGCATGAAAAGAATGCAGTGAAACAAGCACAACCAAGAGTATGTTGTACAGAGTAACTGCAATAATATTTGAAGCGTAACAATGAATGACTAAGGTATTCTGAGTAATATGATCATTCAAATCAATTACAAAGGACTTAAAAAGGAAAGTGCTATCCAACTCCAGAGAGAGAACTGATACATGGAAATATGTATTGTATAGTTCCACATATCGAATGTTGTTCTCTCATGTGGGAAGAGGGAGGGAGACAATTCAGAGCTCAAAAGGTAACAAGCAAACAAATAATTTTTAAAATTAAGATTTAGCCTTATGCAGCTGACATGATTATTAACATGTAGCCACTTACCCTCCTTACCTTTCTGATATACCATCCCTCCCTGTACTACACTTGTATGCACTGTTAGATATTGTGAAATGAAGCAAATCTCCCTTTAAGTGCAACCCTTTTCCTGTTCTCTCTCCTTCCACCATGAATCCTTAATCAATAGTTCTAGACGTCCTACCATAATTTCTCTTGGTCTTGGGTAGTCAGCCTGTAGTTTCTTGCTAGCTGTTCTGACCTTAGTTAAATATTAGTTGTGTGACTCTAGGTACTTAACAAGTCTGTGCCTCAGTTTCCTTATCTGTAAAATTATTCTGACTTGTGGGTCTCTCAGGTCACTGGCAGCTCTAAATCTATGATCCTAGAAGATCAGTCTGGCATGATTTAGATGAGCTTTCTGACTCTCTCAGGGTCATGTATTCAAGGCCATTTATTCAGATTCTCTCAAATAAAAAAACTCCCTACTAACACTGCAGGAAATAATTTGAACAGATAGTTCTCAGGACCAAGATGGTCCTGGGGACCATATAGGCAATGAAGAATGAGATAGCTTTCCACTAGCTTCATTGCAGGAGTAGAAATAGTTCCTCTGAAAGTTTTTACTCAGAGCTTTGCTTTACCCCTTAGTTAATACTGGACCTTTCCATACCACAGTTTGGACATTTAGCTTTTAAAAACTATTACTAAGTATGCTGATTATATATACCTGCCTAATTTCCTTTTTTGTACTAACACAATATTTAAGGTTGCAGTGTTTATCGAGAAAAAATAGTATTAAACACTAAATACATGGGAAGTGTTCGACTAATTGTAGAGATTTATTGATGAGAACTGCCTGCTGGCTAATTAATGTGCTGTAGGATAATTGTTAATGGTTTCAGTTGTCCCATGACACAGTACAGATAGTTCTTAATATTACCTAAACAATGGGGAGGAAATTCTCTGTGTCAAAGAGCTATAACAACTCTACCCTAGATGCAGCACTGCATGAATGAATGAAACACTTATTAAGGACATACTATGTACAAAGCATATACTTAGTACTGAGGATACAAATAGAAAAGATAAGAGTCCCTGATTTCAAGGAACTTACATTCTAATAGAGGGAGATGACACACCTGGATGGTTTCACCTACAAATCTGAGGAAAAGCCTGTTGAGTCTTCATCAGCAAAGCAGATGCTAATGTTAATTCTACAGTAAGGACAAAATCTTCAGTGAGAAGATATTTATTTTCTGGGTCTTAAGCAACTTTGGAAGTGGCACCCACGGAAGCAGGGAGTAGGCTGCTTCTTCCCAGGGGGATGACTAAAGATACTGGGCTGAAAGCAGTGCTATTCCCAAAGCTCTGAGGTTCAGTGTTATGGGATGTCTCCTTCAGGGTCTGAAGGAAGATGGCTGTCAAGGTGGCAGTGGCTTGATTTGGCTGGCACTGTTGCCTTCTTTTTCACCCTTAAATTGACTTGGTGCTTCATTTAGGCTGGTTTATATTCTCTGTGTGGAAAAGTTGAATGACAGTCATAGAGATGATTGCCTTCTCCAGGGGAGTCACTTCTGCAGGTGATGGTTATAATGAATAACTAGAAATAGGACTGATGTTTTGGGGTGCTGCCATTCCCAGGGCTCTTGTGACTATCTGATAAGCAGTTGTTGATGGTGTTAAAAAAGGTGACTCCACTCTTCCTTCAGTGATGGCTGTAGGGTCTGGCCAGAAGCAGATCTAATGGTTTGTGGGGCATTGTTATGCCCAGGATACTGGGCTGAGGTAAGATGGTAGGCAAGTTGGTGGAGGTTTGATTTACTTAGCACACGGTACCTCCTTTCTTTCCCTCAGCCTGTCCTGCTGAGCTAAACTGGTTTGCCTATTCTGTGCGTGGTATATGTTTGCATTGGTTGGTGATGGCTGATCCATTCCCCCAAATTTCCCCAGATGATGTCTGTGAAGTCTGGGCTAGAAACAGAATGTTTGGTCTGATGGGGAGTGGGTCACTGCCACTCCTTGGGCTCCAATACCTATCTGATCAGCAGTTGTTGGTAGTGATGCGAAGCCTTAAAGATGGGAACTGAACTAGAAGCAAGTCTGGAGGTAGAATAAAGCATAGAGTGCTAAGATTCCAGTCTACAAGACTAGGGCTCATATACTGCTTCTGACATCTGTTAAATGTCTAACCCTGGCCATGTTATTTGACCTACCTGAGCCTTAGGAAATTCCCTAGACCTTTTTGATCTAAAAATGATTTTGTTGTGTTGTTGTTTTTGAGTCATTTCAGTCATGTCCAACTCTTTGTGACTCCATGTGAGGTTGTGTTGACAAAGTTACTAGAATCATTTGCCATTTCCTTCTCCAACTCATTTTACAAATGAAGAAACTGAGGCAAACGGGGTTAAGTGACTTTTAAGTTAAGGTCATACAAGTAGTAAGTGTCTGAGACCAGATTTGAACTCAGAAAAAAAAAGTCTTCCTGACTTCAGGCTCGGTACTCTATCCACTGCACCACTCAGCTGCCTCAAAGATGAATTATATACATAAAAGGTCAGTAAAGAATGTTCAATGGAGAAAGTTCTGTACCTGGAAATTAGGAAGACAACTTCAAATTTAGCCTCAGACACGACTGGGAGACCTAGGCAAGGCTCTGCCTCAGTTTCCTCATTTGTAATATGGGGATAATAGTAATACCTACCTCAGTCCCATTGTGAGAATTAAATAGTATTTATAAAGCACTTTGGAAATACTAAGCAAAAATGATGTCATTATCATTTTCATCATTGTATTTGTTCTCTCTTTGGTCGAGGATATTCCCTTGCTAAAATTATTTCCACTGACGAAATTATAGCTCATTCATATAATCCCATTAATCTGTTATATTCTTTAACAATGAGGTCTTTTATCTGCCAGGAGTGAGAAGCAAGTCCCAGTAATATACAGAGTGAAGCCCTTTAAATTTATGTAGCCAAAGGGTCCATCTTTTCTCACCTCTCCCTCTGAACTTGTTACCATATGTGGAATGTTACTGAGTAAATTCATGTCTGTACAGTCTCTCGAAAAGTGAAGCTATTATTCCACTTTCAATGTAGTTCAGCTCAACAAGAAATTTTTAAAGAACTTACTAGGTGCCATGTATTATATGGGGTCATGGGCATATAAACACAAAAATGAAATGTATGTTCTCTGGTGTGAGAGAAGAGATGCAACATCGAAATAAATATACTGAATAGATACAAAATGGGTGGCTGTAGTGTACGGTGGAAAGACACTGGGTTTGAAGTCACAGGGTTCAAATCTCACCTCGGACACTACCTGTTTGAACATGGATAAGTTGTTCCACCTCCCTGGGATTAATTTTCCTAGTCTATTAAATGAGGGGGTTAGACTAGATGACTTAAAGTCACTTCTGGTTCTCAATTTGAGATGCTATTTTAATGCTTGGAACTACTTTGCCAAGGAGAAATAATCCTCTTTACCTCCACTGACAAGGAAAATGCATGCTGGGAATAAAGCCCAAGAGGGTGGTTCAAATTGGTTGGTTGATTGATAGACTAATCTATCTTAAATAGAGAGATGGCTTTTCTCTGCTTCCTGAATAGGACTGAGAGACTCTGAGACTTAACAGCATGAATTTCAGGAGATGTAATCTCATATAGACAAATGTAGTCTTCATCTCCAAAGTGTATTTTCCTTAGCAGGGGAGTTAACAAGGCTTCTTTCTCCTTCACAGATGGTTCCCAAGAGTTACACTATGATCTTATAATCATATTGAAAAGGAGACTCCAGAACTCTTTCTGAATGCATAGAATCAGAGTGATTGTATTCTCCAATTTGGCAATATAGAACCTGGAATATATTTGACATGAACTTTCAGAAATTCATGATTATGAATCCCTTAGTTGAACATAAAAACTCCTGGAAAGAGACCCTGTGTGGAACATAATTTCTCAAGGTCATTTATTCAGTTAGTTATCGATTTGGGAGTTTTTTTTGTTATAGTTATATTTTGTTATACTGCTTTCATGTCCTAGTTCAACCACTAGGTCCTTAAAGAAGCTTCTCTGATCCTCTAAAGCCAGAGTGTCATTCTTTTTCCTCTGAACCCCAAAGCATATTGAAGTTTTCTTAGGACCCTATATTTTACACTGCACTATAATTATGGCTACACTTTTCTCATGCCTGAACCAACCCCCAACATCACAAAAGGCTGTAGGCTTCTCAAAAGCTGACACTGTTTTAGGTATATCTGCATCCCTCAAAGCATCTGGCATAGAATGCTAGTAGGTATGGAATACCCATAGTAGGTATTCACTCATTTGAATTGTTGGTTGATTTTGCATTCTAGAGAATTCCATGACACATTGCAGTATTCCTTAGGTTAACAAGATGAAAAGTTTACAAAATTCTAGGTCTTCAGGGCAAAGTCCCTGACCAGTAATAGTATTTAGCCCTATATGGCACGATGGTGAAAATAAGAGAATTGAGGAAAGTTGTTTTTCACTGTTATCAAAGGCAGAATAGAACTAAATAATCCTGACCCCTATTTGCTAAAGTCAGCTAAGTATTGATGCAGGAGATGTCCAACCATATGATGCTCTCCTGAGAAGGGAATAGGTAGGTAGATATGGTCTACCTTTTGGGAAAGAGGAAAAAAAAGTCTGATATAAGTATATAAGTATAAGGAAGTAAGGAGATATTCATAGAGTAGACACACATTTGTCCTCATCAAGCAAAGAGTAAGAGGGTTAGGAGTGCTGACCCAGGGTAAACTATTCCCATTTCATGTTTAAAGGGAAGAGCGGTTGTCTTATCTATCAAATGAGATAAGGAAGCAAGAGAAGGAAAACACTTTTTTAAATTAAATTCCTGTCAGTCATGGATAGGTAGACAGACAGACAGAGAGACAGACAGGTAGATAGATAAATAGACAGACAGAAAGAAAGAAAGAAAGAAAGAAAGAAAGAAAGAAAGAAAGAAAGAAAGAAAGAAAGAAAGAAAGAAAGAAAGAAAGAAAGAAAGAAAGAAAAAGAAAGAAAGATTTGGCACTGTGGTAAGTGCTTTATAAATATCTCATTTGATTCTCACAACATCCCTTTTTCTGACTGAGGAAATTGTAATGTTAGAGTCTAGATGTGGTACATGACTTTCATGGTAAAAAGTGATTATCACCAAAAAACTCTTTGCATATCTTTTCCACTTTCATTTGTGATCCTTCCAGTTTCATCCTTGATGAAGTTATCACAAGTGAACAGTCGGACTTGATTACCAGTTTTCCAGATGGCCACTTTTCCATTCCTCCTTTGGTTGAGAGATATGAAGAAGACAAAATCTCACCAGGCATATTATGAGATGACTACAAAAAAAGGCTTTTGATTTAGCAAGGCAAAACACCATGTTACAAGTAGTATTCCAACCAAGTGCCTTCTATGCTGTTTTAGCAGAAGCGGTAGTAACATGGTAACAGTGAACATAAGAGAATTAAACAAAATTGGTTTTTTATGGTGACCAAAGCCACAAATGAGACTAAAATAATGATGGTTCTATATTTGCTGGGGCACTTAGGTCGTGTAATAGATAGAGGGCTGGGCCTAGAGTCAGGAAGAGTTCAATTCTGGTTGTATGACCCTGGGTAAGTCATTTAACATCATTTGCTTCAGTTTCCTTATTTGGAAAATGAGCTGGAGAAAGCAATAGCAGCCCATTCCAGTAAGTTTTTCAAATAAAACCAAGTGGGCTCACAAAGAATTGGATATGACTGAAATGACTGAACAACACCCATGTCATGTGCGGTCTCTTCCATGAGGCTGAGCACCTAGGACATGATGCTACTTGACTGAAAGTCTTTGTGTGAAGTACCTTTTAAGACTTCCTGATTGACCTGCTCATTTGTTCTTTAGATTTCGGGAGTGGGGAGGGGGTAGGGTATCAATTAGAATGAAGGAAAGACAATGTCTAATGATTTACAGAGTATGATAAAGTTTGCAAAGAACATTGTATACAATTGTATACAACTGCATCTAGGCCTCATAACAACCCAGTGAGATACAATAATTACTATAAATATTATTATTCCCATTTTAGGAATGAGGAAATTGAGGCTCAAAGAAGTTCAGTTACTTGCCCAGGTTTAATATTTGTCCTGGGTAAATGTCAATAGTGGGAACTGAACCTGACTCCAGATTTGGACCCTCTAACTCCAGGTCCAGTCCTCCAGCTTCTTTGCTAAGACACCTCTCATCTGGAGAAAAATAAAAACATACATAGATTATTAAAAATGCTTATCCTCTACCTGCCACATAGAGTACGGGATTTTTGTTGCAAGGAAGGAATGACATCCAATTTGTGAAAACATTCAGTAAGCCAAAAAGCCTTGTAGGCTTTGCTGAAATGACTCCACTAAGAGTAGGAAGTATTTTAAAGTGATAGACATTACATTATTAAGAAATAATAAGTGCAAAAAAGATCATCTTCCACATACAGGAAAGAAGGAAACTTTATAATGAAAGAGAGCAAAGACTTGAAAAAACAAAGCCCTGTTCTACAAAGCTGGCCCCATTGCTGTGCAAGAAATGAAGAAAGAAACGGCAGTGATAGAGGAGCAAAGAGAGTAGTCATGTAGAGACAGGAAATGAGATTCAACTTTCAAGAAGCACGAAGGAAGATAACATCAAATATAAAAGGAAAAAAATTGAAAAAAGAACATGAAGTCTTTAAAATGGAGGAAATAAAAATGATAGTAAATTGCACTAAAATATAGGAGGTATTCAACACTTTAGTTACTTGTTTTTTGTTTGCCCTTACCTCAATTCTTATAAAATTTGTGAACCACGAAGAAGACTGGGATGAAAATATGATTATCAAATAAATCTAGCTAGGCTAGGAGGAGACCTAGGAAAGACAAATCCAGCTACAGGATGTGATGTGTGGCCCTTCATTGCACTAGTAGGAAGCAGGAAGAATCTATAGACTGTCAAAGTCCATGGCGATTGTCTTTTAAAAATAGGAAAGACATTTCCCTGTGAATTGATGAGTTTTTGTGATCAGAGAATGGGGGAGGGGCTGTGCTGGGGAAAATACTTGTAAAATCTTTTTATTAATATTCAGAGAAGAACAAAACCAGAGTTTATAAAAAAACGGCTTTGTAAAGATAACATCTTATTTAATTTTCTTAATTTCCTTTTCTGCCAGAAGAAATTTCTTTTATGTTCAGAAGCAATACATGTAAATTGCCTTAACTGTAACAGAGCTTTCTATCCTCTTTCATTTAAGAGTCTTACCAGGGATAGCTAGGTGGTGCAGTGGATAGAGCACCAGTGCAGGAGTCAGGAGGACCTGAATTCAAACCTCACCTCAGACACTTGACACTGACTAGCTGTGTGACCTTGGGCAAGTCACTTACCCCCATTGCCTCATCCTGGGTCATCTCCAGTCATCCTGATGACTATCTGGTCACTGGATTCAGATGGCTCTGGAGGAAAAGTGAGGCTGGTGACCTGCAGAGCCCTCCCTCACTCAAAACAAAGTCAAGTGCAAGTCATATCATCATTTCTCTGATGGCATGGTCTTCTTTGGCAACGAAGGATGAACGGACATATACACACACACACACACATGAGTGTTGTCAATAAACTGTAGAATTGCAACAAGAATACTATTTATTAACTAGAAGATAATTAGCCAGAAGGTTATACCTGGAAAATAGTCATTGTTAGGCTAACAGCATGTGATAATAAAAGGGGTGTACAGTAGTTCTCTGTTGGGCTCAGTATTCAACATTTTCATCCTTATTTAGATAACAGAATTGGGAAGGTTAGCATTAAGTTTGAATATGACATCAAGCTGGGATCTTCAGACATCTCGGGGTAAAGAGTCCTAACAGTCTTAGGAAATCAAGTTTTGTTCAGTGAGGATTATTCAAAGGTAAAGTACTAAATGTACAAGGATAGGAATGATTAGCACTGCAAATATATGTGTGCATGTATGCGTGTATATATATTTATGTAAATATATAATGTGTACGTATATACATACACATAAATCTAAGTATTCTACTGTGACCACAAGTTAGTAATTTAGCACTATGTTGTAGGGCTGCAGGTCTACAGATGCATTTCAGCAGGTTCATGAATGTGGATATGGGAAAAAAATACATCTTTATTTGAATATAAAAGATTTCCTTTGGGATCTGTCTGGGGTGGGCTGTGATCAGCAAAAACTGACCCTTGAGAGCCAGTTGTTAAAATTTCAGTACAAGCTTTTATACCTGAAAAAAAGGCAAATTACATATAAGGGCTTTGCTAAATGTTTTATTGTCTAGATTTAAGACAGTGCTGGGAAAATGTTAATGTAGTTTAATTGAAGCCCTGGTATAGGGGAAAGAGGTTTGGCCTCGGAGTCACATGACCAATTTCCTATTCCCATATCTGCTGCTACTATGCAGCATGCCTTTAAGCAACTCATTTCACCTCTATAAAACTTCCAAAGGATTCCCTTTCATATAAATGAAGACCTTAGATTTGATGATCCTTAAGTTCCCTTTAATCTCTAGCTATCTATGAGGCAGCCTTGTAGGTTAAATACAATAGCTACGGAATTGAGACTGGAGTCAGGAGGATCTGAATTCAAATCCTGCCTTAGACACGTAAGTTACATCTGTTGCTCAGTTTCATCTGTTAAATAGTAATAGTAATACTGCTGACTTCCCAGTGTTATTGTGATAATATATTTGTAAAGCACTTGGCATACCTTAAAGTGCCATATAAATGCTAGCTATGAAGATGATGATGATGGTGATGATGATGATGAGTCTAGAAATCATGGCAATGAATCCTCAATTAGAAAAAATTAAGGTGTGTGCCCTCTTTTCCTCCCACAAATGAAGACTGTTCCATGGGGAGGCACTGTGAAAGACAAGAATGTAACCATAGTGCTTACTTTAGCGATGGTTAGAGGGATGAGCAGATAGCTGTAATGGGAAGATTCCAGTTAGTATCCTAATGTCTAATTAATCATGAGACTTTGGGTAAATTATTTTCCTTCGCTAAGCCTTAGTTTCCTCCTATTTAAATGTGGTTTTATTAGACCTTCTCTAAGGTCCCTTATAGCCCTAAAATCCTATGATTTTCCGTATTAAAGAGAAAGTTGCAGTTCATAATAGAATTCAAGGAGATTTTGAAGTATTTATGGAAATTAAAAATTCAATAAGTTTTCTATACCACTTACAGTTTTAATCTTCTCAGGAGTGGAAAGAAGAACATCATTTTTTACAATTCAAAGAGAACACTCTCCATTATAAAGTAAGCTATTAGTTCTTTAGCTGTAATATTCTCCAAACCCTTTTGTCTTTACAGCTGCAATATAGCAGAATTTGCATTTCAATTAATGTGCCCAAGTGCAGAGTATTAAGTGTACTAGCAGAGAATGTTTTCCAACTTCCAGAGTCTTACAAAAAAAAAAAAGAACTTTCAACCCTCCTACCCATGTGAAAGATGTTATATATTATAATAAGATATTTTTGATAGTTTTAAATTTGGCATTATGACTGCTCTGTTTTAATTAAGCCCTTTTAGCCCACAACTTTAAAGTGTTTTGCAATGACAGTTAACTCTAGTTGAGAATCATATTTGAGCCATTAGTGGAAGCTATGACTTGTTTCTTTGAACAGCAGGTAATTGTCAGTATCATATTTAAATATGTCATTGCAGAAATACTAAGATCTTAGAAAGGAAACAGATGAACTGGGTTGTTTTAAGCCAGAAGCTACTTAAATGTCTCAAGTGGTTTCTAACATAAGAAATCAGTGGTGATTTCTAGCATAACAGTGACTCTAAGACTGCTTGTTAATAATGAGGATATATGCCAACCTTCTGAAATAGAGAGGGACAGGGTGGTAAAAGGGTTTTGTTATCTCAGCTTCCTTGAAAGCATAGCAGCTCCTCACAGCCACACCCCCCACTGCTAAATGCAGCTTTGACCTGCTCCATTTCAGACATGGGCAGGTTCTCCCTCCTTTAGGTAGCTTGGTGCCCCCACCCTTCCCTTGCCTCTTTATTGGTGCAGACATCTCATCAGCTATAGCTGCACTACAGCTCAAAACCAGAGCTGAAGTGAGGCGCCAAACTTGGCCTACCTGATAGCAGAGATTATAGGTGAGCACTATCTCACCAGGTGATAATTTGAGAGTAATAAGAATGTAGATCCATTAGAAATATCAACACAAACATGCCAACACTCAATTTTAATATTTCTAATGGATCTATATCCACACACACGCACACATATGTATATACACATATATACACATATAACACATATATACACTTACACATGCACTTATGAGTGTAGGTAGAATGTATATATACATGTACATGTACCCACATACACACAGATTCATATATACATACGTACGTATGTGTTCGTCCTTCATTGCTGAAGAAGATCATACCATTGGAGAAATGATGACATGACTTGCACTTGACTTTGTTTTGAGTGAGGGAGGGCTGTGCAGGTCACCAGCCTCACTTCTCCTCCAGAGCCATCTGAATCCAGTGACCAGCTATTCATCAGGATAACTGGAGATGATCCAGAATGAGGCGGTTGGGGTTAAGTGACTTGTCCAAGGTGACACAGCCAGTGAGACTGTCTGAGGTGTCTGAGGTGAGATTTGAACTCAGGTCCTCCTGACTCCTGCACTGGTGCTCTATCCATTGCACCACCTAACTGCACTTATGTATGTATGTATGTGCATATGTATGTATTTGTGTATATGCATGCATGTATGTAGGCAGGCAGCTGGGTAGAAGTGGATAGAATACTGGCCCTGCCTCTGACACTTACTAGCTCTGTGACTCTGGGCAAGTCACTTAACCCTGTTTACCTCAGTTTCCTCATCCCTAAAATGATCTAGAGAAGGAAAATGAAAAACCACTCCAGTAACTTTACCAAGAAAATTCCAGATAGGGTCACAAACAGTCAGACAAAACTGAACAATAAATACATATATGCATGTGTAAACTGAATATTGTCATAAACTACATTTTTCTTCATTAGACCATTATAATTCTTGTTCACTCATCATGATAACATTATGTTGTATATCCTTAGACTTTTAGTTGACAGTGTTTTGGAAACACAAATCACCATGTGCATCCTACCAGTATGACAAAAAAAAAAAAATGTGAAGTGCTAGGCTAATTGAATGATAAGGTTCTTCATGCCATACACTTTTCTTCCTTGCCCTCACCCTCATTTTGCAGCAGCCAAGGAGTGATTTATCTAAATATTTCCCACAATTGTAATTCACCAAAGCTGATAATTAAAGGCAGTGTTTTTCCCCAGGCTGGTACCATTTGTCTGTGAGATACAAAATTATTCCACAGAGCTGAGACCTCTGTATTAAGTAAACCACGTTGTTATTCAGCAGCCTTGAAAAGAATTCTCAATATTCTACTCTGTTCCCTGCATGTCTTCTCCCAATACTGACTTTGCTCTGCTTTATGGTCTTATTCAAGCTTTCAATTTGTGTTCTCTAAAGTTTTATAGCTTAATAAAATCATGTAAATTGAATTTCTGGGCGGAAAAAACCAATATCTACTTCTGAAATTTGAAGTTTCAAAGGACATGTAAAAAGATCTGAAATCATGTCACGTCTGACTTTTTTTTTCTTCCTTCAGTTACAATCAGAAAACAATTTCATTCTGCTCAAGTCAAATAGGAAGGCCTGAAAACCAGAAGTACAAAGCATGGGTTACGTTACTGATCTTTCTATATTGACTCATATCAGCCAGGAGGCAGAGTTGGGGAGGGTAAAGGAAGAACTCATGAGGCGGGGTATGCTTGTAAACGTCTCCCCTTAAAAATTGGGATGCACTTTTAAGTTTTATCTTCATTATTAAGATTTTCTCCATTTCTTTCCTCAGTTTATACAATCAACAAAGCAATAATCAAGCCAGATTCGTAGCCTTTGCTGATTTTCGACATGCTCATGAAAATTTAACATTCAGAGCCAGAGCATGCTTTATCAAATACCAGACGGATGGTGATTCATTGGCCTGGGCTTCCTTCCCCCTCTGCCCTCAGAACACCTTCACCAGAGCCCTGACTCCCAAAGCGTTCCTTCCTTTTCTAAGAGGAAAAGAAAGAAAAGAACCCTTAAGTGCCTTCATGTCAATGACAGTAAAGTCACATGAGTGGAAGGAATTGGATATCCACTGAGGTCTGGGCAAATCATACAAAAATAAGATTGTATAGTTCTTTCATCTTCACAACCTATAAAGTTATCAAGGAAAATATTATTCACATTTTACGGAAAAAACAAACTGAGGCTTCCAGAAGTTGACTTGTCCAGGGTCAAGTAGTTAACTATTTGAGTTCATTCTAACTTAGATCACCTGATTCCAGGCCCAGCACTCTGCAGAATACCATAGTGGCTGCTCTGAGCTGGAAGAGGCAAGTCAGAGTGACCTGGAAGTAGACAAGAAGTAATTGAAAGATCTCTTGATGTACAAGTCAAGAGAACAAGACACAAGTCTCAATGATAGAACAGCAGTCAGAATCTTTCCAGCTTTGTCATAGGGATAGAGGTTTCTGAACTGGAGGAGATTAAAATTTTGTTAGATACACACACACACACACACACACACACACACACACACACACACACACACACCATTTGGCATTGTTAGAAGACATTGTGCATCTAGGTGGTACAGTGGATAGAGTGCGAGCCTGGAATCAGGAAGACTCATATTCCTGAGACACTAACTGTGACTCTGGGCAGATCATTTAACCCTTTTGCCTCAGTTTCCTTATCTGTACAATGAGTTGGAAAAGGAAATGGCAAACCACTCCAGTCTCTTTCTAAGAGAATCCCAAATGGAGTCACAAAGAGTCAGACATGACTGAAAAATGACAGGAAAAACTAGATAGTATCTGATCGAGTAGCACAGTGTGCAAAAGGAACACAATGCTACAGAAATTCAAAGAAAGAGATATTAATGTGAGCCTCAGTAGTGGAAAAAAAAGATTTTGAAAAAGAAATGAGGATGGGTGAGCTAGAAAGTACTGGAAAAAATAAGCACAATGGGGATGAGGAAAAAGAAAAAAAAAAAACGAAGAAAGATCAGAGTCAGTAATGAACAGTGGACCTAACAGATTTTTTGGACTCCCTGCTATGTGAGGAATTTGCATTTCTAATACTTCTGTTATTATACTTATGTACAGTTAATTATAATAAATTCATATTAAAATGTGCTTGTATTTTGCTAGTTGTTTAAGCAAATTCTAATACTTCTATCAGAAGCCCACACAAAGGTGGAATATAATTGATTTTAGCTTCCTGATACACAACGAAAATTTTATAGCAATTCAGAAAGAATGCTAAATAATAGTAATAATAATATTTATGATAATAATAAATGGTGTAAAGGACAGAGGCCTTGGCCTGAATTCAGGAACACTTGAGTTCAAATTGAGTCTCAGATACTTAATAGCTATGTGACCCTGGGTAAGTCACTTAACTTCTGCCTCAATTTTCTCATCCATAATATGGGGAATATAATAGCACCTATCTCTTAGGCTCATTGTGAGGAACAAATGATGTATTATTACTAAAGTATTTAGCATGGTGCTTGGCACATAGTAGGGACTTCATAAATAGTTGTTTCTTTTTTCTTTTCTAATTATAGCTCAAATTTATATAAATATTTTTCTATGCTAAAGTGCATTCCACATAACTGCACTGTGAAGTAATATCATCTCCCTGTCCTCCTTTTTTTGAAGAAAAAATGGAGGTTCAGAAAGGTTGGATGATTTGCCCAAGTCAGCATGCTTTTGCATGGAGGGCAGTGGAAAGAGCCTGAGATTTGGAATCAGAGGACTTGGGATCAAATCCAAGATCTGTCATTCAAAGACTGTGTGAAGTTAGGCAAGTAATTTAATTTCTCTGGGACTCAGTTTCCTCAACTGTAAAAATTAAGTCAACAAGCATCGATTAAGTGCCTACCACTTTGCTAAGTACTGGGGATATAAAGAAAGACAAAATCTATCCCTGCTCTCAAGAAGTTCACACTCTAGTGAGGTAACAGCAAGCAAACGACTCCGTAAAATCACGACACATTCAGGAGAAACTATAGATCATCTCGGAGAAAAGGCACTAACGTTAATGAGGAGGCTAGATGGGGCAGGAGCTGTATCTCTGGACCTGGAAGTAGAAAGACTGGAGCTTAAATATGGCCTCAGATATTTAGTAAATGGGTGGCCCTAGGTCTTAATCCACTGGAGAAAGAAATGACAAACCATTCAGTCTTTCCCCAGAAAACCCCAAGACAGGTATGGTGCAAGGGGTCACAAACAGTTGGACACAACTGAAAAGCATTACTTGCATTAAGGGGAAGTAGGAGGAATATTAGCTGAGACTTGAAGGATGGCCATTATGAGAATAAAGTGAGACATTGTCAAATGCTTTGTGAACCTCAAAGCACTTCATAAATTATGTTGTTATTGTTAATAAGAGGGGAATGATGGTGACAGAGATCTAGGATTTGTCCAAGACAATGTATGTGCTTACATTTTAGGTGGCAAGATGTTAAGGCTTCCTCTAAAGATGACATCATTTCTCATTTCCTACAGGTGATACAATGTATCCATGGGGTGGGGAGATGGGTGGGGGAATGTGGGGGATGTGATTTTCCTCAGTACATGAGTCACAGCTATAACTGAAATCAGGGATTATTACCAATGATCTCCCTTTGCAGTGACCTTGCATCCTCAAGATGTAAACTTTGGTTCTTTAGTATTCTAGTATCCATGTTCAGTACTGTTGGTCCTTTTCCTTATTCCTCTTCTTTTGCTTATTATCATGATGCCCTTAGGCTGATTTAGGCAAGGCTTTTTGAGAAATAAAGCAAAGGCTATGTTCTCTCTTCTTACTATCAATATGTGTATATACATACATATATGTATATCTACACATACATATGCACACTCCTATGTGTGCATACACTCTATTTTTCTTTTTGTGATTTGTCTCCTTTCCTTCCCTGAATACCATTGTAGGTAACAAGTTTTAAATTTGGGAATGCCCTGGATATTCAGCCAGAAGGACAGGATTCTAGTCCTGGCTCAGCTACTTACTAGTCATAATTTGTAGTATGTTTGAGCTGGAAAAAAATCTTAGAGCTCACATAGTCCAAAACCCACAATTCTACATAAGAATAAACTCAGGACTAGAGAGAGTTGAAGTGACTTGCCCAATATTCTGCAGGAAATTAGAAGCAGAATGAAACATCTCCTTGAACAGCAGTCCAATGCACTTGCCACAATTCTGTGATGCACATCAAACAAAAGTCTCTGCCTCTTGTTCTTTGTTGATCTTGGGGAATGGGGATGACAATAGGGGACATGCCTACCTGGTAGCATTGTGAGATTATGGGGAAAAAGCAAAAACACTTTGCAAGCTATAATACATTTTCTCAATGATTTTGTTGTTATACACTCATATCAGTTGTGTTCAACTCTTTGTGATTCCACTTGAGGTTTTCTTGGCAAAGTTACTGGAGTGGTTTGCCATTTCATTCTCCAGCTCATTTTACAGGTGAGGAAATGGAGGTAAACAAGGTTAAGTGACTTGCCCAGGGTCACACATCTAGAAGTATCTGAGGCCAGATTTGAACTCAGGAAGATGAGTCTTCCTGACTCCAGACTCAGCATTCTATCCATGGCACCACCTAATAGACTATTAATATTACTCTCCTCCCTCCTGAACAATTCATTCAAACACTTTTTGCCCTTGTCCTTCAGATCTCAACCTCACAGAAGTACTTTCATGTACCACAAAGGGTTTCACACAAAAGATGGTGCCCAGATTTCATTCCATTCTATTAGATTATTCAAATGAGTTTAGAAAATGATACAATCTGATGAGAAAAGAGTATTACATGGCTTCCTGAACTGTAATTTCACGTGTAATAAACCATTAACTTTGAAGTCAAATCCCAGTCCTAATTATATATAACCCCTTTGTGACCTCTAGCAGCTAACTTACACCACTTTGGCCCTCAGTTCTCTCTTCTGTAAGATGACAGATTGGATCTTAGTGATCGATAAAGTCTCTTGTAGTCCCAAAGGCAATATCATGTATTTTTTACATGCCGCATCATTTAATGTATGTTCTCATGTCTTCTCTCCTATTATTCAATTTAGTTTTTGTCTTTTTATGAAGTTGGCAGTATTTAAATTATGGATTATGATCATGAATTTATGGGCATAATATGAGAGAAACTGATCTTTTGAAAACTGAGTTTAATTACTAGCCTAACTAGCTAAAGTTATTCATATGTAAATGTCAGGGTGCCCCTTTTATAATACTGATATCAGTTGGTAACTTTACTAGATGACAGCTGTGTGTGATCATTCTATTTCAGGGTTCATAAACTGGCCCACTGTACACCTGAGGTCAAATAATGAGAAACAGAAGTTATAGCTGGATATTCCTGTAATCTAATCCATTCTCTTTATTCCTACTGAATGTATTTCTGCAGAGCACTGATGGTATTCTGTCATCAGGGCTTTAGAGGGCAGCAAAGGAGTTATCTAGAGGGTAAAGTGTATTTACTACACTGATCGGAAGAAAAAAGAAATTCCTGTCAACCTTCAAAAATCATTACTATTGGAAAGAGAGGCAAGGGTTAATGAAAAGTTCCTGCAGATGATTTTGGGTTTTTTCTCTCCTAGATAGTATCACTCGTGGAAAAAAGGAACTCAATTAGAGAAGCAGAATTACTTGAAAAGCACCATTCTAGCCAAGGAAGAGAGTTTTATCTGTTTATGATTCCAAGAGCCCAGCATACAGGGCACTGAACTACCATTCTTGGTTGTACCTTGACTTGTTAAAAAATTCAGAATGTTACTTTATTTTTTAAAAAAATTAGTACTTGTGAAAAAAAAAAACAAAACCCTACAAATTTTAGTTTGTTATAGAAAGAGTTTATTTTATTGATATGTATTTTTAATTGAAGATAAAAGAAGAGGAAAGGGTACATCTTTTTAAAGATTCAGGTTTGGAAAGATATTAAAATCCAGGTAGTTAATAAGTAATCTTAAATTGATGTGAACAACTTTTACATACACCCCAACTTCAACGAACAAGAGAAGCTATTGCTTTGAAGAGGGCAAAATCTCTCATTTAGAAACAAAAAAGGCAATCATCAGACTGTGGACATTTATATATGGTTATAAATGTTTCCTGTGACACAGTTCACTGTGAAGATTTCTCTCTGTATATAAGATAGATATAGGGGAAATAAAAGGCTTTGAGAACTAAATAGGCAATATTCTGAAGACATATTAATTTGTTTTCTTTATTCTACTAAGTTATAAATAGGGAAAAAACAAAAGAAAAAAATGTTTTTGATTTGGTCTTTGCAAAATTTCTTTGAAGTCCTGAAGGAACCCAGAAATAAAACTGAATTTGAAATTAAGTCCCAGAAGACTGTTTTAGAACAGATTCACAAGGTCCCCATTCTCCTTAGATCTAGGAAAATGCTATTGTTCAACTCGATATTGATTAGTAGCAACTGAAATGTAGTCACAAATTTATACCTCTTTGGAATTCCTCCAGTGACAGACAGTATGATGGAGATAATAAGCTCCATTCTTTTACTCCCGTCCTTCTGTGCAGGTTCTCCAGCATGTCTAGAGCCATCACATACCCCTTCCTTAACTTTGCTTTTTAGAATACCTAGTGAAGGCGTAAATCAGGTGTCATCTCATATAAGAGGCCCTTCCTATCTCTCCCTGCCCCATATGTTATAGCATAGAAACAATCTGTATATTTACTTGACTGTATATATGATATATTTCTGCCACTTGAATATAAACTCATTGAGGGCAGGGGCTGTTTTGTGGCTGTAGCACAAATTAGACGCTTAATAAATGGGAATTGAATTGAATTGAGTTGAATTAACGGCATGGTCTCTGCCCATAAGTGTTTTATCATCCCTTCATTCAACAACCATTTCTAAAATGCCTATAATATGCCAGGTACTAGGTACAGGATAGCTATCAGAAGACAGCAGACACAAATAATTAAAACATAAAATTATAATGATAAGGCGAAGAAAAAGTACAAGTAAGTACTATGAAAGCTCATTTTCTTGTCATTTTTCTTTTTCTTGAAAAAAAGTCAAACTGTATAAAACCCTTCTAAAAACTCTTCAGTAAAAGAGGTTGGGCACAGAATTTAAAATCACAGAATAAGAGTTTAAATCCTTGTTTTACCATTTACTGTGTGACCCTGCTCAAGTTACACATTTGTCTGAGTATTTGTTTCCTTATTTTAAAGTCCTTTACAATTCTAAATCCTATTTTTTTTATGTCCAAAGGCCTATGGGTATTTGAGGCTACTGGATAGTCTCTGAGTAAATCAAGATTTTACTATTTTATGGACCAATAGGATATACTGAGGGCATGATTCCATTGCTTGACCACCCAGGACCCTCGGGCAGCCAATGATCGCTCATCTGCTGCACTAACACTTCCCTGGGTACTAGGCTTATCTACTTCTAATGTAGGTCAGAGACATCCATCAAAAAATAAACACTCAGAGTATGTTCCCACCCATTAGCAATGTCCACTATCCCTTTATAATGTTCAATCAAAAGCCTCTCTAACAAAGCATTATTATCTTAGTAAATAATTTGAGGATTATCTAAAAAAGTAGTTAAAAGGTAAGCATGTTTATCTAAGAAATATCAACCATTTCAGTTCTTCCTATTCCCACCATGGCAGAAATTCATTTTTAGTATTTCTTCATAGTGAATTGAACACAAAATTCAGGTGCATAAAGCAATTTCTTGAGTCATAAGGACATAAGATATGAGTAGGTTTAGAGGACTCCTACCCAGTCCTCCTGGAGGTGGTTTAGAATTCATTTTTCAATTCTTTATTGAGACTGAGTATATTGCCCAGGCTGGAATGGATCATTTAAGCCACCCCTTAGGTAGTCTGGTACACCCCTGATCACCATATTGGTGCTATACTTAGTACAGACATCTGATTGACTTTGACCCTACTACAGGTCAGTACTGCTGAGCTTGAGTGATCTACCAGCCTCAGCTTCCCCAGGAGCAGGAATTACAGGCATCACCCATCATGCTTGACCCAGTCAGTTGGAATTCTCAAGCTCTGCTCTAATGCCTCTAGGAAACTGGATCCTCTAGATCAAAGAAGTAGCTGTTGTTCATTGGCTTGCATGGAAAAGACTTTACTCATGCTGCTGCTCACATCTGCTGGATTCCCTGATAGTAACATAGTAAGGTCCTTCCCTAGCCACAGAGGCAGTCCAAGGCATGTAAATAATTTCCCCCATTTTCCCCCCAAACACAGACTCTTTATAACTGCCTTTCCTTTACCTCTCTGCCTTCTGACATTCCCCTACTTGATACTGTGTTCACAAACATGTTGAATACAACTTGGGGAGGGGGCGGTGGAGGTGAAGGGTGGGTTGGGGAATCCATCAGGACTCACACAGTAGGTAGTTCTAAATCCTCAAATATGTATATGGGGATGCAAGAGAGTTCTAGATGACATACCTCTTCTGTGCCACAGAGTATAGATGAGATTTCCTTTCAAATACCTGTTGACTTCTGCCCGAAGTCTTTATATCAAGGTGGTAGAAATGCTTGGAGGGAAGAAAAGGAAGAAGAATCTATCCCTTTTTCTTTCCAAGTTTATGGTCAGTTCTTTCCAGTGCCTGAGTGTTCAGGAGTAGGTACAAAAGCAAAGCAAAACTTAGAAAGACCTTTGCTTCGATGTACAACCACTGACTATGCTGACCCTCTCTTTCCTCCTTTGTTAAATGGGCACAAAAAAACTCACTATCTCATAGAACTGTTGTGGGAATCAAAAGAAAATGGTTTCTAAGTGTACCAGATTTCTCTGCTGTTCACTTCTCATGTCAGAGGAACCCATGCGAAAAGCAGACCTTGGTTAGTGCCTGCAGTTCCTATTCATATAGGCTGCCACATGTAAGAAAATGCCACCATTTTCTCTTGTAATCCTAGGAACATACATGCCCTTTCCATTCCCTTGTGCCTTCAGTTTCTGTGAATACTGCCTTTTCCATCATCCTTCCCTTTGGATATCTTAGCTACAACCCCTACAGGCTCCACAGACATGCTGTCCATCTGGCCTTGGGCTGGGAAGAAGGCCAGAGCCCAGGCAAGCAGGCTAGAGGCCAGACAAAGTAGAAGTTTGATTTGCATGATTTCACCAGGATGAAGTTAGTCTATAGGTCAGTTTGTTTTCCTCTGAACTCTTCCAAATATCAGAATCTCATTCCAGTGGACTGATTGTTGCACTTTCTGATTAAGTCATAATTTTTTATTTTTAAGGGAAGGGACTCATGGAAAGAAAACAAGAAAAAATGGGGGATGAGGATAGGGTAATGCAAGATATCTGGAAATATTTCAAAAGGGTCTTGGTAACAAGGTTTTCATTTCCATTAGGAAAAAAATAAAGATAATGTAGCTTGCATGTTAAGAGGCATTCAACCTGGCAAGGTGCTAAGAATCTGGTGCCAGCAAGCTGCCAATAAGGAATTAAAAGATAGCAGGGAACACAGCCCAGAACTGTGTGGAGCAGCTTGGGCTAAATGGAAGAGCAGCCAGCAACAGATGACAAATGATCCTTAGGCAGTGATCAAATCCATTCATTTGGAAAGAAAGGGTAGCCAAGGAAAGATCAGCCTCCACCAAACGAAAGGACTCTTTTTAAAAATAAGAAAGAAAAGATGATCCTTGAAACTGAATGAAGAGTTAGGCAGTGGAGTTAGGTGCAAAAAGTATGATCATTTTTCAGGAAATAAGGGGAAAATATATAAGGAAACAACAAAGAGTCCCTGGGTAGACAGGATGAATCATCAAAGGAGAAGACCTGAGGCACCAAGGAAGCTGAAAGACAGCCTCAAGCAGTTGAAACAGACAGTTACTGTCTTCAAATCATTCTGAGTGTTAAATTAAAAAAAAAAAATCTTTATGGAGAAAAAGAAAAATAAGCAATTTTTGACCCTAGAGAGCACCCTATCAAATGATTATAGAAAGTGTCAAAAATTCAAAAGTCTGTTTTATTTAGCAGGAAGCCACTCTAGACAAAATTCTTTGGTTCTTTGCTCACTTTCATATGCCTCTTAAGTGTGAAAGCAAACAATGGATAAATTTGAGTCACTCTAAGTAAAGTTGGGCCACTCGCTTCTGGAAAACTTTGAAATCAATTGAATGTGACTCAGTCTCTTGTACTAAAAAAAGCATAAAGAACCCAGTAAATGAGGAAATTCTTACCTGCATTTGTTCCTTCACAAGCTGCAGACACTGTGGATATGTGTATATATGTACACATATATATGAATGTTTTCTTTTAAAAATTTATAACTAATATGACAAAAAAAGGAAAGTGATAAATATTGTAGGGGATGTGGGAAAACTGTAGTGTTGGTAGAATTGTGAATTAGTCCAACTATTCTGGAGAGCAATTTTGAACTATGCTCCACTGTGCATACCCTTTAATCCAGCAGTACTGCTGCTGGGTCTGTATCCCAGGGACAAAAAAGCAGGGAGAAGGACCTGTTTGTACAAAAATGCTTGTAGCATCTCTTTTTGTGGTGGCTAAGAATTGGAAATCAAAGGAATGATGCGCATCAGTTGGGGAATGGTTAAACAAGCTGTGGTATAGGATTGTGATGAGATATTATTGTGTTATAAGAAATGACAAATAAGATGATTTCAGGAAACCTGTAAAGACTTACATGAACTTATGCAAAGTGAAGTAAGCACAACCAAGAGAATGTTGTATGCAATAACAGCTATATTGTATGGTGAAGAACTGTGAATTATTTTGCTATTCTCAGAAATACGACAATCTAAGACAATTCCAAAGGACTAATGATAAAGCACGTTATTCATCTCCAGAGAAACAATTGACTTTGAACACAGACTGAAGTATGCTATTTTCACTTTCTTTCATTCTTTTTATTTATTCAAGTCTTTTGGGGGTTGTTGTCCTTTGTCTTCGAAGAGGACCAAAATGACATCACCATGATAAAGTGAAATTTCAGTGTGTCTGACTGTGGCTGATCAGGCCAATACAAGCTTGGAATGCTCTACTACTGGTTGGGCTCAGATAATCTATGTGAATACTAGGGGTGGATACTCCAAATTTGTGCATCCTACCTTTACTTTGTGCTCCCTCCATTATGCTTTGCTCATGGAGTACAGCACCCATTCTGATGAGGGCACACCATGCTACATGAGCCTGTGCCAGGATCTCCCATGTTGCACAGCCAAATCCAAAGTTCTTGAGAAAGATCTTGAGAGTGTCCTTGTATCGTTTCTTCTGGCCACCACGTGATCACCTGCCACATGCAAGTTCTCCATAAAATAGTCTTTTTGGCAAGTGTACGTTTTGCATTCAAACTACGTGGGCAGCCCATCAGAGTTATGCTCTCTGAAGCGTAGTTTGAATACTTGGCAGTTCAGCTTGAACAAGGACTTCAGTGTCTGGTACCTTATCCTGCCAGATGATCCTCAAAATCTTCCCAAGAGTTCAAATGGAAGTGATTCAGTTTCCTGGCATGGCATTGGTAGACTGTCCATGTTTCACAAGCATATAACAATGAGGTCTGCACAACAGCTCTGTAGACTTTCAGTTTGGTAGTCAGTCTAATACCTCTTTTTTCCCAGACCTTTCTTTGGAGCCTCCCAAACGCTGAACTAGCTCTAGCAATGCATGCATCAACCTCATCGTCAATGTGTACATCCCTGGAAAGTACACTACCAAGGTAAGTGAACTTATCCACAGCATTTAAAACTTCTCCATTTGTTGTAACCAATGGTTCCACGTGTGGATGGTGTGGTGGTGGCTGATGGAGCAAAGTACAAGCAAAGCTTAGAGAGATGCAGGATTCCTGGTTCAGTAAGAAGGCAGATGAAATTCAGTTTTATTCTGATAGTAACAATCCGAAGAGCTTTTATGATTCCCTGAAAGGTATTTATGGACCAAAAACCTATGGTGCATCACATCTACTCAGTGCTGATGGAGCCACATTGATTAGTGACAAGGACATGAGAGATGGGCTGAACACTTCCACAATGTTCTCAACAGACCATCATCAGTCAATGCTGAGGTCACTGACTGTTTACCTCAGGTTGAAGTCCATTCCTCCTTAGTTCAACTTCCAAATGAAGAGGTTTTGAGGGCCATTAGGCTCCTTTCATGTGGCAAAGCATCTGGCACTGATTCTATTCCAGCTGAGATTTACAAGGTAGGGGAATCTTTGCTCATACAAAAGCTGACTGAAATTTTCCAGGTTATATGGCAAGAGGAGGTTATCCCCCAGGAGTTCAAGGATGCCTCCATTGTCCATCTCTATAAGGGTAAGGGGAATAGATTGTCCTGTGACAATCACAGGGGGATCTCTCTCTTAGTCATTGCTGGCAAAATTCTTGGTAGAGTCCTCCTTAATAGGCTCATCCTTCACCTGGAAGATGGGCATACCAGAGAGCCAGTGTGGCTTCAGAAAGGACCAAGGAATAGTTGATATGATGTTTGCTGCCCAACAACTCCAGGACTAATGCCAGGAGCAGAACAGAGGTCTGTACACAACGTTTGTGGATCTGACCAAGGCCCTTGACACTGTTAGTCATGAGGGCTTATGGAAAATTGTCTTTTTGTACAAAATGACTAATATGAAAATGTTTTTCATAATTATAAAAGTTAATTTATAGTTAGCAAAAGAAATTGTGACTCTTCTACAGTGGCAATATACCTAATTTCATTGTGAGCATGTAAACAGTATGTGTCCATGGGGTGAGGAAATGGAGAGCAGAAGTAAGGAAATAAAATAAAAATGCAACTGGCCATCTACTCCAACTCATACACTAAAAGACTCCACTCTATACCATACTTGTCTAGCAGTCATACATGCAAATTCGCTGGAGTGCTAAAGTCAGAAAGACAACTTCAAATCTAGCATTACATGCATGCTAGATGCATGCTGTGTGACCCTGGGCAAATCATTTAACTACTATGTGCCTCACTTTCCTTATCTGTAAAATGAGGATAACTGTAGCACCTTCCTCTAAGGGTTGTTGTGAGTATAAAATGAAATGATGTGTAAAGTCCTTAAGCTTCAAGTAGTTTATAAATACTAGCTATCAGTATCCAATAGTGAGGCTATATGAATGAGAACCTTGGAATTCAAGTTTCATGGTCTTAGCTAAATTAAAATTCCAAGTGACTGAACATTAAAAAAATAAAGGTTTAAGATTGTTGCAGCTATCAGTTATCAGTTCTAACTTGTACAGCAACAACAAAATAAGTAACAATAAAAGTTTCTAGCATTTATATAGCACATAAACATTTGCAAATCTTATTTTATTCTCAAAACAACCCTGGGTGGTAGATACCATTTTATCATCCCCATTTTACAGAGTTGGAAACTAAGACAGAGGGTAAATGACTCCATCCAGAGTCACATAGCCAGTATGTATTTAAATTCAAATTTGAAATCAGGACTTCCTGGTTCCTTGTCTGATGCTCTATCCACAGTTCCATCTAGCTACACGGATGTGGTATTTAGTATAGACTTCCGTATGAGAAATGTCTTAAATTGTATAATCAAAGACATTTATGACCAGAAGATAAAATGGCTGTGTCAGTGAGCAAATTCAGAGGCTAGCATTTAGCTAAGCTTGGTGTGGTATTAGTACTCACAGCATTTTTAAAGACTTAGGGGTAAGTTTCCATTGATATGGCTAGATACTCTATGAAGGATTTATGGAAAGTCATAGACAAGAATATCATCAAAGCAGGAGATATATGGATAGGTTTCAGTTTTACCAGTGGAAAATGTAAAGAAGATGATGAATATAGATCAAAACATGGGGATAAAAATTTAAACCAAGTAGAACTGTACAACGGAATAGAAATGTTGTGGTCCAATGAGGAGAGGGCTAGATTTGGAATGATTGAACCTGGGTTTGAAATCTAGCTATCTTCTCACTCGTCATAAATGACTTAAGCAAGCCATTTAATCATAGTGGGCCTCAGTTTCCTCATCTGTAGAATAAAAGGGTCAGATTAGGTGGCCTCTCAGGTCTCTTACAGCCCCTCGATTTCGATCCTATAACTAGATGACCTCTGGAATCCCATCTACTATGGCTCTATGATTTTATAATTTTATGGTCTCTAGAAAACAGAATAAGTACACATTTTTGAAAGAGTAACTTCAATCTTCAGTGTCTGACTTTGAATGAACATATTTATTTTCACTAACATTAGCTAGAAAGCTACTGCTTAGTTGGTCTTACAATATGATTGCCTTCTTCTAATAATCTATACTATATGAAACTGACTGCTGGAAAATTGAGGATTATCTACTTGCCCTCGTTGGTTAATTTGCTCATTAACTTGTCCACAAAAGTGATAAGGTTTTCCTAGTAGTTAGAAACATTATGCCCTAAAGTTATAATGAATGATACATTAGGAACTTGGTTAAAATGGGTCCCCTGTGAAGTATATTGTCAAACACTGTTAAGAGTTCCCAAAGAAGCTATTAGCATATTATGAATTTGCTAGGAAAAAGACATGAAAACCACTCAGTCTGTGATTTAGGAAGAGCAACCCATAAAAAGGCTAGAAAAAAAAGTTTGTAAAGTAGTATCTTCTTATTTTCTCTTTGTGTGTTAGTGCCAGAGTCATTTTTTAAAGGAGATTCTTATTTTCCTTAAATTAAATGTAGCAAGGATTTCACTTTACTCAGTATTTTAGTGTGGAATGTTTGAGGTAATCATATTTATGTAAATATGGCTAAATACTTCAATCATTGCTTTCTCTATCAGTAATCATGGCAAGAAAAAAAATAAATCAAACTATAAAACATTTAATTAGGACACAATAGCAAAGTAAATTACAAGAGAAAATCAAGAAGTAAAATAAGATTGTGCTCTCTACCCCAAAGAATATAATCTTCCCCAGGCACAGTAGACAAAGGAACCCTTTGTTGACGGTTAGTTCTCTAGTTAGTTAGTTCTCTAATTAGAGAAAGGTTGCATCATCATCATGCCTGCAACACCTTTCACAGCTTCATATAATTGGACGAGATTATGCCTTGTTACTCTGCTTCATCTCTCTAGCTGCTGTTTGACACTATCTACACCATGACTTCTCTGTCTTTCTGCTTCAAATACATGGGGGATGAGGTTTAATCTCCTATTGAAAGTATTTGTTTTTGGTTTTCCTTAGAACACCTATAAACAGTCTCATGAGACTATCCTAGCCACCATTACTTTGGCTTATGAGCACATTTCAGTTCTTTTTAGCTCTTTTAGTTCTTTTTAATTTACTAGAGTTCAGTTCACTGTTAAGAATTTTTTTTTTTTTTACTGGTCTTTCCCCTCATCATCCTGTTCCAGTAGGAAGATCTTCAGCCCTTATTCCCAGTTGGATTAGAATGAAGAGTATGCTGGTACATATTTAACACTCAGCTCTCACTAATAAAATTCATGTAGAATAACAAAAGATTGTAAATATCAAGGGAATCACTGAAAAAATGTGAAGGAAGGTGGTCTAGAAGTTCTAGATTTCAAATTATATTACAAAATGGTAATAATTAAAGCAATCTCATGCTGAATAAGAAATAGAGTGATGACTCAGTGGAATAGGTCAGATACTCAATAGACAATAATAAATTACCCTAATAATCTAGTGTTTAACAAACCCAAAGATATAAGCTTTGAGGGTAAGAAATCATCATGTGACAAAAATTGCTGGAAAAATTAGACAGTAGTTGGGTAGAAACTAGGCATAGACCTTACATCATATACCAGGATAAGATCAAAAAGGATAAGTGAAATAGACACAAGGGTGATATTCTAAGTAAATTAGGGAAGTAGGGAGTTACCTGTCAAATCTATGGATAAGGGAAGAGTTTATGACCAAATAAGAGACAGAGAGGATCTCAGGAATTAAAATAAATAATTTTGATTACACAAAGTTAATAAAGCTTTTTTCACGAACAGAATTAGTGTAGCCAAAATTAGATGGAAGACAGAAGTTTTACAGCAAGTTTTTCTGAGAAAGGCTCATTTTAAAAATATATAGGGAACTGAGTCAAATTTATTTTAAAAAGTAAGCCATTCCCCAGTTGATAAAGCATCAAAAGATATGAATAAGCAATTTTCAGAAGAAGAAAACAAGCTATCAATAGTCACATGAAAAATGCTCTAAATCACTACAAATTAGAGAATGAAATTTACAACTCTAAGATACCATCTTATACCTATCAGATTGGCTAACATAACAGAAAGGGAAAATGACAAATGCTGGCAGGGATATGGAAAAATTGGCACACTAATGCACCTTTGGCGGAGTCATAAACTACTCTAACCATTCTGGAGAGCAATTTTGAACTATGCCCAAAGGGCTATAATTCTGTGTATATCCTTTGACCCATCAATACCATTACTGGATTTGAATTCCAACATGATCAAAGGAAAGGGGAAAAGACCTACTTGTACAAAAATAATTTACAGCAGCTCTTTTTGTGGTGGCAAAAGATTGGAAATTGAGGGGGGGATATCCATCAACTGGGGAATGCCTGAATGAGTTGTGGTATATGATTGTTAGGGAGATGAGGAGAAGGATGGTTTCAGAAAAATCTCAAATATTTATATGAGCTGATGCAAAGTGAAGTGAGCAGAACCAGGACGACCTTGTAGCCAGTAACAGCAATATTGTAAAGATAATCAACTGTGAAAAACTAAGCTACTCTGGTCAAAACAATGATCCAAGACAGTTCAGCAGCCCATGATGAAACAAGCTATCTGTCTGCAGAGAGAGAACTGAACTAGGAAGGCAAAGTGAAGCGTACTCTTTTTTCCTTTCTTTATTTTTATTGTTTTATTTTGTTTATGGTTTGCTTTTTCAACATGGCTAATACAGAACTGTGTTTTGCATGGCTTCACATGTATAATGGTTATCAAATTGTTTGCCTCCTCAAAGAGGGATTGTTAGGAGGGAAGATTTAGAACTCAACGCTTTTCACATGAGTGTTAATGATTTTTACATATAAATAAGAAGTATTTAATGAAATAAAAAAATTTTTTTTAGAAAAGCAGCTCTAAAAATGTACTCATGACACACGTTTACATTTAATCTTCACCACTGGCATTTTGTCCATCATTTTCTTCAGTACAAACAATCAACAAAACCATAAATGAGGACAGGATTGGCAGTGTTTACTCATGATTACAAAATGTAAATGCTCGCACTGAAAAGCTCACAGTGAACTCCTAATTCAAGCTGTCTAGTATACTGCAGTTAAAACAAATAAATTCCTTTCAACTACTTCTATCACCCTGGGAGTTGGTGCCAGGTAATGTAAATTCCCTTAAGTTTCTTTACCTCTAAAAGGGGCATATAACAATATTGGAAAAGGAAAAACAGCAATCTTTGCACTAGAGTCCTGCCTTAATGACAAAGACTTTTTTTCCTTTTACATATTTCTCTGAAAACCTCTTTACTTATCTCTCCCATTCATATTTTGTTAGCATGGTATTGATGCCTGATGCTATAGAGTTACTTTGCCATAGCAAACAGAAGACAATTATTCTGAGACTTGGAGGAGATGGATTGAGCCCAAGTTTGATTAGCAACTTGCCCTATGATGGTGAACAAGTTTCTTTTTTTTTTTTTTTTCAAAATCTAGGAGTTTCTGTTTCCTTAATTGATAAATAAAGAATTTAGACTAGATTGGAATTTCTTCAGCTGTGCCTTATATAACCCTGGTCTTAATTACCTTGTAATTAGTGATTTCACAAATGAGGAATTGGAAGGGAATTGATGGATTATCTAGGGCAGGGGTGGGGAAACCATATGTGGCCCTCTAGGTCCTCAAGTGTGGTCCTTTGAATCCAAACTGCACAGAACAAATCCCCTTAATAAAAGGATTCATTTTGTAAAACTTGGAATCAGTCATTCTGTACAACTTGGAATCAGTCAAAAGGCCTCACTTGAGCACCTAGAAGGCCTCATGTAGCCTTGAGGCCTCAGGTTCCCCACCCCTGCTTTAGGTGCACCATATTGAATCCCCATGATGTCCCAAACCTTGGTGTAGTGAGGGGAAAAGCGAAAGAGACAATGGAACTGACAGAACTAATTAAATAAATCATAGTGTGTTTCTACTCTTGAAATATTTTCATGACTCCCTTACCTAAGGTATGTCAATCAAAATGTCTGTCTGCCACAATCCCCATATTCCAGGCCTAACACTGAGGCTTTTTTCTCTAGAACTGTCTTGATATGCTTTTTTCCCCAATGAATTGAATAACAGCATAGATGACAGGCTTATCAAATTTGAAACCTACGTAGAACTATAAGGGATAGCTAGCAGATGACAAAGTCAAAAAATATAAAGATTTCAATATCTTTGAACATTACACTGAATGTATTAAGATGAAATTTAATCATTTTACACCTCATTTGAAAAGCACACACAACTTCCCAAATACAAGATGGTGGGAGAGAAGGGGAGACACAGTATGTTAGGTCTTGGTGGTAGTTCACTTGGGAAAAAAGATCTTGGGGTTTTAGTGGCTTTCAGACTCAATATGTGTCACCTGCATGACATCATAGACAGAATAGTTAATACATTATCAAGCTGCATTGAAAGGAAATGAAGGACCAGGATTAGGAAGGGTCAGTCCCATGGGACTCTGCCCTAATTAGATCATATTTCAAATATTTTATTCAATTTTGGGCACCACATTTTAAAAAGGATATTCATAAGCTGGAGCATGCTCAGAAGAAGGCAACCAGAGTAGTGAAGTGTTCCAAGTTCATACCACATAAATTTGAATTGAAGGAAATAGACTTGTTCAGAGTGGTGAGAAGACTTAGACAGGAAAGGGGTCATGGCAACTGTCTTCAGGCGTTACTAGGTATGTCTATGAAACAAAGATTTGACTTGTTCATTTGGGTTTCTGAGGGCAAAATCGGGAGCCAGAGATGGAAGTGGCAAAGAGGTATGTTTAGGGTTTATGGAAGGAAGAACATCTTATTTATTGTTGTTGCCAAGTCATTTCAGTTGTGTCTGACTCTTCATGACCCCATTTGTCGTTTTCTCAGCAAAGATACTAGAATAGTTTTGCTGTTTCCTTCTCCAGCTCATTTTACAGATGAGGAAATTGAGGCAAACATAGTTAAGTGACTTTTCCAGGGTTAGATTTGAACTGAAGAAGATGTCTTCCTGACTCCAGGTCTGGTACTCTATCCGCATCCAAAAATGAAATGGGATTACTTAGAAGACCATGGTTTCCCCTTCACCAGAAGTCTTCAAGCAAAACCTGAATGACCATTACTCTGGTATTTTGTACAGGGGATTGGGATTGGGACTGGGATAAGGATTTCGTGAGATGACTTCTGTGTCTCCACCTCTGAGATTCTGTGATTTTACCAAACTTCTTCTAGTTTCTAGGATATTACATACTCTCCAAATCAACATTTATGGATTTTGTCAAGATATTTCAAGTCCAAAAGTGTCATATGGCTAAATTAAAGCAAAGCTGAATTAGATAGCCTTTAATTTCCCTTCAGTTCTAATGGGATATGAACCAATGAAGGCTCCTCAGAAAGAAATAGCAAAATACAGAGAAATGGTATCTAATGTCTAGTGTCTAAAAGGTATTGCCCCAAATCTCCGTATCATTAGAGTGAAGGAGTTGAACTTGATGTCCTTTTTCCAGTTCTGGTATTCTCTTGCCTATGTTCCTCAAATGAGAAGTTTCTAGAACACACTTCTGTTCTCATTCATTTGTGTTAAAATGGAGACATCCTCATCTTTTTCTAATCTTTTAAACGTTCTAATCCCTTCCATGACAACTGCTAAACCCTTTCCCTATTTTAATATAGTATTTCTCAATCAAGCCTTGTCCTGACCTTGCAGCCTTATTACACATATCTCCTCTTTAGTATTCTAGCTGGCACTCTTACTGTTACTCACGTATGACAGTCCATCTCCCTGGAATGTATTCATGATTTCCTTCAAGATACAGCTTAAGCAGCCACTTTCTTCCTGAGACCTTGCCTCTCTATCCCTCCTTCCCCTACCACCAGTGGCTTGGGGGTCCCCTTTCCCCTCAGGTTACCTTGCATCTGCTTTGTATACATGAGTGTATACACATATGTACGTATATATAGTGTAGATATATGTGTGTTTTGTGTATTTACATATATAAACTCACATATATACACATAATAAATACATGTACATATACGCACACGTACACAAATGCATGTATCTATGTATTTTATCTTTCCCCATCAGATTGCACTAAGCACGAGAACTGTCCTTTTGTCTGTGTATGCCAAGAGCTCGGTACCCAATGGTCTCTTGTTGGTAGTAACTGCTCACCATCCAGCCCTTGATTGTCATTCCAAGCTCTGATGGCTTTTCACTTCTTTTGGGAAGGAAGAGGCATATTTAGGATATGTAGGAGCTGTGAAATGAGCTACACCCCCGTGAATGTATCTCAGTGGAACAAGGATACATTTTGCAAGTAAGGGCTGAGGGATCGCCCTTGAAAGGCATTTAAATTTGATACAGAGTAAACGTCACAGAATCACAGAAGGTAACTGAGTGACCTGAAGGCTTAGGAGGAAGAAAGCAGGAGAGTTCTAGGAGCAGTCAAAGAAAATAACTTTAGACAACATTTCGTATCGATTGGCCATTGCATATAACTACAAATAGTTCTTTAACACTGCAGAAAAGATTGTCTGTCTTACTGAGAGATTGGTATTTTTCCATGGGCTGTTTAGCATTCTAGCTGGGCCTTAGGAATTCCAGAGTTCTTACATAACTGCCGCTAAATGTCAGGATCACAGACTTGAATCTGGAAAGGCCCCTAGAAGTTGAACCTGCTCAATTTAAAAATAAGGAAACTGAGGTTTACAGAACAAAGTCATTTGTCCAAGGTTCCACAACTGACAAAACTGGGATTCAAACCCAGGCACTCTCATTACAAATCCAGAACTCTTTTACTTCAGGGGTGGGATCCATAGGTGCAAACCTTTGACTGAGTCCAAGTTTTACAGAACAAATCCTTTTATTAAGGGGATTTGTTCTGTGAAGTTTGCATTCAGTCAAAGGGCCACACTTGAGAACCCAGAGGCCACATGTGGCCTGGAGGCTGCAGGTTCCCCTTCCCTGCACCATCCTGTATCATTAGGGATGTATAGTGCTACCTAGTAAAGGACCATATCCACCTAGAGGATTATCCTGTGTTTGACATGAAGTTTTGTTATTTAAATATTCTTCAGACATTTATTCACATTAAATGGAGATATATGATTCTGTCAAGTCAATGATTAGCGGAATAAATAGAAAGTCTTATATTGTTTAAATAGCAGATGTGTTAATACAGAGTAATTATGTTGACTGAAAATGAGCTGCTTCATCAGGCAGGCATACAGTTTTTTTTTCCTCCTTCCAGTGTCAACACTGAGTGTGTTTTAATACACCGGAAAATTACTAGGCAGATCTGAAATAGGGAAGCAATCACTGCAGGCTTTGTTTAAAATTCCCCTGGAGAATAGGACAAATAAAATGATTACAGTTATTTGAACAGTCAGGACTTCATAGCTGTTCACTTAGAAAAACAATCTCCCAATTAGCTGACAATGGATAGATTCTGATATTTACTGAAGCAGGTTTTGCTTAGAGTATTGATTGAAACATCTATTCTTGGAGGTAACCTGAAAGAAGATTGTCCTCATTATATGGCATAGGTAGGCAATTTTCAGCTTGGGGATGTCACTATCAGACTCCAAATGGGCATTTATCCAATACTGGCAGAGTTTTTTGCTTATATCAATTACCAGCATTGCCTTATATTTACTGTAAACGATGGCATGTTCTTAACTGACAATGGATAATTTCTGATATTTACTTTAGTGGATTTTGCTATGGGGTATTGATTCATACCTGCATTTTTGGAGGTGATCTGGAAGACTGTTTCAATCATGGGTATGTAATTTTGGCTCTGTAATTCATTGTTATAGTCCAAATAGACCTCAGCCCACACATGCCAATATTTGTCTCCATATGTCAATGACCAGCATTGTAGTACATTTATAGTAAATGATACAGAATTCTAAAAATTTCTCTTCCACACTAGTCTCTTCAGCTATGGTTCTTGAATTTAATTTTGAGTTTCTATTTTATTTAGTTATCGGTATCATTATTTTTTAAAAATGTAAATGTAATCCATGACCTAGAACTCCCCACCCCAAAGACCCTTTGTTCATTCAGATTGGTCCAATGCTTGATTCCAGATCTCAAGCTGAGAATTTGGAGTTGTTCCTGTAAAATTTCTTAGTGTATTCATAGTGTAGCTCATATATAGATTTCTTCCCAAATAGGGTCCCTAGTTCTGGCATTTACTACAGTATGGACATGATGTATGGAATAGACTTTATTTTCCCTCCCAGAAAATGCAGAAGATGCTGCAAAGGAACTATAAGTATCCAGGAATTATACAACATCTCTTGTATGCAATGCTCATTATGTTCATATAACCATCACCTTATTTCAGGTTCTTATCCCCTCTTGTCCAGACAGCTGCAGCAGCCTCCTCTTCAGTTTCCAAGCCTCACACCCCTCACCATCCCATTTCATTCTCTAGACAGCTATGAAAAATGATTTTCTATAAGTGCAAATCTGACCATGTCATTCTCATACTCAGTAAGCATCATTGTCTCTCTGCTTCCCCTGGCATAAAATGTAAACTACTCTAGATGAATTTTAAAACCCTTTACAGCCTGGTCCCAACATATCTTTCAAGGCTTTTTACATATTTTTCCTTGTCCGCCTCTACATGACTCAACCAAATTGGCCTAACATTTTCTTCTCATACATGACACTCCATGTTAAGGCTCTATGCATTTGTCCTAGCAAACTCTCCCACATTGAATGCAGTCTTTTCTTCACCCTGCCTCATGGAATCTATCACTTTAGGGCACACAACTCAAGCATCATTTTCTTGATTCTCCCAAAGGCTAGTGCCCATCTTCCCTCCTAGCTTTTATTTCACTATCGTGTGTTTGTTTTTCATTTATCCTGCTTATGGATGTTCTATGTTTATTCACATATAGGTAAGTGGTGTCTCCCATAGAATATAAGAACTTTGAGAGTAGAGATTGTTGAGTTGATTGCATTTATATCCTCGTGCAGGTAGGTAGATATGGATAGAGGGCTAGACCTAGAGTTAGGAAGATATGAGTTCTGTGTGAAGATCTGTGTGACCTTGGACGAATTACTCAACATTTGTTTGCCTCAATTTACCCAGCTGTAAAATGGGAATAATGATAGCACCTGCCTCAAAAAGCTGAGAAGAATAAATGAGATATTTGTAAAAATACTTAGCCTAGTGCCTCATATATAGTAGGATCCTTAATAAGTGTTTGTTTGTTGATTAGATAAATAATTAGAATTCATCAGGTCATTCCCTTCCCCAGCAAAGAAAATTGGATGCGGGGTTGCTATTTGCCAATGCAATGGTATTCTCATAAAACTAATCTCTTCAACAAGATCATTCACAGCCCCTTCTAGACTCATAGTGCCATCCTGTGGTTTAGATTCCTCATGAAGGGAAAGGTGCTTTGAGGTTTACTGAAGATTAATCTCCTTCTTCCTGGACCTGTACTGTGTAACTCACTAGCTTTGCTGCCCAAATAGATACAAGATGGATAGTTGTTCAGTTTTTCAGGCATGCCCTACCCTTTGTGAACCCGCATGGGGTTTCTTGGCAGAGATACTGGAATGGTTTGCTGTTTTTTCTACAGCTCATTTTACAGGTGAGAAAACTGTGGCAAACAGGGTTAAGTGACTTGTCTAGGGTCACACAGCTAGTAGGTGTCAAATGATGGCTAGAGAACAGATAATTTCTTCAGCCCTTACAATGTGCCAGGCACTGTGCAGAGCCCTGGGAAAACAAATATAAGGAAACAATTTAGACTTTGCCATTAAGGATGGCATACTGTAATGGCGGGAGTTAACATGCAAAGGGTTGCTAGAAGGGGTAGGTATGAAAGAGGAGCATGGTGAGGAGATGGCTTGGAGGCCCAGGCTTCCTGCCCACCTTTAAAACTCCTTTTCTTTTCTTTTTTGTTCCCTTTTAGAGACCACAAGGAGGGGCAAGTGATTTTCATTCAGCCAATCGTAAATTTTTTTCCACATCCATCCTCAAGTTGCCAGTGAACATATTCACTTTCCTTCAGGAGATTCCCCTCAGTTGCCTCTGTAGGGTATTGTGTAGATTTTGTCAATGTGGGAGATTTTATATGTATATATGTATGTATGTATGTGTGTGTATGATCTCTCACATGAAATTGGCTAAATATGGCTTGCAGGAATACACACACACACACACATACACACACACACACACACACACACACACACACACACACACACACACACACACACACATATATATATGGAATCTTATTCATCTACCCCTCTCCAAGGGAGATTTTAATTCCTTTCTGCTGGGGAAGTGGGGAAGGAACCTTGAAGCTGACTTCTCTGCTCTCCTCAGAGAAGGGATACTAGGGTAGAATTATATCTATCTGCCCCACACCTAAAATCGTTATCCTAGGAGAAATTATTTTTTCTTAAATTTAAGACACTTCCCTGGTTATTATCCCTTAAAGGATTCCCTAAGCTCATAACTGAAGTCTTGACCCCTTCCACCCAGTGCTAGTTGCACAAGAGAGCAAATACCTAATTATCCAAGCAGATAGCATAGAGGCTATAAATAATTAGAATATAGCAGAAAATACAGAAGTGAATGAGGTCTCCCATTTGGATAAGGACAAAGAGACAGAGAGACAGACCCTAGTCTCACCAAAGGGGATATTCAGAAATCCTCCAAAGTCTCTAGGATAGCCCCATCCCTTCTCCCAATATATTTAGCTAGCCTGAATTTGAACTCTGGATTGAGGCTGTAGCTGTATATGTAGAACAAAATGCAAAGCCTATCAGTATAGTTCACCTCTAGTCAACTCTCTCTATCTGGAAGTGTAACAGAGGAATCACTCACCTGGTAATCTAGATGAACTGATAAGATGTCTGTCAGGAAACTATGTAGAATCATTCTGTATAGCTGAGCTCGATCTCTTGAAGCACAAATAGACTAGATTTAAGTTGCCATTGGAAGTATGAGATTGATTACCATAGAGAGCTGGGAATTAGATGACAAACATGATTCAGTCTCTGAAATATTCACCATCTTAACCTAAACAGTAATAAAAATGCATCAGATAGAAGACAGGAATGTTGTCTTTATATTCTTCAAGATCCTTCCTGCACTTTCAGATCATTTTTTGACACTCCTAATAATAAGTGAATATACCCTAAGATGTTGAAAAACTAGAGTAAAAAAAAATCAGAGTCCTAGGGGCTGGTCTCAGTATCATAGCATTTTAAAGCAGTAATGTAGAAGTTTAGAGATCATCTTGTCTAACCTCTCTTATTTTACATAAATGATCATTAAAACCCAGATATAAAACTATTCATGTAAGGTCACACAAGTTCTAAGCTGAGGTTTAAATCCAGAGCTTCTAAATTGAGTGTTGTTCTTTTTTACACTAGAGACCATGCTACTTGCTTAAAATGAAATAATTGATATGGAAGCATTTTGAAAATTATTTAAAACTCTGTATAAATCAATAATATTATCATCATTTTCTTTGTACGTTTCATTTATATACCAAATCTATATCACTTGTAATGTCTTTTTTTTCCTAGAAATGGTTTCTAATTGATTAATATCTTAGATTTTTATTCTTGTCATTTCTGGTAGAAAGTTATACTGGTGTTCCTTTTTCTAATTTTTTCTACTTACCTATCACTAGCCCACACTCACTTAAAAACACTATTTTGTGTATTGTGATGGGCTTGTATTCATATATTACTACCATGTGTGAAAGGTTGCATTCCTGAAAAAAATAATTATAAATAAAATGATTAAACTCAAGTCTGATATCCCATAAAACAAGAGTATGCTAGGTAGGTTATATTCTGAATTCAAAGCATTATGTCCCACATTAAAAAAAAATAGAAAACAGTAAGGGAGATTGGACCTGTGATATCATCAACTTTAGTGAAACCTCTTCTACCAATATTGCTTGGCACCATCTCTACAATTCACAGTCATAAAGAGCTGTCCAGAGTGCTGACAGATAAGTCATTTGCCCAAGATTGTATTGCCACTACGTGTCAAAGGTGAGAATTGAACATAGGTCTTCCTGGATCAACACGTTGAGCCTTGAAGGAGAATGATCCTGAGAAGCAGTGAATGTCTTCCACACATCAGGATACCATGTATGGGGGCAGCAGATGGGTAATTGTCCATTGAGTCCAGTTTGGCCAGAATGAAGAGTGCATGAAAGGAATTTATATAGAATAAATTTAGGAAGGTAGATGGAAGTTAGATTATAGAAGGGCTTACATGCCAAATTTAGTCATTTGCAATTTATCTTATAGGGTGTTGAGTGGCAGACTGTTGTGTTCAGCCCTGTGCTTTAGGAAGGTCATTTTGACAATGCTGTGGAGGACAGATTAGAAAGGGGAGAGAACAAGTAGGAAACTATTTCAGTAATGTCCTAAGGAACAAAATGCTACTGACAGCATTGCTATGTGGTACGGTGTCTAGAGTACTAGACTTCACACTTAGGAAGACCTGAGTTCAAATCTTCCCTCAGATACTTAGCTAGCTCAACTGAGCTACAGGTGGTATTTGGTTCATCCCGTGTCAGGTGCCTTGGTGTGATAATATGCCATCTGTTGGCCTAGTCTCTCTCATACAGAGCAGAGTAGTTGTGTATTAAAAATGCACCTTCAAATTACTTGTTAGCAGCAATAAAAGTACTGTATGTTTTTACTTTTTTGTGTTAAGATGCTAAGATATGAGTGTCAGAGGATTTCTGTGCAAGTTATAAAAATATTTTAATTATCAGCTATAAAAGTATGATTTATTAACCCTGGAAAGAGAAAATCTTGACCAAATAGAATAAAAAGAATGAAATAGGAATAGAAAATATTTATAAGGTACTGGTGAGCAATATCTTTCTGAATCTGGACTGCTACAGAAGTTGGTACAAGTGATAACAGTTGTGTAATCCAGAGAAGGTTTGTGTTTTGAGTTGGTAAGCTAAATGACTTGTGTAGGTTTGGGAGTTTTTCTTCTGTACAAATATTCTTTTCAAAAACATCTGCCAGGGGGCACTGTCTGATTAATTCCAAAGGCAAAGCATTTCATCTTCAGATGAATACTTTACAATGCTTGTGTTTGAAGAGGAGAATGGGGGATACAGAAAGGGTGTTTGTGAGAAGAGAATAGATGAAATGGTATGGTTCTAAGGACAGTGATCTCATAAGTCCAAAAGCTGAGTCAATTTGGGACATAAAGGAAATTTGGAAGAAGGTCTTTGGATAAAAAAGAGCAGTAGAGTCAGAGATTTCTGTGAGCTTCAAGAAAATACTGATTACTTTCCTCACAACAAATTTTATTTAAGGATAAGTGAAAAGAGAGAAAGCTTTGGGGCTTATAGGTATTGAAGAAAAGACATGATGCTTCCTAGATGCAGGTCAGCAGCCACCTTATTATATCTTAGCACCTACTGGGAAGATATGAAAAGATGGGGAAACCACATACAGGTTCTTCTTACAGTTTAAGATATAGCACTGTAGCTGTGTGAAGAGGTAATGGTCCAACATAAATTTCTCAATGAAAGTACTTTTGTATCTTTTCATAAGTAGAACTGTATTAATAATAGGTGACATTAGATAGTTAAATGATATTTAGTACATGAGATTTTGCCTTATTCCAGTTTAGAAAACAGAACATATATCCATTGCAGATATTCACCTCTATAAAATAGTAAATTTATTAAAATAATAGTGAGAGAGACAGGAACTAGACTTGGGATTTCACTGGTTTTAGGAATTCCTGGAAAAGAAAACTTTCTATGTCAATGAAAATTGGCACCACCTCTACAACTTAAAATCTTTCAAGCAGAGGTTCTTCATCAGTGTGTGTGTGTGTGTGTGTGTGTGTGTGTGTGTGTGTGTGTGTGTGTGTGTGAGTGTGAGTGAGAGAGAGAGACAGAGACAGAGACAGAGACAGAGAGACAGAGAGAGAGAAATGGATACCTTTGGAAATCTGGTAATGGAATTCTTCTTAGATTAATGTTTTCAAATACACAAAATAAAATACCTGGTATTACAAAGGAAATCAGTAATTTGGAAATAATTTTATATATGATTACAATATGATCATATCAAATTTAATATTTATAAATAATAAAATGTGGATGCTTATATAATTTATACTTCTAATAAATACATTACATTTATATAAAATTAAGTTTATATTTATAAAATATTAAACAAAATAGAACATTTTTTATATTATACTTGTGTGTATATGTATATATGTATGTGTGTGTGTCTGTGTGTCTGTGTGTGAAAGTTCATGGACTCTAGCTTAAGAATCTTTGCCTTAGAGAATTGTCTAACACACTGGGATAGGAAGTGCCTTGCCTGGGTTGTCCAGGCAGTGTGAATCAGAGATAGGACTTGTTGCCTTTAAGGCCAACATTCCACTATGCCATGCTGCCTTAGAACAGTGATACCTTCTATTTGTATAGTGCTGCACAGGTTACAAAGTGCTTCCACATGTGTCAGATGAAAAAGATTTGGTGGTATTAGGGCATTGAAAACACAATATGAGTCAACAGGACAATGTGGCCACTTTAAAATAAATGCAACATTACTTTGATGAATGACCTTTTACTTGTGGAGCAGAAACCATCTGTGAGCATCTTGCAGTGTCTTTCCCAAAATCCTCAAAGGGATTGGTTTTCTTTGTATTTGTCTTTTGCATTTCTTTATACTGCTAGAGCTTAGAAGAGAACTTCTCACAAAGTAAGAGTTTATTAAATACGTTTTGATTGATGTACCTCTTATCTTTTATTCCTACTATGAGACCAATCTATCTTTTCCAGGCATGTATGTCTTTGATAATGTCATTTTCATCATTCTTCAAGAGTCTTGGAGGGTGTAGACTTCAGCCTATTTTGTAGTTGCCATGATTTTTTTTATTCTTCTGAAATCATGATGTTTCATGATTCATATGCATATAGCATCTCTGTAAGGTTATCAGTATTAAGAAGGTGGTCTTTTGTCATTGTGAGTACCTTGTAATCACAGAAATCATCTTATTATTTACAAAATGTAATCCATCCCAGGCTGTTCCTCTTATTTGCTTCTGGGTCCATCTCATTTTCCATCTGTAGCACTTGTCCAAGTCATATATTCTGATGAACTCATTCACTGGACTGCAGGTCCAACTTCAGGTTATAACCTAAGAAATGTATTTTTGTTTTTTACCCATTTTATTCTTCCAGGATGAATAGGTAGGCTAATATCTTTTTAGGAAATGAATTTTATCAAGACACCCTTATAGTAATCCAGGACTTAATGAAATTAGCATAATTTTATAGGTGAATAGTAGTATTTGGAGATCCTTATCCTTGATAGAGAATGCTTCCTCTATCTGTATTCCTTGCAGGTCATCTCCTATGACACTGATAAGCAGCTTGGATATTCACATGTTGTAATTCCATGTTTTATGTCTCTTTATATTGATATACCAATTATTGAACACAGATATTTCTATGTTTTCTTGTATGATTTTAATAAAGGCATAGGAGATCTCTTGTATGAGAAAAAATATAGGACTATATACATTTTGTCCTTCCAATTCAAATGCCTTTAAAAATCAATAAGTGATTAAAGTAGGGAGATTTTGTCTACTCTGCACTTTTTAATCACTTGTGTGATTGTGATGATATGTTCTGAGGGAGAAAATTTTTAAAATTTATTCCCTTTTAGTATTTTCATCAAGGATATTCTCAATATACACATGAAACAATCTTATAAAATTTTATATAGATGAAAAAGTATGTATATATATATATATATATATATATATACACACACATACATATATAGGTCATTTTCTTTGGTGAAATTTCTATGGTTTTTCTATGTTTTTTGAAACATCTTGAAAACTAGTCCCTGAGTTACTTTGAAACTGCATGTCACCCAGCACAGATTTTTCTTCCCTATGAGTTTAAAGAGATCTAGATTTTCTTCCTTGCATCAACTTCTTGTGTGTCACTGTGTCTTTTTATCAAAGGTTATGAATGATGGGGATAGTCATCAGTACTGAGGAGGGATCACACCAGTGAGTCTGTTCCAATTCATTTCTTATTATTCTTCTTCCAATTTCATCTACCAATACTCTTATACTCTTAAAGTGATTTAATTTAGCTAAGTCTCACACTAAAACCTCTAAATGTATATTTCTCCCTCAATTTCTTTCACTGGTTTATGGGGACAATAGACGGTCATCATCCTCCATAATATTTTGTGTGTTAATATAAGCTTCAAATTAGTATTGTTCTTAAATAGAGCGGAATAGCTGAGACTTTTTCCCCGGTTGATGTTATAGTACTTATAGGGTTTCAACAAGATACAAGCTCACTTCCCTTGACTTTATCTGACCTCCATGATAGAATTACCAGCAGTGCTCAAAGACACCTGTAGAATGGTTAAGTCCATAAATGTTTTAAGTTATTTACCTCAAACACCAAAATTTAAATTTAAAAAATTACTAGTTATGACACCGACTCTCATATCTTTCTCTTTGGCAAGGATATTTAGCCTCAGATGATTTCTGGTCTCCTTTGACCTCTCTGCTGTGCCATTTGCTTGGCATTGTTATTATGTTTTCCCTAAGGAATGGTAATAGGAAATGTCTTTATATAATCGGGAACTGGGAATGAGAGCCCAGTCCTGGTAACATGTATAAGGACCACAAATGGATGTTTGGTGAACCTGCTTCTGGAAATTCATAATGATATAGAATGGAAGACCCCAAATCTCTACCCCAGAGCAGGAACAGGTTTTCTGTTTTCTGTCAACTTAATATGTAGTGAAGAAAAGTCTTTTAGTTGTCTGATGAGCCAAAATTTAGAGTGAATATACACATTCTCAAGAGAGAAACTATGTATGTCACCTTCCTGTGGACAGGAAAAAGCAAAGTTTTTATTTTGTTTTGGTGGCAAGCGTAAAGTTTTCCCTGTTATACTTACTTTTTGCATTTTCAGATCTATCAACTTTTGCCAAAATATTTGAGTTGGAATTTTTGTGATTGTAAGCTATATCTTATTATCTTTATCCTTCATTTTAATTTTCTGTTGCTTTTGATCTATGTCTTGACTAGTTGATTTATAGCTGACTCTGAAATGACTCCCACATTGTTAAACAGATTTTTCCTCCTCATTAAAAATATGCAAGTTCATTTTTTCTTTAATATTCATTGCTCTCTGGCCTTCCCATTAATGTCAGTATGAGGCAGAATAATAGTTTATAATAGTTTGGATGATGGAGTCAAGTTCTTCACAGAATTTTTGGGCATTTGCTATGTAATTACCTTTTTAATGGCTGTTAATTCGTGAGCACTAAAGGGGATGACCAAATATCCTATGAAAAATTGTTTCTTTCTGCCTTTTTGCACACCATGAACTCTCCAAAGGAAATCTGCAAGCTCTATCTCTATTAACATCTAATGATTTTATGTATTGAAATTGTGTCAGCATAGAGATTATTTTCTTCACTGCTTAGTATATAAACTCTCTGATCATTGGACACATATACATTAGAAAGCAAACCTCTTTTTGTTTTATAGAATATCAAAAACCTTTAATTCTCAGGACTCTTCTGAACTCTTCCCTATAACCTTACCAAGTTATTCCAAGAATGGAAGGGGATATTTAGGAATAAGGGTTATTTGTTAATATATATCTATTTCATGGGCCACCATCACCAAAATAATCATCACATAATTCTTGTGGTGATGAACGTCTCCCTACTTAGGTAGGCTGGTCCTCAAATAGCAGGCAAAATCCATTAATCATCCCATGTTCAGGGGTTTTCCAGGTTTGTGTTTGTGAGGCCAAGCAAAGTAGGATCTTTTGCTGTTTTTGTTTTAGTATAATCAATAAATATAATGCCTCTATTTGAATGTGATTAAAGATCTTCCCTACTCATAGATGGGTCTGCCTATTGAGGGAAGCTTGATTAAGGGAGTTGTTTTATAGGGAGGTCCTAAGTACCTTTTGTTTTTTTCTATTGAGGTACTGTATCAGAGGGTTATGCCCTCTGGCTCTAAAAAGTGTATAAATACTCTGAGGGTGAGGTTTAACTTTGGGGCTTAGTTTTTGGAAGAAGGTATGAGTATCAGATGAGACTCTAGGAAGCCGCTAAGCAGCACCCTGGCTTTAAAAACCCTGATGTTCCCTCTCTGGTAAAGATGTATGTATATTATCGGTCAGGCAGTATGGAAGTACTGTCTATTGATTTTTAATTTCTCTGAAATTTTGATTTTCTCTGATACCTATGCTTGATTAACATGACTGTTAACCCCTCAAAAGTTGCTTTTCCTTTTAGAGAAGCAGATCAAAGAACCTGTGCCCCCGCCCCGTGTATGTCAGGGTGCTTACTATTACATTATAGTGACAAGAATGGGATCTGCAGAAACTAAAAGGAAGGCATGGGGTTTTGTGGGACTGGGATAATTGTTGTTTCCCAGTTGTGGTGGCTGTGATTCTGTGGAGCCCTGGGAGGTGAGGGTCAGAGGCTTGAGAGGATTAAGCCAGCTCTGGACTTTGCTGGAGGAGGAAGGCCCTGAAAGTGTATTGTATTCAGAAACCAGGCCAGAGGTGCAAGAACTTGGAATGGATCCCTGGAATCTGAGCAGAAAACTGCCTTCATACTGTCCAGCAGAAGTGGAGAGCAGTGCTGACCTTGGTGAGGTGAGAAGAACGGGAGCGGAAGTCAGAATGGAGAGCTGCCTTTGCACAGACCCAGACAGGAGCTGGGAGTAGCTGGCTCTAGTTGGAGGAAGAGGGGAAACCCAGGAGCTCAGAGTTCAGCCCTGGGGCAAGATTGGGACTGCACAGCAAGGCACTGAGTATGCTTTTTTGCAGCTTTCTCCTGGGACAGTTTGGGAACCAGGGGGTGGAGTTGCCTATGGTGGGTGGGGGGAAAGTGCCATGTGCCTCCATGGACCTCACCCTGATGTCATTGTTGCCCAGCCACCCCTCAGATCTTGGAGGTGGGGACTGAAGCATTGTTAAGCTGGAGTTGGCTCATTAGAGCATGCACCTGAGAGTGCAGGGTGGACAGGACACACCCCCAAGAAAACTTTGCGTGGACATTTCTATTTGTTGCTCTCTCCTCAAAGAATGATGCTATGTTATGCATATACCATTGTGTTTGTTTAAAGCCATTTGGTGACCCTGGTAATAAGTTGCTATGTTATGTATTCTGCAAATGTGAATTATGTTGTATTTACTTAAGAAATGTTACAAATTCTAGAAGAGCAGAAGCCACAAAATGACAGAGTGAAAGAGATTTCCATCGCAAGGCACCCTGGAAGGCCAACAGGAGAGATCTATCACACAGGGCATGGAGAGGAGGCCCAGCCTTGGCCACGTGGCAGGGACAGAACTGGAGTAGGCCTCAGGGGGAAAATCCCCAGCAGCATTTGTGGTTCCCAGATTGCTCAATCCACAAATGCCAAAGACAGCTTCAAAGGTCAGGAGAAAGCTCTGTCACCTGGGTGAGAGGGGAATGCAATCTGACCCTGCTGGCAGAAGCAACTGCAGAGCATCCAATTTTGGAGCTCTTGGCCTAAAGACCTTGGGGGAATCATGCAGCTGATCTGGATCTCAACTCTGAGTGGCTACCCTGGGGTGAGGAGGAGTGTTGGCTGGCATGGTAAAGCTGCTTGAGCCTCTGGAGAGGGAATTCTACTTGTAGATGCTGGGCAGAAAAGGGTGGTTGTGGTTGCTCCCAGACCAGAGAGCAGGCCAGGAAAGGAGTAAACTCCTCTCCCTTCATTGTGCCACCTTGGAGGAACTGAGAACTTATAGGTCCCCAGAGTATAGCCTCTTTTCAACAAAGGACTCCAAAGTCAATTAACTGGCTAAGAAAATGCCCAAAAAAGGGAAAAAAATAAGACTATAGAAGGCTACTTTCTTGGTGAACCGATATTTTCTTCCATCCTTTCAGATGAGGAAGAACAATGCATATTATCAGAGGAAGACCGAAAAGTCAAGACTTCTGCATCCAAAACCTCATCAATGAATATTCAATGATCTCAGGCCATGGAAGAGCTCAAAAAGGATTTTGAAAATCAAATAAGTGAGGTAGAGGAAAAATTGAGAAGAGAAATGAGAATGTTGTAAGAAAATCATGAAAAACACATCAACATCTTGCTAAAGGAGACCCAAAATATGCTGAAGAAAATAACAGTTTTAAAAATAGGCTAAGTCAATTGGCAAAAGAGGTCCAAAAAACCAATGAGGAGAAGAATGCTTTAAAAAGCAGAATTAGCCAAATGGAAAAGGAGGTTCAAAAGCTCACTGAAGAAAATAGTTCTTTAAAAATTAGAATGGAGCACATGCAAGCTAATGACTTTATGAGAAACCAAGAAATTTTCCAAACAAAACCAAAAGAATGAAAAAATAGAAGACAATGTGAAATATCTCATTGGAAAAACAACTGACTTGGAAAATAGATCCAGGAGAAACAATTTAAAAATTATGTGACTACCTGAAAACCATGATCATATAAAGAGTCTAGACATCATCTTTCATGAAATTATCAAGGAATACTGCCCTGATATTCTAGAACCAGAGGGTAAAATAAATATTGAAAGGATCCACCAATCACCTCCTGAAAGAGATATGAAAAGAGAAGCTCCCAGGAATATTGCAGCCAAATTCCAGAGTTCCCAGGTCAAGGAGAAAATATTGCAAGCAGCTAGAAAAGAAACAATTTGAGTATTGTGGAAATACAATCAGGATAGCACAAGACCCAGCAGCTTCTAAATTAAGGGATTGAAGGGCTTGGAATATTATATTCCAGAAGTCAAAGGAACTAGGACTAAAACTAAGAATCACCTACCCAGCAAAATTGAGTATAATATTTCAGGGGAAAAAATGGTCATTCAATGAAATAGAGGACTTTCAAGCATTCTTGATGAAAAGACCAGAGTTGAATAGACAATCTGACTTTCAAACACAAGAATCAAGAGAAGCATGAAAAGGTAAACAGAAAAGAAAGAGAAATCATAAGGGACTTACTAAAATTGAACTGTTTACATTCCTACATGGAAAGATAATATTTGTAACTCTTGAAACTTTTCTTAGTATTTGGGTAGATTGAGGGATTGTACCATACACACACACACACACACACACACACACACACACACACACACACACACACATATATATATTATATATATATATGTATATCAATACTTTTCTTAGTATTTGGGTAGTTGGAGGGATTCTACCACACACACACACACACACATATATATATATACATATACACACCTATACATACACACATACATTATATTATATACATTATATATTATTATATAAAAGTTTTTCAATGGAGGAGAAAAGTGGGGAGGTAAGAAGGAAAAGGTGAAGCTTACTCTCATCACATTTGACTTATGGAAGGAATAACATGCACATTCAATGTGGTATGAAAATCTACTTACACTACTACAGTATTGGAGAAGGGAATAAGTGGAGTGGGGGGATGATAGAAGGGAGGGCAGGATAGGATGGAGGGAAATATAGTTAGTCTTACACAGCATGATATTATGGAAGTTATTTGCAAAACTACACATATATAGCCCATATTGAATTGATTTCCTTACCAGTGAGGATGGGTGAGGAGGGAGGAAAGGAGAGAAGTTGGAACTCAAAGTTTTAGGAGCAAATGTTGAGAATCATTTTTTCATGCAACTGGGAAATAAGAAATATAGTTAATGTGGTATAGAAATCTATCCTATCCTACAAGAAAAGAGAGAAGATGAGAAGAAGAGAAGGGAGGGGTGTGATAGAAGGGAGGGCATATTAGGGAAAGGGGTGATCAGAATGCATAGCATTTGAGGAGGGAGGGGAGAGATGGGGAGAAAATTTGGAATGCAAAATTTTGTGGCAATGAATGTTGAAAAGTATGAATAAATAAACATTTTAAAAATAATGGTAATGAAAAATAGATTGTAAGGCCTAGGATCCTTGAAGGGTGGAATGTGAGGCCAAGCAAAGTAGGATCTTTTGCTGTTTTTTTTTTTTTTTTTAGTATAATCAAGAAATATAATGCCTCTATTTGAATGTGACTAAAGAAGATCTTCCTCACCCATTGGGGCCTCCCTATTGAGGGAAGATTGATTAGGGGGAGATGTTTTGTAGGAGGGTCCCAGTTACCTTTTGTTTTTTCTATTGAGGCACTGGGTCGGAGGGTTATGCCCTCTGGCTCTAAAAAGTGTATAAATATTCTGAGGGTGAGGTTTTACTTTGGGGCTTGGCTTTTAGAAGAAAGTTTGTATGCCAGATGAGACTCTAGGAAGCTGCTAAGCTGGCTTTGGAAACCCTTATGTTCCTTTTCTGGTGAAGATGTGTATATGTTAATGGTCAGGCAGTTTGAAAGCACTGTCTGTTGATTTTTGGTTTCTCTGAAAATTTGATTTTGATTTTCTCTGATATCTGTGCTTGATTAAAGTGATTGTTAATCCCTCCAAAGTTGCTTTTCCTTTTAGAGAAGCAGATCAAAGAACCTGTGGTAGTAGCACCCCATCCCCCACCCCCATGTGTATTAAACCTGCACAGAGTTACAGTGCTGAACCTGCCAGAGTATACACTATGCTGGCATAAATGAAAAGCAAAGGATTACCACCACAGCAAAGTGAGTAGAAGTATGGCACCTATATCTAGAGAAATGCTGGTCCTATTGTGCTCCATTCTAGTCAGCCCATTTATGAAATGCTCTGTTAATTTCTGGGTTCCACATTTGATGAGGGATGTTGACAAGCTGAAATACACCCAGAAGAGAGCATCCAGGGACTTGGGGAATTAAAGTTATTTCACAAGAAGAACTGCCCTTGGAATTGATATGCTTCTCCTAGAGAAAAGAAGACTTGGGTTTTACACAAATAGTGGGTTTCACTCATAAGAAGATTTGTCATTTGGAAGAAGGAGAAGAGTTAATATTTGTGGCCCTAGTGGAAACATCTGTGTTATTTAGTGAAAAGCAATCAGGATTTGTTCTCAAAAGAAGTTTGAGCTTAGTCCCAAATCTACCACTTGTTACCAGGATCCCTCAGGTTTGGGCAATCAACAGAACAATAGACCAAGCCCTGATTTGTAGCATTTGCTCACTTCTGAGGTCCAGATGTGCACACTGAAAATTTAATAATGGGCTGTGCCTCCCCAAGCAGTTTCAAGCTGGCTTTTGCATAGTATTGCTTGTGTGGGTTAAAAGTTGAGATTTTTAAACCTTCTTTGTACTGACTGATTGTGACTGACCCCCTTTGGGGTTTTCTTGGCAAAGATATTACAGTGGTTTGCCATTTCCTACTCCAGCTCATTTTACAGATGAGAAAAATACAGGGTTAATTGACTTGTTCAGGGTTACACAACTAGCAAATGTCTGAGGCCAGATTTGAACTCAGGAAGACTCATTTTTGGACTTTATCCCCTGTGCCACCTAGGTGTGCTTCATTCTATGTCATACATTCCTCTCAACAGCCATGTCATATTTATCCTATTTATTTGTTCAACAGTGCAACAGCTAACACAAGAATTGCTCTATTTTAATACAGATATAATCCATTCTTTAATTAAGTAACAATTTGATGATTTAGTGTCAAAATGAGTGGGAAAGACAGGGAAGGCTAAAGCTAGAATCTGACTATCTTACTCTGATGTTTGAGACATTTCTTTTTTCCATCTTGAATTGAATATTGTGTCTTAGCCTCTATAAAGAAGGCGGACATAGCTTTGAACTAGAGGGTAGATGTGACAAGTGAGAAAGAAAAGAAATTATCCAAAATGACCACAGAGCCGTCCTGAAAGTCGCCATCCATCTTAGAGGCGTGGTGGTTAGAGAAATCTCATCCTAAAGCCTTTCTGTGAGATTCTCCATTGGTCTGCTTTTGTGTTTCCAATCTGTTCTGTTCAAATCATATTTGCAGAAACCCACATTTGTAAATAAGAACAGATTAGAGTCACTTAAAGGTCAACTGCAAAGCAGAAATGAAAACCAAGTTAAGCACAGCTTTGGGTGTTGAATGCCCCCAACAGCAAGGCCACTTGGACACTCAGACAACATACAAATAGATTTCTAATTCCACTAGGGGAAGAGGAGAAAGGGTGTGTTTTTTTTTTCTTTTAAACATTTGTGAATCTGAGAAGAGGATTTTCCTGTAATGTCTGCTTATTGTGTTATTTTTTTTCTGACTAGGTGCCCTTTCACCAAGCACTGTGGTTTTTAGAAAGTTTAAGTCAACATTCTTATTTGCTAGGGAGTATCACCACCTGTAGTCACCTATTCGGTGTTTGACTTTGGCCCATTATAAATAAGAGGCTTCCCCTCAAATGTGCCCTTCCCATTCCTTTTGTTGATAGGATGTTGTTAATCATTTTAATTAGTGGCTTCCAACAACTCAGATCAAACCTGATTAGACTGCAGTGTGCAGGGAACAGTGAAGAGGTAAAACCACTAGCTCAAGACATTGATTAATCTCCTAAGTATAAGACAGAAGCAGGTCCTTTGTTTTGTTTCTTAAAATATTCCCATTCACTTTTAAACAATACTGTCCCACTGCTTCAAAGCTAACGATGGTTTCCAATTGTTTCTCCTAAGAAGTCACAGCTATAGAATTTAAGGCCCTTCCCCAAACAGCCCTTTCCTTTACATCTACTTCCTTGACTTCTTTGATCAGGGTACCCAGATCTTTGTATTCTGTTCCATCTGCATCTAAGGCCATTTAAAGTTCCCACTTATCCATTTCCTGGCCTCTTTCCTTCCTGGTCCCCCTACTTGAAGTATACTTGCTAATTTTTACCATTAGAGATTCCTCTTGTACTTCAGATTTGAGCTTAAGATTTATTTCAGTGAAGTCTTCTCATATCAACCCTACTTAACTATGAGGTGTTTTATTTTTGGAAATACTCTCTACTTCTTTTATCAATTATCATGAAGTTTCGTTGGATGGTGTGGTAGAGTTTCCAGGCTATAATCAAGAGACATGGGTTCTAATCCTTCCTCTTATATTCCCTAGCTATATGACCTTAGACAAGTTCACCCGCCATTAGTGCTTTCTTAGAGATGGGAGAGGAGGACTTGTTGTTTACTTATTTATAAAATGTGGATCAGAATATGTCTGTAAACTTCCTGGCGGTTGTTTCTTTTTGTCTTTCTGTCTTGAAGAGGACCTTGACATCAGGGAGGTAATGCCATAACATTCATAGGAATTGGATTTAAATGAAGAAGGGCTGTGTAAAGTCATCAGCCTCATTTTCACCTCTGGAGTCATCTAGGTTCAGTGGCAAGATATAGATCAGGATGACTGGTGATGGACCTGGATGCAGTGGGAGACTTTGGCATTTTTAAGCTAAGGGCTTTAACAGGTCCCATTTTGACTGAGGCAATACTCAATCAGTGATTAAGCCTTGATAAGAAATGAGGCAGAGAATGACTTCTTTTAGCTAGTCAAAAAAAAAAATTCAATCTGGGAGGAGAAGATCCTTAGGGTTTCTGATCAAAACAAAAACATTTGCTATTTACATTCACTCTGAGAAAATGGCTAAGTGGGGATTGGCCTGGGACATATTGTTAGCTAGCCAATGAAAGCCAGAGCGATTTGGGCTTAAGGTATGGTCCTTAATAAATAAATCTAGCCTATAAACCTCAAGATATCTTTCAAGGTTTCAGTGATCAAACTTTACATTATTTTGGGTAGAGTATCCACAGGTAAGGGTATGATACCCTATCTGGACAGAGGGAAGGGAAAGAGAAAGAAAGGGGAAAAAAGGAAAGAAGAAAAGGAAGAGAGAAGAGAGAGAGAGAGAGAGAGAGAGAGAGAGAGAGAGAGAGAGAGAGAGAGAGAGAGAGAGAAGAGCAGTGTTGCTCAAATGGCCAGTTCCATTTGGGTCCCCAGTGGGGCAGTTCTACTTCTTTTCACAGAGGTTGTTGTTTGTCCTTCATTCTCAGAGGACCATGACATCAGGGAAGTGATGTCATGACATGCAAGTGAACTGCATTTAAGTGAAGAGGGGCTGTACAAAGTCACCATCCTCACTTCCTCCTCCAGAGCCATCTGGGTTCAGTGGCAAGATATGAATCTGTATGACTAAAGATGGTCCTGGATGCAGTGGGAAACAAATTGTCAAAAGACTTTATGGAAAGTTTCTTAAACACTTAGCTTTGTTATTATTACCACTAATGAATATTTGTTTATTTTGGGCACTTCCGTTCATTTCTTGGTCTACTAGGTAAACAGCTTCCACCCTTTCTAATCCATTTATTTATATAGATGAGCCATATGACATTCTGCTATCCATGTCATTCCATAATCCCCCAAGATGTCTCATCAGTATTGTAGGAGAGATATGTACACAAATACGTCTACTACCTGGCATAATGTGCTTCAAAAAGCATGTCATGATGGATGGAAAGGTGTCTTCATCATCATAAGACCAAGATTCACTTCCTGTCTCTACCACCTGAAGGATCTTGATGAAATCATTTGAAAAACACCAATTACATGGCCTACCCATTATTGTTTTGTTTCATACAGAAGACATCTATGATTTTCATATGCTTTCAGATTTTGTAATTTGAGATAACAGTAACTCAGACTTTGAAAGTTTTGTAATTTGACATAACGGTAACTCAGAGTTTGAAAGGACCTACGCCAAAACTCGTCTGGTAAAGAATCCTTTCAAGAACATAAACTATAAATGGCCATCAGCCTTTACTTCACTTCATTTCTAATAAGAGAGAACCAGTTGCTGCTCAGTAAGTGAAAATTCATACCACCGGTACTTCACTGAATGTTAAATGACAGCCAATTTGTCTTGATCACATTCAGTAGCTGACCAACAACAGTGACAGTAAAATGATAAATTGACATTTTTGTTTTCTGTTCCTCTAAGCAGTCTTTCATTTCCTTGTTATAGTCATCCTTAAGTACATCGCATTTATTTTAATGACTAGTGTGCCAGAGTAGATGCCTTTCTCTATTTCCTTAATCTACTCTGCTTTTTGTTATTGTTGTGTTTCTTTAGATTCTTCTGGACAGTGTCCAAGGAGATTCAGTGGAAAGGCCCCATGCTAGGAAATGGGATACTTAAGTTTTGGTTTGACTCAGAGAAAACTAAGGCATTTAGTGGCTAACTGACTAGTCCAAGTTAACCTAACTAGATAGTGTCGGGGCAACAACTGAAACCTAAGTAGTTTTGGAAGGAATTTTAAAACTAAAAATTCATAATTGGGATCATTTTTAGAATTTTTTTGCTTAAATATCTAAACTGGACCATACTGTCCACTGGATTTTCTTGGCAAAAATACTAGAGTGGTTTGCCTTCTCTTTCTCCAGTGGAATAAGGCAAATGGAGATTAAGTGACTTGCCCAGGGTCATGCAGCTAGAGTCTGAGGCTGGATTGAAACTCAGTTTTTCCTAACTCCAAGCCCAGTACTCAATCCATTGAGCCACCAAACTGCCTCCCCAGTACCGTAGGAGAAATACGTACACAAATAAGTCTACTACCTGAAAAAAGGTGCTTCAAGAAGCATGGTATAGTGGATAGAGAGGTGGTTTTGTAGTTATGAGACCAAGATTCACTTCCTGTCTCTACCACATAATACCTGAAGGATCTTGCTGAAATCATCTGAACTCCCTGTACTTCTAGCAATTCTTACTTAACACTAAGTTGCAGGTCATGGACTGATCTATGTTGGGAAGAGGCAGATTCATTGCCCAGAATTCTCTATGTCAACGGAAACAAAAAAAGTACTCCCCAAATACTGCATGAAAGTTCACAGAAATTATAATCACAAAAGGGCATGAGGTAAGTCTTCAGAGAGTATAAATGGCAAAGAAGGAAGGTGAACAAAGGTGTAGAAACAGGATCTATTTGGGGAGTAGCAATTGGTGCAGTGGGTAGCAAAGATTTAAAATAAAAAGTAGGTAGAGTCCATATTGTGAAAGTAGTGTAATATTACACCAAAGATTTTGGACCTTGTCCAATAGGAAATGGGGAGTGTCAAAGACTCCCCATTTTTTGACCCAGGAGAGGTGAGATAACTGGAGCTATCCCTTAAGAATACTAACTTGGTAGCAGAATTCATTAGAAAATCATTTTGTCTTTGGAAATTTCAGCTCCTACTGGACAACAGCAACTGCAATGCAAAGATTTTAATGTCTAATTGTTTAACAGCATTTGTAAATTCCTTGTAAAGGACTGTGTCAATTGCTCCCTATCAGTACCATATCCCATTTCTCAATTCATTCCAGTATGTTATGCAACAACTTCAGAAGGCTTTCTCTCCTTGTTTAACTCACCTGAAACAATATATTCATTATGGATTGTTGAACATCATAACTTTTATTTTATGTTTCCTGCACATTTCCTTCCCAAAGTCAATATAAAGTGAATTAATTCCAATTTCATTGAGCACATTGTAAATAGCGGTATGTTCTGCTGAATTAAGTGCTTTCTCCTGTTCAGTGAATGTGAAACAGACAGGAATTTGGTATCTTTGTTTTCTTACCTGATGAGAAAAAATTGATGCATTTGACAATTATTTAGCTTTCAGGTAATTCAGTTTGTTCTAAACTAGAATACAATTAAATGTATTTATTGATATGATCAAATGTGGGATTGGTGAAGATTTCTAAAATTTGCAAGAGAGTGGGCAGTTGATCAATAGTGGGGAAATCCTCTGGTACTCCTTCATTTATAGGAAATCCTTACTACTCACAGTTTCATAAATACAAAGTTTGAAATACTTTGGGTTGACTGAGCCCACTTGAGTAGCTGGTACTTTTAATAAGATGGCCCAGCACTTTCCTTTTCCCTCCTTAATGCCTGTTTAAATATTTTGGATGAGGTCAGAGAAAGATAAATGGGTATTTTTATATATATTATAATTATAATATAACTATTATATTATAATTATATATTGCATATATAATATAATTATAAATATAAATATATATTATATATGTATTATAAAGTCAGTGCAAATCTCTGAGATAGATATGGTATAATCCAATCTTTTGTTGAATCACAGAGAGTTTGAATGTTAAAGCTGGAATATATTGGGCTCATCTGACCAAGCTCCTCATTTTGCAGATGAGGAGACACGAGGCCTAAAAAAGTTAACACATAACAGGTTATTCAAGTAAGTACTAACAAAGATAAGATGAGAACTTATATCTCTTAACTTCCAGTAAATTTCCAAGAAAAGTGTTATTCACATAGGTATCACTTAGTAACTTAAAAAATACTTACAGTTTGTTCCCTAATTTAAAATCTTTTATATAATTTATCTTTTCAATTCTGCTAATGGGAACGTGAAACTCCATGTTATCACCTTTGTTTCCTTGGCTATATATTATCTATTAGGCATTTTTAAACTTAGTGCTACACTGAGTATACTCTTTTTCTTTCTAGATTTCTCCTGAAATCAGTTTTAAATTTTCTTACGGGTGATAGTACATTCCTTGCTATCTTAGAAATACACAAGTCATTTAGGTTTTTTGTGTGTGTTGTTCAGTTTTTTAATTTTTTATTTATTTTATTATGAACTTAATAAAGCAAGCATTTCTCTAATAGCATGATCGAAAAAAGATGATCGTACATAAAGCTGCAAATGTATTATGTACAACTTGTTATTCCTTTTAAATATGTAATAAAGTGATCATGCAACTTTCTTTTTTCTTTTTCCCCATTTTTTCTTTCCTCTCCAGCCTAGAGAGGGCTACCATTAGACACAAATATGTACATATGAAATATATATATACACACACACTTTGTATATAATGTGTATAAGTACATACATATATACACATTGTGTGTGCATATATACACAGATATGAATATGCATACAAATATATACAAAAATTTTTATATATACACACATATATCTGTGTGTGTACAGACATGTGTGTACATACTATATATGTATGTATATACATATATGTAAGACCATTCTTTACACATTTCTATTTATCACTTCTTTCTCTGAATGCAGATAGTGTCTTGCTTCCTATTTCCTTAATAGTTAATTTGGGTATTTGTAATATTAAAAAATAGTTACTCAAAGTTGTTTTTAAAACAGTATTGTTGTTGCTGTGTACGATGTTCTCTTGGTTCTGCTTGTTTCACTTTTCATTATTTCAGACAAGTCTTTCCATGGTTTTGAAAATTGTAGAGATGCCTGTCAATTGGAGAATGTCTAGCTGGGGGAGGCCCAGGATGCAGTGGGAGACCCTGGCCCTTTTAGGCTAAGGCCTTTTCAGGTACTCACTTAGAGTGAAGTAATGCCCATTCAGTGAATAGGCCTCATTAAGAAGTAGTCAAGGGATGTTAATTAGAAATTTAATTAGAATTAAATTAGAAAAAGAAAGAAAAACAAGGTGAGAGGTCAAGACCCTCAGGGTGGCTGTTCCAAGGAGAAACAGTTACCATTGACATTCCCTCTGAGCCAGGAGGGTCCAAAAAACAGCGATTAAATAGAGCTTGGGCAGGGACCTATGGGTGGTCCAATTTATGGGTTTCAGAGTGAACTGGGTTTCTCAGTCATTCTGATGAATATCTGATTTCTGGATCCAGATGGTTCTGGAGAAGAAAGTGAGACTGGTGATCTTGCACAGCCCTCCCTTACTCAAATCAAAGTCAACTGCAAGTCATGTCATCATTTCTCTGAAGTCATGGTCCTCTTCAATAATGAAGGACAACCGCAACCTGTGAGCAAGCTGCCTGAGTGGGGACCCAACTAGCTGGGTAACTAAGCAGATCCGCTCCCTCTCCCTCTCCCTTTCCTTCTCCTCTCCAAAGGAAGGTAAATTTTGGTGGCCAGAAGCTGCCTAGTTAACCTGGGATTTACTGGCTAGATCTTTTTCTTCCTTCCTTCCTTCCTTCCTTCCTTCCTTCCTTCCTTCCTTCCTTCCTTCCTTCCTTCCTTCCTTCCTTCCTTCCTTCCTTCCTTCTTCTCTTTCCTAAAACTTTAAATAGGGAAGAAACTTCAAGAGCAAACCTCTGCATTCTCCTACATACATACTAGAAACACAGAGGGTAAGTCACTTGGCTGGAGGAATGACTTGAACCCATAGCTTTCTCTGACTAAAGTGCAGCATTCTGCTGTCCACTATCTAACACTGCCTATGAATGAATGAATGAATGAATGAATGAATGAATGAATGAATGAAGAAGTTTGACTCATTTTGTTACTTTTAAAAATGAAAACATATTTAGGGAGGCAAAGTTGTCTGTAATTAAGATGTATCACTAAAGATATATAAAACTTTGACTCTAATATACATGTGTATCTACATGCATTTATGACATATCCATGGGTGTGCATATCTATCTCTATCAATATTCATATATGCATGTTTACCCGTGCATTTTTATATGATGCATATATAATGCAAATATGTGTGTATAGACCACATGTATAATCATGTCTTTATATATGTATCTGTATTGCACATATACGTAACTACACATAGATATGTATATATTATATATATACTGTATATGTATGTATACATATATGTGTATATATCTAACTATATGTATATCTATATATTGATATTTACCTATCTGTATTCTTAGTTACCCCTCACCATATTTCCATATTTTCATAGCCATTTATCATTTCAGCACATTAGTTACTGATGCCTCTCCCTAGCTCCATATCAATGAAACAAGTTCATCTACTTTTTCTAACAGCTTATAAGGAAACCCGCCCTCTATATTACTATACCCCAGTGTAATTTATACAGATATTAGAGTTGGCAGATCTATGCTAGGTATACGTCCTTCCTCATTATGAGCAGAACTTGGACTATAGACAATGAAATTCATTGGCAAGATGTTCCTGATTCACTCCCTAAAATTCACAATGAAAACTTTTTAAAAAGTTAGAAATTTTAAAATGTGTCACTTGGCCCTAGTGTGTAACTGAAGGCAAATTGGAATTCAGAGTTGGGTATGAAGAGATAAACTTATAGATAGCTGCAGACCAGTATAGGCTTTTTGCAACATTGTCATAAAGCAATCTGTAGCCAAATCATAGAAACTCTGTTTTGTTCAAAGTAATAAAAAAATGAACTTTAGAATTTTCTAGCAATGCACAAAGACTTCAATTATATAAACATTCAACAAGAAGAGGTAAACAAACTCTAGTCTAATTCAGTGGTCTTCATTAGTACTACGCTGTCAAAGTTAAAAGATTTGTCTTTCCTGTTAACTAATCATCTGACTTTCAGAGAAAGAATATTTCTTGTGAAGTTATTTGGATGTTTGGTAGAAAAATTTTGTTGTGTCAGAACAGTTCTAAACTTGACATAAGCTAACCAGGTTTCTCAGAATAAAATCTCCTTACTTCAGAAGTCAGATTGTAAATATTATTGAATACATACTCGTTGATTTCTGTACTTCATTGAACCAAACTAAACATATTGTGTATTATCCTAATTTGAAGACGTATGATTCAGAATTCATGTGGGAATGTGTGAAACAACAAGAACAAAATCTTACCATATGCTAATTCAGAATATTTATCTTACACTCTGTTGGTACTAATCTTGATATGAACATTCAACATCTGAATCAACAATCCAGGATTTGCCCTTTCCATGTTTGTCTAAATAATCAAAATGCTGGCATGTTCCATTGCAGCTTTAGCCCACTTGTTGGAGTCTAATGTGTTCACCAGACAATTTATTTATTGTCTGTCTTTCTTGGTGCAATAAACTCCCGGTGTCTTTCTCATGATGGACTGTAGTTTGCAGTTTGTAGTTTCTTTAGCTGTGTCAAGGTCCTTTCTTCTTTCCTTTGCATACTGAGTAACTGAAGGCTATGATTCTGTTTAGTGATTTGTAGACCACTCTTCTAATACATAGGTCATTGTGACCAGCACTATGTATGGCCTTAAACAATTTTTTCCTTGATCTTCTCCTCTCTGTTGATCAACATTGTAAAGATGTAACTGAAACTAACCCAGCCTGTTTTATACCTTGTGGTCTGTGACAATGTAGAAAATATATCTATAATGAATACTTGCCTGTGCACACAAGACAGATCTTCACACACACACACACACACACGCACACACACACACACACACACACACACCATTCCTTTACAGACTTAGTTCCAACTCCAAAGAAAGCATATGTTAGCAAGAGCTTGCCTAGAGACACATTGATGACAGTTTCTCTTTCTAGCCAAAGGATATCTTTTTTCTCACCCATCAGACAAGGAAAACAGCCGAATTCAGACAAGTAGGCAAGGAAGCATATGTTCTAGAGAGACAAACACCAAAAATAATTACTTCAAGACTTTAAAATGCTATCTTTACCCTTCTTTTTTGATTGCATGTAGTTTAAGGCTTTGGAATTCTGGTTGTTGCCTCCAGGGTTGAATGGACGTGTCAGAAGACAATAAATGAGCAAACGGAACAAAACAGACAAGGCAGGCATGTTTGAAACCCAGAAGAATGTCATTCCTTTTCAAATGTAGCTTATGCCACTGTAACCTCGAGCTGTTTTTTAATGGTATGAATTATGGATTTTAAAAATAGTAATTATTTTCCTTGTCAGAGGATGACTTGATTAAAATAGTTCATGCTTATGAGGATTTTTAGCATGCCTCACAGTCTATGAAAATATTTTTCTTTTTATTTGCCCAGTGTGTTTCTAGGATCACTCTGAACATACAGTAGCTTTTATTCACTTATCTGTATAACTAGCATATTTCCTTGTTCTCCTAATCTCGAGCAATAACAGAGAACATCTTTTCAGGTAGAGACAATCATCGTGTTTTTGTATTGCTAGTGCTTTGCAACTATTAGATACTTAATGATAAAAAACAATATGGAATTAAAAGGCAATATGATTGTTATTTGTCATTCATTTTTGAAGAGGACATCATAAGGTGATGTCTTGACTTGAATATTAATGGGATTTAAGTGAGGCATAGTTGCAAAGTTGTTGGCCTCTCTCTTCCAAAGTCATTGAAGTCCAGTACTGAGACCAAAGCTGGTGTTTGGTGATGACTGGGCATGCAGTCATCTTGGCATCTTCAATGTCTGACCAAGCACTAAGTGCTCGACAGTGCCTGCTTCAGAAGCCTTCATGGCCATTGGAACAAATTCTTCTCATCCACCCATTCTACCAGGGAAAATCTTCACATCTTTGGTGTATTCATCCCCCTTACTCACCGATGGGTTTGAGACCCATTGGTTACTCTCAGTCTGCTTTAACTCATTTGTTGAGATGGTTTTACTGAGGTGTGGCCACTGCATATGCTACAACTTCTTGTAGCCACAGGTGAGAGTTGAGTGAATCAAGGGGACACCAATGGTGGGTGAGCAGCCCTGAAAAAGGTGTGGCACCCCTCATACCAAAGACACTAGAGGAAAATAAGCCCTTACTTTAGCATTTGAAGACCTGGGTTCAAGGCCTTGTCCTGCAACAAGGAGATATTTACTGAACCTGTTTGAGCCTCAGTTTTCTTGTTTTTAAAATAGTACCAATAGTGCTCATTTCATTGGATTATTGCAATTACAACTTTGTAAACTATCAAGTTCTATAGCTAATAATCAATACTCAGTAAACATGTATCATGCACCCGTACATAGCACCAGGGAGCCAAAAAAAATGGGAAAAAAACAATCCTTGCCCTCAAAAAGTTTACAGTGTAATGGAGGAAAACAAAAATAAAAATGAAAGGAAGCAGAAAATGCTAGAAGGGGGAAGAATGAAGGAAGGGGAAAGATTTGACTTGGAGACTTGGTGGAAAAGTCAAACCAAGAAGTCCAAAGGGAGTATAACCAGGTGAGAAATGAGGAGATTTCTGAACTGAATTCTCTTTTTAAATAAAGGTTTGGAGTTCATGGCCCCATCCTCCAGAGAGTCTGAGGGTAGCAATAATTTCCAAAGACTATGAGGTTTTTATAGGATGAGGAAATAATTCCAATAATGATCTTCCTGAACCATAGGCTCAGTCAGAGGAGTTTCAGAATAGTAAAACTATGTAAGAAATGAGGTGAAAATAAAATGGAGTCAAGAAGATCTGAGTTCAAATCCAGCATCAGACATTTACTAGCTATGTGACTCTGGGAAAGTCACTTAACTCTGTTTGCCTCAGTTTCCTCACTTGTAAAATGAACTGAGGGAAATTCTCAAACCAGTCCAGTATCTCTGTCAAAAAAAACCCCAAACTAAATGGGGTCACAAAGAGTCAGACGTTAACTATTTTTATCATACATTCAAGTTGTTTATGATGTGGTCACTTATTGAATGCCAGAACTGGAAGAATGTTTGGGGGTTATCTAGTCTAACCTGCTCATTCTGCATATGAGGGAATAGAGAATCAAGGAGGTGAAGACATTTACCCTAAGGACTGATGTACCACTTTTAGCAACATAATTGGAATAAAACTCTTCTGTTCTGCAAAACTCATCACATTTCTTGATATCCCATCTAATAGCATCACTTTCATTTCCAGGATTTTTCAGAAATCATAAGTAACATGCCAGTAATCATAGCCTATCAGATTTTTAGCATCCCATGATAGTGTTCATCTTGACTGGTGTCTTGAGCTCATTGAGGGGAGCAAGGTGCTCTCTTCACCATCTACTCACTACTTTGAGTTTCAAAACCCTATTAAACTTTCTTTTAACTTTTCAAGTCTTGGCCATATTCTTGGCAAGGAAGATAAAAATGAAATAAGAGTAGTTCTGCCCTCAAGAAATGGTCCTGTCCCTTCTTTGGTCTTCCCCTTCTTCCAAAATATCTTAACAAACTAACATCTGACTCTGTATCTTGTCCTTACCACTAATCACAAACCTTAACTCATCCAGAGGTTTAATTCTCTTGACCCTAGTCTTATTAAGACATCACTTCTTTTTTTTCTCCTTTTTTTTTTTTTTGCAGTTTTAGGAAAATTATAATCAATTGGATTTAATTTGTCAATTAAACATTCAAGAAGAATCAGCTAATTCATTCAGATAAATCTGGTAAAGTCTTGAAAAAATTGCTCATAAAATCAACAGAAAACCTAGAAAATGTGCAGATAAGAATAAGTTTCCAGTAAAGAGTTTTATTTTTTATTTTTTAATTTTTTTAATAATTAAATTTATTTATTTAACTTTTAACATTCATTTTCATAAAATTTTGGGTTACAAATTTTCTCCCCTTTTATCCCCTCCCCCCCCAAACACCAAGCATTCTAATTGCCCCTGTCACCAATCTGCTCTCTCTTCTATCATCCCTCTCAGCCCTTGTCTCCGTCTTCTCTTTTGTCCTGTAGGGCCAGATAGCTTTCTATACCCCTTTACCTGTATTTCTTATTTCCTAGTGGTAAGAACATTACAGTTGATCCTAACACTTTGAGTTCCAACTTCTTTACCTCCCACCCTCTCCACCTCTTCCCTTTGGAAGGCAAGCAATTCAATATAGGCCAAATCTGTGTAGTTTTGCAAATGACTTCCATAATAGTTGTGTTGTATAGGACTAACTATATTTCCCTCCATCCTATCCTGTCCCCCATTTCTTCTTTTCTCTTTTGATCCTATCCCTCCCCATGAGTGTCGACCTCAAATTGCACTCTCCTCCCCATGCCCTCCCTTTTATCATCCCCCCCACCCTGCTTGTCCCCTTATCCCCCACTTTCCTGTATTGTGAGATAGGTTTTCCTACCAAAATGAGTGTGCATTTTATTCTTTCCTTTAGTGGAATGTGATGAGGGTAGACTTCATGATTTTCTCTCACCTCCCCTCTTTATCCCTCCACTAATGAGTCTTTTGCTTGCCTCTTTTATGAGAGATAATTTGCCCCATTCAATTTCTCCCTTTCTCCTCCCAATATATTTCTCTCTCACTGCTTGATTTCATTTCTTTTTTAAGATATGATCCCATCCTCTTCAATTCACTCTGTACTCTCTGTCTCTATGTATGTGTGCGTGTGTGCATGTGTGTGTGTGTACTCCCACCCAGTACCCAGATACTGAAATGTTTCAAGAGTTACAAATATTGTCTTTCCATGTAGGAATGTAAACAGTTCAACATTAGTAAGTCCCTTATGACTTCTCTTTACTGTTCACCTTTTCATGCTTCTCTTCATTCTTGTGTTTGAAAGTCAAATTTTCTTTTCAGCTCTGGTCTTTTCATCAAGAATGCATGAAAATCCTCTATTTCATTGAAAGACCATTTTTTCCCCTGAAGTATTATACTCAGTTTTGCTGGGTAGGTGATTCTTGGTTTTAGTCCTAGTTCCTTTGACTTCTGGAATATCCTATTCCATGCCCTTCGATCCCTTAATGTAGAGGCTGCTAGATCTTGTGTTACCCTGATTGTATTTCCACAATACTTGAATTGTTTCTTTCTAGCTGCTTGCAATATTTTCTCCTTGACCTGGGAACTCTGGAATTTGGCCACAATGTTCCTAGGAGTTTCTCTTTTTGGATCTCTTTCCGGCAGTGTTCTGTGGATTCCTTGAATATTTATTTTGCCCTCTGGTTCTAGAATCTCAGGGCAGTTTTCCTTGATAATTTCATGAAAGATGATGTCTAGGCTCTTTAAATGATCATGGCTTTCAGGTAGTCCCAAAAATTTTAAATTGTCTCTCCTGAATCTATTTTCCAGGTCAGTTGTTTTTCCAATGAGATATTTCACATTATCTTCCATTTTTCCATTCTTTTGGTTTTGTATTGTGATATCATGCTTTCTCACAAAGTCCTTAGCCTCCATCTGTGCCATTCTAGTTTTGAAAGAACTATTTTCTTAAGTGAGCTTTTGAATCTCCTTTTCCATTTGGCTAATTCGGCTTTTGAAAGCATTCTTCTCCTCATTGGCTTTTTGAACCTCTTTTGCCAATTGAGTTAGGCTAGTTTTCAAGGTGTTATTTTCTTCAACATTTTTTTGGGTCTCCTTTAACAGGGAGCTGATCTGCTTTTCATGCTTTTCTTTCATATCTCTCATTTCTCTTCCCAGTTTTTCCTCCACCTCTCTAACTTGATTTTCAAAATTCTTTTTGAGCTCTTCCATGGCCTGAGCCCATTGGGTGGCCTGGGACACAGAAGCCTTGATTTCTGTGTCTTTGCCTGATGGTAAGCATTGTTCTTCCTCATCAGAAAGGAAGGGAGGAAATGCCTGTTCACCAAGAAAGTAACCTTCTATGGTCTTATTTCTTTTCCCTTTTCTGGGCATTTTCCCAGCCAGTGACTTGACCTCTGAATATTCTCCTCACACCCACCTTGCCTCCTGATCCTCCCAGCCAGCGTTTGGGGTCTGAGATTCAAATGCTGCTTCCAGCCTTAGGGCTTTTGGCGGGGGCAGGGCTGCTATTCAGTATGAGATTATGTTCAGGTGGTCAGGTTGGGGCAGGGCCGCCTCTCAGGCTCAGTTCCCTCAGGGGGTTTATGCACAGACCTTCCACAATGGATTCAGGCTCCCGCACGCTTGGGGAGCCCTGGTCTGCAGCCGCCTCTCAGCTTCTACCTCCCGGGGGGGCCTGAGTATGGGGGCACCCCTCTCCCCTCTCGACCTGCCAAAGAGACTCTCTCACCGACCCCCATCACCTGTGGGTGGATGGACTTGTGCGGCCACTGGAGATCCCATCCCTGAAGCCTGCTCAGATCTGTTTCTCTTGGTGTTGCGGCCGCGGCCGCAGCAGGTCTGGGCTGGGCTGGGCTCCGCGTCTGCAGCGCAACGGACTTTTTACGAGAGGTTTGCAGGTCCCTCTGTGGGTGGTGGGACCTGCGTGGCTGCTGGAGATCCCGTCCCTGAAGCCCGCTCGGATCTTTTCCTCTCAGTGCCGCGGCCACGGCAGGGCTGTACTCAGCTCCCAGTCCTGGCACCCAGTCCACAGCGCGAAGGACCCCCTGCGAGAGTTTTGCAGGTCTCTCCGGAACAGAAATCTCCCTCGCTCCAATGTTCCGTGGCCTCTGGGTGCAGAATTCGCCGTGAGTTACATCCCTGTAGCCGTTCTATGGGTTGTGGGTTCGGAGCTATGCGTATGTGCGTCTTTCTACTCTGCCATCTTGGCTCCGCCCCGAAGACATCACTTCTAAAATTTATTTACCTAGCCCTATTTCATTTCCTTCTTCCAAATATTATATTACTTAATGGAGTACATATAAAATTGGAAGACTGAGAATTGTGTAATGACAGTTATTGTTTTTGTTTTTGTGGGGTTTTTCCTGCACCCTAATTTTTACAGGGCTAATAGCCTGAGCAGTCAGTTTTCATAGTCTTCTGGGAGATTAGAACTACTTAGTGTTAACCACCTAAATGTGGTGGGATAATAATCCACCTTTCATCTACTGTTCTGCCTGCTTCCAACTCCATGGAACAAGATGCCCATGAGGTAGGTGTCCCATGATCCCTTGCTTTCTAGTGTCCCTGCCTTCTTTTATGTGTTGTCTCCTGCCCTTATATTGTGAGCTCCTTGAGGGAAGAGACTGACTTTCTTTTTACCAAGCCCTCAGCACAATGCCTTGCACATAGTAAGCACTTAATAAATGTTAACTGGATTGAATTTGCAGGGTAATTGTCTAGAATTGCTAAGACAACAATTCAGACTACTAACTCCCTAATAACTGTATTAGATTAATCATTTCAACTAAGCACTGTGGTACAGTAAAACAAACACTTGTTCTGGAGTCAGAAAACCTGGGTTCAGATCCAGCTTATGATGCTTTGCTGCCTGTGTGACCTCCGGAAAACAACTTTACTTCTCTGGGCCTCAATTTTTTCATCTATAAAATGAAGGGATTGTACTAGATCATCTCTCAAGTCCTTTGCATTTCTAAGTCTTTGCCCCTACATAGAAGGATTTGACTGTGCAACATGGGAGACACTGACTCAGCATGGCATGCCCACATCAGAAAGGGTGCAGTGCTCTATGAGCAAAACAGAATTGAGACAGCACAAAGTAAAGGTAGGATATGTAAACTTGGAGTACCCACCCCCAAAATTCATATTGACTATCTGAGCCCAACCTGTGGTAGAGCATTCCAAGCTCATATTGGTCTGATCAACTACAGTCGGACACACTGAAACTTCACTTTATCATGGTGATGTCAGTTTGGTTGTCTTTGAAAATGACCAACCAACTTTATTTTCATTAGAGAAAAATGAAGATCCATTTGTTCTCTATCCTTAGTCTGGAACTGAATAAATGGAGAAATGCTAAATAATAAAAAAAAATCCAAACCACTTTAAATATATCAATGCCATAGCTTCATATTAAATCAGGAAATATAGCTGAAACTTTCTTCCCCTTCCCTGTACCTACTATAGTGAATTTTGGAAAAGTGAATTGGTATAATTTTCAAAAGCCCTGTGAAGCAGATTTACCATTTCCTTCTCCCCCTCCCCCATGTCCCAAACTCCTACAGAAAACATGGCAAGTAAAAAAAGAAAACAACTCTTAATCTATACAAATGACTCAGCACAGTTAACAGGAAGGAAAGATAAGCTGATATATATGCCCTAGGAATATTTATTGCTTAATCAATTGTGTTTGAATAACTATTACCAAATTTTCACTAAAGTACTTTTTCTCATTTCTTCATTTTATTGAATGTTATTTAGGTTACATACTATCTTAATTTTTTCTGAGTCCCATGATGCCTAATTTCATAAATTGCTAATTATGCCAATATTTTTCATCATCCTTTGCTCAGGACATTTTGCTCAGGTGTGTCATATACATATCAGTCTAGTTCTGAGAGACATCTAAGGAATTTTTGACATATAAGCAAACATGAGACTTGTTGAGGTCATGTAACTCATGTACGGTTGAACTGCATTTTCTGATAATGTCAAAACTGAAGGAACTTCCATTACCATTATTTTTTGACAGATGGTGACCTTTGGAGACTCTCAATAAATTCAGGAGAAAAAAGTCAGAGTTATAACTATACATCCCTTGAACAAATCTCAGACCTGTAGACAACTTAATTTTAACATATATCTGGGGGGTCATTCTGAAGATATGTGCTGATGAGTTTTTCTTAAATATCCTCTCCAAATACCATCACTCATTGGATCGCCATTATTGATAGTTATATTTAAGCAATTTCATGGCAATGGCAATCACATTGGTTCAAACTAAAGTAACATGCTAGGTTTCTTTATACTCCTATCTTCTCCTCTGAAGACTTCTATGACCCCTTGAATTAAATTCAGTTGCTTAAGAAAATATATTAAGATTTTGTCCTATGGGATGTCATTTAGGAGAAAGGGGAAAAAATGAGATCTCCTTTCTAAATTTATTTATTTAACTTTTAACATTCATTTTCACAAAATTTTGGGTTCCAAATTTTCTTCCCATTTGTCCCCTCCCCCACCCCAAAACACCGAGCCTTCTAATTGCCCCTATCACCAGTCTGCCCTCTCTTCTATCATCCCTCTCTGCCCTTGTCTCCGTCTTCTCTTTTGTCCTGTAGGGCCAGATAACTTTCTATACCCCATTACCTGTATTTCTTATTTCCTAGTAGCAAGAACAGTACTTGACAGTTGTTCCTAAAACTTTGACTTCGAACTTCTCTTCATCCCTCCCTCCCCACCCATTCCTTTTGGAAGGCAAGCAATTCAATATAGGCCATATCTGTGTAGTTTTGCAAATGACTTCCATAATAGTCGTGTTGTGTAAGACTAACTATATTTCCCTCCATCCTATCCTGCCCCACATTGCTTCTGTTCTCTCTTTGGATCCTGTCCCTCCCCAAGAGTGTTGACTTCAAATTGCTCCCTCCTCCTGTTGCCCTCCCTTCCATCATCGCCCCCACCCTGCTTATCCCCTTCTCCCCCGCTTTCCTGTATTGTAAGATAGGTTTTCATACCAAAATGAGTGTGCATTTTATTCCTTCCTTTAGTGGAATGTGATGAGAGTAAACTTCATGTTTTTCTCTCACCTCCCCTCTTTTTCCCTCCACTAAAAAGTGTTTGCTTGCCTCTTTTATGAGAGATAATTTGCCCCATTCCATTTTTCCCTTTCTCCTCCCAATATATTTCTCTCTCACCACTTAATTTCATTTTTTTAAGATATGATCCCATCCTATTCAATTCACTCTGTGCTCAGTGTGTGTGTGTGTGTGTGTGTGTGTGTGTGTGTGTGTGTGTGTGTAATCCCACCCACTCCCCAGTTACTGAAAAGTTTCAAGAGTTACAAATATTGTCTTTCCATGTAGGAATGTAAACAGTTCAACTTTACTAAGTCCCTTATGACTTCTCTTTGCTGTTTACCTTTTCATGCTTCTCTTCATGCTTGTGTTTGAAAGTCAAATTTTCTTTTCAGCTCTGGTCTTTTCATCAAGAATGCATGAAAATCCTCTATTTTATTGAAAGACCAATTTTTCCCATGAAATATTATACTCAGTTTTGCTGGGTAGGTGATTCTTGGTTTTAGTCCTAGTTCCTTTGACTTCTGGAATATCATATTCCACGCCCTTTGATCCCTTGATGTAGAAGCTGCTAGATCTTGTGTTATCCTGATTGTATTTCCACAATACTTGAATTGTTTCTTTCTAGCTGCTTGCAATATTTTTTCCTTGGCTAGGGAACTCTGGAATTTGGCTACAATATTCCTAGGAGCTTCTCTTTTCATATCTCTTTCAGGCAGTGATTGGCGGATTCCTTGAATACTTATTTTGCCCTCTGGTTCTAGAATATCAGGGTAGTTCTCCCTGATAATTTCATGAAAGATGATATCTAGGCTCTTTAAATGATCATGGCTTTCTGGTAGTCCCATAATTTTTAAATTGTCTCTCCTGAATCTATTTTTCAAGTCAGTTGTTTTTCCAATGAGATATTTCACATTATCTTCCATTTTTTCATTCTTTTGGTTTGGTTTTGTGATTTCTTGGTTTCTCATAAAGTCATTAGCCTCCATCTGTTCCATTCTAATTTTGAAAGAACTATTTTCTTCAGTGAGCTTTTGAACCTCCTTTTCCATTTGGCTAATTCTGCTTTTGAAAGCATTCTTCTCCTCATTGGCTTTTTGAACCTCTTTTTCCAACTGAGTTAGCCTATTTTTCAAGGTGTTATTTTCTTCAGCATTTTTTTGGGTCTCCTTTAGCAAGGTGTTGACCTGTTTTTCAAGTTTTTCTTTCATCTCTCTCATTTCTCTTCCCAGTTTTTCCTCCACCTCTCTTACTTGATTTTCAAAACCCTTTTTGAGCTCTTCCATGGCCTGAGCCCATTGAATATTTATTTTGGATGTTTGGGATACAGAAGCCTTGATTTCTATGTCTTCACTGATGGTAAGCATTGTTCTTCCTCAACAGAAAGGAAGGGAGGAGATATCTGTTCACCAGGAAAGTAACCTTCTGTGGTCTTATTTTTTCCCCCCCTTTTCTGGGCATTTTCCCAGCCAGTTACTTGACTTCTGAGTTTCCTCTCCACACCCACCCTGCCTCCAGATCCATGCAGTTGGTGCTTGGGGTCTGAGATTCGAATGCTGCTTCCCAGCCTCAGGGCTTTGGGTTGGGGCAGAGCTGCTATTCAGTCTGAGATTAAGTTCAGGTGCTGGGGTGGGGGCAGGGTCACCACACAGAGCTCAGTTCCCTCAGGGGATTTATGTAGAGACCTTCAACAATGGATCTGAGCTCCTCCCTGCTTTGGGAGTCCTTGTTCTCTGCTGCCTCCACTGCTTCCTCCCGAGGGGGCCTGAGTTATGGGGACACCCCACTCCCCTCTTGGCGAGCTGAAAAGGCCCTCTCACCAACCTTTGGCACCTGTGACTGGAGGGATCTGCGCAGCTGCTGGAGATTCTGTCCCTGAAGCCTGCTGGGATCTGCTCCTCTGGGTACCATGTGGCCAAGGGAGGGCTGGGCTCTGCTCTGGGTCTGGTGCCCAACGGACCTTTCATGTCAGTTTTTCAGGTCTCTCTGGAACAGAAACCTTCTCTGCTCCATTGTTCTGTGGTTTCTGCTGCTCCTGAATTTGTTGGGTGTTCTTTACAGGTATTTTATGGGCTGTGGGTTCGGAGCTAGCATATGTGTATCTTTCTACTGTGCCATCTTGGCTCCTCCCCTCGAGATCTCCTTTCAAGCAGTTTTAATTCCATGTTAGGGAAGGTGCAGAGATTTCTAAAGATCCTTGATTGTGTCAAGTTCTTTCAAGGATATTATCATTCCTTGCACTTGGGAGGATAGGGGCCTTATGCTTCAATTCCTTGTTCACTTTGCTTAATCCTTTCTTCTTGCCATTCCAAACCAAAGACACTATTGCTGATCTTTTGATACCAACATGTCACCTACCTTTGGAAATATTAGAGATCTGTGAAGAGTCACAGAATTTGACAGTTGGGAATAACCAAAGTGGGCATGCAGAAGAATCCATACATGAAAGGAATCCCAACTTATAAACCTGGCTTCTGTCATCCAGCTTCTATTTGAAGATATTCAGGGATAAAGAATCCAAAAGAATGTCCAATCCACATGTGGACCATCTCAGAGTTTATTGTTTAAATATATTTGATTTTATTCTTTTCCCTTAAAATCAAGTCTAAATTTGCCTCATTGCACCTTCTTCATTCTGTCTTCTGTGCCCCAAAGGATAAAGGCTAATCCTCACAATGTGCTAGACAGCCCTTTGCAATACTTGAAAACAGCTAACATATTTCTTATGTCTTATGTCTTATTTTCTTTAGGTTAGACTTTACCATTTATGGTAGATATTCCCAATCTGTACCTATATGACATGGACTCAAGACCCTTTGCCATATTGTTGCCTTCCTTTTTACAGTCTTAAGATGTAATAATATCTTCTAAAATTACAAATCCCCAATACTGAACTGAACACAATACCCCTGATGAGACGTGAGAATCTAAGAGACGATCTAGAGCAAAGTGATATTTAAAAGTTGAAAACATATAGTGCCATGGCACTAAAAATAGGGATCTGGCTTTTGAATTTACTCTGTTTTTCCAGTCAAGTCAACAAGCATTGATTCATCCATTCAAGAAACATTTATTAAGGGCCTATTTTATAAAGGATCTTATTGAACATTTACCCTGTGCCTAGACATGTGTTAAGGGCTACAGGGAATAAAATACAGTTGTTGCTATCTATGTTCCTGTGCTTTGGAGCCATCCTGACTTCCTATGTGGACATGAGCAGATCATCTAGAAAACAGCAAAAGGTAGGATTGCCATATGTAGAATTGTAATCCACTAGCCTCAGTGAAGTTATCTATAAGTGTTAACTCAACAAATAAACCATCATATATTTCACAGTACCTTCACGATTTTAAAAATATTTGATATACAGACATGAACATGCTTCTTGGAGTCATGACAAATCAAGTTTAAATCCCTGTTTCTGATATACTACGCAGACTTGTACAAAACCACTTACTTTGTAGGTACAACTTTCTGAGACAGGAAGTTACAAAGTTACTGACCTCCAGTTGTACAAGGAGTTTCCACACCGGGAGTGGCACAGATGACACAGATGACATCAGAGTTTCAGACAAATGATACATGTATGGATGATGGAAAAAAGATATCCATGCAGTCACATGGGATAAATGCTTGTTTATCTTGCATGTACAACCACAGTATGATTAAGTCCGTGATCTTTGGCTCCAATTTCTGTGCATGTACCTACTTTTCCCCTTCACTCTCACGATATTTCTAATTTTCTGGTTGCTCAAAATAATAAATCTAAATTCTGAACCCCATGACAGCTTTGCCAGTTTCTAAGAAGTAAGGGTAATTAGCAGAGAATAATAACCCAAACCCTGGGGTTCTGATGTATACCCTAGGACATCCACTCCTTAGTTGGTTCCTCTAGTTCACAACAATGCTCTGTTTGGGAAATAAATGGGTACACTAAGGGCAATCTTGACTTCCTCTTGTGATCCAGTTACAGACAATATGTTAGGGATTTTATAGGTTCTGAAGGCAGCTAGGTGGTGCAGTAGATAGGTCCTGGAGTCAGGAGGACCTGAGATAATATCCAGCCTCAGACCCTCCTTGCTGTGTTACGCTGGGTAAGTCACTTAACTCCACTTTTCTCAGTTCCTCATATGCAAAATGAACTGGACAGAGAAATAGAAAACCATTCTAGTAACTTTGACAAGAAAACCCTAAATAGGATCACAAAGAGTTGAGCATGACTGAAACAACTTTACATCCACAATTGTTTCTGAACGTTTTCATTCTTCCTTACTGGCCATGGAAGCCATTTCTTCACGTTAAAAGAAATGTGACTGCATATTTGCAGATTTGGAGTGTTGAAATATGATTGGTTCTTGAGTGGATTCGTTCAGTTTCCCTTTCTTCCATCTTCAAACTTCTCTTTTTATTTGAATGTCTAAATAATGGTTAACTACGAAGACTAAAATAGACAAAGTAATTGCCACTTGTTCTTTGTCTCATTGTACCATGCTGTGCTCTAAATGTATTTAATCCAGACCAAACTGGAGAAGTAAAACCTAATTTAATAGCTATCAATCACAGGCAGCAGTCCAGCAGGGTGAAGAGAGGGAGGTTAGGGGAGTATTGTCATTTTGGGAGGAAGGTCCATTGAAGAACAAACAAAATGAACCAGTACACTTTGCATATGGTCAAATGATACCTCATCCCTCAGAGACTCTTGTATACCACCTTTTTTTCCTAAATATGCTTCTATTCCATGCTTATTAATTGAGGGAGGGGAAGAGAAAATCTAATGAAAAAGAAAAGGAAAAAAAAACATTCTAGCTAAAACATTTCATTCCAATTAAAGCCATTGGGCTTAGGGAGGGAGGGAGAAAAGCAGCATAAAATGGAATTTGCCTACTAATTTAATTAGACTTCCCCAGGTGGTACCAAACAGCTGTTTGCCTAAGGAAGAGAATAAGTCATGCTTTATAGTCTTTTTTTGTTTGTTTTTTGGACCCAGGCTATCACACATTCTTGTAGAAATTGCTATGTTCATGTGGAATTGCTATTGTTTTCTAAGGAAACCAAATGAAATAGTAACAGGCTCTCTGCTGACCAGACCAGTCCTTCAGTTCAAAATAAGAATGAATCTTGGTAGATTTCACCACAACAATGGTGTAATATATCTTCTCAATCTAAACTAAATTGGCTAATGGATAGGATAATTTATTTTTTTATTTTAATTAACACATATTTATTTTCTCTCTTTCCCATTCTGATCCATGGGTGAGGGTGAAACTCTTATAACAAATACACATAGCCAAGCAAAATAAATTCCTCACTGGCCATGTCTAAAAAAATGTACGTCTGTCGTTCTGAGTATTGAGTCCATCGCCTTTCTGTCAGGATACAAATAGCATTGTTCAACATCAGTCCTCTGAAACTGATTGATCTTTGTGTTGATGATCAGAATGCTTAAGTCTTTCAAAGTTGTTTGAAGTTACATTTTATCTGTTATTGTATAAATCGTTCTCATGTATCTGTTCATTCTGCATCACTGTATAACTCAATTCCTCTGAAATTTTTACTTTACTCATTTCTTATGACACAGTGGTATTCCTTTAAGTTCCCATACACCAATCTGTTCAGTCATTCCCCCAGCTGATGAGAATGCCTTTAGTTTCCAGTTCTTTACTATTATAAAAAAAAAGTTGCTTTTTGGGTACATTTTATCCTTTATGAATTATGGGATTTAGAGTTTGAAAAAGATCTTTGAAATCATCTTATATGGTTAACTTTTCATTTTAGAGGTGAAGAAACTGATGCCCAAAGATGTGAAATGATTGGTTCAAGGTCATGTTGAGATCAAGTAGCAGAGTCAAGATCTGATCCTAGGTCCCCCATCATAAAGGTTAAAACAAAGATCATCAAGATAAGCCAGAAGTGTATTAAATATTGAATATAAAAGAGGAATGAAAGAGAAAGAATAGGGCAGGGGGAAATAGAGACCAAGAAAAGGACTGAGGTGGATGAGAAAATCATTACCAATATGAATTAGATTTCCCTTTCGCTACTATTATTAAGTAACTATTGTAGATAGAACCATGAGATCAGTAGTGTAAATTTTATTGTCCCCATTTTTCAAGTAAAGAAACTGAGACCCAGAAAAGTCAAGTGACTTGTCTGTACTCCCATAAAAATTAAGCAACAGAACAGCTTAGAAACCCATTATCTCTTGACTCCAAATTTTGTACTTTATCTCTTATGTTCTTGTCTTGTCTCGTCTTGTCTGCAGAGAGCCAACATAGTCTTACTATTTCATTTGGCTTCTTTAGAAAACAATTGCAACTCCACATGAATGCAAAGATATCTTTATTGGTCTATGTTTGATTAAACTAGGAGCTCTATGCATTCTTCCACTCTGTAAATGCCCATTGTTTTCTTCCATCTCTTTTGATAAGCAATGTATTCAAGAGCCACATCTGTGTATATAATTCAATATTCTATAAACACAGCCCTAATAACTCTTAAGAGTTCCAGTTAAATATCACCAATTGCCAATATGTGTCCATTAGACATTTTGAACTAGATGACCTATAAACATATTAAACTCAACATGTTTATAACTTAATTCCTTATTACTCCACCTTGAATCCTTCCTTCTTCCTACTTTTTTCTATTTCTTTTAATGTCATCTTCATCCTTCTACTCACTTGGGTACAAAACCTCGAAGTCATCTCTGACACTTCGGAACTCTACCTTCATAATTTCTCTTCTACACAACTTTGTGACCATTCTCATAGAACCCGCATCCTAATTCAGGGTCTCATTACCCTAAACCATTGCAACAGTCTCCTAGGTTGTCTCTCTGTTCAAGTTTCTCCCCATTCCAGTCTATCCTCCACACAATTGCCAGAATGATCTCCCTATAGCATATGTCTGATCGTATCATTCCCTTGCTTAAGAAACTACTGTGGTTTTCTGCTGTTTCTGAAATAAAACAAGCTCCATTTGGCATGTAAAACACTTCACAGTTTAGCTACAACCCATCCTTCCAGAATTATTACACGTATCTCCCTTCCACACATTCAATACTCCAGCCAAACCAACTTACTTATCCCTTCTATGACATTCCACTTGCCATTTCCATGGTGTTGCTCATTGCCTGGAATGTTCTTCTTCCTCATCTTCATCTTTCAGAATCCTTAGCTTCTTACAAGATCAGCTCTAGGGCTACCTTGTATGCTGGACCTGTCCTAATGGCCCCAGTTCCTAGCACCCCTCTGCAAAGAAATTACATTTATTTCCCCTGAATGTATGTAAAGCATCTGTGGCCAACAAATTGTTCTTTCTTGCCTTTGTAACTCCAGCATCTAGCACAGTAACTGACACACAGTAGGCACTTAATAAGTACTTGTTGAATGATGAATGGTAAAAATTTGCTAAAATAGACCTAAATTACCTCCTTTACCCCTCGCCTAATGACCTGTCTGCTTTGTGTACAGTCCCAAAGGGATGAGGTCAAGCCTTGGAAAGGCTTTATAGGAATGGTCCAGTGAGGAATGCTTCTAAAGAACCAGGCAGTTTCTGGTTCTCCATAAAAGTTGAATGAGTTTTGAACTATCTTAAGTTTTCATATATTATCTAATGAATCAAACATTCATCAGAATGCCATCAGAGAAATGATGACATGACTTGCACTTGAATTTGTTTTGAGTGAGGGAGGGCTGTGCAGGTCACCAGCCTCACTTCTCCTCCAGAGCCATCTGAATCCAGTGACCAGATATTCATCAGGATGCCTGGAGATGACCCAGGATGAGGCAATTGGGGTTAAGTGACTTGGCCAAGGTCACACAACTAGTGAGTGTCAAGTGTCTGAGGTGAGATTTGAACTCAGGTCCTCCTGACTCCTGCACTGGTCCTGTATCTGCTGTACCACCCAGATGCCCTATGCAAGGGGAACAGTAAGTCCTTGAGTAAATGATTACTATATCAAAAGTTGAATTGTAGGGAAGGCAGCATCAAGTTGTGGGTAGAGAGCTAGCCTGGAAGCCTGGAAGACCTAGATTCAAGTTGTACCTCTGACACATACTGACTTTGTCACCTTCAGCAAATCACTTAATGCTTCAGTGCTCTTGCCATCTCTCTAACATTCTAAGCACCAAAGAGCCTGCTGACTTCCTTTGGGAGAGGGAGTTAACTTAGCCTATTTCAATAAACAAGTAAAACCATAGATCCAGTCCCTATCCTATTTTTAAAAACTAGTCTGACAACAATATGGAATTACGAGAGAGGACTATCATGTCTGGTGGTCACAGGTGCCGATAGTCAAGGCAATGTAGCAGCTGACTCAGACTGGGCTGATGATATGAAAAGGAATTTTGAAACATAATTTTAAAGTCAAAAGGTAAGCCATAAAAGCTTGAAAACTATTGTCCAGTATGTGAGATGGATTCCATTATTTTCTGTGTCCCTTTATTCTCTCCTTTCAAATATTCAGTGAGTCAAATAAGGGTAGAATGATGGCTATCAGCCTGATGAAAAAGACAAGGACAAGTTGTCTTCCAAATTTATGAATGGAAGCCAAAATATGTTTCATTTTAAAATTAATATCCTCTTTATTGACAGAGGGTCAACAAGAGCATAGGCAGATTTTGCTATACAAAATATGGAATTTGCAATACAGAATAATAAATTTAACAATCCAAGATCAAGCATTCACAACAAAAGTAGGTACAAAGAAAACAGCACAGCATGGGCAGCACAGATAGCAATACATAAAATTCAAATGACTTAAAGAGAGTCCTAGAGAAATTCCACAAAGGAGGTTTAGGGTCATAGTTAAAAATAGACTTTTTCCTTTCCCTCTCACTCCTAAGGAACAAGATCTGATATGTACTTATTTTGGACTTCTGGACCCAGCATAGTGTGCTTTTTTTAGTAGTTTGATAAATTGTTATTGGATGTAATTGAACAATTCGAGTGCAAGCTACTATCAAGAGCAAATCTTCAAGGACAGAATTAGCTTGTATGCACTAGGGCTATACAGGACATGGTAACATAAACTGCAAAGAAAGTGAGGTCCTTAAATATCATGTTGAATTAATTAAAATAGAAAAGGTTGCAATGTGACAGAAAGTTCATAGGATCATCGGTTTTAGAGATGAAAGGGATCACAGAGATCAACCAATCCTCTTTCCTGGTTTTGTGATGAGAAAATTAAAATTAGATGTGCAGTAAAAGGCAAAGTCAGAATTTGAATCCAATTTTTCTTGCATCAAATATAGTTATGTGATAATCATCATATGATGCCAGCTAACTCTCCATAATTCTCCCAATGGAAGTGATAGCCTGTTTTCTCATAGCCTCTACAACAACAAATTTTGTTATAGCTAAGTGTGGTTTTCCTTAGAGTCTTGCATTGCACTATATCCATTCAGAAAATTTTAATTTGGTCTATTCATTCTGCATTTAAACTACACAGCCACAAAAAGATACATCAGTCTTCCTGAGGTCCTATGGAATGGACATTCATATGACCCATGTATCCACCCAACATGTTATAATAGTATGTTTCATAAGCTTTGGCCATCCTTTTTGTCAAAGATCTCCATGCCAGTCATAGTTATTCAGTGCGTTGTGTAAAGGATGCCTTGGACTCCATCAAGAACAAGTTTCTAGTTAAACTTTGAAGCTGTTACTTTTCACTCTACAAAAGCTGCCTGCTGTGTTTCCCAATAATAGACTTACAAATTTGAGGTCTTTGAAAAAATGCATTTTATCTTCTGTTTAACAAGTTATGGCTGTTTCACATGTAAAAGCCTGGGGCACTGGGGAAAGGTTTATGGTCTTTTAATATTGGCACACATTTCTTTGTTTTTGTTTTATTTTTTTTCTTTCCTCAACCTCAAGCTACTGTGATTGAAGCTAGTGACTTAGATTACAATGAGTAGACCCTCCAGCAGTCTACGAGGCACACAACATGGGGCTGCTGCTTAGGTGAAACCCCTTATGTCGTGGTCTGGTTGGTACTTTAGTAAACTATTTATCTTTCTATGGAGTCCTGTCTTGTGTGTGATTCCTGTCTAGAATGAAATGTGTTAGAGTAGGCAGCAAGGTGGTTCAATGGATAGAGAGCTGGGCCAAGATCGGAGTTTAATTCCAGCTCAGATCCTCTGTAGTTGTGTGCCTTGTGCTTAGCGCAGTGCCTGGCACATAGTAGGTGCTGAATAAATGTTTGTTGACCAATTAATGAATTCTGGGCAAGTCATTGAACCTTTATCTGCCTTAGGTTCCCCAATTGTCGATTGGGGATAATGATAGCACCTACCTCACTATGTTATCATGAGAATCAAATGAGATATTTGTAAAGTGCTTATTAGCTCAATGTCAGGAATACAGTAGACAAAAAGCCCTTCCTTCCTTCCTTCCTTCCTTCCTTCCTTCCTTCCTTCCTTCCTTCCTTCCTTCCTTCCTTCTTTCCTTCCTTCCTTTCTTCTTCCCTCCCTCCCCTCTTTCTTTCCTGCTTTTCTTTTTTTCCTTCTTTTCTTCCTTTACCCCTTCCTTCCTTTCTGCCTTCTTTTAATTAATTAAATATAATCATTAAATATTTCTATCCATATATAGGAGGAAAGGCCAAAAGCAAGGAAAACTATGTTGATAAAGTAAACTTCTGGACACTTTTACATAATAGGAGGGGACAGGGGAAGGCTTTATCTTTATCTGGCAAACATTTTTTTTTTTTTTTTTACAAATAAACTGCTTTCTTTACTTGAACTGTCACTTCTCCCCCCACCCCCATCTCCTAGACCTAGATGATGTTTACCTGAAAGAGTAAGTAATAGAAGTGAACTCTTTGACCAATTTGCCATTTAGCTATCACAATTACTAGATTTAGGAATGCCAAAGGCATCGTTGGCCATCAAGTACCCTGAAACTCATATTCAAAGGGAGTCTTTACTACAATATTCTCAACAAATGGTCATAGGAGCCTCTTCTTGAAAGTCTCCTTGTGGAGGAAACCTGTGACCTCGTGAGGGCAACCCACTCTCCTTTTCAATGACTTCAATGCTCAATAAGTCGGGGGTTTGTCTTGGTGATATGGTTCTTTTTTCCCTCTTATATCAATCCTAAATTGACCTCTTTGCCACACCCATCCTGTTTCTACCCTATACGGCCAAAGGAACAAGTCTATTTCCTCTTCTGCATGACAAAATATTTTAATGTATCCCATGGAGCACTTTATGAAATTAGAGATCCCTTAGTGAAAACCCCAGGATTAGCTAAGTCAGACTAGGAGTTAGCCAGATACCTCTAATTTTGACTCAGAAACCCTCATCCCCTTGACACCCCAGCAACCCAACCCAGGCCCACAAACAGAGAATTCCCCAGTTTCCCCAAAGAAATTTCTGTACTATGATAGGACTTCCTAAAAGACAAGGTGGGGAAGATTGTTTGCCAACACTACCCTTAATGGGCAAGGTTTTAGCAATATTCACAGCCTAGGAAAGTGATAGTCAGAATGAAATATTTTAGAATACTTTTCAATAGATGGAATGTATTAGTATTAAGGAACTGCCTAAATGTTTTGCTTGTTTTGAAAAAACAAAAAAGTGTTATGTAAATATAGTTATAGGATAACGTAGAAGTCATCGATTGACTGATTTAGTGATACCTTGCCAGCTCGTTGCCTTTCCTATGGCACATTTTCTGAATGAAACCTTTTATGCCATTCTGATCTTGGTCGACTACATGTTATCTAGGAATTGCTATTATGTAGTTTGTACTTTTAAAGTCACAAACATAACTTTTCTAAGGATACAACGAACATTTTCTCTACCACTGGTTTTTGTTTTGAGTTTTTGAAGTATAAATATCACTCAGTATAGAAAAGAGGAACGTTGAACTAGCAGTGAAGAGAGCTGGGTTTGTGTTCCCCTTCTGCCATGTTAACGAACTGCATAACCCTGGACAAGTCTTTTTTTTTTTTTTTTTTACCACTTTGGGCTTCAGTTTTCTAATTTTAAAATGGGGTGAATCACCATGATCACTACACCCTCTTTTAGCAATAACAGTTTCTGAGTTGAATAAATCAATAAATATTAATAAAGAAAGAAAGAAAGAAATATTAATATTGAGTGTGATATAATGGAGAAGACTGAAATGGAGGCAGGTCACCTAGGTTCTAGTTCAAATTTTTCTATTAAGGAACAGTAAGACCTTAGAAAAGCCACTCTGAATATCACTTTCCTCACTTGTTACATGAGGGAATTATACTGCATCCTCTCTAAGGCCCTTTCTTGCTGATAGTCTTCGTTCCGGTTTTTTTTTCATTTAGGTGATTTGATGATTATAAAATGTTCTTATTTCCCTTCACAAATCGTTCTTGGGTAAGCAACACAGCATGTATGCCTTACATGCACCAACGGTGAGGATGAAAATTCAGGGATCATTAACAGATAGCAGAAAATGGATGAAGGAAAGAGAGAGTAGATATGCATTTCCTACCACCATACCTTGTTGACAACTTCTGGAATAAGAATTACCTTATCTCTTAAGGAGACCCTGGACCACTGGGAAAATTCATATGCTGTATAGTTCCTGGAATTCCTTATGAGCAAAATTCTGTGGACCATCAACCTGAAATAGTTGTACAGTTCCAGAATTATATCCATGATCATTGCATTTTGAAGAGACAGACCTGGAAATGAGAATCCTATATGATTTACTAACTTCTGAGAAGAAATATCCGTTTGCAATTTCATGGAAGAACACCCTCTAGCCCAACCCTCAATTCCATCCTCCAGCTAAACCGGAGTAACCTATTCCTTATGAATAACTTTGAGTTCTTCCAAATGGATAATTCATATGAAGTGAAAATGCAGAAATTAATCCTAGATAATCCATCTAGATGGTATGTCTGAAGGAAAAGAAAATTAATTCTCTGTGTCTGTGACCCTACTTTCTGCACTTCAGGAAAATAAAGATTCCAGGCCACCACAAATTAGAAACTAAATTGTCTCCTTTTGAAAAAGAACTACATTAAGAGTTTTATGGTTTCTTATAAAATTAACATGTCATTATTTTCTTGTTAATTGTAGCATGCAAAGAGCCAACAAGGAACCAGGTACAATATTAATTATTTGAGATACACAGAATGGTAAAACAACAATAAACAGTCCCTGCTCTCAGGGAGAATATGTTTATATTTAATCCTGGTGAAAACAGGGAGTCGTAGGAGTTTTTTGAGTGGGAGTGGGAGGTGATGTGGTCAGGCTGGTTCTTTGGAAGATTGCTTTGGCCACTGAGAGGAAAATGGATTGAAACAGTAAGAAACTCAAGGTAGGGAAACCAACCAGAAGGCCAATGCAGTCATTCAGGTGTGAGGTAATAAGAGCCTGGCCCAGGATAGTGATATTGGCAGAGGAGAGAAAGGGACATATATTAAAAAAAAAAGTTTTAAAAAGTGAATGCACAGAAACCCCAAACCCTCCGTTGATGATCACGATTTCTAGTCTCACTCAGTAAGGTACATAGCAGTACTACGCTTCCAAAGACAACAATGTAAGGTGGGGCTTACTTTAACTGACCTTCTCAAACTTCCAATGTTCTTGACCTCCACTGAGAAAATATTTGCTGATTTATGTTATGGTTCTATGTCCCAAATGTGAGAACATGAATTAGCACATTGAACTCAGTTTTACTTGTAATCTAATTTTACATTATAAATCTCAGTGCCAGAAGGGAAAGGCTAACACACTACTTTGTGCTCCTTTGCCACCTTCCGTTCATCCTTTAGGTCCAGGGTTATTTCTATGACAAAAAGCTGGAACTAATATTATGACTATCATCATCACTATTCTCATTATTTTTGCATTACACCTGAATTGGGGAGATATAGAGTTAACTGATTGATGTCACTCAAAGATAAGTTAATTTATCGCAAAATCTTATTAAGAGTTAAACCTTAATAAGTCTGCCCCAGAAAAGACAAATTATAGTGTGTTCAGAGGCCCTTTGGAATTTCTCATTGAGTCTAGGCCTAAGAGACTTGCAAAGTGGGGCAGTCATCACACATCTGCATTCTTTCAATTAAGAAAAGCATGGAGCATATATTTAGAAAGAACCACAATGAGATCATCCTGGATTAGGGGAAATGTCACCAAAATAAAATTCAGTCCTGTTTTCCCCTGACAACATTTAAAGAGGGCAGCATTAGAATTCAAAGAGCCTAAGAGTGAGATGCCCTTAAATATGGTAGAAAGAAAAAATGATTAGGACAAAGGGGACCCTGTCCCATCTCTGATACTGAATAGCCTACGATGGTGTGTTGTACCTGATAGGCACTCAGTAAATGTTGAATTGAATTGTCCTTTAACAAGTCTCAACTTCTCTGATTCTCAAGTGTTTTCCTCCTCAAAAAGGAAGAATTTGACCAGATGATGTTATAGGACACCTCTATTTTTAACAATGAAAGCCAAATACTGCTTGAATTTTATCTTTATAGAATAATAATAGTAATGCCTTTCCCCATTAAATTGTTCGTTCCTTAGAGATGGACTGTCCTTTGCTTATTTGTATCCCTAGGAGCAGATCATTGCTTGGAACATAGTAGGCATTTCACAAATGTTTATTGGATTGAATTGAACAGGCATTTGTGATGAATGTTCCAGTTAGAATTGTTTCCATTTTATAGGTGAAGATATGAAAGCTGAGAGAAGACTTAACCAATGTTACTCAGCAAATGAATATCTGAAGTAGATCAGATTCAAAGCTAGGTCCTCTTGACCATCAGTCCAGGTCCTTTCCCAATGTTTGGCTTTCTTGTACTAGCCAACTTTCCCTTCAGAACTTAGAAGCCAGAGAATTCTAGATAGAGCAGCCCAGATGGAAAACAAAATGAGTGGCACAGGAAGGAGGGAAAATGAGAAAAGAATGGGTGGAAAAAGGAGGGAAGAAGGAGGAAAAGAAAAGTAGAATATTTCGTATACTAACAATGGACAGTCCATCAGAATCTCAAAGAGTCTATAAAAACTTAACACATTATCCTTTCTCCTAAGTGTTCCGTTCCTAAAAACTTCTGTATTTATATTAAGAGTACTACCATTAGGGCAGCTAGGTGACATGGCAGACAGAGCAACCAGCCCTGGAGTCAGGAGGACCCAAGTTCAAATCAGGTTTCAGATACTTAGACCCTGGATAAGTCACTTAACCCCTCTGATTGCCTCAATAAATAAATAAGTAAATCAGTGAATGAATGAATGAATTAAAAAAGAGTACTACTGTCCTTCCAGTCATCAGTGTAGATAACCTGAAAGTCATTTCTGACTATTCCTACCCCTCACCTCCTATTTCAACAAGTGCCCAAGTCTTGTCCTGTATCTTTCCACAATGTCTCTTATATTATCCCCTACTCTCTGTTCATAGGCAGAGTATCCTAGCTGAGACCCTTACTATCTCTCAAACACTGTTATAGCCTTTAGTTGGTTGGTCTGCCTGCCTCCAGGCTCTCCTTTGGTGCTTTTCTCCTTTACACAACTGTCCGATCAGTCTTCCTGTGGCACAGAATTGTCCATGTCACCCCTCTGCTCAAAAATCCTTCAGTGGTTCCTTATTGCTTCTGGGAGAAAGGCATAAAGTCCAAGGCTTTAGAGCCTTTTAAGTTCTTCCACTTTCACCTTCTTGACTAATTTTCTTTCTTTTTTCTTCATACAATGCTAACCATTCAATTCCCTAACTTTCACATCCTATTTCTCACCTCTCTCCATTCTTGCACACTGTGTCCCATGTCTGGAATGCCTTCCATCCATACCTCTGCTACTCAGAATCATAGTGTAATAGATGGAGAGCTGGAAGGGACCTCAGAGGCCACTGAATCCAACCATATCATTTTCCTGATAAATTAGAGGTATACAGAGATGCCCAAGGTCACCTGGTAGGTGTCTGAAGTGGGATTTGAAACCTCACCTTTCTGATGCTATATCTAATACTCTATCTACTACCCTGTTATCTCTCTAATATTTTCTTCCTTAAAGGTTTAATTTAGTCACCAGCTTGCTTCCTTGATCCCCCAATTGCTAAGGCTGTTTTTCTCAAGTTACCTTCTATATCTGCTGGAATAATGTAAACTCCCTCCAGGCTGAGAATATCTTATTATTTTTTTAATCCTTTATACCCAGGATGGTGTCTTGAGCATAACAACATGGGATAAATATATGAATTACATGCAAGAGTCCCCATTCTCCCCTTTTAGGTCTTCTGGCAGCATAGAAAAATGCTCCTTCTCAGTACCCTGGTTTAGAGAGCCAGATAGGAGGCAACATCAGAGCAGGAAAAGGAGAGCTAAAACATCAGTGCAGCACTGATGTGCACATGACCTTTTCTTCCTACACACTTCCTTCCTTCTTCTCTTAGGCTTTGGTCATTTGTTATCCTTCCCTACTGCCCCTAAATGCCATGCTCCAAGAATGCCATTCTGTGCTGTCCCTTCCCCAGGAGGCTTCATTAATTCCCCATATCTGTTATGCCTTTCTCCTTCGGGCAGTGCTCAGCATCAGGTAATGTTTGCTACAGGCTCCTAAGAGACATTATTCATATTAGCAGATGTTTAAAAATAAAGAGCGCATGGCATAATGAAAAGCAAAACAGAATGCTGAATTGGGAATCAGACAAAAGGTCTTCTGGGCCAAGCTTTGCCGTTAATTGGTGTTGTGACCCTAAGCAAAACATTTCAACTTTCTTAGCCTCAGTTTCAAAATCTATGAAAGGGAAATCAGGAATGGTGGCTCTAAGATACTCTAGGTCTAACATTCTAGAGTAGTGATCAGGAGGTTGACAGAGGGAGAAGAGTGGAAATCCTGGGCCTGTTTCTGTGCTGAGATGAAAAAATCTAGCATGAATCAGTGATTATAGCAGAATTGATTATGTATACGCTACTAAATGATGTAAGCTCCATTTCCATGGGGCATTGATTCTGGACGGTCTAAGGGTTGTGAATTTGTTAAACCACTTTGTGTGTGTGTTTTGTATAGATTCATCATTAGTTAAGAGTTTGACTCTGTGTATCCTAAGATACATTCAGTGTAATTACCATTCAGTCACTGATACCAATTTATGACTCTTGTACCTTTCCCACGGATGTTCATTAGAAATACTCTAAAATCACATTGCACTGATGTAACTCCTGGTGTTATAGGTGTGTGTGTGTGTGTGTGTGTGTGTGCAACAGCATACCATTAAAATGTCTTGTAACATATTTGGATCAACAAGTTCAAAGCACTTTTTTCTTCTTTTGGAAGTCAGTTGACATCTCAAGGCACTGAATTAGCACTAAAAAGAACAGATCTCATTATGATCCTTCTAAATATCCCAGAGAGGAAGAAAAGAAATTTCTCTCCTTTATCCTATCAGCTTCCCTTTCATTTGTTCTGTTTACCTCAGAGTCCTCAGGTTCAAAGGAAGTTTATAGCAATTCAGCTTAAATTCAACCAGAGCAAAGCTATCAAACTGATTTGGACGGTTGGACAGAGCGTGTCGCTTTATTCCTCCTGGTCCTAAAGTTCATAGGTCTGCTAATCATAGAAGAAGAGGAGAGGAAAGTTTGATTAAAAAAAAAAAAAGACTGTAAACCTATCAGAGTTTATGATACAGGTGTTAGAATCGGCAAAGTGGTCTAGCAACCAGAGGAATGTAGCCAAACAGCCAGCATTGAAAATACTAATAATAGCTAGCATTCCAATAGCACTTACTATGTGTAAGGATGGATGAAAAAGGATTGTGCACTCAGTGCAGCCTCTGAAGCTGAGATGCAACAAACTATGGATCAATTCTCTGCTGCCTGTGCTCATTTTGGCCGAATAATTAACACCAAGAAAACACAGGTGCTGCATCAGCCACCACCACACCATCCATACGTGGAACCTGTGGTTAAAACAAATGGAGAGGTTTTGAATGATGTGGATAAGTTCACTTACCTTGGTAGTGTACTTTCCAGGGATGTACATAGTGACAGTGAGGTTAATTCACACATTGCCATAGCTAACTCAGTATTTGGGAGGCTCCAAATAAAAGTTTGGGAGAGAAGAGGTATTAGATTGACTACCAAACTGAAGGTCTACAGAGTCATTTTGCTGACCTCATTGTTGTATACCTGTGGAACATGGACAGTCTACCAGCGCCATGCCAGGAAACTGAATCGCTTCCATTTGAACTATCTTAGGAAGATTCTGAGGATCACCCAGCAGGATAAAGTACCACACACTGAAGTCCTTACTTGAGATGAACTGCCAGGCATTCAAATTATGATTCAAAGAGCACAATTCCAATGGGCTGGCAAACATTGTTCAAATACAAAATGTATGCCTGAGAAAAAAACTATTTTGTGGAGAACTCATATGGGACAGGTGATCACATAGTGGTCAGAAGAAGCGATATAAGGACATTGTCAAGGTCTCTCTCAAGAACTTTGGATTTGACTGTGCAACATGGAAGACACTGGCACAGGACCACTCAGCATGGTGTGCCCACATCAGAAAGGGTGCTGTGCTATATGAGCAAAGCAGAATTGAGACAGCACAAAGTAAACATAGGATCCATAAATTTGGAGAAACCACCCCAAATATTCACACGGACTATCTGTGCCCAACCTTGGTAGAGCATTCCAACCTCATGTTGGTCTGATCAGCCACAGTCGGACACAGTGAAACTTCACTTTGTCATAATGATGTCATTTTGGTCCTCTTCGAAGACCAAGGACAACAACCAACCAACCAACTCTGTGTAAGGCACTGTGCTAAGTGATTTACAGATATTGTGTCATTGCATCCTGACAACAGCCCTTTGAGGTAGGTGCCATCATCATCTCCATTTAATAGCTGAGGCAAACAGAAGTTGTGACTTGCTCAGGGTCACACAGCTCGTAAATGTCTGAGGCCATATTTGAACTCAGGTCTTCATGACTCCAGGCCTAGCACTCTATTCACTGTGCAGTCTAACTCATTTGCACCTGGATGCTTTTTTTGTGGGGTCTTATTGCATGGGGCAGGGATTGAAGGATCTTTTCTTAATCCCATAATTTTATATCTTTGTCTTAGTGACAAATGCTTGAAAGAGCAATGTTTTCCCTGGGGAGGAAGATAGCATCAGTAATGCTTTTCCTTTTTTTCATTGGGATAATTTAATGGGGAAAATTTCTCATTTGAAAAAGTGTCTGTGACTAGGCTGTAGGAAAATAATTCTGTCCTTGGGAGAGACTAGGAGAGGGCTTCTGACCAGCAGTATCCTGACCAATCCCTCAGGCTCTAGCAATTCCAAGAAACATGATGGATGATAGGAGGAAGGAAGAAGAAAAGGAAGGAAGGGAAGAAGAAAAGAAATGAGGAAAGAAGGAAGGGAAGAAAGAAGCAAGGAAGGAAGAAAGGAAGGAAGGAAGAAGGAAAGGAGGAAAGAATAGGAAGGGAGGAATGAAGGAAGAAAGGATCAGTTAAGTACTACGTACCAGGCACTGTGCTAAGCACTTTACAAATACCATCTCATTTGATTCTCACAAATACCCAGGGAAATTTGTGGAATTATTATCCTAATTTTACATTAGAGAAAATTGAGGCAGATGAAGTGTGAGTGACCTGCCGAGGGTCATACAACTAAGAAGTTTCTGAACCCAGATGTGATCTTCCTGTCTCGAGCCCCAAAACTCTAATCACTCTGCCACATACCTGAGAGAACAAGAATCCAGCTGAAATTACCTGCTGTATCCTATAAACATGGCTCCCTGTCCTATGAATCAGAAATAGTCTCAGTAAGGTAACATGGCCTCCAACCTGAATATCACAAAATGAACACAGCACAAGTGTTGGGGGTGGTGGGAAAGTGACCTTAGAGAAAAGCTCCAGAATTTAGAAGGTAAGATCTCCCAGAATAATGTTAGACCATTTGCTCATAGTAGGTAAATGGAGAACCTGCTATTAGAAATGGTATTTTTGGCAAATATCACAAAGCAAGATTAGGCTAAGGAAGAGCTCAGCTCTGGGGTCACCTGACGGGAGGTAGTGACCATTTGATTAATTCATAGTTTATCTAATTATTTTTGGTAATTGAAGAGAAAGCATGGTATAATGGATGGTGAGCTTTTCTCCAAGTCAGGAAACATGGGTTCAGATCCCACTTCTCATACATACTAGCAGTGACCCAGAAAAGTCACCTAATATCCATTTGTTTTTTATATCCTAAGTTGTAAAGATGGTGGCACCCTTTATTGGTTAAAGGAATTTCCTCACCTGAGACTTCCTCATTACAATGAAATGACTAATTCAGGGCATTTGCTTCTCCTTATTCTGGAAAATACCCTGAGAATAAGCTTAGTTGTTTCTTCTAAAAACGTCTGCAGGCTATCCTTTATTTCTAAATTTTATTGAACTGCGACAAGGGTGTACCCTAGTTATAACCAAGGCTTGGGGGATTTGTCTTGATTAGTCCCTCTTCTTCAATATCCCACTAATGTAATGGCTCCTTTTTATGGAATGCAAATGTTTATTTATGTGCTATGTTCAAATTAATAGATGGTGGAATTGTCCATTATTCAGTATTATGAAGGGCTTTTCTTCCCTATCAGGATAATTAAGAGGTACTTAATTATTCTGAACTCATGTTTCTTTTTTGAGAAATAGCTAGAAGCATATAAATCAGGGTTTTCTAACCACTGGCACAGGGACCAATAGCTATCACTGGGAAAGTTTTTCTTTTTTATCAAGGCAGAAAACTTTTACTCTCAAAACACTTTAATTTAAAAAAATGTAAACTTAAAATGACTCTTCCTTCTCCCTAACATATTCTTCTCCAATCTCAGATTCTTTCTTTCTCCCTACCTCCAGTATCTTTCCAATTCCTGTTCCTTGCCCCTGGATCTCTATCTACCCCTGAGACTCTGAGAGACACATCTAAGCCTCTGAATGGAAAAGTTTTCCAAGGTATACAAAATAGATATTTTACAAGCCAACAGTGTGGTTTGGTTTAGGGGAAACTGATGTCAACTAACATAATAAACCTTGCTAAAGCTGACAAACGTTGTCTCTATACTGTGTTCCTAAATTTAGAGCTCAGAAACTTCCTGATTTCATGATAACAGTAGCCTTGACATTGAAAGTCTAGCATTTTTATGAAATACTGAGAGATGTGGGTGAAGAATATTTGAGTTCCTTATGCTGAACCAAATAATAATAGCTTTAGTAGTCAGAGGTCCCATCCAAACACAATAAAAGCACCACAAGTCTGCAAGGGGAAATGCTTAAGGTTAGAAAGGACACATTTACTCTTTGATATAGGCTATATATATAGACAGTCCCTTCTTTTTACCACAGTAGGATTCCTGAAAATTCTATCATAAAGCAGAAACGTTCAAAGTGCATTGCCTTTTTTTTCCTCCACAGAAACATTATAATTGGTAGTTTGGGCTCTAAGAATATGGCATCAAATAAATCATAGTTAAGATGAATGATAGAAAGACAGGACGGTATAATGAATAGAGACCCAGCCTAGAATCAGGAAGACCCAGGTCTAAGTAGTGCCTCTAACATAGACTAGTAGTGGGAAAGTTACTAATCCTCTCAGTGTCCCAATATATACAATAGACAACAAGTCACAGGAATTGTTGCTGAACTCACCCACAAAAATGAAATCTTAGTTCAGCTCCCACCACTCCAGCATAACCATATATTCTAAAAACCAGCCTCATTACGACTGATAAACCTTGATAATCATTTAAACATCTGGAAAATGGGTAAACTATAAATGAATTATATGAGTCCTAATGTATTATAAGCTATATATTTAGCACAAGACCAATGACAACAATATAGCATTATGAATTTAACCCTATTTTATAGTAATCTCCTAGTCATAATAAACAAAATATTTAATGAGCAATAATTATGTTTTTCACATAATTCTGAAGGACTTTGAGATTATGATTTGGACAGTCCAATCTTTTTAGAACAACAACAAAACTGCGGGGGGAAACTGGAGGAAATGGCTTCCTCTTCTCTGCAGAAGCATCCCTGTAGCAGCAATCAGAGGTTTCCAAAATCATTTCATGGACCCTAGATCTGGAACTAGCCTTAGTAGCATTAAAATATCTAATTATTTAAAGAACTCCCCAAAGGTTTTGGTTTTGAGTGTTTGGGCAGGAGGAATCTGTTGAATCTGGTGTTCTGGCTAATATTTTTGTTTGTTTGTTTTCTCCTACTCCACAACAATAGCAACCTTGAAGAAAGCCAGAAATCACCAAAGTATCCTTGGGTGTGTAAAAGGAGTAATGAGGCCATTTCATTATTTCCTAGTGATTGGGAGATGAAGAGAGTGCAGGAAGTACTATTAATGGCATGACTTTTTGGGGAAAAAATGCTTCTGGGCTTTTTTATAGTCAACTAAAGGAAACCATTCTTCTGACTTCCTCCCTCAGTTCTTGTGCTATGTAGCACTGTAGCAGAAAACATTCAGTTGATTGCCAATTCTCCACTTATTTCATGCTAAAGGAGCTGTCCTTGGGTTTGCCAAAGCACACATTAGAGAAATGAACCAGAGGAAAGGGAGCAAAGTCTAACTAATGGCAGACGTTGATCTTCAGAGGTTGTTTACTAAATAAATACAACTAAAGACCAGAATGAGACCGCATGCCAAAGCAAAATATCATAGGATAGTTCTAATGTGTTGACAAAATAAGGTAGACTTTTTAAATTGAGTCCCAAAGGGTTCCAGAATCATGAACTCTTAACTCTTGAGCACAGTACACCAAAGTTATCCAGTGTACTCCACTTCAGGCACATTTGGTTCCATCTCACCCTAGACTTGCTTATTATTCAGAAAGATGTTTTCTTAATGCATTTCCCATATGTAATGTCCTTCACTACCTTAGACTCTTCTAGGTATTTTGTCAGGGCCCTGCTAGACAGCTCCAGATGTGCCACTCAGCTCCTCCCCAACTCCCAACTCCTCCCAATCCAGGTCTCTCAAAATATGTAAACATTTTAGCCCTTCTTAGAGATAGGTCCTAAGTGCTAAATTAATTGAAAAAACATCTTCCCAATCTTATGTAAGGAGGGAAAAGGTATATTCAAGCTTTAGGCTGCTTGAGACTTGACTCTAGATCTTGTGATATGCCCCGCCAAAAGATAAACATCTATCTGGTGGATATTTGAAAGGGACTTGCCTATTAATCATCTAACTATCACCTTTAATGAATCAGCATGGCTAAACTCAAATGTCCCCAAGCTGTTTAGATCCATTCAGGAAACAGTGTCTAAGGTTTCAATTCAGAGGATTGCCTTTGAGCAACGCATTATCCCAACAAATTTGGTTCCATTTACATTTAGATTTCAGTGGCAGGGCTAATATAAAAATCAATGTGTATAAAGAGAAGCCCCTTAGGTCCCTTGATATGATTTATTACATTAGTTACATTATTGCTTCAGGTGTAATCAGGAAATTTGTCTTTGTGACATTGCCACAGAGATATAGGATAGAATATGCTAATATGCCTATCTTTGTACATAATGTTTTATTAGTCTTTTGTTTATTTCAGTCTCTTAATTAGTGACAGTCATTTCAAGTCATCAATCTTTGTTCAAATTTATGCAAATAGAGTAAGTTAATAATGGTACTTCCAGAGGACCCTGTTGATCAGCCTTTATTTTGAGATTGTTTTTTTAAGGTAGTCTAAATAGCATTCATTCTACTAAAGCTATGAGGGTAGAACTCACTAATCACTCCAAGTTTTGAAATGTTAGGGAAGCTTTTTGTAACATGCATAATGCAGTGAACGTTGAGAGTCGCAACAATTCTTCATCAGATTCTTCTATGACTGTTCATACTCTTAACCCACCATAGTCTTCATGGAGCTACCCAGAGAAATAAAAAAAGTCCTGTTCACATTTACAAAAAAATGCCATTGCTGGCATATTGACTCACTACAATTTAAAACCAAATCTTAATGATAATTGAAGTTAATGGCATAGGAGTTGATTATAAATGCCTGCTGGAACTGGAAGAAATAGACATTTAGTTTTCTTAATACTTAGCTCATATAATCAAGGCAAAAGATGATCATTTGCTTTATGGAACTGCATATTCATTGTACATTAAAGTTTCTGCATTTGCGTCATATTTTGTGTAGTTCTAAAGTGGATAGTTTGCACAGCTGGTATGTGGTTCTATAAGACTAAGTTTTCCACCCCTCTTCTCTTCCCCATTTTCAATTAAAAGATTATTCTACCATTTTAAGGTGTAGTTAAATAAGAGAAAAGACTTTAGCTTAAGGAATATCATAGACTATATACCGCATAACATATTATTCTTATATAACCTAAGTATGAGATCCTATTAGAACATTTAATATTTTCTTTCTGAAATTCTAACTCACTGTCTCTTCTTTTTTATTCTGCCTAGTTCTTCAATGTACATGGCATCATAGGCTTTAGTAATAGAAGGAATTTTAGAAATTATCTAGTCTAGGGAGTTCCCAACTTTGGGTATACCTACCCTCAAGGCATATGGGAAGCTTGTCAAGGAATATGGAGAATATTTGATAAATAACTATATTAGAGATTCCCACAATGGTCAGTAAATAGACTTGTATCATCGTTATAAGGAACTCCCAGATAAAGACTCTAATAATTCAGTTTGACACCTTCTCTGCAATTCATAGTCTTAGACAGGTGCTAGAGGAATAAACTGACAGTTTAAGTGACTTGCCCATGGTCACACAGCTGGTAGGCATCAGAGGAGGAATAAATAATTATGTTGTCTTACTGAAATATTGTAGATTGAATGAGCTAATAAACGTTTAACAACTTTATGATACTAAATTTTGTCCTCCATGAAAATTTAATGCCTTTCTTATTTTATTTTATTTTCTGTGTGCATAGGCATAGCAAATACTAGATTTAATTTATTTCACTCTCATTCCAAATCAAGGAATTCCTCTTACCTACCCTCCCTTCCCATCACTACCTCATCCACTTCAGCAAAACATTGTCTATGGTTCAAAATGGGTTAGAATTAGAGAGGGAGAGAAAAATGACTTTCATTCAGTCATACTAGAGTGACTTCTATTCACTAATATATTATAAAATATCTCTTGCTTAGAGGAGGTTATGTGGGTGGCATAGTGAACATCCCTTGATGTCAGGGAAACCCAGATTTGAATACTGCTTCAAACACTTCTTGGTTATATCAGGGGTGCCAAATGTGCGAATTGTAGGTCACATCAGGTCTGCAATTCTCCCAAGGGCTGCTAAACTAGATCAAAATATAATTGGGTAAAATTTAATAAAATAAATAAAAATGCAATAAAAACACATATTAACATTATATTTAAAAAATTGAGTCCATATGTGACTCTTAGGAATGCTTATATGTGATGGCTCCCATTTCTCTTTCAGTTTGATAGCTTGGGCTGTGTGACCATAGAGAATCTATTAACTTTTCTGAACCTCAGTTTCCACATCTGTAGAAAGGGAACAGTGATAGCATATGTTATGCCTCTAAAAAGGAATAATAACATCACTGGTTTCTTGTGTGCGTAAAATGAAATAATGAAAGTACAGTGCTTTGCATTTGTTAAAGTAAAATACAAATGTTAATAATTATTATCAGTTGTTGCTTTTAACGTATACTGTGCATTCGGTTAGAAAGTGGAAAGACATAAAATTTAGATATGATATTGTCTTTGATACATTCAATTCATTTTTTAATAAACAATCCCACCAAGAAAAAACCCTTACAAAAATAATGTAATAATAATGCTTAGTCCTGCAAAGCAAGTTCCCACATTGGTCATATCCAAAGAAATCTGTCACCTCCTGAGTCCATCACCTGCCTTGGCAGGAGATGAGTAGCATGCTCTATCATTGGTAGCGGTGATGCCAATATGGTGGATAAACAATCTCCATTTGTAAGGGATTTACATTCCATCGGAGGAAACAAGGACACATTTAAAGATACACAGAATAAATAGAAATAGACTAACTACAAAAGAATGCAGAGTAGTTAGGGAAGGAAGGTTTGATCCCTCGAGGGTCCCAACTCTGCCACTCCTTCATAGTGCTACCTAAAGTAACCTAATAGAATAAGTAACTTAATAACATCACTGTATCTCTTTAAGTCATAAAAACACATTCCCCCTAACAACTCTTTGAGGTAGGCAGTGCAAACATTATTATCACCACCATTTTATAGATGGGGAAATTGATCTTCAAAAGGAGGTTAAGTCCCTCGCCCACCATCAAAAAGCTATTAAACGTCAGCAATGGGATTTGAGTTCAGGTTTCTTCTGACTATAAATCCAGTGTTCTTTCTGCTACATCAAGCTGCCATTCTGATTCTTAACCTACTCTCCTGTAACCTCTCTACCACCTATGTTCTGGAGATGTTTTAAAAAAAGTCATAAAGAATTCTATAAATGTCAATTTCTAACATTACAATCTTACTTGAGCCCTCAAACATCCCTGTGTTGCTGGTAGGGTGGGGATTATTATTCCTAGTTTACTGATGAACAAAGTAATGCTATATCCTAAAAATCTATTGCTTGGAAAGGGGACCACTAAATCTTACATAATAATAAACATAAATGCTTTAGAAAATGGCTATGGTACATATCAACTTAAAATCACATATTAATATTATCTGTTTTATAGTATTTTCATTTTTTGTCAAATATTTCCCAATTACATTTAAATCTGATTCTGGCAGCACCGGGAAGTGCCCGTGGGCAGTGTATTTGATGCCTCCAGACAAAATGACCTCTGAGCTCCTTTATGGCTCTAACTGTATGATCCTATGTTCCTATGACCTTTCATTTGATGGCTATATCTTCTAACCCTGCTACATGAAAAATAGAAAGTGCAGATAGTGTCAGAATAATAACCAAGAGTATTTTTGGAAATAACAACAAAATAGCTAATATATTAATTAGGCTAAGCACACCTGAAATCTGTTTCAAAATCACACATTGAATAGAAACTGAGCCAATTTCTGAGCCAATGAGAAAACTCAGTGATTTCAAATATCAAAGTGATCATTGTTTCTTATTTTTATCTTCTCCAAAGTGGTGACACTTTCCGCAAATACTCTTTTCTAGATTAGTAATGTAGAAAAGCAAACTACCATTACCAATTATCTGATTTCCATCAAACAGTCCACCAAGGATTTGTCAAAGCTGTGTTATTGTCTTGTCTCCCTTTCCTTCTTTTCTGGCTTCTCTGGGAGAAACATTTATTGAAGTTGTTTTTTTTTTCATGGCATGTTATTGGTCTAGGCCTCCAACAAGGCATTTTTCAATCTTATCCTTTTTATACCTGAAAGATCCCTCCTTTCTTTGTTAGTTACACATCTAAAAGAGAATAAAGAAGTAAAGGTTGGATGATGGAGAGAGAATAGACAGGAAATTCGATTTCTTAAGGTTTTGAGAGTTTTCTAAATTGCTCTGCATGTTGCCATTGAAATCTAGGGGAAATCTTACCTTACTAATTAAAAAAAGTTCATTTTGGAAGGTGCACTACTGCCTAGAATATATTCTTTCTCTCTCAAAGATATTGGATGAAAAACATTGAGCTCAATATTACCTTCATATTAGTGAATCCTCCCCCAGGGAGTACCCAACATATCAATTTTACAAGTCTGGTATCAAGGGGTAGAGTGATAAACTTAGTGTCAGGAAAACTTGAATTCAAAACCTTGCATGCATTAGCTCCTTGAATTTATCTGTAAAAGGGACCTACTCATATTTCTATTACCTACTCCAGAGGTTTTGCAAGGTTCAGATTGGATAATGTTTATAAAATGCTTTAGAAATTTTGTAGTGTGATATAAATTCAAGTAGTTCATATAATGAATGAGTTCTAACCAAGAGGACATTGGAAAGCACTATGTCAGAGGGAATGTAGGCAAACTGAATAGCCCTTCCATGTAGCTAGACTCTTTTTCTAAGGAAGTCTCCAGCAACACAAGACCTATCCAGAGAATAAGGTGTAGATAATAGCTACAAGAAAAAGCTATTTCTGTCCAGGCTAACTCTTAAGAAAGGGTGGCTTCTTCGGGATTGTTGGGGAAGACCAGAGTTTTGAATAGCACTAGAAAACAACTTAAAAATCCTCCAAGAAAGGGTGGATAATAGGAGTTCTATGGAGTTTACCCAGTCTTCAAGGGGTCCTCAGGATTTAAAGTGTTCCAACCAGGACTGAGCCCATGGAGTAGTTAGAGATCCCTTAAATAACCCCCATCCTCTGTCCCTGTCTAAATGCCCAGGGAAACAGGATCCCAAGGTTGTTTTTGAGTAACACATAAAGAAAAAAGTGGTCATCTAGCATACTGAACAGTCTCACTAGGCTGCATCTTTCTCCTTGACTTTCTCCTCTTAGCTGGCCTGCTTGACCCAGAGAAGTAAAGAACAACAGAAGACTTCTTAGGTCAGTCAATGTCACTCGAAAGTGAATAAGCTATACCTCATCCTGGGCAGCAAAATCAAAGATCTTTCCTTTACTTCTTTCTTATCTCAGGTTCATTCAAGTTGAACCTTGGATGCACTAGGGAATAGAAAGGCTGCTTTTCAAGCTATGCTCCTAAAAACTGATAACATCCATTTACTCAGCTAATAAATAGCTATCACCTCAATGAGGATACAAGAAATTTAGGGGCAAAAGGTGTCATTAAAGTTATAGAACTTTAGAATCAGAGAAGACCTGAAATGTCAGCTAAGCCCAACAACAGTATGCCTAGTACCCTGTTTCACAGCTTTTACTGTAGCCTTTACAAGAAAGGGTCATTTGCCTTTTGACTTATTGCACAATTTATTTTGTCTTCCCCAGTACAGAGTGAGCTCCTTGAGAGCAGGAAATCTCTTTTTCCTTTTGTATGCCCATTGATTTGCATAGCACTTTGTACACAGTTAGCATTTAAGAAGTGCTTTTTCATTCATTTATTCAATTCTAAGCACAGGGAGCTCATTACCTCATGGCCTAGACCCTTTCATTATCAGGGAGCTCTAAATATTAGCAGTCTCTCCCTTACATTGAGATGCAATCTGCCAACCTATAACTTCCACCTATTTGGCCCAAGTTCTTTTGGGTCAGGTTGGGAATTCTAATTCCTCCCTATATGATATTCCTTAAGTTATTCAAAGATAGAAATCATGTATCCACTAAGAATTCTCCTTTCATTATAACTTTAATTGGATCCTATTATTTATAGCATGATATCAGTGCCCTCATCTTCCTGGCTTGATGAAAGTGAGGCATTCTCTCTTGAGATCTCATTTCAGGAGAACAGGGGAAATGATGAGAGTGAATTTGGGGGATACTTTAAGTATTGGTAGACAGTAGGAAGGTCATTCTTTGGATAATTTATTGTATTCTTGCCACCACTGCTTCATTCAGTATACTGGACCTCATTAAACATAGATAGAAAACACTAGTCATCTGACTGTAATGGAAAGAAACTTGAAGAATTGCTTCTGACATATTCAACAGATTAAATATATAATAAAAGCCTTCCTGTTATATTATTTTAACAACTTAGTATCCCTGTACCTCTGAACAAGGTAATTTAATCTATCCACTTTTTATTCTTGTTAATATCTTTGGGAGAGTTGGAGGGGAGATGAATTATTGGTTAAAGAAAAAAATCAGGATCTAGAAAATAAATTCCTTTTGTATAAAAAGTAACCAGATTTTAAAATTTCAGGAAATATTCATCACTGAGTATTTTTTACCATTCTTCTAGCAAATACCATTTGGAATCTTCATTTTTTTTTTCTTTTTGATGTAGCCCTTTCACAAAAGAGAAGGTTCCCTTTATGTGGATACAAAGTTATACCCATTGGATACAGTTATATCCATTGGATACAAAGTTATGTCCATTACTGACTTAAATGTGCTCATGAAGACAATAGTAGAGCCAGAAGTTTACTCTGATGATAAATACCATGTAATAGGTGGAAGGAGACTAGCTTCAGGAAAATGCAAAATTATCCAGCCCCAGTGCCAGGAATAACTCATAAATTACTGCAGAGCACTTTTCAAATATAGAGATAAGTAATGATACTTGAATAGACCCTATCTCTTTTAGGGAACTCAAGCATCTTAATAAATATCTTGTTAATCCCAGTGCTTTCATGATGTAACTAGCGTATAGGCAAAAATGTGATCACAAGTCACAGACAAGCCACACCAATTTTAAGTGGTTAAATAGTATATGTAATGTTGCATGATGAAAATTAGTGGTCCAGTAATACCATTCAGGAAGTCCATTTTCTTATTTTGAGTTAGTAGCCATTCATTCAACAAACATGTATTAAGTGCCTACTGTGTGTACTGTGTTATTCTCTTTGCAGTCTTTGGCCTAATGAGGCTTATACTCTACTCCAGATCATAAGATATTTTATAAAATAGGTATAATATAAAGTATCATATTGGGAAGAGATGCAAAGGAGAATGCACTTATTAGATGTCTTCTACATATTAGACACTGTGTTAAATACTTCATAGAGATTAATGTTATGTCATTTTGACCCAAATAACAATGCCATGAGATAGATGCGCTTATTGTCTCCATTTTTACAGTTGAGGAAACTGAGTCTGACAGGGTTTAAGTGACTTGCCCAGAGTCACACAGATAGTAAATGTGTGAGGTTGGATTTCAACTCAGTTTTCTCTGATTCCAGGCCTAGCACTCTACCTACTGTGTCACCTAAATGTCTCATAATTAATGCACAGGAAAATTATAAAGCAGCAGGAGATCAAATGAGAGGGGTAAAGTACTTCTGGCTCAGGGAATCAGGGTAGGTTAATGGAGGAAGAGACATTTAAGTTTGGCCTTGAAGGATGGGAAAGATTTCTCAGGTGAAATTGAGTATGAGGGAATTGAGTTATAAGGCTTAAAGAGAGTATTTATTCCCCTATAGGGAATGGTGTGAGCAAAGATGGGGAAGTGTTTTATTGGTTAAGGGTAAAGAAAACAAGAATATGGGATCCAACTTATTGTGGCAGGTATGGCCTTGTCACCATGCCCAATATTATTTCAAGTTCCTTGGGGATGCTACTCTACAATATCCTTTCATTCTTTTTTCCTTCCTATGCCTCTAGTCTATTTTCTCATGACTGTTAGAACTGCCATCAACCAGTGTTGTGAATTAAGAATGAAGGATATTAACATTTTTACATTACTTTAAAACCAATCCTTTGTTAAGTCTTGAATTAATTCATTCAAGAACGATTTATTGAGGAAGGTGGAGAAGAGGCAAAGACTCACCTGAACTCTCAACCAGACCCCTCTGAACCCATTTAAATAATGTCATAAAACAACTCCTGGAACAGTAGAACCCACAAAAGGACAGGGTGAAATGATTTGCCAGCCAAAAACAACTTACATGATAGGCAGTCTTTAAAGGTATGTCGCCCTTGGTGATAGTGGAATACAGTCCAACTCAAGTTATGCCAGCACAGATTCCACCCCAGCAAATCAGGAGTAGGCCTTGGGAATCACTGAATCAGCTGTGGCAGCTTCTGGAGCTCTCAACCCACAGATGGTAAGGGGGTCAAAGAGCTAATCACAAGGAGATTACAGGGGTCTCTTTGCTAACACTGGGGGAAGTACTTTGTTCCTTTGTCAGTATTGGATCTGGGTCACAGTCCTGCATTCTAGTCACAGGGCAAGGAGGAACACTAGCCCAAGAGAACTAGCAGCCACAGTGGAGGGGGGACGCTCCTCACTGTGCCAGGACAAAAAGAGTATTTGTGCTCACTCCCAGACCATTGCATAGCACAAGAGAGTAATAAATACACCTCTCCTTAGATCATACTAACTTGGAAAAAGAGAAAACTTACAGGTCCCTAGAAGTTTCTCTGAAAACAGCTGCCCCAAATCCCTGAAGCTTGGGAAAGTGCACCTTCCACTCTGGAAGCAGAGCCTCACTTTAGCAAACAGTTAAAAGTCCAGAAATAGGCTGGGAAAATGAGCAAACAACAGAAAAAAACATTCTGACCATAGATAGACAAGTAAGGTCAAACACACACACTTGGAAGAAGATAACAAAGCCAAAGCTATAACCAAAGATGTATCCAAAGCCTCCAAGTAAAATTATGAATTGGTCTTAGGCAATGGAAGAGATCAAAAAGGATTTTAAAAATCAAGTAAGAAGGCAGAGGGAAAATTGGAAGAGAAATGAGAGTGATGTAACAAAATCACACACAAAAAAGAGTCCACAGCTTGGTAAAAGACATAAAAAATACTGAAAAAATTACACCTTAAAAAACAGATCAGGCCAAATGGTAAAAGAGGTACAAAAAGTCAATGAGAAAATGCCTTAAAAAGCAGAATTGGTCAAATGGAAAAGGAGGTACAAAAGCTCATTGAAAAAAATAATTCCCTAAAAGTTAAATTTCAGCAAGTGGAAGCTATCATCTTTATGAAAAAATCAATAAATAATTAAAAAAAAAACAAAGAATGAAAAAGCAGAATACACTGTGAAATATCTTCTTGGAAAAATAACTGACCTGGAAATAGATCTAGGAGAGATCATTTAAATTTTTTTGGACCACTTGAAAACCATTTTCAAAAACAGAGCCTAGAAATCATCTTTCAAGAAATTTTCAAGGAAAATTGCCCTGATATTCTAGAACTAGAGGGTAAAATAGAAATTGAAAGAATCGAGTGATCACCTCCTGAAAGAAATCATAAAATGAAAACTCCCAGGAATATTATAGCCAAATTTCAGAGCCCCAGATAAAGGAGAAAACATTGTAAGTAGTCATAGAACGACAGTTCAAGTATCATGGAACCACAGTCAGGATAACACAAGATTTAGCAGCTTCTTTATTAAGGGACTGGAAGGCTTGTAATATAATATTCAAAAGACAAAGGAGCTAGGATTACAACCAAGAATCACCTACCTAGCAAAACTGGGAATAATCCTTCAAGGGAAAGAATGAAAATTCCACAAAATAGAAAACTTTTAAGCACTTTTGATGAAAAGTCCAGAGCTGAATAGAACATTCGACTTTCAAATACAAGACTAAGAGAAGTATAAAAAGTTAATCAGTAAAGGGAAATCATAAGGGACTTAATAAAGTTAAACTGTTTACATTCCTACATGGGAAGATGAGACTTGTAACTCATAAGAACTTTCTCATTATTAGACTGTTAGAAGGAATATATGTACTTACACAGATGTTTCAGTCATGTATGACCTTTGTGACACCATTTAGGGTTTTCTTTTCTTTAATTTTTAATTTATTTTTTTATTAATTTATTTGTTTTCAGTTTTCTACAATCACTTCTAAAAGTCTTGGATTTTCTCCCCCCTCCCACTCCTCCTCTATTCCTGACACAGCATGCAATCTTATATGGGTTCTACACATACATTCTTATTAAACAAATTTTCACATTGGCTATGTTGCATAGAAGAATTAAAATGAGTGGGAGAAAGTATGAGAAAAAACAAAACAAAATCTAACACAAGAGAAAATATTCTGCTTCATTCAGCAATCCAATTCCATAGTTCTTTCTCAGGATGTGGAAGGCATTTTGCCCCAAGAGTCCATTGGGAATCTTTTAGGTCCTTTCATTGATGTGAAGGGCTCAGCCTACCAGAAAAATTTCTCACCCACTATGGTTTTCACTGTGTACTCCTGGTTCTGCTCCTTTCACTCAGCATCAGTTCATGTAAGTCTTTTCAGGCTTCTCTGAAGTCTTTCTGTTCATTGTTTCTCATAGCACAACAGTATTCCATTACATTCATATACCACAATTTGTTCAGCCATTCCCTAATTGATGGGTAGCCCCTTGATTTCCAGTTTTTGACCAGCACAAAGAGAGCTGCAATAAATATTTTTTGTACATATGGGACCCTTTCCCATTTCTATGATCTCTTTGGAATAGAGTTCCAGAAGCAATATTTCTGGGTCAAAGGGTATGCACATTTTTGTAGCCCTTTAGGCATAGTTCCAAATAGCTCTCCAGAATGTCTGGATTAGCTCACAGCTCCACCACCAATGAATTAGTGTTCCAACTCTGCCACATCTTCTCCGACATTTATCATCTTCCTGTTTTGTCATGTTAGCCAGTCTGATAGGTGTGATGTGGCACCTCAGAGTTGTTTTAATTTGCATCTCTCTAATCAATAGTGATTTAGAGCATTTTTTTCATATGGCTATAAATAGCTTTAATTTCTTCCTCTGAAAACCGCCTGTTCATGTCTTTTGACCATTTATCAATTGGGGAATGACTTGTATTCTTGTACATTTGACTCAGTTCTCTATATATTTTAGAAATGAGGCCTTTATCACAGACAGTAGTTGCAAAAATTCTTTCCCAGTTTTCTGCTTCTTTCCTAATCTTGGTTGCATTGGGTTTGTTTATGCAAAAATTTTTCAATTTAATGTAATCAAAATTATCTATTTTGTACTTCATAATGTTCTCTCTTTCTTATTTGGTCATAAATTTCTCCATTCTCCATAAATCTGACAAATATACTATTCCTTGCTCCCCTAATTTGTTTATAGTATCAATGCTTATACCTTGACCATGCATCCATTTGGACTTTATTCTTGTGTATAGTGTCAGGCATTGGTCTATGCCTAGTTTCTGCCACACTGTTATCCAGTTTTCTCAGCAGTTTCTGTCAAAACAGTGAGTCTTCATCCCAGGAGCAGGGGTCCTTGGGTTTATCAAACAGTAGTTTGCTATATTCTTTTACTGCTCTGTCTTGAGTACCTAACCTATTCCACTGGTCAACCCCTCTATTTCTTAGCCAGTATCAAGTAGTTTTGATGATTGCTGCTTTATAATACAATTTGAGATCTAGTTGGGCTAGGCTACCTTCCCTAGAATTTCTTTTCATTAATTCCCTTGATATTTTGGACCTTTTGTTCTTCCAGATAAATTTTGATATTATTCGACAGAGATATAACAGTATATGTGGTATCTTCCATCTAGTAACTATCTAGTGTCTTTTCCAGCTCATTTTACAGATGAAGAACTGAGGCAAAAAGACTTAAGTGACTTGCCTGAAGTCACATGGCTAGGAAGGGTTTCAGGCTATTTTTGAACTTAGGAAGATGACTCTTCCTGCCTTCAGGACTGGCACTCTATCCATTATGCTACTGAGCTGAAAGTCTATACTGTGTAGTAAAATAGTCACGGATCCACTGAAATATTAAAAATAATCAGTAAGCATTTGTTCAGGGAGAATTTGTGCTAAGCGATGAAGAGGAATAACGTAAGAATAATATAACATAATAATAAGTATTTGCAAAGCTGAAGTAAAACTCTCCTTAGAGAGTAGATGAATATGAAATGAAGGGTCCTCCAAATAGCAGGTCATTGCTAATCATTAAAAATCATACCCCACCCTCAACTTTTTCAAAATTACACATTTTTCTTGTAAAAGAAAAGAAAAAATAATACTAAATTAGGTGCCTATGAAATGACAAGGAAATATTGTACAATATAATTTTAAATGAAAAGACTAGGAGTCTTCCTAAGTTGTTTCAATCAATTATTACCTTTCAATTATTAGAAAAGGTTCTGTTCAATACTCCTTTAGTTATTTATTTTATGCCATCTGCTGAAAACCTAGGGAAAATGATACCATAACAGTTTTATTTGAAACTTATCAAAGACATCCTAAATGGAAACAGATAAATGATGTCTTGGATCATGTAGACTTTTAAAAATCTTTGTTTTTGACTAACATCTTATACCCTATACTAAGATAAAGTCAAAATGCATACATGATCACTGATACTATGGGCAAAACTAAGAGAGCAAGGAATATTTTACCTGTAAAAATCTATGGAGAAGGGGAGCATTTATGATCAAACAAAACAGAGAACATTATGAAATGCAAAATTGATGATTTTGATTACATTAAACTGAGAATTTTTGCATAAACAAACCCAATGCAACCAAGATTAGGAGGGAAGTAGAAAACTGGGAAAAAATTTTTACAGCTAGTGTCTCTGATAAAGGCCCCATTTCTAAAATATATAGACAACCGAGTGGAATTTATAAGAATTCAAGTCATTCCCCAATTCATAAATGATCAAAGGATATGAACAAGCAGTTTTCAGAGGAAGAAATTAAAGCTGTCTACAGTCATTTGAAAAAATGTTCTAAATCATTATTGATTAGAAAAATGCAAATCAAAATGACTCTGAGGTATCACATCACACCTATCAGTTGGCTGACATGACAAAGCAGGGAAATTATAAAAATTGGAGAAGATATGGGAAAATTGGAACACTAATGCATTATTGGTGAAGTTGTAAACTGATCCAACCATTCTGGAGAGCAATTTGAAACTATGCCCAAAGGGCAATGAAAATATAAATACCCTTTGACCTAGCAGTGTCACTTCTAGGAATGTATCCCAAAGAGATCATAAAAATGGGAAAAGGACCCACATGTATAGAAATATTTATAGCAACTCTTTTGGTGGTAGCCAAGAACTGGAAATTGAGAGGATGCCCATCAATTGAGGAATGGCTGAACAAGTTGCAGTATATGAATGTAGTGGAATACTGTTGTTCTATAAGAAATGGTGAGCAGGTGGACTTCACAAAAACCTGGAAGGACTTATATGAACTGAAGCTGAGTGAAATAAGCAGAAGCCAGAGACCACTGTACACGGTACTAACCACATTGTGTGAAGACTAACTTTAATAGACTTATCCATCCCTTCCCCCTCTCAGAGCCTTAATTTATTTTTTCATAAAATAAGAGTAGAAAATTAACTGATGATCTCTAATGTCCATTTCAATCCTGATGTTGAATCTAGATTAGTTCATACATGATACATACATACATACATACATACATACACTGTTTTTACAGGACTGCTATACCTCATGCTTCAGAAATTCCATGGTTAATTGAAAAGCCATTGCTTTGTGTTTTAGTATCTTCATCTCAGCCTTAAAAACATTAACTGGGGAGGTTAAGCTCAATCAAATTGATCAAACTGGATAATTGCCAATAACTCTAGTAGAGAATCTATCTCTCTGTTCTTATTCAGTATTTCTAATTCTGCTTTTATTTTTTAAATCATTTTTATCATGAACTTCAGACATCAAATAAAAACATTTAAATATATTAACAAAAAAGGAAATATACATATATATATTTGTATAAGAAACTGGAAACTGCGTAAATACCTTAAAATACATTAGGGTAGTTTTTTTTTTAATAAACCTTTTTTGTCATAAGGACAGATAGCATGATATGGATGGAAGACTGGGGAATTGGAATCAGAAAGATTTACTTTTTTAAAAGAAATATCCACTTTGAATTTAAATACAAACAACAACAATAAAAGAACATTTCTGTGTACATTGCAAATGTGAACTACTTACTAGTTGTGAAACCCTACGCACATCATTTAATCTTGATGTACCTCAGTTTTCTCATCTGTAAAATAAAGGGATTAGACATGATGACCTCTGAGTTTTTTTGAGCTCAAAGTCTTTCATCCATTTCTGACATAATCTGGCTTTATGACCCTGAGCAAATCATTTAACAGTTAAAAGCCTCAGGCAACACTCTCTATGACTATAAATTATGACCAGTCTACATCAGAGAGTAAATTTTCCAAACCAGAATTTTTTTTTAATATTGAAATCACAATTTGTATGAACACAGTAAGCCTCTTCAAATTCCTTTTGAAAGTAATATATGTACTTTTAAAGACCTTGCAATTATGTCTTAAAATCTTATAAAATGCTTTCCTTGCAACAAGCATATGAAGTCAGCCATGTGAGTGTTATACTTAAACCCATTTTATGGATGAAGAAACAGTGCCAGAGATGATGGAACTTGCCCATGACCACACTGCAGGGAAGCACTGGAGACAGGATTCCAACTCACATTTTCAAACTTAATGTCTTGAGCTCTTTCCACCATGCAGTCATCATGTTTCTCATAAATGAAAAATTCTCCAAGGAAAGAGACTTAAAATGAGTGGTTTATCTTAATGGTGGATTCAATTAATCTGTGGCACCTTTTCTGAATTGCCATAAAACATTGATAGTTGATTCTATATCCAAAGACAATACATTCATCAAATTGCAAGATGGTTCTTAATGAGATAGCCCACAATGTTTTAGAAAATGTAGATTTGTGATGTCCCCCAGCTGTGCTTTACAGTCATTAGACTTACACAATTGAATAGTTTCAGATTCAGTGCTTTATAAGACACATGATGTACTTGAAATTAGTTTAGAGGATCAAGGCTTAGGCCATAGAAGGAAAGGTTATAGGAACTCCATGTATTTTGCTCAGAGAACAGAGAATTGAAAGTGAATTAATAGCCTTCAAAGGTACAAAGGCTTATTATACTGAGAGATTATTCACCAAGGCTATGGTGCTTAACAATTATTACTATGATATCTATATTCTTAATAAAAATTCCAGGAAGCCCAGGGGCTTCTGGGAAACATGAATTCAAGAGGAAATAAGAATTATATCCCCTCAGAATACCCTCAAGCACCAAGTTTTCCCTTCTTTATAAAGAGTCAGTGAAGCATCACAAGTCAACCAGTTATGCTGGCTTTGAAGTTTACTCCAATTTCTACATAATATTCCAGTTTTTGTATTACTCCCTGAGGCTAACATTGCTAGATAGGACAGACTTCTCAGAGTTCTCAAATATGATAACCACTTTTTTTTCATTTCTTTCTTTTCTTTTTTCTGGTCATCACTTCCATATACTCTTGAGCAACCCTTTCCCAAGAAAGTATGTATGAACCAAAGACAGCAATAGCATCTGAATCAATATTCACTTTTAATTTGATTTTAATATAAAATAGATTCCCTTGCATTTCAAATTCTGTGTCCTATTACCTTATGTTTGTAGCTGAAATACCCATCTTTTGAAAATTGTTGAGGATATTTAGTATATATTTTATATCTACAAATAAATGGAACATTCACAGGAAGACTGGAAGTTCTGCATTTAAACTATTTTATTTCTAAGGTGGCATTCATTCATTCCCATTTATATATGTTCAGTGTTGAAACAAATTGGCCAATAAGCTGGAACAATAGCCATCAGAAACATTATAGAATTGAGAATTAGGATTGCTTAGGGAGGTAGTAGTCCTAAAATTAAATTCACACATTTTTTTTCCTCATCAGATAATTTGAAATGGTATCTTAAATACTAATTTTTTTCTGTAAATTATTCATAACTTCTAATACATTATTATGTGAACCTTTTTGGTAATCAACTGCTGTCTGAGCAAGAGAAAGAAGGCATATTTTTAGTTCTAAAAAGCCGTCGGTGTAGTAACCTATGAATGTTGTATTGCCATTTAATTGTCACAGCTGGGTTTGTGCTATAAATAGACCTGTTAAATGATAGACAGTTTTCATGGCTTGTTGGCATGGAATCAATATGAGACAGAAGAGGCCGTATGAATCAATTACTTCATCACTACCTAGGTTACCATGGAATTTTGAATACCTCTGAGCATCTCTGCTTGTCCTGTCTGGGTAGTTTTCTCTGCATATCTCTAATTAAAATGGATGCAATTTATTTAGTGATAGAAAGCTTACTTGAGCATCTTCTGTGAAGGTGCCAGACACCATTTAACCATCTATGCATATTCAGAAAAGACTAATGTGGAAATGCAAATACCCTCTTCTAATTTAATTCCTTAGTTGAAAAAAAAAAACTGTATTCCCTCATGTAAATAAGCTTCATTTGTATGTAAAAAAAAAATTATATTTACTTCTGATTTTCCATCCAAACTCAAAGCAAGAAATTAAAAAAAAAATATTCACTTTTGTTCTGTGGTGGATATTATACTATCTTGTGCCTTTCTCACTGACTTAGCGTTCACACCTTTAATTTCATGTGGAAATTAGAATTCTGCAAAAACTCCATTTCCTTTCTCTTCACGGAAAAGTAATATTTTACCATGAGAAGTATCTTGGTATGGTACAAAGAGCATCAGACTGATCCATAAACCTTGGATTTGAATTCCAGTTGAAAAAGTTATGAATATTACATCAGAAGACCTGATTGAAAACAGTCTTGGCTCAGTCACTTATTACTTTTGCTACTTTAAGTGAGTCACAACCTCTCGGGGTCACAGTTTTCTCATCTGTAAAATGTGGTTGGAGAAGAAAACCTTTTATTCTAAGATCCCAATCCTATGATCCCACGATCACATATATAACAATGATTAGGTCACTTAAATTCTCTGAGGTTTAGTTTCCTGACAAAAGCTTATTTAGCCTACCACTACACATGACTATTGAGAGGAAAATACTTTATAAACTTTGTAGCCCTATATAAACGTGTTACTATGAATAGTGACATGTATTTAATTACATTTTCATAATTTTGATAAATAACCTGATGTCAAAACTTTGATTTCAAAAATCTCATTGTAAAGTCTCATTGAGAAGCTCATTCTGAGCATTTTTAAATAAAGTAATAAGAAACTAAGGAAATCACTATTTTTATAAAATAGTTTGCATATTTTTCAGGTGAAATTCATTAAAAATTCCTGTGGTAAGACCTTGTTATACAGAGTTTTGTTAATTTTTACAAATATTCTGATATCAAAACTTTAATTTCAGAATCTCATTGTAGGTACTCTTCAAAGCTTATTTGAAGCATAAGAAGGATTTCAGAATAAAGGAATAAGAAACTGAAGTTAATTATTATTTTATCAAAAAGTTTAATGTAATTTTCAGGTGGAACTCACTCATATAAAGTTGGTATTTTATAGACCTTAAGTTTTCATAGATTCGTAGAATCACGACATTTTTGGAGCAGATGAAACCTAGAAGTTATTTTTTCTTAGGTAATCAGAAGATTTCATGGAGAAGATGGATGTATTTATTTTATAGTAATATTTACCACTCATATTTGTACCGTACTGTAACAATCCCATAAGGTGAAATAAGCACTATGTCTTCTTTGCAAATAAGTAAACTGTAGTTAAGGAAAGTTAAGTGATTTGCCCAAGACCATATGATTAACAAGGAAGAGAGCTAAAGTTCATACTGAGGTCTCCTGCTCAACTATCTAGAATTTCTGCTAATTATACAATACTAATTCTCAGCACATAAGCCTAATACACCCAAATGAATAGATACAAAATTTACAAAAATAAAAGGACCCAAATTGTGGAGTATTAATTGTTCATGGTTAGACAGTCTCAATTCAATAAAAATAAATACAACTAAACCTAATTTGGGCCTTAAAAATGGCTTGGTTTTGAACAGGCAGAAATGGAGGGAGAAGGGCATTTGAGTCTAGGGAACATTGTAAGCAAAGGCTTTTGTGTAGGCCCTATTCAGGAGATAGAATAGCCCAGAATGCTCAGGGTATAAAGGTACTCTGGGTTTTGTTCGTTTGTTTTGTTCATTTGTTTGTTTTTTACGCTCTGAAGAAATTTTCCCAATTAAGGGCCATTAGGGAGCCTACGTTTTCCTTAAGGACCAAAATTAGGTCAAATTTTTTGGAAACGTGTAACTTAGTTACTCATAGAATGCATTCTCCTTGAGGATAATAACGATTTCATTTTTGTCTTTGTATATTTAGTGTCTAGCACAATATTTGGCCATAGTATGGGCTTCATAAATAAATATATTTTCTGAATTGGTCTGAATAGCTTAATCCATTTGCCCAAGAAAAAAGACTTCTAACATTAGCAAGAAATATGCTTTCTTGTGAGTCAAAAGCAAAACAACACTTGTTGTAATCGTTCTGTCCTGGAACTTTATAATCTCCTTTATATTTAGAGATTTCTCTAGACCTTATGGGGGGAATTTAGGATAATAATCATAAATGAACTGCTTCCCAATAACCTGAGATGATCTACAATACATTAATCCTTGTATCACTCACTAGAGATAGGGGAGAGTCCTAACTACAGTAGAGAGGGTCTTCACCTGGTCCCAAATTTATCTGCTATTGACACATTAGTCAACCTAGAGGGTAGAACTGGGACCAGAAGTAAAAGATGTGAGAAGGTTGATTCCAGTCAAGATGTAGGAAATACTGTCTGCTAATAGAGCACCGGACCTAGAATCAGAAGACCTAAGTTCAAATCTTATATCTGATGATCCTGAGCAAATCACTTAACCCATCTCCACTGCAGTATCCTCCTCTGTAAAATAAGCATAATAACAACATCTACCATGCATAACTATTATTGTTGACTTAACTTGTGTAAAGTGCTTTATAAATCTTAAAGTACAATGTAAATGTTAGTGATATGAGGATGAGGATGAGGATGATGATGACGATGATGGCGATGATGATGATTAAGTGACTTAATGACTGCATAGCTTTCAGGGGGTATATATTGTCAGAACTCTGCATTTCCCAACCACCAGGTTGAACGTAGTCTCCATGTCCACCTGTCAAAATGAGGCTGCTGGTGGGCACATCTTAACCTTCAACAATGTGCCTCACAGAGACCTAGGCTTCTGTACTTCCATTCAGTCCTTTGGTTTCTCCGTTCTGATATTCTGTTTTTGTTTATGGCTATCTGGTTAGTTTTCTCTCCATAGCTTCATGCCATCCTCTTACTTCATGTTTAGCCAATTCTCAACTCTCTCCTCTTGCCCAGGTTTTTTTTTGTTTTTTTTTTTGTTTTTTTAATTCTTCCTTCCTAACTCTCAACCCCTCACCTCCTACTGCATTTTTATCTGGGATCTTACAGTTTATACATTAGGTAGTAAATTGACTAGATTGCCTTCAGGGTGCCTCTTCACTCTTGTTACATTTCTGTGACTCAGAGTAATATCACAGATTGAGCAGATTCCAGGACTGGTAACTATCCTTCCCAGAGCAGCCTCCTTGGCTAAAGGACTTGTGTCTCCCACTTCAGAGTCCTGACTCTAGTTTCATCTTCTACCAGATTTATGTAGGGTCAACCTTGGTCCAGAAAGTGTATCGCTTTCAACTAGTGCAAGAGTCTGCATAACTTAAGAGTTTCATTGTCTATTTGGGAATCTTAAAGAAAAGACCTAAGTAACTTTCATGGTATTATGGAAAGATTACTAGGTTTGGATCCAGGAAAACCCTCAGTTACCATCTTGACTGAGATACATTTCTGCTATGCAATCCAGGGCAAATCAATTAGCCTCTTTAATCTTCAATTCCCTCATTTCTAAAATCAGGATAACATTTGTATTACCTATGAATAGGATTGTTATGAGAAAAGTACTTTGTAAACTTAACACACTAAACAAATGTGAGTTATAATTAATACAGTCATATTTTTAAAGCTAATTCTTCTGTGAATAGTTGGATTTGGAGGGCTTGGGGGAGGCTTGTTCTTAAGCTGATGACATTTTTAAATCTTTTTGAGATTTATCATGTACCAGTTAAATTAGCATTGCTTAGTGCTTACTCCCTCTCCCTGTACATGTAAATTTGGAAACATTTCTTTGTGTGTGTGTGATTTCCTTTTCCACTCATGTTAGCCATGAATATAAAATGAGTTATTTTTCTTTTATGTTAAGGCACTTCACAAATCTAGCAATAAACATGCCCAAGGCAAATATTATAACCCATTCACAAAGGAAAAGTCAAATTACATTTGCCTATGTAAATGACTCAAAGAATGGTTTCCATGACTGCAGTGGGTTAGAAATTAATCTTGAACAAATTTATGACTCTTCTTAGTTTATGCCCTCACTACATTTAAGACAGGCTAATGCATACGGGGAAAGCAGAAGAGGAAGAACTTCCTTAATGAGGTACAGACCTTTTCTCACAGAGTAAGCTGGAGAACATAAGATTGGGACCAATGTGGTCACTTGTTTTCTACCTATTTAAGTACTCATCCTCGTATCTATAAAGAAAATGTTTAAGTAGGAAGTTGCTGATACAAAGAAAGCTTGAGGGGTGGAATAGAGGGAACAAGCATTTATTAAGTGCTTACTACATGCTAGGCACTGTGCCACAGATTTTAAAATGATATAAAGTACGACCTCATCCTAAAACACATATTGCAAGTTACAATAATAGAGTGAGACAAAGGAGAATTCCAACATAAGGAATCAAATTCAGTAATACAACTTGAAAAGAGCCAGAGAAGAATGACATTATGAGTTGAGAGGGGACATGGGGGAAAAAAATCTGTTTCTAACTTCCCTAAGTGCCCCAATTCATTTTTCATTCAATCTGGATTGAACAAGATGCTGTTTCAATATCTCATTTCCTTTCTACTTCCTGCCCTGACCTCTCTATTCATGTGTTCTCATTCCCACAAAAATTTCCATTATAGAGACCTCACCCACCAAATAATGACCTAAACCTGCCCACTGCCAGGAGTTACATGCATGGAATAATCTGATCAATAAGACATTGGCTCCAAAACGCCGATATCATGGAGTCACATGGAGGATGGATTTCTTAAATGACATGATGAAAAATCATTATTTGATGGATTTCATCTTTTAGTAAATAAGAGAAAACATTTGGATATTCTTGAATCTTGAGGATTTAGCCACAGAAATACCCATGTCAATAAGTACAGACTTACATCTCTAAATCCGTAATCCTCCAAGTCTTTGATCATACACAATTTGCTAAAAATTCCAGTTAATTTCCTAGCTAGATTTTTTTCCTATAGCAACCTTTTTTGAATTTGGTGGATCATGTTTCCTGTACTTTATTTTACTTTTATTTTTAAGGGATATTTATTATCACAGAGTCATCTACAGCTTTCAACATATATTTTTTGTAAAAGATCTTTAAAAAAATATTACATATTGAGTTTAGTTTTATGCAGTAGCATCATACCAAAGTTTAGTGAGCACCAGCTCAGTGACATGAATTCATGTGCTAGGAGAAATATATACAGAGATGGTAAAGCATAACCACATTAAAATATAACATGAATAAAATGCAGAATGTACACAAAGTGCTATGAAACCATATAAGGAGATGTCATCTTTTTTGATATTTTATTGCATACAGCCTGAACACGTTGGCATGTTATAATTATAAACACCTTGATATGATCAAGTGCAAGTAATCTTACTGTCATCTGATTTCATAGTACTTTATGCTCCTTTCACCTAGCCTAATTTGTATTCCAGGTATTATATACCTGGCTTAATCTACCCCCCCCCAAAAAACTTATAAGTATCTTAAGAGCAGGGCCCAGATATTACTAATCTTTGTGAACCTGTCAGGGTAACTGTGTTCATCCTTCGTTGCCAAAAAAGACCATGCCATCAGTGAAATAATGATATGACTTGCACTTGACTTTGCTTTGAGTGAGGGAGGGCTGTGCAGGTCACCAGCCTCACTTCTCCTCCAGAGCCATTTGAATCAATGACCAGACATTCATCAGGATGACTGGAGATGACTCAGGATGAGGCAGTTGGGGTTAAGTGACTTGCCCAAGGTGACACAGCTAGTCAGTGTCAAGTGTCTGAGGTGAGATTTGAACTCAGGTCCTCCTGACTCCTGCACTGGTGCTCTATTCACTGCACCACCTAGCACATTGCACATAATGGGCATTTTAAAATGTCAAATGATTCAGAATCCTGTTGTGCCCTAAAGCTATCATCCCAGCTATGCCCTAAAGCTATCATGCCTTGTATTGACAGACTAGTAGAAAGAGGAATATATGGTCACTTCCTTTTCCTTATCTTCCTTTCTACCTTTCCTTCCTTCACTCATTTCTTGCAGCCTAACCTGTTTTCCTCTTCTTCTATTTCAAATATACTCTCAGGTCACACATGACCTTCTAACTGCCAAATCAATTTGACATTTCTATGCATTTTTGACCTCTTTGAATCTTGTCTTCTATTTGACAATGATGACCATCTCTTTCTTTTATATTCTCCCCTTTTGTGGTTTCTGAGACACTATTCTCTCCTGGCTCTTCTAATTTTCTTTCCACTCTTTTTCTGGTTCCTTTTGTGACTCTTTCCTCCTATGTCTCACTACATAGACTTATTCCCCAAAGTTTCATCTTGTCTCTATAGCAATCTCATCCATTCCTAGAGTTTCAGCCCCATATCTCTGTAGATGTCTATTACATGTATGCCTCTTGTTCTAGCCTCAGTTTCAGATGCACAGTTTCAATTTCCTATCTCACTGTCTATATGTACATCCTGCCACATCCTGATCCACCTATTTCTGTTCATAGAAGTACATTCATTTCAATCACTTATTCTAAAATTCGCAATCCTCCTTCATTCATTCCTCAGTTTAATCAACTTCACGATCCAATTAACTTCTAAGTTATTTTAATTCTACCTCTGGAATAGCACTCTTGTCTTTCCCCTCCATTCCTTTCCTATTTCAAGCATATTTGTTTACATCTCCCTTATTGTGTCACCTAAACTATTTTCACATCCCAGTAGCTCAGCTCAGAACTTTTCTCTATTTCCCTGTATTCTGCATTACATACTGTGGCCAAATTATATTTGTATTGTGTAGTTCTGATTGCATCACACTTCTACTAAAAAAAGTATAAAATAAAACTTTAATGACCCCGCACTTATAATAAAATCCAAATTCTTTAATTTGATCTTCTACACCCTCTAGCAATTTGGCTCCAATTCCAGTTTTTATGCTGAATTCATCTACTCAATGTTCCATGGCTTTTCTATAATTTTAAATTCCTAGAATGACCTCCTTTATTGCTATGCTTATATCTTTTCCAACTGGAATCCTATTTGTCTTTCAGTATATAATGCAGAAACCACTTTCTAGATGAAGTGATCTTATTTATCCAATTAAAAATTATTCCTCTCTCTTTAATTGTGACAGTATTTGGTTTTTTGTTTTTTTTTTTTTACCTTTCTTATGCCCTTTACACCCTTTAAATGCCGTTACAACCTTAACACAAGTTTGCATTTTACTTATTAGGCTATAGATTCTTTAAGAGAAGAAGCCCTGTCTTATTCATCATTGTAGCCTTTTAATGCCTAATACAAGACCTTGCATGAAGTGAGTGATTAAATTTTAATTGAATTATTACAATTTTAAAAGACCATGCCAAATGAACTTTCACCATCAAAATATCACTTATTTGACATTTCTACCAAAAAGCAATCTAATAGGATGTAAATTTCTTTAGGATTTAGAATTTTTTTTCATTTCATTTTTGTATGCCTACCACAATTACCCCAAAATAGTAAAGACTTAATAAATACTCATTGGATTAAAACTGAAACTTTTTTCTAGTTTAAAAAATCTACTTGACTAAAATTTGTTAGAGCTAAGCTAGAACTCAAAGAGAATATAAACTGTCCCATTAGTCTTAGAATGTATATTAGCCAGTTTTGGAAAGAATGGAGCTAAAAAACACAACATTTAAAGAACTCAAAATGAGTAATCTAGAGATCAGTATAAATGGTAGGTGAAGTAAATTTTTATAAATACACCAATATGCACACAGAGATAAATTTTAGAGAAAAACAATCTGAGAGTCTGTGTAGATGTGAATATTTACAGTGACTTTGAAGTGGGTTAAAATATAAAATGTGAGGAGGTTTTGTGAATTCTTTGGTATGTTGTTACTAGCTATCACTTTCAAATAATTCAGCATTTCCAGAGGCAACCTTGAGGAAATAAATTCTTTTGAAGAAGTAGATTTGACTTTTAGCTCATCAGAATTTATGAAATATGAAATTTTGGCAGTAATAAGCTATTTCATTTGCTTGAATTCAAAATGTTAGTCATTTTCAGCTTTATAATTAAATATAAATATTCTTACATTTTCACACTTGAAAATTCTTAATTAGTAATTGTTATCTATAAGCCATAGATAGGCCATATATTGTGGCTAACACAGTGCTAAGTATAAAGATACTCAAAAAACATTTATTGATTTGTAAATTTCTGTAACTGTATGCTCGTAAAATCAGATGACATTCAAAAGATATACTTCATTTGATCTGTGGTCTCATTGATCCCATCAATGAAGATAACTCACATATGCTGTATATTTTTTTCTGTTTTCCTATAGAAGTTATATCCAACATATTGAAGACCTTTCTCCAGGACCTCACATATTTTAAGGGAACTCATGCAACATTCAAATTATCAACTATCCCTCACTCTTACCACCCAAACTATCTGATCAGGCATTTTCTCAAAAGCACCATGTATCATTTCTTGCACATAGATAATTGTTGGAAGCAGACTAAAAAATGACTTATGTCCACCATGTCCTCATTGTTTTTTGAGTCATGTTGAGCAATAGTATAGCATAGGTATTATATGGAGCTTATTATCTCACTTGAGCCTCACAACGACCCTTTAAGATAGAAAGTATAATTATTTCCATTTTACAAATAAAGAAAATGTTTCTCATTCCATTTTTGCTTAGAAACAGACTATTGATCCTTAAAGATAAAACTTACTGAATGACAACATATTAGGTTATTTGTGTTGAGTTTTGTGTGTGTGCGTGTGTTTTGTTGTTTTTAGTTTGCCTGAAGTTAAATGGCAAAACTTTACTACAAATCGAAGATTTACCTCCTTGTACCACATAGAAGAAGGTTCGTGTTTGCCTGTCTTGTTGTATAAGAATGAAGCATTTCACTGTATAATATTCAAACATCTATGGCAGGAGCAAACAATGGCTCAGAGATTCCTTATGCATGCAGTCTTTGGGAAGCAGTTTTGCTTTCAACTATCTCAACTACAAATGTAACATAGTATTGGAAATTGCCATCAGGGTTATGATTCTCCTTTGATGATTCTGCTTACAGATCAGGGAATGTTTACCCTTTGCTTATGTTGTTTATAGGGGGCAGCAAAATGTTGGAGTGGATAGACTACCAAGGCTAGAGTCAGGAAGACTCCTCTTTCTGAGTTCAAATCTGGCTTCAGATTTTTACGAACTATGTGACCCTGGGTAGGTCACTTAACCCTGTTTGCCTCAGTTTCTCATTTGTAAAATGAGTTGGAGAAGGAGATGGCAAACCACTCCAGCATCTTTGCCCATAAAACCCCAAATGAGCTCTCTAGGCACTATGATGACTATAACAACTGAACAACAACAATAAATAGGTAGTTTATGTGTTTTATTTTGTGGCTCTTGTTTTAAAATCCTTGAGGGGAGATTTGTAAATATGGTTTTGCTTTTAATGGACAATCCAAAATATACCCCCCAAACATTTGTATAAGTAGCCCCTTCAATCCTTTGGGTCAGTTGTTTGTTTGTTTGTTTGTTTCATTGATGGACTTGGCATTAAATAAACTGACTGGGTTAAATTTTCATTCAAATTTGAGAGTAAACCACTAATAATTCCTGTTGTTTTATTGTGAAATTGACAGACATTAAAAATGAACACTTCAAAAGAACAAGAAAAATAGAAAAGGAAAGAATGTCATCATGAACTTCTGTTGCTTAAAATTTTTAAATATACATTATGTTTAACATGATAGTAACAAAACTGTCCTGCCTGTCTGTGTTCATTGATCCTCTCTTTTGTGTATTTTTTTAAAGTTTCATTTATTGGTTTTTTATTTTCATTTATATTACTATATTAGCCATTAACTCCTCCCTACAGCTGTCCTATCTCTCCCCCAAAGGCTTTTTCTTGTTATCATTATGTAGAGATAGATGATATAGATATTCAGCTTAGACAAATTCACTGTTCCCACAATGGTCGTGTCTGAAAATGCACATCTCATTTTGTGACTCTAGTTTATCACCTCTCACCAAGAACTGGAAAGTATGCATTATCATCCATTTTTCAGAGCTCTTAAGTCTTTCAAAATTATTTGCCTTTACATTATTGTTATCATTGTACATATACTTTTCCTGTTTCTTTTCCCTTTTATCTACATCCATTTATACAAATATTTTTAGAGTTCTCTGAATCTGTTCTTTTTGTCATTTCTTAGGTTCAGAAAGACAGCATTACATTCATATACCATATTTTGTGCAGGCATTACCCAATTGATTGGTACCCATTTTACTTTCACTTCCTTTCTGTAATAAAAAGGTGCTTCTATGAATACATTTTTGTATATTGTCATTCTTTCCTCCTGTCTTTAACTTCTTCGTAACCAGTAGTATTTTTGCTGGGTCAAAGGACTTTCATAGTTTAGTGATTTGGGTGGCATAATTACAACATTGTTTTCCAGAATTGTTTGGCCAGTCCATAGCTCCACCAGCTAAAGGGGCATTAGTGTGCCTCTCCAATAATCACCAATTTCCTTTTTTTACATCTGTGCCAGTATAAGGGAAATGGAGACTCAGAACCCTAGCAGATAAAATTGGTACTGTCCATTTCATCCACTTCCTCTTTGCCTCACATGCAGAAAACAAACTCTTGTAGGTTACCTTTAAATTGACCCTCTTTGAATATTTTACCTCTCTTCAGCATGTACACATTCTCTTTTGAATTATAGATGTTCATGAACATTTTTAGATTCTTTCTTACTAGAATATTGACTCTTTAAGGGTAGGGGTTGTCTTATTCATCTTTCTGTCTTTTAGAGTGTATAAGGCTCAGCTCATAGTTGATGCTCAATAAATATTTACTGAAACTGAAACTGAAACAGGATTGAAATGAATTTCCTCGACTAGTTACTCTCATCCTCTGTTTATACCATTCTACTTAGAATTTTAATGATTAATTTTGGAAGTTTTGATTTTTCAGGTCCAGAAAGTCTCACTTGTAGAAATAGAATCCTAAATAGAGTTATGCAACATATGTAATTTAATGTAGTTGTTGGGATCCCCAAATAGAGAAATATAAGCAAATGGCCATTGGTACTCAATGTGGTTAAGACCCCACTCACCTGTATTCTTCCTTCTAAATGGCAAGAAAATAATCTCAGATGTATGCATGGAAGCCTCATCTTTACCTTGATCTAATCCCTTATAATTCAGTTTCACAGCTGGCTCTCCAAAGGACCTCATTATAAGAGAGGGAGATGTAGAAGCTGAAAACATTGGGATTTGGGGTTGAACTAATGATGACTGATCTGAAATGGAACTTCACATTTCGATCATGTCCAACAGTACAATATCCAGAGAGATGGTGATTCTCTGTTTGCCAAACCAACCATGTAATGGTCAGGTTCCATTTTACACCTGGTCTGGCCAGCTCAGCTTTCCAGCTGAAGTGGCTCACTCATGCTGTTATAATTGGAGGAAGATGCCTTTATGAGGAGAAACAGGAGCTGCATTTAGAGATATGTCAATGAGATGGAAGACCCAGTAGACCTACTTGACAGGTTAGTCAATCAAATGTTTGCTGACAGAACCACGGCTGGATGTTTTGCAGTTGGCTGATTACCCATTCACAATGACTGCCTTGACCAGAGTACTCATCAAGAGACAGTAAAGAAATAATGCTTTGATTTCAAATTGACTTTTGACACTGACATTCTGGGATTTATAGAGTAAAAGCTCTCTTGAAAGAAATAGTTGGAAGATACCAACAAATTAATATTCATGTACACTCATTCATTTTTAAATATTCACATACATACATGTGTAATTCAGATGATAACCACTCATACCAGTACTGGTTTAAGAAGTACAGTTCTGTAGGTTTCTAGATGTATGCTTAAGTCCAAGGTTAATATCATTTCCTAAGATTCAACAACAATGGGCGTAAACTTTCTGACTATCATCTCCACCACAAATGTGAAGCATTAAGCAATTGTAGAGAATTGTATTGCATTGTAGAGAATGTTGGGGATCCAGAGGGTATAGGGAATGGAGCCGAATGGAGCCTCCAGCAGTGCTATCTCCAAAGTCCCATTTCCTTCTGTAACTAATGCTGCTCAATTCCTTGGTCCCTGCTTCCCCATCAAATTCTTCTCTCCCACTAATTGGTTTACAATATCAAGTCCTGCCACATACTGTGTTCTAGTGACTTAACTTCATAGAACACAGGAAAACCATGGCTGCTGGATGAGGTTTCATAGTAAGATTTTGATGGAGAAATTCTTGCTTACACATTCATAATCTTAGACAGACATTTTCACATCAGTTCCTCAGTTTTACTTTTGCCATGTGTTTCCTTAGAATAATATCTATCCTTTAAAACCACAGAATTAAAAAGCCCAACAAAAGAGAGCAATGAAATCCATGTGCATGACATAAAATTCATCACTTATATGAAAGAGAACTAATTAAGGTTCAAGAAATCATCTCAGTCTAATTTCATTTGGTCAAGGCCAGGTTGGTGTAGGTAGAAATACACATATATATGACCATCATGACAGAAAACAAAATATCCTTTCATCCCTATCATTGCTTGTTCCATCTAATTCATATACCACTATCAATATTTTTCTGTTCACATGCTCTATACACTCTAGTAGAATTTGAATTTCTTGAAGGCAGATGTTATTTTATTTTTGTCCTGGTACCCTCAACACAATAAAGTACAGGCACTTGATCACTTATGTTGGATTGAATTGGACTTTCACAGATTTCTCTTTTATTACTTAAATGCAGACAACAACACAATAGCAACAAAGATATAGGGGCAAGAGTGAGCATGGCATAGATGAGACATTGTCCTGATTGTAGCTTTACCTTTAAATTTAAAAAAAAATGTACAACGAAACAAAATCCATATTTTGTGAGAATGTGCCCTGTTACAACAAAGCTTCTCCAAAATAAGGGTGGGGAATAAATCTTTTTCTCCTGTAAATAAACAGCCTGTGCTAGCAACCCAGTACTGATTTATACCAGCCTGTTCATCTCCTCAAGAAAGAGAATTGTCTTTGGCGTTTGGCAATTTTAGAATCCATTCTTAATTGTGAGAACTACATTTATTTTCTGGTTTATCTTCAACACAATATCCCCTGGCACACCTGAGTCTGAAAATATTTCACTTCTAAAATGACATAGCCCAAGATTTTCTCAGGCAAAGAAGATGTAAGTATGATCATTAAATTTTACTACACACTTTCTAGTGATGATGCACTGATAGATAAAGAAATGGGGCAATGAGTTATGATTCCAGTCCTATCTTTTGGGAGTCTGGAGGCCAGGAGGATTGCATCAGTGTGACCTCAATTTCCAGACCAATATGAAAGTCTCCATACCATTAACATACAAGATAATTTGTACAGTTGCAAAATGTACATCACAAATAGCAAATAAAGCATAAATTTCCATTGGCATTCCTTGTAAGCACATATGGGCTTTACATTAAAAAAGATTAAGCTGATTCACCAATTACTGGAATATAGTTTATAATTAGGGAAGATGACTGTTAATGATAAAAATCCAGCAGATTAGAAATGTCTAAAATAATGGATAAACATCTAGATACAGTTGCCAAATCTTGTTTCTTTCTCCACGTCTCTTGATATCCTTCCTTCTTCTTTTTACTCATGTGACCATGACACCTATTTAAGTTTTAATCATGTCTCCCTTAAACTCTTGCAATTGTGCCCTATTTGGTGTTTTGACCTCAAAATAGTTATTACAAAAATAGCAACAACTAGCATCTATATAATGATTTGAGGCTTACAAAGATCTTTATAAATATTTTCTTATTTTATTCTCACAATAGCCCTATTAGGTTCAATTATTCTTATTTTACAGAAGATAAAAGGGAGACAGACAGATTTGCCCACTGTGTGATTTGGGATTTGATCTCCTGTCTTCCTGACTGTAGGTCCAGCACTCAATCGACTGTACCATCTAACTACAATTTTCCTACTCATTAAATGCCCTACTCAGTAAATGCCCTACTCAATAGTCCCAGTGATTCCTCATTAAAATCAAGGGTCAACAAAAATCCCTTCTATTTGACACTGAAATCTCTCCATGCTGTGTCTACCTTGATTTTCCAGTCTATTTACACATTACTCCCCTCCATATTCATTAGGGACAGCAATATTAACCTCCTTGCTCTTTCTCACACACAACTCTCCGTTTCTCATCTCTGTGACTTTCTACTGAAAGTCTCTTTACTTGGAATGTTTTCACTTCTCATCTCCATTTGTTATATTCCTTGATTTCCTTCAAGACTTAGCCCAGGGCAGAGCCAAGATGGTGGAATAGAAAGACACAAATGCGCAGGCTCTCCCCACACAGCCCATAAAACACCTATAGAGAGGGACTCTCAACAAATTTTGGAGCAGCAGAAGTGGAGAATAACAGAGTGGAGGAGATTTCCATTCCAGGGTGACCAGAAAGGCCCATGGGAAATGTCAGTTGCACCAGGCACAGAGCAGAATCCAGCCCAGCCTTAGCCATGTGGCAAGGCACAGCTCTGGTAGGAGTACACCTTGGGGGCAGAATCCCCAGTTGCAGCAGCCCCGAGTTCACAGATCCCTCAACCCACTGGCACCAAAGGTCAGTGACAGGATTTTTTCAGCTGGCAGGGAAGGGAGAAAGGTCTTCCCGTAGCTGTGGCCTTAGGCAGCTGCAGCAGATCCCACAGCAGCCCATACAGAAGCCCGCATCCATTGTTTCTGTTGTTGGATCGTAAAATTCCTAGGGGCACTGAGAAGCCGAATATTACCTCAACCTCGTGTAGAGGCCCTGCGGGAACTGATCTTTATCTCACACTGAATGGTGGCCCTGCCCATCCAGCTTATTTGAAAATCAGCCCCCAGTGCTAACTTGGCCAAACTGGAGACCAGGTGGCTGTGGAGAAGTAACTGCTAAGATTCTGGGCACAAAAATCTCTTCTTGTTCCCAGACCAGTGTACAGGCTTAATTGTGCCACTTTGGAGGAACTGAGATCTTACAGATCCCCAGAGTATGCCCTACTCTTGACAAAGGACCCAAAAGTCAAGTAACTCATTGGGAAAATGCCCAAAAAAGGGGAAAAAAATAAGACTATAGAAGGTTACTTTCTTGGTGAACAGATATCTTTTCCCATCCTTTCAGAGGAGGAAGAACAATGCTTACCATCAGGGAAAGACATAAACATCGAGGCTTCTGTATCACAAACATCCAAAATAAATATTCAATGGTCTCAGGCCATGAAAGAACTCAAAAAGGATTTTGAAAATCAAGTAGGAGCAGTAGAGGAAAAACTGGGAAGAGAAATGAGAGAGATGCAAGAAAAGCATGAAAAGTGGGTTAACACCTTGCTAAAGGAGACCCCCAAAAATGCTGAAGAAAATAACACCTTTAAAAATAGGCTAACTCAATTGGAAAAAAGAGGTTCAAAAGGCCAATGAGGAGAAGAACGCTTTCAAAAGCAGAATTAGCCAAATGGAAAAGGAGGTTCAAAAGCTCACTGAAGAAAATAGTTCTTTAAAAATTAAAATGGAACACATGGAGGCTAATGACTTTATGAGAAACCAAGAAATCACAAAACAAAACCAAAAGAATGAGGAAATGGAAGATAATGTGAAATATCTCATTGGAAAAACAACTGACTTGAAAAATAGATCCAGGAGAGACAATTTAAAAATTATGGGACTACCTGAAAGCCATGATAAAAAAAAGAGCCTAAACATCACCTTTCATGAAATTATCAAGGAAAACTGCCCTGATATTCTAGAACAAGGGGGCAAAATAAATATTGAAAGAATCCACCAATCACCTCCTGAAAGAGATCCAAAAAAAACCCAAACTCCTAGGAACACTGTGGCCAAATTCCAGAGTTCCCAGGTCAAGGAGAAAATATTGCAAGCATCTAGAAAGAAACAATTCAAGTATTGTGGAAATACAATTAGAATAACACAAGATCTAGCAGCTCCTACATTAAGGAATCGAAGGGTGTGGAATATGATATTCCAGAAGTCAAAGGAACTAGGACTAAAATCAAGAATCACCTACCCAGCAAAACTGAGTATCATACTTCCGGGGAAAAACTGGTCTTTCAGTGAAATAGAGGACTTTCAAGTATTCTTGATGAAAAGACCAGAGATGAAAAGATAATTTGACTTTCAAACACAAGAATCAAGAGAAGCATGAAAAGGTAAACAGCAAAGTGAAATCATAAGGGACTTACTAAAGTTGAACTATTTACATTCCTACATAGAAAGACAATATTTGTAACTCTTGAAACTTTTTGCAGTATCTGGGTAGTTGGTGGGATTACACACACACACACAAACACACACACACAGAGACAGAGAGCACAGGTTGAATTGAATAGGATGGGATCATATCTTTAAAAAATGAAATTAAGTGGTGAGAGAGAAATATATTGGGAGGAGAAAGGGAGAAATGGAATGGGGCAAATTTTCTCTCATAAAAGAGGTAAATGACTTTTCAGTGGAGGGAAAAAGTAGGAAGGTGAGAGAAAAAACATGAAGCTTACTCTCATCACATTTGACTAAAGGAAGGAATAAAATGCACACTCATTTTGGTATGAAAACCTATCTTATAATACAGGAAAATGGGGGAGAAGGGTATAAGCAGGGTGGGAGGGATGGTGGAAGGGAGGGCAGTGGGAGGAGGGAGCAATTAGAAGTCAACACTTTTGGGGAGGGACAGGATCAAAAGAAAGAATAGAAGAAATGGGGGCAGGATAGGATGAAGGGAAATATAGTTAGACTTATACAACACGACTATTATGGAAGTCATTTGCAAAACTTCACAGATATGGCCTATATTGAATTGCTTGCCTTCCCAAAGGGAATGGCTGGGGAGGGAGGGAAGAAGAGCAGTTGAAACTCAAAGTTTTAGGAACAACTGTTGAGTATTGTTCTTGCAACTAGGAAATAAGAAATACAGGTAATGGGGTATAGAAAGTTATCTTGCCCTACAGGACAAAAGGGAAGATGGAGATAAGGGAAGGGAGGGATGTTAGAAGGGAGGGCAGATTGGTGATAGCAGTGATTAGAATGCGTGGTGTTTTGGGGTGGGGGGAGGGGAGAAATGAGGAGAAAATTTGGAACCCAAAATTTTGTGGAAATGAATGTTGAAAGCTTAAATAAATTAAAAAAGACTTAGCCCAGACACCATCTGCTACAAAATGTCCTCTCCCACTCAAACCCCAGCTACTAGAGCCTTCCTTCCTGTTTGACTTCTATGTCTCTTACAGATATTTTTATACATAAAATAATATTTGGATGTATTATCTTCCCCAGTAGAATGTAAACTCCTCAAAGGGAGGACCTGTTTTGCTTTTATCATGGTGCCCGCAGGTCTTAACACAATGACTGACACATAGTAGCTATTTTATAAATGCTAGCTAATTGATTTGATATCTAGTAACAGCAGCTAGCCTTTATATAGTACTTGCTATGTGTCACACACTATACTAATCGCTTTACAGATATCCTGCTTTATCTTCACAACAACCTTGGGAGATGGGTGGTATAATTATCCCCATTTTATAGGTGAGCAAACTGAGGCAAACAGAGATTAAATGACTTGTCTGAAATCACACAGGTCAAAAATATCTGACGCCAGACTGAATTCCCATCTTCTTGATTCCAGGTCCAGCTCTCTTATGCACTGTACCCCCCAGCTGCCTAAAGCTTCCAGATGCTGTCAAAAGGGCACTTAAGGACTTATGCCCCCAAGAAGGGAAGCATTTCATTCAGAACTTATTCTTTCCTTAGATCTTGGCATTTTTGTTTTATTCTTATTGAAGGGAGAGACAGTAATTTTTGTTCTTTTTTGCTTTCATCTTAAAGTAGTGATGTAATTTTTCTGGGAAATATGCACTAGTTTGGGCAAAATGATGGAAAGGAGCCCATGGTCTTTGGAAACTTTAGGAAGTTTGTAAATCTCAGTGGCACAGCCACACACAGGACCAAGTTCTGCAAACAGTTTGAATCAGAGAGAGCCATTTTCTTTTTATTTTTTTTATTTTTTTTTATTTTTTTATTTTTTATTTTTTTTTATTTTTTATTTTGTAATGTTTAACAATCACTGCCATACAATTGCGATTTTATCCCTCCCCACCTACTCCCCACTACCCCCCTCCCTCCCCACGACTGCATACAATTCTGTATAGATTCTACATATACTTTCCTATTGAGTATATTTTCACTATAGTCATGCTATGTAGTCAGACTAAGATAAATGAAAGAAATCGTATAACAAATCAGAACATGATACACAAACACATACACATACACAGACATGATCTGCTACAATATGTGAGTGACTTCCATATTTCTCTCTCTGAGTGTGGCAGGCATTTTGCCTTGAGATCCTCCATTGGGATTTTTTTTTTTTTTGTAAGAAGTTCTTGTGTTATTACAAAAATCTAAGTCTACCAGAAAAAACTCTCACACACTGTGGTTGTTGCTGTGCATAAAGTTCTCCTGGTTCTGCTCCTTTCACTCAGCATCAGGTCATATAAGTCCTTCCAGGCCTCTCTGAAGTCTTCTTGTTCATCATTTCTTATGGCACAATAGTACTCCATTACATTCATATACCATAATTTATTCAGCCATTCCCCAATTGATGGACATCCCCTTGACTTCCAGTTTTTGGCAACTACATAGAGTGCTGCTATAAATATTTTTGTACATGTGGGACCCTTTCCCATTTTTATGATCTCTTGGGGATATAGTCCTAGTAGCGATATTGCTGGGTCAAAGGGTATGCACATTTTTGTAGCCCTTTGGGCATAGTTCCAAATTGCTCTCCAGAATGGTTGGATGCGCTTGCAGCTCCACCAACAATGAATTAGTGTTCCAACTTTCCCACATCCTCTCCAGCATTTATCATTTTCTTGTTCTGTCATGTTTGCCAATCTTATAGGTGTGATGTGGTACCTCAGAGTTGTTTTGATTTGCATCTCTCTAACCAACAGTGATTTAGAGCATTTTTTCATATGATTATAGATAGCTTTAATTTCTTCCTCTGAAAATTGCCTGTTCATATCCTTTGACCATTTATCAATTGGGGAATGACTTGTATGATTATACATTTGGATCAGTTCTCTATATATTCTAGAAATGAGGGCTTTATCCCCGAGCTTAGCTGTAAAAATTCTTTCCCAATTTACTACATCCCTCCGGATTTTGGTTGCATTGGGTTTGGTTGTGCAAAAACTTCTCAGTTTAATGTAATCAAAGTTATCCATTTTGCATTTCATAATGCATTCTATCTCTCCTTTAGTAAAGAATTCTTCCCTTCTCCATAGATCTGATAAATACACTATTCCTTGCTTCTCCAGTTTATTCATGGTATCAATCTTTATACCTAAATCATGTACCCATTTGGACTTTATTCTTGTGTACGGTGTCAGGTACGGGTCTATGCCTAATTTCCGCCACACTGTTATCCAGTTTTCCCAGCAATTTTTGTCAAACAATGAGTTCTTATCCCAGAAGCTGGGGTCCTTGGGTTTATCAAACAGAAGGTTGCTATATTCCTTGCCTACTGCATCTTGAGTGCCAAGTCTATTCCACTTGTCTACCTCTCTGTTTCTTAGCCAATACCAAGTGGTTTTGATAATTGCTGCTTTATAGTACAGTTTGAGGTCTGGTAGCGCTAGGCCACCTTCCCAAGCATTTCTTTTCATTAGTCCCTTTGATATTCTGGACCTTTTGTTTTTCCAAATGAATTTTGATATTATTTTGTCCAGCTCTAGAAAGTAATTGTCTGATAGTTTAATTGGTATGGCACTAAATAAGTATATTAATTTGGGTAGAATTGTCATTTTTATTATATTAGCCCGGCCTACCCATGAGCAACTAATGTTTTTCCACTTACTTAAATCTGACTTTATTTGTGCAAAAAGTGTCTTGTAATTGTGTTCATATAATCCCTGGGTTTGTTTTGGCAGGTAGACTCCTAAGTATTTTATACTGTCTACCCTAACTTTAAATGGGATTTCTCTTTCTATCTCTTGCTGTTGGACTTTGTTGCTAATATATAGGAATGCAGAAGATTTGTGTGGGTTTATTTTGTACCCTGCAACTTTGCCAAAGTTGTTTATTAATTCTAGTAATTTTTTACTTGAATCTCTGGGATTCTCTAGGTAAATCATCATATCATCTGCAAAGAGTGATAACTTAGTTTCTTCTTTGGCTATTTTAATTCCTTGGATATCTTTATCTTGTCTAATTGCTACAGCTAACATTTCTAGTACCATATTAAATAATAGTGGTGATAATGGACAACCTTGTTTCACCCCTGATCTTATTGGGAATGCATCTAGCTTATCCCCATTGCATATAATGCTTGCTGAAGGTTTTAGATAGATACTGCTTATTATTTTATGGAAAGTTCCCTTTATTCCTACATTCTCCAATGTTTTTAGTAGGAATGGATGTTGTATTTTGTCAAAAGCTTTTTCTGCATCTATTGAGATAATCATGTGGTTTTTGTTAGCTTTGTTGTTGATGTGATCGATAATGCTAATAGTTTTCCTAATATTGAACCAGCCCTGTAGTCCTGGTATGAATCCTACCTGATCATAATGTATTAGTCTCGTGATAAGATGCTGTATTCATTTTGCTAGAATCTTATTTAAAATTTTTGCATCTATATTCATTAGGGAAATTGGTCTATAATTTTCTTTCTCTGTTTTGTCTCTTCCTGGTTTGGGTATCAAAACCATATTTGTATCATAGAAAGAATTTGGGAGGACTCCTTCTTCCCCAATTTTCAAAAATAGTGTATGTAGTATTGGAATTAACTGTTCTTTAAATGTTTGATAGAATTCACTTGTGAATCCATCTGGCCCTGGAGATTTTTTCCTAGGGAGTTCATTGATGGCTTGTTCAATTTCTTTTTCTGAGATGGGGTTGTTTAAGTATTCAACTTCCTCTTCTGTTAATCTGGGCAATATGTATTTTTTAAAATATTCATCCATCTCGTTTAGATTATCGAATTTGTGGGCATAAAGTTGAGCAAAGTAGTTTCTAATTATTGTTTTAATTTCCTCCTCATTGGAGGTGAGTTCACCCCTTTCATTTTTAATATTAGTAATTTGGTTTTCTTCTTTTTTTTAATCAGATTGACCAAAGGTTTATCAATTTTATTAGTTTTTTCATAAAACCAACTATTGGTTTTATTTATTAATTAAATAGTTTTCTTAATTTCAATTTTATTAATCTCTCCTTTGGTTTTCAGTATTTCTAAATTGGTATTTACTTGGGGATTTTCAATTTGTTCTTTTTCTAGCTTTTTCAACTGCAAGCCTAAGTCATTGATCTCCTCTTTCTCTATTTTATTTATGTAAGCATTCAGAGATATAAAACTTCCCCTAATAACTGCTTTTGCAGTATCCCATAAGTTTTGGTATGTTGTCTCACTATTGTCATTCTCTCGAATGAAATTGTTGATTGTTTCTATGATTTCTTCTTTAACCCAACCCTTCTTTAGAATTAGATAATTTAGTTTCCAATTGATTTTTGGTTTCTCTTTCCATAGCCTTTTATTACATGTAATTTTTAATGCATTATGATCTGAAAAGGATGCATTGATTATCTCTACCTTTCTGCAGTGGATTGTGAGATTTTTATGTCCTAGTACATGGTCAATTTTTGTAAATGTTCCATGTACCGCTGAGAAAAAAGTATATTCCTTTCTATTCCCATTTAATTTTCTCCAAAGATCTATCACATCTACCTTATCCAGAGTTTTATTTACCTCCTTAACCTCTTTCTTGTTTATTTTGCGGTTGGATTTATCGAGTTCAGAGAGGGGGAGTTTGAGGTCCCCCACTAGTATAGTTTTGCTATCAATTTCTTCCTTCAACTCCCCCAACCTCTCCTCTAAGAATCTGGATGCTATACCACTTGGAGCATACATGTTTAGTAATGATATTGCTTCATTGTCTATGGTGCCTTTTAACAGGATATAGTTTCCATCCTTATCCCTTTTGATTAGATCTATTTCTGCTTTTGCTTTGTCTGAGATTAGGACTGCTACTCCTGCCTTTCTTACATGAGCTGAAGCACAATATATTCTGCTCCATCCTTTGACCTTTATCCTATGTGTATCCCCCCGTTTCAAATGTGTTTCTTGTAAGCAGCATATTGTTGGATTATGGCTTTTAATCCATTCTGCTATCCGTCTCCGTTTTATGGGAGAGTTCATTCCATTCACATTCACAGTTATGATTACAATCTGTGTATTTCCCTCCAACCTCTTTCCCACCATTTGTGCTTTTAGCTCTCCCGTCTCCCTTCCCCTCCTCAATAGTATTCACTTTTCTCCCCCTCCTCCTGCAGCCTTCCCCTCCTTCTTTTGACCCCCCTCCCTTTTAGTCCCCTTTACTCTTATTGCTTCTTTCCTCCCTTTTAGCCACCCTCCCCTTTCTTCCCCCTTCCCCTCCTACTACCTATAGAGCTAGTTAGGCTTATCTACTTAAGATTATTGTTCCCTCCTTTGAACAAATCAGATGAGAGACCTCTCAAACAATGCTCATCTCCCTCCCCTCCTTCCCTCTACTATAGTTTTGTACTTCTTCCTGTGATATAATTTGCCATTTTCTGCTTCCCCCTTTCCACACCTCCTATTACATTCCCTTCTCATACTTAAATCATATTTTTGACATGACATCATTTACTTTATGCCCGTTCCCTCTACATATATCCCTTTCATCATAATAGCTGCACAGTTCTCAAGATTAACAGGTATCATCTTCCCTTATAGGGAGGTAAACAGTTTGCCCTAATTGAGTAGCAAGTTTTTGTTTTTGTTTTTTCCCCTCTGTTTACCTTTTTATGATTCTCTGGAGACCTGCATTTGAAGATCAAATTGTCTATTGAGTTCTGGTGTTTTGGTCAGGAAGCTCTGGAAATCCCTTATTTCGTTGAATGACTTTCTCCTTGCCTGAAATGTTATGCTGAACTTTGCTGGGTAGTTGATCCTTGGTTGAAGCCCCAACTCCTTTGCCTTACGGAATATTGGGTTCCAATTCTTTCGATCTTTTAATGTAGAAGCTGCAAGGTCCTGTGTGATCCTGACTGTGTGTCCTTGATATTTGAATTGTTTCTTTCTGGCTGCTTGTAGTATTTTCTCCTTCACTTGATAGCTCTGGAATTTGGCAACTATATTTCTTGGGGTTTTGAGTTTGGGATCCCTTTCGGGAGGGGAACGGTGGATTCTTTCGATGACTATTTTGCCCAGAGAGAGCCATTTTCACATCTACACAGGGTAGAAAGGACCCCTCGCCAGGTCCTGCAACTACCTAACTTGGTCCTGAGGTGTCATCATTTCTGACTAAAAAATGACTAGAGACTTAACAAAAATAATGGAGCAACATTATCCTGTAGCACACAGTTGAGTCAAGAATCAAGACTGACTATTCTATTCTCATTGATAAAGAGGACAAATTGTCTGGAATCTTTAGTTTATTCCTGGAAAAACAGAAAGAGAGAACTTTCCTCCTTCCAAATGGAGAAACAGTAAAGTTAATCAGAAAAATCAATCCATTCCCTTTTCTCCTTTCTTAGTCATTTTTTCCCAAACTTCCAGATCCTTCTTTTAGGGGAATCATCCCAAGAGGCATTTTCTCCTTCCTCATGATGGGTGAATTTGAATTGTTTCTAGATAAATAACTGAGTTTTTTCTGTGGTTTTGCATCTCGTAAAATATGTCCTCAGTAGTTTGTTGCCTTTTTTTAGTAGGGGTATGATAAAATAACAGAGTAACGTTTGAATACTGCACACTTCTCTCCCCTCTTGTTCTATTTCTGTTTCAAAGCTCCGGTCCCCTATTTCTCTATCACTTTATTATCTTTCACATTTACCTGGTGCTTTTCTTGCTGCTTCCCTTTCTTGCCACCACAAAATTTGTTTGTTTTGTGTTCTTTGCTAGGCTCATAAGGGTCACAGTTTTCTCTGCCAACAAGCCAGACTCTATTTAGGATTTTCTCCTATTCTTTCTGTGTTTCATTATGCAGCTCTTTATTTGAATATTTTTCTGATAACTGATACAAATCCTTTATGAAACTGGTAATTCAATTATATTCTTTGTTTTTCTGATTGAATTTCACATATTGCCATTTACTTATTAAAACAACAATTTTCAAATCTGTGTATCATGTTTGATTTTGCTGCTACTGCCTTTTTGCTCTGGACTTTTCTTGGTGTTGCTTTTTGATCTCACATTATTATTGATTCTTTTGTCAGGAATATATTCTTAAAAATATGTATTAATCACATTTCTCTTTTAGGATAGGTGTGTTTCCCTTTCATTATTTCTGGTTTCTAATTCATAGCCGTAATGCTACTCTCAAAATCTAAGGTCTAAAATATATTTTTCACCATTTGAAAAATGCTTGATCTGAAATGTGACATTTATTTCTATGTCAGTTCATTCACATAATCAATAATACTCAAAGTAATCAACACTGTCCTAACGTGAGTAACTTGTGGCCTCATTCAGATTGCTAGTGTATTGATATAATCTGCTCATCAACTCAATCCTTCAAAATATAGTTTTTGAACTTCATGAGAAAGATGAAGCAAAAGAACACCCAGCCAATCAAGCGGTATTTATTAAGCACTTACCATTGACAGACACTATGGAGATAAAAAAATACTATAGTTAAAAAAAATGTTGTTCCTTGAGGAGCTTACTTGTGGATCCAATAGATAACATTTAAATAAAACAAGTATATACAAGATGTATACTGATTAAGTAGAAATTAACAGGGGTGATGGAAAGACAATGGTGGGAAGGAAAGATGAGGGAAGTGAGTTTATAGATGGAAAAATAGAGACAGAAAAGGATTTCTGTATTTCTAAATGGAGTGACAAAGCTAATCAGAAAACTCATTTCTTTTTTCTCCTGTTTCCTAGTCAAAGTTTTTAATTTCCAGGTCATCCAAATGAGGAAATTGTCACAAAGGGTATCTTCTCCTTCCTTGAAAGAAAAGATACTCTCCTCTCAGTAAAGAGAGTCTTTTCTGTCCCAAAGATATGTTAGGTCCCTGTCTTTCTGAGGTTCCTATCTGCTACCTCACCCTTCTAGCTGCTGTGGCACAACACTCCAGTCTGCCTTCTATAGAATACTCATGTTCTGAAATTCTTTCTCAGTCTTCCTCTCATATACTGACCCCATTCCCCAGTGAAAACAGCTGTTTCTTCAAGATGACTCCATTAATAGAATAATACCAGTCAGCACTAAGGTAATGACTGATAGTTACTGTCTAACCTTGCTTGTATGTTGAAAACCATATTGATTTTTTAGGGAGTCTATTTTTTAATTTGCAAGTACTTATTTTTTGACATCATATCCCACCCCAAATTAAAAAAGAAAACAAAGGTGGAAGACTTGTAACAAATATGCATGAATTTATATTGGTGAGATTTCAGACTGTGGAGGAGAGAGATTTTTGGATTTGTCTTTTTTTTTTTTATAGCAACTTTATTTTTTAAGATTTAAATTTATTTATTTATTTTTAGTTTGCAACATTCATTTCCTCAAGATTTTGAGTTTCAAATTTTCTCCCTGTCTTTCCCTTCCCTCCACCCCGGATGGCATGCATTCTGATTACTCCTTCCCCAAGTCTGACCTCCCTTTTATCATTCCCCGCTCTTAGCCTCTTCCCCTTTACTTTCTTGAAGGGCAAGATAAATTTCTATACCTCTTTGCCTATACATCTTATTTCCCAGTTGCATGTAAAAACAATTTTTTAACATTTGCTTTGAAAACTTTGAGTTCCAAATTCTCTCTTCTTCCCTTTCTACCTATTCCCATTGAGAAAACAAATAATTCAGTATGGGTTATACATGTGTAGTTATTCAAAACACCTCCAATAATAGTCATATTGTGACTTCCCCTCCATCCTATCCTACCCCCCATTTATTCTATTTTCTCCTTTGACCCTATCTCTTTTCTAAAGTGTTTGCTTCTGACTACCCCTCCTCCATTCTGCTCTCCCTTCTATCATTCCCCTCGCTTATCTGCTTCCTCCCTACTTTTCTGTATGCCCAATTGAGTATGTATATTATTCTCTCCTTAAGCCAAATCCGATAAGTCAAGTTCACTCATTCTTTCTCACCTCCCCTCTCTTACCCTCCATTGTAAAATTTTTTTATTTTCTCTTTTATGTGAGATAATTTACCCCATTCTATTTCTCTCTTTCTCCTTCTCCCAATATATTCCTCTCACTCCTTAATTTTATTTTTTAGATATTATCCCTTCATATTCAACTCACCCTAAGCCATCTATCTATCTATCTATCTATCTATCTATCTATCTATTTATCATCATCTATCTACTTCCTCCAACTACCCTAATACTGAGAAAGATCTCATAAATTACAAATATCTTTTCACGTAGGAATGTAAACAGTATAACTTTAATAAGTCTCTTATGATTTCTCTTTACTGTTTACTTTTTCATGCTTCTCTTGATTCTTGTACTTGAAAGTCAAATTTTCTATTCAGCTGTGGTCTTTTGATCAAGAATGCTTAAAAATCTTCCCTTTCATTGAATATCCGTTTATTCCCCTGAAGGATTGAAATCAATTTTGCTAGGTGATTCTTGGTTTTAATCCTAGCTCCTCTGACCTCTGGAATATCATATTCCAAACCCTTCAACCCTTTAATGTAGAAGCTACTATATCTTAGGTTATCCTAGTTGTATTTCCACAATATTTGGCTTGTTTCTTTCTGACTTGCTTGCAATATTTTCTCCTTGACCTGGGAATTCCGGAATTTGGGTACAATATTCCTAGGAATCTTCCTTTTAGTATCTCTTTCCAGAGTTGATCACTGGATTCTTTCAATTTCTATTTTATCCTCTAGTTCTAGAATATCAGGGCAGTTTTCCTTGATAATTTCTTGAAAGATAATTTCTAGACTTTTTTTTTGATCATGGTTTTCCGGTAATCCTATAATTTTTAAATTATTTCTCCTGGATCTGTTTTCCAGGTCAGTGGTTTTTCCTATAAGATATTTCACAGTGTCTTATCTTTTTTTTTCATTGTATAGACTGTGATTTATAACGTCTTGATTTCTCATAAAGTCATTAGCTACCATTTGTTCTCTTCTAATTTTGAAGGAATTATTTTCGTCAGTGAGCTTTTGGATCTCCTTTTCCATTTGGCAAATTTTTCTTTTAAAGCATTCTTTTCCTTATTGCCTTTTTGGACTTCTTTTTGCCATTTGTGTGGGTCTATTTTTTAGGGTATTATTTTATTCATTATTTTTTGGGTCTCCTTTAGAAAGCTATTGATTTCAATTTTCATGATTTTCTTGCATCTCTCTCATTTCTCTTCCCCATTTTTCCTCTACTTTTCTTACTTGTCAAAATCCCTTTTTATCTCTTTCATGGTCTGCTGGCAACTCATATTCTTGGAGGTTTTTGAGGTAGGATCTTTGACTTTGCTGTCCTTCTCTGGCTGTATGCCCTGATCTTCCTTGTCACCAAAGTAAGTTTCTGTAATCTGAATTCTTTTATGATGTGTACTCATCTTCCCAGCCAAGCACTTGACTTTCTAATTCTTTGTCAAGGTAGTTCTCTGCTTCCAGTGGGAGTGAGAATGAGCATTCATGTACTGTCTCAGGCTTCAGGGATTTTGTAACACCTGCTCAATCCCCTACCATCTGTGAGCCAAGAGCTCTGGAAGCAGCCTCTGCCACCACTTCTGTCTCTGCTGCCACCACTGTACCAACTGCCTTCAGGCTTGGGCCAGACCCGGTCAGACCATAGCATTCTTCTTTCCCAGGCCTCACAGAGTTTTCCCACGGACTTTTTTTGAGTTTGTGAGTTGAGATGTCTGGAAACTGCCTCAGTAGCCAATGATTCAATCCCCTGAGACCTGCTCATTCTGTTCTGTGTTGGTGTGGTACATACCAGACTGCACTCTACTTCCTGCCTGGTGTGAAAGTCTCTGTATGTCAACTTTCCATGTTGTCTTATGCTGGGGATTTGTTTCACTCTGTCATTTGTGTGTACTGCAGCTCCTGAATTTGTTTAGATGATTTTTTACAGGTATTTGGAGGGATTTGGGGGAGAGTTTAGGGAAATCTCTGCTTTTACTCTGTCATCTTGGCTCTGCTGCCTTGATTTTGCTTCTGGAGGGAAGGAGGAGTGGAAAAGATTATGCGTCTTCAAAATCACTATTTAACTGAAGGAACCTATGTTCCAGAACTTTTCCTGGAGTAGAAAAGATAGGGAAAGGAGTATTTGTAGCTTCCAGTTCTTTACTTTTCAAGAAGGAGAACATAAATGGAATACTTATTATAGTCATATATATGTGATCTGATTACTATTTTGCCTACCTTCTAAATGGTAAAGTTAATAATTATACAAATCTTTATACTAAATATAATTTTATATTATATTTATGTATTATATAATTTTTGAAGTTTTAAAATTTGATTAGAACACTAAACTCTGCATAGATTCTCTCTCCATAGATTTTTTTAACTTTATATAGCAGTGTTGATTCATACCCTCTATAATTACTCTCATCTTTTCTTTATGAATCTATACCATTTACAGTCATTTCTTGACCATTTTCCTGGTAAGAAAACATGGTATAGTCAATTTGTAAATGGTTTTGTCCTTAAGAATCTGATATATCTGATACAAAAATATAACCTCAGAGGAATTCAGAAGATTTGCACAAATTAAAATAATTTTTGAAAGGTTTTTCTTGAAATCTGAATTACTATTGCTAAGCTTTGGGGGAAATTTTCAAAATATAATATTTCTCCCTTTTAAGGAAATAAATTGAAATATATGAAATGTGTCATTTGTACTTATATGTGACATGTCACAAAAAATCACAATAATAGCATCTATCCCTCAGAGTTATTATGAAGATAAAATGAGATTATATTTGCAAAATATATTGTAAAGCTGAAAGCACTACATAAGTGCTAGCTATTACTATAATTAGTGTTATGATTAATTTCCAAAGGGTTAATTCCCATTATACAAAACTCCCTAAAAGTCTTGATGCTCTTTTAAGCATTAATAATTATTAAACTTAAATTAAATTGAACTTTATTTAATAGCTATTAAGACTTAGAATTGCAGTAAGACTTTTGGTACAGTCATCAATATTAGTTTCCCTTTGAAAGTTAATAAAATACTAAATTGGAATATTCACAGGATAGAAAAAACTTCTCTAATTTGTTAATTCTTCAAAAGATTATAAGAAAATATATCTAAACCATTTTGTATACTTACGTATTTGGTGTGAATACTACTCCCACAGTAGCATCCATGCCTTCTCATCTTGTCTGTGACTCCCATAAATCCTTCATAGGCTACAAAGTACTGTATAAAAAGGAACATTTATTTTAATTTTTTTCAGAAGGGAGGAAAGAAATAACTGGAACCAAAAAAAAAACCCAATTTAAATTAGTTTGAAGTTATTTTCCTTCCCTGAGAGAGTTTACATAAATAATTGGAGAGGATGCTTGCAAAAGTGTGTAAAATAAACCTATATAATATATCTGGAATTTTTGGAATAAATAATAAATGATAGTTTTGTATAGTTTGTATAGTAGATAGAATTCCACTGGGCCTGGAGTCAAGAAGACCCGAATTCAAATTCTCATACAGTTCCTAGTTGTATAACCCTAAACAAGTGACTTAACCTCTGTTTTTCTCAGTTTCCTCAAATGCAAAGGAGGGATCACAGCAGCCCCTACTTCACAGGGTTGTTGTGAGGTTCAAATGAGATATCTGTGAAGAATTTAGTACAATGCCTAGCATATGATAGGTATTTAATAAATGCTTTCTCCCTGTCTATCCAGACAATACTGTGAGGAAATATTCTACACTGACAGAATAGCTGGAAAAGTTTTGAGTGCCTTTACTTCCGTGTCTTCAAATATCGCACATATTTTTACCTCAGTTGATGTTAACAGGAGAGAATTCAAATCTAATTTTCATGCGTCCCACATCAGTATCATCTTAGATATGTTCAGTCACATCATGAAGCATGGTTCTTGCTGCTAATGAAAGGAATGAAGGACTGTTTAAAGTTTTACTCTGTTCCTTGTATTATAATTTTTTTAACTCCTTGGAGTGCAAACAATTTTTTAAAAATCCATTTTCTGTAATGATCATGATATACTTATTAGAAGATGCTGAAGAAAATCTTAGTATGTAAAATGAACAGTAGTAAATTATATCTATTGCATCTAAATTCTTAATCAAATTGGAAAAATCTTTTTTTAAAGAGTTATGTATTCTTGAGGAGAATATCCTCCTGCGTGTGGATTTCATTTCCTGTATGAACCAAATTAAATGATGTAAGGAGCTAGTTTGGTAGATGAAGGCTGGCCACTATTCCATCTTTAGTCTTCTTATTATTCAAATTGCAGGAAACATAGCGTTGGACCTATTCATGAAGCTGATTTCCGTTTGCTGAAATTTAAGGAATTGTCTTGATGTTCATATCATTCTGATTGTTAAGAACACTGTATAGCTTGACTAACTGCATCATCAGTCAGAGGGCTGATGAAGCTGTTAGAAGAGACAAGAAGAAACCCGAGATGTGGAAAATAGCCAGAGTGCACCTGCTTAAAGGTCATTCTGCTTCAGAGCAATGAAGCCAATCAAAGTGCTATTTCAATTGGTTTAAATGTTACGCTTTCTTTAAGCTTATGTTTTATTAACTTGACTTTAATATGCTAGGAAAGAATCTGGGTCAAGTAGTTAATAAAGTGATAGGCACCCTGTGGTCACTTGATAAATACTTAAGACTCATAGAACTTGAGAGCTAGCAGGGATTTTAGAGATCATCCATTTTATACTTGAGAAAATTTAGATCCATAGAGATTGAGAAATTCCATTAAAGTCATAAGGCTAGTTCCTGAGATAGCTGAGATTAGATCCTATTTTTCACAATGAGTTTAGTGATCTTTTTTCTAAAATACTTGCCTTTCTATTTTGTTATGTTATCTATCAAAATTAGCAAATATACCTACAGCTTTTTTTAAAGAAATGAGAGAAATTCTGTTGAAACTATTTCTAAATGAACTAGATTGGTCAAAATATTGAAAGAAAATGAAAAATGTGAAAACTTCCAACATTCCTTATTGGAGAGGGAATGGGGCAGCTAGGTGGCACAGTGGATAGAGTGTGGAGCCTGAACTGAAATGACTCAAAAACAGCAAAATTTAAGGATGAATGATAACCAGTTGGTTGGTGTGTGGTTACCATACATGAAATGATTCAGTGACCAATGTGATTATTTAACTTTTTTATATGATAAGTTGTTGTCGTTGAGTCATTTTTCAGTCACTTCCAACTCTTTGTGGGGAAACAAAAAAAAAACATTTTGGAATTTTCATGGCAAAGATAGTGGAGTGGTTTGCCATTTCCTGTCTGGCTTATTTTACAACTGAGGAACTGAGGCAAACAGAGTAAGTGACTTGCCCAGGGACACATTTCTTGTAAGTGTTTGAGGCCAGATTTGAACTCAAGAAGATGAGACTTTCTGTGTCCAAGCTTGGCACTCTATCCACTGTGCCACCTGCCTTGCCTTTCGTATGTGATATAGTTGTATATTATTTGACCTACTCCCTAGTTGATTCTTAACTCTACATCTATGCTTTCTGTATCTTCGCTGATTTAAATATTCTAATGAGAATATAGGTGGATGGATGGAGATCAGGTTAGTAAGGTTGGAATAGGTGAATAGAGATTGTTATGCCTCAGGTATAGTCTTATAAGACTCATCCTCTTGGGATCTTTAACTGACTCTAAAGCTACATGTGAACTAAAGATGTAAACTAAAATGCCCTTCTACCAGAATACTGGAAAGATATGTATGATAGGTGATTCTTTGATTTTGGTTCATGACCCCATGTGGTGTCATGAAATATTTGGCAAAAGTAACAGGTTTCTGAACACACAACAACCAAAAATTAATTTGAAACCAAACACGTAATGAATCTAAGGTGTTTCTGGAAGACTTTCCACATGTTACATAGCACAACTTCAATGAAGCCTTGGTTCTGAACACAAAGCATGCATACTTCGCATTGTACATGTCTTCAGGCCATGCAATGTCAACATACTGATGCTGAAATGAGAAAAGGGGTCGTGAGTGGAAAAAGTTTATGAAGCTCTGGTATAAATGAAGAAGGCATACCACATATCTACCTAAGGTAGATGGGATCAGCCATTAAACCCAGCAGAATAAAGAGTGCCAGAAACATGGCTTCAACAGAATTTTTTTGTAGTGTGTACATAGGCAACTTTCTGTGAGAAAACTTCCAGCAAATTAGAGAAGGGACAGTCCCAAATGGTACATAAACTGTCTACTATCTCTTTATAGCTCTGCCTCTATCTCCATTGGTTGGGGAACTGGCTAAGTTCATCCTTCTCCATTTTGATTTCTATTCTGAATCTTTCTTAACCCCTTCTGTCATTACCTTCCTTCAGTGTCTTGAATAATCTCTGGACCTGGACAAATTTGTCTTGATTCTGCAGGAATTTGTCAATTGATTTCCTCAATCATTGTCAGTATCATTAAGAGAGAGGGTTTCCCTTTCTTGGGCACATCATCTGCTAGAGATTACAATTCAAATAGTTCCTTTTACCTGCCAGGGGCACTTAATCATTAGAAATTATCAGCAAAAGTATATAATATATTATACATAAATTAAAACCAAAAATATACAGTTCATAAAGACTTACCTTTGTATGTTTCAGAAAATAAAGTCAAAATGATATAGCTATAGTCCTTTTCTATTTTTGGAAACACTACACAATACTTGTAGGATTCTTGCTCAGAAAAAGAATACAAATGTTAAGAACTTGCTCTTGATTTCCATGGGAATAATTTTCCTGTCAAGTGATGAATGGACTGGAAAAATATGAAAAACAAAGTCATGCTAACCTTGAAGCTAGAATAAATTGTTGTGAGTGAAAAGAGAATGAAATGTGAATTTCTTGCCTTGTGTATTATTAAAAAAACAACAATCAATATTTGGTAGATGAATCAAGGGGAAGTAACTAATGAAAAATGTTGATAAAGTGAAAAAATACCATTATTTGCAGAAAACTTTAGTTGGAATAACTTCACTATTAAACATTCAGGAATAAAGACAGGTAGTCATCTCAGTTATCTCTAAAAATATTGATGTTAGTGCTCTAGACCAAGTAAGCATATGGACAAAAAAGGAGAAATATCAACAAAGACTGAAATTGAACAGGCTGCCAACAGAAATAAAAACAGATTTTGGAACACCTTTCAACTTGTGTTTATTGAGAAAGTCAGATCTATCTAGTGTTTCCATGTATTTTTTATAGTAATACATAGGCAGTGAAAAGAATATAAGTGCTTGGCTCTCAAATAAAATTCAGAGAGAAGCCCCTCCTCTAGGTCACAGTCTCTAGGAGTGCCCTTGATGTACTTTAGGGATCATCTGTTTTTCTAGATTCCTAACTGCTTCAATTACTTGAGCATCAGCATCTTAGAAGTTTAGTTATCATATTCATGCTAGAGGACAAAATAAGATTGTGAACAGACATAAAAAAATCATAAAAGGACCCCCAAATCTCCCCAAAAGCATCAGAATGATACTTTTTCCTATCTCCAAGACTGACTTAGACCCATAGAGATAATATTGGTATTGAACCATATAATCTGCTATATCATTTGGTGGCTAGAATCTTGTACTTGAAGAGAAAAATATAAAATCCATTTCTGTCTTAGGTATAAACATGTTCCATGTCTCTTTCATCTTTTAAAAATGCTTATCATGCATCTTATCTGTCTGAGGAATTATAGGGAAATCATTCTACCATATAATTTCATGTTTGTTATTACCATTGGAATAGCATAGTAAATAAAAGCCTATATGCCTTATATTTTTTAAAACTGACATGAAAGTATGGTTATTTGTGGAGGAGTGGAAAGAGGGAGGGGCTGAGGTAGAAAAAGAGAACTATCCATTTAGCCAGTTAATGTACTAGGGCAGTTGTGTCAAACTCACAGATACCTGTGGGCCAATTATTGACTTAGAAAACCACAGATTAGCATTATCTATGTTGTATTATATTTTTAAATTTTATTTTGGTAAAGTTTTTCCACTTACATTTTAATCTGATTTGGAATTTGATATCTCAGTTCTTAGGAATAGCTGACTTTGGAGTTAGATTCATCATTGTTCTTTGATTTCATTCCAGCACTGCTACATAAACAAACTTCATTTAGCATCTCCTTCAGTCACTAAGGACAAGAATAGATACAATCCAGTTACCATATCTTCACTATCACATCACCAGTTTGTATTTGGAGATAACTGGCAAGATCTACCGACCATTTTCACAATACAATAGTTGCTTGGTTTAATCTTTGAAACTGTTTTATTTAAGAGGGCACTATGGTTGTCAATACTCTATGCATACTGAATTTGATATTGACAACCTGTCTGTAAGTGAGGTATCCTCTCAAGTATTATTATGCTCATTCTATAGAATAGGTTCAGGGGAGCTGAGAGTTAGCCAAAGTCAGTCATCTAGTTTGTGGTAGAGATACTATTATCATTATTTGTTCACTACTGTCTGTGTTATGATTATTGTAATATTATACGGCAATGTCAATTTGTGACCCAGGAGAACAATGATCAAAATACTCATAGAACCCACATACTTATATTGTAATTTTTGTTGGACACTGTTAGAAGTTCCTAGTTACATCTTAGAATTAAAATGTTAATAGAAAGTGGTGAGCAAGATACAAATACAAAGCAAATGATTAGTGAACTTTGGCTTTATTACTCTCTAATACTTTGCATATTAATAGTGCCAAGAGATTCTAGCTTCCATTCTCCCTCATACATTTCTAGTAAACCTTCATTTTATGTTCAATTTTATTTTCATCTTTTTTTTTCTTCTTAGCACACTCTTCAGCACATTGTAAGTACTTAATAAATGCTTGTTAATTGATTCATTGATTAGGAAGTTCATTTGATGTCATCATAATATGACTAAGACTATTCTGGTATTTCCCATCTTCAGCAAAAGTTAAAATTTCTTTCCCTGGCATTAAAATCCTCCTCAATCTAGCCTCCTTTTATACTTTCTTTCCCATTTCTTTTTCCTTTATTATCTCCTATCTCTAGACTTTCTGGTAGGGGCCATCTCCAGTCTTTTTGACTGATATCTTGCCACTGGACACAGATGGTTCTGTAGGAGAAAGAGAGGTTGATGACCTTGCACAGTCCTCCCTCACTTAAATCCAATTCACATGCAAGTCATGACATCATCTTCCTGATGTCATGGTCCTCTTCAAGAACAAAGGACAAATACAACAAAAACAGCAACAGCCTTCCTGGTTTAGTCTATTTTCCAGAAAATACTATGCCCATTCCCAATTCTCCAGTTAATTCAAGATAGCTCAATCACCACTGTCTTCGTGAAGTTTTCTGTGACTTCTCTTGCTCAATGACCTTTCCCTGCTAGGAATTTAGCACTTACTGTCTTTGACATTCTTATGTCCCTTTCTAATTTACATCTGTGACATCTTTTCTTTTTGTAATTTAAGTCAAGAACCTAGAATATGAACAAATGAAAGAATACAGAAATGCCGTAGAACTTTGAAGTACCTCGTAATGGAATCACAACGTCTATATTTTAACTATTCATTCGAAAACTTTGATTGTTGATTTTCGTATTTATACAATAGTCCATTTGACAATTTGCCAGTTCACAAAAGAATTGGGTTAACTATTTTCCAGTATTTGCATAGTCATGCTGCATTCAATACAAGTTTTGTTGGCTTCCAAACACGATGAACCAGGATGGAACTACAAGGCAAAATGCTTCATTTTGTATGCTGTAAAACACTGGCCAGAATATAAATGGTCTAGTTATGGTTTTTTTCCACAGAAGAGATTCATGCCAGCTCTCTGATTTCCTCACAGTATAACCTAGATGAGACATCTGTGCCTGTTTTGTAAGCTCCTGATAACTTAACTTGGGGAATAGCCCCAGAGCAGGTCTAGTTTTTCCGTTATTTTAACCCAGTTATGTGGATCTTGAGATGTAATTTTAAGAAATAATATCTAGTTCTGTGTTGAAGCATATCATTTGTGTTGTTTGTTTTTGTTTTATTAATTGAAAGCCAGGCTAGTCCTCTGTACATTTACTGTATAAAGTCAGAATCTGGAGCTCTCCAAAGTAGTGCTTTTGGATCTACTCTTTTCCTAAAGTATAATTATTGATTTCTTCACCTGTATGCATTTAAGACTATGCAAGGGGCAATAGTATCTGCATATTTAATGAAAAATTAAATATGTAAAATCTTTAAACTGTACCATAAGACAACCTGATTTTTTTTTGAATTATGGTAATCACATTAAGCTTTCAAATAGCCTTCTATATATTACAGAAGTTCATTTATAATCAATATTTCCTCTAGGACAGTTAACTTATCCTCATTCATGAAATAAATATGTGATATCATCAATATGAATAATCTATTCTTGAATACAAATCTCAAGCCCTCCAGTTTTTTGTAGCCCTTCTTCAACAATTGTAATAGACTCCAAATTTCATCCTCTCTTGACCATCCCACAGATGATAGGTGATGGATGATGATCACTCTCAGAGTTTAGATAAAAATAATCCTTGGATGATAGATGCATAGTCCCACAAGATTCATTCTTGAATTTCTACTTAGAAGATTTTAAGTTTGGATAGGACCAGAATTAATGTTCTGCCATTATATCTTTCAAAAACTTCAGGTCATATGATGAGGCACTGAAAGAAGATTTAAGTGGAATTTCTTAAATATCACAAAGTTTTGTTTAACCCAATGTGTATATGCATACATTAATTATTGATTAATAATTAATATTGATTAATAATTATATAATATAATTATGCAGAAAATGTTGATAGTTAAGGGTAAGAGAAGAACCAGATGTAGGAAACTAAATATCAGGGAGAGAATTTGAATTCTGTCTTAAAATTATTTTCAGTTAGTCAGCTTGATCCATCTCCCTTTCTCTTCTCCATTATAATTTAATCTGTCTCTGCTTTAAATTTGGTGTGTGTTGGGGAAATAAGAGAATTTAAAAAACAACAACTTTTCCCTTCTACAGGTCCAGTACTTAGAACCATTCTTTTATGTTTCCATAAACTGTGTATCAATGCCCACAATTTGCCCTCAAAGAACTTTTGATATTGGAAATCCTACTGGGAAGCATTCTGGCAAATCTGATCTCTCGCATATGCTCTGTAAGCTAATTTTGTCCCTTACCTTCTGAAATGTCTCATTTTAAGTCTCCCATTGTTGGGCAAACCACATTATATCCTTAATTCTTCTTGGTAATTCAGTGTTGCTGCGTAACATGTTTTCCAATGTTTGTGCCTTACTTGTTATCCTTAAAACACTCCATTCAGGATATGTAGGTGTTAGGATTTTTGTTTTTTGTTTTTCCTTTCTTCTCTTAGTCTCCCACTTAAAAGTCATTATTATAATCTTCTGGACATATCCTGCCACATTTGACATTCTTGTTTTTTATCTTTATAACTAACCCTTGCCAACTGGTTTCTAAGAGTCCTAACACATTTTTTCCTCCTTTTCCTAGTTAAAGATTTAATATTAATTCAGAAAAAAACTTAAAGTTCAACAGCTCTGTTTTGCTGTAGACAAATACTCTAATAATGATAAAAGATCACATTTAGACAGAGTTTTGACCCCACCCAGCTCTAAAAGGAAGTTAGAGAAAGGATGATGATGGTCATGAAGATAACTGACAATGAAGATCATGATGATAACAATGATGACAATAAGCATTTTTATAGCCCTTTAAGATTTACAAAGTGCATTATAAATGTTTGAACTTCATAACAACTTTGTGAGATAGGTAATCCAGGTTCATTGAAATTACCCAATTTGTCCAGGGAACACACAAATTTAAATAATTAGTCTGGAACTAGATACAGGTTTCCAGCAACAAATCTCAAGTCTTTCCACTCTATTCCACTACTTCATCACTATACAAATTGTACTTTTTACTCTTTGTCCCATAAGGAAATAATGAACAATCTTAGATAGATTCCAAGAATTTCTGGGACTGAGGCCTGGCATAATTTATGTATATATTAACAGAAATTAAAAGTAATGTGAATAACTATATTTTCCATTTTTTCTAGGTCCTTTTCTATTTTTTTCTTCTCATTCATTTTCTCTTCAACTCCTCCCTTTTACTTTGTAGAAGGACATCCTATAGTTTTATTTGATTCTTACTTTAATTCATCTTCTTCCCTTTGCAATCCTGTTTTGCAGAAATACATACTTGAAATGTAACTCTGGAGCTTTCCTGGGTCCTCAGCTTTCAGTGCATTGGAGTCTTCTTTGTTTTTCCTTCTCCCTCTCTTATCCCAAGAACTTGATGTATATCTCCTATTCGCTTTGACACCCAAGAACTCTGTGTTTGTCATAAGATTAAAAGCAACGATTCACCTCTTATGCTGACACCAGTATTATAAGACTATCCACACATGATAGAATTGGGCTTGCTGTTCTCACATCTCCCCTTTATAGTGTCTATAGTACTAGTTCCAGATAGACTGTGGCACACCTCTACTGAGGTGCTGCAGGTGGTGCTTAGTTTCTTCAGAATGAGAATGTTAAATTCAGAGAGGATAAGTGATTTTAGATGAAACGAAGACTACAACATGAGCTTCTTCTTTTCCAACATAATGCTCTAAAAATTATACAATACTGTCATCAGAAAATCAAGGAGAATGAAAATTGAGTTGTGCCTTACAAGATATAAGGATAGTATATAGTTGGGTGGATAGAGGGAGATGCTATTGTAAGTTAGGGAAGGTATAACCCAAAGAAGGAAATGAACAAGGTTTTTGAGAACAATAGTCAATAGACAAGCCTGACTTAAACTCTAGATTCATATATGGAAATACATGGAAAGTAGATTGAGATCATATCAAAAAGGAATTTAAATAGCAAGCTAAGGAGTTTTCATTATGATGGGTCACGGTAGGGACACTTTTTCTATTAAGGGCCACCCAGATGCATTGGGAGAAAAGCATGACTTCATTCATAGGAATTCCTAGGAGAAAATAAACATGAAGGATAAATGACAGTATCATGTAAGAAGTGCTAGTCTGAAGATAATGAGACATAGATTCATTAAATTTGCCTCTGACGTACATTGAGGGTATAAGCATAAGTAATCCTACTGAACTTCATTTTTCACATAGGTAAGATGATGATAGCAATAACTGAAAAAATATGATTGGGGGGGGTCAGGAGGTAGAAATAAGGAAAGGCAGGAGACCAAGTGAGAGGAAGAGATATGAAGAAAGAAGAAGAGACAGATAGGGAAAAGGGTGAAATGGAAAACTGAAAAGAAATATGACACAAAAACACAGAGAAGAAGAGGTTTTCACAAAGAAGATACAGAGATATCAGAGAATATCAAACAAGAGTATGGGGGAGAGAGGGAAGGGAGGGAGAGAGAGAGAGGCAGGGAGGGAAGGAAGGAAAAAGGGAGGGAGGGAGAAAGAGAAGCATCAATGATTTTGAGGTGTATTAGCTTGAGGTGACATCATATTTGGCTTATTGTCTGTGTGATCAAAAGCATTATCTCACCCATTTCTGTTTGGATTCCTGCTTAGCTTATTTTGCTCTGTTGTTTCATTTGTGTGTCTGACTCTTTGCGAACCCCACTGGGATTTTCTTGGAAAAAATACTGGAGTGGTTTGCTGTTTCCTTCTCCAGATTTTTACAGATGCAGAAACTGAGGCAAACAAATTTAAGTGACTTGTCCAGGGTCACTGAGTTAGTATCTGAGGTCACATTTGAGATGAGTCTTCCTACATCTAGGCCTGGCACTCTATCTACTGCTTTGTTATTCATTGTTTGTTGATGTTCTTTTGCTCTAGTCTTTAAAATGTAAAATGATCCTGGAGAGAAATATAGACTTGAGAGTCATGAGCACAACTATGTCTGAAGCCATGACAAGGGAGCCAAAGGAAAGAGTGTAAAGGGAGTTAAGACCAAAAACAAATTATGGGAGCATGCTGAGATTTAAAGGACAGGACAAAAAAGAAGAGTCAGTGATAGAGTTAAGTCATTTGCAGAGAGATATAAAAAGAACTAGAACTACGTAAAATCACAAAGAATGCTATGGTAATCTGGAAAGAATGCTGGATATAGATGCAGAAGAGCAACACCCCAATATTATGTACTATTGACTTCTGGACAGAAATTATTTTGTCCCTCTGGACTTGTTTCTTTTTTTTTTAATGGATATAATGGATATAAATGGAAATTGCATTCCATTTTACAATCATCTGTCCTATCTGAATAGGGCCTTTCTGGAGTAAATGGAAACCTTTAGCTAATTGGGAATATTAAAAACCATAGAATCACAGTATGTGTTAGAAATGACTTTATAAAATCAGCTAGTCCAACAAATACCCAAAGCATGACTTTCTTGTAAAGAATTCTATACAAGTGTTCATCTTAACTTTATTTTATTTTTTTATTTTATTTTTTGAATTTGTTTTCATTTGAATCATTGAGATCTGTGTTACAAATAGACGTGTTTGTTTGCAAGTAATTTTTTTCCAATTTATTTATTTATTTTTAGTTTTCAACATTCATTTTCACAAGATTTTGAGTTTCAAATTTTCTCCCCATCTCTCCTCTCCCGTTCCCCCACCCTAAAACACCATGAATACTGATTGCCCCTTCCCCCAATCTACCCTCCCTTCTATCATACCCCTCCTTTCCCTTCTCCCCATCTTCTTTCTTTTCTTGTAGGGCAAGACAGATTTCTATACACCATTACCTGTATTTCTTATTTACCAGTTACACACAAAAACAATTCTCAACATTTGTTCCTAAAACTTTGAGTTCCAACTTCTCTCCCTCTCTCCCTCCCCACCCATCCCCACTGGGAAGGCAAGCAATTCAGTATAGGCTATATATGTGTAGTTTTGCTAAAGATTTCCATAATAGTCATGTTAGAGAAGACTAATTGTATTTCCCTCCATCTTATCCTGTCCACCTCATTTATTCTATTCTCTCTTTTGAACTTATCCTTCCCCAAAAGTGTTTACTTCTAATTACCCCCCTCCTCTCATTTGCCTTCCCTTCTACCATCTCTCCCACACTTCATAGATTTTCATAAAAAATTGAGTGTACGTTATTCCCTCCTTAAACCAAATGTGATGAGAGTAAGCTTCACTTTTTCCCTCTCACCTCCCCCTTTCCCCTTCATTGAAAAATCTTTTTCTTGCCTTTTTTATGAGATAATCTGCCCCATTCCATTCCTCCCATTCTCCTCCCAATATATCCCTCTCTCACTCCTTAATTTTATTTGTTAGATATCACCCCTGCATATTCAATTCACTCTGTGCTCTCTGTCTATATATGTATATGTATAATTCCTCCAACTACCCAAATAATGAGAAAAGTTTTGGGGTGGAACCAAGATGGTGGATTAGAAAGAGGCATATACTAGAACCCTTCCCCCACAACCCATAAAATATCTGTAAAAAATGACTTTCAACAAATTCTAGAGCAGCAGAAGCCACAGAATGACAGAATGAAAGGGATTTCCAGTAAAAGGTAACCTGGAAGGCTGACAGGAAGTGTCTATCCTCTGGGACAGTGAGCAGAGTAGAGCCCAGACCTGGCCATATGGTGCCAAGAGGAACAAGATTGGAATAGGTCTCCAGGGCAGAATACCCAGCAGGGAGGGTCTCAGATCCCTCAACCCACAAGCACCAGAGAAAGCTTCAAAGGTCAGTGAGAGGGCTTTCCCAGCTGGGTAAGAGAGGAACAGAGTACGCCCTCAATTGGGCCGCATGCAGAAGTGGCAGCAGCACAGCAGGGTAGCAGAGTTGCTTGGCAGTGACCAAGTCAGGCAACAGTTTCTATTGTGGGAGCACATCAGCTTAAAGCCCCTGGGGGAATTGAGCAGCTGATCTGAATCTCAGCCCTCAGCATGGTCCTGGGGTAAGGAGGAGCACTAGGACCCTCCTCTTCACAAAGGATTCAGAAAGCAAGTAACTGACTGTGGAAATGGCCAAAAAAGGGAAAAAAAATAAGACGATAGAAGTTTACTTTCTTGGTTCTTCAGATGAACAATGCATACTGTCAGAGGAAGTCAATGCTTCTGCATCCAGTACCTCCAAAAGGAATATGCAATGGTCTCAGGCCATGGAAGAGCTTGAAAAGCAAGTCAATAGCTTGTTAAAGGACACCCAAAAAATGCTGAAGAAAATAACACCTTTAAAAATAGGCTAACTCAACTGGAAAAAGAGGTCCAAAAAGTCAGTGAGAAGAAGAAGGCTTTAAAAAGCAGAATCAGCTAAATGGAAAATGAAGTTCAAAAGCTCATAGAAGAAAATGGTTCTTTTTTTTATTATTTTATTTTTAATCTGTGTAGTTTTGCAAATGACTTCCATAATAGTTGTGTTGTATAGGACTAACTATATTTCCCTCCATCCTATCCTGTCCCCCATTTCTTCTATTCTCTTTTGATCCTATCCCTCCCCATGAGTGTCGACCTTGAATTGCATTCTCCTCCCCATGCCCTCCCTTCTATCATCCCCCCCACCCTGCTTGTCCCCTTGTCCCCCACTTTCCTGTATTGTGAGATAGGTTTTCCTACCAAAATGAGTGTGCATTTTATTCTTTCCTTTAGTGAAATGTGATGAGAGTAGACTTCATGTTTTCCTCTCACCTGCCCTCTTTATCCCTCCACTAATGAGTCTTTTGCTTGCCTTTTTTATGAGAGATAATTTGCCCCATTCAATTTCTCCCTTTCTCCTCCCCATATATTTCTCTCTCACTGCTTGATTTCATTTTTTTTTAAGATATGATCCCATCCTCTTCAATTCACTCTGTGCACTCTGTCTCTATGTATGTGTGCGTGTGTGCATGTGTATGTGTGTACTCCCACCTAGTACCCAGATACTGAAATGTTTCAAGAGTTGCAAATATTGTCTTTCCATGGAGGAATGTAAACAGTTCAACTTTAGTAAGTCCCTTATGACTTCTCTTTGCTGTTCACCTTTTCATGCTTCTCTTCATTCTTGTATTTGAAAGTCAAATTTTCTTTTCAGCTCTGGTCTTTTCATCAAGAATGCTTGAAAATCCTCTATTTCATTGAAAGACCATTTTTTCCCCTGAAGTATTATACTCAGTTTTGCTGGGTAGGTGATTCTTGGTTTTAGTCCTAGTTCCTTTGACTTCTGGAATATCATATTCCATGCCCTTCGATCCCTTAATGTAGAGGCTGCTAGATCTTGTGTTAACCTGATTGTATTTCCACAATACTTGAATTGTTTCTTTCTAGCTGCTTGCAATATTTTCTCCTTGACCTGGGAACTCTGAAATTTGGCCACAATGTTCCTAGGAGTTTCTCTTTTTGGATCTCTTTCAGGTGGTGTTCTGTGGGTTCCTTGAATATTTATTTTGCCTCTGGTTCTAGAATCTCAGGGCAGTTTTCCTTGATAATTTCATGAAAGATGATGTCTAGGCTCTTTAAATGATCATGGCTTTCAGATAGTCCCAAAATTTTTAAATTGTCTCTCCTGAATCTATTTTCCAGATCAGTTGTTTTTCCAATGAGATATTTCACATTATCTTCCATTTTTCCATTCTTCTGGCTTTGTTCTGTGATATCATGCTTTCTCACAAAGTGATTAGCCTCCATCTGTGCCATTCTAGTTTTGAAAGAACTATTTTCTTCAGTGAGCTTTTGAATCTCCTTTTCCATTTGGCTAATTCTGCTTTTGAAAGCATTCTTCTCCTCATTGGTTTTTTGAACCTCTTTTGCCAATTGAGTTAGGCTACTTTTCAAGGTGTTAATTTCTTCAACATTTTTTTGGTTCTCCTTTAGCAGGGAGCTGATCTGCTTTTCATGCTTTTCTTTCATATGTCTCATTTCTCTTCCCAGTTTTTCCTCCACCTCTCTAACTTGATTTTCAAAATTCTTTTTGAGCTCTTCCATGGCCTGAGCCCATTGAGTGGGCTGGGACACAGAAGCCTTGATTTCTGTGTCTTTGCTGATGGTAAACATTGTTCTTCCTCCTCAGAAAGGAAGGGAGGAAATGTCTGTTCTCTGAGAAAGTAGCCTTCAATAGTCTTATTTCTTTTCCTTTTTCTGAGCATTTTCCCAGCCAGTGACTTGACCTCTGAATATTCTCCTCACACCCATCTCGCCACCTGGTCCTCCCAGCCTGCGTTTGGGGACTGAGATTCAAGTGCTGCTTCCAGCCTTAGGGCTTTTGGCGGGGGCAGGGCTGCTATTCAGTGTGACAATTAAGTTCAGGTGGTCAGGTCAGGGCAGGGCCACCTCTCAGGCTCAGTTCCCTCTGGGGGTTTATGCACAGACCTTCCACAATGGATCCAGGCTCCCGCCCGCTTGGGGAGCCCTAGTCTGCAGCCGCCTCTCAGCTTCTACCTCCCGGGGGGGCCCGAATCATGGGGGCACCCCACTGCCCTCTCGACCCGCCAAAGATACTCTCTCACCGACCCCCGTCACCTGTGGACCAAAGGACTTGTGCGGCCGCTGGAGATCCCGTCCCTGAAGCCTGCTCGGGTCTGTTTCTCTTGGTGCCGTGGCCGCAGCAGGTCTGGGCTGGGCTGGGCTCCGCGTCTGCAGCGCAACAGACCTTTTGCAAGAGGTTTGCAGGTCCCTCTGTGGGTGGAGGGACCCGCGTGGCCGCTGGAGATCCCGTCCCCGAAGCCCGCTCAGATCTTTTCCTCTTGGTGCCGTGGCCGCTGCAGAGCTGCCCTCAGCTCCCAGTCTTGGCCCCCAGTCCGCAGCGTGAAGGACCCCCCGTGAGAGGTTTGCAGGTCCCTCCGGAACAGAAATCTCCCTCGCTCCAATATTCAGTGGCCTCTGGGTGCAGAATTTGCCGTGAGTTACTCCCCTGTAGCCGTTCTGTGGGTTGTGAGTTCTGAGCTATGTGTATGTGCGTCTTTCTACTCCGCCATCTTGGCTCCGCCTCCCCAAGAAAATGGTTCTTTAAAAATGAGAGTGAAGTTCAGGGAAGCTAATGACTATATGATAAACCAATAAATTACAAAACAAAACCAAAAGGATGAAAAAATAGAAGATAATGTGAAATATCTCATTGGAAAAATGACTGCTTGGGAAAATAGGTCCAGGAGAGAAAATTTAAAATTTATGGGACTACTTGAAAGCCATGATCAAAAAAGTAGTCTAGACATTATCTTTCATGAAATTATCAAGAAAAACTGCCCTAACATTCTATAACCAGAGGGCAAAATAAATATTAAATAAACCCACTGATCACCTCCTGAAAGAGATCCAGAAAGAGAAACTCCTCAGAATATTGTGACCAAATTTCAGAGTTCCAGAGTTCCAAGGTCAAGAAAATATTGCAAGCAGGTAGAAAGAAACAATTCAAATATTGTGGAACTACTATCAGGATAACACAGGATCTGGTAGCTTCTACATTAAGGGATCAAAGGGCTTGTAATAGAATATTCCAGAAGTCAGAGGAACTGAGACTAAAACCAAGAATCACCTACCCAACAAAACTGCGTATAATACTTCAAGGGAAAAAATTGTTATTCAGTGATATAGAGGACTTTCAAGCATTCATGATGAAAAGACCAGAACTGAAGAGAAAATTTGACTTTCAAACACAGGAATCAAGAGAAGCATGAAAAGGTAAACAGGAAAGAGAAATCATAAAGGACTTTCTAAAGCTGAACTGTTTACATTACTACATGGAAAGATAATATTTGTAACTCTTGAGACTTTTCTCAGTATTTCGATAGGTGGAGGAATTACACACACACACACATACACACACACACACACAGAGCACAGGTTGAGTTGATTCAGAAAGTATTATATCGATTAAAAAATAAAATTGTGGGGAGGAGCCAAGATGGTGGAGTACAAAGATACACATATGCTAGCTCGGAACCCACAGCCTATTAAATACCTGTAAAGAAGAACTCCCAACAGATTCTGGAGCAGCAGAAGCAACAGAACAATGGAATGGAAGAGATTTCTGTTCCAGAGAGCCCTGAAAAACTGACCCAAAAAGTCAGTCGCGCACCAGACCCAGAGCAGAGCCCAGCCCTGCCTTGGCCATGAGGCACCGAGAGGAGTGGATCCAAGCAGGCTTCAGGGACAGAATCTCCAGCAGCCATGCAGATCCCTCCACCCACAGGTGCTAAAGGTCAGTGAGAGAGTCTCTTTGGCTGGCTGAGAGAGGAGTGGGGTGTCCCCATAACTCAGGCCTCCTCAGGAGGCAGCAGCAGGGGCAGTGGTGGACAGGGGCTCCCAAAGCAGGCAGGAGCCCACATCCATTGTTGAAGGTCTCAGCATAAACCCCCTGAGGGAACTGAGTTCTTTCAAAATTAGAATGGAACAAATGGAGGGTAATGACTTTTTATGAGAAACCAAGAAATCACAAAACAAAACCAAAAAGAATGAAAAAATGGAAGATAATGTGAAATATCTCATTGGAAAAACAACTGACCTGGAAAATAGATCCAAGACAGACAATTTTAAAATTATGGAACTACCTGAAAGCCATGATCAAAAAAAGAGCCTAGACATCATCTTTCATGAAATTATCAAGGAAAACTGCCCTGATATTCTAAAACCAGAGGGCAAAATAAGTATTCAAGGAATCTACCGATCACTGCCTGAAAGACATCCAAAAAGAGAAACTCCTAGGAACATTGTAGCCAAATTCCAGAGTTCCCTGGTCAAGGAGAAAATATTGCAAGCAGCTAGAAAGAAACAATTCAATTATTGTGGAAATACAATCAGGGTAACACAAGATCTAGCAGCTTCTACATTAAAGGATCAAAGGGCATGGAATATGATATTCCAGAAGTCAAAGGAACTAGGACTAAAACCAAGAATCACCTACACAGATATGGCCTATATTGAATTGCTTGCCTTCCCAAAGGGAATGAGTGGAGAGGGAGGGATGAAGAGCAGTTGTACCTCAAAGTTTTAGGAACAACTGTTGAGTGCTGTTCTTAATACTAGGAAACAAGAAATACAGGTAATGGGATATAGAAAGTTATCTGACCCTACAGGACAAAAAAGAAGATGGGGACAAGGGAAGGGAGGGATGATAGAAGAGAGGGCAGATTGGTGATAGGGGCAATCAGAATGCTCAGTGTTTAGGGGTGAGGGGACGGGATAAATGGGGAGAAAATTTGGAACCCAAAATTTTGTGAAAATAAATGTTAAACAGTTCCCAGGTCAAGGAGAAAATATTGCAAGCAGCTAGAAAGAAACAATTCAAGTATTGTGGAAATACAATCAGGATAACACAAGATCTGGCAGCTTCTACATTAAGGGATCAAAGGGCATGGAATATGATATTTCAGAAGTCAAAGGAACTAGGATTAAAACCAAGAATCACCTACCCAGCAAAACTGAGTATAATACTTCAGGGGAAAAAATGGTCTTCCAATGGAATCAAGGACTTTCAAACATTCTTGATGAAAAGACCGGAGCTGAAAAGAAAATTTGACTTTCAAACACAAGAATGAAGAGAAGCATGAAAAGGTAAACAGCAAAGAGAAGTCATAAGGGACTTACTAAAGTTGAACTGTTTACATTTGTAACTCTTGAAACTTTTCAGTATCTGGGTGGTTGGTGGGATTACACACACACACACACACACACACACACACACACACACACACACGCAGAGACAGAGAGCACAGAGTGAGTTGAATAGGATGGGATCATATCTTTAAAAAAATGAAATTAAGGGGTGAGAGAGAAATATATTGGGAGGAGAAAGGGAGAAATGGAATGGGGCAAATTATCTCATAAAAGAGACAAGCAAAAGACTTATTAGTGGAGGGAAAAAGAGGGGAGGTGAGAGAAAAACATGATTTACTCTCATCAGTTTGACTAAAGGAAGGAATAAAATGCACACTCATTTTGGTATGAAAACCTATCTTACAATACAGGAAAGTGGGGGAGAAGGGGATAAGCAGGGTGGGGGGGATGATGGAAGGGAGGGCTACAGGAGGAGGGAGCAATTTGAGGTCCACACTCTTGGGGAGGGACAGGATCCAAAGACATAACAAAAGCACTGCGGGGCAGGATAGGATGGAGGGAAATATAGTTAGTTTTGTACAAAACGACTATTATGGAAGTCATTTGCAAAACTACACAGATATGGCCTGTATTGAATTGCTTGCTTCCCAAAGGGAATGGGTGGGGAGGGAGGGATCAAGAGAAGTTGGAAGTCAAAGTTTTAGGAACAACTGTTAATGTTAAAAGTTAAATAAATTAATTTAAAAAAATTAAGGGGTGAGAGAGGAATATATTGGGAGGAGAAAGAAAGAAATGGATTGAGGCAAATTATCACTCATTAAAGACATGAGAAAAATCTTTTTCAATAGAGGAGAAAAGGGAGAAGCTGAGAGGGGAAAAGTGAAGCTTACTCTTTTCATAAATTGCTTAAGAAGAGAGTAACATGCTCACTAAATTTGGTCTGAAAATGTATCTTACACTACAAGAAAGTAGGAAAGAAGAGGGCAAGTGGGATGAGGGCGATAATAGAATAGAGGGCAAATGGAGAAAGGGAGTAACTAGAAGTAAATACTTTTGGGAAAGCACAAGTTCAAATGAGAGAATAGAATAAAGGGGGGACAGGGTAGGATGGAGGGAAATATAGTTAGTCTTACAAAACATGACTATTATGGAAGTCTTTTGCAAAACTACACATATATAACCTGTATTGAATTGCTTGCCTTCTCAGTGAGGATGGGTGGGGAGGGAGGAAAGGAGAGAAGTTGGAATTCAAAGTATTCAAAACACATATTGAGAATTGTTATTGCACATGATTGGGCAATAAGAAATACAGATAATAGGGTGTAGAAATCTATCTTGCCCTACAAGAAAAGTGAGAATATGGGGATAAGGGAAGGGTGTAGTGTGATAGAAGGGAGAGCACATTGAGGGAAGTGGTGATCAGAATGCAAGTTGTTATGGGGTGGGGGGAAGGGAGAGGTGGGGAGAAAAATTGGAACTCAAAATTTTGTAGAAAAGAATGTCATAATGTAAAAAATACATAAATAAATAAGAAGAAAGAAGAAAAGTTTCAAGAGATAGAAATATTATCTTTCCATGTAGAAATGTAAACAGTTCTACTTTAGTAAGTCATTTAGGATTTCTCTTTCCTGTTTACCTTTTCATGCTTCTCTTAATTCTTGTGTTTGAAAGACAAATTTTCCTTTCAGCTCTGGTCTTTTCATCAAGAATGCTTGAAAGTCCTCCATTTCATTGAATGACTATTTTTCCCTTGAAGTATTATACTCAGTTTTGCTGGGTAGGTGATTCTTGGTTTTAATCCTAGTTCCTTTGACTTCTGGAATATCCTATTCCAAGTCCTTTATTCCCTTAATGTAGAAGCTGCCAGATTCTGTGTTATCCTGATTGTATTTCCACAATCTTCCAATTGTTTCTTTCTGGCTGCTTGCAGTATTTTCTCCTTGACCTGGGAACTCTGAAATTTGGCTACAATATTCCTAGGAGTTTCTCTTTCTGGATCTCTTTTGGGAGGTGATTGGTGAATTCTTTCAATATTTATTTAACCTCTGGTTCCAGAATATCAGGGCAGTTTTCCTTGATAATTTCATGAAAGATGATATCTAGGCTCTTTTTTTTTGGTCATGGCTTTCAAGTAGTCCCATAATTTTTAAATTATCTCTCCTGGGTCTATTTTCCTGGTCAGTTGTTTCTCCAATGATATATTTCATATTGTCTTTATTTTTTCATTCTTTTGGTTCTGTTTTGTAATTTCTTGGTTTCTCATAAAGTCATTAGCTTCCATGTGCTCCATTCTAATTTTTAAAGAACTATTTTCTTCAGTGAGCTTTTGAACTTCCTTTTCCATTTGGCTAATTCTGCTTTTTAAAGCATTCTTCTCCTCATTGGATTTTGGGCCTCTTTTTTCATTTGGGTTAGTCTAATTTCAAAGATGTCAATTTCTTCAGCATTTTTTTGGGTCTCCTTTTGAAAGCTATTGACTCTCTTTTCACGATTTTCTTGCATAACTCTCATTTCTCTTCCCAATTTATCCACCACCTCTCTTACTTGATTTTCAACATTTTTTTCGAGTTCTTCTATGGCCTGAGATCATTGCATATTTATTTTGGAAGTTTTGGATGCAGAAGCCTTGAGTTTTAGGTCTTCCTCTGATGGTATGCATTGGTCTTCTTCATCCAAAAGGATGGAAGAAAATACCTGCTCAGCAAGAAAGTAATCTTCTATTGTCTTATTTTTTTCCCTTTTTGGGGCATTTTCCCAACCATTTACTTGACTTTTGAGTTCTTTGTCAAGAGGAATGTATACTCTGGGGACCTGTAAGTTCTCAGTTCCTCCACAGTGGCACAATCAAGTGAGAGTAGTAGTTTACTCCTCTCCTGATCTGCACTCTGGTCTGGGAGCAACTACAAGCACTCTTTTCTTCCCATTATCTGCCAACAGAATTCCCTCTCCAGTGCCTCCACATGCTCCACCATGCCAGCCAGTGCTCCTCCTTTCCCCAGAGCCATCACTCAGTGCTGAAATCAAGATCAATAGCTCAATTCCCACAGGCTCCAACAATGGAAGCTGCCCTGCCCTGGGTCCAGGGCTAGACCACTGGGTTTCCTTCTCAACCTGAAGAAAGAGCTTTCTCACTGACTTTTGAAGCTGCCTTTGGCATTTGTGGGTTGAGGAATCTGGGAATCGCAGCTGCTCGTGGTGACACCTTGAAGCCTGCTCCAGTCCTGTCCCTGCCATGCTGCAGCAAAGGCTAAGCTTTGCTCTGCTCCGTGCCCTGTGTGATAGACCTTTCTAGGATGCCTTGGGTTGGAAATCTCTTTCACTTTGTCTTTTTGTGGCTTCTGCTGCTCTAGTATTTGTTTAGGGTCCCTTTTTACAGGTATTTTATGGACTGTGGGGGGAGAGCTTCTAGAGGTTCATCCCTCTCCTCTCCCATATTGGCTCTGCCCTCTCCCCCCAGCTTTATTTTAAAAAAATGAAAAGTTCATGTGACAGGAAACTCACTACAAAAAACTAAACCAAAAAAAAAAAATATGGAAAGCATAGCTCCTTTCATTTTGCTGTTGTTGCTGTTGAGTCACTTCTGACTCTGTGTGATTCCATGGACTGTTGCATATGAGGTTCTTGGCAAAGATACTACAGTGGTTTTTCCATTTCTTTTCCAGTATGTCCCCATTTTACAGACAAGGAACTGAGGCAAATCAGGGTTAAGTGACTTACCCAGACTCACACAGCTAGTTAAGTGTCTCAGGTTGGATTTGAACTCAGATCTTCTGGATTCCAGGCCCACTGTTATGTATGCTGTGCCACCTAACTACTACTCCTTCCATTTTAGAACAGCTATACATGTAATGAAGTTCTTCCTTATGAAAGTCAATATTTACTTTGCTGTGACTTCTTTGTGTTGGTTCTAGGTAAAACTTCTAGAGTCAAAAAGACCAAGTCTGTTTTCTCCTCCACATAATAATCCTTCAAGCACTTGAAATAGCAATCATATTCTTTTCTTTTTCTTATTTAGAGAGAGCATTCAAAGTATGACTTAGAGTTACTTACCCTATTTCACATGGGCCTTTAATAACCATGTCTATAAACTCCTTGCAAGTAGGAATTGGTTCATCCTTTATATTTGTATCCTTGGTGCCTGAAATGGTCCCAGGAACACAACAGGTAGTTAATAAATGCCTGTTTATTTGTCTCCTGATGAATAGCCAAGTGTCCTAGACTACACTGACAATTGGTAATTCTATTTCTAGCTTCTTCCTAGTAAAACTATACTTTGCATAAGTAAACTTGCTAATCTTGTCTCAAGATGCTTAGGGCCATACTCTGTGTATTTGCAGTCCAGTGCAAATAGCAGATACATTTTTTCCCCAAAGTATGATGTTTTTCCTGGCTGTGTATAAGTTGTAGGTATGCTGCTTACAGAGAGTATTCTAAAATGTTTATGCCCTTTATATACTCTTAGAATACATATGTGATAATAAATCTCAGATGCAGAGATAATGTAGTTCTCCTATATTCTCATTTGCTTCTAGTGAGATTTTAAACTTAACTAAATTATTATTCTGTACAATCCAGTACAAACCAGAGATAATGTAAATCAAGTTCTGCTCTTTCAAGTGCAACAAATTTGGATTTAACCAATAGATGCTTTCAAATAGTTTTTTCTTGATCAGATCTACAAGAATAATTAGAATGAATAATATGGTTAATACTGATAAGGTTTTTGAAATATAAATGAATTATTTTTAAAGGCAGATGAATTAATTTAAGAGGACTGTCAGGCAACAGGTATGGTAATTAATCTTGTAATAATTTTTTAAAAATAGATTGTATATATCTAAAGAGAAGTAAAAATTCAAAACACCTAATGATTTTCTCCAGACTTGAAATTTTATGTATAGTGTGCTGATGAGGGAACATGCACTTGGGATTGCCATTATGTTAATAAACAGTGTACAAGAGGAAAGGGAAAGTTATTAAAAGCTGAGTCCATTTAGAAAGAGGGGAAGATTGATGAGTGATTAAAAGGATGAAAACCAAGGATCTGATAAAAGGATAACATAACATAACATAAAGTACCAAGTTATAAAGTTCTGACAAGTTTCATTTGTTGAAATACATAAGAATGTGCTGGATGATTTAAAAAATTTTTTATTTAAAAAGATTCTGGTTATTTTTCTTCTTCCCATATCCTCTCAATGAAAAAGAAAAAAAAAATCTTATAAAAATATACAAAAAGAAAACAAATTCCAAAACTGACCATGTCCAAAAAATATATATATTCTTGAACTGACCACCTTAGTCCTTCATTTTCTCTGTCAAAAGATGGTTCATCATTAACCCTCTGTATTAATGGCTGGTGATTCCATTGATCAGAATCTCAAAGGTTTTTGGTTTTGTTTAGTTTTTTTTTTTTTTAACTTTTGACAGTGTTATTATATACATTGTTATGAATCTGTATTTTTCACTCTGTTACTTCATACAAGATTTCCAAGGTTTCTTTTAAACCATACTTTTCATCATTCTTATAAAACAATCACATTCTGTTACATTCATATGAAACAATTTGCTGAATCATTCCCCAGTAGATAAGCATTCTTTAGTCTCTAGGTCTTTAACATCACAAAATGAGCCACTGTGAGAGGTTTTGTACATATGGGTATTTACATCTCCTTCTTTCATATCTTTTTGGTGTAGTCTTGGTAGTGCAATCACTGGATTAGAAGGATGTCAAATTTAATACCATTTTGACCACTGCTCTAAATTGCTTTTCAGAGTCACTGAACCAATCTACAACTCCACAAATATTGCATTATTAATGTGCCCATTTTCTGCAGCCCCTCCAACAATTTGTATTTTCCTTTTTCTTTGTCATATCCAGGATAGACCAAGGTGAGAAGAGCTCAGGTACTGAGGAAAGGTCCAGGTTGAGAACGAATCTGAGTTATGGTAACAAGTTCACAAGAGTCAGAAACACGGAGAGTAGGAGAATGAAGCAATAATAGAATGATATAGTCATGGAAAAATGCTTACAAACATTTTAAAATAGGCATACATTGTACGATCAAATGTCAGTAATCAGAGTCAAAAAATACAGCTCTGAAAGAGAGTTTTAGAAATCATCTAATTCAACACTGTCTTCCACATATGATATCTGGAGAAAGTAAGGTAAAGAATGAGATGGAGGTTTGTCCAAGTTTGCACAGCAAGTTAACGACCTAATTCCCAGTCTAGTGTACTTTCTCTTGTCTCTTCTAGTCTAAGCCCCAAGACACATAGTCTTCAGTGAGTGAGATGGGTGAGATGGCTCATAGATGCCTGCAGTTGATCTTTAAGGAAAGCAAATATCTTGATGTACCAGGTGTTTACATCCAGCTACTGCTCCTCATGGTATCTCACAATTCTAATCTGCTTTTGACTTCTGTTTCTTTTGATTTCATAGTTTCTGAAGACTAAACATGCTTAGGCTATAGATTTCCCATCTCTCTGCTTTGAGTTTGGACTTTGGTTCAACATATGGTTTGTTCTATTGACTCAGTGGTTCTTTCTGGCTTTTTATATCTTTCATAAGGATCTTATTTGTCCTATATGCTAGGTGGCATAGTGGATAGAAAGATGGGTCTGGCATCAGCAAGTTAAGAAGACCTGAGCTCAAATCCAAATTGAATTTAAATTTACTAATTGTGAGACTTTGGGCAAGTGAATCAAACTCTGTTTACCTCAGTTTCTTTAACTATAAAATAATAGTAGCACTTACCTTCCAGGGATGTTGCGATGACCAAATGAGATAAGGTTTGTTAAATACTTTGCACATTGCCTGGCACCATATAAATAGTAGCTATCATCATCGTCATCACCAACGTCACTGAAGTCTCTCTTGATTAGGTCCATACCAAAACAGTGATCTGGCAATCTCTTCTACGGTTCTAATAGCCTAAGGGTATTCCATATGAAGCAATATATTCACCACCTTCCCATTACTTGGAATCAACTAATATATGTATTATGACTCTTTTCAGGCTTTAACTCAGTGGGGCACATATATTTGTGTATATATTACTGCATCTGCTTCAGTTTCTAAATGTGAGGCTGAGATTTAGAAGCTTTTCTCTCGTTCAAGAAAACCTGGATTCACTTCCTGCCTCTGATATGTACTGCCTGCCTGAACCTGAGCAAGTCACTACGTCTCAGTACTGTAGACAGCTCTTTAACTTGAGAGAGTTAAACAGTACTGTGGAAATAAATTAGTGGGAGCATTTCCTCATCAATGAAATCATAGGTAAAGATAAAAAATGTGTAGATACATACAATATATTATGTATACTGTAAGATTTATAAACATTTAAAATAAAGATTTATTATTATCATTGTATAACACATGCCAGAAATCCATTTTCCCCTTCCCTCAAACTCAGGTAGATGTTCCAGCTGCATAAACAATTAACTGTAAATTTTGGATTTTGGCAGATACTAGATATTTTCTTGGATTGTTACTAAATTGAGAAGTACAAATTGTGCATTGTCCTCAATTCTGTCCTTGACATTGAGATAGATACAGAGGCAAATAAAAATAACCAAGATGTATTTGAGGATTGGAAGAATTTATAATCTGGGGGGTTTTAGAGCAAGATTTTAATCACAGGTCTGCCATTTGCTACTGCACATGTATGATCTTGGGCAAAGGATTTTAGTTTTCTCACCTCAATTTCTTTGTCTGTAAAATAAAATGGTGAGAGAAGACTCGACTCTAAGGGGCCTCCTAGGTCTAAGTCTTCTGCATTAGTTAGGGAGGGAACCCAGACAAACCATAAAAGAATAAGGCAGTAGACAATTAAGTAGTACTTAGCATGATATCCTAGGGGTTCTTAACCTTTGTTGAGTATCCTGGTTCTCTTTGGAAGTCTGATGAAATTCATGGTCCCCTTCTCAGAATCATGTTTTCAAATGCAAAGGTAAACCACACTGGATATCAAAAGAAAGCAGTTGTTAAAATCCAATTTGTTTGTTTTTTAATCAGAGACTCCAGGTTAGGAACCTCTGATAGAATGAACATTCTCTAGGATATCAAAGAGGAAAAATTTCAAAGCATCTGTAATAGTGGTATGTGGACACTGCATATATGTATGTATACCAGCTTTCAAAATCATTTTCTGCAAATATTACCTCAGTTAAAAGATCTTATCTGTCTGATGTATTGGCACATTTCCAGGATATCTTTCAATACTGTTCATCTTCATCTTCTGCCACTGATCCCTAAGTTACTATGCTAAGAGAACACAATTATCTTCCAACAGAAGCTGTCATGGTCATGTAGCGAAATGAATGTTTGTCAGTTATGTCAGCATAGGTGGTTAAACCATGATTCAGATTCAAAGGAGATCGAGAAAGCATTTGAGTCCAAATCTGAACTCAGGTCTTCCTGATTCCACGTGCAGCATTCTATTCATTCTCTAATTATTATATGATACCCTCTAGAAAACCTTTATTGCATACTCCCAAACTAAGGTAAAAGAAATTATGAACTGCATAGAAAACAAGTCATTTTGATAATACATATATTTTTAACTGATATATTTTGTTTTGACACATTGTTCCCTTCCTAATAAATAGTGCTTCTTCCCCAACTGATAAATGGTCAAAGGATATGAACAGGCAATTTTCAGAGGAAGAAATTAAAGATATCTATAATCATAAGAAAAAGTGCTCTAAATCACTTTTGATTAGAGAGATGCAAGTCAAAACAACCCTGAGGTACCACATCACACCTATCAGATTGGCAAACATGACGGAACAGGAAAATGATAAATGTTGGAGAGGATGTGGGAGAGTTGGAACACTAATTCATTGTTGATGGAGCTGTGAGCTCATCCAACCATTCTGGAGAGCGGTTTGGAACTATGCCCAAAGGGCTACAAAAATGTGCATACCCTTTGACCCAGCAATATCACTTCTAGGACTGTATCCCCAAGAGATCAAAAATATGGGAAAGGGTCCCACATGTACAAAAATATTTATAGCAGCACTCTATGTAGTAACCAAAAACTGGAAATCAAGGGGGTGCCCATCAATTGGGGAATGGCTGAATAAATTATGGTATATGAATGTAATGGAGTACTATTGTGCCATAAAAAATGACGAACAAGAAGACTTCAGAGAGGCCTGGAAAGACTTATATGATCTGATGCTGAGTGAAAGGAGCAGAACCAGGAGAACTTTGTGCACAGCAATGACCACAGTGTGCAAGAGTTTTTTTCTAGTAGACTTGGATCTTCATAGTAATTCAAGGACATTAAAAAAAAAAAAATTCCCAATGGTCTTCTAAGGCAAAATACCTTCCACATTCAAAGAAAGAACTATGGAATTCAATTGCAGAATGTAGCAGATCATTTGTGTGTGTGTGTGTGTGTGTGTGTGTGTGTGTGTGTATTATATTTGGGTTTGTTATATGATTTCTCCCATTTACTTTAGTTCTTCTACACAGCATGACTATAATGAAAATGTATTCAATAGGAACGTATGTGTAGATCCTATGTAGAATTGTATCCCATCTTGGGGAGGGAGGGGAGTAGTGGGAAGTAGTGGGGAGTATATGGGGGGGGGGAAATCTAAGTTTTATGGTAGTGATTGTAGAGCATTAAAAATAAATAAAATGAATATATTTTTTAAAATAGTGCTTCTCCAGAAGGTACACACACACACACGCACACACACAACCAGCTAAGCAAAACTTCTAAATACAGTGATTAATACAGACACTACTTGTAACTTTCCGTTTGGAGACTTTACTGTGTCTTAACAGAAATGAAACCATGTGAGTTCTAACTTTGTTAATATAAAAAACAAACAAAGAAAAAGTTGCCCATTATCTTTCTTCTTTTCTTGCTTCATTTACATTGTTGCACTGGTTGTATATGTTATTCTCTTCCATCTCCTTTGCATGTACCTTCTGTGTGCATACTCTGTGTGTATACATGTTATCTCTCCCATTAGAATATGAACCACTTGAGGGGAGCGAACTTACTTTAGCCTTTCTTTGTAAATAGCACAATGCTGGTAGATGGAAAGCACTTAGTAAATGCCTATTGATTGGCTAATTCATTTTGGTTATATTTCTTTCCCATAGTGGCTTCAGTTCAGAAAAGGCTTCTTATATTTGTTTAAATTTTAATTTTAACATGGTACTGTAATATTCCATTGCATTCATTTTTTCCCTTTTCAATTTCTCAAAAAGTGGTACCTACTGTGTTTCCGCTTTTTGGCACTATAATTAGTGCTTCCATTCTTTGGTATAATTGACACCTTTCTGTCATTAATGTCCTCTTAAGTGGAATCACTGAATAAAGGGTATCAAAAGTATAATAAGTTTTCTCATAATTCAATTTTTTTTAGAATAGTTAGAACAAGTGATAGTACAGCCATGGTGAATAAATCTACCTAGCTACTTAGTGGAAGCAACATTCACTTTTTTCCATCTTTGACAGTTTGATTCAGGAAGGGTGATATTCTTGTTGTTCAGTCATTTTAATCATGTCTAACTCTTTAAAACTCTTTTAAGATTTTCTTGGCAAAGATAGTGGAGTGGTTTGCCATTTCCCTCTCTAACTTATTTTACAGATGAGGAAACTGAGCTAGGCAGGGTTAAGTAACTTGCCCAGGGTCAAAAAAGCTAGTGTCTGAGGTCAGATTTGAACTCAGGAAGATGAGTCTTCCTGACTTGAGTCACAGCACTCCATCCACTGTAGTTAACCAGGGTGATACTTAGAGATATTTTAATGTGTACTTTTCTTATGAGTAGTGATTTTTAATATTTATAGGATGTTAAATAGTTTGGATTTCTTTTTAAATTTTTTTCATATCTTCTGACTTGTAGATATCTTAAACAAATGATTTTTATTGATTTATATAAGTTCCCTATACTTTTGGATATCCAATTTTTCTTCTTATGGCTATAGAAAATGTTTTAGTACCATAGCATATAATAATGGAAATAAGGGACATCTGTGCTTTAGTTAATCATATTAGTAAGGCTTTCAATAATAGAATTAATGGTATTTGTTTAAAGGGCATCTTTTGTATTTGTCTTTGTGACAATTTGTCAGATTGTATTTGTATGAATTGGGAACTTAATTCCCTAGTGCTTTTATTCTGTTTTCTTAATACATTTTTGAGATAGAAATTTTCTCCAACTTTATTTTTGCTTCATTTTATCATTTTTAGATGTCTCAACATTATAATTTCTTTAAAATAATCATTTATTTTGCATTATTTTCCTTGCATTATTCATTATTTAGGATGTCATTACATAATCTCCATTTAGGTCTCTTTTGTTTGCAGTTCCTTTATTGTTAACATTTTGTTATATTAGGACCTATAAAGAAAGCATTTAATATTTATGAGTTCTTTATATACCTTATCATGTGATCAATGATCATAAAACTGTCATTTGATATTGATTCCATTTCAAAAATCATCATAGGACAATCAAATCTACTTTTCAATATTCTGTTCAGATGTATCATTTCCTTCTGGTTTGCATTTTCATGACAGTTTTGATGTTGGGATGAGGAATATCAAAGGGATTGTATTGTCTATCAGCTTTTTAATTTTAGTTATTTTTTATTAGTCTTTAAACATTTTTATATTTGGTGCGTATATGTAGATAATATTATTGATTATCATTATATAGGGTCTCTTTGAGCATGGTATAGTTTTCCCATTTGTTTCTAAGCAGTGTAAAATTTACTGTTGCCTTGTCTGTAACCCTTGTTACACATCTTTTCTTTGGGGATTCTCTTTAAGGGCAATAAATTTTATTCTAACCCCTTATTTTAAGTGACTCTTTTCTGTTTTGTGTGAGTTTTGTATACTAAAATGCATGTTTATGTAGCATTGAAGTGTATCAGGGGACAAGAGGTATGCCCTGTGTGTGATTTACAGGGAGGAAGGAATAGATACATCTCTACCATTTATTCCTCCCAATCCTTCTCCAAGGGAGATAGATACCTACTAGGAAGTGTAGTAAAAGGTAGGAGAGTTAGAAACTTTCTGTCACCCTATTCTCTTTCTGAGAGAGGTAATACTGGGTTTGGATTACATCTGCTCCTTTCAGTGATTTCTAGATCCAATATAAATTACTGATTTCTCTCCATTAAAGGGAAAATAGGGACTCCAAGTTTAATATCCAAGGTCTGACACCTTTCCCACCAAATACCAGTTATCAATGAATACACATAGCAAATTGCAATGAAATCCATTTGTACAAATTGAAAGCAAAACAAAAATCAGAGAAAGTATACATATGAGAAGATATGCCAGATAATACAGAGTGAAGAATGCAGTAACTCAGCCTAAAGGAGAGTCCCAGATCTCACCCAAAGGGGAAATTCTCCAAAGTCTCCAACGTATCAAAGTAGGAAAAGGGGCATGATGATAATCATCAAGTTCTTATATTGACTTCCTCCCAGAGATTTTTTTCTCCTTTAAACAACCTGAAGTGAAGTTGATATTGCCCATCTTCTCTCTTAAACCTGGAAACCAAAAGAATCCAGAAACTAAAAATCTGGATCTCTCCTCATTCTTGCTCTCTCTAATTATGCCCTGTCCCTTGTGCACATGTGAGGCATTGATCTCTACCAGTGAGGATAGAATCCAACACAATTGGTCCTTTTTACCATATGTTCATATATGTCATTTATTTTCCTTTCCTTTATCAAATTTTATTGTATTATATTTTCAAAAGTCAATACTATGTACTTGACATTTATTTTATTAGAAACAATGAAATTCTCTTCCTAAAGATCACTACTACCACCTTCCATCTTGGCTGCCTATTTTAAGCCCTTATTCCTTAGTTATACTATAATCGCTATTCTTTCCTTTTTATATTTTCCTTTCATAGATCAGATATAATTATGGTTTGGGATCCACCTCCACCACCTCCTCCATCCCTCCTTCATCGGGACAGTCATAATTCTAGTTTCCATTCAGATTGAGTGGATAATATTGGAAGATTCTCATACATGTGTCTCTTTGAAAAAGTCTGCCACTGAAAAAAAAAAACAAACTTGTTCAATTAAAAAATTCTGTTTTTTAAACACATTGTGGTTTTTCTATCTCAATACTCTATACAAAACCAGGAACTCCGTAGGAGCTATCATGCCATTCTTAGAAACAAGAAGTTTCTTCCTGTCCTCCATTGCTCCCCTCCTGTAGATAATCTTTACTATTAAGGCACACACACACACACACACACACACACACACACACACACACACACACACACCCATATATATATATTTGTTCACTTAATGACCCTCATACAAAGTGAGATTTATGAAAGACAAAAGTTTGTTTTCTTCTTTCTCTATGCTAGATAAGAATAGATTTTGTATCCTCTCCCTCCATTTTTTCCCTATAATCTTCATTTCAAAGATTTTTATCTATGAAGTCTATTCCAGAAATATTCATTCTTAAAGGAAGTAGCATGACTAGAGAAATGAGTTTTGAATCTGGAGTCAGAAGATCTGAGCCTAATTCATACCTTACCTATACGACCACTAGCTAACCATTCCATTCCTCTAGGCCTTAAAGATTATTAATGGAGGAAGTCAACCTGGAAACATTATTTAAGTGAGGTACAATGCCTTGGGGTGTGGTGGGACATAAATATCATATTGACAAGAGAACAAAATCGTAAGGATTACAAAGAAAAGAAGGCATGAACTTAACTTGTTACACAGTGTTCCTCTACAACTGCCATGCATTCCAGGACCTTTGTCAGCAGATATTGGAGATAAACTGATATGAAAGTTTCACTATTCTTACTTTATTTGGAGACAATTGGTCATGAGTCCAGTATTAGAGAGAACGGTGTTTCTTGAAGGTGTCAGTTGGACAATCTGCTAATTTACAGGTGAGTTTGTTGGTCAATGGGACTAAAGTTAGTGAGAGGCAAGCAAGCTAAGATTTATATTTTTTTTCAAGTTCTAATTTGTTGAATAATGAATGAGTGAATTTAATTTCCTTTGTGATCATCATATTTAAACCTCTAGTGGTCAGGGAGAAAAACTCACATTCAAATTTGAACAGCACAGATTTGGAGACATGGTGATGAAGTAGAAGAGAGGCTAGGCTGAGAATCAGAAGAACTGGCTTCAAATCCTAGTTCCACCATTTATTAGCAGTGTAACTGACTAAGCCCTATATTTTTTATCTGTAAAATGATGTACTTAAACTAAAGGACCTCTAACATCCCTTTTAGCCCCATATCTATCATTATTTAGGTAAATTCTAGTGTTTTGTTAATACTGAATCATAAATCTTTGAAACTGCATCTATATCTATCTCCTTTTTTGACTTCTTTGGACTTTTCCATCATGCTATCCTTCTCCAGGATCATTGAGACATCTCATTATCCTGTATGATTGTATCAGCCTTGGTATTCGCATCTCACCAGTATCTTCTACCCCTTTGATTGAGTCATTTGACTGGAGGGAAGAGCTGTAGGTTGCAGGCTCTCCATTTAAGAAGGGTTACCAGCATAGTCTTCTCTCCATTTCCTACCAGCTACGCTGCTTTTGGATTTCTTTGGATTATTCCATCAAGTCCCTTCTGGTTACTATCTTTTCCCCTCCATCCTAGAATACTCTCCCCTTTCTCACCTTCTTTTTGTGTGTTGTCTTTCCCCATTTGATTGTGAACCTCTTAAAGGCAAGGGCTCTCTTTCTTTTCCTTTGTGTCTCTAGGACTTCATGCAGTGCCTGGAACATTGTAGGTGCTTAAGATAATTTTCTTGACTATTGATTTTATATGTAGATTATTTATTTAATACGTTATTCCATTAGCAATGACTGTATGAAAATAAAAAAAAGATTAGGAGGAATAATATTAAATGTAGAAAGATTTGCTTTTAGACTATCATAAAACTGTTTTTTTGATACTATATACTTTGATACTCTATAAAATTGTTTATATCTATTTCATGACAGTAACAGTTCACGGTGGTCATAGAAATAATATGCTCCAAAAAAGGCATTTTGTTTCTATCAGATTTCATAGAACCAGAAACTTTTAGAGATGAAAACAGTAGGAGAGATTAGCTAGTTGAACCTCTTTATTTTATATTTGTGGTTCAGAGAGGTTATATGAGACAGTCTTGATAATAAGAGGGTATGAATTTCTGATGTTTGTATAACTGGTGAGAAATGAAGCTCAATTCACTTCAAATATATTTATTAAGCACCTACTATATTCAAGGCACTGTGAATGAAAAGACTGAAAAAAAATTCCTTTGCTCAAGGTGCTCACTTTCTACCAGCATGATATCCCAAGCAGGTAAATGCAAAGTAATATTAAGGAGTAATTTCAAGAGAAAAGGGCTAATCATTAGAACAAGGGTTAACTTGAGGTCTGTGAACTAGGTTTATTTTTCATATTTTGATAACTACTTCAATATACAGGCATACTTTGGAGATATTGTGGGTTGGGTTCCAGACCATCACAAGAAAGTGAATATCACAATAGAGTCACATGAATTTTTTGGTTCCCCAGTGTATGGAAAGTTTATGTTTACATTATACACAGTCTATTAAGTGTGCACTAGTATTATGTCTAAAAATTGTGTATACTTTTTTAAACATATTTTATTGCTAAAAAAAATATGCTAACCATTATCTGAGCCTTCAGCATCACTGTAATCTTTTTTTGCTGGTAGAGGGTCTTGCCTCAGTGTTGATGACTGCAGACTGATCAAGGTGGTGGTTGCTGAAGCTTAGGGTGACTGTGACAATTTCTTAAAATAAGATAACAATGAAGTTTGCCAAATCAATTGACTCTTCCTTTCACTGGAACATTTAGAGGCCATAATATGGCTGTTAATTAGCCTCCTTTCCATGTTGTTGTGTCTCAGGAAATAGGAAAGCCCAAAGAAAGGGAGAGAGACAGGGAATGGTCCATTGATCGAGCAGTCAGAGCATGTACATTTATCATTTAAGTTCATTGTCACATATGGGCATGGTTTGTGGAGCTCCAAAACAGTTGCAATGGTAACATCAAAGTTCGCTGATCACAGATCATCATAACAGATGCAGTAATAATGAGAAAGTTTGAAACATTGTGAGAATTACCAAAATGTGGCATGGAGACATGATGTGAGCACAGACTGGTTGGAAATATGGTGCCAATAGACTTGTTCACCTCAGAGTTGCCACCAACCTGAAGTTGTAAAAAAACATGCAAGATCTATTAACTTCAATAAATCAAAAGTGTAATGAAATGAGGTATCCCTGTAACAAATTTCCTTTGTATTCCTTTGAATTTCATTTAATATATCTAAAACATTTTTATGAAAAGAGATCCATGACATATACACAAAAGATTAAGAACCCTTGCACTAGAGGCATCTAAGATGATTACTCAGGAGGTAGCTCCTGCTTCCTTTGAATGAAGCTAAGGATTGTGTGATTATGAGGTAAGAAGGGAGTGCATTTGACATATAAGTACCACTTAAACAGGTTGGAAAGCAACATTGAGAATACCAAGTACAGGAAAGAGCTAGAAGGCCAGATTGACTAGAATTGACATAATACTGAAAATTTATATTTATTAAATTATAACTATAATTTATATCATAAATTATAAAAGATTATAAATTACAAAAAAATTATATGTATTAATTTATATATAATTATATCACTGAAAATTTCTGATTGGTGAATTGACATAGTGAGAGATATGTTTTAAGAATATCTGTTTGACAGGTATGTGAAACATAGATTGGAAAGAAAAAAGCCTGGAGGCAGAGAGACAGAACTGAAGGCTAATTTTTATCCTGCACAAATGGTGATAAAGGCCTTAACTTAGGTAGAAACTCTGAGAATAAAAAAAGGGGAGAAACATTAGGAATGTTGTAAAGATAGAATTGACAAAAATTAGCAAGTGATTGAATATGTGAATTGAGAAAGCAGTCAAGTATGATTCCAAAGGTGCAGATGTGGGTGACTAGAAAAGTGGTGCTGTCATCAGTAGAAATTGGGAAATTTGGGAGTGGGTTGGGTTTGGGGATACACCATCAGGACAATCATCTCTGCCTTTAGGATTCTCCCAGTGTTATAGAAAACAGGATCTGATGTATAGTTTGAAAAATCTTAGGAAACTAATGTTGTAAAGAAGAATCTTGTTTCAGTGCCTACTTTCCTGAACTAGTTGTTGGATGGATAGTTGACCACTAGGCATGCTTATTAACTAGACTTCCTAACTCTCCCAAATTTGTGCATCCTCAGGGAATGCCTTGTTTCCACTTCCAACAATTTATTTCTGAGGTCATATTCTAAAAACTTGACATAGATTTTCTGAATTGCTTGAGCTATTAAAGAACTAGCGGGAGATTAGAATGAAGACTCTTGGCTACTATCCATTTGTCTTATGATCAGGTGGATTATCCTCTACCTTTAAACCTTTTTAATTTACTGGGGAATGTTTATGTAATAAACTTTTATTGATAATGAACAAGTTTCACAGTGTGAAAACTGTTTTGCTTTAGACTTTTGGAAAGATTTTAACAACATGTGAAATTTAAGCAAAAAAGACTAGAAGGCTTTCAAACACATCCAAATTAGGTCCATTCCTATTTGCCTGATGAGATGGATCTTAGATTCAATTTCTCATAAACTGAGAAAACAATATGACAGAATTACAGCAAGTTATGATAGTTAATATCCTGGAAATTAACACCTATCTGTTTACAGAAACTCAGATGTAAAAGACCTCTATGGCCATCCATAAAACCTCATCTCTATATCCTACCATTCTCTTAAGCTTTCACTACTCTTCTCCACAACCTTCCTCAGCCAAAGGATGGAGAGTAGGAAGTAGTTCTCAGCCAAACTCTTACCAAAAGCTGTCTACTCTGATTGCTACCACTTTCTCTCCTTGCAAACACTTCTCCTCCCTTTCCTAGCTTCTGACCCTACCTGTCAACTGAAACTATTCCCTCTAGAATTACCAATAGTCTCCTAATTGGCAAATTGTATGGGTTTTTTTTTTTTCTCAGTCCACATCCTTGAACAGTCCGCAATAGTTGACACTGTCAACCATGCTTTCCTTCTAGATAGTTTGTTTTCCCTGGATTTTCATGACATTGTTTCCTCTATTTAACTTTTCCTGCCTGTCTGATCACACTTTGACGTTCTCTTTTGTTGAATCATTAGTATCTATATCATGCAGTCCACAATTGTGAATGTCCTCCAAGGATCTGTCCTGGGTCCTAATCTTTTCATTCCTTATACGCTGTCTTGACCATATCACCTCACAGGAATTGAATTATCATCATTATAAAAGTGACTGACAGATTTTTATATCCAGGTGCAGATTCCGACCTGAGCTCCAGTCCCATGTTCTGTTGTCCTATTGGACATTTTTAACTGGATATTCTAGAGGCATCTCAAAATCATTCTGTCCAAAAGAGAACTCACAAATCCTTCTAGCCCCCAAACCTGTCTTTCCAATTCCCCTTCTCATTACCTAAGTTTGAAAACATCGGTGTCATCCTTAACTCTGCCTTTTCACTCATTCCTACACTTAATTGTTTAAACCTCCACAACATCTCTCATATTCATCCCTTTCTTTCTACCCACATCTCACCTGGAGTATTAAAATGGTCTTCTAAGTGGTCTTTCCTTGCCTCTATCAATCAGTCCAACAGAAAGCATTTAGTAAGCACTTCTATATTTCAGGCACCACAAATTAAATACCCCAAGTATTATACCATTCAATCCTCCACACAGCTGCCAAAGTGAGACTCTGAAATAGCAGGTCAGACCATATTATTTTCTTGACCAATAAATATCAATTACTCCCTATTATGACTAGAATGTAATAAAATAGTAATAATAATTAAAAACAATAATGACAACTAGCACTTAGACAGCTCTTCCTCTGTACCAGGCACCGTGCCAAGCACTTTATAATTATTATTTCATTTAAAACTTACAATAACCCTTTGGATGCAGGTGCTATTGTCATCCTCATTTTACAGATGAGGAAACTGAGGTAAACAGAGTTTCAAGTCTAGCCTTAGAGCTGTGTGATCCTGGGCAAATCATTTAACTTCTTTCTGCTGTTTCCTCATCTCTAAAATGAGTATAATAGCACCTACCTCCTAGGGCAATTGTGAGGATAAAATCAGTTAATATTTCTAAAGCACATTGAAAATGTTGGAACATTACAGACATGCTAGGTATTATTATTCCTGTCACCTCCACAATCATTATCATTCGTCCTCCCACCCCCACCCCCACCACTACAACAAATATTTCCACTGCTGTTGTTACAGAGTATCCCCAAAGTCTCAACAGCTTAAAATTGCGCTGATTTGGGGGATACCGAGTATATAAACTTATTTGATCTTTGCAATAACACTGTTAGATAAATGCTAGAGATCTAATTATTCCTATTTTGTATACAGAAAAATTTAGTATCCTTGAGGTGAGTTGAATTGCCCAGGGTCACACCATTTAATAAGTATCTGAGCTGGGATCTGTGCCACCACTCTATCTACTATGCTTTACTGTTTCCATGGACTCTGTTTGGCGATATAAATAGATTCAACAAAACAGCAATTAGGACAAAAGAAATGCATCTTGTTGAATTTTTTCATTCACCTGTTCCAGAAAAGTTTTGAGCTCCTACTTTATATACAGCAATGTAGAAGGCCCTACTACAGATATAAAAGAACTAAAGAAAGGAATTATTTCCCTCGATGAGCTTATCCATATTGATATGTAGAGAGGACATAAACAATTCTTTAACGATATGGTGCATACCTCATGATTTTATGTAGGAGTGCTAATCTAACGCAAAATAAAGTCATGAGTAGTAGTGGGTTAAGGAAGTAAAGGGAGTCTTCATAGAAAGGGTAATTCCTGAGCTGGTTTTAAAGGAAGTGACAGATGTGATTGAGGAAGAAAATGCAGGGTCACATTCCTGTCAGGAGAAACTAATCAAAGTGTGAGAAAGTATAGAATCACAAAACCTTGTTGGAAGGGAGTTCAGAAGCCATCTATAGTCCAATCCATTCCTAAACAACAGCAAAAAATTGACTCTTTATTTTGAAATTTTCTAGAGAAGTAGCCATCCCACCAATGCTAGACTTGTAACACAATTCACTTTAGTCTTGGATAGCTTTTATTGTCAGCGTTTTTCTCCTGACATTAAGCCCAGATTCACCTCTTTATACCTTCTACTCATTACTCCTAGCCTTGTCCCCTGGGACCAAGCAAAAATATCAGTCATTCTATGAAACAAGCTTTACTTAAATATCTACAATGTACAAACAAAATAAATCCCTCCTCTCACATAGTTTCCAGTCTCCTACTTATTAAAGTACTTCGTTATAGGGACTTTATTTCAACCAGATTTTCTCTATTTACTGAAAATCAATCATGTGAGATGTTCCATGAATTTATAATTAAATTCGTGCAGGATTAAATATAAAAGTATTTCTAATTTCACTTTAAGGAGTAAATTAATTCATGAATCTTTACCTAGCCTTGGGTCGGTCCTCATAAAACCCCAAAGTAAATGTAATCATCTTATTTTCATGTTTTTGGTGCATAACACCAGAGTGGTACAGTTGTGTTATTCCTTAGTTTCACATCATCTCATTTGAAAAACATAAATTTTGGTAGTCTACTGCTCTCATAGATGTGATTCTACTGCTTTCCATGAATCTGATCTTTTGAAAACTGCTTCACTACAGCATTACTGGTATTTTTTAATGTTATACAGATGCATGAACTATTTTAACACACCCATCCTAATCTATTTGTGTGTCTCTGTAACTGTGCATTAAAATGGACTGAGTCTTGCTCTTCTCCTTTTGGATTTATCAAATGCATAATAATGTTACACCTGTAATTACAATTAACTGAAAAATAGTAGATGTGCTCTCAAGTTCTATTCAGAATTACAAGTAGCTAATAGGTATTTTGTACAATTTTGAGTAAAAGTTCTCATGTAATTAATACTAGTAGCCTACCTTTGAAGGATTTTCATTATAAGACATCTGAATGCATTGATTCTCCTAAAACTTTTCTCTGAATATGATATAGTGTTTTTTTAATGACTTGAGCCAAGACACTGATTATCTTTTAAAATACTACAAGCCTAAGTAAGCTTTGATCTCATCCTAGTCTTTGCTGAGATGATAAGCATAGGTCATATTTCCACAGATTTTCTCTTCACAAAACCCCTGTGAGTTAGATTGAAATAAAATTCATTAAATCTGGCAGTGATAATTAACACTGTATTTATTTTCACTAGGCTTTACCATCTTCTTCAATATGGAAGGCCTTACTTATCCTTCACTGTCAAATATCACCTCATTTGTGATGCTTTCCCTGAATATTTCAGGTTAAAAAGCTCCCTCCACCCCTCTGATGGCCTATGACACTTGTTATCATTCTGTCGTATTCTATAAAATTATTTACTTCTTCTGGCTTGATGCATGAGGTACTGGTGTAGGCATTCAAGATTCACAGTAGTCTAAAGTTGAGGAGCAGTGGGTTGGATGCTGAGAGACTCAGGACTATTATGTGGGATTTGGATGGAAAAGGGCAAATAGCATAGGGGAAATTAAACAAAAGGTCAGGTTCAAACTTTCAGAAGCATAATTCAAGAAGGCAAACTAAAACAAAGGCAAACACAGAGTTCCACAGGTCAGGCAAAATGATTTTCTGGGAGAGCTAAGGTATTTGGGGATGGGGGATGGGGAAAAAGTAAAAAAAATTAACGAGTTAGAGGTAAGGGCTTATACAGCCCTTGCTGCCCACATCTCCGACAGAATCTCATCTCTTCTGTTGTTTTAAGATTTAAATTTTATATTGGTATTAATTATTTAATAGAAAAATATTAACTTTTTAGAGATAGAATGACAGTGGATAGAGTGGTGGATTTGGAGTCAATGAAACAGGTTCTAATCCTCAGATGCTTACTAGTTATGGGATGCTAGACAAGTCACTAGACTTCTATGTTTCTCGTGACAGGGACTTGAAATCTGCATTGATGAAGAGTTCACATAGTTCCTTCCAATAATAGTTTTTCATTGAATCATGTTTTAAGGCTGGAAGGGACTCTATAGGTCATCTAGTCTGATACTCTCATTGTACAAATGAGGCAACTGAGACCCAGGTAAGCTAGGTTATTAACCAAGGTCACACAGATGTTATATGATAAAACCGTTGTCTGAACTCATAACCTTTGACTAAAAATATAGAATTTGTTCCACTGTATCATTCTGCTTCTTCTTACATGCTCATGTGAAAATAAGTAATCAGGATCACTGTTGAAAACTCCAGTGATTTTTATCTGGAGAGCTAAATGATAACCTTCTTTCTCTATTTCCCTAAGGAAGTGAAAACCTGACTTATGACTAGTAGCAGTAATCCAACACAGATTGTTATGATCCATTACAATCCAACAGTAATCTGTTACATCCAACAGATACAATTTTTGAAAAATGAGAGACAATAATTTACTTATGCCCAACCATCCACCCATGGACCTTTTGTTTCTTGCAACTTGTAGCTAAATCTCAATATTGAGGATTCCTTCTACAATATCAAATAAACAATTAAGTCATTTCTTCCCAAAGAATTAAATTTTACCATATCTGCAACTCATTAGTGGATGAAGCGAGTGAAAAAATTGACTTCCTAGGATTTTTCAAGATTACAAATAGTATTTGAGGGAATGTGATGAATTTTTCCCTTTGTTATTATTATTATATGTTTTAATTACTGGATTAGATTTTAAAATTAAAAAATGCACTCAAAAAGTGATTCTGTAGCACAGTTTTAAACATCATTACTTTGCTGGAGTAGCAAAATATCCAAGAGTTGCCAAATACAGTGTGACTAGGCATTGAATTTAATAGCAGTAATGGCCTTAACCAGGTATTTCAGGATCCCATTACTGTCACTTTCTGATTTAGTGGGAGCCTTCTACATTGAGGAAGGATGCTTATGCCATTTCTTTGCCTACCTCCTTTTTAGGGAAGAGGTTTTTTATTATTATTACTCTTGAGATCTGGTGGAAATCTATTTTCTGCATTTCTGTGTGTTGAATACCATAGAATAGATCAAGATTCCCCATTTCTATTTCTTTCCTTTCCTGTCTTTGCCACCTACAGCTTCCTAGTAAACCCTGCTTTGTTGAAGTTCTATTTTTAACAAGTGATCAATGAGCGAGTATCACAAAAGAATCTGACTTAGATTTGGTCCTTTTATCTTTTCATGGAAATCTCATCATGAACTTCTGCACAGAAACTTCCACCCATATACTGTGCTATATATTTCTTCAGAGATAAAAACAAGTTTGAATCTGAATTTTTTGTTTAAAAAAATTCTAGGATAGTATTTCTGTTTGCTTTAAATTGGTCAGAGCTGGCATGGTGTTCCTTCAAAGGGTACAGTGAATATTTCTTCCTGCCAATAATTCTTTCCTTATACTGGCTATGTTTTCTTTTTTTACATTTCATTTCTTCTAGTTATCGTATAATACATGGAGTGCTTCTCTCCATTATCCATATTTGCATCCTCTAAATGTTTGCAGATTCATATCATATCCCTAGTTGTCACTTAGCCAAGTAATAGGCATTTATCTCCTTTAATCTTTCCTCATAAATCAAACCCTCTCTTTTCTAATCATTTTTTCCTTCATCCTTTTTCCAAATGGTTTCCAATTTATCTGTGTCTTTCTGAAGTGGAGGTGCTTCAAATGACTCACAGGATTCTGGGTCCAGTGTCACTGGAAGCATTTCACTGCTCTACCCTTCTATACAGACTAGAGAAAATCAGATTCTTAATGCTGGTAAATACATACATACATATATAAATATATATGTATATTTATATATGTACGTATGTGTGTATACATAGACATGCATGCATGCTATAGCATTGTATTGCAAATTCACTTTAATTCATATTCATTAAAACTACTGGAAATAGTAAGAGGCATATATGAGGCATTAGAAAGAGCATTGGACTAGAAAGCAGGGGATATGGGTTCTATCCTGGACAAGTTCTTCTAGGACTGATTCCCTGCAATCCTGATTCTCTTAATTTCTTCAAGTCTAAACTCTAAACTATTATTTTTAAACCACTTCATTTGTTAAATGATTAATTATGCTTTTACTATCTACTCTCAAGAGTTGCTGTAAGAATCAAATGACAATGTATGAAAATGCTACAAAAAAGTTTCTTGTTGTAGTTTAATCATTTTAATCATGTCCAACTCTTCATGACTGCATTTGGGGTTTTCTTGGCAATTATACTGGAGTGGTTTTCCATCTCCTTCTCTAGCTCATTTGAGGAAACTGAGGCAAACAGGATTAAGTGACTTTCCCCAGGGTCATACAGCTAGTAAGTGTCTGGGGCTGGATTTGAACTCAGAAAGATGAACTATCTACTGTACCACCTAGCTGTAAAGAAAGTGTAAGTCACTACTAATTTCTGATATCCATAAGGTTACCCCTATGACCAATCTGAGTTTGCTTCTTGCTAAAGAGGGTGTAAGCATATGGTTTTATATCTTTGCTTCACATACCCCATTTTGGATTGTCATTTAGAATTGAAGCTCATAGTCCTAAACACATGTATCCATGATCAGTTTTATGCACTATCAGACAACCTCCATTATCTGCACTTGGCTTCTGTGAAAAGAAACATAATGGAGGGCAGAGTCAAAATGGTAGAGTAGAAGCAAGGACTTGCTTGAGCCCTCCCCAAAACCCTCAAAAAATCTGTAAAAATGACTAAACAAATTCTAGAGAAGCAGAAGCCACAAAATAAGACACTGAAGCCAATTTCCAGGCCAAGAAAATCAGGAAGATCAACAGGAAGGGTACATTGCACCAGGTTGGGAGTAGGCCTTAAGGGACTGACTTGTTGGCAGCTTCTATGGATTCCCAGACTTCTCAACCCATAAATGCTAAATAAAGCTTCAAAGGTCAATAGAAAGAGTCTCTCACCTGGCTGGGAGGGGAGTGTGGTCTGTCCCCAGGCCAGCCCCAGCCCCAGGGTAGCTGCAGCCACTGCTGCTTCTGGAGCCCACCACTTAACAAAGATCAAAAACCAAGTAATTGGCCGAGAAAATGAGCAAATGAGGGAAAAAGAAACAGACCAGAGAATCCTACTTTTTCAGTGAAGAGGTATTTTCTTATGTCATTGGTGATGAGGAATATCAAAACATAGAGTCAAAAGAAGACAACAAAGCTAAAGCTACTGCATCCAAAACCTCTAAGAAAAATATGAATTGGTCTCAGTACATGAAGCAGCTCAAAAAGGATTTTGAAAATCAAGTAAGAGAAGTAGAGGAAAAATTGGGAAGAGAAATGAGAGTGATGTGTCATGAAAAATTAGTCAACATCTTGCTAAGGGAGACCCAAAAAAATGCTGGAAAAAATAATACCTTTATGATTAGACTAACCCAAGTAACAAAAGAGGTCCAAAAAGCCAATGAGGGCAAGAGTGCCTTAAAAAGCAGAATGAGTCAAATGGAAAAAGAGGTGCAAAAGTTCACCAAAGGAAATAGTTCTTGGAATTGGAATGGAGCACAGATGGAACCTAATAACTTTATGAGAAATCAAGAAGTTATAAAATGAAACAAAAAGAATGGAAAAATAGAAGATAATGTGAAGTTCTCATTGGAAAAACAATTGACCTGAAAAATGAATCCAGGAGAGATAATTCAAAAATTATTGGACTGCCTGAAAACCATGATAAAAAAAGGGCCTAGACATCATCTTTCTAGAAATTAGCAAGGAAAACTAACCTGATATTCTAGAACCAGAGAGTAAAATAGAGATGAAAAGAATTCACCAATTGCCTCCTGAAAGAGATCCCCAAAGCAAAACCTCTAGGAATATATTGTAGCCAAATTCCAGAGTTCCCAGGTCAAGGAGAAGATATTACAAGCAGTCAGAAAGAAACAATTCAAGAAACAACTGAAATACAATCAAGATGACACAGGACTTAGCAGCTTCTACAGTAAGGGGTCAAAGGGCTTGGAATGTGATATTCCAGAGGTAAAAGAAGCTAGGATTAAAATCAAGAATCACCTACCCAGTAAAACTGAGTATAATACTTCAAGAGAAAAAATGGAACTTCAATGAAATAGAGGACTTCCAAGCATTCTTGTTGAAAAGAGCAGAACTGAATAGAAAATATGACTTTCAGATACAAGAATCAAGAAAAGCATGAAAAGGTAAACAGGAAAGAGGGATCATAAGGGACTTACTTAAGGTAAACTGCTTATATTCCTACATGGAAAGATAATACCTTTCTCAGTATTAGGATAGTCTATATATACATTATATGTGTGTGTATATATATATATATATATATATATATATATATATATATATATATATATATATATATATATATATATAAAGAGAGAGGGGGGGGAGCACAAGGTGAGCTGAATATGAAGAAATGATATCTAAAAAAGAAAATTAAGGGTTGAGAGGAATGTACCAGGAGAAAGAGATCGGTAGAATGTAGTAAATCTTCTCACATAACAGAGGTAAGAGAAAGCTTTTATAATGCAGGGGAAGAAGGGGAAGGTAAGAGGGAAGAAGTGAACCTTCCTTTAATTGGATTTGACTTCAGGAGAGAGTAACATACACACTCAATTGGGTATGGAAGTTTATCTTACTTTACAGGAAAACAGAGGGGAAGGGGATAAGAAAGGGAGGATAATAGAAGGGGTGGCAGATTAGTGGGAAGGGGTAATCAGAAGCAAACACTTTGGGAGAAGGACAGGTCAAAGGAGAGAACTGAATAAATGGAGGGCAGGACAGGATAGATGGAAATATAGTTAGTCTTTTGCACTGTCACCATTATGGAGGTTATATAATTCTTTATCACTTTGCTTGCCTTCTCAATAAGGGTGGGTAGGGAGCAGGGATGGGAGAGAATGTGGAACTCAAAGCTTTAAAAATAAAAGTTAATGGTTGTTTTTACATGCAACTGGGAAATAAGATATATAAGCAATGGGGTATAGAAATCTATCTTACCCTACAGGAAAATAAGGGAAGGGGATGGCGTGATAGAAGGGTTGGCAGATTGGAGGAAAAGGCAATAGAATATGTGCTGTCCTAGGGTGAAGGTAGGGGGGCATGGAGAGAAAATTTGAAATTCAAAATTTTGTGGAAGTGAATGCTGAAAACTGAAAATAAATAAATTTATGTAAAAAAAGATAAAAGAATCATTTTGAGTTTTTGTTATAACTTGTTTATGGATTAAGTATAATTATTTTTAAGAGGATCCTGATTCATTCATTCACTATGTTTCTGTTGTCAAGGAAAACATAACCTCAAGAGAGTTTTTACTAACCATGTAAAACCATGGGATTAAGCCCACAAAGAGCAAAGTAAGCTTCTTTCTACGACCACACTCTTTTGTAAAGTGAATCCTCAGTTGTTCTGCTCCTGTATAAACTTGCATTTAGTAAAAAGCAAAATCAAAGAATACTTCAAAAGCAAGACTCTTTACAAGGACAAAAAAGTAAAAATAAATATAAAAACCACAGTGGAATTAGAGTTTTCCTCTAGCTTGGGGTGGTAGTAGCCACTGACAAAGTGTTTACTTGTACAAAGTCTATGTCTTGAGAATACATAAAAGAGGTCAATGAATCACACAGGCAAAGTAACAAAGTGTGTCTGTTGCATGAGGACCAACCTCTTTGAAGGCAAGTGTATCATCTGAACATTCCCAACCAGCTCATGAAGTTGTGAAACCATCTACTAAGGGGTAAGCAGAATTGCAATCTATGTGAACAGAAAAATTAACTGCACTCATGAAGGTGTACATCTTTGAAAGCATTAAAACAAAAAAGAGGGAATATTTCTTCTAGCCTCTGTTATTTTAAACTTTATAAATTAGTTTTCATTTTAAATTGTTGCCTTGTTTAAGATGCTATTTCTACATCTAGTGAAAGCATGCAACTTATTTTTACCCTGTGTTATAGAAATAAATTATTAGCATCACTTAGCTCTACATGATGCAGCAAACTTCCAATTACCCATGCTAACACAGGCAGAGATGTTACAAGTAATTGAAATTCGTAGAAATACAAAACCTGTGTTCTAGCTATAAATTGTAATATCCTCCTTATCAGGCCTTTAACCAACAGATAAGAGCTAGCAAATCTGAATGATTAGAATTTTACCTCTGTTTTATCCATTTCTTGCTTTTCTGATGAAACACCAAAGCAGAGAAATAAACAGTTAGAATGTGAAAAGGAAAAGACACAAATTCTCCAAAAAACTGAAGAAGCAAGCTGGAAAGTGTTACTTCACATAGAAACACATTCATTTCCTTGGTCAAAGACTGCCAGCCCAAAGTCTCTCCTCATGTCCTCTTGAAATATATTCGTATTTGTTACAAAAAGAACTTCTATGGGAAAAAAGATTTACATGCATTTAGAGACATGTATATTAATATAATATTTCAAATACTTTAATAGGCATGTGTATTCTTAGTGTATATATTCCTTTTTTAGACTTGAATAGGTATATTCGTGAATGACTGACCAAAAACTCATCTCATTTTGTAAAAAGCATTCTTCAGTCTGAGTTATTTTGGTCCTGAGGCAATTATGGTTATCTCCTTATATATCTTTGTAATGTTAATTATATTAATGAGAATTAAAGATCTTCCTCATCCATTAATGGGCCTGTCCATTAAGGGAAGCTTGATTAGGGGAGATTTGTTTTGTAGAAAGTCCCATACCTTTTGTTACTTTCTAATGAGGCACTGGTTCTCAAGAGTTGTGATGCCCACTGGCTCTGAAAAGTATATATACACTGAGGTAGGGTTTTGTTTTGGGGCTTACTCATTGGAAGTGTTTGTTTGGTTAGACAAGACTCTGGGCAACTGCAAAGGGGTTCCCCCTACCCCAACCCCTGCTTTGAAAACCCAGATGTCAGAGCTTCTCTCTCTGGTAACTATGTACGTATGTAATGGTCAGATGGTGGGATCTGCCTGTTGATCTGTAATGTATGTATTGCTTATGGTCAGACAATTGGAAGCTCTGTCTGTTGGTTTTATTCTTCTGTTTCTATTTTCTCTGAAGTTCAGAATGCTGACTTTTTCCCCTGAACTAAGTGAATGGTATATGTGCTTCATTAAAGTAGATTGTTGACCCCTCAAAAGTTACTTTCCTTTTAAAAAAGCAGATCTAAGAACCTGTACAGTAGGCCCTCCTGTGTAAACTGGGGTCCTTGCTCTTATAATCTTACAGGGTTAGGATTTATCCTAAAATCCTTCACATTTTTATCTTTATAGAATTTATGTCTTCGATCTTGGGTCATGCCCACCATTAGAACTGAATACATACATATATGTATATGTATATTTGAATCTATGAAAACAGAGAAATTAATTATACTCATGAAAGTGTACATTTTTGAAGTATTAAGATGAAAAATGAAAAGGATATATTTACATATATGTATATATACATGTATCCATATAAAAATATATCCATATATCTGGATATATATGTGTATGTGCATATACATACATATATATGCATGCATATACATTTATATTTGTTGGCATTAATGAAGAAATAATAACTGAGTCTAAGCCAATGGATAAGATTACCTAAATCCTCAGTCTTGAGTCACTTCTGCCATCTTTCTACTCTGCTCCTACTCCCAAGCTACTAAAAACTACCATAGAAAGATATGCAACATGTCAACTATGTTAACTGTAAGTTACTTTTTATCTCATCTCCAATTAGACCTCAGTGCTTTCTAAAATATTAGAAAATAGTCCTTCCTTGACCAGCTCTTTGTCACATTCCGCAATGTGGTAAACATATCTGTACCACAAACCATAGCATGCTACACGAATGTATGTATTTTTTTGTCTTTTCCATTAAAATGCAAACTCTTTGCAGGTAGGGATTTTTTCATTCTTTGTACATTTAGTAGGCACTTAAATAAATGCTTATTGATTCATTCTACTTTCTTTTCAAACTCCTAACAACATCCCTGCTTTTCTCATGTCCAAAACATGGTCATTCCTCCTTCTTGACCAAGAAAATTGAGCTCCTTCATATCATTCAATCTATACCTCAGAATTGCTCTGAATCTTTACCCATCCTCTGATGTTTTGTTCATTCAGAGACTGAAGAACAACTTTTCTTTCCTCAGACCTCCCTCCCCTCCTGTCTTCTCCAAGAGATTGTACCATCCAGCTTTCCCCCTTTGTCATTTTCATTCCCTCTCTAAGTGAGAGAAGGAAGAAGAGATGAGGAGTTCTTAATAATAGCTAACATTTAATCAATCCTCTCTTACTGCCACCCAATATGCCCAACTTTATCCAGTCTTTGAGAAACTTTCATTTGATCCTGCCATTCTTTCAATTGGTTATCCTGATCTCTTTCCTTTTCATTGTCCAATCTTGTCTATGTTTATTATGTCTGCTATCTCACAATCTCTGATCAATCCCGTTCAATCTGCTTTCTAAAACTTCTCACTTCAGGGTTTCAAATGATCTCTAAACTACTAAATTCAATGACTTTTTCTCAGTCTTCATCCTTGGCCTCTATGAAACTCAGAGTCCTTCTTGGATCATCATTCCAAGTCTCTCTCCTAAACCTTTTCCTTCCCTCTCTTTGTCTTCTTTCATAGTAATCTTAACTGCTCATATAGCCTCAATTATGATCTCTATGCCAAAGTGCATATGTATATATATATATATATATATATATATATATATATATATATATATATATATATATATATATATATATATATATATATTTGGCACTAACCTTCCTTGAACTTCAATCCCAGACATATAACTTCCTTTGAGACATCTCTGACTCAGGATGTCCAAAGCAGAAGTCATCACCGTTTCCACAAATTTAACCTTCCTCTCTCTGGATTTCCTTTTTCGCTTAAAGGAAACTTTATTCTCAGCCTTACAAATCTTTCTTTCCCTGACCTTCCTATCCACCAAACTCTTAAGTTATACCAATTTTACCTTTAAAACATGTCTCACATGTTTCCTGATCTCTCTATTAACATTACTACCATCACCTTCCTTCAGGTCCTCATCACCTCTCATTTGGTCTATTTTTGTAGCTTTCTAATTGGTCCCTTTGCTCTGTTTCTCTTTCATTTTAATTCATTTTATAACTCCAGAATAATCCCCCTAAGGAATGTGTTTGGCCATGCTGCTCCCTCCCTCAAAAACTTTCTATAATTTCTTCTAGAATGAAATGCAAACCCCTTAGCCTCACAACAAAACCCTTCTCAATCTGTTTTATCCTGACTTTTCATGTGATTCCCCTTCCTTCATTCTGCTTGCCAACCAGATTGGACTACTAGCTCTTCTCAAAGTGAATATTCCCTCTTCTTCTCCTGAGCATTCACATAAACCATTCGCCATGTGTATAATGTATGCTTCATTCATATTGGTCTTCCAGATTTTTCAACTTCCTTGGAGGCTGACTTCAGGTACCACTTTCCTTAAGGAGCTTTCCTTGATCTCTGTAGCTGTTGGTACTCTGTCTCTTCTCAAATTCGTTTAGAAAACCTTGTCTCATCAATATCTATCTTATATTTATTTATCTATGTGCCTGGCAATCCTCCCATTAAATGTAAGCTTGTTAAAGGTGAAAATGCTTGTTTTTCTTACTATATGTCAATCAGCTGGTGTAGTACCTTGTCCAGAAAATATTTGTGAAATTGAATAAAATTTCCTCTGAACTAAATAGCTGCCTTCCTTTGGTACTTGGAATATCTCATTTGATGCCAGGGCATCTCTTGAGCTGTCCATCTGTTACCCTTCACTTTTGTGACATGACTAGCCTAAAGTATGGCTGAATTTTTTTAATGGACCAGAATTTACACATGCAAATGAAAGTTGTTCCCTTCAAAGTTAATACCTTAAAATGCTGTGCTCATTTTCCAGTAAGCTCCCACTGCTTCAAATATTTTTCAAAACTCGTATTAGAAAATTTCCTTCAGAATCCTATGATATAGGTGGGTTTTTTATGATCCTCAATAATAATAAATTCATGTCTTTGGTGAGTATTTTTAAAAATATAAACAACTATTCATTATTTGGAAATAAGCTGGTTGATTAAGGTGAATGACTGATGTCTGTGACATTATGAAAAAAAAAAAAACCTAGATGTGACTATAAAGTAATGAAACTCTGCTTCCCTAAAACTAAAGTTCTAAACTATAAAATAAGGAGAATGGTTGAGATGATTTCTAAGGTCTTTTTCAGCTATTAAACCCTATCATTCAATGATTTTCAAATGTAACTTATTAGATGGATCTGAAGACTATTCAAAATGATCCATTCCTAGAATGCCTTAAAAAATATTGGTGCTGCTGGAATGAGTATATAGTCACTTGGGGAGCCCCATTTCATGGGAAAATTTTTACGTGGTTGTATAAGTTATGATGTGCACTGTGCTATGTGTTCTTAAGTAGATACTTTGAATGTACAAAGTAGATACTTTAGGTGTAACTAATTTTTTTTGTTACAAAAACACCATTTCCTGTCTCCCCAACCAAATTCATAGAAATCCCTTCAGCATAAAACTAAGGAAATACAAAGGTACTAAAAATTAGCTATGAAAATATCATTTTGCAAATTTAAGTCTATTGTTCTAGCATATAAACTAGATGACTATAGGAGTGGTGTTGTAAGAATGAGTGTTATTGCCTCATTATTTTTGTTGACTCTGGTGAGTCTTTAGGAAATGTAGCCAACAACAAGCATCAGTACCAGACAGCTCTAGAGATGATGTTTCTTATGGCCCTGTAATTAACACATATTTCTAGAAGGAACACTTTCAGAAGTGATTAATATAGTGACGCCACCCTACTTGTATTCTGATGTTCATGTAACGCAAGCCTTGTGATTTCAACCATAAGAGCATACCTCAATCCAATTCTATAGTCCTAAAAGAGCGGGGCAGGGAGGGAGAGCACTAAATCTTTTGGCAAAATATAACAAGAACAAATGTATAGAGAAAATATCCAGAATATGTTGATTTTGGTCTTTTAAATCCTTAGATAAGTCTGGATAGAGATCGTTGAAGCAATTCTAGAATCATCATTGGCATTCTGACCAATAAACTCCTTGTTGAACCTGAAATCACATGTTGAGAAATAATAAATCTCAAATAATGGACTTCAGATGTTCCTTGCTCATCTACACTGTCTTTTCAGCTTAACCATGTTTTGGTTAGGGTGATGAATCATGACAGTGGCAATATTGATAAGTTCCTTATTATAAGGTTTTATAAAAAAAATCTCAAATTAGGTGAGTGAAAAATTATTACATATAATTGTGTCTGGCATTCTGTCTTTTGCAGATTCACTGATTCTGAATTGTAGTTTTTGCTGAAAGTTTGGAAACTTATCTGCTTTAACAGCAAATGATCAAGATGTCACACATCCACCCTTGCTTCCAAAAGAACACAGAAGGGACATGCCCTGAAACCACTAATCTTGAGCAAAGCACATAAATTCACAAAATAAAGAAATTGAGAGTAGAAAACTGAGGAACTATAATAATGAGCCCAAACTGATCTAGAAGTCTTTCATGGACACCATTCTGGATGACACTGTGTGAATCTCTAGAGATAATCAGTAAGGTATTAGAATTGCAAAGGAAATAACCAAAAATAGAAAAACTCTCAGAATCACAGTCACAGAATACCACAGTGGTAAGGGATCTTAGAAGACACCTCGTCCAACCATAAGTATGGATATGAGTTGGACTAGATATCTCTTTTCTGCTTTTTATAATGCTTATTGTTATATATATGGTTCAACTCTGTGCTCAGTTTACCCAAGTTTAAGATGAAACCTCTGCTAATACAGTACCACTGTCATGTACCTAACATTGAAAACTACCTGCACATGTGATGCACCAGATCGTAAGCACTTAGGAGATTAACTATATTTGATGCTCAGGAAATGTGTGTGCGTGTGTGTGTGTGTGCGCGCGCGCGTATTATTGTATAGTCATTTTTCAGTCATGTGCAGCTCTTTGTGACCCCAGTTGATGTTTTCTTGGCAAGGATACCAAAGTGGTTTGACATTTCCCTCTCCAGCTCATTTTACAGATGAGGAAACTGGGGCAAACAAGGTTAAGGGACTTGCCCAGGATCATACAGCTACTAAGTGTCTGAGGCCAGATTTAAACCCAGTTAAATGAGTATTCCTGACACCAGGCCTGGTGATCTATCCAATGTACCACCTAGCTGACCCTTGCATACACATGCCTGATAACAATTCCTGAAGCACTAAGTTTGAGTCACTTCCCACGGACAAAAGAAGATCTAGAATCTGCTTCATTTGTTTAAGATTGCAATCCTCACTTCTAGTCCTGCCTCAGATGCTTACTAGCTATGTAAGCCTGGGCAAGTCACTTAATCTCTATCTCAGTTTCTTCATCTGTAAAACAGAGATTATAATTGCACCTGTCTCTTAGGTTGGGAGGATAAAATTAGATAATATTTGTTAAGAATTTTCCAAATCTTGAAGTCCTATATAAATTTTAGTGGTGATAAGATGATAATCATGATTATGTGATGAATTGGAAAAAATGTTGGGAGCCATATTATGGAGGGTTTTCAAAGCCAGGTTGAGAGTCTTGTATTTTATCCTAGAAGTAATAAGATCTGTATTTTAAGAATAATTTGCTGACTAGGTGGTGAGTTGATAAGAGATGGAAGAGATTGATAAAAAGTGTTCAGTTTTATTTCTCCAGGTCTGTAGAAAAGAGACACAGTGTTGGTGTTGGTATAGCCTCAGAAAAAACAGCCCATAAGCTTACAAGCAACACAACTGGTAAAGGAGAACTTGCAGAGTTAATTATAAAAATCCTTGATTCCTATGATAATACCAAAGACTTCTTTGTCAATATGTGCATAGTTGTATTCTGTAGATGACAGTATTCTTGAGTGGTAAACAAGTCATTTCTCAATGCCATATGGCAGTGAGCATTTAAGCTTACCCCTAGGCTGTAAGGTGAAGCATCACTCATATAGCAGTGGTTTATGTTCATTATAATATACAAGCATAGTCTTTGAAGTGAATGACTTCATCTCTTTCCAGGATGCTTCCCAGTGCCGTTGAGTTCAAAGCTGTGGAATGTCCATTTGCAGAAGCCAGGGAGGTAGCTCAGTGAGGCTTACCTTTTTAAAAAAAAAACGTATTTTTAATTTATGGAACAAAACAAGCATTTCCATAACAGTATAATAAAAAAGATGATTACACGTGAAACTGTAAATCTATTATATATAACTTGCTATTCCTTTATGTAAATTTCTTTTTTCCCTCTTTTTTCTACTCTTCCCCACCCTACCCTGTAGATATCTACCATGACACAAATATATATAGTGTGTATGTATATACATATATGTGTAAAATTATTCTGTACATCTGTTTATCAGTTCTTTCTCTGAAGGCAAGTAGTGCCTTTCTTCACATGAGCATTAACTCCAGTATTTATAGCAGCAAAAATGATTTATTTGCTCAGTCATTCTTAAAGTAATATTGCAGTTAGGAAATGCAGTGTTCTCTTTATTTAGCTCATTTTGGTCTTCATTACTTCATGCAAGTCTTCCCATGGTTTTTCTAAGATCCTTGAGCTCATCTTTTCTTGTAACACAGTAGTTTTCTGTTCCATTCATATACCAAAACTTGTTCAGTCATTCCCCAATTGATGGGCATTCCTGCAATTTCCAGTTCTTTGCCACCACAAAGAGAGTGGCTATAAACATTTTAGAACAAATAGGTTCTTTTCCTTTTTCCTTAATCATCTTTGGAAATAGACGTAGTAGTGGTATTGCTAGGTCAAAGTCTTATCTTTTTGTAGAATGAAATTGAAACCAACCTGCTGCTCTAGGCAATTGCTATTTCCACAGGAAGAGTTAAGTTCAGGTACAGGTGGGATAAAACTATAGGAACGAATCAGAGACAGGTATGGAAGCGGTGGTATGATCTGTGGCCTAGATATTAGATGTTCATGATGTTCATAAAGGACCTCCTTTGAACTAACTCACTCTCCCACCTCACACAGGATTAACAGGTTAGGTTCCCCAGAGTTTAATAAATACAGCACCCTCTTAGCATCCCAGGAATAACATTGATGCTTTGGGATTTCTATTACTGTCACTCATAACTCCCCAACCGAAGCTGCTCAGTATAAATTAACCAGTTACCATCAGTTTACTTTGACAAAAAAGATTACAAAGAAGGTATAGACAGTATAGTAGCTCCAAAATAATCCCCCCCAAATAAAATCCAACAAGGGACATACTCTCCCATTTCACATAAAGAAGATCTTGAACGGTATGAACTCATAGTTAAAGTTGAAGGGTATGGACTCATGGAGAAGTGTAGGTAACACATGGAACTGAGGAGTACCTCATCCTGGCCCTAGGAGTCCTTTTCTTCTTTCATGAAGTCCCTCAAAATTCATTTCAAGTTGAAGAATCATAAGTGAATAAGATGTTCCCCTTAAACAGCAAGGACTTGGTGTCCCAGCTGACAGTTATCTAGGCATCTTGGCAGGTATTCAAGTTCCTCACTAAATACCCCACTGAAATACTACCTGCCCCATAAAGTTTTCTCCAGTCTTCCCTAGTCAAAATAATTTACCACTTTATTCTTACATCTCTTACACACTTATAAGTTATTTTGTATAATAGTGATTCCCTTATATGAGGTATATTAAGCTTCCATAAAAATGACCTCATCCAAACTTTGCATCTCCCAATGCCTGAGAGTGCTTTCCAGGTAGTCAATTTATAGTTAATTTATGAATTGATTGAGACATACTATGTATTCATTTCACAGCTTTCAGAAATCAGCTGTGTCATAGATAGAGCCAGTGTACACCCACAATTCCTGTTACAGAAAAAATGAGAGTGGCTTGTTGAGCTCAGAAACTCTAAGTCTCAGTTGGGCTAAATTTGATTGGGTAGCTACACTAAATATGGCAACAAAATTGTAAGCAGCATGGAGCCAATGGACTGCCTAAGAGGGGTGAAATGGGACAAGTTAGAAACTGTAGGTCAAAGGTCCTGTGCCAGTCATTCGTGGGATGAGGTCTGTGAGTGGTCATTATACTTCTAACTTGGGCAAGACCTAATAAAAAATGAAAGAGAAAGGAAAGGGAAGGAAGGAAGGAAGGAAGGAAGGAAGGAAGGAAGGAAGGAAGGAAGGAAGGAAGGAAGGAAGGAAGGAAGGAAGGAAAGAAGGAAGGAAGGAAGGAAGGAAGGAAAGAAGGAAGGAAGGAAGGGAGGAAGGAGGGGAGGGAGGGGAGGAAGGGAGAGAGGGGAGGGAGGGGAGGAAGAAGGAGAGAGAGAGAGAGAGAGAGAGAGAGAGAGAGAGAGAGAGAGAGAGAGAGAGAGAGAGAGAGAGATTGAGAAAGATTGGATAGAGGAAGGGTGGAGAACTGAATAGCTTTTACAATGTGTCTTGTAAGGAAACATTCTAGAAGTTAGCTTTCCTAAGTATTAACAATCATAATTAGAGCCGATATACATTTTACACTCATGACATGTTCTGAGGATGATTACATGCTGATATGATCTGATCAGTAGATAATGTGGACAATCACAAAGGATGAATGAAGATGTAGGAGCAATGATTTGTAGAATTGGAGCTTACCGTTACAATCACAGATCTTTGAAAATATTAACACAGAAGTATAAAAACACTTCTTCAGCTGGCCCTGTTCCTAAGAGCCCTCTCCTAGCATGTTATGGACAAATGCAATATTTGAAGCCACTATTTTCTTTTCTAGGACATGTAGCAATACCGTCTTAATGATTAGGAACCTGTTTGGGGCCATAATAAAAGTTGGATGATTTTAATCAGGATGCTGGTTTTGAATACAAGGTAATCCTGCAGCATATTTGGATATAACACTTCTTTTTTTCATTCTCTTGGATACTTGATATATTCCATCATAGTACATTTCTGAGAGTTTTCCATCTTCCTTGCTTTAAAACAGAAGCAAAGTTACTCTACATAAAAATCTCAGTAAGCTGGCTGACAGGCATCAAACACTACAATATACCCTAGAGTATCTATCTTATGCAAAGGGTCTTTGCAGGTTCCAAGATGAGGATTATAGTCAGTTGCTTACGATTAGTGTTGAGAGTGGAAACCTGCTTATGGTTCGCAGTTTTATCAGAACCCATTTTTTTCTGCATTTAAAGTGGAGACACTAGATGAGATCATCTCTAACATTCTTCTGGCTCTAACATTTTCATGCCTAAATGAGTGTTTTGTTGTGTTTTAGTAGAAGCATTAGGTAAATGGCAAATAAACATGACTATATTTTGTGTCTGTGAAACTACCCTGGAAAAAAAAAATGAACCTTATCCTAAGAAATCATTGCAGGACATACCTAAAGGAACTCAAAAGGAAGAAAATGCTGAGAGTCCTAAAGACAGTAGAGGCTCGCCACCCTAACACTGTAATATGCCAAATCATCGATAGATGAAAGGATGTTCGGTTTTCTAAAAAAAAAAAAATGGCATTACATTTATATTTTGTATGCAGACTTGATGTGATTGACTACTTATGTATTAAATAACTGTAAACACATTTTGCTTCATTTTATATTTTTAGTCAATATAATTTTCCTTTATTAAATCATGATTTCTTTTTTCACAGAAGAAAGGTTTTGAAAAATAATGAAAGTGAATGTTTGGACAGCAATAGCTAAATATAAAATTATAGTTACATGAATTCTATGTATATGACTCTGACAAGCAGTTTCCCCACTCGCTATTTGAAATAGAAAGTTGGGCTTCTGTTTTGGGGCAAGCTAACAAGGACTAAGCTAGAGAACCACCATTGGCCAGTGCTATGAGGTGGATGTTTCTTTGCCTGTAGATACAACTCAAAACCAAACAAATGTGCTTGTGTGTTTTCAGTTACCTTTCCTTTTTTAATCAAGTTTATCAGTATACATTAGAAGCCTAAAAATCATAATTAGCTTAGTTTTCATCCTCATAGAATTTGGATCCTACTTTTCTACTTCCCTTCTTACCGTGGCCCAAAGAGCTACTAACATATAGATTAAATGTCTTTTATAAAGCCATTGCAAGTAACAAAGTAAGGGCCATAAAAACCCCATCCTAGCTCTAGCTACTACTGCTCCTAAGGTCTCAATTTTCTACTCCTCCCACCTCCCCCATTCTATCTTTAATATCCACGTTTTTAGACATACACCTTCTCAAAATCGCATTGGGAAAAAGAGAAATTGACTCGCCACCATCAACTTCTACATCTTGGGATGGCCTCCTGGAGAATATGCAGCTCAGCACCAGAGGGACATAACTAAGGGAACTGAAAAGGGAAAAATAAAGAAACACAAAGAAACTAGAAGTTTATTAACCCAGAAACATAAAACACTAAAGCACATAAAAGGATGTTTATTTACAAAAACACATTAATTTCATCACATTGTATTGGTGTCTGGTATGGTAATACAATAATACAATATGAGTGGCTTGTATGATGTAGCCAGGTGGCATCTTAATAGAAGTGTACAACACTGTGGCATCTCTGCCTGCCTCTCAGTCCTGTTTGTCATGAACTGTTATTTTAAATGACCTGTTCATAGTAGACACTGGATGACCTAGAGCCCTTCTATTTAAGTGAGCCACTTCATTTATCCAGAGAACAGCACAGCTCCTTTTTCTTTCTGGTTCCTAGAAGATCAAGAGAATTAGAGATTAGGGCAGAGTGTGGAATCAAGCTGCTTCAGTAAATGATTACAAATTGAAATTGATTAATAAGCTTGATCTTAAAATTTGTAAAGGTTGAAGAACTAAGCAAAATTGACACAAAATAAACAAATTGAGGGTTTTTTTTTTCATTTTCATCAAATCCCAGACATTCAATAAAGAGTTAGAATATCTTATGAAACAGATTCACAGCCAAGTTCTGGCTAAGATTAGGCACATCCCCCAAACAAACATCCTGGACATAGTTTAAGAAAAGACTTTACACAGAAAAGTCTTACAATAAGTGAGGCACAAAACTGTTCATAAGAACAAATTGATTTTTACCTGTGAAATTACAGTGTGAAGGATTATTTTGACCTGCCTGTGAAAGAATCTTTGAAACATGAAACCAGTTATTGCCAGTATATAAACTACTTCCTTCGAATTGATCGAGTGATTTGTAAGGCATATCAGCTACTCAGGTGGTATTTAGTAAATCATGACTTCATGAGAAAAAGGCTGACCATGCAATATAACAAATAAATCTTTGAAAATGGAAAATGAGCAGTTGATATTTTCAAATCAGTTGTTATCTTGACAGTCACACTGAATTGACTGATTCAGCCTGGTTTTTCATTTGGTCAAGCTTTCTTGAATGCTACCAAGCTGATTTTTGCCTAGGAGCCCTACTCCTACTTGTCTCCCTTTTTAGACCCCATTGCTCACTATCACAAAATAGAGCTTGAGATGTTCATAACGGAAATGTTATAGTGGAAATTGCAGAGTGGGACAAATTAGCAGTAACAGGAGAGTTGAAGAGGTCTGGCAGCTGGTGCAGCAGTGGGTTATGGTAAAGGATATCCTCATGTAGAACAATATTCACCCCCCTGCAAACTTTCCTGTTGCCCTTTTCTCTGATTACAGGATCTCTGCCACTCTACCATCAGGTTGCCCAGTATTTTAATTCAAAGGAATATATCTCCAATAATTGGACTTCAGGCATCTTGCTTGGCACTTGGTTGAGGTGACATTTTAAATCATATCACATAAATGGTCACCTAGGGATCCTTGGAAGAGTTCTCCTACCTTGTTCTTTTGTAGTTGGAAGTAAAGAAGTACTGAAAGGAAGCACAAGATCCTCCAATTATTCTGACATTTTCAGTACCAGGTTCTAAAAGGGCTACCTTACCACTATTAAGGATCTTCTACCTATTAGTCTCAGCTATTTATCCATTTATGAGTCTGGAAGTGGCAAACCAATGTACAACCTGGGCACAAGAGGCATTATCTACTTTAGGGCTTAATTCCAGACTTGCAGGTAGGCACGGTGACTTTTTCTACATCATTTTTTCTAGCCATTTCTCCAAAAAACTACTGAACTAACTCCACTCACACACCTTCTACTTTCATCACCAAATTAGATCATGTATGTTCTACTGAAACAAGAATGAAGGTTTCTCTTTTTGTTTTAATAGCCTCATCCCACTTCCACACTATAAAAAGAATGAGAAGCTTTCCACTTTGAATACCAGTGTCTATTAGCTCCCCATGGAGTCTATGACAATGATTTTTATCAATAATATGCTGTCTTAACATCCAAAGAAATTAGACAATTTCTTTGTCTAAATCTTCTGTTCTTAACTGACTGGCATTTTCTTGGCACTAAAATAGAGTTATAACCAAAATAACAAAATTGCTGACTATGTGCATGCTTGCAGTTGATACATTACCCTCCAATGACATCTTTATTTTGGAAATGTTCTGATTATTAAAGGCTTTATGCCTTTTATTGTGTTTTAAATAAAACATGAGCATATTTATTATTTACAAATTGATTCTAACATGTAATAATAGCCATAGTTATTGTATCTGAAATATCTCTGCTACGAATCAAAGTTATTAACAAATGATGCAATTAGCATTGTTAGTAATTAAACTACCACACAAAAGTATGTATGAAAAATTGCCTGAGGGGAATGCAGTGAATTACTTTTCATATTTTATGTTTCTTTAATGCAGTGAAATTGTGAAGTAAACAGTTTTACTGAGCTCAGTATTACTGTAGGGATGTACAATCTGTCTTAAATCTAATGAGGATTCATTGGTTGTAGAATTTGGAAGGGAATGAAATTTGACTAAATATACAATCTGCAACTAAGATTTCCATTAAGCAGAGTTGAAATCCATAGAAATTCCCTTGGGTATTAATAATCGTATAAATAAAACTGATTCAATCGCTTGCATCTTTAAAGAGTTCATAATGAATGAATTATGCATCAAATAACTTTACACAATTTGTTACTTCTATAGTATTGACTTGGGTAAAGATTAGACCCAAAGGAGCAAGGAGTAAAGGACTCAATGCCTTGACTTGTTTTGTTGTCATTAGACCTCAAGTTCTAATATCTACCACATCTCTGCTTCTGCGAATTTTAATTCCATTAAGTAAACTGTTCATTCCATGTTTCTTGGTTATTAGGATGGTTGTGCTTCAATAATATCTGTCATTTGAATAAATTTCTAGCCAAAGGGAAGATATCATTGCAGATGGGGGTAGGGGAAGGAGAAATTAAAGGTGGAATATTATAAGGGTTTTCCATTTAAAGTTGTATCAGAAGCTGACCAAAGAAAGAAGGGCATGATACACATGTTACTGGAAAATGAGAGAAATTGGAAGTGACCAACATCTGTTCAGTGATGTATTTTGGTTCTTACTGGGGACAAGTTAATCCATTTCCTGGAAAAGTATGAGAAGTTCTGAACAAAATATAACACACCCCACCCCACTTTGCCCCTTTATTTTGCTGAATTCACAGGTTCATTAATTTCATCTAGCTAATAATGAAATACACTAGTGGTAGCATAACTCTCAGCGGAATCCAAGCAGTGGATGGATGATCATATGTAAGTGCTTCCTTCAATCTATGGAATCTGATCTTTTCTGATTCTGTTTAAGTATGCGGGTCCATGATAAATGCATGCAGAATGACCTTTTCTACACAACATGTTCATAAAATCTATTCTTTGACAGTTCCTTCAGCTTGCTGTCTTTGAGTCGCACATAGCCTTCTACATTGATTAACATGAGTTATTTGATTCATCAAGTTCTACTCCAGTTGTACTTCAGAAGATGTTTCTATGTCCCTGTTTGTCATTACTTTATGTCATCTCAACATATTGTTGCTCCTGCCACTGCTTAGGTATTCCCCAATGCATTAGAATTGGTCATCAATCCACCTGCCCAAGGCCAATCAAGAGAAACTACAGCTGACAAGCAGACTGGTGTAATAAGAAAAGAGTAGGATACGGAGTCAGAAGAAACTTGGCTTTGAATCTTGGCCTCGTTCCTTGCTAGTCATGTAACCTTGGGCAAGTCTTTTCATCTCGCTATGCCAGAGTTTATTTAACTGTAACATGAGGGGATGGAACCAAATGATCCCTAGAATCCCTCCAACTTCTAAATCCTGAGATCCTTTGGCATATTGGGTGGTACCCTGCTCCATGAGAAGTCTTTTTTCATTGTTGAGGTATCTACTAGTCACTCTTGTTGTATTTGATTCTTGAGTAAAGTGAAGAAAACTGCTCAGAATCTGAATCTGAAATTAATACTCTCTCTTGTGACTTTATCAGAAAAGAGGCACTGCCAAATCCTTGTAGACCTCTGATATGTAGACTGTAGCCCCAATTATTCACACATGTAAGGATTCAGAGACAAAGCTACAAAATGCTATGGCTTAATAATATTATGCTTCCACTTTTATTGGCAAAAAACAATCCCTCGAAATCCATTTTTCCAGAGCAGTTCAAATGTAAAGTCAGGAAGTTATGGCTAATAATAATAGTACCTTATATTTACATAATGTGTTAAGTTTTAGAAAATACTTTAGATTCATTATCACATTTGATCTTCACAATTACTTAGATAACATAACTACACTTTGCTAATAACAGTTACAATTAGATTCAAATTTATAAACCCTTTACTTTTAAATATAGTCTTTTCCCATTAAACTGTCTCTTTAAATAATTGAGGCCTTATATGATTGTGTCTAGGGGCTTATCTGATTGTTCTGTTTTTTAGTTTTCTTTAGAGTGTTATCTCAACTGGTAGATTTTCCTCTTTGTCCACAGACCCATGACAGTAGACATCTTGGCAGATAATAAATTATGCAAATAAATGTGGATGTCCATCTCTTTGTACCCAAACTTCTTTTATGCTTTTTTATATGTCTTTTTTCTGTTATCTCTAGAGAAAGAAAAAAGAAAAGGCCCTATTGTAATGTCTCAATGTCTTATTTTCTTTTCCAAAGACTTAACAAGCAAACATTTGCTCTATGTAGATTCAAAACTAATTCTTTCTACTATTTCCTTGGCCATGAAGTAGAGTCTTTATTAGAGGCTCTAGATTTTAGAGGAATTCTGGAGTTCAGATGGTGCTTCAACATTGGTTCTATAGTACAGATAACTTTGAACTTCCTATAAAAGTCTTCAAATATGCATAACTAACCACTACCTCTTCCATGAAGACTCCTTTATTACCTTTATAAACCCTCAAATCATCTTCTTCCTCTTGTGGCTTTTATAACTTATCATCTTGTAGTATAAACATTCGTGTCTTACCTCCTTTTTGCTTCTAGACTGCTAACTGGTCTCCTGGTTGACCATAAGAGACTTAATTATGTTTTATTCATCTTATTCCCCATGTATCTTGTACACCAAACACAAAGCTTGTTGAATAAAAGATCATTGTATTAGAATTAATCTGGGCAAAGTTTAATTACTGACATAAAAACTGAGGGAAAAAAAAAAGCTAAGGACTTTATTTCCTACCTACCCCAACTTGGAATTAGGGAAGACATATTTGTTTAGAAGCTCTTTGCTATTTGTTTCAAATTGTCCAAGACTGGTTTCATTTTTCATTTTGGAAAGAAAACAAGCATTCTTTCCAAAAGCCATTTTGCTGAAAATGAGGCATAAATACATTCACTCCTGCCAGTAAGTGCTGATTTTGAGTAAACTGGACTATAGAGAAAAGATAGTTTCCATGTGTTAGCTTTTCTTTGAGGGTACGAGAAGATAATATTTGGTGTTAATACAGCATCAGGTACCAAAAGTCAGGGACTGAAGACCATTGACTTGGTTTAACTGTAAGAGATATGCCCATCTGGACTTCAGGAAAGCTGAAGGTTGGCCGAGGCAAAAGAACTACACGCTGAAATGTAAAGGGAACCCCTTTCAGGTGTAAAGTACTCCACACTTTAGGAAGAGTTTGAGGCCTGAAGAATCCAACAATTTATCCAAAGACATGAAGAGACAATGAATTTGCACATTGGGCATGGATAATCTGTATTCCTTTGCCTTCAGCTGCTTATCTGTATAAGACCCAATATGAATCTGGAAAGCATAACTGGAGTGGACTTTGCTTTGAGCCAAGATTGTTGAACCTTCTGCCTACAGATAACAAAACTTATAGCCAAATCTCTGAGGACTTTAGAGGTAAGGCTGGGTTAAGTGCCTTATCCTAGCTGAAAAGAACACTGTTTAACACTTAGCCTAGACAGAAAGTGGAAGTGACAAAAATGCAGCTGCCCATCAAAGAGTGACTCAAGGGGATCTAGTGGCTTGAGCTGGATCCTGAAGCTGATCATCTTGCCCAGCTTAATCCAGAATCATCAGTTAGTCAGTCGATAAACAATTATTAAGCATCTACCATATGCCAAGCACTGTGCTAAGTCCTGGGGATACCAAAATAGGGAAAAGATAATCCCTGACTTCAAGGAGCTTAAGATCTAATGGGGGAGACAATAAGCAAAAAAAATTTACAAGCATGCTATATACAAGTTACATAGAAAAGAAAAAAGAGAAGAAAGATCCTAGAATTGAAACTTAAAGAAGCCTGGGGAAGCCTATAGGAAGAGATGAGAAGGGAAAGCATTCCAGGCAAGGAGGAGAGCCAGAGAAAATGACTGGAGGCAAGAGATAAAGTGACTTATTTGTGGAACCACAAGGCCAGTGTCACTGGATTCAGTGATACTGGATCAAAGAGTTCATAGTGGGGAGTAAGGTGTGATAAGACTGGAAAGGAGGGGTCCAGGTTATGAAGGGGCTTTTAATGTGCTTAGCCAAGTCTAATAGTAGCTACCCAGTGATTAAGTCACCTGCTTGGCCCAAACCAGGAGCAGCTGAGTCCAGGAAGGAACCAGCTCATCATCCAAGAGACCTACTTGCCCCTGCCTAGCCACAGATTGGCATATCCAGTCAAGATAATGCACCCTATGAACAGCAAGCCCAGATGAGCCTCCCATTCAATGGAACATCTTGCCCTGTAAGGAGCCAACTCAGCCTAGCAGCAGAATGACTCATCCATCACCAACACCAAAATCCTAGGCCAAAATAAACTTCTTAGGACTCTCCAGAGAGAGATAGAATAGGGAGACTTTTTTGATCCAAAGTTACCTTGGTCACATATGATCCTTACTACCATTATTATCCCTTAAGTTCATGGTAAGTCTCTTCCCTTTCCCTGAGGGCTTCTCAGATTTTTATGGGAGAATGTTTTGTAATTAATCTTGTTCTTTTACTCTATTTGGGAGAATGCCTTTTTCAAGTACTAACCGAGTCCACTGGCCAAATGTTAAAGGAAAATCACATCAGCAAAGGCCCATGGGCTACAATGTTAAGAGCATAGCCTCCCACAGGCTTTCCCCTGTAGGGATTCAACCTGCTAATTCTTGATGTGATTTAGGGGAATGAGCCCAGAAAGAGTGATACTTAACCTTTTAGAGAACTTGGGAGACATAAATCTCCAGTTATGCTATTTTGGTTTCTTAACTGCTGCAGCCAAGGCCACCTTAGGCAAAATTGTCGAATTCACAAGGCTTATCCTCCTCATACCTGAGTCCCCATCTCGTCACCCTTTTTCCTTCCTTCATTCCCTCCTTATTCCACAATCCTTTGGGGGATTGTAATATGAATGTAAATAACGTTCAGTGCTACCAAGTTCCTCTTGTCAAGGACTGAAAATGATCTAAATAAATAAATCAGAATAAGGACTTAATTATCTAATGTGTTTCATCTCCTATTAATATTGGCATTACAGTAATAAAAAGTTCAAAACCAAAAAAAACCAAACCCTCTTGGAGAAGGCAATGAGCTCCTGGGCAACAGTGTTATAATGGAAAAATGCCTGGATTTTTGAGTCAGGTAATCCGATTTTGAATTGTAATTCTCTTACTCACTAGCTCTCTGTTCTTGGGAAAACCACTTATCCATTCTGGCCTCCAACGTTTTCTCCTCTATAAAAGGAGAAGACTAGGAAACAATATAGTATAGAGAATAACCAGGCTGGATTTAGCATCAGAGGACTCAGGCACAAATTCCACCTATGCTATTTCCCACCTTGAGAACCCTGGGAAAGCCACTAAATTTCTCTAGGCTTTAGTTTCCTTACCAGTAAAATGACTACAGTAGACGAGATTAGATAAGATTCCTACCAGCTCTAAATCCAATAAGGTCCCTTCCTGGATTTCAGAATCTAGGCTTCTGTGGTTTTCTCTGAGCCTTGGTTTTCTTGTCTATAAAACTGGTCTAAGAATATTAATAGCCCTACCTAATGCACTGAATCATTAAGGGATCAAACATAGTTGCGGGGAGCCCTTTGTAAAATATAAGTCCCTTTGAGGTCATACAGCCAGGTCCTGCCCAAGAATGAAGACCAGGGTTAAGTCAGAAGTCTGATACAGTGGGTAAATAACTTGATGTCTTGGGGTTGTGGCTGTCTCTTTTCAGGAAGGTGTTATCTTGGCTTGCAAATGAATTGGATTGGTCCTCTTTGAGAACACACAAATAACAATCACTATTAAACTATAAATTAGAAAGCATAAGCTCACCTATATTGGCACAAGGAGTTTTCTCATCCTTCAACTTTTCTCCAAAAAGGCAAATAGCAGAAATCATTATTCATGGCGGAATTTGAGACCCCTTGGTTTCTAAGGAAGAACCTATTTTGATTCAAGGGTGTCTTCTCACATAAACACATCCTATTCTACTGGCTCCTAAGGTTAGTCTGGATTGTAACCAAAAAAAAAAAAGTGTTAACCCACAAGATAAGAACACCAATAGCAGGGAAGGGGCACAAATGTGAAGCCAGGGCAAGAAATTCACGAACCATAGTAGAATCAGTGCCTTCCACAAGCCTGCACTTCTGAGTAGGATATGTGCTAGCTAACTGGACATAAAGGAAAGGGAGCAAGTAATCGCTTCCTCTGGAGTAAATTGAAGTTGACAACTACTCACATAGTAGACAGAAGAAAGAGCGGGGAAAAAAGACTTCAACACCACTTCAGACAATGAGACAGAAACTTATGGTACGAAAGAAGAGTTGTTCCAGCAGAGCAGCTCAATTTGTAGATTTCAGGGACAGGATAACTTTTTTAAGGGGGAAAAAAATATTCAAAAGCCATGGGGGTGAATAGGAAGATTAATACATATACATATGTTAATTATAATTTAAAATCTGAGTAATTTTCCTCATGCATGGAATGTAGACTCATTCTATCCATGTCTGATAAATGACACCATACATGTCTGGTTCATGGTAGATGCTTAATAAATGTTTGCTCATTCATTTATTCACTAAGTTCTATGGGATAAGAGAGTTGGAAAGGAGTTTAAGCAGCTTCATTTTACAAATGAATAAATTGAGGTGGAAAAGGTAAGGTGACTTCCCTAAGGTCTCAAATGTAATGAAATAATCAAGCTGGGATCTGGACCCACATCTTCTAATTCTAAATTAACTCTAATTTAATGGAACATCTTTCTTCTGTGGAGCACCACTTCTCTCTATACTCTGGGGTAGCTAGTTGTGTAGTGGATAGAGCACCAGTACAGGAGTCAGGAGGACCTGAGTTCAAATCTCACCTCAGACACTTGATACTCACTAGCTGTGTGACCTTGGACAAGTCACTTAACCTCAATTGCCCCATCCTGAGTCATCTCTAATCATCCTGATGAATATCTGGTCACTGGATTCAGATGACTCTGGAGGAGAAGTGAGGTTGGTGACCTGCACAGCCCTCCCTCACTCAAAAACAAAGTCAAGTGCAAGTCATGTCATTATTTTTCTGTTGGTATGGTCTTCTTGGCAACGAAGGACGAACACACAGATGCACACACACAGTAGTAGTTGTTTCTCTTTTACCCAGGAACCATGAGGGTCTTCCCCTCCTTGTTTGATTTTATTTTTTTTATTAAAGGGGCTATCCCTTGAGAAGCTATTTAAAGTGGTCTATTCATTGAATGGGTGTATCTCACTCAAGGTGAGAATGCTGTAAGACCTAGGCCTGAAAGGACCAGGGTCTCACATTGCATCCTGGGCTGTCTCCAGCTGTCCTGATGAATATCAGGCCACTGGACCCAGATGGCTCAGGAGAAGAAGGTGAGGCTGGTGACCTTGCACAGCCCTCCCTCATTCAAATCCAAGTCAACTGTAAGTCAAGTCATCATCTTGATGTCATGGTCCTCTTCGAGAACAAAGAACAAACACAATCAACAAGAACCTAGCGGGACCAATATTTGTTTCAATTTTAAAGAGGAAGGTCTAACCCATTTCACATACTCATAAATTGAGACAATTTAAATGGTTTTAGAGAAAGTGTCATGAAAGCAAAGAATTAACAATAGAATAATTTGCTAACTAAAATTCTTTCAGCTTTTTTAAGTGAGAATGAGGAATTAGGGGAGAAACAGAATTGTATCTGGCACCTAGCAATGACAGTCCATCTAATTCACCCATAGGAAGCTCACAGATTATTGTAAGTGCAAGTAATAAGCTTATGAATGAGCAGGAGGAAGATCTATGCATCCAATTAACTACTACTTTGGAAAATGCTCAGGTACTAATGTTATTAGGGTTGATGAATAAATTAAAATGCCACAAACTTTGTGTGGTCCATTTGCAATGCAGTCTTCTCTCCTGGTGTTATAAATACTTCCACTGCTATGCAGTTTTGGATGAAAGATATCTATAAACTTTAAGAAGCTTTTTATTTTGATTGAATATTTCTCTATCACAAAAGGTGCTTTCATTTAAAATAAAAAGATTACTAGAGAGAGAACAATGAAATACGTTTGTTGTCATGCGTCCACAGAGTACATATCATGAAATGTTGAAATGCAATCATTACTAGTCAAATGAAAGAGTTAATTCGTAATGAACAACATTGAGCTTTCAGAAAGAAGGAACTAATTGAAAAGTAGAAAGTCAATACTCAACAAATCCCTTAAATCCCCATTTCTTTTCCCACTTAGCTGGTTTGGTTAAAATCTTTGCCCTTTCCCTGGTATAATAAACAATGAATCAGAAGCAGCAAAGTCAGAATTGTAACTCCTCCTTCTCCCCTTTTTTATATATTTTTTTTGAATTTTCATTTAAGAAGAGGCCTCTTTCATCCCTTAGTATCCAGCGTGAGTGAGTCCACACATTAGTTAGCTTCTGTTACCAAGGCAACTGACTCTCCACAACAAGCCTACCAGCAGCCCTGACTGGCACCAGGAGCAGCATATTCCCAGATGCCTAGCTATCACTCCGGGCACGTCATTTTTACTGGGGACTTTTACTGGATGACCTCCTGGGTCTTTGGGTGATCGGCGCTTTACTTCATGCATGGCTGTCTTTCTGTGTAAGAGTGATAACGAGGAAACAGATAATTCTGACAGGCCTGAGTTTATCCGGCTGCTACTTCTGGCCTCTGCTAGGGTAGACAGGATGCATTCTCACTGTCTCTTTCTCTCTTTCCTTTTCTCTCTGCATCTTCATCTCTCTTCTCTTGCTCTCCCCTTTCTTTATTTTCTCCCCCTTACTTCTCTCTGCTTTTTCTCTCTCCCTCCTCCCTCTCCCTTTACCTCTTTCCACCTCTGTCTCTCTGTCTCTCTCTCTCCACACACACACACACACACACACACACACACACACACACGCACACACACACACGCACACACGCACACGCACACACACTCGCATTCACCTCTCTCTCTCTCTCTCTCTCTCTCTCTCTCTCTCTCTCTCTCTCTCTCTCTCTCTCTCTCTCTCCCCCTCTCCCTCTCCCTCTCTCCCTCTTTCTCTCTCTCCCTCTCCCTCCCTCCCTCTCTCCCTCTCTCCCTCTCCCCCTCTCTCCCTCTCCCTTCTCCAGCAGTAGCCTTCTTAATGTAGTTTAATGGCTTTGCAAAGAAAGCCAGGCAGAGGAGCACTTGCCTCAGTACCTGTGGTCGGACCATGACCTAGCTCACCATGAACTTGGAAGGGCTTGAAATGATAGCAGTTCTCATCGTGATTGTGCTTTTTGTTAAATTATTGGAACAGTTTGGGCTGATTGAAGCAGGTTTAGAAGGTAAGGGAGTGCTTTTTAGTGACTTCTAACATTACTCTGTCTTGTCATACTTATTTCTTAAGGGGATGAAAAGAGGTACCTGAAATTAGACCAGAGAAACCATGAGCTGGGATGTACACAGAGTACAATTTTCTGTTTATGGACTATGTATAGGATAAACTTTATGTAAGTTGCCAGTAGTATTTTTACAGCTACCATGCTAAAAGAAGGAAAACATGTTGTAGAGAAGGACTTTATGGAGAATACTGTGAAAAGGAAGAATTTCCAAATAGATTATTATATATTTTACTGATTGAACTAAGAGTAGGATTTGTCCAAGAGGCTGATTTATCTTAAGGATTATTTAGAAATGATCTAAGAATTGTAAGAGCAGTTCAATGATCATAAATTCAGAAGGGCACTTGTTTATTATCTTGCAAATACATTTAGTACACAGAATAAGTGTATGTATTTATCTTCATATCACATGGCTTAAGATTGTGTGGCTGCTTATTTGGACAACTGAATATCTGTTTTCAGTATTGCCTGCTTTACAAATCTCTAAGTCTGTCATGGGATTTCTGCCTCCAACTCGTGGATACGAGGAACTTTCACATACATTCTGGATAGCTTCTCGCTGTTTGAGTTTTGATATATACTTTAGTCTGGAATCATTTTTCATATTCTTCTTAGCAATAAATCTAACATTAGAGCATGTGTGCTTCACATATATCATATCCTAAATTGAATTTTCCTTTGAGTGTCTAAATAAATTTAGTTTGTGATTGTCTTAGTGCCTTGAACATTTTTCAAAGTGTACATGTCATACATCTGTCATATATAATATACATAGCATACAGGCTATTCATTATCTCTTCCGATTTGTCATGGGCATGGTTGAAATTAAACCAAACAGTCAAATCAGTTGCAGAGAAGTTATTGAATGATTTAAAATATATCCTAAAACACACACTGGAATAAAATGCATATATAAGATGCACACTTTTCACCTACATCTTAGACAGTATACTACTTTCCACTTGTGTCATGTCTAGGATTGTTTTCTAAATGATACATTTTATAAATTAGATAGTTAAAATCTAAGAGTGTCACTGTGTTGAGAATTATAGGACTCCTGTAATCGCTTAAAGCGGGGGGGAGACAGGGAGGCAGGAAAGTGTGTCTCATTAAAGTGAATTTTAAATGAGAAAGTTCTCAGTAGTGTCGCCCCATTAGAAATGTCTTAGGAGCTAATCAAAAGAAAAACTATAATGTTTGAAATAGTAGCCCCTCTTTAAAATGTGCTTTTTCTCTTTCATTATTATAAAGACAATTACTTGGAGGTGGTGTACGTCTTCATTTCAGTACTTTTTTTTTTTTGAAAAAGGAAAGTGAACAAAAGTCTTCATTTTAAGTTTGATCTTTTTGATTCTGTTATGTGGCAGTTACATTAAATAAAATGCTAGAAGTTCTAGGTCTCTTTGTGGATTTCTTTTCCCTTATTTATAAGTTACATCTTAAGAGTTCTGATTCTTGGCTTTGTGATAAAACATACTTTGGGGTTATTATTTATTTATTTTTTTTAGAACTTACACTTCACTTTCACAATTGAAAAATAAGCATCCCCTTTCCCCCCTTGACCCCTCCAAGTGTTACTGACCTTTCTGCAGGTATTTTCTCTGTTTTCCTATTACTTATATCTGAAGTACTAAAGTATTGGTTTGTGTTTGCATAATCAGCTGTCTTTTATCTTTTGCAGTCTTGGCATTTTCCAGTCTGTAGCCAAATAAATGTTATGGGAAGCAGGCATTCACAAAAGTATCAATATAAAATCCAGGTCTGATTTCCAGTGGTTTAGACAGGGATAACTAACGTAGGAAAATTCTTATATAATTCACAAGAAATAAACCCATAAATGCGTACGTGGAAGTTTATGGAGGTAAGGAACAAATGTAGTTTTCACTATAAGATTAGTGAATAATTCTGTCTAGTGCTACTGGGCATCATAGCATTAGGAAAAGTTTGACACCAGATGCAAATGCACAATATTCACAAGTTATAGCCATGGTAATGAGTTAGTAATGTACTGAATCTTAAGACAGTGACTCTAGTCAACATATAAATCAAAAGAGAACAATATTTGTTATGATTAAAAAGGAGGTGGGGTGTGTATTGTTTAGCATCCTTTTTCTTCCACTTTCCTACATCATTAAAAATAACAACTGATGGCCACTCCACAGTGATTTTCTTTGCAATCTGTTATCTTTTTGTGTTCAGCCTTTCAAAATGTAGACCCTGATACCTATCATCTTTTCCACTGCTTGATGTGAAAGTTTTCTGTTAAGAAACTTTAAGTATTTAGTAAAATATCCTAGTTTCTGGTTAAACCAAGACAAATCTGAATGTACCCAATAGAAATTTACTTTCTGCGTAACTGAACTATTTCAGCTATGAAAGTCCTAGTTTTTATACTGCACCTACCATCATTCAGCAGTTTCTTTTATACCTTGTTGTAGATGTAGTATTCCTATGGAGATCATGTGTATATGGAATGGAATATTTTTTGTAATGCATTGTTCTATTGATTAAGTATAAATATAACTGATGTAAACAATAATAAATCAATAATTTTGGAATATTTGTATCTGTTTATCTTTCAGTACTTTGTACTCTCGGTCTCTATAAAATGTTGCTGTGCCTGTGTGGCATGCTACTATCACAAATGTGTAAGAAAAATACACATACAGAATTCCACAACCTTTGTCATATACTTCCTATTATTTATTTAATTTTACCATTCTTTTCTTTTGAAATTTTGAGTTCTCTATTCTCTCCTCCCTCCCACTCCTTCTCCCAGCCACTTTGAAGGCAAGCAATTGTTAAGTTCTTAGCACTAAGAAGAAATAAGTACTAAAAAGTGGACTTACTTTAGTGGAATAGTTTGCAAAGTAATTATAGTGATTCATATTATGAAAGGTCAGTAAGTAACCTAAGCTTGTCTGTTTCTTGACATGTCCATATTAAAGGTCTTTTTTTGAAGTTCACAAGAAAAAGATTTGTTTATCAGGGGTAGGGAACCTGCAGCCTCAAGGCTATATGTGACCCTCTAGCTCCTCAAGTGTGGCCTTTTGACTGAATCCAAACTTCACAGAACAAATGCCCTTAATAAACAAATTTATTCTGTAAAACTTGGATTCAGTGAAAAGACCATACCCAAGGACCTAGAAGGTCACATGTGGCCTTGAGGTCACAGTCCCCGCCCCTGGTTTAAATCTTGCATTTTATTTACTTTTACCATAACTGGAATTGGTATTTTATCAGACCTTTAGAGAGTATTGCATTATCCTTTCAGAGAAGGAGAATGTCCTTTCATGCAGGCTCTAGGACATGATAACAGACTGCTAGAATGTTGGAGTTAGGAGGGGACACTGGGTGTCATCTAGTCCAAATCTCTCAAGTGACAGAGGAGGACCATGAGGAGAAAGAGGTTAAGTGACTTGTCTGTTTGGGGCTATTGTGTTCCAATGTGCTTATGATGCCTTCTCAGAATATAGGAGAAATAGAGGCACAGCTTACTGATACTAGCTAGAATCTTAACATTAACTTAGAATGGCAATGAACTTATGAAAATCTACTTTTAAAAAAGTTTAATCATACTAATAAATTTATGTTGAGATAACAGTATAGGATAACTCTACCATCACAACAATATGTAAATAACAGTTGTTCCTTGAAAAGAGTTGAAGTCAAAATTCAAAATCTGGTACCTGGTTACGTAAAACAGTATAACTGAAAGTTTAAATGCAAGTGACATTTTTTTTCAATTACTCTCTGCTTTAAGAGTTTTCTAATTCAAATGACCATTGACAGTAGAGAAATTGTTATAAATGTTGAAATGGCGTTCTGAAAACATATAGGAAGAAATTGTATCCAGTTTTTAATGGTAAAAGTTATTTTAATATATCTCTGTACAACACTAGGATGTGGGATAAAACCCTTTTTGTTATTCAAATATTTAATAGGCCATATTGGAAGAGTTCCTGGATAAAGAAAAGAAAGAAAAAAACTACCTTCTACAACATATATGAGAAAAGTATACAAAAATGACCATTTGTTACTGCTCAAAACTTTGCCTAATACTACATATTATAGCTTAAAAACAAAACACATGTTTTGTTGGTAGTTACCTTAAATAATCAGGTAATAAAAATCAGAAGAAAATTCAAATGATTTGAAAATAAATGACTTTCTTTGAAATTGACTTATTTCACAGTAACCATCTGGTAATATATTTTTAGAAGCTTCCTTAAAGAATCTAGTGTAACAGTTGACAGAACAGATAGCAGTCATTTGTGATTCTCTAGGCAAGGTTTAAAAATTCCACCCTACTTATTACTGCCCATCAGAGGACTTGAGCCTTCATAGTAATGAGTAAAACTTGACTAATCACAGAGTAAATACTGACGTGCTATTCACTGTGGAATTTTCTGTCAATAACAATAATAATAAATACTAAATCTGTAATAGGGTTCCTTGTTGCATTTCCTCAAGCTGCCACCTGTGGTGCCCTGGAGATAGCTTCCCATCAGACTCACCCTAAGCTCTGTTCTAGTCTCTTATCCATTAACACATTACTGAGTGTGGAAAGTGAATTAATGAAAATGAGTCAATGAGATTTAAGTCTCTAGTGAAACTGTCAAATCTGTGAATATCTTGGCTATTTATTGTAAACAGGAAAACAATACATCTATTTCCATAGTCTTGTGTTTGATTGCAACTAAGTATGGTAGAGATGAATAGATAAAAGTCTTGTTATTTTCATCTCAACAAGTCTAACAGGAGACTGGAAATGAAAGAAGCCCTTAAGTCACTTTGTTACTCTTTCTTCATTCTTGTGTAACAAAGGTTATCAAACCTGCCACATGATATAAACAAAGCTGTCTAATCATTCTGTGTAATCATTCTGCCCTGCAACGTCTATGAAAGGATATGTGTATACACACATACAGGTATACATATGGATATATAAATGTATGTGCATGTATATGAAATACATATGTATAAATATGTCTCTCTGTATACATTCCTATATACATATATATATATATAATTGGATATGCATATATGTGTGGATATACATACATGTGTATCTACTTATATTAGAGAATTTAAACTCACTATTCTTTCATGCCAGCATTAGCAAGTTTCAAGTTATCCATTAGTCACAACATTTGATTTTTTTCTTGCAGTCACAAACACATTTTTTTTATATTTTTCCCCTACCACCTTAATGCCTTTTATTTTGGGAACAGCCCTGTTGCTTAAAGGAGCCTTGATCTACTGTCTTAAATTACACTATTGGATGGAACATGACCAAGAGAATGAAAGACTAGATAAATCACTAAAATTAGAAACTGGAGTTTATAGGCTTAATTCACCTTGTGCCTAAATTACTTCTTCAAAGTAAATGAAACACTTGGGAGGTGTGTAATTCTTGCAATCCCTTGGGATACAACGGTATTTACCACTTAGTAGTTGTGCAGATACTGAACAAAACCTGAATCCATTTAACACATATGCTCTATTTTTAGATGTTATATGAGGAGAATTACAGTCAGTGTTTTTGGTAATGGGGGAAGGGGTATTGGAGCAGGTATGTAGCCAGCTCTCAGTTTCAGTATCACTTGTGTACAACACTGTACACAAAGCATTTTGCCTCCATACCTTAGGTACTCTCTGGAAGATTAGAGTCCACTACAGAGTAGCCTTATGTGGATTTACCCTATGTCATAGAGTATTGTATTTAATCAAGATATGGCAGAAAAACAAATGGACAGAATTGTATGTATCCATATTCTCTGGAATTTTGTAGTCTGGGACAGATTTAGTTTAGGTAGATGCATATTAAAAAGTCAAAAACTTTAAACCAAGGCAGAATGGACAGAAAGAGTATACAGAATGTATCAAATATAAGTTAAGGACAGCTACATTGTTCGGAAGGTGTGTGACCAAGTTAAGAGCAAAGTAACTTGGGAAGCCAGACTTATGCTGGGTAAAAATGTCAATTGCCTGTTCCTGTCAATTGATTGGACAGATTTTTTTTTGGAAGTCATATGATTATAAGAATTTATTAAATTGTGTGAGAGAATCAAGCTGGTCATTTGCTAGAAGATGGAATTTCCAGGCTAAAATGTTACTCTGGATAAAATGGAAATGCCTGAACCCAGATGTAGAATGAACTCATAAAATGGAGAGAGCTGGTTGGAAGAGGATGGCAAATTCATTTGCATCTAATGTGTTTTTTAAATTAAGAAAACCTACATTATTAGAACTGAGAGGGCATTTAGAGATAATCTGATCCCTTCATTTTACATTGAGTGAGATCACACAACCAATTAGAAGAGCCAAGATTAGGGTCATAGAGTTTTACCACACAGGCAATGTGATATAATGGATAGAGCACTGGACTTGAAGTCAGGAGACCTATATCTGAATCTTTCCTCAATATATACTGCCAGTATTGTCAATGGCAGGTCAAATTCTGAGTCTCAGTTTCCACATACATAAAATGGGGATAAAAATACTTGGATTTCCTAGTTCACAGTATGGTTATGAGGAAAGTATTTTGCAAACCTAGAAGTGCTATGAGTTGTTATGTTATTATATAATTAACAAAGACAGGTAGGTGCAGTAGATAAAATAGCAGGCCTAGAGTCTGAAAAGCCTGATCTCAGATTGACTCAGACACTAGGCAAGTTGCTTAACCTCTCTCTGCCTTGATTTCCTCAACTTTAAAGTGGGCATAATAGCATCTATTGCAGAGTTGTTGTGAGCATCAAAGAGATGGTTTTGTAAAAACACTGAGCACATGCCTGGCCTGTAGTAACTGCTATATAAATATTTATTGCCTACCCCCGTTTAGAAGTAGAAGGAGCCAGAACCTGTGTCCTAGATTCTAGTTCTCTGCCCTTTGTATCACACCCAGTATTCACTTTATGGGGCAGAGAGGTGGCACAGTGGATAGAGCACTGAGCCTGGAGTTAGGAAGACTCATTATTCCTAAATTCCTATATGACTTCAGATATTTTCTAGTGGTGTGACCCTCACAAGTCACTTAACTCTATTTGTCTCAGTTCCTCATCTGTAAAATGAATGGGCTGGAGAAAGAAATGGCAAATCACTCCAGGATCTCTGCCAAAAAAAACCCCAAATGGGGTCACAAAGAATCAGACTTGATTGAAACAACTGAACAACAAAATTCACTTTATAATATATTCATTTGAATATAATTTTAAGTTTATGTAGTCCATAGGATTTCAAGTTGGAAAGTTGGAAAGACTTTGACTCGTGAAACCATTTCATTTTACAGATGAAAAATATGTCCAGAGAAAGGAAGTGACATGTGCCAAGGTCACCCAGCTCTGAAACTAAATCCACAGGGAAAATCCTGTGATCTTCTGATGTTATCCCCAAATCTGCCACAAACTAAGATGTCCAATTCAATCCAGCTCTAAAGCTTGGATCCAAGACCTACCCTTACCACTAAATAGACTTCTGCTGTTTAATACCTATATGACCTTAGACAAGTCACACCTCCTTTGAGTAGCAGCTAACTCTAAATAATATGTCAGGAACTGTATCTATTTTAAATGATGAGGTAGCATGGTACAAAGGAATGAGTGCTAGATTTGGAGTCAAAGGACCTGAACAAAAATCCCAGCCCTACAACTTACTACCTATGTGACTTTGAGCATGTCCCTTATTTGTAAAATGAAGTAGCTGTACTGGAAGACTTCTGAATTCCATTGCAGAGCTCTTCTCTATCAGACTATAATCAGAGAAATCCAATCCAAAACAAAAGGGACTATAGTCTTCTAGAATTCAAAACATCAAAGGCTATATATGGAATGTGGTTACTAATTTTTCTATCTGATCATCTTTATCTCTACCTATGTTGTTATATCCCGTTATATTACTATATGGTACCAAGAATCACAAAAATTGATAATAAATTTCCCATTACATTCTGACAAAATACCATAGAGAATCTGAGGAATTAGTAGAATTCCAAATATAGCTCACCTATAAGAAGTCTTGGCTCATTAAACTCTGTATTAATAACAGATTAAGTAAAGAAAAATCATGGTTACTACAGAATTTCCTGAGTTGTCCTTCCAAGAATGACCTCTTCCAGTGTATATGAATTTTATTTGTGAAGTAAAATTTATATACCACTTCTCTAATAATGATAATAGCTAGCATTTAGAGTGCTTTAGAATGCTTTGTATATGTTATTTTATTTTATCCTCACAGTAACTCTGTGGGGCAGATGTTATTATTCCCATTTTACACATGATGAAAACTGAAACTGAGAGAGGTTGTACCTTTCCCAGGATCATATGATTATTAAGTTTCTAAGGTAGGATTTGAATTCAACTCTTCCTAAACAGCAAATCCAGTCCTCTATTCACTGTGCCTCTTGGTCACCAAATATATTGATCATGTAAAAGGAAGGTGTCCATGCACTTTCTCAGTTATGGCCATCTGACTAACAAATTAACATTCATCACTCCTATCCTGTATCCTTCCAAAGTGTTAGTGGATGCTTAATAGGTCAGTACATAGACATATTTTCAAAGGAAATTACTAAGAAAAATTTAAAAATATTTGATACCTCTATCACAAAATCTGAGGCTATATTTCTCAGAATTTTTCTTTTTCTTTCCATAACAAGTCAGAATTTAGAAATTATAGAATTATAAGAAATCTCAAGTCTATCCTGTGTAGATATTGTCCAACAACATCTTATAATGGACATCTTCCTCTAGTGAGAAGAAACCCAGAGCTTCTCACAGTGTCCATTCCACATTTGGATTTGGAAGTATCTCCTTACGTTGAATCTAAATATGCCCCTTTTGCAACTTCCACTTGGTATTCCTAATTCTGCACTCTGGGGCTATGGTGAACCAAACTCTTTCACATGACAGTCTTTAAATATTTGAAGACAGCTACAGTGTCAGAGAAATCAGCTAAATCTTACCTTAAAGCTTCTAAATACTTTCCTCTTGTTTTTAGCTTTAGAATTTGAAAATAAGGCTGGTTCCTACTAAGCATTTCAGATTCTTCTCTAATTTCTTTATTTTCTCCTTCCTCTTCTCTCCTTCTATTCATTTCCTTTGATCCCCCTTTGTACTTGTCTGGTCATATTGAACTAGCATGATTGGGCACAGAGATAACTACAAGTATCTGGTAGCAGAAAAGAATCACTCAATTTTTCTGTATGTAAAGAAGCTTTAAAATGGCATCCAGCTCATATTAATTTTCCAAGTTACATGTCTCTTGAGAGATGGAGACAGAAATAAGCAACAGCTTAGTAGAGCCAGTCCAAACATCAATATGAGGTTTTTTTCTGCTCTGTAAGTTATCTCTGTTCTATTTCCATTAGATCATGGGACCAAAGATTTAGAACAGAGAGACAGTACGGGTCATCGAGTTCAATTCCCCTGCAGATGAGGCAACAGACCTAGAGATAAGTGAATTAGCCAAGGTCATACTGGGAATAAATGGTGGAGGCAGGATTTGAACCCATGTTCACTAGATTATAAATTCAGTGACTTTTTCATTATCTAATAGCTGTATAGTCAACTTACTCATCCAACAAAGCCTCACTGGGTCAAAAAATTGGTGTATTAGGTAGAAGGAGGGTCTTCTTTCCTCTATAAGCACATGTGGTTCAAAAGGTGCTTCTCTACCTCTTAGAAAAGCTTTGAAACTCACTAACTAAAAAACGGTTGTTTATAATTTTAAACTAAAACAATCTAAGTGTAAGTTTAGGAGTTCAGGAGGTTTTTATGGTTTCATGTTGTTAGGTTATTGGTTTTTTCAAGTTTCAGATATTTTTTAAAAAATCAATTGTATATATTTAGGTTAGCCAGACTTCAGTGACTAACAGTTCTTTCCCCCAACCCCCCCCCCACCCAGTTTTTAACTTGAATCGATTTTGCCCATTTCAAGTCATACATTTTTCCTGAAATTTCTCTAATCAATGGTAAAGTTCTGAGTTCAGAAGTATTGCTTCTTCAAATAAGTGAGAATCCAAAGTGTTAACTTTCTTTAAGAATTAGACATGATTTCCTGTCCCCAATGCTTTACTTTTAGAACCCTTAGGCATAAAGCTATGGTATAAACATATCCATATATTCTCAGAGCTGGAAAAGATCTTAGTGAGCATCTAGCCTAGCCCCTAAATTACATTGTTACTTTTCGCTGCAATTCCCTAGAAAGGGGAAATTGGCTGAAGTGTGTGATATGTCAGAAAGGGAGTATATGAGATGGGAATTCACAGTGTATTTTCAGCATGTACATTTTCCCCCTCTATAATTTTCTCTGCTATTGAGTCACCTATTAAATCCTGACTCACTGCCTTCTAACTTAAAATCTTAAATCATAATGCTGGAATACTGAAAACTACTCTGATGAGGAAGAGGGATGACAAAGAGAGATTCCCAATGGGATATGGGATCATTTAAAATTTTTTAAGTGATCATTAATCCAAACTACCGTTAAAGTTACTAGCCTGTGTTTGAGTTCAAAGCATGATATTGGACTAAAACATTCCTTTTCCCCCCCTAAACCCATCACTTACAGAACTCCCTGTATCCTAGAACATAAATGTATTAAGACTTACCTAAACTTTATTTCCCAAATACAGATATGAACTGGAATAGTGATTTGATTAGTATAGGGAACTCCGAGATGAGAAAATTCTATCAATGCAGATCAGCATCTACTCAGCAACTCTTTCTAGAGCTCCTCGAAGAAAAAGAAAATGGAATGCTTTCAACTCTATTGGCATAGGCTTCTTAAGATACAAATTAATTTCATGATCAGTTGTTCCCACCTAGCTAGCTTGTTTTGTGACAGCATAGTATCAATCCCCAGAGACCCCAGAGAAAAATCTTCCTATCAACCTAGACTGTACCACTAACCAGTCCTAGCACAGGAAACCAAGTGAGAACAGATTACTCAGCAAAACCTTACCATCTCTTCCCCAAAAATTTATTTCTAGACATTACCTGTTGATGGTCGGCTAGCTTCATATACTACTGGAAATATTTTGTCCGATTCTGTTCAATCTTTTTTCACAAATATCCTTCAGTTGCCACAGCATTTAATCTTTCATAGTTAAGATGACATTTACCTTGTCCAATGATGTTCTTTTACCTATCTGTCCACATTTACATATGGTTTGCTTATGTCTACCTAAATTATAAGAACCTCAAATGTTATGGTTATCTACAGTGAATGAATCTCTGTATTGATTCTCTTTAACCAGCCTTTATTAAGTGCCCAGTTCATCTGTCAGGTGCTAGAGATATGAAGAAAAAATAAAATAATCTTTAGCCCTCAAGAAGCTTACATTCTCGAGTTGAATGTTCAGAATTGTCCCTGGAATTCATCTGGCAATAGAGGGATTTTGCGAAAGAATGTAGATGGACCAATACAAACAAATCTTTGACACTAAAACAACTAACTCAAAGTTCATGGCCACTAACATTGTGCCAGCAGTCCCACTGTGCCATTGGACCACTTGTCAGTAGCTTATCAACTTAGATGCTTATTGAATGTTTTTCATTTATTGCAAATTTTTACTGCCTTTGCCAACGTAATTCTTTGATGTTTCTTTTAATTTTGTTTCCAAAGATCTGGTACAATATTTTCAGCTTTGCCCCTAGAAAGAAGAACCAGGAACAATTAGTGAAAGTTGAAAAAATCAGCAAATTTAGACTTCTTATCATGAAAAAATAAAAGCTTTCTAATAATTAGACATGGTCAAAAGTAAAATGGCCTTTTAATGGGTGGAGGATTCCTCCAAGATGAATCTGGACAATCACTAGTCAGATATATGACTAGATTTAAGGATGACTTGTAGGAGTGTTGGATGAGATGAAAATCCCTTTCAACTCTCAAATTTTGTGATTCTGTGATCTCTCAGACCAAAGTCATATAGAAAAAGGGAAAGAAAATGAGAGAGGGAGGTAAACATACACAAGAGCAGAAGAAATATAGATTCTAAGAGGTTGAAAATACTTCAAAATTTTATTATTAAATTTGATTAATTGAATTTGTTTATTATAATTGCTACTCAAGTAAATAATCAGCCCCCATTGTATCTCTGACAAGTAGTCATCTAGCCTCCCCTAAAGTACTATAGTGATAGGAAACTCAGCATACCACAAGGAAGACCATTTCATTTTTGAACAGCTACAAAAATTAGGGAGGTTTTCATTGCACAGTACCTGTCCGTCTTTCTTTAGCTTCCAGTTTATCATCCTAATTCTGCCCTCAATGGCCAAGAATGAGAATAAATTTCATTCTTCTTTAGCATGGACAGACCTCCAAATATTATAAGATAGATATCCTTTGCTCCTGAAACCTTCTCTTCTTCAGGCTAAATGGCCCCAGTTGTTTCACCCGAACCTCGTATGGCTTCATCTGAAGTTTCCCCAACATCTTGGTCTCCCTGCTCTGGACCCACTCTAGCTTGTAACTGCAGTTCTTGAAATGTGGCTCCCAGAACTGGGCATAATCCTCTGTATGTCCTCTGACCAGAGAAATAGAATACAAGGGGATAGTAGAAGCAGAAAGGCATCAGAACTGAGAGATTTAAAACCAAGAAAGCAATCGGGGAAGAAGAGAGGAAATACTTATTAGATTTAAAATTACCTTCACCGTGTGGGTCTCACTCCAACACTCTACAGCGTAAGGTTAAGGTAGTGCTAGCATAGGTTGAGTAGAATAATGGACTCTGGTGTTAGGATATGTCTGATGCAACATAAATAGTGCTTTCCCATTTAATGCCTTCCTACTGTTATTTCCCGATTATCCTTTACATCACTTTGTGCATATCTGCTTGCTTCTTCTCCCCGCCCCCCATTCCATTGAGGGCAGGGCTGCTTTTTGCTTCTTTCTGTATCTACAAAACTTAACGCAATACTTGGCACATAGTAGGTGCTAAACAAATGTTTATTGATTGATGGACTTTCTAGGTTTCAACAGATGCACAGTTATTTTCCCTGCTACGATTTGAAGGAAACTGCTTTTAATTTATTTGTTAAGCAGCCATTCTGTGCAAAGGGCTGTTCAGCTCTGGAATAGAAAAAAAAATAAAAATGAAAAATATCCCCAACCCTCACAGAGTTTAAATTCTACTGGGGGAAAATGGCATGTAAATATAAACAAGTTCAAAATATTTGATGAGGAAGAAATTACAACTAAAAAAAAAAGCAATTCATCCATTTATTTCTCATATTCCAAGTGAGGAGAGCATTTGAATTAACAGGGAATATTCCTGTATCTCATTATACACTATGAATGTTACAATCTCCATGGAAAATTTAATTGATATAAATATTATGGATTATAAGTTAGAGACTGTAGTTCTGAGTCTTCTTGGAGAACCAGTGGGAAATGATTTTCCACAATTTTCTAGTAAGTGGAACCAAGGATAGTTTAACTTTTCATATCTTGTAGACATTATTCCATTGTGTTAAAATACTTTTGAGAGCTGTAGACTTTGTGCCACAGATCAAATATATTTTCACTTTGAGGCATCCCACCTTAGGCTGCCTCCATTATCATCTCACTAGTTTGATACATAGATATTTCGTACCTGGGAGGTTTGGGCAGGTTTGGGGCACATTGTTTTTTTTTCTCTCCTTCAGTGAGGGTCATTGCTTTACTGGTGGGTAAGCAAGACATACCAATGCTAATAGAAATGATAAGAACCAAATAACACTGGTGAAACAAGTTTGATCACGTTGGCCTTATCTGCTTAGTATGGAAAGAATTATAAACCTTAGTTGACAAGTAATGATACTGAGGGGTAGGAAAAGGAAATGACCTGCTAAAGGTTATTCAGACTCAGGCCCCAAGACTTTAAATCTAATTCTCTTTCTCATGGTATTCAAGGGTGTATTTCACTTTGTTGTTTTCACACTTTAGGTTCATGCTTAGATCTCACCTAATGAAGTTGAGCATTCACACTAACTCTGAAATTCTAAAGTCTTAAGCTATTCATTTTGCAGCCAAGGTTTGGATGTACATTAGTCAAAACAAGGAGGGAAGAAAGAAGAAAAATAGGGGAGAGAGAAAGGAAAGGGGAGAGGAACAGAGAGACAAAGATAGAAAGAGAGACAGAGACTAAGAGACAGAGTGACAGTAACAGAAAAGGAGACAGAGACACATAGAGAATTAAAGAGGACAAGGAAGACAGAGATAGAGAATATGAATGAACAGCTTAAGTATAATAGAAATACTACAGTTCGTTCTGGATCTCAAGGAATCATTTAAGTGGGAAGGAGGCTGAGCTGGGTAGAAGGACAGGCTAGATCAAACAATATCCATTCAGAAGTCAGGTTATTCCTTATGAAAATATGCTTCATGTATAGCAAAATGGGGCAGCTAGATAGTTGAATGGATAAAGCACTGGGTCTAGATTCAGGATGACCTGATTCTAGTTCAAATTTGACCTGAGGCACTTACTGGCTTTGTGACCCTGGTCAAATCATTTAACCTCTGTTTGCCTTAATCCACTGGAAATGGCAAACCACTCCAAACCAATCCTTACCAAGAAAAACCCACGGACATTATAGTCCAGAGGATCATTAAGAGTCACGCATGACTAAAGTATTGAACAACAGTAAAATGATTTGCAGCTGAGAAAAAGAAGGCAGTTCTTTAGATTGGTATTTAAGCATCTTTTCATTTATCCATTGTCATTTTTTAAAAAATAAACCTACTGTATGAAGGGCAGATTGTAATTTGAGATGGTGATTTCTTAGTATTGTTTTCTTGGACAGAGAGATGATTTGTTCACTGGTTCCTGACGTAATTTTTAGTTTTCTCTAAAGGTTTTAACTACCACAATATGTCAAATTATTTGGTGAATCCTCAATAATTTAGAGTGCTTGTTTGGAATCTGATGATTTGAATTGGGATTTGGTCCAAAGGTCACATTTTCAAGAAAAATTTTCCTTTTTCTATAGGCAATAGGTATTAAAAATTATATTTGGGGCAAATCTTAAAGAATAATTAACTGTAACCATTCATCAAGCATTTAGAACCACCTGTTCATAAGCAAACAATTCCTAATCATTTCCTGACTGGGTACCTGTCTCTTAGTTCCACTTTTTTCATGGGTGGAAAGCAATAGATTTTAAGATATGATAACTAGAACTACATCCTCTTAAACTGTTGTTGTTATTTTGTCTTTCTTACCCCTATCAATCAGAACCTCAGGACAATCTATTATGTATGAGCTGGGCCAAAGAAAACAAAGTAGGTCAAGAAGGCAAGGGTTAAAACAAAGTCTTCCTCTAACTCAGCTGTCCCTTGCTCAAGTCCCTGGGCTGGAGGTGTATAAGAGTAGTAATAGGAACAGAAAGGAGGTATATAGTCAGCTTTGCTGATCGTGATAGGAGTTGGACTTTACCTTGCAGGTGCACCACTACTAAAGGTAAAGCAGTACTTTGGAAAGGATTTTAGAGTGGCCTCCAACAATGTAATGCTGTCAATGTGACTAACATGTCTCCTTCATCCACCCCTAAGCCAACAGGGGTAGGAAGTAATGGGAAGATTCCAGGGATTGTCCCCACTCACAGTGGGTTCTAGATTCTAGTAAATCCCACTCTGGTAGTAAAGCTTCTAGCTCTTTAGGGTATAACTGGGCATCCTAGCATACCTCATACATATATATATATGTTTGACAAGTTGTTATCGTCACATAAAAAAGGGATTGGATTTGTGTTGACCCAGATGACAATACCAAAAGCAATGGATAGCAGAGGTTCACGGAGGCAGAAGAGTTAACATAAGATCACAGCTTTAGAATTGAAAGTGACCTTGGTGATGACTCAGTCCAATGATCTCTTCTTTTACAAATGAGAAAACTAAAGAAAAAAGAAGTGTGACTTGTCCAAGGTCACACATTTAATGAGGGGAAGGCAAGGGATTTTAAGATAGCTCCTCTGACTCCAAATCCAGGGTTCTTCTCACAGTAGATTCTCTTAAAAAAAAGAATATTATTATTTAAAAAAACCATCTCAATAATGAGTTGCTCTGTCCCACTTAACAGTGTGATGTGATCTCCATCACTGGAAGTTTTAAAATAGAAAATGAATGAAAAATTGATCAAGATTTTCTAGACAAGCAATTCTCCATGTGTGGTCCACAGATGCCACACAGAAGCCCCTAAAATCCTTTCAGAAGTTCCACAAAATCAAAGCTATCTTCATAATAATATTAATATATAACAACCTTTCAGAAACTGCTACTTGTCAGATTTGGTAGTCTATCAAAGAAGAATATCCACAATTATCTGAAAAGGCTATTGAAATATTCTTTGCCTTTCTAACTACATATCTGGGTAAGGCTAAAGCATCTTCATGAACTTCAGCCCAAAGAACATATAAAAACAGATTGAATGCAGAAGCAGATATGAGAAACCAGCTATCTTCTTATTAAGTCAGATATTAAAGAAATTTGAAAAAAATATGTAAAACAATACTGTCCCCTAATTTTTTGTTCTGAAAAATTAATAATTTTATAAAATTTTTTGTTAGAATTTTAATAGGTTGTTATTTTTAATGAATTAATAAGTAACTCTTATAGCATTTATCTGTTTTAATTTCTAATATGATAAATATCAGTAATACATAACCCACCTAGGCAAAAACTCTTCTGAATCCTCAGTAGTTTTTAGAACGTAAAACAGTCCTGAGACCAAGAAGTTTGAGAACTGCTGCTCTGGAAGATAACTGGGGTGGGATAGTTTAGATCAGATGAATTCAAAAACATTTTGCATGCACACGTATGATAATCATGCAGCAAAGATATTTTTCTTTAAGGACTTAGTTGACTTTAAAATACTTAGCTTACCTTGAATTACTTGGGTTACCTTTCAATGGATTCATATTATTTTAGAAATAACATTCAAACTTTTTCCTTACCATTCAAGGCCCTTTATAGCCTGAGGCTACCCCACCTTTCCAGCCTTTATCCCTCATAGGTTCTTACCATGTTTTCAATGCCAGTTGGGAACTGGGAATGTCCAAATGAGAAAACTCCCTGTCCAAGGGATCTATTCCACTCCAAGGGGTATTCTTCTCCATTCCAGGCTTTTATTGGCTCAGGTTACTTTCTGTTCCTGGAATGACCTCCTCCTTGCATCTTTCTGAGTTCCTACCCATCTTCAAGACTCATTTCAAATTCCACTTTCTCCCAAAGGGATTCCTTGATACCAGGGCAACATGGCAGAATGCATCAAGCACATAACTTTAAATTGGGAATACTTGAATACAAATCCCACCTCAGACACTTACCAGCTATAATCCTAGACAAGCCTCTTTACTTCTCTGTGCCTCAACTTCTTCATGTAGAAAATGAGAGTTTGAACTTAATGATCTCTAAGGTCCCTTCAGCTCTAACTCTGTCATTTTGTATTCCCTTTCCACTCCCCATAAGAAAATATCCTTTCTTTTTTCAGACCTTGTATGTCACTCTTTTTCTTTTCCTCTTGTGCACTTATTATAATTTATTTTTGGTGAATGTTTATATCATATCCTCAAACTAGATTAGAAATTTTGTGAAAATTGAAGTTCCTTGAAAGTAGTTTATAGAGATGTCCCTAACTTTGGCCCAGGATATTGTAGCTAGTAAGTGTTTAACAAAATGCTTGTTGGAATTAAATGAATTGAAGCTAAAGAACCTGGATTATCAATGTTTTTTATCTTTCCCTTGATACTTATCAGTGTTCTACATGTAACGTTGGTTTAATTGAATTAAATTGCACTAAATTAATGAGACTAGCATCATAGGCTGGTTGCCGATGTGGGACAGGTAGTTTTACTATATATGTTCTATGGACAAACAAAGCTCCCTTTATCCTTGTCAGCCATCTCACAGATAGGTACCACTAGACCCAGGGCGGGGCGGGGGGAGGTATGGGGGAAGATGTGCAGAGAATATAGCAAAAGAATATAACTGCCTTAGGGAAAACCAAGCATTCATTTTAGGGGAGAAAAAAATCATTCCAAGTACCTGCCCTAGGAAAGGTAGGCCAGCTATACTTTCTTGTACAATGGGAATACATCATCTCAGGCTCTGGAGAAATAGGAGTTCATTTAAACTCATCTCTACATATATGAGGGTGAACTTAGACCAAATCTATTTATTTAATAATAGAGTACAGATATTAACAAATTGTTTGAATTGATAGGAAATCTTAAAAGGTATTATTAAAGGGGGAAAAGATACTTCTTAAAAAATTGTCTTGAGCTAAATTACACCCTTAAATTGACCACCTTAATTTAATTTAACTTTTGTGTTTTGGTTCTTCCTAACCTCCCTCCATCCCTCCCTCTCTTCTTGCCATTGCTTCCTTCTCTCCTCCCTTCCTAGTGTGATTGTAACAGGAAGAGTATTGGATTAGAGATCAGAGAAACAAGGGTTCAACATTATGTCTTTTATAAAGTGCTTTCCTTACAACCCTCTGTGATAGGTAGTATGTGTATCCATATCCAATTTTTGCAGGGAAGAAGCTGATTTTCAGAGATTTTACATGATTTGCCAAAGATCATAGACCTAACAACCAGAAAAGAAGTATGTTGTCTAGTTGTTCAGTCCTTTTAGTCATGTCCAACTCTTGCTAACCCCATTTGAGGTTTTCTTGGCAAAGACACAGGAAGGGCTTGCCATTTTTTTCCTCCAGCTCATTTTACCTATATAGAAACTGAGGCTTACAGAGTTAAGTGACTTGTCCAGGGTCACACAACTAGTAACTGTCTGAGGCTGGATTTGAAATCACCATCTCTACTGGTGAAAGAACTTTCTTCATTAATCAATGTTCTCATAAGCCTACCCTATCTATGTGTATAAATGTATGTATATATATATGTATATATAATATATGTTTTATTGATATCTTTTCTCATTTTATCAATAACTTTAGAAACATCTTCCTCTCTCCAGATTGAAGTAAAAAAAACAAAAACCACAAGCAAAAACACTGAACCAAGTGACTCTTATCTCAATCAATCAATCACTATTTATTTCTCACCTGTTATATGGGTCCCGGCAGTCCTTTGCATATTTAAGGAAATATTTCATCACTGATTCTTTCAAATCATTCTTAACAGTTTTGTTTGCTCAGTTTAGTGACTTCTTTTAGTGAGCTTTTCATTGAGGTAACTGTGGTTCTTTAAAATTTCATTTGGTTCTGCTTGTCCCACTCTGCATCAACTCATATATATCTTCCCCTCTTTCTCTTATTTCCTCATATGCATCATTCCTCTACCATAGCCTTCTAGTAGAAAGAGGGATAGGGACTGAAACTATGATTTCATTGGAACAAGGAATTCCCAAATAAAGAAACACCCTCTACCAATGCAAGTACGCATCCTCTCCCCAAATAATAATCTTAGAGAGTTGCTTAGATCAATGAGAGGTTAAATACCCCCTTTCAGTGTCAGTCAGCCAATATGTGTCAAGAGCAGAACTCAAACACCATTCTTCTTGGTTCTGAGGCCAGGTCTCTGCCCACTTTACCATGCTGTTCTCTGTATTGATACACCATCATTTTGGTGTAATATTTAAAATGACTTTCCTGTGGCTCACAACTTGGAAAAGAGATATAAGTCATATTTTGCCACAGTGAGCTCTCACCGAACTTATAAAAGTAAGGATCATTATGTTTTTTATTTGTTTTTGTTTTTGCAAAGTCTAAACAAAATTTTAATCTTCTTGGTGATTTAAGTAGCAAGATTTTTTTTGTCTTTCACAGAAATCATGGCCCAATTGCTATGTAATTATATGAACTTCAGGTTGGGAAATATTTCTAATTGTCAGGAAAGCAGAAGGTATGTGGATGTTATTTTTAGGTGTTTCATTCCACATTGATATTGTGAATTTGCATTTATTGTTAATGGGGACAACAGCTGTGTTTGTAAATAGTCATGTGAAAGAGTCTTTGCCCTGCTTATGGGGGGAGGGGATCTTGTTTTCATGTAGAATGGAAGAAGATAAGTACCTTTCTCTGGTGTTTTATAAGCAGGGCCCATTAGGAAATCTCAGGTAATTGAATTTTTCCAGTGAAATAACCTTGTTAGGTGTGTGACCTTCTACAATGAAGTGGGATATGATTAGTACAAGTGTTCCTGCTTCTCTCTCTGCTTTGTTCATCTTAAAGGATTTTAAATGAATTTGTTAAATGTCATATCCCAAAGGGAGAAATAAGAGTTCTTCTGTTTCTAATTGGGCTCTCCTTAAACCCACCTCTTTAGAATGTCATTGAATATTACGAATACTTTGTAATCTCAAGGCAAATCTTGAGACCAGCCCTCACTAGAAGTACTTTACTCAGAGCCTTAACTAATGGTTAGGGACAATTCTGCTGAGAACACGGGAGACTCCTGACAACTGACCCTCAGAAGAGAAGTCATCAGAAGATGGTCCCACTGTACATGAGCTTGGACAGACTTTGTGAGACAGTAGAGGATAGAAGGGCCTGATGCGCTATAGTCCATGGGGTCACAAAGAGCTGTACTGAATGTTGTTTTCCGGTGAGACCATGATAGGACTTATTTCTGCCATTTTGGTTGGATGGTCCTACTTAATCTTTCTCATATTTCCATCCCATTCCTCCATCTTTCCAAATAGATAAGAATTCTTACTATATATCTAAGTACAGACCATTTCCTACTGATTCTAAATGAACACTTCTGTCTAAAGTAGTCTTTAACACCCTTAGCAGCCATAATCTAGTCTTCCAATGATTAAAAGCAAATCTCAGACTCTACATCCTCCACAAAACACATCTAGACCAGACTGCATACAACCAAATGAGGCATCCTTTTCTACTTTCACAATAATTTACAAATATTATCTCATTTAATCTCACAGCAACCCTGGGATGGAGGGGCTATTGCTATCCTCTTTTTCACAGATAATAAAACTGTAGGCAGACAGGGTTTAAATGATTGCCCTGGGTCACAGAATTAGTAAGGATCATTGGCTGGATTTGAACTCAGGCTTTCCTGACTCTAAATCTAGCACTCTTTTCACCTCAGTGCCTAGTGGCAATGTATGGAATATTACAGGCTAACCAATGCAAACTGAGCAGCATGAAGAGGGAAATGAGAGGCTCATATTGGGTATGAAACTGGTGCAACCCATTAGAAACAAAGAATGATGAGAGAGATCTAAAATAAATGATGTCTACAAAGAAATATATGAACAAGAAGGAAGACTATTCCACAATAAAATGAAACAAGGAATTGTTTCAGAGCATTGGTCAGAAACATTCCAGTCTAGGAATCAAAGGGTGAACTACTCCAGTTCTCTTCTACTCAGGCTATTGGTCAAAAGACACAATGCAGAAGCTGGGAATTAAAGGAAAATTATTTTGGGAATGTGTGTGTTTGTGTTTGTGTGTGTGTTTTACACTGTTGAATAGGAATACACAGTTAATCTGACAAAGTCATTGATGCATGAATTATTTATGTTTGAATGTGGAATGTAGTTTTGCAATTACACTTAATTTTTCTAATACTGGACACCTTCATGAAGTTCAGAACACTACAAATAAATTAATGAAGGTTCATTGAGACATCCTGCTTTAGGATAACCTCAGATGCTTCCCTGACCAATTCCTTCCTACTTCTCATTGCAAAAATGAGTAGATGATGGAGAGATCTATATTAATTAGGCTTCCTCCTTCATAAATTGGTTTCTGTTGGCCAGAACGAGACCTAAGTGTGTTGGAAAGAGGGAACTTCAAAATCCTATCTGTTTAGCTTTTGATGAATTGAGGGCTATCTCTAATACATGATAAATGCTAGTGGCAGGGAAAATATATTTAAAAAGGTATTATTTAAACCATTCCCAAAGTCTTGGCAATGAGAGCAGAAATAGCATTTTTTAATGAAGTAATGCATATGTATAACTCAATTGCCCCTGTAATGCCGCATTTAAAAGGAATTGATAATTTGAGAAAGATAATGAAGATGATGTATGCCTCGCTATTTCATAATTAACTGTAAGAAATAAAATGAAATGTCCCCAGGATTCTATTAGCATATATTCATCATCATCATCTATGTCTACCTATATATATGTCTCAACCTGTTATTTCCCTACACGAACTTTGATTAATTCCCCATTGCCTACCAATTAAAATCCAAATTTCTTTTCTTGCCATTCAGCATCCTCCACAATTGGATTTCAACAAAGCTTCTTTTCAGTTTTATCTCATTACATTCCCCTTTATATGCCCTGTGCAATTTGGAAACACACCCTACTCTTTTTTCCCAAACATATCCTTGACATTCCTACCTCACTGCTTTTATCTATGACTTTTGCTATGCCTGGAACACTCTCGTCCAAATCTGTGCCAACTAATATACTTCTTATCCATGAATTTCATTTGAAAAGTCACTTTGAGTCATATTTATTTGTGTATATGCCCTATATCCTTTGCTAGACTATAAGCTTCTTCAAGACAGGAACCAGGACTTATTTACCTTTACATACTTAATGGAGCTTAATACATATATTTCATGTTGCAGGAATTTATCAAATATTTATTAAGTTGAATAGAATTTAATCATTTCAGTAATACTTTTAGGAAAACTGTATAAAAGGACATTAAATTTTCTAGGTAAAATAGTAGTTCTGAAATGTAGTACAATAGGATGTATGGCTTACTCACTGATTTATTTAACTGAGTTAAATATCCATTATTTCCAAATCCTACTTTCCTTCATCTGGAACTCTGCCTCTAGAGTGCAGATATCTGGGTAATTTTACTCTAAGGTGAGGAAAGTGAATAAACTGTCAGATATAATTGAAAATAGATATGCTACCTCTTTCCATTATTGATAGAACCAACTTTTGGCCAAGGTTCAGCACCATGATGCAGTCCCACTGGGAAAAGAATGCTTCCTTCTGCCTAATGCTTTTGATAGGTCATTATCCTTTGAAAGCAAAGGAAAGATAGGTGTTAGAATGACTGGAAATAGCATGAACACAAAGTTGTGGAGCTTTTTCCAGAGCTGTATTTCTGTGTCTCAGTCTAAACACCTACCTTATTTTTTAATTCCTAATGATTCTCTGTCTCTCTGTCTCTGTCTCTGTCTCTCTGTCTGTCTGTCTGTCTGTCTCTCTCTCTCTCTCTCTCTCTCTGTCTTTTTCTTTCTATTTCTCTCTCTCTGTCTTTCTCTCTCTCTCTTCCTCTCATCATAACAGCTAAACCATTTCAATAGGGGACTGGTCAAAGAAGCCTCCAGTCACACTATACAATTATGCCTTCTACATCACAACTTTCCCCATTGTGTTTTTGATATATCACTAGTCAGCAGAAGAAATTAAATTGGAATTTGGGGGGGGGGCGGTTTGCAGAAGTTTCAGACAATTTGTGAAGGCCAGAAAATGACACAGAAAAAGCTTAGAGACTCAGAAATGCATAAAATACATGTATAGTATTGTGTAATATCAAAGTATTTTTATCATTTAATACCATAATAATTACAACTTCTTCTCTGGTATGGAGGGAGGTCCAGAAAATTTTTCATTGATTGTCCAGTTTTTAGGGGTGCTGAGTCCCTAATCTTTATATTGTTGAAGGAATAACTATAATCATTTTTTCCACTCCTTCTTTCTCTTACTTGCAGTTTTCAATAATTGCATTTGCCCTACAGTACCTTTGGCCCTGAGGATCTTGAACCATTTAGCAATTTGGTCGTTTAATTACCATAAATGATCAGCTTTGCCAGCTTATACAAGGTCTGTGGCAGTACCTCAAAAGCACAGCTTGGTCTAGGGGAAACAGATTTATAACATTTCTTTCTTTTCCAGTGACTGCAAGCAGGAAACACCATCTCTCACACTTTTTTTTTTAATCACTGAGTTCTGACACTCCCTTGGGAAATGTGGATATCCTATTTTTTAAAAGTTGTTTCTAGGCATTAACACAGTCAAAAAAAAAGAGCTATAAGCAACACAGTTTAATGACATAAATGAATGTGTACTATCTATTTCATAGAGTTTTGCAATGGAAGGAATCTAGACGGGATTCTAGTACAAGTCTATCATTCTATAGATGGCAATCTCCTTGGGTCATACAGAAAGTCACACTAAGATTCAAATCCACTTCCTTTGACTGAACATCTTCTGTACCATGCTATGCAATACCACCAATCACCCAAAGCTATATCTAAAGGCAAGATTCAATGAAAAAAGTGTTGGAGTTAAAGGACTTAGATTCTGCTATTACTGTCTTTGTGACCTTGAGCAAGTCACTTAACTTCTCTGGAGCTCTTTCCTATGGAGGGAGTTGGACTAGATGTTCTTTGAGATCCTTTCCATTTCTAAATCTACAATTCTTTGAATGTGATCATGGAAATCCTGATGGCACCAGCCAAGGCAGGGGGTGGGGGAGAAAAGGGAGGGCAGGATAACTATGCTATTAGTTTTCTTTACAAGATGCTTCATATTCACGAGAGAGAGTAATTGTCTTCTGTGACATTTTCTTGTGAAAAGTAGAAATCTTAATGGGACCAATATGAGAACTTAATGAAATCTTTCAGAGAGATTTGTTTGGTCAAAATCCATCATCACTAATTAAAGTTGTTATCTACAGGTAGTCTGATTGTTGTTTAAAAATCAATGGCCTGGAAAGGAAGTAAATCACAAAGATATACCATGATGTAAAAAGCTACATAGTGAAGCAGAAAGACCATTGGATTGGTAAAATCTAGGAGGCTTTGGTTCTCATTCCAATTCTGCCATAATTTTCTGCTTAAATTTAGCTAAATCACTTCATCTCCTATGGTCTCTTCACTTAGCAATTTCCTCATCTGTAAAATGAGCATCTCAAATTGGATGATCTAGAAGGACCTTTCAAGTTTATCAAATCAGTGATGCTATCAGTCTCTTCTCTCATAGCCTCTTTCTGCAATATGATGATAATGCCACTTGTACTATAGGGCTGTTCCATTATCAAACAAAAATAATATATGTGAAATACTTTGTAAACTCTAAAGACATCTATAAATATAAACTCTCATTTCTATCACAGAGATGAACCTAATCCTATTCCTTGATTGTGGTATTAGTGCTGAACTGCTTCTCCCACCTGGCTATACACAGATATGATTTGGGGTTGAAAAAAAGAGAGCTGCACTGCTCAAACAACATCCCTGGGAGATCCTAGGAGCAGACACCACTGAAGCCATAACCAGTGCTTTCTTCAACTCAGTTATATTCCTTGCTTTCATCTTTATTCTCAGTCTTTTCTTTTTAAATGAAAATTCTTCTAAACCAGTCATTCAAAGCATTTTATAAAGCAATTTAGCTAAAAATTTAAGATGTATATGTGATATCTTTTGTCTTTTGATTCATGTGTAAATTGGATTTAAGTGAGGCAGAGTTGCACGAAGTCGTCAACCTCACTCTCTCCTCCAGAGCCATTATAGTCCAGGGACAGGAGAGAGTCAAGATGGCTGGCAATGGCTCAGGCTGCAGTGGATGACCTTGGCATCTTCAGTGCCTAACCAACCGCTAAGCGCTCCATATCCCTGCTTCAGCTTCCTTCATGGCCGTTGGAGCAAATTGCTTTCATCCACCCATTTCACCAGAGGAAGTCTTCGCCTGCTTAGGGTAAACATCCCCCTAACTCACCAATGGGTTTGAGACCCCTTGATCACCTTCAACCTGGTTTGGTCCATCTGTGGAAACGGTTTACTGGGATGTGGCCACTGTGCATGCTGCAGCTTCTTAGAACCACAGGTGAGAGTTGGATGGAACAGGTGAACACCAAAGATGGAAAAAGCCCCCAAAAGGGTTTGGCAGCCATCACACTAAGGTACTGGTCCTCCCTGAACACACCCTACATCCCAAAATTGAAGAAGTAATAAACTGTAGAACATTAGAGATGGAGGAGACCTCAAACATAGTTGAATCCAACCCCCATTTTACAGATGAAGAGCCTGTACCCTACTCTAGATTGCCTGAGTTGGAAGTCAGAATTAGAATCCAAGTTTGCTGCCTGCCAGGACAATGGTGGAATTATAAAGGAGTCCTCCTGCATAAACATTGGAGCAGTTTTATAGTGTATTATCTATAATGCAAGCATAAACTCCATTGCTTCCAGAAAGGAACTACAACAGTGCCTGTTAAGGAATCCTTCATTAGACTTCTTCCTAGGCCAGGATTTATGACAGAAGGAAGAAAAAATAGGAGGTCCAACTGGTATTATTAATGTCAGACAGGTGAGTGGAAGACCCAGTCCCATGACTAGCCACATGCTCATTCTAGGCATCTTAGCCCAAATACATGAGTCTATGTATACGTATAGAAACACTCTTCTGTCTTTTGTTGAAAATGATATGCTTTAAGTGGATGCCATGGGTTATCTTTAATTCAATTGTATTGTTGTCTATCTTGCTCATTCCCACAGAGCTAAAGGTGTGCTTTCATTTAAAAGTCTTTTAAATATTCACATCATAAAATTAATTTTATAGAACATCAATAGTCAATTAGTGAATGGAAAATAGAGTTAGTAATCAGTGTTATAACAATAAAAAAACTTATTAAGGAAATAAATGCATAAGAATTGTAAATATATGGAAAACATATTTGATATTGAAGACATCTCATTTTCCATGTGAAATATGCCCCCATTAAAAATCAGTAAAGCTGTTCTTCATTTATAGACAGCTGAAGCCTACAGTTTCATCTTTAAGATATTATCATGCAAATATTCTTTCCAAAATACATATTGATGCCTGAATATTTATTAACTTTGTTGAAGAAAACTCATCTAGTGGAACCCAAAAAATCTAATAAATATTGAATGACTGATATGTGAAGAATTCTCTTCATTTGAAGTGACCTTCTAAAATGTGCTATAGAAAAACTAAAGGACTTTAAAGTAGAATAATTGATATATAGTATAAGCATATCTCCAAAAATGATTTTTTTAAAAAAAATTCACCCAAAGTTTAAAATTTACCTGAATTTCTTACGTATTGTACTGTATAAAATTCATGATGTCTACTTGCAACTTAGAGGTGATCCTGGGCTTTTAAAGTCTGTGCCAATGACATGAAGGTTTTATCACGGTAAAAGGCTTCATATAAGGTCCCAATGATAGAGTGAGTCTACTTTTCAAGAATCTCTCTAAACGAATGTGGAGAGTCTTATCACTAGAAATCTGGCTAAAATCTGACCTTCAGTCTTATCACTCAATTTAAGGTATACTGTTCCAAATGAGCAACATTCTCTTAATCACCAAATCTAATGTCTTTTAGTGAGTCCTAATATTTTTCAGATAATCTTCTGCATTTGAAAATGTTAACTATGCTCTTTTCCCAGATACTTCCATCTCTTCTCATTTTTCTGATATCTTTCTCTCCTGGTTCACTTCTTGTTTGAGCTATTTGCTCTTTCTTTTATTGAGTCATTGTATTGTTAATGTATTTTTTGCTTAATTTGAAGATCTTTCCCATCCATTAATAGACCCATGTGACCTGCTTGAGTCACATGGGAACCTGAGTCCCACCTGAGTGCTGGGAGGAGCTTGTTGAATGGGTGGAACAGGAAGAGGCGGAGCTGAGAGGAAGTTGGTCAGACTAGTTAGAGCTGGGAAGGACAGAGGAAACAGGCAGCTAGCTGTGAGTGAGAGAAGGGCATTTGCTTAGGGGACCCTGTTTGTGGGAAGGCTTGATAATATGTGTAGACTTCTTGGTTACTATAATGGATTTCTTTATTGCTATGATGGATTTGGCTTTCTGGTGTTGGGATTTGGCTTTCTGGTTTTTGAATAATCGTTTTGGTTCTGTCTTCTGTGTCTGTTATAGTTTGTGATTCAGAACTGTGCTGGCGTATTCGTAGCCCTGTAGGCGCTGTGAATATCAAAGTGGCTACCATCACCATCCACATCAAGCATCCTAACTATGGATGTTCCCCCAATATATTGTCTTAGACTCTATCTAGAATTTCTTAATGTTTTTTGTGTCAAGGATTCCTTTACAAATCTGATATGTGTGTGTGTGTGTGTGCATGTGTGTGTATCTATGTATCCCAGTCCCAGTCCCGCTGGTTCAGTCCTGCTTTACTGCTGTCTCTTGTACACATCCCAGAGGTGTCATTAATTTAACATATATAAACCCTCCACTCTTCCAACTTTCATTGTATCTTCTATTAAGGTATTACTATTCTTTCATATGTCTCAGGTTCATTATCTCAACCCTATCCTGGATTACTCATTCTTATCTTACATTTCCAATTAATTACCAAAACATGCTGTTTCTACCTACACAACATCTATCTCTTCTTACTCTTTTTTTCACTCACAAAGCTACCACCTTGTCACCTTTCCACTTAATTAACAGAACACCTTCTTACTTGTTCCCCTCTTTCATGTCTCTTCTTGCTCCAGTCTATCTTGTTCACTTCTGCTATTTCCTTTAAACACAGATCTGATTGTGTGGTTTCCCCATTCACCCAACTCTAGTGGTTTCCTATGGCCTTTAGGATAAAATACAAACTAATCTATTCAGTTTTTAAAATGCTGTCATACATACACATACATACATACATATATATGTACATATATATGATGTATACACATATAACTATAGCTATAAATATGTATGTAAATGTGTATTGTGTATATATGTATATGTGAAATAGATATAAATATATAGCTATAGCCCCTATACATATGCATTTATACACATGTACATATGTAAATATATACACAAATATACACATATGTATATGTATGTGCCTATGTATATCTCCCCTACCTTTCCAGCCTCAGTGGACATTACTCTCCCAGCTGTTCTCTGCAATCTAGACAAATTGTTCTCTATGCCTCACTTACAACACTCCAATCTCCATCCCTCTGCCTTTGCCTAGAAAGTAATCCTTTTCTTTTTACCTCTATCTCATGGAGTTTTTCTCCTCTAAGATGTAACTAAGGAACTTTCAGAACAAAACCTTTTCTGATACCCCGGTTGCTACTGTGTACCCTGTCTCTCAGAATAAGTTGTATTTAGCTACTGTATTTGTGATTGTATGTGGATTCATTAACTTTATATTTATTACATATATATTATATTCGTATTTATACTGTGTATATTTTGTGTACTTTTTGATCCAAATTAGAACAAATCATTTGTTAATAAGGATTGTTTCATTCTTTGTACTTACATCTGCAGCACCTATCACACAGCTAGTCCCATATTAGGTGCTTAATAAATACTTGTTGAATGGTTAATTTAAAGGCTTAAGTGGACTGTCTCAGGAACGTTTTATAGTGGGTTCTAAGGACTGCAACTTTTCTTTCTATGCTCAAATTAGCCTCAAGTATGTTTGCATCTTTCTTATGTTGCCATAACACACTATCTTGGATTACATTGATCTAGGTACTATTTTAGCTTCTGCCTGTTCTCAGTAAACTCTTTAAGCTCAAGGACTATATTGTTTATTCTTGTCATTCTATATCATTTTTATGCTATGTCACTAGTGCCTAGCATAGTGTCTTCACTGTATTAAAGGCTCTTATGTGTTGAATGAATAAGTAAGTTAATGAATAGGCCAATGGCAGTGCTAAGATAGAGTTGGGAAAGAGATAGCTAGATTGATAGTTAAACTATATAGCTACAGTTGTTGAGAAGTCAATTTGTTGGCTTAGATGGATGGGGGGAATGAATGTTTGTGTCTGTCTGGTAATATATAATATAAAGTAATAATATAATAATATAACTATTATATAAATATAATATAAATGATGTAATTAACAATAATATATAATATATTATCATATATCATTTATATACATATGCATATATGTATATATGTATGCATGTATGTATGTATTATGTGTGTATACCAGGTGCCAGAATTACTAGCTATTGCTCTACCTATGTCTGTGCTTACTTAAGCCTTAAATGGTAATATTAGAAATTTTTCAGATCATTCTTATTTATTTTTACCCTTTACAGGTTCAATAGTTGTCCAGTGGCAGGTACTATGTCTATACGTCACCAAGATGATTGGCTATTTCAGTGTGGGAAAAAAAATTGAAAACACTTTTTGTGAGTCCTAGAGATTAAAAAAAAGTTTCTCATCTGTATTCTTCATTAACTAACTGGTGGTTGCAGAATCTGGTAAACAGAGGCAGAATAATATTAATTATTTTTAAATGGGCATCATAATGCTTATCTATATGACATATTGATCAATTGAAGATTTATCCTCAATGACTAATCCATACGACAGTAAGTGGGTACGAAGGAGAGAGGTGTTCATCCATTCAAGTCCTGAAGGAGTTCTTGACTCTAATGGGGGATGGGGAGTGGTTCTGTACAATGTGGGAAGAGGAGGAATGTTAATGGACTTAATGCTATACATGTTACCTAAAAAAGAATAAAGTTAATAGTTTGGGGAAGCATGTTCCAAACTGTGCAGAATTTGAAAGTGCTTTGAAAGCTGTTGTGTTTTACAAATGGAAGGTATTTTGCTTTTATTATGATCATAAAGCTGGCAAGTTAAAAGCATTTTTTTCTATGTGTGCAAGTATTTGGGGTCTAAGAGAGAGACGGATAACATTGGCAAGAATGAGTCACAGCATGACAGAAAGAGTGCCAGCTTCTTTGCACTGCTCTGTTAATTTAAAAATAGAGGTCAGAGTACAGGAGCCTTGAAAGAATTTCAAAAACAGAATTAATTGATGAAATGAGAATAGAAAACAGAGAATTCTATAGCAGCAGATAGGGGCTGTTTTGAAGAGATAAGAAAAAAAGCTCATAGTATGAGTCTCATGTAAAAAACCCACATCCAGACCCCCAGTGCCCCTGGAGAAAAGGTGAAGGTAGAATTTAGGATGACTTTAATTAAAGATAATAAATCTGATAAAAGAGTAGATTCTTCACACTGTCATGGTAAGACAGCAATAGTGTTTTCTGCAGTTGCCAGGGGGAGTCCAAAACTATTACTCAGGCAATTTAGAAGCTTCTGCAACTTACATCTTTAGGACTTAAATTAGTGAAAAAATATAGTCTATTAAAAAAAAAAGAAGTTGGTTCCCTTTCCTTATATAAGTTATATGATATTAAGTCAGTTAATCCCCCTGTATGTTCTTATGTAAAATGGCATAATAAAAGTAGCATACATGTCTTACAGGGTGTTGTGAAGATAAAACTAGATAATCAAAACCAGAAACTCTTTTGAAAAGGTAAAAGTGCAAAACAAATATGTGAAGGCTTAGTATTGTTCATTATGGAGCGAAAAGATTAAGAACTATATGATTTTGTAGCTAAAATTGTGTTTGTCATAGGTAGGGAATAAGTGAGCCAAGACAAGGAAGGGAACTGGTTCAATGATAAAGATGGGAACTGTGATGTTAATTGTTCAGTCCTATCAGAAATGTTCAACTCTTCAATGGGGTCCCATGTGGAGTTTTCTTGGCAAAGGTAATGGAGTGGTTTGCCATTTCGACATCCAGCTCATTTTACAGAGGAGGAAACTGAGGTTTGACTAGGGTCACACATCTAGTAAGTGTCTAAGGTTTGATTTAAACCTAGGTCTTCCTAACTCCAGCACCAATGCTTGATCCACTGCACCACCTAAGTGCCTGGGAATAATGAGAGGGACATTTTATTAGCTCTTAATATGAGGAAAGGTGATGACAACAAACTTTTTTAAAAAAAAAATTGCTTAGTCCTCTAACAAGTACATTCATATAGCAGACCCAGTGGAGATTATAAAAAAAAGAATTCAAGATATCAGTTCATAAGATAATCAGTCCTTGCCCTGAAGAAGCTTATTCTAGATGGGGAGACACTAGGAGATAAAAGACTTGTATGTGCATAAGTATGGTAAACCCACAGGGAATCCAAATTGGGGAAAAGATCAAGTAGTATCAATCAGGAAAAGCTTCTGAAAATTAACTGATGATCAAAAGATAGATATGAGAGATAAAACATTTAGTAAGTGCTTGTTAAGTCCCAAACACTATCCTAAGGGCTGGTGATACTTACAAGAACATAATGTGGTCCCTGCTCTCAAAAAATATACTGTCAGTAGCACATAAAGGAAAGCTGAAAGTTGGGGGAGGGTGGAGGGAGAGATTTGCCTACCCCAACCAAGGCGGGTAAGGTAGAACAGTCTGAAAAATGAGCAAACTAAACTTGAAGTGAGAATATATATGGGGCTTCTCAAATGTTGCATCTGGCCAGGGTCTCAGCAATCAGGAGAACAGGCCCCCAGGTGGAGTCATCACGTGGTGCGTAACACTACAGAAAAGGGAGAGCAGACCAGCTGGGGGGAAGGTGATACAGAGAGTAAGGACTGGTGGAAGGAATCAGGGAATGACATACCACGGAGACACAGCAGAATGTGAACAAGGAAGCCTTTCCTTACAGCTAGGTTACAGGCAGCTAGGTATGGGATAGGATTTCAGTGATCTCAAGAAGAGTATTTTGTCTGTTCCCTAAAAGTATGAGGCAACCCCTTGTTAAAGTCACAAATCATTGGACTTCATTCCATTAGGTCAAAACTTTTGCCTCCTCTGAAATGTGATTTTTTCCTGGAAGAAACCAAAAAGGTATGTACTAGCTAGCATTTATATTTTAATGTGAATGAAAATTCTGATAAGTTTCTATACTTACATTAAATTTGTCTGTTTTTTTCTTAAGAACACTTTTGGTTTGAGTGAAAACAAAATGACACCAAATTATTGAGGGAGGTACTACTGAATATGAGAAAAGGCACAGACCCAGAAGGCCCAGATACAAAACAAACCTTGTTTAACTCACAATTTTATCTACAATTAGAATTGTATGTATATTTAGGGGAAAGGAGAGGGAAGTATATTAATATGTATGCTTATGGAAATTCTCTTGATGGTAGCAAAAGTCATGTGGCAGAGAATGAGAAATGGAATTGGCTAGGCAAAATTAAAGTCATTTAATGAATGTTCTAAAATGTGAGGTTAAGGTATTACTGATACTGCTGCAGAGGAGATTTGAGGGTTTGATTCAACTCTACTTCCTAGGTAGTAATTCCTGGGATTTTGAAATTTGGGTCAATAGAGAATTATGGTGGCCTGAATGTCATTCCATAAAACAGACACCACTTCTTCAAAAAAGAGAGAAATATATAAAAGGAAAAAAAAACATACATATATATTTATGTGTACATATATATATATTTATGTATATATATGCACAAAAGAAATATATAAAAGGACCAGCAACACATTACTAGGGCATTTCTAATTTAATACAAGTATAAAAACTTGTCAGAATTATTTCTATGAGTTAAAAATATAATTTTTCACAGCAACCCTAAAGATGCAGGTACCTATACATTCTTGCAAAGGGTAGAATTAAAGTAGATATAATTTACTCTTCTGAAGCCCCTTTGGCCTTGTCATATGACCTCCAAACCCTAAACACATGTACAAAAAAGGTAAGAAAGCAAAAGCGTGAGTTTTCCCTTGATGTCCCTGTGTCATTGGTCTGTCAGAAAAACATTTTTTTTTTAAAGCAAGAACAAGACACATAATGGTGCTTGGGCCCATAATCTGGAAAACTGGAAGAGTATGACATACCCTGGCTATTGGCTTGGCCTCAAGAGAGAGCCAAGGCATGATGTGATCTCAATTGACAAGAAACCAGAGTGAAAATGAACATAAATTCTGTATGTCTTTCCTATAGCCTTCCTACTACTTTTGGCCTAGCTTGGTCATTTATAAGGAGAAAAAAGAAATTCCCTCCTAAGTTTCATATAGACAGCTCCTCTGCCTCTAAGTATTGGGGGGAACTTATTGCCGTCACCATGTACAATGTAAATGTTATGAGAAATCTGACCATCACGCTCAGTGGTGGGGAAGGAACAGCCCAGTTTGGAGGATTTGGTTCCTTACTAAAGAAGCAGGCTTGGAACTGCTCGGTCACGTGGCCCATCACTGCAACCCTGTCAGATGTCTGGGTCTCATGTAAGGGTTCTTAACTTGTTTTGAGTCATGGATAGTCTCTTCTGGGCAATCTGTGAAAACTATGGACTTCTCAGAATAGTATATTCTTGTTCTCTCAATAAATAAAGGATATGCTAAGTTCAACTTAGAGGTTAGTGAAAATGAAGGTTGTTTTTTTTTTTTTTTTTTTTCTCATCTAAGTTCAGATTCCCTGAAATCTATCCAAAGGTCCATGGACCAAAGTTAAGAAAGCCTGTTCTGCTGGAACATGGGGGAAGGGTTCTGTTTTTATTCCTCTGCCCCTCCAAAAGGACTAGACAAGACAAAAACATAAAAAAGTAAAGCCAAATAATTCTATTTGGAGACTTTTATGAAAGTAGCATGGAGTTCCTTTCACAGGCAATCAATAGCCTAAGGACTTAGTTTCCTTAAACAATGGTCTGAAATGACAAAGGTGTTTTTAATTACAGTGATTTACTGGAAAGTCAGGACCAGAGAGATTATAGTCACACAATAGAACACAACAGAGGAAAGACCAATAGAATTAAATTTTTGTCCTGACTTTTTTCCCTGTTTGAGTGACCTTAGGCAGGTGACTTCACTTCTGTGGGTTCTGTTTACTCATTTTCAAAATTAGGAAATTGGACAATATTCTCTCTGAAAACTCCTTCCTTTAGTACCTTGTTACAGCCAGGAATGATATGATAAGAATCTGGAATAAGATGGAGAAGTCATCCTAGAGATGTGTGGAAGTAAGATTTTGTAGGAATTGATAACTGACTGGATTTGGAAGGAGAATTAGAAATCAAAGGAAGTTCGTGAATGGGAGGATAGGGCACAGATGCGGAAGTATTATGACTGACAATAATGGGAAAAACTGAAAAAGCCACTTATTTGGGGGGGAAATGACAAGTTCAACTTTAGACGTGTTAGGTTTTAAGTGTGGGTTGGACATCCAGGTGGAGATGACATCTAGTCAGGTGGAATATTGAATGATAAAAGAAAGTCAGACAGTTAAAAGGAGGATACCAGCTAAGGAATCCGGCATCAAGAAGTGCCAGAGAAGTACAAGAAATGACTGCATAAAGTTTGATGGTGCAGAAGAGTTGGACAATCCGGGATGGCTGAAAGAAGAGGTTATCGTGAATATGCGTCAGACCTCCAGGGAAGGTCCTTGAAAGAAAGGTTGACTCCTGGCAGGTGATCAGTATTGCTGGCCAGGCCACAATGCCTGTTTCTTCTTGTAAGTGAGGACAGTGAATCACAGACCTCTTCTGCACAAGTAGTACTTAGCAAATGAAATAGGTGAAGGAATGACTGTGTGTGTGATTGACGCATTCCAGAACTGTTTGGATCTTGACAGCAGTATTTAGTTGACCTAGATTAGGTGTAGGCCTGAAGAGGAGGTCAAATCACATGAGGCATCAATTCTTCACGAGAACACAGTTCTTTCTTCCCAGAAGACGCCCTTCTAACAATTTCTAAGAGAGAGGTGCTTTTGCTTTTAGATGAAGGAAACTTCATCTGAATTTCAACTGAATAAGGTGAGAAATAAATAATATTCAGCTGATTTAGGTAAGAAAGAGCCTCAGAAGTACTATGTAGTGATCTGAATAGGGGAATGTCAATCTTTGTCGAGATGACCTATCGATGGCTTCTAGGTAAAGAGGCTACATTCTGTCACTATTATTTAAATGAAAATGCATATTCAGTGCTAAGACCCCAATGTTATCCTATGTGTGAAGCGTCTATGGATGTAACAGAAATCTATGAATGGAATTCTTTGATATAAAGCTTTGCAATTTATAAAGCCTATTAAACCTTCTGAAGAATTCAAAGTACTTCCCAAGGACTTTGGTTTAGCTCTTTAGAGGTCCTTTGTGTTACAGATGGAAAGTGTTGTTCTCCTTGCACAGATGATATGAAGGCTTAAGACCGAGAGGTCGAGTGACATGTAGGCCCACGACAAGTCCACTGGGACAGAACTCGGCCTGCTACCTTTCCAGAAGTTTTCTCCACTAGACTCCTTTGCAAACTGTTCTTAAACAAAGAGCTTGATATGAAGTATTTACTGAAAAAGGCATCCGTTTAATGGCCAAAGATAGATGTTCTCAGTTTAAACTTTTATCTGCCTGACTTGTGAGTTCTATCAGGGTCATGGCTCATTATTGATTTAAAGTACAGAGACTTTTTTCTTTTTGACAAGTGCCCTTTTTCTTTGTAATGATGTACATGGGTTATGTAAACACTGTCAGTGTTTTCTCTGGACCTGGTAATGTTACTAACATGCTACCATTTGATTCTAGAAAGGATTCACTTTCTTGGAGAGGTTTCCTTTGCTCCCTAGCAGTGGCGAAATAAGGTCTTGAGGAAGTGAACCCTGCCCCCACTTCCACTGCACCCTCAGCGCTGGCACACTGGCTGCCTAGATCATAACTGGAGTGTAATTTGGTTTAGGTGTAAAATGAACTACCTTCAGTTTGGGCAAAAGTCTTAATGTGATCAAGTGATGTGATGCCTGAAACAGAATAGGAAAATATTCTAAGACCAGACCATTAAAATTTAGTCTAACCCACAAATATATTTTGTTGGATAAGGTCACTTATATGGAAGGTCTTAATCTATGTGTGTAAACATGTTTTTAAATATTTTATATCTATTTCAATACAATTGGTTTCCTTTGAATTCTTACATATTTTATTTTATCCATTTAAAAAAAACATTATAATGTAAAAAGGGTCTATGACACCAAAAAGAGATAAAGAATCTCTGATAGGTCATTTCAAGAATTGAAATGTTCTTTCTAATATTACATCTCTTATTTTGTTTTTTACATATGTCTGTATTTTCACAACTACAGCAGCAGGCAACACTAGAAATTTTTGAAGTTAATGAGTGCTTTATGGAGGATTTGATATTGCCTTCTATACTTTCCCTGTAAAATCAAATCAGCCTTATACTGAGGCTAAAATGGTAAAAATTCTAAGTCTATGGCATGCATGACTGGAGTCCTGCGGTGCTTACCAAGGACTGGAAAGATTAAGCTTCCACTCAAGTGTAACACATACTGATTTCCTTTTTGGCAGAAGGAAGCTTCACATCTGAATAAAAAAGGAAAATATTGTGCTAGCTTAGCAAAGGTGTTTTGACTCTGCAGAACTCTCCAATTCTGTGAAAATGTGTTCTTTCTTATTGTTAGCAAGTATCTTTTGTAGAGCTTTTAATAAAATATATATATTTTTTCACAGTACTGTAGCATGGTCCCAAGTAAGACTGTAGCTGTCTGGATGCTTTTATGACCACCTGAGGTTTTTCAGTAAAGTCTTTCTGAAAGGAAAAAAAGAGAAAGAAATTGAATACTTCAACCTTTCTGAAGATATTTACTACTCTCCTTGTGTCTCTAGGAAATTTATCAGTTGTATAAGATCTCTCTTTTTAAAAAGTCTAAAAGAATATCAAGAAATCATCTGAAACCTGTCGTTTAAAAAAATGCTCAGAGGTGAGCATTGCCACAATGTGGTACTACTCTTGTTTGATGGCTGTTAAAATACCTCTATTGTACGATCATTAAGTGAACAAAATCGATTTTGGTGCTCCTGTCAGGAAAATACTTTGTCCCTGGAATATTATATTATAAGTAGAATTATAACAAATAACAAATATAAATTATATTATGAGTTATAAATTAAACTATTGTCCTTGTTTCTTGTAATATTTACAGTTTTTATATCTAAAATATTTCACATTTTATTAAAATTTAAATCTTTTAATCTCACTTGATGAAAGGCATTTGTGTATACATCTAACATCCTCTGAGAATTTTACCATATGTGTATCACCTTTTCTTTATATCTCCTTTCAGATTCAGAGTGCCTCTTTGGTAGAGGTGAGGTGGAAGGGGCATGTTGAGAACATGGCTGAGCCCTCAATCAATGTCATTTCATTCTTAAGAATGCCTAAGATAATTAAATGCATGGCCAAAAAGCATTTTATCAGGCCATGAAGCAACATAAATATTATCTAGGAAGGGAATCAAGTAATATCAGGACCAGTGACAAATTTCTTATACCTCCAGGAAAACTTTCGTCCATTTTCTCTTCATCCTTCTATCTCTTCAGTATAGCTGTATGGCACAGGCACTTTATACTCAGGTTATAAGGGGTAGATATTGTGTAGTATGGTAGACTTCTTTGAATCTTTCCAGAGAACCAACTGGGTAGATTTTACTCACCATCTTTATGATCTGCACACATGGTTCAGCTATGACTGCTGTATACTTCTGTGGACTTCTTTCCTATTTCTTCCTGTGCCGTAACTTCATTCCCTCTACCCCCTTCAAGCCTACCCTGGTGTCTTTTTATTTTTTTCCTCCAAGTTTATTGTACCCAACTAAAAATTAGTTAAAGTTTAGGAAACATGGATGTATAATATGATCTGATAAGAAGGCAGCACGTTGTAGTTGATAACGTATGGAATCAGATATCAGAATCAGAATCAGAAAACCTGGTTTAAAATTTGACCTCCAATACTTATTGGTCAGATAACCACCAACAAATCACTAAATGTCTCTAAGCCTCAGTTTCCTCATCTATAAAAGAGGATGTTGTTGTTTGGTTGTTTTTAGTCCCATCTCTTTCTTTGTAACCCCATTTGGGGTTTCCTTAGCAAAGATACTGGAATGATTTGCTTTTTTTTTTTTCAGGATTATGTGACTTGTCCAGGGTCACACAGCTAGTAAGAGTCTGAGGCAGGATTTGAACTTAGGTCTTCCTGACTTCAGGCCAGGACTTTATTCACTAAACCACCTTACTGCCCTATAAAAGAGGATGTTTTATATTAAAATATATTTCTAATATATCTCTATGTTCTCTAAGAGAACAATATTATTTCTTGTCTTTGAAGTTATTTTTAATCATTATCATCATAACCCTTCGTTATGTACTCCTCTTGGAAGGGTTCCAGTTTGGGACACATACATCATAAGATCATAAAGCATAGTGTTGGAAGAATTTTAGGAATCATCTAGTTCAAGGGTCCTTAAACTGGGGCTAGGGTTTTAATAAACCCATAGGCTTATAAAAAATTGGGGTTTTAATAAAAAGTATATTTTAATAGAAATATATTTTGATAAAAAATATTTTGACATAGATACTTGGTTTCTTTTTTAATAGTATTTTTTTTATTCATTTCACATTTTTCAGAGAAGGGGTACATAGGCTTCACCCTTTTGCCAAAAGCATTCATGACACATCAAAACATTAAGAACTAATCCAACCCATTTATGTTGCAGATAAGGAAACTGAGACTTGGAACTTAACAAATTGCCTAGGTTCACACAAGTACTAAGTAACAGAGGAAATAGAAATAAATAAAAATCTAGTTATTTTTCCATGAACTGTCCACTAGTCCTGTTGGCTACATATAAATTGGTAAGAATAAAAAAATCTAAAATTTCTGCCATAAGTTCTATATACCTACTACTATATTGTACTTTAGACAACTAGGTAAAAAAATATATATTCAGATTCTCTCACGTCATGTAAACAAAACAGTTGTTAGTTATGACTTTTGAACTTTTCACCCAATCATGTTGGCATCACGTTAGTGTAATAGTGGCCAAGTGGCTCTGCTTGCCATGGGCTGATGGTTAAGTCAGAAAGCTCTGCTGGCATTTCAGATGCTGCTACAGGTAGAACCAGAATGTACATCTCATCTACTTTCCCTCTTTGCTCTCCCTCCTTTCTGAATGGAATGATATGGCATTTGGTTAGTAACACTTGAGCCAAGGATTTTTTTGAGGATGGCTGTGTAATCCCCTGGAGAAAAACCAAATGTACAATGAAACCCAATTAAGAAGCTTGGGCACAGTTCCATGGAAAAGTGGTCCAGGACAGGTGGTCTACAAATCCACAGTTCCTCCTCCATAAGCTTCCTGTGTGCCAACTGCAAGAGCTGAAGTGGTGTTATCATAGCTCAGATTAAAATGATGTCCACAACAAAATTAATAGCCTTTCTCCATCCAGTTCCTTTTTTTTTAGAAAATCATGTGGCAATAATAAAATGACAATTCTCCATGATCACATTTGAAATGTAGTTTGAAAGATATTTGCTATAATTATAAATGTGGCTTCCCTACTGTAATGAAGCTGACCAGTCAGCTATTTGAGGCATTTACCATAATTAGAATGTTTTGTAACTGAGGACAAATTTAACTAGGTATAGAGGGGATCATCACAAGGATGATTTCAAGGTAATGAATTTTTCAGTCACAGCAACTGTTGAAGGCTACAGTGGGATTCTGTCTTCACTGGTTGGGAAAATGCCCACACTAATGAAATCTTAAGTTTTGAAGATTCTTGATATCATTTCTCTATACCACATCACATATTAGCTACATATGATAGGTTACCGAGGTCCCTGCCAATTTTGAAATTCTGTGATTTTATAAATTACAGGAGATTTTGTCCCGATAGCAGAATGAGTGGTGTAATAGTCACCATTCTTTATTCCTATATTTTTTTATTTTCTCTCATTTTTGGTTTCTAGGTAAATAGCCTAAAATCTCTAAATTCAATATATTGCCAATAAAATGGTGACCCACTTCATGGGATCTGTTCAAGGACTAATTAATAAAACATTTAGAGAACCTTGGATGAAAGACAAAAAAGAGATGGAAATTACTCATTATCTTTTCATAATTGCATTTTAAATAGTAAGAGCTGCTAGTCTGTGTGCAACCTATGAACGTAGCTTTAATCATTATTGCTATTTTATTTAGTTCCATTTTTATAGTCCTTTGTCCCTGAAGAGTTTTTTCCTTATTAGAATTCCTTTTTGTTCTTTTTGAATGTTTTCCTTAAAGTTAGTCTACCTACAGTCATGATTCCTGTTCATGTTATATGGCCATGATTTCCATTCTCAGATGTCCCTGAATTCTTGTTTTCTGAAAACAAATTTATTAACTTTTTTTCCATATCTATCCTTCCAAATCATCTAGTAAAGTCAGTGCTCATGGAAGTTAAAATGCTGTGACTGTGTGATCCACTTATTTGTAACTTTCCATAGAATATGTTGATAGTTTTCCTTTTTATGAAACAAAAATGTTTTTATTTATTTTAAAAAATTCCACCCTGTTGCTGTTCCACCCGTTATTTTGAACTTCTTTAAGGAAGAAGCTATGTAAATTTTTGAGCATATTTAAAGGAAATTCTCCCCCACTAGGAAGAAGATAAAAAGTATATAACCCCACCCTCCCTAGGAAAGTATGCTCAGAGTGTCACTCTACTTTTCCTTTTTTTTTTCCAATCCCTTCACCTCACATTTGAGAGGTTACTTTGGCACTTTCTGGAGCAAATTTGTGAACATTTTTAATGAAAATTTTCCTCCTTTTTGTGGATACAAACTTGTATTACACCTCTCATTTTTTTCTCTATTGCACATTGCTGAAAATGTGTTCATTTGCCAACAAGAAAAACAATGAAGTTAGTAATAAAATTACAGGAATCCTTGAAGTTCCAAAACTTATACACAGGAGATACACGCATCCATGCATGCATACAGACATACACACACACACACACATATATGTATGTATATGTATATATATGCATATATATACATACATACACATCTATACCATATGTGTACATGCATTCATATTTTATTTATATACATATATATGAATACATATTTGAGTATTCACATACAGTTTTAGGTGTACATCTTAATCGGGTATTTGAACCAAAGGAAGGATATATTCTGATTAGTTCAAATAATCTTGAGTATTTCATGACAGATCAAAAAATATATATTTAGAATCAGAATCGATTGACATTTAAGTGGAATTAACATTCCCTGGATCAGCTTGATAAAAAAATAAAATGAACTAGTCTGTTTCTTCTCTGTGGGATTTGCATGTTTGTATTCAATATGATAAACAGAATCAATCTATATCCAATACATGGTTCTTTCTACATGACTTTCCCTCTCCTGGAATAGTCTTAGAATATGTATGGATGTGATATAGCACAGTAGTGAATATTTTATTGTTCAGAAAAGATAAGGAATATATTATTGGTAAAATATTAAAAGCCTATACTTTGATTTGTTCAATCAATATACATCAGTGACTGTTAACATTGTTTTTAAAATTGTTCAGGGAAATTGAGGGAGTTATGAAGAGCAGTACCACTACTGCTTACTCAACAATGACTAGCATTTTTACAGTATTTCCTGTATGCTGGACCCTGTGCTAAATGCTTTACATTTGTCTCATTTGATCCTCACAATAACCCCGAGAGAGAGTGTTATTTTGATCTGATGTTTGCAGATGACAAAACTGAGGCACAGAGAGATTAAGTGACTTGCCTAGGATTACACAGCTAGCAAGGGTTTGAGGCCGGATTTGAACTCTAGTCCTCCTGATCATAGACCTACCACCATCCATCATGCCACTGAGCTTGTTCAACAGAAATTCTTTAATTGCCTATAACTGTGACGTAGTAGAGAGACAAAGATCCGATCAAATAAGTCTTTAAAACAGCAATGTCAAACTCAAGTAGAAACAGGGGTCACCAATCTCTACCTAAGGATCCCTATGGGCTGCATATTGACTTAGTTTTAAAGTGCAATGTTATCTATGACTTATAGTATGTTTTAATTTATTTTGTTAGATATCTCCTTAGGGAAGAAAGGTCTTTCCCGCTCTGGCAGAGGTGGGGAACCTGCAGCCTTGAGGCCACATCTGGCCTTCTAGGTCCTCAAGGGTGGCCCCTTGACTGAATCCAAACTTCACAGATGAAAAGTTGATATTCCCTCAAAGGACCACCCTTGAACACCTAGAGGGTCACATGTGGCCTCGAGGCTGCAGGTTCCCCACTCCTATCTATGGTTTCCTGGAGCTCCCCTTCACCAGCCTTGAAATTGAGGCCATAAAACATTGTTAAAGTGTGCCCCTTCCCCATAGACCCCATCTGGGTTTTCCTTCCCTGGGGCAGTTCCCCTAATTGCTTCTAATCCTATCCTTGGTAAAGTGGACTTCATTACCTATGTACCTAGAATGGAACCCAGGCTCTCTCCTCTCAGGAAGACAGGTTGCCCCAGAATCACATAGTCTAAGCTACTATGATCAACTTGAATAGGCCTCATGTTCCTTTGTTACCCAGTAATGGGACAGAATCCTCTTCCTTACTGTTTACTTGTAGATTGGACCACAATAGGTCCCTGCCCAAACACCAGTAAATGCCTATATTTTGGGCCCTCCTGACTCAGAGTGAATGTCAAAGTTGCTGTTTCTCTTTTGACCAGCAACCCTCAGGGTCTTCCCCTCCCAGTCTGATTTTTTTTAATTGAAGGGGCCATCCCTTCACTCACTTCTTTAAGAAGCCTATTCATTGAATGGGTGTTACCTCCCTCAAAGGGAGAACCTGAAAAGGCCCTAGCCTAAAAGGGTCTCCTGTTGCATCCTGGACCATCTCCAGTCCTGTTGATGAATATCTGGCCACTAGACCCAGATGGCCCTGGAGGAAAAAGTGAGGCTAGTGACCTTGCACAGCCCTCCCTCACTCAAATCAAAGTCAACTGCAAGTCATGTCATCATCTCCCTAATGTCATGGTCTTCTTTGAAAAGGAAGGACAAACACAACAACAACTCCACCTACCAGCTGATCCCCAGGTTCATAGCCCAACCTCTTCCCTTCCATCTATCGCTTCCTAGCTTCCAAATTTCATAATAAGAAAAAAAATACATTAATCCTCTATGGCCAAATATTTAGGTTGGAGTCATCTCACTAAAATCTTTCTCATCTTATTTCTTCCACTTTAATTATCAGTTTCTTCTCTCTATACCCCAACATGACTAATTTTGACTCCCTTCCTACAAGAAGTCTTTTCACCTTATCCTCACTCTACTAACATTGCCGCTGCTTTGGCTTTACTTCCCTCCTTTCCCAATTTTGTTCCTCTAGTTAACCCAGTTCAACTACATGTAGTCCTCTGTGCCTGAATCCTTTGCCTCTCTGTATTGTTGCTACCTAAGCCTTGCCAAACACCAGTCCTAAATACCTTCTACCATCCATCTGCTATCTTTTTATTTGTGTAATATTGAATGATGTTAAAGGGAGTCACAAAACTGGGCTGAATGGATTCACTACAAACTCATCTAAACTCAACTGGGCACAAGAAGTAGAGCAAGACATTCTTTTTTTTTTTTTAAACTTTTTTTAAAAATTTGCTTTCCATAGCATTCTCCACAAAGCTTGTTTGAGACCATCTATACTACCCCATCCCACCTCCATCTCAGCAGACTACTTTGTCATATATTATTGAGAAGAGATGACATTCTGGGATTTCCCTCTTCTCCCCTATGATATATCCCTTCAACATAACCCCTTGTTCTCTTCTCCTCTTCTCCTGTTGTATCATAAAGGGGTAGCTATTCTCCTAAGCAAGACTAGTCACTCTGCTCAGGTCCTTGATTCCATCACCACTTATCCTGTCTCATTTAACAACTTATCTCTCAACTCATTCCCACCCTCTTGCTACTTTTCACTCTTCATTTCATTACTGACTCATTCCTTGAAGTCCACAAAGCCAAGTGTTCAACATATTTATCCTTTGCTTTTCTCTTCTCCCCTCAAGCTATCATCCAAGGTTAACCTGTCAACAAAAGTGTATGATAAATGAGTCAATTCCACAATAATTCATATCCTGCTTTTTCTGGGACCTTGTTCAAAGAATTATTTCCTCTCTCTTGTCTCCTCAGTCTCTGCCACTTCAGTGACTGTATCTCCTTCACCTACCAACATGTTTAGATCTCACTGTTCTTAAAAATAACGTTGTTCCCTTAATTCTTCTGTTCCACCCTGAGCTGCTGCCCAACATCTTTCCCTGAAAGAATTCTATAAGTAGTAGCCTATACTTTCTTTTTCTCCTTACTTAGCACTACAATACTTTCAAATATAACTCCCTTTTGTACCATTTTCCTGAAGCTGTTGTCTCAAATGAATCACTAATGATTTCCTCACAACCAAAGTGAATGGCCTTATGTCACATGGCTTTGGCATTGATGTTCCCTCTGAATTCTTCTCCAATGAGATTACATGTGCAAAGCACTTTGCAAATCTTGACGTGATACACAGATTCTATTATTATTTCTCTGTCTTATAGTTGGCTGTCTTTAACATAACTGTATTCCCACTGACAGGTTAAGATTCAATGAGTTCCCACTGGGAGATGGCCACATTGCTACATTTCTCTCAGGGTCTTAGGAGTAATACTAGTTTGAGGACAAATTTATAGTTGATCTTTCTGGGTAAAATCAACTTTCCCCTGTGACTTCACAAAGCCTCTGATGTACTATTATCATATATCAGAGTTAGTCATGTTTCTGCAATAAACCTTATGATATTATAAGTTCCATCAGGATAGAGACTACATTTTGTCTAAATTTCTTTATCTCCTTTGTCGCTTAGTTCCACAGTATTATTAACAATGATGATGGTGATGATGATGCTACTAATAATCATTCTTTAATTCTGTGAAGTATACAGTATATTTACTGCATATAAATTGTCCAGTACTGGCATAATATTAGTAATGCAAATTATCTAATAATGTAAAGCAAGCAAGTGGCATAGTGGATAGAGTGGTGGATCTAGAATCAGACCTGAGTTCAAATTTGGCCTCTGATGCTTACTGGCTCTGTGACCCTAAATGGGTCACTTAACTTGTTTTCCTCAGTTTCCTCACTGCTTAAAAACAGGGAAGATAATGCCCCTATGCAAGTGCAAGGTAATTGTGAGGATCAAATATGATCAAAAACACTTAGCACACTGCCTGGCACATAGTTCATGCTATATAAATGTTGGCCATCATTATATTATCCCTTTTGAATGTTCAGTACTTTGTGTGAAACTCTACATGAACTTAGTAAATGTTGGTTGAGTTGATAAATAATTTTAATTATAACTCAGACAGCTCCTCCAGGGTTCCACAATTTATTGAGAACCTGGGTCAGTGGCAACATCAGATCAATCTGTCCTTGCCAATCAAAAGATTGTTTTTCATCCAAATGTCTAATTTTTACATATGTAGCAATAAAGCCTAATACTCATAGTTTTCTTTGTAATGAATATATTTCATTCATTTTATTTTTTTCATTTAGGCAGAATCCCAGTATCTAATTTCTATCCAAATATCTTTTACCACATACCTTCTTTTTTGTATAATGGAACTAATCATCATAAATATCATTGTTCATCAGTAATAGCGAGGCTTTAAATAATGATCCAAGACTTCTAAAGAATTTTACAAATAGGCTGTGATTTTTGTCATCCAGCATAACTCTTGGAAGTAGAAACTATTTTTTGTAGGGAATTGAGGCATGCAGAGGTTCAAAAGACTTGTCAAGGGTCACACAGCTAGCAAGTGTCTGAGGCCTTATTTGAAATGACAGCTTCCTGACTCTTTCTTCAACACTCTAGTCATTGCATCATCTATTTTTGCTTATACTTGAAATATATTTTTGAAATTATTAAAAAATTTCAGTGATCAAGGTTATGTTTCTCCATTGAAACTTTGTATCCAGTGATGGCATTTTTATTTGTTCACACATAATGATTAAGTACCTTCAATGAGTAGGACATGTATGATGAGAATTTACATTTTTGATATATAACCTTAGTTAAAAATGTATACCTGAGCTTGCCTAGGAAAAACTCCAAGAGTAATATCCTAAGCCTATGAAAGGTTCACGGAACACAGGGATTCATTATACCTAGTAATTCACCAACCACAATAAATCTTAGCATCCTGTCTTATAGCAAGCATCGGTGGTAAAGAGCAGGTAATTTCACCCTATTGGAGAAAACATTATTAACTAGATCACGTTCTTTATGTATGCCCTTGTCTATCAGCACCCTTCCTTTCTTCCCTTGATTGAGAGTGTGCTCTTATCTATGACTCGACCTTGGGTACATATTGGAAAAGTCAGTCATCTATGCCAAATGGGTTGAACATAAAAGAAAAATGGAGCTGGAAATCAACAGGTTATTGATGCTATTGCAGTCCCAAGGGTCTTACTCTCCCTTTCCAAAAGGTTTCTCAAATGTGTCATATCTATTTTCATTTTCCACGGAGGGGATATGATGAATACATGAGTCATGGCCTTTGATCTACCTGGAAATTCTCATGGAGATTGAGTCAATGTATTTACATAACCAAATCCAAATGAATCCTACCACTGCAATTTTTTTTAAAAAGGTTAAGAAAATTTGTTTTCTAGAACTGATCAAATTGTTCAATGAAAAGTTTGACTTGTATAAGTCAAAACATAACTTTACAAATTCACTTTAATGAAATGCATGCACATTCACATTCACACATTATGCTCTGATGGTCCTGAGCATATGCTGCGGCATTTTTGTCATCAGCAATTGATCAATAAGTATTTATTAAATACTTGAGTTTCTTCTGTGCTGGATGCTATAGGGGATAAAAAAGTAGATAATCTGATACCCACAATTAAGCAGCTTAAAGTCTGGTCAGTGAATGTGGTAAAAATCAATTGTATTCAAAATGTTTGTTTGTTTGCATAATGAGTCATATTTCCCACATAAGATTTTGTACAGAATAAATTAGAAGGGGAAAATATGTTCAAAGCCTTCTAAGTGGATCTAATAGACAAGGACAGTCAAATAGGGAAAGAACTCCTACCTTTACTTTAGTCAGAGTATGTACTTCTGAACTATTTAGGCTAATGGGATCTTTTATCTAGAGTAATAATTGGGTTAGTGAAAACAATTAACCAGATACTAAAAAACAGAGTGCAGTTGGGTATCAAATATGTGAAGAAGCTTGACAGAGCAAGGTCACAGTTGAGCTTATAAAATTCTGCCAGGGGACCAAAAACAGAGACAATAAAGCAATCAAATATGTCATCTGGTAGCTATAATTATTAGTTTTTTTTTTCTTAGGTCTCATCACAATGACTTATTTATGTGTTAATAGAATTACTTCACTTTTCCTTATTTGATTATAAATAGCAATCATACATTGACTTGTTACAAGAAGTTCAAGTACAGAGTATAATATCTGTATTTGAGAACCTAAGGCATCTTGATCATATGATCAAAGCACCATCTTTGAATTTGTTGTCAGTAGCCCAAGGGAAAGAGAAAATTCTTAAAATAGATGTTAAATCTCAAATACATTTTTCTTCTATTTTAAAATAGATTATTATTAAAACAATGACAATAACTATATTTATGTAGCATATATAACACATATAACAAATATATCTCATATTAATGTTATAAATATATAACACATATGTTTATATATGTGTCAAGCACTCTGCTAAGTTCTTTTCTAATTATTTTCTAATTTTATACTTCCAACAACAGGGAAGTAAGTTCTGTTATAATCCTCATCTTACAGATGAGGAAACTGAGGGAAACAGAGGTTAAGTGATTCCTCATTTTTAGACGTGTCCTCCAGTCTGCCCCTCCTTTGTCACACACCTTACTCCCTTGAATTTGGTCATCTCATTTAACAAAGAAAAACACTTAAGCAAAAACTGTAAATACATATGTCAGTGTATGGAACATTCAGTCCCTGTAGTCTCTCACCTCTCTGTGGAGAGGAGGGGAGGTACTTCATCTTCTGTTCTCCAACACTATTAATGGTTTTAAAATTAATCATTATTTTATTTCCTTATAGTCATGTTTTCATATGTATTATTGTAACTGCTATGCATATAATTCTTCTGACTTTGCTTATTTCCCTGTGAATTCTTTAAAATATTCTTATGCATTTTTTCTGATTTCCTAATATTGTAACTTCAGTGAATAATATCTGTTACATTTGTATGCTTCAATTTCTATAGGCATTTGTTCCACAATTAATGGGCACACTCTTAGTTACTTTTCTGCTACCAAAAGAAATGCTATGTATAGTTTAATATATAGGGACTTTAATCTCTATTTTTGACCTATTTAGGATCACTGAATCAAAGAATATGCTAGTACTCTTCTCTTAACATAGCCTCTCCAACAATTGCTATTTTAGTTTTGTGTCATCTTTGCCAGTTTTCAAGGAATAAGATAAAACCTCAGAAGTGTTCTAATTTGTACTAATGATTTGTCTCATACTTTCTTATGGTCATTTATATGGATTATTTTTTTAAAAACTGCTTTTTTAAGGTTCTCTGACCATTTATCTACAGGGCAATGGTTTTTTGTCATATATTTATGTCATCAAAGTGCATCTCTTTGTTTCATATATATATATGTGTATGTGTGTGTTATGTATACATGTGTGTGCTTTGTATGTATGTATACACATATGTATGTGTGTATACGAGTATGGTTTTTATCAGCTTTATTTGATGCAAAGATCATATACCTTTTCAACATCATCTCTTCCACATGCATTGATTTTGTTTGTGCAAATTTTTTTTTTTTCAAATTAAGCACAATTGTCTCTTTTGTCCTTTATGATTACTTCTCTCCTTTTTTGGTCATATAATTCTCACCCCAGACACAGGTGACAAAGTTATCTCTTAATTTCTTATTCACCTTTTATATTCAGATTCCAGATTCATGTTGAATTTGCTATAAAATATAGAAGATGCTCATCTAAACCTCTTTCTGCCAAGTTGCTTTCTAGTTTTCTAGTTGTTTCCATTTCTTATCAAAATAGGACTCCCCCCTTTCCTATATTTTGTGCTCTTAGATTTTTCCAATGCTAGACTATACCTTTCAATTTCAACAACTTGTTTGTTCTCTCTGTTCCATCGATGTACTTTTCAAGTTTGTACCCAGTGCCAAATCATTTTGACCATAGCTACTTTATAGAATTTCAAAAGCTGCTAATGCTATGCCCCTTTCATTGCTAGTTTTCTCATTATTTTCTTTGAGGTTGAGACATTTTGCTTCTCCAAACAAGTTGTCATTATTTAATCTCAAATGCTGCCATAAAATACAGAGTCTTGACCCTTGAGGGGAAACAGGAACTAATCACAAGAAGTAGAGGATGATAGAATATATGATCCCAGACAAATTGTGTTAGCACTGCAGGAGATAAGAAATGGGTAAGATTATTTTTGAATGCAGTGTTCAAAGGAAGTTCCATCAAGCAACTAGAACTGAGTTAGGACTCTAGTATGGAGGAAAAAAGGTGAATTTTCAGGAAGAGCAAGAGACATTCTCACTTCTCCTTATTCAGATAATGTTTGTGCCCTAGACCAGGTTAAATATTTGCTGTCAGACAATTGGAAAACTTGTTTTAAGTCTTCATTGACATGATTGTGTTTCCTTGCAAGAGAAATGATGGTAGTGGCCTCCACCTGTTAAAAACTGCCATCGTACCGAAGAATTTCTGCCTAATTTTTGGTCTCATCTTAAGATCGGTGATGATGATTGATATCTCTGCAAGATACTCAGTGCTACTGAGAGTCTGCAGTAGTTCTGGATTAAGGGATGATTGTGAGTCTGTCCTGCTCTTTTTGATATGCTTGATCAGCCTAAAGAATATCAATTAGTTCCTTTCTAAACATTTTTCGATAGCCCCAAACCTCTGAGCATTTTCTGTACCAGTCTAGGTATTTTTGCCAAAATCACAAGATGTAAACAATCTATCAGCTGTCAAGTTACAACACTGGTGACCAGCAAGTCAGAAAATTAACAGTCTATTTAAGGAACTCTCCCAGCCCGGGGGCATGTGTGCTTGGTAGATCATCTTACATTCAGTTATGAAAAATTTCCTGACCTAATGGATGAGCCCAGAAACTGCACAACCCAAACCATGTGGTTCATGGCACAGGGAGCATGCTTAACTGTGGCACAGACTATCTTTTTTTGTGGATAATTATGCAGTTTCTAAAGAAGTAGCATTTTAAGAGTAAGTCTGTGAAAAATGGAATGTTTGCACAATGAAGAAACCTTAATCCCATTTAGTTGTTCAAAGTTTAGGAGAATTGTAAATTCTATCTGGAACATCCTCACGTCTAGGTCACAGAATCCCTAACTTCAAAGAAGAGTTCAGGTTCCATATTCTACTATGCAAGGTCTTTCCTGCTTTCTCTCCTGTTTAAAATCTCTTCTTCTTGTTCTTCCTCTTCCTCCTCCTCTTCCTCCTTTTTCTTTTCTTCTTCCTCCTCTTCCTCTTCTATTTCTTCTCCTCCTCCTTCTTCTCCTCCTTTTCCTCCTTCTTCTCTTCTTCCTTCAGTCCTCTGGAATCAGGACTGATTTAGATTCTCAAGTCTTTCAGAATTGTTTATTTTTTACAATACTGATGTTATAGTATAACTTTTTGAATCTGCTCATTTCACTTTGCATCAGTTCATATAGGTCTTACAGTACACACTATTCTACTGTATGGCACAACTATATGCCACAATTTGTTCAGTCATTCCCCCAATTGATAGACAACCTCTTTGTTTCCTGTTTTTATCAATACAACATGGATTGCTACAAGTATTTTTGTACATATATGACCTTTTCTCTTCCATTTGCCTCGTTGAGAGTATAGATCTTATATGGCATAGCTAGGTCAAAAAATATAAACTTTTTCATAACATATTGTCCATAATTCTAAATTGCTTTCCAGAATTGTTCCAGTTCACTGTTTTATCAATAATATATCAACGTGCCTATTTTCCCACAGCCCCTTCAACATGTCATTTTTTATTTTTGTCAGCATTTCCAGTTAGATCAATGTTAGTCAGAACCCCAAAATTGCTTAATTTTTCTAATTACTAGTGATTTGGACCTTTTTTTTTTCATTTGACTATAGAGAGTCTGGACTCCTTTACTTGAGAACTACCTGTTTATAATAAGTGAACATACCTGTTCAAAGGGTCCTTAGACCCTTTATCAGTTGGAGAATGACTGTCATTCTTATAAATTTGAATGAGATCCTTATGTATCTTAGAAGTGAAATCTTTATTAGAGTAATTTTCTTCAATTATATTTTACCAATTAACTGTCTCCTTTCTAATATTAGCTATATTGGATTTATTTGTGTTAAAACATTTTTTTATTATTTTATGTAATCAAAAGAGAAAGAATGTGTCTCCCTCCACATCTACCAACAGCTGAAGAACTTTGAATCATAGCAGAATAGTGAGGAAATATTGTAGTGCCATTCCCTTTATAATAATAGCTGGTATTTACAGGGTGTTTTCAGTTAGAAAGAATGCTTTACAGATATTATCTCCTTCGATCCTCATCAAAAATGTATGCAGAGGCTAATGCAGATGTTGTTTCCTCTTTTTTACATGTAAAGAAAGTGAAGGTCAAAGAGGTCAGATGACTTGGCCAAAGTTATGGAGCTGATATCAGAGGAGATAATCAAACTCAGGTCTGATTCAAGTCCAGTATTTATACCATTGTATCATATATGTTGTTCGAAGAGATTTTTTAAAAATTGATTAGTGTTTTGTGACTTTTACACAACTGTCACTTTTTTTCAGTAGTGTCTTCCTTCTTGCTCTCCTCCTCTCCCCCATGACTGTAGTAGCTTCCTTTGTAATAAAGAGAGTATAGAAAGACAAATATAATTATAGTCATGGTATCTAAGCCTGTGAGAGACTGTCTCCTTCATCTTTGAAAAAGGTCTTTATATTTGTTATGCCGTCTAACTGAGAGTAAGTTTGGAAAAATCATCAAAAAGATTGTATTAAATAATATTTTTGGAATTTTAGGACTGGAAAGGACCTTTAAAATAGTTTTTTATTTGTCTACTTGCCGGAATGGAGAAGTAGAGAAGACAAAATTTCTAATATTAGTCTTCTGAATGGAGAAGAGAAAGTAGAGAAGACAAAAGTGGAGAAGATAGGAGTTCTAGATTCATTCATCAAACCATTCATTCATTCATCAAAAATTCCTGCTATGTAGCCGACATAGTGGTTTGTTCTAGAGATGCAAAAACAAAAATAGAATATTTTCTGTTTCTTAGGAGCTTACATTAATTACACAAAATAGCTGGAGATTGATTCTCTTTCTGTAGTCTCAATGATAGCAAATTCTTCTTATTTGTCCTTCAGTTGTATTTTAGCCCTATTATAAATACTCCAGTATTTACAACCTCTCATAAATTGGAAGTTCTTACTTGTTTTATCTGCATGTAAACTTATCCTAGTCATTCACTTTCATACACTAAAGATGGTCCAAATTAAGATTCATTCATTCAGCCTTCTTATCTTATGTAAGGTTCTGCGCTAAGCTCTGGAGCTACAAAAAAAAAAAAAAAAAGAATTCTCTTGAGGATTAAATTCCACTAAGGGAAAATAATATATACACAGTTAAGCCAATGCAAAAATATACATTAAAAAAAGGCAATGGATTTGGAGACAAAGTGCCCAGAGAAAGATACTGCATGCTCTTGGCATGTGAATTTAACCTCTTTTGATACCATCAGATCCAACTTTTCTCCATTATTTTCTGTGTGACTTTGGACAAGTCACTTAATCTCTCTGGTTTGCACTTTCCTTAGCTGAAAAATGAGAGGGATTGGCCTTTGTTCTGTGAGGTATCTTCCAATTCTAATCAATGATCCTATGAACATGTAAGTGCAAAGTGATGTAGGGCAGTGAAAGGGACTAACTTTTACTTCCTTTTGTGTACTTCTTGGTTGCTTATCTTTTGTATATGTGAAGGAAATTGTCAGTATTAAGATTCTAGCATTAGCAACTTCTAATCCTTCTGACTATAACATCGCTTTCAAAGCTACAAAAATCTATACTGATTCTATTTAGGGCAATTGATTCTGTAGATTCTCGGAAGAAATCAGGTTTCTCATCAATTTGTGATCTGATAGATACATCCAAACACTGATCAGCTTTCCAGTGAATATTCCCTTAGTCAATGATTTATAGAGTCTGAAAAATAAAAGGTAGCAAGAAAAATAACTGTTTAAAAGCATTTATCTAATTAGCCACTGCCTTTCTGCACGTCAGATATTATTGTTATTGCCCAAAAGATAGGTTATTGGTGTTTCATGTATTTCTTTATTGCAATCTTCACACCCTCATTACTACAGCAGACTTCCAAAAGATCTCTCTTCATCTGATGTAACCTCCACCAATCTATCCTTCAAGCCACCTACAAATTAAGCTCCCTAAAACATTACTTTTACTGTCACCTACTCCAAAACCTTCCATGCCCCTTGATATTAATAGCTATATTTCTTAGCCTGGCATCAAAAACTCTTCAAAATATGGCCCCAGTCTACTCACCAAATATATCTACATGTTACTTGCTTACCTGTACCCTTGGATTTACTCAGGCTAATCTGTGTGTGGCCAACATAGCATGCCCTATTTATTGTCACCTCCAAAACACTGCAAATCGATTTTAGTTACCAGAAATACCTTCATATGGTACTTGATCTCCAACAGTCTTTACTGATTCTTCAAAGGGAAACTGAAAGCCCATCTCTTCTACTTTCCATTACCATCTCAGTTGAAAATCCATTCCCTTTCTTCTATTACACTGTATCATGGTACATATAGATACTACCTACCTTATCATAGTTTGGGTGTATATGTTTTGCTCCCCAAAATAGACTGTTCCTTGAGAACATGGACCATATTTTATGTATATGGTCAATGTGCCTTGTATATAATAGGATGTCTGTAGATATTGATTGGTTGATCACTTTGCATTCATATTTTTTAAATCATGCTGGGAATGGCACACTTTATGGGGACTACATTTCTACCCAAACTAATAAAATGTTTGGATAATAATGGACTGAGAATCAGCAAGAGAACACTCTCATCCCAAATGAACAATAAATTTTGAAAATAACAATATTTCCTTTCTCTTTTCAATGTGTCTCAACTGATTTTTATACCCTGCTATTTTTAGCAGTTAAGCTATTTACTAGAAGGCTTCTCCCTATACTAATACAAGTGCATAAATCTTACTAATTAGAATTGGAACTGAAAGTTCTATAGAGGCAATAAGAAATGAAAAAAAATACTTTAAGAACCTATAAAGTATAAGGAAGATCCATTGAAAGGCTTCTGCTGTTAGAAGTTATTTTCTCAGACTATTGGATACACATTTCAGAAAACTAACAAGGGAAGGTACTTAAGGAATTCCACTGTTCTTTAATTCTCTGGTAAATGTGGAAATTTTCATGAATATAAATAATTACATGAATTAGTACTTATTGTTAAGTAGATCCATATATGTGTGTGTACATGTACACATATACATACACACATGTATAACATTGCAGATTTCTTTTTTTAATTAATTTATTTTTAGTTTTCAACATTCAGGTCCATGTGATTTTGAGTTCCAAATTTTCTCCCCCTCACTCCCCTCCCCCACCACCCCAAGATGACATTCATTCTGATTGTCCCTTCCCTGTGTCTGCCCTCCTTTCTATCACTCCCAACCTCCTTATCCCCTTCCCCCTTTTCTTGTGGGTCCAGATAGATTTCTATACCCCATTGCCTGTATATTTTACTTCCCAGTTGCATGTAAAAATAATTTTTAACATTTGTTTTTAAAAGTTTGAGTTTTAAATTGTCTACCTTCTTCCCTCCCCAACCACCCTCATTGAGAAGGCAAGCAATTTAACATAGGTTGAACATGTGTGGTTATGCAAAGCAGTTCTATAATAGTCATGTTGTAATAGTCATGTAAAACTGTTTTCTTTCATCCTATCCTGCCCCCACTTATTCTGTTTTCTGTTTTGCCCCTGTCACTTTTCAAAAGTGTTTGCTTCTAAATACCCCCTCCCCCAATCTACCCTCCCCTCTATCATCATCCCCCTGCCCCTTATCACCTTCCCCTTACCTTCCTGTATGGTAAGATACCCAACTGAGTGTGTATGCTATTACCTCCTTAAGTCAAATCCAATGAGAGAAGGTTCACTCTTTCCCTTTCACCTCCCCCCTCTTCCCATCCATTGTGAAACCTTTTTCTTGCCTCTCTTATGTGAGATAATTTACCCAATTCTACCATTCCCTTTCTCCTTCTCTTAATATATTCCTCTTTACCCTTTAATTTTTTATATCATCCATTCATATTCAACTCACCTTGTGCCTTCTATCTAGATACTATTTCATCCTACTGCCCTAATGCTTTGAAAGGTCTCATGAGATACAAATATTATCTTTCCATGTAAGAATGTAAACAATTTAACTTTAACAAGTCCTTTATAATTTCTCTTTCCTGTTTACCTTTTCCTGCTACTCTTGATTCTTGTATTTGAACATCAGATTTTCTCTTCAGCTCTGGTCATTTCATCAAGAATTCTTGAAAGTCCTCTATTTCATTGAATGTCTATTTTTCCTACTGAAGTATTATACTCAGTTTTGCTAGGTAGGTGATTCTTAGCTCCTCTCACCTCTAGAATATCATATTCCAAGCCCTTTGATCTCTTAATGTAGAAGCTGCTAGATTTTGTGTTCTCCTGATTGTGTTTCCATGAAACTCTAGTTGTTTCTTTCTGGCTACTTGCAATATTTTCTCCTTCACCTGGGGACTCTGGAATTTGACTACAATATTCCTAGTTTTCCTTTTGGGATCTCTTTCAAGAGGTGATCAGTGGATTCTTTCAATTTCTATTTTACCCTCTGATTCTAGAATATTAGGGCAGTTTTCCTTGATAATTTCTTGAAAAATGATCTCTAGGCACCTTTTTTTTTATCATGGTGTTTAGGTAATCCAATAATTTTTACATTATCTTTCCTGGATCTATTTTCCAGGTAAGTGGTTTTTCCAGTGAGGTAGTTTACATTATCTTCTATTTTTTTCATCCTTTTGCTTCTGTTTTATAATTTCTTGATTTTTCATAAAGTCATTAACTTCTATTTTCTCCATTTTAATTTTGAAAGAATTATTTTCTTCAGTGAGCTTTTGAACTTCCTTTTCCATTTGGCCAATTATGCTTTTTAAGGCATTCTCCTCATTGGTTTTTTGGACTTCTTTTGCCATTTGGGTTAGTCTATTTTTAGGGTGTTATTTTCTTCAGTATTTTTGGGTCTTCTTTAGCAAACTATTGGCTCATTTTTCATGATTTCTTGCATCTTCCTCATTTTCCTTCCCAAATTTTGCTGTACTTCTTTTTGCATGATTTTCAAAATCCTTTTTGAGTTCTTTATAGTCTATGACCAAATCATATTTTTCTTGAAGGTTTTTGATGTAAGAGCTTTGATTTTGCTATCTTCTTCTGGTGGTATGTTTTGATTTTCTTTGTCACCAAAGTAAGATTCTGTAGTCTGGGTTTTTTTTTTTACCCTGGCTATTCATCTTCTCTACCAAATACTTGACTTCTTAACTCTTTTCAAGACAAGACTCTGTTTCCAGTGGGGGTCTGGGTAAGTGTACTGTCCCAGGCTTCAGGGGTTTTGTATTAGCTGTTCAATTCCCCACTGTCTATGGGACCAGAGCTCTGGAAGCAGCTGCTGTAGCTTCCACCACTGCCACGTACCCCCCCCCCCCACATCCCACAGAATTTTCCCACTGCCCTTCTATGCTGTCTTTGGCATTTGTAGGTTGAGATGTCTGGAAATTACCACAGCTGCCAGTGATTCAGTCCCCTGAGGTCTGCTCCCAGTGCAGGGCAATGTACCCTTCCTGTTGCCCTCCAGGTTGTCTTGTGCTGGAGATTTCTTTCACTCTGTCATATTGTGGTATCTGTAGCTCTAGAATTTGTTTAGGGTCACTTTACAGGTATTTGAGGCTAGAGCTCAAGCAAGTCCCTGCTTTTACTCCTTCATCTTGGCTTCATCCCCCATTGCAGATTTCTAGATGAGAATAAACCACATACATATCAGAGTCCTTATAATCTGTCTATCAATATGCTCTATACTTCATGCTATCTGTGTCTGCCTTCAAAATAATGTGAAAATGTCATCAGTTGATGTAGAAGATAAGCTTAATGCATTTCTTCAAAATTAGAAGCAGAGGACTACTGATTATGCAGAGTGATAGCCTCCAGTGCGTTAGTCTCCACAGGAAAGCTTCGGTGTTTGGCCAAGTCTGTTAATTAAATGCTAAATAATAAATATAGGATTAGGAACTGGAAGTGTGATTTCATAAACATGGAGATCTCTCAGGTAAGGAAACTCCCCCTACTAATAAAGATCAGGACTTTTGTTGTTTTCAACTTTCAGTGTTAGAGAGTTGTCTGTATAATTGAGGGTTTAAGGGACTTATCCATGGTCACATGCCAATATTTATCAGAGCCATGACTTAAACCCAGCCTTACTGGTTGGGAGAGCAGCTCTCTCTCCTTTGTACTAAGTTGTCTAATAATTAAAAATAAGAACTAAATATGTCCTTTGGAAAGGAAGGGAGTTATCACATAATTGCCTGTGCATGAATGGAATTCTAGAGTGATAGTGAATTCCTTAATGTTCAGTGTAACAAAATCATAGGACATAAACCAAAAGATTTTCTAAATTCATTCATTCATTCATTTATTCTATAAGTACTTATTAAATTCCTAATATATGAAAAACAAAAATAAAACTGTACTATATGCTTAAGAAAATATAAAGACAAATAAAACATCTTAAAAGAAATTGGCATCCAATAGTTTACTATTTAAGCATAAACACACAGTAATAATAAAGATTTTAATACTCTACTTAACCCTATTCTGGGGGGTGGGGGGCATGATGTCCTCCAAACACCCAAGGATTTTAAATGACTGTGTACATCTTTAAGAGGCTAACATCACTAGCCAGCTCTTTGTATGGGGGTAGGGGAAGAAGGAGAATTTGGAGAGAGAAATCCACAGCTATTTGAAAAATAGCACCTAGATGGCCAGCATTGTGCTAGGCACAGAGGACATGCACAAGGAGTACAGGGTCCTGACAAAGCCGGCTAGTACAGTGAGAATAATAGCACTGGCTATGGAATCAGAGGTTGGGTTCCAATCTCACCTTTGATATGTATTTCCTGTGTGACCTTGGGAAACTCACAGTCTCCTTGGGCTTGCTGGGATTATACTAAATAGACTTTGAAGTTACTTCCAACTCTGTGATTCAGTGCTTCCCATTCATGAAGAGCATACACTGCTTGGTTGTTATCTTTCATTCTTGAAGAGGACCAAAATGACATCACCATGATAAAATGAAATTTCCGTGTGTTCAACTGTGGCTGAGCAGACCAATACGAGCTCGGAATGCTCTACCATGGGTTGGGCACAGATAGTCCATGTGAATATTTGGGGTGCATACTCCAAATTTGTGTATCCTACCTTTACTTTGTGCTATCTCAATTTTGCTTTGCTAATGGAGCACAGCACCCTTTCTGAGGTGGGCATGCCATGCTGAGCAGTCCTGTGCCAGTGTCTGCCATGTTGCACAGTCAAATCCAAAGTTCTTGAAAGAGACCTTGTGAGTGTCCTTGTATCCCTTCTTCTGACCACTATGTGATTGTCTGCCCCATGTGAGTTCTCTATAAAATAGTCTTTTTCAAGCATACATTTTGCATTCAAATGATATTGGCCAGCCCATTGGAGTTGTTCTCTCTGAAGCATAGTTTGAATGCTTGGCAGTTCAGCTCAAGCAAGGACTTCAGTGTCTGGTACATTATTCTGCCAGGTGATCCTCAGAATCTTCCTAAGACAGTTCAAATGGAAGCAATTCAGTTTCCTAGCATGGCGCTGATAGACTGTCCATGTTTCACAGGCATACAACAATGAGATCAGCACAATGGCTCTGTAGACCTTCAGTTTGAAATAACACTAAGTAAATATTAAACTATGTGATATAGACTTTTAGTACAAGATGAGTTCAGAAATAGAGTAGATTTCATGTAGTATTCAAAATTGGATTAGATCAGTGAGGAATGAAGCACTTCGAGAAGATTTGCAGGGGAGGGTATTGAATAGTTCTCAAAGGCTGGGCAGGATATGGAAAGGCAGAGAAGAGAAAACATGATTTTCAAAGTAGAAGCAGCAGCAAAAGCAATGAAATATCAAATGCATTGACAATCATTATGACAAAGCAACAGCATAATTTAATTTTTCATGTAATCTTGGATTGTCTTGCTCAACCTGCAGCTGAAAAGTGGCTGGAATAGTATCAGCTTTCATCGAATTTGCAAGAGGTTTTGTGGTGTTGGAAGAATTTGATACTTTCCTAGAAGAGTAAAAAGACAGAGAATAGTTTCATCTGTACAGCTGGGAGAGTTTGCTTTACTCCTACCTTATAAAACAAGTCTTTCTAATTTACAGTTTTGATTATGTCAACTATGCTGCTCAGAAACTATCAGTAGCTCCTTACTGATGACCAAATAAGATGTATACCCTTTAGTGTGGCTTTTAAGACCATCCATAATCTGGCTGTATTTTATTTATCACTAATATTTCAAAGTGTTCACTTTCCTGTTCATTCCAGTCCAACTAGAATGTTTACCCTTGCCCCATTACTGTTTTCTAATCATTTTTCACCAAATATGGTTCATTAATTTATTCCTGCCTTCTGTAGCTATCATGGCTTTTATATATTCAGTCCCCCTTACCTGGACCCCATGGACATCCCTCCCATCTTTCCTTATTCATTCAAGGCCCAATTTCAGGACCACCTTTTCCAGGAAGTCTTTTTAGGTTTACTCATTAAACGTGATACCTCCCTCCTCAGACTTCTTATAGTTTGAAATTCTTGTATATGCTTATAAAGAAGATTAAATTATATTCATATATTCATACCTTTCTGTGGTTGCAGGCCAGGAGCTAGGTTTTGTTATGATGTGATCTCCTTAGAATCTAGGTTGTGTATGTTCAGCACTTAGCACATAGGAGACCCTTAACAGACATTTGTTAAATCAAATAAAAGTGAAGAGAAAATGAAAAGGGACTAAAGATGATCATTCCACTTTACCTAGTTTAACCCAGGGATTGAAACTGACAGCCTGAGTGTCCATAACAAGTCAGATTCACTTAAGTAACATTTTCCTTGATACACCTACTTTATCCTTTCTGCCTTGGTTCCTTTCCAATTCAGCGCTTCCGCTGGATTCCTTTCTGTTCACTTTCCCTCTTGCTTTTATCCCCTAGAGCATTCATGCTAGCAGTACACAGGGCTATGGGAAACATTCATTTCAAGAAAGAAGCTGCCTAAATGTGGCCTTGTCCCTCATTTCAAGAGTGCGATCAAAAGTATTATCTGGAAAACTGGGATTAGTCAGACTCATCTCTATGTTTCGCTCATACCTCTTGCTGAATCTTTCTTGCTTCCAAAATATGAACACATTTCCTGTACTTTTGTGGATTTTTGGTCTTTTCCTCTCTTAACTGAATCGTTGCCCTTCATTAAGTCTCTGGCAAAGGTTAAAATAAAAAAAAAAGATTTAGAGCTTGAACTTTCTAACTCAGAGCCTTACTCTACTTTCCCCCAAGATATGAGGCTAAAATTAAAAAACTGTAAGCTTTTTTATTTTCTCATCTATGCTTTTTTAAAAAGTGTTAATCAAAACTTTGAAAATCCATATATATGATTCATTCAGTTTTAATTGGTTAACTTCTCCATGAAACATAAATGATTTCTTCTTACTGTTTTTATATTGGTCATCCCTATCTATGGGATTCATCAGAATTTCAATTAAGGCTGTCTTAGGCTGCTAGCAACAATCCTAATACTGTCCCCATACAAGTCAAGAGGATTAAAGAAGGTTTACTTCAGTTGTAAAGATTTAAATGTCAAGTTCAGGGCAAGGATATATGCTGATAATTCTGGTATTGGTTCGTGTTCTGATTTCTATACTCGTTTTTGGTTGGTGAGCATTGACGTCGCATGGTCTCATTCGTGAAGATGGACTCAAAATGGTGCTGATAAAGCACACCTGACGTAGAAGACTCCTCTGGTTCGAGGAACTTGAGGCTTGTCCTCTCTTCTCCTCTCCCTTTCCTCAGCATTTTTGTAACTCCACAGGCCTGCCACATGCTAGGTTACTACTTCAGTCCCACCTTTATGATTGAAATAAAGAAAACTTTGGTTATTAGTGATCAAAGGAACAGAGCCTACTGGTCAGAAGCATTTCCTAGTTCTCACTAGGCTTTAAATCTGCTCCAAACTCCAGGGACTTCCCTCTTGAAATTCTTTCTGCTCCATGAGATCTGCTCTCTCCTTTGTCAGGCATTGACCTAGCCATTGGCTAACAACACAAAGGCAATCAGGATACTGGCATGGTGGGTGAAAGTACTGAACTTGGAGTCAGGAAGACCTGAGTTCAACTCCCAGACATTTAGTGGCAAAGAACCTGGTGAAGTTTCTTAACCCACCTTATCCTCAGTTTCCTCATCTGTAAAATGGAGATAGTAATAACATCAATCTCACATCAGAGTGCCAGAGCTGGCTCATCTTCCTGAATTCAAATCTGGCTTCAGACACTTACTAGACGTGTGACCCTGGGCAAGTCACTTCACCCCATTTGCCTTAGTTTTCTCATCTATAAAATGAGCTGGAGATGAAGATGGCAAATCTCTCCAGTATCTTTGCCAAGAAAACCCCAAATAAGAAACAAAGAGTCAGATATCATTGAAACAGCTGAATAGCAACAAATTATTGTTTTGTCCTTCCTTCCTTCCTTCCTTCCTTCCTTCCTTCCTTCCTTCCTTCCTTCCTTCCTTCCTTCCTTCCTTCCTTCCTTCCTTCCTTCCTTCCTTCCTTCCGTTCTCCCTACTAACAGAGAGCCAACTACATATAAAAGTACTGAGCATTGTTCTTTGAAGAGTAGAAATGAATTGCAAGCTGCATCCTGTGCCACCCTCTGCAATTTGCAGCCCAATCGGGGAAAAAGGGCAAAGCCATTAGACAAAGAAGGAAGGTCACATGGCAGGGTATAAAGAATATAACGACTGCAATCACAACACCTGGGTTTAAAACCCAGCTCTCCTATTTATGCGTACTACGTGACCTTGGGCAAGTCACCTCCCCTCTGGGCCTGTTTTCTGAGCAATAAAAGTAAGGTATTGGAATATATGGTTTCTAAAGTCCCATCTAGCCCTCAAGCCCATAGGAGCCAAGATGAAGACCACTATCTGCTTTTCCTCAGCATCTGGTCAAAGGACAGAGAAATATAAGCTTTCAGGTGGGAGGTGGAAGGACAAAGGGAACTGGAAACATCATTTCAGGTACCCAATGCAGAGAGCCACCGTGGCCTATGATGTTAATGCTTTGTAGAGTGAATAAGGAAGCCTGGTACAATGGAAGGCTTACCAAAGCCAAAAGGCCTGTATTCAAATCCTGTCTCTGTCATGACCTATAGAATGGTGGGTAAGTCACTTAACCTCCTTAGCCCAGCTAAGTTGAGCTCAGTTTCTTTATTTGTAAGATGAGGCAGCTGGACTGGATAGCTTCTAAACTCCCTTTCAGTTCTAAACGTATGACCTATGACTTTCACGTGGCAGCTTGGTGCCACAGAAGATAGAGGGCTGGGCTTGAAGTTAGGAGATTCATTTCCCTGAGGTCAAATCTGGCCTCAGACCAGTCACTTCACCCTGTTTGCCTTCTACTATCACCTATAACTTCCAGTCCCCATTCTATATTCATCAGTGTGACATGTTCCTAAAGCAATGCACCTGAGAGTTTTCAAAAACTCTTTTTCAGGAAATTTCAGACTGAAGATTGTCCTGTGTATCTGCTAAGAGACTTTAAACTCAAAATATAAATATTAAAAGAATAATAGGAATAATGAATTGTGTTGTGTATGAGAAAAACTGTGTTCTTGAGTCTTGGAAGAATAGTTTTACTTTTTAAGGTTTGAGTTCCATTCCTTGTCATTGAAATGTTCAATTTGACATGGCAAAGATATATAGGGAGTAATTTTGCTAAGCTCCATGGGAAATAGAAAAGAAGTCCAAGACAGAGTACTAGCTCCCGTGGCCTGCTGTTGTGGAATCAGTGTGGTATAGTAGATGGTGCACTGAGCTGCAATACTTCCAACCCAATTCTGGCCCCAGTCCTAGCACTTAATCCCATTATGACCTTGCACAAGTTAATTTATATCCCTAGGCCTCAGTCTTCTTGTCTAAAAAGTGAAGCAATTGGGCTGTGACTTAGATAAAGACGTAATGGTATGGTTGTCAAATTTGCAGGTGATGAAAACCTTACAGGAATTGCTAGCACACTGGATGACAGGATACCAAAAAGATCTTGACAAGCTAAAATATTGAGGCATATTTGATGAGATGAAATTGAGTAAGGATAATTTGAAGTATCACACAAATAAAAAACTCAGCATCAATCAAATAAAAATTTATTAAACACGCCCTATATGCTGAACACAGTGGTATGTGAGAGGAGACAAGTGGTTAGACAGCATTGTCTCTAACAAAGATCTGCAGATTGTAATAGACTGCAAGTTTATTATCAGTTAAAAACAGAGACATCCAAACAGCTTTTAAAATCTTATATTATGTTAAAAGAAGCATATTCCCCTAGACTTGGAAGGTGACAGCACTTTGATCTGGTCAGATGTCATTTGGAGTACTACATGCTTTAATGGATATCAGATTTTGGGAAGGACATTGTTAAGCCATGTGGTGTCCCAAAAAAGGCAATCAGAATAATGGAAGACCTTGCATCATTTTATATTAAGGAACTAGAGAAAAGGCCTTTAAGGTAGATGTGATAATAGTCTTCAAGCATTGAATGGGTTGTCATGGAAAAGTGAATAGTCTACACTTGTTTGGCCATAGAGGGCAGAACTCAACAGTGTGTAAAAGCTTCAGAGGAGCAAGTTTAGCATTGCTATAAGGTTGAACTTTCCAATTAGAACTCTACAGAAGTAGAAGAGGCTAACGCAGAAGACAGTGGGCTGTCTGTCATTGGAATCTTTAAGCAATGGCCATATGACCTTATCTTCTGGAAGGAAATTGTTCAGTTATAGGTAGAACTAGGTGGTCTTTTTAGGCCATTCCAAATCTGGGACTGTGTGACCTATATGATTCCTATAGGACAAAAATAGGGTCGAGAAGGTCAATTAGTGGACCGTTTAAAGATGCATGCCTCCTGCCCCCGTGTATGCTAATTTCATGTTCCACCACAGTTATACTCTGTTTAGGCTTGTGTGGTGTTCTTTGCCAGAGGTGTCAAACTCAAATAGAAGCAGAGCCACTGAACCATACGTAAGAATCCCTGTGTACCACATATTGACTTAGAAAACCACATATTAATATTGTCTATGTTTTATTGTATTTTAATTTATTTTTGTTAAATATTTCCCATTTATATTGTAATCTGGTTTGGACCACACTTGGGAGTATAGCGGGTTTCATATAACCTAAAGAGGTCTCATGTTTAACACCTCTGGTCTGTTCTCTTTATAGAGTAATCAATAAAGTGGCAAGATTCATATATAATGGTTCATGTACCGTATTTCTGTACTGGAGGGGACGTTGTTTCTGAGTTTCTCCATTTCCTTCCTCTTTGGATGTTCTAGTGCTTTGAATAGTGGGTAAACAGAGTAGTATCTTTTTATCTACATGTCTAGATCTAGGCACTGGTAAGTATCCACGGGTTCAATGAACATCTCTTCATCTAATTAGTCCCACATCATCATTTGCCTATTGGACACTTTGAAATGAATGTCCTGTAGGCATCTCAACCTGAATATTTTGAAAATGGAATTCATTATCTTTCTTTCCAAAATCACCCCTTCCAAATTTCCCCATGCTATTCCAAGGAACCATCATCCTTTCAAGCACACTGGTTTTTAGTGCTTAAAATATCTTTGCTTTATTACTCTTCCTAAACCATAGTGGCGACATCTTACCTGTTCTTTCTCCACAGCATCTCTCACATTTGTACCTTTCTTTCAACTCTCCTGTCTTCCACCCTAGTGTGGACCCTTATCACTTCTCATCTGAACAATCACAGTAGTCTCCTAATTTATATCAGTGAGTAAGCAATCTTCCTTCTTCACCATATACCTTCCATTTAGCTGCTAAAGTGATATTCTCAAAACAGAGGTCTGACGTAGCACTTTTCTGCTCAATGAACACCATAGTCTCTGACTATGTAATGGATCCCTATTACCTACACATTCAAAGACAAATTCTAATGTTTGATATTGAAAACGCTATACATCCTGTTCACAACCAATTTTTCTGGACTTATTACATGTTAATCCAGTGTAGCTATTATATATTTTTGCCAAATAGGCCTTTTCGCTGTCAACTGCTATCACACTACCTCCAATATCTGAGTTTTTTGCCTCTACCTGGAATTGATTCCTTTCTGATCTTTGCTTCTTAGATTCCCTATTTTTTTCCAAAGGTCAGTCAACCTCTCATGAGTCATTGCTGATTCCCCATTCTCCAGTTGCTGGTGTGAGGACTTGGACCAGATGTGACTGGGGGTATGTGTGCTAAAGCCTGCTCCTGTCAGCTTTAGTTGTTAAATTTTCAGTGATAGCATTTCGATCTCAGAAATCAGCAAGCACTACAAATCAGGGCTTGATTGATCTCGTTGTTAATTGTCTAGACTTAAGAAAATGTTCGTGATGTAGATGAAATTTAAAACTATGTGTGAATAATACATTTCCCCACATATTACTGGCACATCTCTGAAGGTGACCTAAGGAAAGTCCATACAATTTTCTGATCCTCAGTTTCCTCATCTAAAGAATAAGGCATTTGAACTACATGATCTCTAACTTCATTCCCAGCTCTAAAATTCCACCCTTAGAATAGGTTGGAGGAAATAGAGGTAGAAAGGTCAGTAGGAGTCTTCTGTAGAAATGGGAGCATGAAGTAATAAGTTCTTGGACTAGTTCATGACAGTGAAGAGGGAAGGCTTTTGTTATAATCTGTATATTTCTCCATTTCACGTTTGAAAAAATGCATAAAAGCATAAAATTCAAATATTTGACTGGTCAAAATAAATCTTTTTTCCTGAAATCTTTCTGTCAAATGGTTATTAAAACTCTCAGGAGTAGTATTTTAGGAAAATGTCATATTGGTGACTTAATGTGGAATTAGGCTAGGAATGATGAATGACAGGGATATTAATAAAGGCAAATATATTTCTACTCAGTACTAAAAAAAGTTATCTTAAATAGACTACCTGCCTAAAGATTTTTGCCACAATATAAATTAGTTTCTCTTGCTATTCTGAGGTTATTTTTTAAAATATTTTCATTTGAAGACCCCATCCAATTATTTTTTCCTTTCCCTTCTGCTTCCCTCCTCCACTTTTTTTAGGTGTTTGCTTTCTCTTACGTTTGCAACCACATCTTAAGATGTGATAATTATAATCACAGAATCCTCAAATTCTAGTTGAAAGAGATCTTAATACACATCTTGCCTACCTCATATACAGCAGGAACCCCCATAATCGCATGGCTGACAAATGGTTTTCCAGCCTCTACAAGAAATCCTCCAGTGATAGAGAGTCCATTACTATCCATGGTTGCTCATGTCTCCTTTTGGTGAATCTCACTGTTAGGATTTTTTTTTTCTGACATCAAGCCTCCTTTTTCCATTTAGTAACTTTTTCCTCCTGGTTCTTTCCTCTGGATGAAACAGAATAAATCTAATTCCCCTTCTGTAGGACATGCCCTCAAATGCTTGAACACAGATAACATGTTTTCCACGTCAAATATCTTCCATTACTTCCACTGATCCTTATGTGATGTGGACTATGGGCTTGGAAGATGCAATAGAGAAAAGTGTCCCACTATAGAATATGTCTAATTTCCACAACACAAAGAGATGACAATTTATATCATAAAGAAAACAGCTCATGTATTCATTGCAATGTAAATTACCTCATTTCCTTTACAATAAATAAATATTTTCACTAATTCAAAATATAGGTCCAAGAAATGTAGTAGCTAAAAAAAGTTTAGGGTTAGTGGAATTCTATAAGATTGTTATAGAATCAAGAACTGAAAGGAATATCAGAGATCATGTGTTCAACTCATTCACTTAGAGGTGAGAAAACAATTCATAAAAGTGTTGTGATTTTACTCAGTTCATATATTTAATTACTAGCAGAGGGTAAGACTAGAACTCAGACCTCCTAGTGCCCAGTCTAGAGTTCTTTGCCTGACTCTGCAAATGATTACAAGCCATAAGGAAAGAAGGAAATATGCAAGTACATTCATATATGTGTATTTGTAAATACTTAGCCACAAGTGCCTAATATTGTTGTTTTATTATGAAATTCAAAACCATAAGAACTAGCTCTCTACAATGACATATTTTCAGCAATTAAAAAATCTCTGGGACGGTATTCTGTATGATACTAAGGAAGGGTCAGAGCCACTTAGTATGACTAATTTGAGCTTAAACCTTTAAGCTACAGCAGTGCCCAGAAATAATTTATTACAGTGGCATTACGTAAAAGAAGTAAGTGCTAAACAAATATTCAGACTGGCATTTTAAAATATTTCAGCCAAATAGATCAAAGGTTCCCCACCTCCTTTGCTTTATATCAAGATGAACCTGTTTGGTACCTGTCATAGGGTGAAGCTTATCTAAACTCCACAGGAAGCAAAGGTTATCTTTCACCCAATAAAAAAGGGCACATAAATGTTAACATTTAATTAAAGGCACAGGAAAAGGAAAGGTACAAGTGCAGGTCAATAGCAGGAAGAATGGAGTTTTAGTGAGTAAAGAGGCATATTTGGATGCAAAAGTGAGATAAGATCTATACTTTGTTAAAAGAACAGCTTACTTCATATCCATCAATCACCATTTTTTTTCTCCCACAGAAGAGGGAAATTTTCTGTCAAGATTTGACTAAGAAGAGTACAGGGAATATGAGATGGTGGTGTCTTTTTTAAGACGAGTTCCTATTGAGATTTTACAGCACTTGTGTGTACATAAGCATGCATGTGTTATAATTATATTTTTATATACACATACATGTTTGTGTGTGAGTGTGTATGTTCTATACATTCTCCTACTATGCTCCAAGGGGTACCTAAATGGCACAGTGAATATAGTACCAGACTTGGAATCAGAAGGACTCTTCTTTATGAGTTCAAATCTGACTGTAGACACTTAACTAGTTGGGTGATCCTAGGCAAGTCACTTAACCCTGCTTGTCTCAGTTTCCCCATTTGTAAAGTGTGCTAGAGAAGGAAATTGCCAACCACTCCAATATCTCTGCCAAGAAAACCATGGGGTCATGGAGAGACAGACACAACTGTCAAATTACTTACCTCCAAGCTTCATCGTGTTGTGTTACCATGGTTCCTCCAAAACTATTCCAGGTTTTAGCAACTTTATCAATTTTGTAAAACTTCAAGTGTAATATTAATGACACTGCCCAAGGAAGGCTAGCTTAGCTTTCTTCAGGGACGACCTCCATCATATTGTTGACCAGACAGTGAGTTGTGAAGTTACAGAGACATATGAAACAATTTCTCAAGGTATGGAGTAGTTGCACTCTGCATCAGTCATGGGACTTTGGAAATCACAAAATTATGGCTTTTTTGAAGTGTTTGAAGATACCAACGTCTCGCGAAGTCCAAAGATGTCATTACTATAGTCATGTCTTCATTTCTTTTACTGACTCTTGAGCTAAAGCATTTGAAGAAAGACTTCATGATTCACTATTAACCCAGAATTTAAAACTAGTTCTAAATTAAAGTCTCTTTCCCAGGAACAATTCAGCAAACTGATGAGTTGAGGGGCAAAGAAGTGGGAATTATAATTATGAATTTCTAATCAGATTGTAAACTCATTGAAGGCAGAAACCATGTCTTCTTTATCTTTGTAGCCCTTGGATTTGAGGCAGTTCTCTACTGGGCAACTAGTCATTTGTTGATTGGCCTTATTTTCATCTCGGATATATTGTATATACATGTTGTCTCTTCCAGGAAACCCTAAATTCCTTGAGGACAGGGAATGTTTCATTATTGTCTCTGTGTCATCCACATCCTAGAACGGTTGGGGAACCTGTGACCTTGAGGCCACATGTGGGAAGAACAAATTCTGTGACATTTGGATTCAGTCAAAGGGCCATATTTGAGGACCTACAGTCACATGTGGCCTCAAGGGCACAGGTTCCCCTCCTCAGCCCTTGAACACAATGTGCATTTCATAAATACTTATTGATTAATTACATTTGTTGCAACTGAATCAGAAATCTATATAACAAATTTCAAGCTAAATAAAAGATCACAAGGCAAGACAACAAACATTTCTTGAACACTTATTACGTGTGAGGGCACTGTGTCCAATGTTTTACAAATATTAGCTCATTTTATACTCACAACAGCCATCACACCAAAGGTGCTGGTCTTCCCTGAACACAACCTACTCCCCACCTTAGCTTGAACTTCCAAACGAAGAAGAGACTTTGAGGGCCATTAGGCTCCTTTCATGTGGCAAAACACCTGGTGCTGATTCTGTTCCAGCTGAGATTTACAAGGTGGGGGACCATTGGTCATACAAAGTTGACTGAAATTTTCCAGGTTATATAGCAAGAGGAAGTAATTCCCTAGGAGTTCAAGGATGCCTCCATTGTCCATCTCTGTAAAGGTAAAGGGCATAGATTGCCCTGTGACAATCACAGGGGGGTCTCTCTCTTGCTAGGGTCCTCCTTAATAGAGGCTGATGCTTCACTTGGAAGATGGGCATATACCTGAGAGCCAGTGTGGTTTCAGAAAGGGCCGCAGAACAGTCGATACGGTGTTTGCTACACAACAATTCTAGGAGAAATGCCGGAGTAGAACAGAGGTCTGTACACAACATTTGTAGATCTGACCAAAGCCTTTGACACTGTTAGTCGTGAGGGCTTACGGAAAGTTATGTCAAAATTTGATTGCCTGGAGAAGTTCATGAGTACTGTATGTCAATTTCATGATGGCATGTTTGCCTGGGTTCTGGGTAGTGGACAACATTCTCATGCCTTCCCAGTCACTAATGGAGTGAAACAGAGTTGTGTACTTGCTCCCATGCTTTTTAACATGATGTTTTCACCCATGTTGTCAAATGCTTTAAGTGAGGATGAATACGGCATCAAGGTCAACTACCATACTGATGGTAAATTCTTCAATTGTTGTATGCCTGTGAAACATGGACAGTCTATCAGCACCATGCCAAGAAACTGAATCGCTTCCATTTGAACTGTCTTAGGAAGATTCTGAGGATCACCTGGCAAGATAAGGTACCAGATATTGAAGTTCTTGCTCAAGCTGAACTGCCAAGCATTCAAACTATGCTTCAGAGAGCACAACTCCAATGGGCTGACCAACATTGTTCAAATGCAAAATGTAACTTGCTAAAAAGACTATTTTATAAAGAACTCACATGGTACATGTGATCACATGGTGGTCATAAGAAGTGATACAAGGATACTCTCAAGGTCTTTCTCAAGAACTTGGATTTGACTGTGCAACATGGCAGACACTGGCACAGGACCTCGCAACATGGTGTGCCCACATCAGAAAAGGTGCTGTGCTCTATGAGCAAAGCATAATTGAGGGATGTACAAATTTGGAGTATCCACCCCAAGCATTCACATAGATTATCTGAGCCCAACCTGTGGTAGAGCATTCCGAGCTCATCTTGGTCTGCTCAGCCACAGCTGGACAACCTGAAATTTCGCTTTATCATGGTGATGTTATTTTGGCCCTCTTCAAGAATGAAGGGCAATAACCATAACTCACAATAACCCTGAGTGGTAAGGGCTATTATTATCTTCATTTTCCAGTTGAGAAAATGGTGGCAGACAGAACTTCAGTGACTTACCCAGGCTCATGCACCCTTTCCTCCCCCACCCCTAGAAGGCTGAAATTAAGCATGGATGTATTTATATATAGACATACATATACATATACATACACACACATATATGAGAACATATATATGAGAACATAAACTTTCCCTAACAAATTCTACTCCTGATCTTTGTTTTATGTTTGTGCATTTATTTCCTATCCCTCCTGACTCCTCTGTTTCACTTCTGCCTGCTACCTTGCCTTCCTGTTACTTAACCTGCCCCCCCAACAAGAATGTCTCCCTTATCCTCCATTTCCATAAATCTAAACCTCCTTCTATACTCCCCTTAACTTATTCACTCACCCTTCTCTCTAGATTCCCTCTCTTATCCTCTCCCCACTCCCTATGCCTTTGCCATTTTATTTCTTTCTGAATGTAGAAGACTTTTATTCTCTACTAGATATATATATATATGTATGTATGTATGTATGTATGTATGTATGTATGTATGTATGTATGTATTGATCCCTCTTGAACCCATTCCAGATGGAAGTGGGTAACTAGAACTAACAATCCTCCCCCCATCTAATTCCTCTGTGTTGGCTCTTCCTCTCACACCTCATTTCTATAAGATAATTACTCATATTAGCTGTTCCTAAACAGTTCTACTTCTTAAAGACATATCACACTGAATTCTACCTCAATCTTTCTTATATACTACCCAATTGCTAATAACAATGTTAGACATGTGTTTTACATTTTACACACATAAAAATTAAACAGGCTGTCTTTATGGAGTCCCTTGTAATTAGTCTTGGCTTGTATCTTATATTTCTCTTGGCTGTTGTATGTCAAATCTTCTATTAAGTTCAGATTTTGTTTTATTTTGTTTTTAATAAAGTCCTGAAAGTCTGACAATGCATTAAATGTCCTTTTTATTCCCATTTAGGATTATGCTTCTCTTGGCTGGATGTTATATTTATGGCTGAAATCTTTCCTTTGCTCTTTGATATATAGTGCTTCAAGACCTTCAGTTTTTTAATGTCACCACTGCTAGGTCTTGTGTAATTCTAATTGTGGCATCACCATATTTACATTTTTTTTTTCTTGTTGCTCAAAATATTTTATCCTTGAGTGGAAGACTAGGAATTTGACCATAATATCCTTGTGGTATTCTCTCATAGTATTTCTTTCAGGTGGTGATGAGTGGATTTTTTTCTATTTCCATTTTCCCCTCTAGTTCTAAAGCTTTAGGACAATTTTCTTTAGTCATTTCTTGTGTGATTGTATCAAGATTCTTTTTCTTAATCACAGCTTTCAGGTTGTCCTATTATTCTAATGTTTTCTCTTCTTGATCTGATCTCCAGATCAATTGTTTTTCTTATGAGATAGTTTACATTCTCTTCTATTTTTTCATTCTTTTTGTTTTATTATTTCTTCATTTGTTAATACTTCACTGACTTCCTCTTGCCTAATTCTGGTTTTCAAGGAGTCATTTTCTTCCTTAAGATTCTAGATCTCCTTTTTTAATTGGTTGACTTTCTTTTTCAAAATCTTCTTGTTTTTCTTGGATTGTTCTTATATTTTATTTTTTCCTCAATATCTCTTAATTTTACTTTTGAAATCTTTTTAAAATTCTATGAATTCCTTATGGGCAGGTGACTATTTAACATTACTCTTTCTCCTTTGCCTGTGCATTTGTTTTTGTATTAGCTCAATTTTTGTGATCACCTCTAGTTTTAGGGTATGAGGGGTGGTCCCTCTAACCTTAGACCCTCCCTTAGTTCTCCTCTCTGGTTTGGAACCTAGCTCAAGGTCTCCAGCCTCCTATAAGTGCCCACAGCCAGCACTGCTTCTTCACTCATTGGACACGTGCTGGTTCCTTCTCATCCCCACTGTGTGACTGCAGAACAGCTGGTTCTAGTATTCCTTGTCAACAGAGGTTCCCTTGAATCCCTCAGACACCCAACACCCCTTGCTGTCCCAGGGGTAAAAGTTCCTGCAGCTGCTCCAGAGGCAGTCTCCCCTCATGGATAACCTCCGGGCTTGCTTGTTTACATGGTCCCTAGCCTGGAGGTATTCACTCTTCACAGGGACCAAGCCTCTTCCAGAGATTTTTCTTCTTATCTCCAGTTGTCCCAGAAGGACTCTTGTTCTGCCCCTACTCTTATTTTTATTTCATTTTATTTTATTTTATCACTCTATGTTCACCTTCAGGTCCTATTTTATCTCTTTTGTGGGGGCAAATCTTGAGAGCTTGGAATTTTCTGACCACTCTGCCATCTTCCCAGAATTCTCTCCAGGGTACATTCTTTTTAGGAACATTAATCACCTGACTAAATACTCTTTAGATACTTCAGGATGCTTTCTTATTCTCCTTGTATCTGTGGCCCTCCTCAATTAGTGACTGAGGGAGAAAGTGAAATGAGATTTTTATAAGGATGTCTAAGTTAGAGTCCAGGTAAGTGACATATTCTTTGTATATTTCTTGTCTATAACAGAAAGCTTTTTTGACAGTGGAGGAGAGGGAATAATGAACCTGAAATTAGTATGAATATATAATCAATTCCTTCATTTCTATCCAAAAGAGTTCCCAGAATGATTGATATATGTTTGGTGCCTCCCATGTTGACAGCTGGTTGGAGAGCAACCCCTATAGACTCCTGTTTGTCTTGTTATTTTTAAATGTCTTGAGAGATTTTTGATCTTATCAAAGTGGATACTCCCTCCACTGATGCAGCCACATTCCACCTATCTTCCTTAGCCTACAAATCCTTTCACAGAGGATACAAATCCAGCACTCTTCAGGTGGCTTAGTGGAGAGAGTGTTGGAATTGGAGTTAGGAGAAGCTCAGTCTAAATCTTACTTTAGCAGTGGTATGAAACTAGGTAGGTCACTTACTGTCTACCTCAGTTTCCTTATCTATCAAAGGGAGATGTAATCAATGTTAGAGTGGATTTGTAATTCGATTAATGTGGGTACTTCCTTCATAGATATAGATTATATCCCTTTTTCTTTTAAAAAAATTTATTTAGTATTTTATTTCTCTCCAGTAACATATAAAAACAATTTTAACATTCATTTTTAAAACTTTGAGTTCAAAATTGTCTCCCTTCCTCCCTCCCTACTACCCCTCATTGAGAGGGCAATCAGTTTGTTATAGGTTATACTTGTGTAATCATGCAAAACATTTCCAAAATAATCATGTTATGAAAGAAAACATAGACAAAAAAAACTCAAGAATAATCAAGTAAAAAAAAGGTCTGCTTCAATCTGCATTCAGACTCCATCAGTTCTTACTCTGGGGATGGATAGATTTCTCATGCTAAGTCCTTCAGAGTTGTCTTGGATCATTATATTGATGAGAGTAACTAAATCATTCACTGCTTATCATTTTACAATATTGCTGTACCTTTGTACATAGTACATCCACTTTGCCTCAGCCCATGCTAGTCTTCCCAGGTTTTTCTGAGAGCATCCTACTCATCATTTCTTACAGTACAGTAGTGTTCCATTATAATCACATACCACAGCTTGTTCAGCCATTCTCTAGCTGATGAGCATCTCTTCAATTTCTAATTCTTTGCCCCCAGAAAAGAGCTGCTATAAATATTTTTGTACATATAGATCCTTTTTTTTTTTTGTTTTTTGTCTCTTTTGCAATACAGACCTAGTAGTGTTATTTCTAGGTCAAAGGCTATGTATGATTTTATAGCTCTTTGGGCATAGTTCCAAATTGTTCTACAGAATGGTTGAATTAGTCCAGAACTCCACCAACAGTACATTAATGTCTTTTTTCCCACCTCCCCTACAACATTTGTTATTTTCCTTTTCTGTCCTATTGACCAGTTTTACAGGTATTCTGTAGTACCTCAGAATTGTTTTAATTTGCATTTTTCCGATCAATAATGAGTTAGAGCATTTTTTCATATGGCTATAGATAGACGATTATTTCTTCTGAAAACTGATCATATCTTTTGATCATTTATCAATATGGGAATGGCTTGTATTTTTAAAAATTTGACTCTATATGTTTGAGAAATGAGACCTCGTGCTGATTATATCATGTCTATATGCTCTCAAGCTACAGTTCTCCACAAGGGCTGTGAATCTAGCACTCTTTTCACTATATCTCTCCATCTTTGGTTCTATATTTGGGTTCAAAAATTTAATTGCATAAATTCAAGATGGGAAAATATGGCTGGAAAGTAATTCCTGCTGAGGATTTCAGGGTAAAATAATATCAACAGTAATCAATAAAAAGATGCCATGACAGAAAAAAAAGATCTTAAATGACTTTCAACTGCTTTATGAGAGGTATAGAGCCCCCAAGGAGAAAGGTGATAGGCATTCTTAGATGAAATTGTGTTCAGTCCAGGGTGTGATTCCAGAGCAAAGTCACCAGAAAGATGAAGAGAATGGAGAGTTCACAGATGGACTGAAAACTTTGGAGATAATTAGCCTGAAAAAGAAAGAGTTAAGGGGCACCTGTTAGTTAACTGACTAGAATTTAAGGGACTTTTGAGATTGATATTATTCCCCTGGGTCTCGGGGCAGAACTACAATAAATGGGTATAAATTACTTAGAGAAAATCATCATTATCATCATTATCCTAATGGTAATGATGGTAACAATAATGATAACACTGTAACAGTTTTAGGTTTTCAAAGCCCTTTGCCAGTAATATCCCATTTTATCCTCCCCTGTCCTGGGAGGCAGATGCTATTACTATTCCCATTTTACAAATAAGGAAATTCCAGAACTCCTTGTTTTTCCTCAAATGACTCCTATGTCATTTGAGGAAAAACTGTCGTGACTCCAGACAGTTTCCTTAGCTGTGCCTCATGCCTGGAATACCCTCTCTCTTCATCTCCACTTCTCAATTTCCCTGACTTCTTTCAAGTCCCAGTTAAAATCCCAACTTCTGTTGGAAGCCTTTCCTGATTCTCCTAGTACCTTCCTTCTCTGATTTTCAGTTTATCCTGTATATAGCTTGACTAAAGTGATTTGCATCTTGTCTCCCCCTTTAGACTGTGAGTTCCTTGAGAGCAAAGTCTGTTTTACTTTTTTATGTTTCCAGACTTTAATATAGAATCTAGCACAGAGGGGGTACTTGTTGTTTAGTCATTTCAGTCATGTCTGATTCTTTATGACCGCACTTGGCAGCGATGCTGGAGTGGTTGGTCATTTCCTTCTCCAGCTCATTTTTATAGATGAGGAAACTGAGACAAGAAGGGTAAGTGACTTGCCCGGAGTCACATAACTATGACATATATATGACACATATATGACATATATATGACATATATAAATGTGTGAGACCAGATTTGAACTCAGGAAGATGATGAGTCTTCTTGACTCTAGGCCTGGCTCTCTATCCTCCACACCACCTATCTACCCCAATGGTTGCTTGATAAATATTTATTGACTGATTAACGGATTAAGCAATTTATCCCAGGTGGTATAGTTTATAAGTGTCTAAGATTAGAATTATAACTCATGTCTTCTTGATTCCTGATCCAGCACTCTACTATACCTTCTAAGTGCTGCCACATACCTGTAGAGAAAACATCTAAACTATCTAATGGTTAGAGCTATTGCATGGTGGACCTCAGGAGTTACTTGGTCCTCTACCATTGTAGACTATTCATAGACTAGTCAGAGAATTTGAAGAGATGCCTTTTTGTATGTGAGCTTTAATGAATGACCTTTCTGGGTTGTTTTTTTCTATTTCTGAGTTTCTCAGGTTCCTCAAAGTCTTTATCAAAGTGTGTCTTTAATGTATGAAATTAAATGATGATGATGATAGGAACATAATGGCCTTTAAAATAATCACTCTTACCATGCAAAAACCTTTGTATCTGAATAAAAAAGGGAGTAGGCTTGAGATTTAGGAGTTTCATTAATTATATCTGGTTAATGAAACTCCTAAATCTCAAGCCTACTCCCTTTTTTATTCAGATACAAAGAAAGCTGCAGCTAAGGTATTTTTTGAATTAAAGGTTCAGAGATACATTTGTCCTCAACAGAGAGAAGGACAACCTAAGGTTGCTCCATACACCTTAGTATAGAAAGATTTAATGGAAATCACTAGGTATGCCTACAAGGCACAGTTTGAGGTTAAAGAGGATAAGTTTTATCACAGTGAGTGGTTTTTACCAGAGACTAGTTTCCACACAGTGGAAAAATGTAATCTACAGGAAAAAAATCTGAGACAGAGAAGAAGGCAGGATGTTCCAGAGGAAGCTGAAACATAACTTAATTAGAGAGAAAGAAAAGAAATATGCCCCACAAATAGAGAACATCTGTTTTCATAGCATATACAGTGTTCTAATGAGGTTGCCTTTAGGGTACAATCCTGCCCCTAACAGGTAAAACTGTTATTTACCCATTTAAGTTGATGTTTCCCTGCAGGGGTAATTCCTGCTCCCTGCCAAGTGAAATCCAGAGGGAGTTTTCCCAGGGCAGGTGGTTCAGTGGTTTCCAGAGGCTGTGGTTATAAGGACATTAGCATTCAGCATGCTGAAGAATGCCTGCCTACTTATATAACTAAGATCTCAGAGGATCATTAATACTTAAAAATTTTCACAACAGGAACTTGCCTTTTTAGGTGAGGTAAATAACCGAGAGATGCAAAAAAATTAATGCACTTCCTAGAATTATTTCTAATCATCCAATTGCTAGGAACATGCTGTTTTCTGCTTGTCAATCCTGATAACATTTATTACGTGATGTCAGATTGCATTGTATACAACTAAGGCAGTATCCTCAAGAGCAAGGCCCTTCAAATTTTATGCCATTTAGCCAAGCAGGATTTGAGAATATATATATTGAAGGAAATCTAAGGATATCTTTTCTGTCCTACAGTTACACTCTCATCTTCACCCCATACTGGGACATTGTCACTATAAATTTGTGGACCATATAGATTTATAACTTCTTTAGAGATCCAATTTTTTAATGGTGGATCACTTGAGTTTGGGAGTTGGGAGCTGCAGTAGGAGTGACCACATAGAATCCAGCACCAAAATGTTGAGCACCCAGGAGGAAGCACAACCAGGCTACCTGAAAGGAGTGAACCAACTCAGATCCAAAATGGAGCAGGTCAACCTTTCCCTGTCAGTAGTCACTGGTCCTGGACTTAGGAAGACATGAATTCAAATCCTGCCTCAGATACTTACTAGCTTTGTTGACTGTGGGCAAGTCATTGTCTGCCTCAGTTTTCTACTGCAAATAATGAGGATAATAATGTCATTTATCTCAGAGAGTTGCTGTGAGGATAAGATAAAATACTGTTTGTAAAGTGCTTTGTAAAACTCAAAGAACTGTATGAATGTGAACTAGCTAACAGAGGAATCAGCAGATAAGAAGCTGTTTTACTCCCAGCTCAGGTGACATAAGGAGACCAAGTCTCAAAACCAAAGAATATATATAAAGATTCTTTTAACTTCAAAAAGTGCTAAGCTTCCTCCTGTTTAGGTTGTGTCCCACAAAGTCATTGATATCAGGGTCTTTCTGTCTTTTCCATTTGTATTTATAGACCTTTGAAACATGAGGCACTTTAAAACAAAATGCCATTCATTCTTTCATTTATTTGTTCATTCATTCATACATTCATTCACAGCAGTCCAAGTGAGAAGTAATAGGTACTTAGATAAGGCTGCAAAAGGAGATTAGGGTCATTATGTAGAGTTTAAAGACACAGTCCTTACCCTCAGCTTGCAATTTTACTAGTGAGATGACACATATATATTGAATGATTTGATTAATGGAAAAATCCGATGAGTGATACAGATAATAATTGTTCAATAATCAGAGGTGGGAAAGGGAAGTCAAGGAAGGTTTCATGTGGCAGGTGGGGTTTGAATTTGGTCTTGAAGGATGACTTTTGTACTCTGTTATATCCAAGGCTAATCAGGATCCTGCATTGAGGCCTCATTGTCCCCCACCCCTATATAATTATGATTAGTTTGAAGTCCTAGACACTAATAACATGAATACAATTCTTCCCACAATTGAACCTTTGTTTGGTCATGTCCAACTCTTCATGATCCCATTTGAGGTTTTCTTGGCAAAGATACTGGGATGGTTTGCTATTTCCTTCTCCAGCTTATTTTACAAATGAGGAAGCTGAGGCAAACAGGGTTAAGTGACTTAACCCAGGGTCACACAGACTGTAAATATCCGAGGCTGTATTTGAATACACTTTTTCTTGATTCCAGATCTAGCATTCTATCGACTGTACCACCTATGTACTGTACCACCACACAATTGAACAGTTATAGCTTAATAAATGCTTTCTGACTGATGTCATTAACCATATATAACTTGCAAGACATCATGCTGGGTACTGGAGATAGAAAGATGAAAAATGAAATAATTCCTTTTGTTGGGGAGTTAACGTAATTGGCAGAATAAGCCATGTATAACATGAAGTGTGATTCAAGGTAGACTGTGATAGAGGTAAAGGAGAGATCCAGAAAAACATGATAAGAAATTTGAGGGATGGAGAGATCATTCTTATCCGGAGGGATCAGGAAAGTCTTTGTTAACCCAGAAAAGCTTAAATGAGCATATTTTTAAATAGTATTTTTTTCAATTACAAATAAAGACAAATTGTAACATTCATTTTTTAAAAATTCTAGTTTTAAATTTTCTCTCTCCCTCCCTAAGATGGTAAGCAATTTTATATGGATTATATATGTGCAATCATGTAAAACATATTTCCATATAATTAGTCATGTTGCAAAAGAAGAAACTGAACAAAAGAAAAAAAAGCCTAAAAAATAAAATGAAAATAGTATGTTTCAATCTACAGTCAGACTCCATCAATTCTTTCTCTGGAGGTGGATAGCATCTTTTCTCATGAGTCCTTTGCTATTGTCTTGGATCACTGTATTGCTGAGAATACCTAAGTATTTCATAGATGATCATTGCACAATGTTACTGTTACTGTGTACAATATTCTCCTGGTTCTGCTCACTTGACTTACCATCAATTCATGTAAGCCTTTCCAGGTTTTTCTGAAGCTCACCTGCTCATCATTTCTTATGGAACAATAATATTCCATTAGATTCATATACCAGAACTTGATCAACCACTCCCCAATTGATGGACATCCCTTCAATTTCCAGTTCTTCAGCACCACAAAAATAGCTGCTATAAATATTCTCGTACAAATAGGTCTTTCTTTCCTTCCTTCCTTCCTTCCTTCCTTCCTTCCTTCCTTCCTTCCTTCCTTCCTTCCTTCCTTCCTTCCTTCCTTCCTTCTTTCTTTCTTCCTTCCTTCCTTTCTTCCTTTCTTCCTTTCTTCCCTAATATCATTGAGATACAGATCCAGTAGTTGTATTACTGGATCAAAAGGTAGGCACAGTGTGATTGCCCTTTAGGCATAGTTCTAAACTGATGAGCAGATCTTTGAATTCTTCCTCCAGTATACTACCTGAAACCTAAGTCAGCTCTGGGATCGTGTCTTTGGAGTATTTATCTCACAAGAGTCTATTAGGGTATAGATGTACTTTATAGTTTTCCCAGTGGAAAGGGGCTAGTTAACTGAAAAGAATGAGTCTGTAATAGTAAGACTACTGATATGTGTGTGTATGTGTGTATATACATATATGTGTATATATGTGTGTACATGTATGTATGTATATATGTATACATATATGCATGTCTATACATATATAAATATACATATATGTACTCTCCACTACATATCTGATGCTGTGTTCTTATAACCTATAACATCCTAAGGGTTTTTTAAGAGCCATAGATACATTCATAGAGGGAGTGCCATGAGCCAAATCTTGAAGTAATAGAAGGATTTTAAGACAGATATGTGGAGAGAATCTATTTCAAGGATAAGGGACAGCTTACATAAATGCAGAGAAACAGGAACCAATGGGATAAGATAACAGTATGGATAGCAGTCTGATTTAGTAGGAAAGAAGAGTGCATGAACAAAGCTAGAGCCAAATAAGCCTGAAAATGTCAGTCATATTCAGATTGCGAAGAGTCTTTAATGCCAGGTTAAGGAGTTTGTCCTTTTTTTTTCCTGTAGGAGAGTCACTGAAGGCTTTTGGTTAGGGGAGAGGCATCGCAGAAACCATATTGAGAAGACTTTTAGCAACAGTGTGAGTGATAGATCGGATAAAGGAGAAAATAAAAAGTTCTTTAGAAGTCTGTTATAATAGTCCAAATGAAGGGTAATGAGGGCCTGGGCTAGGGTGTGAGGCATGGGAATAGAGAGAAGAAAATATACAAAAAACAGTGTGGAGGTAGAATCTAGAGACTGACAGATGAAGGTAGAGGTGAGGGAGAAAAAAGGCAAAAGATGGATCAGAGATTTCAAACCAAGGAATATCCCTTGGTAGTCATATCCATCCCCCCAATTTCAGACACACCTCTAGATGACTTCTATGTCTCCAGCCCAAATTTCTAGTATTAGGCTCACATTTCTTATTGCCAGCTTGCTATCTCCACCTTGTTACCAGGTCAATACTTCAAACTCAGAAAGTCCAAAATAGATAATCATCCTTCTCCCTTCTCATTCAAGCATCCTTCCCCTTTCCTCAACTAGTCTAATAATTTTTTGCTGGCACCAGCATTCTTTCAGTTCCAGGTTCCAGCCTCCAGGGTCATCTTTGACTTTTCTCTCTCCCTTAGTCATCTATCATATCCAGTTATTGCCAGTATGCCAAGGTTCATCTTAGGTGCTACCTGCATTGTGAAGTCTCCTTTATCCCACTAGCTGAAAGTGGGATACTCTACTGTGCATCTACGGCTCTAACCTGGTTTCAACTCTGTGGAATGTGATGCCTCCCCCAGGATAAACTGATTACCTCTAATCTTTATGCTGCTAACTCAAGTTTTAATTGCCACTACCTCCCCCAGCCTTCTCTCCACTCTGATTGGAGGACTGGAGGGCTCAGTGCCAGGCTCATACCGAAGCTGTCCTTAATAGAAGGCAAGAACTGAACTCAGTTCACTCAACTTTGCATCTGCTGCTTTGATTGGTTTTAACTCCATACAACAAGATGTCCAAGACCTGTTTCCTACCCCTGCCCTCCTGCCTCCTTTTGCGTATTGTCTCTCCCCCCTCCTTAGATTATAAGCTTATTGAAGACAGGGACTGTCTTTCTGTTTTTTAAATTATGTCCTCAATGCTTAAGCCTTAATAATTGAATAGGTTTTGCCTAAGTCAAACTGAGACCTATTAAGGACCTTAGTTTCAAAAGGCAAAGGATCCCCACTACATCCTGGGTCATCTCCAGTGGTCCTGATCTATATCTGGCCATTGAACCCAGATGGCTCCGGAGGAGAAAGTGAGGCTGGTGACTGCACAGACCTCCCTCATGTAAATCCAATTCACTTGCATGTGATGGCATCACCTTCCTGATGTCATGGTCCTCTTTGAGAATGAAGGACAAACAGTAAGTACTAGCCTAGCACAAAATAGGTGCTTAATTAATGTATATCAGATTGAAATGGATTGGAAGTGGTTTCTTCCTTGTATTTCTTATGGCACTTTGACCATATCCTCTGCACTTATCAAATTTTACCCCATATCATCCTTCTTGGTCTACATGCCTTAACCCTCCCTAAATAGATTATAAACTTCTGAATAGCAAAGCCTGTTGTTTTTCTCCTTTGTTATATATGCTAAATTGAATTGAACATACATTAAGTGCCCATTATGTATAGGAGATTATGTTGGGCACTGCAAATAAAAAAATTTAGCAATGACACAGTCCCTACTTTCAAGGGTTACAGATCCCTAGGAAAATAAAATATACAAGTAAAGAAATATAATATACGGGCTTTCTTGACAAAATGCTCCAGAAAAATAAAATCAGGGAGGAAAGGACGCCTTTAGCCAAAGGAGTATCAGAGGTTTTAGGGAGGATATGACAGCTAAATTGAGCCTAGAAAGATGGCAGGGATTTTAATAGGTAGCAGTGCATTCCAGGCACTGAGGTAGAAGGAAAATAGCGCAGTTTTCCTGGAAGAGAGAGAACATGAAGGAGAGTAGAATGAAGCAAGACTGGAAAGATAAGTTTGAGGCAGATTGTGAAGGGTGTTAGTACCAGCCTTTGCAGCTGTATGAGGGATGAGACAGGAACGGGTGGAAAATAAACGTGGAAGCAGAAATGATAACTTGGTAACCGAGGGATGAGGAAGAAGATGGCTTCAGAGTTTTTAAAAGACACGACAATTGAAGGGAATAAGGGAGTTTTAAGGAACGGATGATCTGTTTTAGGGGGAAGAGAGGAAATTATATGACTTTGTAGTGAACTCGGGCAGCAGTTTCCTGACTCTCCAACAACAGTTGGCAGCTCTGGAGTAGGGAAGGGAAAGGAAGAGCAGGGACGAAGTATTTATCATGTGCCTACTATGTGCAGGGAACTGTGTTAAGTACCTTACAAATACAACCCTGGGAGGAAGGTACTAGTATTATCCTCATTTTTCATGGTTGAGGAAACTGAGGGAGACAGAGATTAAATAAATTCTCCACAGCCAGGCAGCTTGAAAGTATTTGAGTCTGGATTTCAGCCCTAATGTCCCTGACTCCAGGCCCAGTGCTCCATCCCCAAGCCCCCAGTCATCCAAAGGATGGTGGCAATAGGAGGGGATTTTAGCAACAGGAGAATAGCAAGTCAGGGAGACAGAAGACTCAAGAGTAGAGGACGGTGAATTGTTGAAGTGGCTCCTAAAAGATCAGACTATGGAAGGAGAGAACTGATGCCAGAAGAGCCAACCCATCTCCCCCAAGAGACTAGAAGAACCAAAGGTACTCAACAGGCAGCATAACATGGTGCACGGTAAAGCATGAACCAGCCTGGAATCCCAGCTCTGCATTGTTACTCCTATTTCATACATATTTCTGTAGCACTTTAAGGCTTGCAAATGCCTTGTGGACATTATCTCCTTGCATGTTCCGAACTACCCAGTGCTATAAAAATGCTCATTTTATGGGAGGGGTGCTGTTGTCACCCTTATATTATAGATAAAAAAACTGAGGCTCAGAGATTCGTCTAGCATCACAAAGCTAGTAAGCCTCGGAGGTAAGATGCAGAACCCAGGGATTTCCTGTCTCCACACCTAGCACTCTATCCCCTGTGAATCCTGTCTGTGTTAGATTTGGCTGTGGCTATGGTCCTTTCCAGTTAAAATATACTAAAAAGGGGGTAATATGATGTGCCAAGGAGCAGAATCAGGAAAGGTGAGGCTGTGGAAGAGGTTGAAGGACACAACATTGTGGGGTTCTTAACTTTTCATGTATGTCATGGGCCTCTTGAGAACTCTAATGAAGCTTATGGGGCACGTCTCACAACAACATTCCTGGGTGCTTTGTTTAAAATTCATAATTGAAGGAAAGTCTACATTTCACTTAAAATTTAGAGAAAGTAAACTATATTTTCCTCATTCATTTTTGGAATCTATCCATGGACCCCAGGTTAGGAACCCTTGAGATACTGATAAGAGAGGAGTTTTGTACCTTGAAGATGAGGCATCTAGATGGCTCACTGAATACAGCACTACAACCATAGTCAGGAAAACCTGAGTTCAAATCCAGCCTCATGCACTTATGAGCTGTATGAACCTAGGCAAGTCTCTTAACCTCGATATACATGGTTGTTGCTCCTGCTGTTGCTGCTGTCATTGTTGTCTTAATCCGCTAGAGAAGGAAATGGCAAACCACTCCAGAAACCATGTGAGGGGTCAGAGAGAGTTTGATACAACTGAACAACAGCCACAACCTTGGAGAGGGACCAAAAGTGAATTTAAGGCAAGACCATCTCTATGGGTGGTCACAGCTTAATGGTTATGGTAAAGTAAAATGAATAAATGGACAGATATCATGGGGAAAAAAATGGTGAAATTTGAAATCATTGGAACAAGGTTCAGTTCCTCTCAGCCAATTACTATCTATTTAAACTTGGGCAAGTCATTTGACCTCTGTGGCCTCGATGGGGTACAGGCTCTGGGAATCTCCTTGAACTCTCCCTGAATCTTCCCACTTGATCTGGTAGTCTCTGGAGGCCCATAAACTTTATAATCATTATGCCCAAATTTCTGTTATACTTCCCACCCTTGATCCTATCAAAATCCCATTCTCCAGGCAGCTGGCCACTCCCATCAAGATCCTCCCTAGATTAGATCTTTATTCACCTTAGGGTACAGGTCTTTCCCATCAAGACCTCTAGACACACTCCCATTAAGAGCATCCCTGGAACAACCAGACTACTAGACCACTCCAGATCCCTCTCATGGTCCTTCTGTATATAAGATCCATCTCTCCTCCATGGAGGCACTCAGATTCAATCCAGCTCAGACTGTCTAGCTGAGATTCTATCTGGCCCACTTGTCATTACAAGAGTCACAAATGGCTAGGCTCCTTAAGAGTCAATCCAATATGGCAAATCTTTAATAACCTTTGTTTTACTTTGGCTGGAAGAAGTCTTGAGTCAAATTCATTAGGCAAGACCCAGTATGTTGATATTTTGGGGTCCCCAGCACCCCAAACCTCAACAGCCTCAGTTTTCTCAACTGTTAAAAAAAAAAAGAAAGAAAGAATAGGAGTTGAACAAAATGACCTTTAAGATAGCTTCTAACTTTAAATCAATGGCCTGTGGAGAAGAGGTAGAGGTCATAGAGGCTAATTATTTTGATAAACTGTGAGTTAGAAATGACATCACCATGAATATTGAAATCTCAAAATTAATATTTTTTCTAACTAGATAACAGATTTCTATTTACCTAATACTTTCAATGAATTAACAACAACAAAAATGGCAGAAATTTCAGGGATCTTGGTGGACCGCTAAAGGAGGTACTTTTGAGCAAGTGTACCTTTCCTTAAATCATACTATTCATGGGACTATCTCTTTTCTGTGCATTTAGCATTGTTTCTTCTTTAGAATGGGTTCAAGGAAGTTTTTTTTAATTCCTCATGTTGATCATAGAAAATGATACGTTTATGGAAGAGGTCTGAAGGAAGTAGGCAGAGTTGGGCTAATTCCATATGCAAACCAGTTAAGTTCCCAAGGTGCTAGGGGGTGGAAAAGAATCTCCAGATATTGGGAACATGAGCAATGGGGAGAGATAAAGAAACAAGACAACAAGTTTTTTCATCATCACTGCTGGGTTTGAGTTTTGAGGAAGTATTGCATAAGGGAAAAGACATTTCTCTTAGAGTGAGATCTAATTCCTGGTTTGTTACTTTTTAGCTATATAATATTAAGCAAAGCACCTGACCTCTCCAAGCCTCAGTTTCTTCATCTGCAAACTAAGAATAATATTTTTCCAATCTACAAGTGAAGACATGAATAAAACATGGTCAAATTTAAAAGGTTAAATAAATGTGAGCAAATGAGCAAGGAAGTTCACTCAGGTTGAGGAATAACAGTTAAGATAGAGCTGAGGGAAGAACATTGTAGCTGAGTATATGTCAAGTAGTCTGAAATTTTCCAAAAATTAAAAGAAGATACAGCCAAAAACCAGACAAATGAAGATGATCGGGGGTAATTAGAACTAGCTCTGCCTCTTAAACTTTTCCACTGCATGTCTGAAAAAACTTTAGACAAGTACAGTTGTCTGGAGTTGCTGAAATTAATGATTTATTATTACTGAGCAGACAGACTGGGGAGAAAAATGAGGAAGTAACACCAGCAAGAAATCTGATGAAATTTAATTAAACAAAGTGTTTTTTAATCCAACCTTACTATTTACATTTCTTAAAATAGTTCATAGAACTTAGGTTTCTGTCTTTTGGAGCTGGCAGAGACCTCTACTGTGTAAACAAGAAATTGACACCATGAATTTATCATTCATATTTCATCATACCTATTTACATAACAGAGGATGTAGGAGGTTGGGACATCATTTTACTCCTTTGGTTAGTTATCAGGAATTATGTTAAGAAATATTGCATGACTTTTCATCTATCAACTGTTGATCTTCATGTCATTCCACTATTGTAATATTTAGATCAGAAGAGATCAAGTCTCAGAACAGCAATTTATGAGCATTTCACAGCGATTGAGTTCTTACAAAGGGCTAGACTTTGTGCTAAGTGTTAGAGATACAATTACAAAGAAACTAGCATACAAGGTTGTACATTCTCATAGGCTTACAAGAGGTATTTTTTTTCTACCACTTTAATATCAGCAGAACTGAGGCTAATAAAATATATTTAAGGTTTAAGTAGACCTTATTCAATACCCTGACAGTCATCAAGTGAAGCCGTTAGTTCACTTTACAGGGATATTTATGGAATTAAACTTCAATCCTTACTTTCTCTCCAACCCAGCAGTGACTCATAAAAGGAAGCTTTAAATATAATGAAAGCAATTAAAACAACAAGTAGGTACATCCTTAAAAAGAAAGAAAAATCACTGAATTTTTTTAAAAAACATTAATCATAACCATGTTCTTGAGGAAAATAAGATGTTCTTATATACTTCTCTTGCTAACCTAGCTATGTTGTTCAGAGTGACTCAGACATTTTCCTCTTTTCGCAGAGAAATTTTTCACCAATATTTTTCACCACGGATGCATTTTATGCTGCAAGTTATAGATACACACTTATTTTATACTATTACTTTCTCTTACTTCTTTCTTTCACAAAGCTCATGTTTGATTTTCTAACAAGGAGTTTCACAGAGAAAAAAGCCACGTTTTACCACTGCCGTTATTGATGGCTGGTGTCTAAAATGTCAGTGAGGGACTTATTTTTCCATTCTATTAAAGGACACTGGTGCTGAATAGAAGTCAATAGAGGATCCAGTAAGTAACAAAGCATTGTAATGCTAATGCATTATTATTGTTTTATAAAATACAAAATGATCCACTTATCGGTTTTAAAATTTAAAACAAAGCCCATAAAATTATTCAATAAATACAATATAGATTATAACTTCAGATTGTTATTTTATAATTATCATTTAAGAGGAGAGGTAAGTAAGACAAGGAAGAAGAAATGAAAAAGGGAGAAAAAAGATTATAATCTGTGTTGTGAAAAACTTATGATTTCATCAATGTGGGCACTCCTTTAATATTACATATAGCCATCCATCCATGCCTCCGCACCCAATGGAGTCTTTGTCCATATCTTTTTACAAATCATTCACAAAATTCAATCCAACAAATATTTATTAGATGGCTCCTATGTACAAGGCACTGAGCAAGGCACAACAGATGGAAAAACAGATTAAAAATAGTCCCTGTTGATTAGAGTGATGCAAATCAAAGCAACTCTGAGGTACCACATCACACCCATAAGATTGGCAAACATGACAGAATGGGAAAATGATAAATGTTGGAGAGGATGTGGGAGAGTTGGAACTCTAATTCATTGCTGGTGGAGCTGTGAGCTGATCCAACCATTCTGGAGAGCGGTTTGGAACTATGCCCAAAGGGCTACAAAAATGTGCATACCTTTTAACCCAGCAATATGGCTACTAGGACTGTATCCCCAAGAGATCATAAAAATGGGAAAGGGTCCCACATGTACAAAAATATTTACAGTAGCACTCTTTGTGGTGGCCAAGAACTGGAAATCAAGGGGATGCCCATCGATTGGGGAATGGCTGCATAAGTTGTGGTATATGAATGTAATGGAGTACTATTGCGCTATGAGAAATGATGAACAAGAAGACTTCAGAGTCCTGGAAGGGCTTATATGATCTGATGCTGAGCGAAAGGAGCAGAACCAGGAGAACTTTGTGCACAGCAACAACCACAGTGTGCAAGAGTTTTTTCTGGTAGACTTGGAACTTTGTAATAACGCAAGAACTTAAAAAAAAAAAAATTCCCAATGGTTTTCTAAGGCAAAATGCCTTCCACCCTCAGAGAAAGAACTACGGAATTCATTTGCAGAATGTAGCAGATCATGTTTGTATGTATGTGTGTGTGTGTGTGTGTGTGTGTATTATGTTTTGATTTGTTATATGATTTTTTCCATTTATTTTAGTTCATCTACGCAGCATGACTATAGTGAAAACGTATTCAATAAGAACATATATGTAGATCCTATATAGAATTCTATGGCATCTTGGGAAGGGAGGGGGGTGATGAGGGTAGGTGGGGAGGGTAAAAATCTAAGTTTTTTGGTAGTGATTGTAGAACATTTAAAAAAATAAATTAATTTTAAAAAAAAGTAAATTGGGAAAAAAATAGTCCGTGTCCTCAAGGAGGGATCTTGATAGCCTTTGGATAGATCATTTCTATTTGACAGGGACTTCTGCCCACAAAGGTCCAAAGTCAAAGGAGGGTGATATTCTATCTCAAAGAGTCAAAAAGAAGTAAGATTGGCATGATTTTTTCAGATACATAAATACTAGTTAATCAGGATCTCAGGTCCTGTCTACTCTCAAATTTAGTAGTAATTTCTTAGCCCTGTGCCTGGATGGAAGACAATAATTTATACAGAAAATGGCACCCAATTGGCATAGCCATTGAAAACCCAGGATCACCAGAGTGTGATATTGATGCATCAGAAAAGGCCTCTAGATGCTCTAGATGCTAGATATATATAACAATCATTCATTATATAACAAATTTGTTGATCTTTGGAGTGCTGTTACCTGGTGAAAAAACCGATATCTACCAGGGTTTCCCTTTTCCTTTCCATCTGTCAAGCTAGGTTTTCCCTGGAAGTTGACAAAGGCAGGTCTTGACCAGCTTGGGGTTGGCAAGGCTCAATCTGGATCTCCTTCATTGTAGCCCCCTGGCAGTTTCTGACTGTATTTACAAGATTTCCTTGTTAAGGGCATAAAAAGACTTCCCCCACAGGTTGGAACCCTTCAGACTTGATGGATATTCCAAGACCATGAGAGTCTCTACAAATTGTACCCTATAACTAGATAAATTTGCATAAGGAGACAAAGAATGGGAGAGAAAGGGAGCATCTACCTGAGCTAAGTAGTAATATAATCTTATTGAATATCCTAGGTAAGACTAATTAAGCCTCTTTAAAAAAAAAAAACAAAACTGCTGAATGGCCTCCCTTCATCCCAGCATCAAACCCGAGTTACAAGGTGCTGGCCAAAATCAGATCCACTCCTAACATATACATATAAAAGAAACTTTTTATGATTTCAGAGGACTGTCTCATTTTCTCCTCATGTATCAGTAAGCACCCCAACATACACAGGGGTGTCTGCTATCGCAGGTTCTTAGATCTGCATTCATAAAAAGAAAGGCAACTTTTAACAATTACTTTAATCAAGCACATGTTTCATTCACCTAGTTCAGGGGAGTCAGCACCCTGAACTTCAAAGAAAATACAGAGAAATCCAAAGTCGACAAACACAGCTTCCTCTACCCTGACCAATATCTGCATTTTCTAAGGGCAGTGGGGGGAGCAGAGGGCAGCTCCTTAGCCACTTTTCCCAGAGTACTTATCTGACCAAGCAAACAGTTCCAGTCAGTAAACCCCAAAGTAAAACCTCACCCTCAGAGTATTTATACCTTTTTTAGAGCCAGCCACATCCTGTGCCTCATTAACAAAAGACTTGGGCCTTCCCACAAATCTTCCCTAATCAAACTCCCCTTAATGAGCAGGCCCATTAATGGGTGGTGAAGATCCTTAATCACATTAAAATAATTAACAATACAAATATATATATACTGTTTCTAGTTAAAGAAACTCTTGTTTCTGTACTTTACTCCTAGTAAAGACTCTTGATGGATAAAGGCAAGATTCAATCAGAGGCACTTGATTATATTAAAAAAAACAAAAACAGTGAAAGATCCTATTTTGCTTGCCATCACACCTCCTGATATCACATGTTGTGAAACAGCATTGCAAAAGCTTCCAGAGCTTTGGGAAGGTAATAGTTATGAGCAAGCTTAGAGTATAGTTGGGTATTCCTGCAAGGATAAGAGCCATAAGGAACATTCCTATAGGGTGCCAGCACACCTGGGCCACACTCTAGGCATGTCTGTCACTACAGGTAAAGAAGACTTCCTCTCTCAAACAAGACCATATGGTTCCCCCATTGTTCTTTCTCTTCTTTTCCTTGGGAAAGAAAAGAAAATATCACTCATTGTTTCTTGATGACCAGTGCTGGGGAGAAGCAAGAAGAGTTTAATCCAGAAGGTCTCTATTGACTGTTGTCAACAGTCACATTGAGTCAACATCTAAAGAGAAAAGAATGATATTTGGCAGGTAGCTAGTGCATACTATATGGTAGGAGCTGGATCTGTGATTTCAGTGGTATGGGGAATTTTGGATTGCAGAAACTTCCTCTATCAATATAGGTTGACATCTTCTCTGAGACATAATCTTAGAGAGGTACCTAGAGCTCTGAGAGGTTGAATTATTAACTAGGGTCACACAATTAATATATGTCAGAGGAAAGACTCCAGTGTAGGTCTTCCAGGCTCTGACCACCAGCTTATCTCTCATATTGTTATATAATTGCCTAGCAATACTCTGTCACTGTTTAATGAGACTGTGATCATGTGTTTGATGTCTCAACATGGCATGGTAAATTTTGTGTTTTTCCATGACCATTGGTTGTCTTGCTAACCTTTGCTGACCTTACCAAATATGTACCATTGGAAATAAATAGTGTTTGGCACTACTAGAAAACTTTTACAGTTACTTTCTTTTAGACACTCACCATCACCTCCTAAACCAGGGATGGGGAACCTGCACCCTTGAGGCCACATGTGGCCCTCTAGATCCTAAAGTGTGGCCCTTTGAATCCAAACTTCATTGAACAAATCCCTGTAATAAAAGGACTTGTATTGTAAAACTTGGACTCAGTCAAAAGGCTGAACCAAGAATCTAAACCGATTCAGGAGTTTTTTGGTTTTGGTTTGGTTTTTTATTCCCTCAGACCTTAATCTCCCTAACTTCTGAGATGAATAACAAGCTGCATTTCTTTATCCTTTCACCTCTCAATTTTTTGGTTGCGATCTTTCCTTTTGCCATTGTCCATTAAATTGACTGGAACTAATAGACAAAGATCTTTGAATAAACAGATATATTAAAATTGACAACATTGCCACTAACATTTATTGTGGATTTACTAGACACATACCAATGCACACAGGGCCATCTTTGTGGTACCGTATGAAGGTAAGAAGATTGTAAGTGCCCACTGGCAGAATAGGCAACTCCTCAGTTTCCAGTCCATTACAGCCTAACAAGCACTTTTTTAAGTACCTAGTATAGTACAGAGTTGTTACTAGGGCAACAAGACTTTGTCTGAGTTTAACCAGGTACCTCATCCTAAGTTCCCAAACCAAGTATTGCTCTCAGAGAAGTGTAAAAAACAATATCAAAAACAGAACTTCTTCTAATCCACTCCTGAAAAGTAACAGAGATGCTCTGAAAAGTAATTTCAAATACTAGACAGAAATGGGACTTAAGATCCAGGATGCCTAAACACAGAAGCACAAAATAATACAACTGATGAAACACCTTGAAAAGAAAGATTGCCATAGCAAAAAGAGAACAAGAACAGCAAATCAAGCCTCAAAAACCAAAGTTGACATTACAGAACCATCTCTCTGAATTGTGTCAAGACCTGCCTCAAATTGGCCTCATTCATCACTTAATAACCCAGAAATAGATCACAGAAAAACTATTCTCTCTTTTGAAGAGTTGCTGATCATCTTAAGACAGCATGGACCTATTTCATTTAGGAGCTTATTTATTATGAGCCTAAGTTTCCACATTTCCTAATAACTGGCATTCTGCTGCTGTCCACATTACCACTACCTCTCAACCGAGTTGCATGTCTTTCTGCCACACATCTCTTTTTTCATAATTCAGATGCAAGTGGGAGAGCACAGTTTTTATTAATCATCTTGGACTGGCAGTTGATGTTAATAAAGCCATTAAAAAAGGTAGGTAGCCCTAGGACATCGAAATAAGCATCTGATTAGTAATGTTATTAGAAGTCACTGAAAAGTTTAGAGTCCTTTATACATAGTATATGTATATTTTCCTATTACGGTTATGATGTTTATAATTATAAGTGCTTTCCATCTACCATGTTTAATAGATTCGATTCCCCCTTTTTAGTACCTTTGATATAGGATGCTCAAGATAAAACACACCTAAGAGAATAATAGTAACTCTAATTTCTTTCTCCTCCCAAATCTCTATTATCACATACAAAAACAATTTTGGCAGAAACTGAACCGGGATTGCAGGATAAGAAATGCATCATTATTTTCTCCACAATACATGTACATCCCATCAAATTCCATGTTTGTTCAGAATGTCCTTTTGCTTGCTGTAGAAGATTCCCTATAGAGATGTTTGGCTTCTCTGTCTAATAAATGACAAAGAAGTAGAATGCATGCAGGGATCACTTGGAAGGAAATACTAGGGGACTGAATTTCTATGCAATGTTATTATTCTTGAAAACCACTATTTTCTGATCCGCTAGGACTTAACTTTTTTCCCCCTCTATCCAGGGAAGGGTTTATTGGTGACAAACAGAACCTCTCCTTTTCAAAATATTTACTCTTTAATTCAAGGTTTCTTTAAAAACCTTTCAGATACAGAATTTAGTGCTGTAAAGAATAAGAATTAGAGCAGCTGCAGTGTTTAAATGTAATTACACCTCTAATTTGCATAGGATTAGAGAGACTAGAAGGATAAGGAAATATTCACTTCTACTATTACAAGCCATTATGTTTTCTAGACATTTTTTTCCTGACATAGGGTCAGAAGGAGGGGTCAGTCATATACAGGGGATTTTTTGTAAATAAACAAAAGAAAATCTTAAAATGTTGCCAAGTATGGGAAGAGGATCCTTAAAAGTATGGGAAAATTTGAGGGCTTAAAAGGATTTACAGGAAAAAAAGTATCTCACTCTGGATAAAATGCTATATTTCTCTAAAAATGGAACGGGAGGTACTCTACAAATTAGATTAGATCTTTTTCAGGAACCCTCACCAGTCACCTTTGAAAGCAATGAGATTAAACACTAAATTAGGTTATGCGACATGTTTTCTACCATGGTATGATCTGAGGGCAAATGTTCATCATTCTGTAAACACCATTAGTTGCTTCATTAAGATAAAAAATCCAGATGTTCTAGTTTCTAAATCACTCTTAACTCTGCATGTGGATCAGTTTTTAGTAAAGCAGCTATGTCCGTGGAAATGGAAGTTCAGAATGTCAAACAGTTGTTTATTAATACAAAACAAAGAATCATAAACATTCTCTATGGAATTTTAGTTTTTCACTTCAGGGTAAGATAATGTTTAGGAGTTCTGTAATTATACAGACCATATTATGAATAGTTATTGCTTGGGTTCATCTCACTAAATGGTAGGTCACCTTTCTTGCCCATTTCCCCACCCCCCCACTTAGTTATTAAATGAGAGCTTCTGATCTTAGTCATGGTGGCAACTGCATACCCAGTTCATAGGCATAGGGAAGGGACAGTATTACATCAGTAACACATTTATTCAGGACAGAAATATAAAATAAGGGAACAGCAATCATTTTTCATATTCTCAGCAAGAACATGATCTATTTCCCTTACTCCTACAGTAGTTTGGGTCTAGAAACCCTCCAAAACCTCATGATTTCAAGTGAAGATACTTAGACAAAGTCTCTGTATAGCTAAAATTAGAGGGGCCAGAGAACTTGAAACTTTAAAGCAGTTCCAGGCTCTTCCCTCCTAGAAGCTGTCCAACTCTTTCCAAAAGTCTGTCCAATCAACAGCTAGATAGTAGACCTGGTGCCTCATGAAAAATGTAGTACTTGCTCCTCTCTAGTAAAAGCTTGTGATATGGGCAGTCATTCCGGAAATGTAGACATATCACTATTGGATTTAAAATTTATACCCTTGCCAGTAAAATAACAACCACAGCAACTAAAACATTAATTATGATGATGATGATGACTTTTGATGATAATAATACAAAATTTGTAAATTGTGCTATACGTACATATGCAGCCATATGCAGATTATAGATAAATATCCTGTCTGTTAACATAGTTTAGTCACATTATCTCCAACTTATTTTACATGTGTGTAAAATCTATCTATCTATCTATCTGTCTATCTATTTATCTATCTAACCTGTCTGTATGTCTATCTATATGTTCTTGTACATAGTTTTTTGCATATTTTCTCCCCCATTTAACTAAGAGTTCTTTGAGTTCAGGGTCTATCCATTTCCCTTTTTTTCCCCCCTCATCACTTACCACTGTGTCTGACATAGAGTAGGCACTTCAGCGTTTATTGACTGACATATTAATTGTATCATTTCACAGCCCTGGTCAACAACACTTTCAGGTAATTTTTGGTCCCCACTTATCTGGAATCATTAAATTTTTTATAACTCATCTCTCCACTTCACATGCTCAAGAACCCTTTCTTCCTCCCTATTCTCAAGAATATCATATAATTTTACTTCAAATCACAACTTTATAGTATGTAATCTGGGCCCAGACATCCTGGGAAATTCCTTTGCTGACCAAGGATTCCTGCTACACTTAGATGGGGCACATAAAAATATAACAATAACCCATCTGTATTTCCTCATTTTCCTAGTATCAGTGGCTGACTAAAAATTAGCATCAATCCAATTATGACCTGCTTTTTCATTGCCTGATATGCACGGTTGGGTATGTGTTGGTTGACATCTCAATTATCCAATGACAAGAAGAATATATATGCTGGAGTACTGGAAAATGTTCCTCTTCCTTTCAGTCCCTTAGATGCAGTTTGTAAGGTCCCATAACTCAAGCACATCCAAGTCAGCTGGATGCTTTATTGTTTCCTTTCTAATTAGGGTTTCAATTAGTATTAGTCATTTTTGTTGCATGCATTTCAGTCCAAGGGTACCTTTCTGAGATTGGGGAGAGAGAAATAAATAGGAATTGGATTGTGGTTTATCATTCATTTCCGTCATGTCCAACTCTTTGTGACCCCTATTTGGGATTTTCTTGGCAAAGTTACTGGAGTGGTTTGCCATTTCCTTCTCCAGTTAATTTGACAGATGAGGGATGGAGGTAAACTGGGTTAAGTGACTTGCTTGGGGTCACATAGCTATTAAGTGTCTTTGGCTGGATTTGATCTCAGGCCTTCCTGATTCCAGGTCTGGTGGTCTACCCACCACACCACCTAGCTGCCTAAGAATCAAATATTTTTTTCTTATTCTGCATTTTCAATTGTCAGTGTTCTATCCATCTTGGGGAAGAGTACTTTTCTATTCGTCCTCTTTAATTCAAGGAGAGGAACCCTGGTAACATCCTGAGAATGTGGTATCTGTGAATGTTCCATCATGCCAGAAGCACTAACAAAAACTATCAAATATTTGGAGTCTTTTGTAATGTTCTACGGTTGTTCCGTATGAACTAAGTAGGAAAGGAGCTGGAGCCCATTCCTTAAATGAGGCAGTATGCCCCAACATCTCACTGTAGTTATAGGTCTATGAGTAAGTAGATTCTAGCACTATTAGGGAAACGTATTTCTGCGTAATGGTTGCTTTAGCCATTTAATATTTTTAAAAGAAGAAAATGACATGGATTAGAAGTGATTTTAAAATATTTAACAGTCTAGGTACATCTAGCCCTTGAACTGAGGTTGGGGGCATAAAATTCATAATTAAATGTACTTTTAAAAACTCAAACGAAGAGGAAAATGAAATTCCTGAATTTCTTATTTTACTAGACCTCTGGCATTCAATAAAGTTTCCCTAATACAGATGACTGCCAAGTATAAATTATGGGGATATAATTTTCCATCTCAAATGTATAACAATAATTTTCTCACTGACTGCAGTGAGGAAAAAAATAAGAAAATTGAAATTAATTGGATTCCAAGAGTAATAGTCTCATTTTGGTGGCAAATATTTATAGTATGTACTTTCTTATATGGTTATGACTTTGGAATTTATCCATGAAAATGGTTATACTTAGTATAAAATGCATTATTCTTTTAAAGAAAAAAGAAAATCTATCAGGATTTATTGCATAAGAAACATTTTACATTATTGATACTCATGAACTGATGCTAATAATATATTCCGTTGACTTGAAATATAATCTAAAACTGCTATTTTAAATAGAATAATAATTTATGAACCCTATGCTAACTACTAACTATAAGAATGAACAAGAACTAAGAATCTTGATTCTAAAAAGTATGGACAGCAGGGTTCCTAGAATTTGACAGTGATCTGTATATAGTGAATGAAGTTTATTTTTCTGCCATCTCCAAGGAGATGTTCTCTGTGATCAAAGTAAAACTTGGTGCCTCTCCTAGAATACAAAGTAAAGGGAAATGTTTCAGCACTCACCAGGTTATCATATTGAATGAAATATTTATTTAAAATACAGAAGGGCTTCAATGTAAAACCAGTAACAACAAAAAACAACACCACCAAAAACCCTAATCTGAAATCAGAAAGAAATCCAGACCTTGGTCAGGAGTCTGAAGGGGAGGGAAAAGATCACTAATTACATGGAGTTAAATCATAAATATTGGGCATTTTCTAGAAAACTGAACTCTCTGTGAGGGAAGCAACTCTTGTCCTCCTAGGAATGGTAAAATGGTTTGATGTGGGCTCTCAAGTGAAAGGTCATACAGTAAAGGTCAAGTGAACGAGAAGCAAGTAGTGGTGGTTGGAGACTCCATGGTAAAGAATACTTACACAGTTATTTATTGACCCAGTCCTAATTGAAGGGAGCTTCAATGCCATCCCAGGGCAAATATCTTGAAAGTGATAGTGGCCAGAGGCTTTCCCAAGATTTTATTAAACCTGATGTATGTGACCCATTTCTAATGATTCACAGAGCTAAAAATCATAGTGCCAGCAGGAATCTAAGATATATTGCTAAAGTTAAAGTTTTTGAAGTCTTGCATAAGAAACTGAAGAATGTAGGGGTAGGGATGATATTTCTATGCATGCTGCCAAAATATCATAGGTTATAGTATCATAGATTTTAGAGTTGGAAGGGATGTAAAGGCTATCAAATGCCAATTTCCTAACCATTGATGAAATATCAAGTTGAAAGCAGTCCCCAGGGGAATGTTCAGAGATTATGCTTGGCCCTCAACTATTTAACATGGTTTATCAATGGATTAAGATGTGGATATCATTTATGAAATTAACTAATGACAAAGCTATTATGATAACTGATTCATTATATGACAAAGATAAAATCTGAAAAGGTCTCAAAAGATAAAATGTTAACCTTGATCTATTAAGGTACAATGTTCTGGGGATAAATATAAACTCTTATATTTGGGTTCAAAAAATTAACCTCCCCAATACAGGATGCAGTAGGCAGGGATAGGCATCTATTTGTATTTTTTTAAGTAGGAATTTTATAGAATTGCAAACTAAATATAAGTTGTATGATAGGTAGCCAAAAAAGCTAATTCTACTTCAAAATTTTATAAACGGTGATACACCAACAGGACCAGGAAAATGGTAGTGTGATTGTATTCCTTCTTACTTAGACTATATCTGTAACATTTGCTCAAACCTTTATACATGGAAAGATATAAGCTAAATATTATTCAGGACATGGCAGCTAGACTCTTGAGTTCATATCATATGAGGACTGGTTTAAAAAAAACAACAATAACTGTGTTTAGACTAGAGAAGAGACATAGGTAGCCATTGATAGCAACCTCCCAGTAACTGAAGATACCAGTCAATAATAAGGATAATGAAGATGAGGATGATAATTTGATACTCTAAAGTTTGAAAAGTTCATCCCAATCATTATATTATTTTATCCTCACAACAACCCTAGAAATAAGTGCTATTGATACCCCTGTTTTATGGATAAAGAAAGTAAGCAAGTGTCTGAGGCTAAATTTGAACTTGTTGCTTTGCTGGCTCCATGTCCACTGCTCTATCCACTATACTAACTAGACAGATTAAATTTGTTCTAATGGGTTAAAGAGATTATAACTATTAAAGTAATTCAAAATTTCAAAGAGGCAGAGAAGTCTAAAGTAAAAACAAAACAAAATGACCTTTTGATCAAGTTATTTAAAACTAGAGTGGGATGTTTTGGATTCCATCTCACCAGAGATCTAGGAAAGGTTAGACAAGTGTTTGCTGTGCTGTAGAGAGAATGCTCATGCAGGTATTTTGACTAGAGGGCCTCTGAGATCTCTTTCAAATATTAGATTCAGTGATATCTAATATTAAAAATACATTTCTATACAAAAATGTTAGAGAACTGAAACCATTTTTGCTTATGGAAAGAGTGAATACTGATAGCAAAGAAATAATGGATGTCTCATAGTATCAATATATATTTGATAAAAAAAAAATACCTACTACAATCTGAGAACAAATTTTCTAATATAAGTTTGTATCCAAGTGAGAAATTGAATCATCATGATAAAATATTAAGAATTTGTGTTTCTCTAAAAGTTTTCATTACATTCTCATTTCCTTCAATTTCAGAGAGATTTTATTTTGTGTCTCCTTTTGAGATATAATTTACTAGAAGAAATATTTGTAGAAAGAAAAAATATTAAAACCTTACACCTGAAATTATTTGCTTTTATTGAATCAATTTTTAAATGATCAATTCATAATATTTGATCATTTTGATAAGAGCTAGCAATGAAAATCTATTTTTAGAGATTCCGTAATCATATGTTTTTATTACTTCTGACTGATCCCAATTATTGTGAATTGGGTTTAACTGTTCCTCTTTGGCCTATTTCACCTCTAAATTTTAATTTATTTTTCCCAGTGGTACAGTAGGAAGAGTGTAAGACAGTGGAAAGAGTTAGATGACAGTTTCTCAAGATTTTTAGAGATGTGGAACCCAGTATCCCCAACATTCCTACTGTACCCCTATCAGTAAAGATGATTGATTTTTAAATTTTATGTAACTTGTACTTTCCTTTGAGGCAGGTGAAACAGATAAGGTTATTTGCTTGTAAATTTAGACCTCGAAGGATCTTTCAAGTGAATCTATTCAAATCCCTTCATATTACATATCAGTCAATCAGTATTTATTTATCACCAATTTAAACCAAGCATGGTGTTAAGTACAGGGGTCCAAAAAGAAGCAAAATTCATTCACTATTTTCAAGGAGCTTACTGTATAAAAAGGATGCAAAAAAAAAATATTCGCAAACAAGCAATGTACAGGAGAAATAGGAAATAGCAGAGGGAAGGCTCTACAGTTAAGAGGGGTTAGGCAAAGCTTCCCTATAGAAGATTGGATTTTAGTAGGGATTTGAATGAAGGTAGGAATGTCAAAAAGTAGAGATGAAGAGGGAGAACATTGCAGTCATGGGAGATATCCAGAAAAAATATTTGCAGCTGAGAGGCAAAGTGTCTTGTTCACAGAGCAGCAAGGAAGCCAATGTCACTAGATTGAAGGGTATTTTAGGGTTCAAGGTGGAGTCTCAGTTATGAAGGGCTTTGAATGCTCAACAGAGGATTTTATATTTTGTTTAGGAAGTGATAGGAAGCCACTGATTTTAGTCAGTAGGGGTGGTAAGTGAGATGGTCAGATGTGAACTTCAGAAAAATCACTTTGACAGCTGAATGGAGGATGAATTGGAGTAGGCAGAGACTTGAGGCAGGCAAACTGACCAGCAGGCTATTGAAATAATTTAGGCAGGAGGTGATGAGGGTCTACACCGGGGTGGCAACAGTGGAGAAAAGGGGGTATGTGAAATATTACAAAGGTGAAATTGACAGGTCTTGGCAACAGATTAGATCTAGAGAATGAAAGATAGTGAAAAGGCATAGACAACAACTAGATTGTGAGCCTGGGGAACGAGGAAGATGGTGAAACCATGAAAATAATAGGGAAGTTTGGGGAGAGGTTGTCTGGGAGGAAAGATAATGAGTTCAGTTTTGGACATATTGAGTTTAACATGTAAAGAAACTGAGGCCTTGAGATTTTCGGTGTCTTATTCAGTGTCACACAGGTAGTATGGAATAAGTCTGGGATTCAAACTCAGGGCCCCCAAATGAAATTCAGCCCTCTTTTTCCAGGACCATGCTGCCATTAATAAGACTTTAATGCATCTTTTAGACTATAAATTCTTCAAGGTCACCAACTAATTTCATTTCCTTTATATCTTTCCATATTTCCCAGAATTACATTCTGAGCTAAGTAAATATGTGAGGATTGAATATATATTACCATTAGTATAAAAACAACTCTCTGAATTCCCCAATGTTTGAAATCATATACATTATCCTTTTAAAATATTTCATATTTGTTGATTTATTCAAAGGTTTTCATTTAAAATAGTCACTAAAAATGTCAACAAATGCTGTCAATTTGAGAATAAGTATGAGTAACATACAAATGAACAAACAGTAACTGGGAGTTTTATTGGCTTTAGCAAAGGTATCCTTTGGAGCTTTAACAAAATAAATGAATTACTAGTTACCTTATTGCCCCCCCCCAAAAAAAGATGAAACACAAGAGAATATTCACATTGCCTGAAGTTGAACATATGGAGCCTAGGAAAAACAGTTAGCACAATAATCCAGTATGTTGTTTGGTGAGCTGCTCATTCCAAAATCTGTTCAGTTGGGCTGTAAAAGAGGGAAATAATCTTTAATTTTAAATGTGGTTTGATTAAGGGCATGTCCTTTACCTAGTGATGGTAATTTAAATATAATTTAAACAATCCTGTAGGTAAATAACTATGATGTTTTGTTTAAATTTAACCAAAATCTGAAGTATGAATCTGTGTGTCATCCATACTGCATACGTATATAATAATGTTCTCCCTGTACTTTTTAGGGAAGTGGGGCTGGAATATGATGTTACATACAACAGGATAATGTGGAACCTTTTAGATATCTCAGTCTTGCTAAATACATCTAGAGCAAAGTTTATAACCTCAGGTCTGTGAATTTTTAAAATGTTTTTTAATAGCTATTTCAATATAATTGGTTACCTTTGTAATTTCTATATTTTATTTTATGCATTGAAAAACATGATTGTGACAAAGAGTAGATGGTTTTTACCAAAGTGCCCAAAGGACCTATGACACAAACAAAGTGAAGAGTTTTGTGCTAAAGAGAATGAATGATACAGTATAAGGTGATGGACAAGAACACTTATGCAGTTCTCTTAGTGAAGTCAGGATAGTTGTGATTCCTGGAATGTGTTTTATAAAAGAAAAGGACAAGGTTGTTGGTTCAATGTGGAGCAAGAAAAACTTTCAGGGATAATAGGCATAATACCAAGAAAAAAGAGAAAACGAGATCATTATACTAATGGCATATGTTTCAACTGGGACTTAGGTTTTAAAAGAGAAACAAAAAACCTTTTCCTCACATTTTCTCACAGCAGCCCTGTGAGGTAAGCAGTACAAATATTCTTTTATGAATAATTCAGATAAAGAAATAGAAGAAAAAAAGATGCAAAGTGACTTCCCAAAGGTCACACTACTAATAATCATCAGATGCAAAACTCCAATCCAGATCTCATAATTCCAAGTCCTAAATCCTTTCTTCTAAATTACACAATAACAGAATGAAAATTAATACCAGTCTCTATTGAAATTGTTGTTCTTAATGTTTTTGCTGCTATTTTGTTTCTAAAGCAAATACTTTTTAAAATTTATTTCTAAAGCAAATGTTTTTAAAATTAATATCTGAGTATTTGAAGCCTCATTAATACACCAGAGAAGAAACCAAAAAGACCTGACTCACATCACGGAAGTTTCTTCTCTGAAAATCCTGACAATACAGACACAGCCCTCCCCATAACCATCCCCTATTCCCAGAGACTTACCTATATCAATTTTGGCATTTTGGGAAATCCAAATTGCTTAAATGCTCAAAAGTAGTTTAACCTGATAAAATCTATTAGCTCTAGGGGAAAAAAAACTAGGGGAAAAATCCTTAAGAAGTTGGTGCTGTCCATTGTCACAGTGCTGAATCAGCCACCTTCTTCATAACTGGTTGTGATGGTGAAATAAGAATCTTAAGAACAAGATGTGGTGTACTTTGACCCAGATTAAGTCTCTTGATCCCTATTCCCCATCCTCCATCCCTCTTCCATCACCTATACCTTACTTCTTCTGAACATGTACACAAATCTCCATTATACATATTTAAAGAAAAAATGAATCCAGTTTATACCTCTATTGGTCTCGGTGACCTCGGAAGGCTACTAATATGATTGAAATAACAAAATAAATAAAGTGTAGTCCTAGTAATCTCCATAATATACTTGCTTCTTATTATGTGAGTTTGGATAGAATGTAGAAAAATCCTGTCTCCTAAAATGAAAGAATTATGTTAGGTTAATGTTGTGCCAGTGTGTACAACATATTGCACCAATCCCCCAACACGCCTTCCTACCAGAAAACAAATTTTAGAATATATAACATTATGGATTATTCACTATCTTTTCAATAGTAACTCTAAAGTTTATGTGGATCCAGTATGCTCTTATTCACCATTTCAATCGAATCTCCCAAATTCATATAGCATTTTATATTAGTACCACTCATTTGAAATTTGTTGATATTGCTTTTTATATTTAGATAATTTTGTCTCATTTTCTCACCTAAATTTTAAACTTCTTGTACTCAGGGTCCTATTTTGTATCTCTCTGCGTCCCTTGTGGTATTTTATTCAAAGTAGATACTTAATAGATATTTGTGCATTCATTAGTATTTCTTTACTGCCTGTCTTCACATAAGCGTAAACTGGACCTAAATGCTAACCATCCTCCCATGTATGGGAAGTCTTATGATGGAATGAAAAACTTACTGACCTGGGAGTACATACAATAGTATTTGGTCTAGATCAAGAGTTTTTCATCTGCGTCCTATGAATCTGTTCATATTTTGATAACTATTTTCTATATAATTGGTTTCTCTTGCAAACTTATATGTATTTATGCATCTAAAACATTATCATGAGAAGTGATTCAGAGGCTTCATCAAATTGCCAAATAATTCTGGAATATCAGATAGGTTAAGAGGGGGTACCAATATTAGGGCAATCACAGATCTACTAAATAGATGTGTAGCATCTTACTTAGTCAGAAAGGATCTTGTAATCCATCTGTTCCAACTGTCTCATTTGACAGATGATTAAAAAATAACAACTATGGGCTAGAATTTGAAGTCAAGTGCTCTAACTCCAAATCCATTCCTCTCTCCATCAAAACATGTCACCTATTATTTAAGAAAGGATTTAGGCTTGCTTTAGTTAATGGATTTTTGACATTGTGAACTCAGCTACTTCTTTATAGATCATTATAGTTCATAGGTTTTCCAGTGAATGGGAATGGAATCTTTTGATTAGGTGCCTACCTTTAGGCACTCAGATTTTTTTTTTCTTTATCTCTCTCCATCTCCCATTTCCTTTCCTCTCCTTCCCTCCCTCCCTTTCTTCCTTCCTTTTGCTCTCTTTTTTTTTTTCTGCATTCTTCCATCTTGTGCTCTTCCCTTTTCTCCTCCTGTTCCCTTTTTTTGACCTTACCTTCTTTATATTTATTGCTCTATCTCTCTCTCTTTCTCTCTGTCTATATAGATATATGCCTATATATATGCATATATACACACACACTTATGCATGTATCTATATATACACATATGTATATATGTGTATACATACATATTTGCATGTGTATATGTATGTGTTCACATATGTATGTGTGTCTATATATATCATATGTGCATATGGGTATGTGTGTGTGTATAAATTCTTCCTGATTCTCCTTAACAAATCTCTTGGGCTCAGTCTATCTTTAAATGAGAAAGGCTCTCTACATGACTTCTAATGTTTTCCCAAATCTAGACTCTGTGAAGATATATTGAGTACGAACTATGTACCTTGGCACTGCACTAACTACTAAGGTGCCAGAGATATGTACAACATATATTATGGCTTCAGGGAACTCCCAAATCTCATTTGAAAAATGAGACATTTTTAAATACCACATACTTCCTTATATTAAAAGACCATATGAGAGAGGAAAATAAAATGGTAGAGTTCAGAGGCATCATGTCATCAATGATCTCCTATTTGAAAAAGCCATTAGTTACAACTGGCATTGCTGTGCACACTAAATCCATTACTGTGGCCCCTAAAATTCTTTTCATTTCACTTTTAAACATTCACTATGGGAACATTTTTCATCAAATAGTAAAATCTTGAAACTTAATAAAACAGATACAGAACAGATAAACAGTAAAAATAGTACCCTTGGGTTAAACATTTGCTTCACTAATGTTGTACAATCTCTAGTTTCTAGCAATAAAATATTATTTCATTTTGTTTCAGCCGTGTTGGAACGGTTTCTGTTGTTGTCCTTCATCTGGGATGATAAAATTATAAGTAGTCCTACAGTGATAGCATGTGTTTGTAAAAATACATTTGGCTTCATTAGACAGGAAGAAAGTTGAAAGGAAGAGGCCAGAAGGTTGTAGTAGTTTAAATATAGGAATAGGCAAGGACATTTGTGATGTTAGATTAAGAACACCCTGAGGACTTAATGAAGCACCTTTCATTATTTCATTTATTAAAAGAGTAATCAAAGATATGTTGTTAGCAAAAGTTAAAGGTAAATATAGAAGATAAATTATGAACAAAGCATTTAGGGTTAAAAATTATGCAAGACACAGGTTATATCCCTGTCCTCAAGGAGTTTGTAATTTAGTTAGAGAGACAATTGTGATGATGTAATAAAAATAATGATAAAAGAAGATAATTTAAAGATTACAAGGTCTTTTCTATATTTACATGCATTGTCTTACTTGATAAATTGGGTACATAGGTAAATATAAAACAGATTACAATGTAAATACATAAGAACAGTTGTGTTTGTCCTTTGTTTTCAAAGAGATTCAGGACCTCAGAGAAATGATGACATGACCTGCACTTGACTTTGTTTTGAGAGAGGGAGGGCTGTGCAAGGTCACCAGCCTCACTTTGTCCTCTTCAGCTATCTGGATCTAGTGACCAGATACTCATCAGGATGAATGGAGAAGCCCAGGATGCAATGGGAGACCTTGGCTTTTTAGGCAAAGGCCTTTTCAGGTACTCACTTAAAGTGAGGTTATGCCCATTCAGTGAATAGTCCTCTTTAAAATGTAGTCAAGGGGATGGCCCCTTTAATAGAAAAGAAAAAATAAATAGACAAATCACTCTGGGAGGGGCAGGAGTCTTAGTGTTGTTGTTTAGAAAAGAAATTGTTACTATAGAAATTCACTTTAAGCCAGGAGGGTTCAAAACCAGCCACTGAGTGAAGGTTGGGCAGGGACCCTTCACTGTTCAATCTGTGGGCTTCAGAGTGCAGGGGTCCAAGGCTTTGGGAGACAAGAACAGTCCAAATAACCAAAAGATAAGAATTTGAAAGCCCTTCCAGCCAGGGCTAAACATCCTCAAAGCCATGAATAAGAATAGTTATTTCAAATGAAACAATCAATGTAATTGGAGGAGGTGGGAGTCAAGAAGCAGAAAATGCAAATGAAGAAAAATTTGTAAGAATCTTATTAGGAAAGGAATTTCAATCTACAGACTGGATGAAAGATTATTTAAAAACTGATATAAGGTAAATGGTAATTTATTTATTTTAACTGATTTTAGATTGCTGCTAGACCAAAGGTTTTCAAGTTTAGCTACCATACACATCTCTTATCTTTGTTCAGTTCCATGCTCATATCTATATGCCTGTCTCTGTTCAGCTGTCTTAAAACATCAATTTCTGTGTCTTAGGATATGGAAAAGAGTGTGAATGAGTTAATACTATAAACTGAGGCAACCATTTTCTTGAGGAAATTTAGATCTCTCTCTCTCTAGCCCAAAAGGAAAGGTGCCTAGAGAATGCAAAAGCCAGTTCTTGAGGTTTAAATCTCCTTTTTCCATAAAAGAAAGAAAGCCACAAGAAGACAATGCCTGTGAAATTAAAGAAAGGTTTTTACAAAGAAGGGAAGAAAAAAACATGTGCATGTGTACTGTCCCGCCTGTGCTGAACAAAATATCAAGTAATGAATGGGAAGAGTTTATATAACTTTTAAGCAAAAAGAAAAATAAGAAATTTGCAGGGAAAGGTGGACTTAAAAAGGAATGAGTCAATGAATCCAATTCCCAATGGAGTGGGGGTGAGGAATTCCAAGTGTCTGAGCTATGGCCCTTTGATGCACAAATCAGAAAGCATTCTTGGTGATAAGCAGTTCAGAGTTCAGGGTTTGATAACGAGATGTTTCCAAAACCAGAATATTCTCAGAGCCCCATAGGCAAAGTTAGAGTGGTTTCTGGGGATAAAGTTGTCTCCAAAAACCAAAAAACAGGAGATGTTCAAAAGTCCCATAACATACAGTCAGGAAATTATTTGAAAATAGGGATGTCTCATGATGGTCCATAAACTACCAAATGGCTTAGGGTCTGCTTCAAAAGTTGGTATGAGCTTACAACTGGGTTTACTCTAGGCCGCTGCAAAAGATGGTATCTCAAGCCACTCACTCTGTGTTTTAGTTAATACAGTCAGTCCTCATACAGCTCTTCTCAGTTACCTAGATAACTGGGGAGCTCAAGCACAAATTCACTTGAACAATACAAATCCACCACTACTGTTGGAAAAACTCAAATGACATCATACACACAATAGCCAATTGGTAGTATATTTGTGTCTGTAAGAAAAAGCACTTGGTAGTATCATGTAATATAAATGTGGAGTTTTCACCAGGTATCCCTTGAATATTATTGTCATAGTTTTGATATGGCAAGTGTTGGAGACAAGGCTTTAATGACATCACCTTCTTATTTGAGTTTCAGTCTTGTTATGAAATGAGACACTTGCAAGTCATTAAACATTTAACAAAGGAGATGTACTTTTCTCTAACACAGGAATGATATAGAAAAAAGGATGCATACACATTCCTTAACACCACCCTCCAACCCCCATCTCCATTTTGTAACACGTCTGGTCAGCAAGTCATCTGAGTATGTTCATGACTGTAGGCACCCACCAAATCAGCGAAGCCCTGGACTCTGCTGAGTTGGGACCTTTTCATACTCCTAGGAAGCTGTGTCAGGGAAGCTAATTCCAGTCAGGTCCCAGAGAACTTTTGTCCTGGGTCTACTCCAGGATGGTCGGAGAAGTGGGATAGGACATTGCATCCAGGAAACTGAAGTCAGCTTGGTCCAAATAGTAGCTTTGTGCTATCACAGCAAGTCTTGTAATTTTGGATTCTTGGTAGCATTCTCTCCATTGAAACCTTCTGAGCAAATCGAGTCTAAAGATGTATAGGTATGATCCCAGCTGCTAAATGGAATGTTGGGCTGAACTAAGCAAGTTCATGGACTAACCAAATCTAAGAGGCAGGGTTGAAAGAGAGAAAGGAAGTTACAGCAGTGGTCCAAAGCTGAGGTCATATACAGGGAATAGAGAGAAAAATGTCCCAGATATCACTTATTTCAATTATATTCTTCATTATTTGGAAGATGTAGAAACTGATCTCTGAAATATGGTGGCATGACTTGGATTTATCTCCTGATTCCAACTATATTGTTTTTTGTACTACATTAAACTGTATACACACACACACACACACACACACACACACACACACACATACACACACACACACTCACACACTAAAATGGATGTGTGGTAACAGGAGCCAGGAAAGCTCAAAAAGATATATATCATACTACTACCTAGAAAAGGGACAAAGAAAAACAAAATAGGAAAAAGCAAAAACCTACTGCAAAAAAAAAAAACAAAACCACATCTCTATTTTCATCCTGCTCAGAAAAATGAAATGAAAATCTTCCATTTTTTTCCCCCTTAAGTATTGATGGCAACAAAAGTTAAAAGTCATAGTAGGAAACTGAGTCAGTCCATTGACTAAGAGCAGTCATTTCACTAACAGCAGAGCAAGGGCCAAAATTGTGCAATTTGAAAATTTCAGAATCCAGCAGCATGAACACTTCAGTCTCCTTTGGTGGACAATAGTTAGCCCTGGGATAGTTTGGATTGAATTAATAAAAGAGGAGTGGTATCCTGAAAAAGAAGAAATATTCTCACTGGTAGGCAAGTGTCATTACTACCTGTGGAGCAGCTGGACTGGCTGGAAGTAATACATAAGAAGCAGGCTGTAAAATGTTCGGTTATTTTTTTAAATTAAATTTCAGGATGCAGAATTCACTCCTTGGATTATGGGTCTCAGAAGAGTGGTTTCTTGGATGCAGGAACTCAATCTTTTTTTTTTCTTCTTGTCCTGCACCCCTCTGGCAGACTGCTGAAGCCAGTGAACCTATTTTCAGAATAATGTATAAAAGCATAAAATAAAATACATAATACTACAAAGGAAACCAATTATATTAAAAAATTATTATTATTTTTAAATCAAGTTCACAGTGAGGGTTAGAACACCTGTTTTAATGGGAAGTCTTCTGGTAATGTTACACAATGTAATTTTGTATCCAATAGGTGCTTACATAATATAATATTTCTTGTTATCAGGTGAATACAAGTTGGCATTGTAAAAAATCCAGGGTAATCAAGACACCCAGGATCTAGAACTGACTTTGACACTAATTAGTTGTGTGCCCCTAGCTAAGTCATTTCCACTGTCTTCCTCAAATTCTTTATTGTGACTCAGGTGATCATTAAGGTATCTTCTGTAGCTCTAAAATCCTAAAAACAAGGGAATCAGCTAGGTGTCCTGGTGGATAGAATGTTGGAACTGTAGCCAGGAAGATCCAAGTTGAAATATAACCTTAACCACTTACCTTGGGCAAAGTACTTAATCTCTGTTTGCCTCAGTTTCCTCATCTGTAAAATGAGGATAATTATAGCACCTACTTCCCAGAGTTATTATGAGGATCAAATGAAACGATGCTTGTGCAGTCCTTGACACAATGCCAGGCACAGAGGGCTATGTAAGGATTAGTTGTTATTATTATAATTATTATTTTCAACTATGATTGAAAAGAACTAGTCTATAAAAAACTTAATCTATAAGCCCCTAAGAGGAGACTTCAGTTCAATAACCAAGCTTTAGATGGTATAACTTCTCATTGTGGTGACTGTTGGTATTATCTGCCTTTTCTTCTAGACCCAAAATGTTATTTGATTTGATTGTTTTTCCCTGGAAGTGAGCAGCCTCTGGCAGGTTATAACAATGATGCTTGGAAGTTGTTAACTTTTTTTACCTCTTCCCATTACTGCAAATTATAGTTTCCTACAACTTATGTCTTTTGTTCCCTAAACCAGTTAGAAGTACTTTCTTGGTAAATTAAAGTTTCTTAAAATTTGAACTCATTCCAAAAAAAAATGTTTGGTTCCTGACCCCAATGTTTGCTGTAAAAATATTCCTTTGGAACCAAAAGAAAAAAATATTCAGACAACATCTGCTGAGTGCTCTCTGCCTTATTTACAGAAGATTTTTTAAAATGTTAAAATAATGCATTATACATATAACTTTTACAGCAAACCCAATTAAACATGCATTTGCAACTGGGAATTAGTATGCCAGTTCCTTACAATTATCCCTTAGTTAATGCATCTAGATTTCTCAAGGCAACCTTGAATCTTGGATGTAGTTTTGGGTTTAGAGTTAAGACTCTTCCTCTGCATACCCTAACTCAGACAGCTGTTAGTCATATGATGATTGCAAATTACTTTATACCTGATCTTCAGTTTTCTCATCTATAAAATAACAATATTTTTTTGAAATCTATTTTTCAGGACTGTTTTGGAGCTCTGATAAAATGATTACACACTTTTTAAAAACCATAATGTATTATATGCATATCTGGTCTGATTCAAACTAAAACTCCTACAATATGAAGTCAACAAATGTTAAGTTTACCAATTAAGAAGACTCATTGGTTGCCTATAAGGCATAAAAAAATAACAACACAAAGCACAGCTAACAAATTCAGAGCACTTACCACATGCCAGGCACTGTGATAAACACTTTGCAATTATTATCATATTTGATCCTCAACAAACCTAGGAGGTAGGTGCTATTATCATCCACACGTTATAGGTAAGGAAACTGAGGCAGAGGTTAAATGTCTTGCCCAGAGTCACACTGCTAATAAATATGAGGTCAAATTTGAATTCAGGTCTTTTGGATCCCAGGCCCAGTTCTTGAATAACTAATGCATCATCCAGCTACTTCTAAACTAATTGAATGACTTGCTTAAGGTCACACGACAAGCCAAAGGATTTTTACCTGAGTCATTCTGATTCTGAAGTCCATGAAGACCACTTCATTTATTTCTTAAGGAATCATAGAATATGAGAGCTGAAAGAAATTTTGGAAATGATCTAATCCAAATGATAATCTTAAAGATGAGGTCAGAGACATTAGGTGAGTCAGTCAGGGTCACTCCACCTGGCTGGTATCAAAGTTAGGACTACTAGACTACAATCTAGGTCATCTAACTCCGAGGTCAACATATCAGGTTGTTCATTGACAGCCCACCCAATGTAACATGAATTTTCTTCCATGAACACTTGCCTTGTTTTGGATTTTCATCTCCAGAAACAATATAAAAGGAAAGTATTTACCTTTTCCCCACCTTTTTATCTGATCAGTCAGGAATTAGTTGTAAACTTACTTTGTTCATTCATTCAACAAATACTCATCAAGCAGGCTCCGTAACTGGTGGCCAGAAGGAAAAGAAAAATCAACAAGACTAAATTCTCAACGTTAAGAAGCGTGCAGACTAATTGGAGAAGTAAGATGTGTACTCTGATAACAATAACGAAAGACAATATGTAAAAAAAAATGGCATAAAACATTCAGACATTAAGTTCTGTAAGAGGTCAGAGGCAAAGGAAATTATTTCTACTGGAAAAAGAAGGCTGTATAAACAAGATGAGTCTTTATCTGTGCTTTGAAGGATGGCCAATCAGCTATCACTGACTGAGAGCCCATTTTTTACAGAGCATGTTCTCTCAGTTTTTAGCCAAGTGATATGAGCTGGCACAAATGTCAACAAACCATCATCATATCTCCAATGATATGTGAAGCTCAGGTTTTGGATGAAGTTCAATTAATAACTAAAGTCAGTTGCTTTCTGAATTTACTCTTGATTTTCTTTATTGTTTTATTGTCTTTTAATCTTTGCTACATTTTTCTGATACTATTACTTGCTATTTTTGAGTTATCTTTAAACCTTGAGTATAATTTTGCAGTTTTTCTAATTGTTTTGACATCTCTACTTATATCTGTATGTACTGGTAACTGCTTTGTACTTATGTTTTGATTCCTTTAAATATACTTTTTATCCAATTTAATTTTTCCACTGATAGTTCTTTCATCCCCCAATAGTGATACTGCAACTGAATTTTCTCAATGGTTTTCATCCTTTTAGTCTCTTACATTGAAAAAATTCTTATTTAAATTGAAGGGTTGGTTTTTTTCTATTTACTACATATCTTGTAGGTTGCTAAATCTTGTCTTTTCTATTATATAATATCCCGATACACATCCTCTCCTTTCTATTCATTTAGCCACCGCGCTGTTTCAGACCCACAACACCTCTCATTTGGGCTATTGTGGTAGCTTTCTGCTTGTTCTGCCTGCCTCAGGCCTTAACTTATTCCAGTCCAGATTCCCTAACCTTCCCTCCCTGGATTTTCCCACAGTTCTTGCCTCAGGATTTAATGAATTTAGGCCACCAGACTTACAGCAAAAGAATTAGAGGCACTTAGAACAAGAAAGGGTCCCACTAACCCTTTCTCTCCTAACTCAATCAAGCAGGGAAAGAGGAGAGGATGGAATGAGAATTTCTGGGTTTAGGTCAGGGAAGGATCCAGAACTCCAGAACACAGTGATTCCTTTTAGGATTAAGCTGCAGTTACAAACTTTACCAGTATCCAGGTACTTTTCAATCTTTCTTTGAGTATTACTCTTCTCAGTTAATTTAGTAGTAATAAATGAAGGGCAGCTTGGTGGTGCAGTGGATAGAGCACTGGGCCACTTCAAATGTGCTCTCAGACACTTACAATATGTGTGACCCTCGACAAATCACTTAACCCCTGTTTGCCTCAATTTCCTCATCTGCAAAATGGACTAGAGAAGACAATGGCAGACCACTCCAGTAACTTTGCCAAAAAAAAAAACCAACTAAAGTCAGACACAAAATGACTGAAAAAGTGACACATACATTCAAAATGAGTAACTGCTCAAATATCCAAAATAGTTTGATGGCAATAATGTTGTAAATTCTCATGCTTCTTACTACCTGTGTGACCATGTCAATGATAGCTAACATTGCCATACCACTTTAAGATGTGCAGTGTGCTTAATAACATGCACCATATCATTTGATCCTCAGAACAATCCTTTGGGCTAGGGTGCTATTAATATCTCATACTACTAACGAGGAAATAAGCTCAGGGTGGCTATGCTATGCCCATGATCATATAACTATTCAGTTTCTAAGGTAGTATTCAAACTCCGGGCATCCTAATTCTAAGTCAAGAAGTCTGTTGACAACGGTACACTGTCTCTCCTCACTGAGTGTCAGTGGCCTTACCTGTAAAATGATGGAGATGATTTCTAAACTTTCTTTCATCTCTAAATCCTATGAAGTCTAGACCAATAGAAATATTCAAACCACTATTTTAGAAATTGTTTCCTGCATTGTAATCAATGACAATGAAGACTCAGGTCTGCATTTTTTTTAAATCACCAATCCTAGGTATTTAGTTTACTCTAAAAAATAAAAATATTATCTGGGTCCTCTCTACAAACCTAGAAAATATAGCTGATCTTGTTCCACATACCTTGGCTGAGCCAATATTCATCACAACTAGCCTAGAAACTTGTTTACCATTATATCAGAACACTGTGAGTCTTAGATCACTGGCAGCAAAGACTCATTGGATTCTTTTTCCCTGAGGGGTTAGACAAAGCTGGCTTTGTCATGGAGACTGTGGGATTTGGGCTACTTACCTGCTAGAAAATGTAATTAGGCATTTGTCCAACAACCAAATAAAATCTATGCTGAAAAACAGGAACACTTCATGCAGATTTATCTATAACCCAACCAGACTAATCAATACTTTCATTGTTTAGCACAATTGAATTGAAAAATATCAGCTCTAAGGATGGAAGTTAAATCTAAGGAAATTGGAGTATAACAGGGGAATCTGTTTTCTGCCAAAGCCTGGGGCCCACTGGAGAGCCAATTTCACACTTAAAAATAACTCTAGCATGAATTAGTTACAATATTTGGGGACAGATTTTTTTTTTTCAAAATTGGAATAAATTTGAAACAATACATATATAAGCCAAAACAAACTTAGCATTGTGATAAATCTTCTATTTATGATAGGGAAATTTTATTCTTTTTTGGAAATAACAAATGTATTTCAGCAACTATGATCCATAGAAGATGTTTCCATGTAGTGTAATTTTAAATATATGTAAAGCTCTGTATTTTAATAAAGTATAAGTATTTTCTAAGTCTGATTAAAATCCCTGTGATCTAGTTAGGGATCACCATGGTTGCAAAAGATACACAATATTCTTAATCTAGTTTATTTAATACTATGTCAAAGACCCATGCAACAGTTGTGGTAATATTTCTGGCCTGGAGCCACTGTTTTTTCCATGTCAGTTATCTTCCAAATTCTCAAGGCTATTTTAGGAAAGGTCTTTTAATCAGGAGAGTGCTGAAGGAGAGCAGGCTAGAACACTACAATAGTAAACTCCTCATTAGCTAGAATGGGTGGAGGATGAGGCATTTTAGTTAATTGATTATTAAGGCTCATAGAGCTTTATTGAAAACTTACAAGGATGCCCAATTTTCAAAGCATATAAAAGACAATTCTAACTGAAGTGGCAGCATGGTACAGTGGGCATCATGCTGAACTTGACATCAGGAAGATCTAAAAATCAATTCTGACTCTAGTGGCAGGATGATTGGAAACCTGTCCTGGCTTCTGGCAGCTCTTGAGAATTCTTGTGTCCTTGACAAATTAATTTATAGAATAGTATAGGATATGATCATTTATTCATCTTCTTTTAATGGTGCAAAAAACAGCTTTATTCTCAGGGTCAATTTTCAATGATAGTACTGAAAAACAAAAGGTCTGCCTACTTGAATGTGCTGTTTATTTTTTTGGATTGGGATATTCTACATAGGTAAAATGTTACTCCCTGTGGGTCTGAGGTAACAAAATTAGGGTATTTACTTGCCTGGAATTGGATTTGCTGCATCAAACAGGTTGGCTCACTTCTATCAATGATATGGTACTGCATCGAGTATTTAGAATCTGCATCACCTTTCTATTCCTTCCCTATTTCTCTATATTCCCTCCTGTAAAAAAATGCAGGTCACTCTACTTGCCAACCAGTGAATGAACACATTCATGAACCTCCAACTAGTATAAATAGAATGCAATCATAGTTTGTTTTTAGCATTCTCTTCTTCCTGATGATTTTCCCTCTTCTGACATAGGTGGTTCTCCCTCTCAGGTAGGCAATGCCTTTGCAGTCTTTCTCTGGTCCTTTATCCACATCTGTATTCAAGAAAGAATGTAAAAAACTGATCTTTTCCAATGGCTCTCCATGTTTTCTAGAATATAGCACATTATTAAATAACTCTTATGTGCCCAGAAACTGCTCCAGAGGTTCCCAAAGTGGTTGATATCACCCACTGGAGGTTCCTGGAACAATCCAGAGGGGGCAGTAGTAGGCTTGGGTATAGCTGGGGGGAAAGTGTTGAATAAAAGTAAGGGGGAGGTGGAAGCATAATGAAAGAATAGAAGACAAAAATTTGAAAAAACATTCATACACGTTTCATCTATTGTATAACAGAGTTAGTCATAGTGATTACATTATTTTCCAAATAAATGCACAAGATGTAAGTTATAACCAGTCAGTGGTCAAGTCTGCCAACTGGTCTTAACAAGCAAGTATTGGCAGGTGAGCATGTTGCACATTGTCAAGAAATCCACCATACATTCATTGGCAGGAATAGGTTTTTGTGATGATTTGTTTATAATACGATACTATACGGTTACATGATGTAATATTACATCATCAAAATTTCAGTGGAGGAAAGAATACAAATTTTCAATAAATGACTAAACTTAAGATACATGATTTAAAATATATTTTTTTGAAGTTGAGGCAAATTTCAAAAAAAAATAATTAAAAGGTTAAAAAAAAGTTGATTTCTGGGGGGGCACTGAGTATTTCTTTTAAAGGGGGTGGTAGGTCAAATTAGTTTGGGAATCTCTGTGCTAGACAATAGAGTTAGAAAGGTAAAAATTCAATAGTTCTAGGACTTTGTAACAGGGTGCCAAAGTTAGGCAGAGCAGATAGTAGTGCAGTGGGTAGAGCACTGGTCCTGGATTCAGGAAGACCTGACTTCAAACAAGGCCTCAAACACTTACTAGTTTCTTGTCCCTGGGCAAGTCACTTAATGCAGTTTGCCTCAGTTTCCTCATCTGTAAAAATGAACTAGAGAAGGAAATGGCAAACCACTATACTATCTTTGCCAAGAAAACCCCAAATAGGGTCACAGAATCAGATATGGCTAATGGATTAAATAATAGCAGCCAAAGTTAGAGGGTGATTGTTAATTTTTGCATCCCAAAGCACCAAAAATGGAATAGATCTTAGCACAAGAATAATCAGTTAAAATAGGAGACTACCAGATGTTACTTCCTCCTCTCCTGCTACAGTTTCTGTACCTTAGTCCAATTCTGCCCTGCTCCTATCTCCCCAAAATATTGACCTCCTCAGTATTAGCCTCACTGGCTTTCCCTGGTACTTTTCTAGCCTGGACACAAAATTCTTAGTTACATATCTGATTCCTACCTTGTAGGAGGTAGGAGACTATGTGAATTTGGGTATCAAACACAGGTACTGACGATCTGTGTTGCCAAAGCCAGGAGATATCTGAAATGAGATCTGGATCCACAATCATTGTTCAAGAAGAGGGCACTGGTTTCCCCTTCTACAATCCTAGAGATCTTTGTACCATAGTTGCTGATGGAGAACATTGCTAGACCTCCTCAGATGACATCATGTTGTCAAGGATGGTAAATTTAATGACAAAGATTGAAAATAAATAAGATAGTGATTGTTAGACTGTTATGTTGAACACTTCTTTTCATCTTTTCTATTTTTTCCCTAAAAGAAAATATATTTAACTTCTGTTCTTTGTGTGGAGAAGGTCAAACAGGCAGACAAATTAATCCTGTCACAACCTCAGCTTTCTTTAAAGTAAATTGTTTTACTTTCCTGGGAGCATGTTAGGTTAGTTGTAATCCCACCTTTATAATTAGAGCCAATACAGAGTGAGAATCATATTAGCTGCAATCTATATAACACTTTAAGGTTGGAAAAGCCTTCCTTTGTGTTCTATCCATTTATCCTCACAACAGCAGTTTTAGGTAAATGCTGTCATTATATCCATTTGACAGACGAGGACAAATGTCTTACCTATGGTCACCAGCTAATGAATGTAGAAGACAGTATCTGAACCCTGTTCTTCCTGACTCTACCTCTACCACTCTTTCTACCACATCATGCCGTTTCTTACAGTTGTATTTGCTGAGGAAGATAAGGCAATAACTCAACACAGACCAATAGTCTTTCTAGAAACCAAAAATCACTGTCATTTCTAGCTGTATTTTTCCTCCTTCCTAATAGAAACCATAGATTTATCCAGTTTCTCAATTTTTAAATATATAGAAAAGTACTATTAAGTTATCACATCATCATTCAAACTATCAAAATTTTTTTAAATTTATTTATTTATTTAACTTTCAACATTCATTTTCACAAAATTTTGGGTTCCAAATTTTCTCCCCTTTTGTCCCCTCCCCCCACCCCAAAACACCGAGCATTCTAATTGCCCCTATCACCAATCTGTTCTCTCTTCTATCATCCCTCTCTGCCCTTGTCTCCATCTTCTCTTTTGTCCTGTAGGGCCAAATAACTTTCTATACCCCTTTACCTGTATTTCTTATTTCCTAGTGGCAAGAACAGTACTCAACAGTTGTTCCTAAAACTTTGAGTTCCAACTTCTCTTCCTCCCTCCCTCCCCACCCCTTCCCTTTGGAAGGCAAGCAATTCAATGTAGGCCAATTCTGTGTAGTTTTGCAGATGACTTCCATAATAGTCATGTTGTATAAGACTAACTATATTTCCCTCCATCCTATCCTGTCCCCCATTACTTCTATTCTCTCTTTTGATCCTGTCCCTCCCCATGAGCGTCGACCTCAAATTGCTTCTTCCTCCCCATGCCCTCCCTTCCATCATCCCCCCCACCCTGCTTGTCCCCTTGTCCCCTACTTTCCTGTATTGTAAGATAGGTTTTCATACCAAAATGAGTGTGCATTTTATTCCTTCTTTTAGTGGAATGTGATGAGAGTAAACTTCATGTTTTTCTCTCACCTCCCCTCTTTTTCCCTCCACTAATAAGTCTTTTGCTTGCCTCTTTTAGGAGAGATAACTTGCCCCATTCCATTTCTCCCTTTCTCCTCCCAATATATTTCTCTCTCACTGCTTAATTTCATTTTTTTAAGATATGATCCCATCCTCTTCAATTCACTCTGTGCACTCTGTCTCTATGTGTGTGTGCGTGTGTGTGCATGTGTGTGTGTGTGTAATCCCACCCAGTACCCAGATACTGAAAAGTTTCAAGAGTTACAAATATTGTCTTTCCATGTAGGAATGTAAACAGTTCAACTTTAGTAAGTCCTTTATGACTTCTCTTTGCTGTTTACCTTTTCATGCTTCTCTTCATGCTTGTGTTTGAAAGTCAAATTTTCTTTTCAGCTCTGGTCTTTTCATCAAGAATGCTTGAAAGTCCTCTATATCATTGAAAGACCAATTTTTCTCCTGAAGTATTATACTCAGTTTTGCTGGGTAGGTGATTCTTGGTTTTAGTCCTAGTTCCTTTGACTTCTGGAATATCCTATTCCACACCCTTTGATCCCTTAATGTAGAAGCTGCTAGATCTTGTGTTATCCTGATTGTATTTCCACAATTCTTGAATTGTTTCTTTCTAGCTGCTTGCAATATTTTCTCCTTGACCTGGGAACTCTGGAATTTGTCCACAATGTTCCTAGGAGTTTCTCTTTTTGGATCTCTTTCAGGCGGTAATATGTGGATTCCTTGAATACTTATTTTGCCCTCTGGTTCTAGAATCTCAGGGCAGTTTTCCTTGATAATTTCATGAAAGATGATGTCTAGGCTCTTTTTTTGATCATGGCTTTCAGGTAGGCCCATAATTTTTTAAATTGTCTCTCCTGGATATAGTTTCCAGGTCAGTTGTTTTTCCAATGAGATATTTCACGTTATCTTCCATTTTTTCATTCTTTTGGTTTTGTTTTCTGACTTCTTGGTTTCTCATAAAGTCATTGGCCTCCATCTGTTCCATTCTGATTTTGAAAGAACTATTTTCTTCAGTGAGCTTTTGAACCTCCTTTTCCATTTGACTGATTCTGCTTTTGAAAGCACTCTTCTCCTCATTGGCTTTTTGAACCTCTTTTGTCAATTGAGTTAGCCTATTTTTCAAGACGTTATTTTCTTCAGCATTTTTTTGGGTCTCCTTTAGCAGGGTGTTTATTTGTTTTTCATGCTTTGCTTGCATGTCTCTCATTTCTCTTCCCAGTTTTTCCTCTACCTCTCTAACTTGATTTTCAAAATCCTTTTTGAGCTCTTCCATGGCCTGAGCCCATTGAGTAGGCTGGGATACAGAGGCCTTGACTTTTGTGTCTTTCCCTGATGGTAAGTGTTGTTCTTTCTCATCTGAAAGGAAGGGAGGAAATACCTGTTCACCAAGAAAGTAACCTTCTATAGTCTTATTTTTTTTCCCTTTTCTGGGCATTTTCCCAGCCAGTGACTTGACTTCTGAGTGTTCTCTTCACACCCACTTGGCCTCCATATCTGCCCAGCCAGTGCTTGGGGTCTGAGATTCAAATGCTGCTTCCCAGCCTCAGGGCTTTGGGTGGGGGTGGGGTTGCTATTCAGTGTGAGATTAAGTTCAGTTGCTCAGGTCGGGGCAGGGCTGCCACATGGGCTCAGTTCCCTCAGGAAGTTTATGCAGAGACCTTCAACAATGGGTCTGGGTTCCTGCCTGCTTGGGGAGCCCTGGTCTGCTCCCACCTCCGCTGCTGCCTCCCGAGGGGACCTGAATTATGGGGGCACCCCACTCCCCTCTCGGCAAGCCAAGAAGACCCTCTCACCAACCTTTGGGGCCCGTGGGTGGAGGGACCTGCGTGGCTGCTGGAGATTCCATCCCTGAAGCCTGCTTGGATCTGTTCCTCTCAGTGCTGCGTGGCCAAGGCAGGGCTGGGCTGGGCTCGGCTCTGGGTCTGGGGTGTGACAGACTTTTCGAGTCAGGTTTTCAGGTCCCTCTGGAACAGAAATCTCCTCTGCTCCATTGTTCTGTGGCTTCTGTTGCTCCAGAATTTGTTGGGAGTTCTTTTTTTATAGATATTTTATGGGCGGTGGGTTCGGAGCTAGCGTATGTGTGTCTTTCTACTCCACCATCTTGGCTCCACCCCCCGCCCCATATCAAAATATTTTCAAGTAGCTACACATATAGTTCTATAAGAGACATTTCAAGGTGGCATAGTTCAATGGGAAGAACATTGGATTTTGAGTCAGAAGGAAGGAAAGAAGCTTTTATCAATATGCCTGTTGGTGCTGGGCACTGTGCTAAGCACTTTACAAACATCTCATTTGATCCTCATACTAATTTTGGTAAGGAGGTGCTATTATTATCCCTTTTTTCCAGATGAGACAATTGAGACCTGGATAGGTTAAGTGACCTAACCAGGTTCACACTCCTAGATTTATACTGATTGTAAGTCTCTGCATCCTAATCTTTGCCCCCTCACTTCCCTGGCTTCCTTTTAAGTCCCAGCTAAATTTCTACCTTCCACCAGCAGCCTTTCACAATCCCTCTTAATTGTAGTGCCTTCCCTTTGCTGATTATTTCCAATTTGTCCTGTATACAAATATACATCCAGATATGTGTATATATGTTTATATGTATGCAAGTGTACATACACACATGTGTATATGTGTATGCAATATTCATATATATAATTTTCATGTTGTCTTCTCCACTAGACTCCAAGCTTCTTGGGAGCACGGATTGCCTTTTACCTTTCTTTGTTTCCCTAGTGTTTAGCATAGTTTCTGCACATGGTAGGATTTTTAAAAAAATAAATGTTTTATATCATACACAAAAGCTGTCATAGGATATTACATAGAGGATTTGCGTTTCCCAAAGTTGTTTTCAATAATGGAATATGATGGAGTATCACATAATCTCATAATTTGAAAATACCTCAAAGACCATCTGGAACAATTTGCTCCTTCATTTGCCACCAGCTGCTCTGCTTGGTTTCAGCACATGTACTCCCCCCACTCCCCAGTCATGCCCACTTTTTGTTTTCCTTTTGTATGTCATCTTTGCCCTTTATATTGGGAACTCCTTCAAGTCAGGGACTGCCTTTCTTTTAATTGTATCCTCAGTGTGTAACACAGTTTCTAGCACATGGTAAGCACTTAATAAATGTGTATTATATGTTCTTGTATCATCCATGACCAAAAATCCCTTTGAAAACACCTCCAACAAGTAGTTATCCTATCTTAAAGGAGGCAAAACCCCCAAAATTCATCCAAAGATCTTGATGAGTCATCAAATCACTATAGATTGAGAATTTACAATCCTGTGTTAGTTCCTAATTTTCTGTCCTACTAAAAATAAGAAATAATATCAAATAGTATCTGTATAAAAAGTTTTATTAGCACATGCAAGTCTTGTAACTATGGCATATTGTGTGGATATCACAAGGGGGATTTCCTATTAGATGATTTTTAAGTTTTCCTGAAGGATTTTCAAGTCATTTATATAGGCTTCCATTATTAACTTGGTCCTAGGAGTTTCCTGATTTGCCACTCTAGGTTTGTCTTCCCATTAGCACTTCATTTCCCTATATGACATCTGTTTAAATGTCCTGTCATTATCCCAAACTCATTACATCCAAAAGTAGAATCAGCATCATTTTTCATCAAGACTGGCTACTCTTGCAAACTTACCCACTATTGTCAATAACACTAGATATTTCCTTAATATATTACTTCCTTATTTGTTTCACTACTGATAATCCAAATAATTAATGCCACATTTTGCCAGTTTGACATTTCTCTAAAGTCTCTCTTAGTCAACCCTTCTCTTTCAATTCCAGAATATCTATCTTGGTGCTGATCAACTCAGTGAGAACTAAAATGGCCTCCTAATCTTCCTGCCTATAATGTCTGTTCAAGTCTCTGACATGACACTACTGGATTATTATTTCTTGAATACCTCTTTCTTTATGTCTCTCCCCCAGTTAAGGAACTACAATTATTCCTTCTTGCCAAGTCAAAACTCAGTATCCTGACATTCAAGGTCTCTCAATTGTGCTGAGATCACTGTTCTCTCTCTTTCATCTCTCACCATTTCACAAAGTAACCTATCTATTCCATCCAGTATGGTCTTTTTACTGTGGCCCAAAAATGTTCGTCTCATTCTTATAGCCAGGGTTTTACTGATAACCTCTTCCCTACCTTTAACATGTATTTTATCCTCCTCTGCTAAGACAAAACTTACCTTTTGTATAAGAACTAGCTGAAGACTCCATCCTTAAAAAAGCTTTAAGGCCACTCTACTGGACTGCTACTATGCATGTCATCAGATCTCAACTTTTATCATAATTGGCAATATATTTGACCTCCCTTTACTAAATTACAAAGTCCATGAGGCAAGAATTATAACTTTTTGGAAAAAATTGCATCCTCAATGTTTGAAAGTACTGTACACATAGTCGGGAGTTAATGAATATCTGTTAGCTTGAATTATTGTTGAATATTTCTCAGATCACTGAGGTGCTAAGTAGATTATTAATTTTAAAATCAATAATTTACAACAGAACAGTATAATATGTACTATGAAAATAAACCATGAAAATAAAATAAAATAAGATTTAATCTCATTTTGATCCTCAACTATTCAGAGCATTTAGAATTTGGAGACAAATATAAATAAATTTTCATTTTAGTTTATACATTTGTTTGATTCCTTTTAAGCTAAACATTGAAGTCTTAGGTTCAAATAAGATTTTTTTTTATGCTAAAGAAAAAATTTCCTGACTGACAATTCATCTTTTAATGCTCTACACTCAAAGCCAATTTAATTCACATCTTCTTTAACTGTATCTAAATTTGACATGTTGGAAGCAGTGCAGTTTTTCACTGAACAGTGTTTGAGTTCTCATCCAAACAGATAGATCATTCATATTGCTGCCCAGAGATAAATAAAATAATTTAGCAAATTGAATTGTGCTGTTTGGTTTGGTAGGAATAAATTGTCAATTATTTGCTGTGATTTGTCACTTTGCTTACCCTTCCTTAATGCTGTTTACTTCAACTTCCTTGTTTCTTTTCCAGCATTAAATTTTGAATTTGGTCCAGTTCTCTTCCTGGAACAGCACTTTCTGAACAGAAAAAAGACATGCGAATGAATAATGAATACATCACAATTGTATCACTTCATTGTTTCATGTTTAAATAAGATAAAATTAGTGAGGCACAGCACTATTTTTAAAGTATTTTTTGTGGGAGGGGGGAAGAGGGATCATCCAGGTTCAGGAATAGAAAAGAGGATGTACCTTCTTTGGGTCATCAAAACGTCAAGTCAAAAGGAGGACCAGAGGCTCAATTGTCATTCAGGGGCTTGATCTACATGAATGCATGTGCCTCATCTCCAGATGTTTGCTTGCATTGGTTATTTTTCTTCCGGGTGTCTTATCAGCTATAGAAACACAAATAGGCATATTCTGTTTTGAAGGGCAAAATGTCCTGATGCTGGTGGTAAAATACTAATTCACAATGCTATGCAGCATTTGTGAAACTTGGCAGGGCAATTGGCTCATTAGTAGTATAAAGGTGTTAGAAACAAGCTGTCACTGTTTATAGTATGCCTGAATTTTAGAGTGGGAAGAGCCTTTGGTGACAATGGAGTCCAATCTGGGTCTTAAAAAGAATCCTTGCCTGCAACATATCCTATGAGTGGTCATCCAACCTCTGCTTGGAGACTTCTAGTAAGAGCAAGCTCATGATCTCCTGAAGCAATCCATTCCCTTTTTGGACTGTTCTAGTTATATGGAAGTGTTTCCCTGACTTTAAGAGTTACCTCTTCACTACTTTCATCCATTTCCCTGGATTTTGATCTCTGGAGCTAAAGAGAGCAAGTTTGATCTTTCCTTATAACATTCCTTCAAATTTTTGCCTTCATTGTTGTCATCCTAGAGTGTTCTCAAGCTTGTGGATGCTCTTCTTTAGCTATATCACTGAGAACTGAACACTACTCCAGGGATGATCTGAACAGGATATACAATAGTTTTGTCATCACCTCATTCCTGGAAACTGTTCATTCATTCATTACTACAATCCAAGATTGTTTTCATCTTGTTGCCTGCCATATCAATCAATCAATAAACATTTATTAAGAACCTGCTATGTGCTAAGCACTAGATCATACTACTGACTGTATTGTTTTTATCTATTTAATTTTCCATTTTTGCTTGTGGGACCAGGAGCTAGAATTATGACACCATTTACCCTTTTTGTGTGGGAAAATACTACTACTTTGTGTCACAGTCAGGTTGTAAGATCTTGATGGGCTAGAAAAAAGGAATGAATCTAGGGAGAAATTGACTAGACATAAATGTTAGTTTTTCACCTGGAGTTAAAAAATAATTTAACTTTGCAAGTATAAGATAGGGGAGTTATAGTTAGGTAGCTATTTGTCTGAAAAAGTCTGAGACAGAGGAAAGTTATTAACTGCAAGCTTAATAGAAATAAGCAGTATGATATTACAGCTAAAATAATAGAGATAGATTATAGTTAAAAATAAAGATGAATAGTTGACATACATCAAGAGATCAAAAAGAGAGACAGAGGGAGATGATAGATATAAAGAAATGGAGACAGATAGTAGGTAGGTAGATGATAGAGAATGGAGAGATAGAGATAGATGAAAGCAGAAAAAATAATGGGTGATGGATAATGGACAGATAGAGACAAAATAGAGAGAGAAAGATAGATAATGGGGAGATAAATAATGGAGATAGATGATAGATGGAAATCAATAGATAGAGAGACAGAGGGAAATAGAAAAACAGATAATAGGGAGATAGAAATAAAAAAGTGGAGACAGACAAATAGAGATAGAAACAGGCAGACAGACAGACAGACAGACAGACAGACAGACAGACAGACAGATAGATAGATAGATAGATAGATAGATAGATAGATAGATAGATAGATAGATAGATAGATGGATGGATAGATGGATGGATAGATGGATAGAAGGATGGATAAACAGATAAACAAAACTTATCCCCCATTCCAATGTAAGTTTCTTTTAAGTAGGGATTATTTACCTCAGCACCTTGCACAGTGCCTGACACATAGTTGGTACTTTTTAAATCCTTGTTGATTGATCCTTGGGCTGGTCATATAATGAGAATGTGGTACGGCCTATGGTCAGTTCATGTGCCCTGCGAGTATCTAAACAATATCAAGAGATTCATTTAGAGTTTACTAGTTTAGTACAGATTTACAGGTTGGTGACAAGAATTGGAATATCTGCATTGATAAAAATCAGAGAGCTATTTATTGAAATATCTATGCAAAATGAAACTTGTTTTCTTTCTGTCATGAGTTATTTTAAATATATTTCCTGAAACTGGAACAGCTACAAATTTTCCAGTGTTAGTATTTCTACTTGTTGGTATGTATCTTGTCAATTATAAAGCTTTCATTTTGTCACTAAGCACATTCCTAGACTATATATGTGGGTCATTCTGATTCTAGGAGCCAAGCTGTTGGGTCAGATACAATTGATGTCATGGTAATGAAACTTCACTTAAGTCAGAATATTTGTTTTAAAATACCAGCTCTGCCACTGGTTAGTGGGATGAGCTTGGGCAACTCATGGTATTCTCTTCTGAAAAATGGAGATAATGACTCCTGTCCTTCTGGTTGTGAACATCAAAAGAAACAATGAGTAGAAAAGAGCTTCATAAAATATTATGCAAATGGAAGTTATTTGTTCTAAAAATTGGAGGTTATCTTATTTTTCTGTGATGGGAAGAATTTGTGTGGTGATACTACCACGTGACATCTATTTCATAATCTCTACATATGTCGTCTCTCATAGCCCACCTATTGATTTACCATTGATCCTACAATGTGCCATAGGCATCAGGTACTGTTAACAGAGTCAGGAAGATCTGGGTTCAATGCTTTGCCTTGGATACATGCTAGCTTTATGACCCTGAACAAGTGGACAAGTGGTAGAATCAGATTTAGAGTGAAAAGGGACCTCAGAGGTCATATAGTCCAACCTTCTCCTTTTATAGATGCAAAAATAGAGGGATAAAGTAAACTTTTGCCAATGTAAGACAGTAAAGAAGAGGCAGGATTCTTAGCCAGGTCAAAGTTTGGCATGGCCTAGCATGCTCGAATTTGAAGAGACCTCAGAAACATCTGGTCTAATACTTTCATTTTACATATGATAAAACTATTAGGTTAAGGAGCTGTCCAAGGTCACATTGTAAGCATCCAAGACAGAATTTGAGCCCAGTTGAACTCCAAAGAACCACACTACTTCAGTCACCAAGCATTTATTAAAAAACCTGTGCTAGTAGTCACTGCCTCACTGAATGCACTTCTCGGAACCTCAGTTTACTTAGCTGCAAACTAGGGACAATATTACCTATGTATTTATGTCACAGGATTGCTGTGAAATCCAAGTGATACAATATATGTTAAATTCTTTGAAAATTTTAAAACTCTACATAAATGTTAATTGTTATTACATCTAATTGTGTGCCTGAGGCAATAATATAAAACTGTGCCTCAATAATAGATGATGATTTTGTATCTTTGTGCCCTTTAGCTTTGTGCAGTGAAGGCAAATGCCTCACTTTTTAGGTCCTGCTCTCACTAGGTGACCCAGTGTATTTAACACTGAGCTTGGAATTAAAAAAGCCTAAGTTTATATACTGCTTCTGACTAGTAGGGTGGCCCCAGACTGTCACTTAACCTCTGTGGGCCTCAGTTTCCTTATCTATAAGTGGGGATAATATCTTACAAGGTGGTTGTGAAGGTCAAATGAGATAATATATATGTAAGGTACTTTACAAACCTTAAAGTGAGATATAAATGTTATTGATTATTACATGAATTTATTTCACGTGCCTCTCATTCTGCCTCCCAGGTTGTTCCTCAAAGACCAGGTCATGTCTGCTAATTCTCTCATGTGTCTTCCCCTCCCACCTCATGCAGTGAATATATTTTTTGTTCTTTTAGATGCTATATGTGCTTTTTTAGATACATCTGTCAAGGGTTACAAAAATTAAAACACTAATTCATTTTTAAGTTCTGCTGTTCCCATTTCTGTTCAACAGTCACATACTTATATTTGAAATATGTTAAGAGAGTTTAATCCTTTCCTTAATCCCCAGGTCATTACATGGTATTAGCCTTATTTCCTGGTGTCTCCTTTAACAGCTTCCTTAGTGGTCTGTGTGGAAAGAAGATGTGGGACACTGGATGTCTTTGGACCAGACTACTCTTGGGCAAACTCTGAGAGTCAAAATATGCCTACATGACTCCTTTTCTCCCTATTTTGTGCCCATAGCCTTCTGCTCCTCCCTCTGTTAACCTAGACCTATGTGCTCAGGCAACCCTTGTCCCTTCTCCTTTTGGATCTGAAAACAGTCCATTTACCCTAAGGAATAAATGAAGGATGAATCCACCGAAGTTGGTTAAGAATCTACTATGGGTAAAGCAGAATGGTTGGAGTATCATAACTCTTAAGGGAATTTGCATTGTAATAGGAACATAAACATTGATCTATAGGCATGAAAACATTTCAGGGATAGAGAAAGGGAAGGATATAATTTTAGGATGGGTCATAGGCCTCTTTGAAGTTTCTGAAATTTCACACCATACACAATTGCTAGGTCCACCAAACTCAAATAGAAGACCGTTGCTGTTTACCCATCCCTGAAAAACAAGATCCAAAATGCACTGATAGCAGTCCCATCCCCTCATCCCCTCCCCCCAATTCCTATCTTATAAGGGACTGCTGCTATCAGGGGCTGGAGCCAGAGAGCTGTCAGACTCTTGGCTGGGAGTCTGCATTTCACTAGCCAGAAACCCACAGCTCTGGAATTCTTATAGCTTCTAAACAAACACAAAGCAGAATCTGCCTAGCTGCGATTTAGCCACCTCCCCTAGAGCTTCAGGTGGCCTAAGCTTCTTTTCAGCCCATTCAGAACCAAGTTATTCATTGAGCCAACCATGTGGGTGCCTCATTTGTTCTCCAGCTGGTCGCCTTGCTTTCTATCATTGGCACAATGTATTCAGTCCCTCTCCTCTATCTTCTGGATGTTCCCCTTCTTGTCTATTCATGCAAATACTCTGCATTTTCTGATTGCAACAGTACATCATCTGTAGGAGTTATTGAAATACCCAAATAAGGGCTACTAGTGAAGTCATTCCATGTGGTTGGCATTTTGTTCATTTTTTAAAAAACCTATTTTTGAAAGGGACAGATCAGAATTTTTAAAAAGAAAGCTTGATCCCAAGAGATCTGAAACATATTAACTATTTATTATACATTAAAGAATGAAGAGTTTTCAAAGGAAGAAAACTGAACATCCAAATAACAAAGTATTTATTCCTTTCTGGTTCAGCAACTAAATTCCTCAAGCTAATACAGTTACATATTAGGACATATTCAATGAAGAAAGGAAATGCTGAGAACTCCATGAGAGTATATTTTTATATAGGGACACTCATTTGTTTTTCCCTAGGTTCTTTCTAGCTTTTTTCTTCAAGCTATGTTTCAATACCTGAGAGATCTATAATATTAGCTGTTGAGATATATCTTCCACTGAGGCAGACTTCCCTCTCTCCCTAGCTTAAGACATAGTCTTTGAGATTTTCTGTAACTCAGAAGAAAGCATTCCCCCTTCAGCCAACCTAGTGATGAACCTGTCCAAATGTAGCTTTGCTGGTCCTCAGACTTATAGTCAGTTTCTCCTTTTACCCTTATCTCCCATGAAGAAATGCTTCCCCTTACCAAGGCAAAGCTCATTACTTATAAAAGTATCCTATTCCATCTTTTCTTCTCCAGAAGATGCCCCCTTTTATTCTTCTGACTTTCTCAATAACCTTCAATCTCTTCCTGTCCAGGGGCAGCTTCTCTATTGCCTCTAAACACATCCATGTCTCCCATATCCCTAAAAACCCTTCTCTTGATCCGTAATCCTCATTTGCTGTCATCCTGTCTCTCTCCTTGCTTGCCTGGTTAAACATCTTGAGGTCACCTACAATGAATGCATTCACTCCCTTTCCTTTCACATTATCTTAATTTCATCCTCTGGGTTCTACCACCATCATTCAACTGAAACTGCTTTTGCCACAGCTACCAGTGATCTCTTAATTGACAGATCTCATGGTCTTTTTTCAGTCCCCATCCTTCTTGTCCTCTGCAAAGATTCTGATGCTATCAATCACCTTCTTTTCCTAGATATTTTCTCCTCTCAAGGTTTTTGTGGGATTACTCTCTCTCCTCCTACCTGTCTGATCACTCCATTACCTTCTTTGCTGGATCTTATTCAGGTCACATCCACTAATTGTGGGTGTCCCCCAAGGCTCCTTCCTGGGCTTTCTCTCTCTGTATTCTTTCCCTTAGTGATCTCATCAGCTGACATTGGTTCTATTATACCTCTATACCAATTATTATCAGATCTGGTTATCCATATCTAACCTTTCTCCAGATTTCCAGCCTCTCTTTTCCAACTGCCTGTTAGACATCTCCAACTGGGTATCTGTTAGATAGCTTAAACTTAGTCTGACCAAAACTAAAATCACTTTTTCCTCAAAACTTTCCCTTCTTCCTAAATTTCCTTTTACTGCCTCGTGCCCTACCATCTTCCCAGTAACTCAGACTCAAAGTACTTACTTCTCCCTATTCTGGGCATTTTCTCTGACTCCTCCATACCTGGACCTCTCTCCCTCCTCATCTCTACCTTATTGCTTCCCTGATTTAAGACTCAGCAAAAAACCCACTTTCTGTTGGAAGCCTTTCCTGGTTCTTCATTCTGCTAAAGTTCTAGAGCATAATGAGTAGAAGATTAACTTCTCTTGCTTTCCTCCACTACAGCCAGTAGAAAATTGGGGTATATTCTTTTGTTTCAAAGTTTTGTCTACCTTGGCAAGAAGAAAGTGAGATCTGCTTATAGAAGAAGCCCTACTTTATGTAGTATGTTAACATCACAAAGTGCTTCATACACTCATTACCCTTCAATCAATAACCCTGTATAATATGTATAGACAGAACAATGATTAATGCTCCTATTTCACAAAGTATGAAACTGAAAACTCAGGAAGAGTCATCTATCTCCAAATTGTAAATAATAAGGGAGCCAAGACTTAAATTACAAAATCGTGGAACTATAGAACTGGACTGAACCACAAAGGACTGATTTACAAATGCTGAACGTGAGACCTAGAAGATGACAGCTACTTTTATAAGCTCACACAGCTGCTTAGTGGTAGGCCGTGGATTGGAATTCAGGTCTGTCTATTCCCAGTCTGGCGTTCCTTTTATTACCTGTCAGTCACTTATCCATGCTTGTCAGTTAGTCGATCAACACGCATTTATTGAAACCAAAGCTGCCTATCCACATCAGTCAGTCAGTCATTAAGTATTTACTGAGCATGCAATATGTGTCAGACTCTATGCTAAGCATAGGGAGATCCAAAGAAAGGAGTGGGGGAGCATAGTCCGTGCCCTCAGGTTTGTATTCCAAATCCAGTGTTCCCCCCACCCCCAACACAACAACGTGAGATATTTCTGGTATGGCAGTTTCTGTTTCAAGGCTCTTCTCCCCCCTCCATAAAGAGAATACCCAAGAGCCAGATCAATCTTTTCAAAATACCTAGAGTATGCCAGGGATATAAACAGTTTAAAACATTCACAGAAAGAAAATGAGCAGTGGAATGAAGCCTCTTAGTTCTTCCTTTGAATATGTTATGGTGCTGTATTCGGTGTATTAAAAAATGAAAAATGAGTGTGCCCTAGATCTTCTGGTACCAGGCCTCTGGGAAAAATATCCCCTAATAAATGAGGCAAAAAGGGAGCAATGAATAGACAGTGGAGCTGTGTCACTTCCAGGCCTCTAACTTTCTGCTCTCATTAGAAGCGCTCAGAGTATAACACTGCTGCTCTCTGTTGGCCAGTAGAAGCTGAGTGTTCATTTGGAGCAAGGCAGAGACCAGAGCCTTGCTGTGGGACCCCAGGACAGCCCTAGGTACACGCACAAAAGGGAGTCATTCTATGTGATTTGTTCTGAGGGAAATGGAATGGCTTACTTTCCTACCTGAAGCACTTCCAGGGATTTGGTAGGAGTCAGATGAGCCAGGCTTTCTTTTAATCAGGCCTTTGTCTGACTATGCTGTCAGTCTTCATTGGGGCAGTCAAGGATGGTTTTAATTGCTCGTCTATCATGACGGGATGGTCAGATTGTGACTAACTACTTAAATAGCCAGGAACAAAACCCAGAGGATCCAGTGCTTCTCTATAAATAACAGGAAACAGCGACAACCAGTTATCTTTCAGACATGTTTAGTATCTCTGTCTCTATCCCAATCAATCAGTCAAGTTATTTATTGAGTTGCTACTAAAAGCTAGGCTTTGTGCTGTATCTGAGGGATACAAGCATAAAAAAATGGAACAATCTCTACCAATAAGGCACATATATAGTAATTGGCAGATGATAATGTGTGTATATGTATGTGTATAGAGAAATATGTAAACATATTTTTAATAGATACACAGTTTATGGGTATATATATATGTATATATATATATATATATATGTATGTATATATTTTGTCTCTCTCTCTTTCCCTCTTCTTTTCTCTTTCTCTTTTCTTATACATCCAGGGATAGCATGAGGTTACTGGTACCACAGCTAAAACGTGGAGGTAGGGATTGCATTTTTTGTACTTGTGTCCCTCAGGCCCAGCACAAAGTTTAGCATATGGTAGCATCTCAATAAATAACTATCTTTGTGAAATTCTAGAACTAGCCTTGACCCTCACTAGACTTCCTGATATAGCTCTGGATCCACAAAACCAGATCGACCCTACCTCCTCTTCATCCATGACTCTGTTTTCATCCTTACTTCAAGGATCTATAAATTCCTAGGAAGAGACACTTCCTCTACCATTGCATCTCAAATCCTCTGCAAAACTTCAACACCTTGTGGCCAATCCTCTAAGAGGGCCCTACTAGAGTTTGTTCTCCATTGACATTGCCCTGAACACACTAGGGTTAATTCTGTGTTATGATGTGGCAAGAGAGTAGGAATTTAATTTAATTAATTAACAAAATTTTTTTGTAAATAATGTATGTAATCATGAGATATAATGGGTAGCATACTTTTACTTGGAGTCAAGAGATCTGGGTTCAAATTCCACCTCAGATACTTCTCAGCTAGGTGTGATCATAAACATGTCACCTAACCTCTCAAAACCTCAGTTTCCTCATCTAAAAATAGTGACAATGATGTTTGGAGGACCTGTCTCATAGGGTTGCTGTAAGGAAATATTTTTAAACATTAGATGGCACATAGAGGATATTTAATAAATGTTTTCTGATTTGATAGAAATGTGAATCATCATTAGGGATTTTACAGTTCATAACATTTCTAGATTTGAGTTTTACATTACTGTAAATCTCATTTGAGTTTTACAGTACTATAAGACAGGCAACATAAAACAATAACCTTATTTTACAGACAAGGAAATTCTAGAACTAGCCTTGACCCTCACTAGACTTCCTGATATAGCTCTGGTGCCCAGGGTGTTTCCAGGGTGCCCAGACTTATCTTATATGGTATAGGTTGGATGAACCTTATATATCAATAGACCTACCTATGAGATGTCCAAACAGTCAGGGGAAGAATAAATAAGCTGGAAAGTTTAGATTTCTGACAACCAGATAATGTCCCATTTTGTGGCTTCTGGCTCAAAACTAGCCTAATCATTTCTTTGCTAAACAAATAAACATTAGGAACTGTTAATCTTCTTTAGGGGATGTTAGCTTAAAAGAGCAATACATTGTACGGCCTTTATTTTTTTATTCCTTGTTATTGCTTTATTTGAAACTGCCCTTTGCTAATGCTCCTTAATGAGGGCTAACAGTTCCCTGGGTTTTGTTTTTGGTTTTTTGTTGGGTTTTTTTTGTTGTTGTTGTCCAATGGACAAACCATTGGATTGTGAACAGACGGTCATTGGGTCATAAGCTTGAATGTCTTATTACCATTTGACATTAACCATGCCAGGCATCAGGTCATTTTGAGACACAAAACTGATGGATGAAGGCTTTAAGAAACCATGAATTGTGTTATCTAGCAAACACACTTTAAATATAAGGTGAGAGAGCCAGGTTCTTGGGCATGATTTTTAGTAGCTGTCTGATGACAAACAAATCTCTTAAACTTTCTCTCACTAAACCTGTTTCCTCACCTATGAAATGGTAACACATGCTTACATGTTGAAATCTTCTGCTGCAACTGGGCAATAAAGATGGTCCAGGCAGTACTGAAAACAATAGATCCTTTCAATCAAAGGAAGGGCAGGTGCCCGTGGTGGAGACAACCAAGGGACTACTGAGAAAAATCAATGTATATAACAAGGAAAGAGTATAAGATCAGACAATAAACTAATTTTCCCTGCTGGGACCAGGGCTAATACTTCCAGTAGAAGGCAGACTGCCATCCCTTTGGACACACACACACACACACACACACACACACACACACGACTACCACCTCCAAAGTGGGTCTGGGAAGATCAGGGAAGGGATACAACCAGAAATATTATTAGGGATCCTCAGGTGTCATGGATCATATGCAATATTAGGAGGAGAGATAACCAGACTTTTCAAGAGAGACTACTCCAGGACTTTGTCCAACCTTCCTGGAACTCCGGATCCATCTTCACTTTCTCAAGGCAATAGTTCCACCATCTCTAGGGTCAGGAAGCTCTAGATATTTTAGAGGGAAGGAATGTCTCCTCTTCAAGTGGATCTGATTGGTTGTTCACCATAGAAATCAAAGAAAAGGAACTGCCAGTAAGCAAGGAAAATGGAAGTTTCTCTTCTAGGACAGAAAGTTCTAAATTCAGGATATTCTAGAGGATGGAGATGACAAAAGGGTAGGAGTCTGACTGGGACATAGACATCTGAGAAGAGCTAGAAATTCTGATATTCTTCCAGAATACAATACTCGAGTACCTACTTCACAGGGTTGCTGTAAAAAGTAACATGTGATGTTGAATAAAGTGCTTTGTAAAACTTAATACACTTTATAAATGTTGGCCATTATTATTATCTCTGAGACTTTTTTTTTAATTTGTAGAAAATTCCTCAATTGATACAGATCTGCACTCCTCTGTAACCTTTAGTTGCAGAGAATTGCCTGGGACACTTGGAAGTTAAGTGACTTGTCCATGGTCACATACCTTACTACATCTCACAGGCAGAATTTCAACCCAGGCCTACCTCACTCTGAGACTGGCTTTGCACCAATACTCTCTACCTCTTTCATCTTCAAAAATAATTGTGACCAAAAAATTCACTCACAAAGGACAAAACAATGACGAGCCTTTTTGGAATGAGCAAGACCATGGACAACCTAATAGTCAAGTCAGTAAGAAATTGACGGAGATATAATAATGAAATCAATAACCACCATCTGTGTAACTTGATGATGGACATCATCCTCATAAAATCTCTTTGAATGAAGCAACATAAGTATTATCAAGTATTATTTTATGTGTGAGTAAACTGAGGTCCACAGATTTTTAGGGACTAACTCAAGGACAAAGAACTAATATATTTCAGATCTAGAATTCAAACTCAGTTTACCTGAGGCTTAATCAAGTGTTCTTCCCACTATGCTTTGGTGTAAGATCAAAGCTCTAGAATGCAATAAAATATGCAAAAGATTAAATTGTTTCATAAATGACTCAGGAGTAATTTCACTGTCATCTTTCTAAATATAAACTATCGTAGTACAGGCAAAACTTGGGCATGCCAGTTACTCAAGAGTTCTGGATAATAGAATTCTGAGTAACAGAGACCACCATGTGAATTAGTCTATACCATGGTGGGTATCACCAGTATAGACTAACTCACAACTAACTCTCTCTTTCTCTCGTATACATATATATATATATATATATATATATATATATGTAAATATATGTGTATATATGTATACGTACAAGCATACATATACACACATGCATATATACACATGGACACACACATATATATACATATATACGTATATATGGATGGATATATATACATTCTGATGGACTTTCCAAAGCATCTGTTTCCTCTGGGAAAAAAACTATTTCTTGTAGTTTATGCAATTTTCCTATCTGCATTTGTGCCATGGGGTAGATCTGTTTCTAAAGAATAGATTTTCACTGCTTCTGCCTCTTCACGTCTGTATCATCTCTGCTTCACTATAGGTAAGAGAATAATGCCTTTGACCAGCAGAGAGCAGCAATGATATACTTTATAATTATCTCAGACTAAGTCTGGTGAACCTGGCCAGTCTCTCTACAAATGTTCCCATTTCAACATCTACTGAGACTCTGCCTCAGTCATTCTGTTGTCCATGCTATTTGTTTCCATAATACACACACTAGGGTATACAGGCACTATGACACTCATATACATAAGGGGTAGCATAGTATAGCTTTGTATAGCCCAGTTTCAGAAAGGATTTGCACATATAAGCATAAGTGTTACCATTTTACAGGTTTCAAGCATATTGCCTGTGGGCCCCAAGTGGGATGCAAACTACATTAAAATGGCAATTGAGAAATATCCAACAAAACAAATAAAATTATAGCAAAGTAGAGAATGTTAATAAAGTGGTTTCTGAGCCAATATGTGCCCATAGTGATCCTTATCTACTAGTTAGTGGCCCCCATTTCTATCTGTATTGGACACCACTGGCATATTGGGTAGAGTGATGGAGTGATAACCAAAAATATCTGGGGATACCTTACTAGCTCTCTAAACACAGGATTGATTGTCATGGACCTCCTCTGAGCTCCAGACAACCTTCTAAGACTGTAAGTCATAGACAACTTGTGTTGTACATTTAAAGTTGGAGTTAGCACAATGATAAAGTCATGGGTCCTTGACATTTTACGCATGTACATTGAACATACATTCAGTACTGACATATATATGTAAACATAAACTCCATGAAGATGTGTAAACATTGTGCACATGTGTGTTTCATATCTACATTTACATGCATTATACTATGTCAGATCCTACCTCTGTCACTGGATGTGTGACCATTGGTGACACACGTACACATATACCTGCATATTCACATATACTCTTTTAAAAGCCAGTAGAACACAGATACAAAAGCAAACACTGGAGTTTGAGTCCTAAGATCAAAGGTTGTGTCCAGGCCATAACACTATATGACCTTTGCAAATTATTTTATCTGTATGAGCCTCAGTTTCCTCCTCTCTGAAAGGAAATACTTTTTGTACTACCTACATCCAAGAGTTGTAAGGATGAGATTGGATGCTACATTAAAGAGGAGGCACTAAATAAGTCACGTTGGAAGACTGTTACTATGTACCACCTCCCCAGGACCATTGACTGTTACATGTTCTCCATCATCTTAGTCACCTTAACTCTAGATAATCTAGTCTAACATTTGACAGTCTCAGTGTCTCTCAAAGTATAGCCACAAGAACTGAACACATTACCTAAGATGGTATCTGACCAGCCCAGATTACAGGGAAGTGTATCACTCCCTTGATTCAGACACTATATGTCTGTTAATGCAACCCAAATCACATTTATTGTGACTTTCACAAATTTGTTTTCTTTAAGGGGTAGGGAGGGCAGAAATATCTTACATACTGGCTACAAAAGTGGCTATAATTTAAACTCCATACATCTTCAAAATAAGGTAGATTTGTTTTTTAAAGCTAGACAAGATCCTCATTAAATTTTGAAAACTGTGTATGTGACCTGCACATTTTGACTGACAGATAAAATGGAAGAATAATAGACTAGCTCTAATATTAACATTCCTATACAACAGCAGCTGGGAGGTGCAATGGATAGAGTGCCAGGTCTGGAGTCAGGAAGACTCATCTTTCTGAATTCAAATCCTACCTCAGATATTAGCTGGGTGACTCAGGGAAAGGCACTTAAATCTGTTTGCCTCAATTTCTTCATCTATTAGGATGAGCTGGAGAAAAAAAAAGACAAGCCACCGTAGTATGTTTACCAAGAAAACCCCAAAGGGGGTCCTGAAGAGTTGGACACACCTGAAAACTGATTGAACAACAACAATGCAACATAGGAGCTATAGAAAGCTTTCAGAATTAGTAGATATTACAATAATATTTGACACGGAGGTGCTACACAATTCCTGGATGTTGTTGTCATCATCATCGTCGTCCTCATCATCCTTGTTTTGCTCTAGATCTTTCATCCATTTATTTATCCATTTTATTTCCTTAGAGATCTGCCACTGTGGAAATGCCACTGATAAAAATCAGCTCCTCATTTGTAACTTTAAGGCTTAGAGAGTTATCTAGGGCGTTAAGGAGACAACTGACTCGCCAGTGACAGCTAATAAGCAACAGAGGTAGGACCTGAACCCAGGTCTTCCTAGTTCTTGGATTGCATCTCATCTATTTTATTCTTCAGAAACTGGTTTAAGATGTGTGTGCATATGTGTGTGTGTGTGTGTGTGTGTGTGTGCGCGTGTGTGTGTGTCTGAGAAAGAGAGACAGAGACAGTGTGAGTGGAAGATTGCACATAAAATGAAAGATAAAGCATACTATTGAAAGAAACATATAAAATGAGAGAGTTGACACATCTACTTCCACCTATATAGGTAGGAGGTATAAAATATAAGAAACCCATTTGAAGACTTATCAGAACATGAGTTTGTAAGTGGTCAAAATTCAAAATGAACAAAAATATATCTTCTATGCCCTCTTCTTTCCAAGTAAATGGATCACTAAGACAGCTGATAAATTCAGGGGTTTGCAAAACAATAGATGATGCATAAATGTTTCAAGGAGGTAACTAGCCAATCACCCTCAGGTTTATGAAGGCTCTATTACTTGTTTTAGGGTTTCCCATTGATGAGGTTCAGATTCTGGGAACCCTCCTTGAACTCCCTTGAATCTTCCCACTTAAACTGGTCATTCATATTCAAATCTGTTGCCCTTGGCCTAGCCTGGCCTTCCATTGTCTGTTACTTCTGGATTGCCCTACCTCCTTCCCACCCAAACCCTCCATTGTCTGATATCTCCTGATTACCTCCAAGTGTTTCCCACCCTGGATTACATCACTAGTTACTCCAGTCCCATCAAAATTCTCCTTAGACCTTCCCCCCAGACCGCTAGACCACCTCTAGATCTTTCCCACAGACTTTCTGTATATTAATTCCATGAAGGCCCTCAGATTCAATCCAGCTCAGACTTTGTCTAGCTGAGATTCTATCTAGCCTGCTTGTGAATACAAGCGTTACAAATGCTTAGGCTCCCTAAGAGTCAACCCAAGGTGGCGAATCTTTAATAAACTTTGTTTTTCTTTGGCTTTAAGAAGGCTTGTGTGGAATTCATTTGAGCAGGACCCGGTGTGTCAGTATTTCGGGGTCCCCAACACCCCTAAACCTCAACATAATGATACCTTTGGTCCATAGGCATAGGCATTAATGGCCTCAAACTTCACAGGAAGGGATCTAAGACATAAAACATTGGATTTAAAACAGAAAGGCTTTACACTATGAAAGCAGAGTATGTTTATGATTTAACGTTGGAGCAAAGTAATGTATGGGATAAAAGACCCTTACTCAAAATTTTAAATAAACGAAGAGGCTTCTCAATAAGAACAGAAAATGATTTATTGCAATTCTCAGGAGAAAGGGGCATCTCTCCGACCAGGATGGGGCTAATCTGATGGAAGGAGGAAACTTACATAGGATAAGAACACCATTATATACCCTATCTCAGAGAATCCCACCTCCCCACTATCCCACTTCTCCATTGGCTGGGAGGCGGGTTTACAGTCTAAGTATGAAAACCTCGACAAACCCCAGGAAATATTCACCTATCCCAGCACACTTCCTCCCCTATTAGCTAACTTAGCTGCTGATGTGGCTTTTCTATAGAAAGGAGGGGAGGGAGAAAAGGGGGAGCTGGGTAGTGTTGGTGTGGCAACAGTATGACAAACAAAGGGGAGATGTGAGTAACTTCCAAGTTTCAACTACAGTCCGCAGCACTTTCACGAAGAGAGAAAGGAGTGGGAAGAGGGGCCCAACTGACTGTCCACAAGCCCTGGATACCTGAGGTATCCAGGGAGAAAGGCTTTATGGAAAAGAAATTTTATTTAGAAGATACAATATTCCCCAAATTTTTATTATGAAAAATCTTCACAATCTCCTCAGCTCACTCAGTAATAAGACTGCTTTGTGCAATACTCAGATATTTGTATGTCTTCTGACCTTAGAATATATCCCATCCCTTCTCTGTTTCTTTGCTTCTGTTGGCAGTCTTTTCTTCTGGGAATAGCTTTCTTTTATCTTGCCTGTTCATATTCTCCCTACTCTTCAAGGGCATGATCCCTGACTTTGTAGTTGGGCATTCTAGGTCTGAATTCTGCTTCTACTAATTGCTCTTGTATAATCTTGGGTAAGTAATCAAATTTCTTCATTTGAAAATGAAGGGTATGATTTCTAAGGTTCTTCTAGCAAGTAAGGATCAGCTCAAATACTCCTTTCAGTATGAAGCCTTCTCCAAACCATGACTCAAAAGATCTTTCTATCATCTGATCTCAAAGTACTTCCTCTTCCTTTTATGTACTCTATGACACCCTTGTTTGTATTGTATTCTTCTATATGTCAGAACTCTTACTAGACTTATCTGAAGGGTGAATTTTCTCCTCCATCCTTGATAATCTGTTGACTGATTTTTGTTTGAATGCCAGCTGATGCCAAGACAATCACAAAATATTCCAGAGGAAATCTACCCCAAAATTATTTAATCCAACTACATCTTTGTAGATAAGAAAACTGAGACACAGAGAAGCAAAAAAAAAAACCTTGCCCAAGATCATAATCTAGTTAGTGTCAGAGCTAATATGGTATTCATCCACACTTTAAATGGTTCTTAATTATATAACGCAATTTACAAGAAAATTTACTTCGTTAAAAGATGAACAATTCTAGTACTCGTAATATGATGGTGGTGATGATGATAAATCCAGTACTAAGGACTGAAAAGTATAGTCTGAGGTTAGCAGCATAGTTATTATTATACCCATGTTTACAGATGAAGACACTGACACTGAGATTTTAAATAACTATTGTATGGACCAGCTTCATATTATCTTGGCTCTAGATGCATAAAAATGTTTTTGATCATTATCATGATCATTGATTTGGAACTAGAAGAGAACTTAGAGGTCTTCTAGTCCACTCTTCATACATAAGAGGTGGGGGGGAAGAGGGGAAAAAAAGACAAGTAAGGCTTAAAGTCACTAGTCCAAGGTAATATAAACAATTTATCATAGACGAGGAATCTGAACTCAACTTCTCTTATTCTAAATCCATCACCCTTTCCACCATACTTTGCAGTGCACTAATCTTAACCTTATGTCAGGGGGACCTTGTAGCAGGATCTATGTACTTCCTTAAGCTAAACCTTTTTTTGGATAAATAAAATAGATATTTTCTAAAATTAGCTTAGAACAGTAAGGTTCATGTCTGTGGCCTTAGAGAGAATTAGAAGTTGGTGATAATTAAACCAGTGTTAAGGTAAATAATGTTTTAACACATCATGTCTGCCTCAACACCAATTAAATTATCTCTGCTTTTGACGCTGGTCTATCTCCTATAAGTTCAAATTGAATAACTGTGCTTTAATAGCAAACTCCAAGATTCCTGTCTTTGTATCTTTCATGTCTAGACTAGATGAAAAAAATTCACCAGAAGATTGAGGCTACATTTTGATGCCTGCAACATTTGTAGTTACTTTCCCAAAGTTATTATTTGCCAACTCTAATGACCTTTTCTCAATACTTACCCTTCTTGACCTCTTTGCAGTGTATGTCACTGTTGACCTCCTTTCTGCCTGAATTCTCTGAATCACTTTTTCTGTGTATTTATCCATGCCATATTCATTAACTTTGGTAATTCCTTAAACTCTCTGTCCTAGGTTCTCTTCTCTTTTCTTTCCTATATTCTCTTTCCTGGTGATCTCATTATCTCCCTTGAGTTTCATTTTTATGCAGATGTTGTTTAAATCCATCCTAATCACTCACCTGGGTTCTGGTCTCATATGACCAAATACCTACTATACATTTCAAACTAGAATCTCATAGGTATATTCAAAAGAGAATTCATTATCTTTTCAGCCTAATCCCCACTCCTCATCTGAATTTCCCCGTTACTGTTAAGGGCACTATCATACTTCCAAGTCACCCAGATTCACAAGCCAGTGTCAGGTTCAACTTCTTACTCTCTCTGCCTCATATATCTGACCAGTTGCTAAATCTTGTCCATAGGATCACTCAGACAGCCATAACCCTAATTCAGGTCCTAATCTCCTCTCTCATAGACTGTAGCAATAACCTCATAAACGCTGTCACTGTCATCTGTAAGATTGCTTCCCATCTGACCTGTGTATATCAATATGTATGTGTCACACACACACACACACACACACACACACACACACACACACACACACACACACACACACACACACACACACTAGAGAGAGAGAGATTCTATTTATGTCGATGTTAACTCCCCAAGTAGAGTGCAAACTCCTAAGGACAGAGACTATTCCTTTTTTTTCTTTATGTCCCTAGTGCTTAAACACTTGGCACACAGTAATCACTTAATAAATGTTTAATAATTGATCGAAAATAAGCCCTTAACTGACTCTTCCTGAGAAATGAAATGCCAGAGAACAAAGTACTATATAGCAGAAAGAACTGGGTTACTAAATATTAAGAGTACTATATAATAATAGCTATTTTCCTTGGAGCAGTCTTGTGACATAGGTGATACATATTTTATATTTTATAACAAATATTCCATGTGGAATAAGATGACTGAATTCAAAACCTGATGCTTTTATTACTTCTTTGTGCTGCTCTAGGATAAGCTTATTTTCCCTCTGAGGGCTGGCTCTAGTTTTCTAAACATCAAAATGGATTGTTTAGCTAGAATGTTCTTTAAATTCTCTTCCACCTCTCAGGCAGTTTTGGCTCAGTAAAGTGAGGTGAGTTAAGCATGCTGGGAGACAGCAGAGTCCAACCTTGAACCCACATACTCTAAAATCTTTCCTTTCTCCTTTTCATTCTCTTTTCCCTCTTCCTCTCTTTCTCCTTATCCCTGCCCCTACCTCTCCCTCTCCTATTGGAGTGGAATATTTTGGTAAAATAAGTTGATTTTCAGAAAATAAATTATTAATAGAATGGAGAAGGGTTGTTTTGTTTTGAAATGTCAGTTACTTGGAAATAAACACAGACTGAGAAATATCTTGTGGGTGCAGAAATCAGATGATTCACTAAATGTTTTGAGCTCCTTTATCTTGGTAGAAGAGAATACATTTGCATAGCTGTGGGGGGAGGGAGGGGGTCCTCTAAATTTCTCTTGGTCTTTTAGTCTCCCAGATTTTTTTTTTTTAATGTTGCTTTCACTTTCCCTCAGGCTCGTTTCATACAACTGATCTTTAAGCTCCAAGCCTATTAAATTCAACATTTGAAGGTCAGTGTTTAGCAAAATCAAACCTATAGTTTTGATAATAAACTAAGCTGGTTATGCAAAGCAAAAGTAAGTGGTGCTGAATAGGAATGGGATTTTAAAAAGTTCTGCCATTTGATTCTCTCAAATATCAATCAAGGAAGATAATGAATTTTTGTCCCCAGTGCACAAAAGCAATTTTAATATTGTTGTTTAATGTATGTCTTTATGTCAAAGAGATCTAAAAGTACTGGGAAAGGCAACCGAGATGATAAGGGAAGTGAGAATAAATGCCCAGGCTTTGCTCTCATTTACTCCTTACTATAACTCAAAGAGGAAGGTTTCTACAGCTATAGATATTCTTGATTTACAGATGAGAAAAATGAGACTTGGAGACATTGGGTGAACCACCATAGTCACACAGCTAATAAGTACCAGAGTCAAGTTTGGAATGCACTCCAGATTGGAATAACTCCAGGGTTAGCACTTTGCTCTTCCAGTCAACCTCTCCAACGATGTGGTTGGCATCAGCTTGTTGTAGGCCAAAGTTCTCAACCTGGGGTCCACAAACCCCCCCCAAAGTGTTCATGGATAGCTTTAAGAAAGTGCTTGAACTTCAACTGAGAAAAAAATACATCTTCATTTCAATATAGTTTCCTTTCTAAATCATGTGGTTTTTTATTTATTAAAAATACTAGGCTTCCCTAGACTGCTGAAGAGGTCTGTTAAAAAAGTCAAGATTCCCTCCAATGAGGAAAACAATACTCCATGTGGAATAACATGATGGGATTCAAAGCTTGATGCTTTTATTACCTACTTGAGCTGCTCTAGGATAAGTTTATTCTCCCTCTCAGGGCCCTAGTTTTCCAAGCATCAAAATGGATTGTTTAGATGGAATGTTCTTTAAATTCTCTTCCAACTCTCCATCAGGAGAGAGGAAAAGGAAAAAAAGCTATGGAGATGGTGGCAAAGGAAGGGTGTTTGCGGAAAACCTTATTTTCTATACAAGCTTGGAGATAATTTGCAGGTGTCAGAATGTTCTTGATTATAGTAATCCATCAAAAACAAACGTAAAAAGACAAGTTCTTTGGATAAAGGACAAAAGGATGAATAATAAATACTCTTTGCTTTGCTACTATAAAAACAGCTTGAGATAGTTTGTGTATATAAATATATATACACACATATATAAAACATATATACAGACACACATGTGTATGCATGTACACATATATACACGCACATATGCCTGTGTACATACATACACACATGTATTATATAGCATGTTATATGTAACAATATAGCATTATATAATGTTATTTTTGTGAAATAATGTATTTTTGTAAAATACGTTATTTTTGTGAAATAATGTATTTTTGTAAAATACATTGTGCACATATATTTGTTATATACAGCATATATTTTTAAAATCTATATGCATATTTTGTATATATGTGTGTATGTGTGTACATATGTATATATTTATGCATGTGTGTGTATTGTTGTTAGATCTTGTTCAACTCTTTGTGACCCAACAGACCACCACATGCCAGAACTGTCCATGGAGTTTTCTTAACAAGGACACTACAGTGTTTGTCTTTTTTCTTCTCCAATGGATTAAGGCAAACAGAAGTTCAGTGACTAGCCCAGGTTCACACAACTAATAAGTATCTGAGGTCAGATTTGAACTCAGGTCTTCCTGACTCCAAGCCCAGAGCCCCCAGCTGCCTGTATGTGTGTGTGTATATTATGCATACACACATATGTGTGTACATGCAGGTATACATGCATGCATATTTGTAAAAAGGGAAGTTGATCAAATGACATCAGAGGATTCTTTGACTCAGAGACAGTATGCTGTAATGAGAAGAGCGCTGAACTAGCAGTCAGGACATGTGGGTTCTAGACTGGAATATGCCACTCACTCTTGTCTCTAGCATAGCATGGTGTGTTAGACTGAGCGTAAGACTTGGAGTCCAAATCCTAGCAAGTTAGTTTATTTTTTTCCTCTCTGGGTCTCAGTTTCCTCATCTATAAAATTAAGGAGCTGGACTAGATTATCTCTAAATCCCCTTTCCACATCTAAAATCTATTTAACATCTCTGCTGATTTTCTCAGCTGTAAGACGAGATCAATCAGCTGCTCTCCAAAGTTCTTCCTTGCTCTAGGTTTTTCCTTTCTCCTCAACACACTTATATTTGACTTTTTCTTGGTAATTAACTCTGCAAGTAAAGTTGAATCCACTACCACTTCTCTCTCTCTCTTTCTGTCTCTGTCTCTGTCCTTCCCTCCTTCTCTCTCTCCCTGTCTCTCCCCTCTGTATCTCTCTCTCTATCTCTCTCTCTGTATATATGTGTTTGTGTGAAATGACATAAGCTCTTACTTACTGTTTACAACTTCTACTTCACAGCTAGAATCTGTGCTGCTGAACTTAACACTGAAAGCATCGACAAAAAATGTCAGACTGCGCTATTATTTCTTCCTAAATTTGTCCTTAAAGGTTTTAATATTTGTAAATAATATAACAGGAGAATAGACAAGAAAAGAGAAAAATAATTGGAGTTACTTAATCCAGGAAAGATAGTGTTGTGAAATGGAGGACTTGATGACTGTCTTCAAGCATATAAAGCTGAGGATCTTAACATTTTGTGTGTTATGGATACCTTTTCCAGTCTAGTAAAACCTGTGGACCCCTACTGGGAATATTTTTAATAATATAAAGAAATGATAGATTTCAGTTAAAACTTAGTGGAATTAAAGATGTCTTTTTTCCCCATACAAATTCACAAAACCACTAAAATCTATCCATGAGTCACTAGGTTAAGAACCCCTGAGATGAAGGGTTCTAATGAAAGAAATGCTACGTAGTCACTTTCTTTGTCTTCTACAAAAGCCTGAAAGAGAAGAAATGGATTTAATTTAAAGCAAGGAGAATTTTCATGGATTTTAGAAAGAATTTGACCATTAAATAAGCACTGGGATTTGTTTTGGAGTGAAGTGTCATCTCAGATTGGATGATCTTATAAGAATGGAAGTTGACTGAGCTAAAGAAACATTTCTAATTTATCTTTATATCTTCTTTAGTACTGATCATGTTTTTCTTTAGTAATTCAAGGTTCCATGATGTCACTGGTATGGTATAGTAAGAGAGACAACAATTCTTCTAGGATTTAGTTGTTCATCTTTCATTCTGAAGAGGACCAATGATGACATGGGTAATGTTGTGACTTGTGCACAAACTGGATTTAAGTGAAGTAGAGTTGTACGATGTCATCAGCCTTACTCTGTCTTCCTGAGTCATCAAAATCTAGTGACAGGATAACAGTCATGATGAGTCGTGACCGACCAGGATGCAGTGGATGACCTTGGCATCTTGATGCCTGACCAATATCTAAGGGTTCCACAATGCCTACTTCATGGCCGTTGAAACAGATTGTTCTCCTCTGCCCATTCCACCAGAGAAAATCTTCCCATGCTTGGAGTAGATATCCCCCTAACTCATGAATAGGTCTGAGGCCTCAACTTGGTTTAACCAGTCTGCCTAGGCTATTTACTGGGTTATATCCACTGTACATACTATTGTCTCTTGGAGCCACGAGTGAATTGGGTGGACATGCACATAAGTGGTGGATGAGCAGCCTTGAAAAGGGTTCAGCAAACTGTCACACCAGAGGTGCTAGTCTTCCTTGAACATCCCATACACTACTAGGATATAGTAATAGTAGTAGCAGTAGGAGTAGTAGGAGTAGTAGGAATAGGAGTAGTAGTAGTAGTAGTAGTAGTAGTAGTAGTAGTAGTAGTAGTAGTAGTAGTAATAATAGTAGCAGTAGTAGTAGCAGCAGTAGTAAGTAGTAGTAGCAGTAGTAGCAGTAGTAGTAGTAGTAGTAATAATAGTAGTAGCAGCAGTAGTAGTAGTAGTGGTAGTAGTAGTAGTAGTAGGTTTGTTGCTATTATATATAGTAGTCTAAGATTTTCAAACCCCTTTGCATGTGTTAACTCATTTGAATAGTAAACATTCTTCAGAAATTGTAATGGTCAAAGAATGCAGCCAGTCTTGTTTTCAGAATGCCCAGTCCTTGCTGGAGGTTAGCCCTTTTACATACATAACCACAATGAAACCACATGACAACCATGTGAGTTATAGGTATTCAGTTATTATTATCATTATCATTATTCCATCATTTTGAGGATGTGTAAATATATGATGGGGAGTAAAATGGGAGATCTTGCAGCTAGTGTCAGGGACAGGATTTGAACCCAAGCCTTCTTCTCTGGAAGTCCAGAATTCTTTCTATCATACCACCATGCCTGCAATGAAATGGAGTAGAACGTTAGTGTCTAACACAAAATAGCAGCTTAAATAGATCTTCGTAGGAAATCCTTTCCATTTTCTGCAAGTATCTTCTTCTAGTCACTACCATTTCAAAAGTTGCCTGTGCTTTCAGTCTGACCTGATTCATGGGCTCTGTAAGTGGAAAAGTGTCTCTAGATCATCTACCTCAATTAACTCCCTCATTTTAGGATGATGATAGGTAGCATTTATACAGTGCTTTAACGGTACAAAGTACTTTCTGAACATTATCCCACTTAATCCTCAAAACAACCTTGGGAGATAGGTACTATTATTATCCTGATTATACAGATGAGGAAGCTGAGACAGAAGTTGAGTGATTTCTGCAAGGTGACAAAGTAACAATCTGAGACCTGATCTGACTCCAGGTCCAGTATTGTGTCACCTGTAGCTGTGTGATTTTAAAAATCACAAAGCAAAGAGACTTGTACAAGGTCACATAGCTAGTAAGTGTCTGAACTCAGGTCTTCCTGACTTCAGGCTCTGTGCTCTGTTTACTTTGCTACCTAGCTGCCAACAATTCTAGCCAACATTTAATACAAGGCAGCAATGTGTTGTACTGCTCTCCTCACCCCTAACAAAAATATCAGCAAATATAGAGAAAAATGTAATACTCATTTCATTACTTAAAGGTGCTTCATGTATCACCTCAGATAAATCTGTATTTATAGAGATACGACAAACAAGTACCATGGAAAACAGAGTAGATTAAACATAATGCAGCTACAACTAGCCCGTTAATATATTAAAATCACATATCTAAAAGACAGCTGCTTTAAATTCTACCCTGTTAGAAAAAAGTCAATGGCAGAAATATTTTTCCTGTCTTATAGATCATTAAGACTTCCTAGTAGGATTGGAAGTAAATTCCAAAACTGAGAACTTACAATAAAAAAAAAAAATATGTCTCTAGGTCTCTGGAGGTGGCATTATCAAAGAGTCATCATCATGAAATGTACTTTCCAATTTCAATATTCATCATGATACCCTAAAGTGAAGCTTGTAATGGTCAGTACCCAGACCATCTATGGACATCAGTTTGTTTTCCCAATCCACTCTACCCTCATCCCCAATTCTGTTAACTCTTCTGCATCCACTATGTATCTCCAGGGGATTGTTCAACATTATTAGTAAAATGTAGAAAAGGATAGGATTGGGGGGAGGGGACGGACTGTTACCACTTTCTCAAGTTGGTAAATATCTGTGGTACCTGATGGTTCTTTCAAAGTCAACTAAAGATTGCCTTAGGATCTCTTGAAAACAAGTATCTTGAAAATCTTAACTCTTTGTAGATCACTTATCCGGAATGGTATGGGAAATGTTGAAAGAGAGACTTGTCCCCATTATTTCAGCTTTTCACTGTTGTAACCTGCCAAGCATTTGCAAAAAAAGCATGAAGCTGACTCTGGATCATCTGTGTAAAATATAGATACATACATGCATATCATATAGTCATATATATACTATATACATATATTTCTTAGCTGAGAAGTGATAAGCAAAGAGAGATAACTGAGAAAATTACAACTATTGTATTGATTGGCACATGAATGACATGGAAAAATTAATGATTATCCCCAAAGAACTGACTGGAAAAGTTTTATATTTTAAAAGTTTGGCAGGATAGTATCTGCCATAAGTCAAAGTGGAAAGCATATTGGTTTCAAGGTCAGGTGACCTGCCTTGTAGCCCTGCATCTTACTGTCAACTTAAACAGATACCTTACCTCTCAAGATCTCATTCTCATCTATAAGGAGGAATCAGATCATCAAATGAGGAGATTATACTAGGAAACCTTTAATGTCCCATTGTGCTTTCCAAGTCAGTGATTGTGTGATTGTATACCACCTGCATATTTAAACTATGTTCACATCGGGGATTGTATTTTGCTTTTCATTGTATCCTCAGCACTTAGCACAATGCCAGCACACAGTAAACATCTGATAAATATCTATTGACTTACTGACTGACTCTACCAGATGATCACCCCTAGATCATTTGTTTAATTCAAACAAAACATAGTCCCCAGAAGCAAAATGTGATAACTTATTGCAGTGTAAAGTGACCTGAACTTGAAACCCTGAGAAAAGTTAATCTAACTCTAGCCCTACCACTCCCTGTTTGGAAAGTCCTTTCCCCTTTCCTAACCTTAGTTCCTTCCATAAAAATGACAACATTTGAGCAGGTGATCCCTATGGTCATACCCTGCCCTACAATTCTATAATGCATCTATGATTTCTTTAAGCAAATAAGAAGATCTTTGTGATGAGATAGTAAGTTGGGCTAGATTTATTAATATGTATCAGTAAGTAGGAACTAGTATTACTGATGCCTGTTATTAAATAATAAAAATAAAGAGAGGGCTTTAGGAAGAAGGCTCTTTTAGGCTTTACCATTTTCTAAAGTAGACTGGCCAACCAATCAAGACAATAAAACGTTATTACACAAGACAGATGTGTGGTAGTGGCTCAGGTCAGGCGATCTGTCAATAAACGTTTATTAATTGCCTATTCCATGCTAGTCTTAAAGTCCAAGTCGAATAATAAAAATACAAGGTTCTATACAGACAACAGTTCAATGGGTTTAACAAAATGGTTGTTTAATGACCAGGAATGTTTATATTGCAACCTTTCCTCTAGGAAAATAAATGTTCTTATAGAGATCAAATTCTAGCAAAGAAAGAAGATTAATCTTTAAATGAGCTGGAGCTGTTTTTAGCTTCGTTTTTTGCTTCTCCCAATAGACAGTTTTTGGGAAAAGGACAAAGAATCTATGCCATGACAGAAAATTGGGAGATTAGCTGAAGAGTTATGATCTTCTATTTTAAAACCTCCAAAGGGATGACACCTTCACAGACTCTTCTCTTATAAGTCTTCCTATAAGCCAGATTTAATTTTTATAGGGCATTGCTGTGTAAGAAAGAAAGTAACAGCACAAGTTTTAGTCTCAGCCCAACCCCAGTTCAATAAAAAAAAAAAAATTGTGCGAAGGGGTATCCCCTTTGTCCATCATCCCTAGAAACATCCCTCCACATCATCGGCAGTTACTTTCACAAACTCTCAACCCCTGTGGAGACTTCTTCGTGTAACAGCTTAGTTTTATGATTTTGGGGATACTGGAAAGTCATCTATTCAAGACCCTTCTATGCAAACAAGGAAACTCTCAAAAGAGGGCCTTCCTGTTCCTCTTGTTCCTTGGATTTAGCCCTCCCTGATCTGGATTCAGCACTGGGTTACTAAACCTAACAAATTGTTGGGTGTCACTGTGGAGCTATGAATAATAACACTTAATTAACACAGGCACACAGCTCCAACACCTTTTACTAATTAATTTACCCCAACTTTAATTGCATTTACCTCCCAACTTCTAACTCCCAACTAAAGCCACTAATTACTTAGTGCTAATTCGAACTTCTGTAGCCCTCTCAAAGGGAGAAAATGAAGATCACTTACATGTGGGGAGCAAATAAAAGAAGCACCCAGACTCTCTCCTTATAAGATTTAGGATAGTGAATAGATAAAATCAATTTCCATAAAACATTTAACCTTCCTAAGAATAATTTTTGCCTAAAATTTGAGTTCATCCTTCTTGAATTTTATTTTTCTTAGCCTTTCTAGGCTAGGAAGCAAGGGAAGAATAAGTCCCATAATGGACTGTGAAGAGCCACTGGCTTGGTCTTAAGGATAATAACATAGAGTTCCATGAGTCACCCAAACACAGGATAAACAAACTCATGCCGAGAAGAAGGGTGAAGAGACATTAAGGATAATAGACCAAGGGAAGTAGAAAACATAAAACAAAGATATGGGCCTAGGGGGCCAATTTGTATAGCTGAAATCCGTTTGATGCACTCCGCAACAGACCCAACATGGTTTCTGTCCTTATGAAAAAGTATTATTAGAATAAACAAGTCATTTACAGACTCACTTCATTAACCCACACTGAGGAGATGCATTAATAACTTGGAGCAACTAAATTGGCTTTTTGGCAAGTCCTACATTCAGGGTTAATCAATTTCAATGAAATTGGTTTAGTTAATCCCTTCTGAGAAGTAAATTAATTTTTTAAACAGATAAACTGACCTTGTCTACGCCACCTTCTAGGTAAAGGAAAGAAAATGATAAATTTAAGCAGTTTTAAGCAGTCATCCCCTCTACTAAAGATCAGAAGTAGTCTGTGAATTTCTTAGTTAATAATTAAGATTAATGACTAAACAGAGAGCATGAATTGGAACAATCAGTACACATTACATGGAGCTTTCTAAATTTGGGGATACTAGAAAAAAGAACTGTCAGGTATTAGATCTAACTGAAAATGGCTTTCGTGGAAGATTGTTTTTCTTCATTATTTTTTTCAAAATTACTTTTCAAAAAAAAATTTAACATTCATTTTTTTTGAAATTTGGAGTTCTAATTTCTCTTCCCCCATTCCTTCCCTCCCACAACCATTGAAGGCAGTCACTGGGGTAGTAATTAAACATTTGAGGTCATACAAAACATATTTCCATACTAGCCATGTTACAAGAAAAGTAAAGTAAAAAAAATATTCTTCAATCTGTACTCAGAGTTCATAAATTCTCTCTCTGGAGATGCCTGGCATTTTTAATCTGGGTCCTTTGAAATTGTCTTGGATTATTGTATTGCCCAAAGTATGAGTCTTTCACAGTTGATAATGTTTATGATAATACTGTTGCTGTCTATGATGTTCTTTGGGTTTGGCTCACCTCACATCGCATCAGTTCATGTAATTCTTCAAAGTTTTTTTTTCCTGAAATCATTCTGTTCATCACTTTTTAAAACACAGTAATATTCCATCACAATCATATACCACCTAAGTTTTCCCGATTGTTCAGCCATCCCCCAATTGATGGGCATCCCCTCAATATCCAATTCTTCGCCACCACAAAAGGAAATGCTATAAATTTGTGCATATAGGTCCTTTTGCTTTTTCTTTGATCTCTCTGGAATACAGACTGTTTAGTGATGTTGCTCTTTTTCCATTTGGCAAATTCTGCTTTTATGGTGTTATTTTCTTTATTTTTTGTGCTTTTACTAAGCCATTTCCCCCTATAATTTTCTCCCTTTGCTCTCATTTCTTTACATAATTTTTCATCTACCACTTTTATTTCATTTTGTAAATCAATTTTTTTAGCTCTTCTGGAAATTCTTTTTGAGCTTGTGTTTAATTCACATTTTTCTTTGAGATGTCGTTTATGGCAGTGTTGACATCATTGTCCTTTTCTGAGCTTGTGTCTTGGTCTTCCCTGCCAGGATGGTAGCTTTTTATGGTCATGTTATTTTTTATTGTTTGTTCACTTTTCTTCCTATTTCTTGACTTTGAGCTTTATGTTAAAGTTGGGCTCTGTTGCTGGGAGGGGAAGGGGGAAGCACTTTTTTGTATTTCAGTACTTTTTTTTTTTCAGTCACTCGAGAATTTTGAAGCTTTTAAAGCTTCACAGTAGTATGATTTGGGGAGAGGCATGGCCATTGCTCTCCTGGTCCCTACCTAAAAGGAGTCCTTAAGCTCTTGAAGCCAGAAGTGATAATGTTTCTCAGGGTCCCTGCTCTTTTATAACTGCAAAGGCTCCTGTCTGCCCTGGAACTGTGACACAGAAGTGTATCTAGACAATGGAGTTGCCAAAAAGTGTCTGGTCCTGTACCCAGTAGGAGCAAAGGAGTCCTCTGTAATCTCTTTCTGACCAGTTGCACAGTCCCCATATGATATTTGGTTTCAAAGCTCCTGAAGCTATTGCTGCTGCTGTTACGGCCAAGTCCCACAACTGGTGTTGCCACCACGTGGACTCCAGGCCAGTCTCTACCCTAGTGTCCTAGAACTCTCCTTCTAACCTCCTAAGTTGTCTTGGTTGAAAAAAAACTGTCTCATCCTGACCTTTTGTTGACTCTTCCACTTGAGAATTCAATTTGAGGCATCATTTTTAATTTGTTTGGAAGGGAATGTTGGGAGAACTCAGCTGTAGTGCTTCCTCTACTATACCATCTCAGCTTTACCTCTGGAGTTTTGAGATAGAGGTTTGTACTCAGGCAATAGAGAGCTTCAAATAGTGTGAATGATCATTTATGACCTGGAGAAAACTTGTAACATTTGTTAGACTAGATGACCTCTAGAATCCCCTCTAAGATGATCTGATTCTAAAAAACAAAAAGACATTTCTTGATGTTGTGGGAAATTAAAAAAAAATAGAATCTCAATTTCTTGGGAGGAAATGGTAGTTCTAGATTTAGCCTGGACAACTTTTCCTTCCCCTCTCTCTTGGGTATTAGTAGATATGACAACTTAGGGATAAGATTGGGATAGCACTATATGTCGAAAGTACACCACCATAAGGCAGTATGAGATCACCAGGCATCTGGGAAATTAGGAATAGGGAAAGGGACAAAAGCAAGAGACAAAATCAAGAGAGGAAAAGTTGACTAATGGAGGCAGAAAACCTATTTCACAAGGTTACTATACTCATTCTTGGTAAAAATCAGAATATCAGAAATTGTGTTTTCCTGTCCATACATTAGGATAGTAGCTCTGCTTTAGCCAGTGGATTTTTAACCTATTAATTGTTAGAAATATGAGTGGCATATTTAAATAGCTAACATCTATAAGGATTTTACTGGAAACCCAGTGTTTATTTCTTTTGCCAAAGCCCTGAAATAAATTTATTTTTACAAATGAAATTTAACATTGATTGGAAAGTAATTTTGTTCACTTGATGGTGCTGGCCCAGAATATGTTTATTAAGACCCACTTTTTTCCTTGATCTCCATTTGTTCCCAAAGGCTAGAATTTGCTATAGAGTTATTGATTTGCCCTTTAGCACAGTGCAGCAATGTTTGGGGTTAGAGTTTTGAGCCACTGCAGTTATAAAATCAAACTTTTTATGTATAGCTGAATCAGCTAATGTTGGAAAAAGGAAACAATTTACTCCTCATCTTGCTTGTTACTTGGTAGTGTGAACTATGATGTTCTTCACCACTTGTAAGACCAGGTAAGTTAGATTTCACTCTTCCCCTAGGATTCTCCAGGACTTTTAAGAGAATTGGGCATCACGGTCCTCTGTCCCTGGCACCAGCCTTCACCAGTGGTGTTGCTTCTATTAACTCAAAGAACTACAAACTATAATTTTCTGATTCTGAGATGACTGCATATCTGAAATCCAGAACATTTGCTACTTTTGTAATTCAGATCTCTTGCTAGCTAGTCTGACTCATGTTCATCCTGGCCAACAGAAACCTTATTTCTGGGGTTTGATTCTAATTGGTTGGGGCTTCTTTATTTGAATAGCAAATCTGTCATGTTAAATCACATTGAATTCACTTTATCTTTTCAGGTAGTGGTTCATAAGTGGTTTCTCATGCTCCCAGATATGCTTACTGATTCTTTCTTTCTGAAAGGAGCGATGCTGTCAGAAGCCCATTCATTGCACAACAGTAGGTCCCTGCCCAAACTCCACTTAATGGCTCTTTTGGGGACCCTCCTGACTTCAGACTGATTATCAATAGTAACTATTGTTCTTTCCCTCCCAGCTTGATTTATTTATTTATTTTTTTCTTTTGCTCATTGAAGAGGCCATTCCCTGACTACTTCTTAAAGAGGCCTATTCACTGAATGGACCTTATCTCTCTCTAAGTGAGTACCCAAATAGGTCAAGGTCTCCCATTGCATTCTTGGCCTTCTCCAGTTATCCTGATGAATATCTGGTCACTGGACCCAGATGGCTCAGGAGGGGAAAGTGAGGCTGGTGACCTTGCACAACCCTCCCTCACTCAAAACAAAGTCAAGTGCAAGTCATGGCATCATTTCTCTGATGTAATGTTCCTCTTCAAAACTGAAGAATGAACACAGACAGACACAGACAAATGCTCTGATGCCACATGCTACATTGAAATCTTTATCTCTTGTGAATATGCATATTATTCCCAGAATAATCTCCCACTCATAAACAGGCTGGAAGCTGGATATTTATATTCTTGTTCTTAAAGCATTCTTTTGGGTGTAAGCATCTCCCCCCAGCAGATAAAGCATATTCGATTCCTTTTGTCTGTGTTGTATCTCAAGGATCCTAAATCCTGACTATATTTACTGCCTTTCTGCCTACCAGGTAGGTTTAACGTATTCCCCTGCTACCAGACCAATGTCTTCTCCCAAGTTGCATTTGGGTTTCAGAAGAAAAACAAGGAAATAAGAGTGGTAGAAAGAAGGATAGAGGAGAATTTGGGGGAAGGCATAATAGCTCTATACATTCTAAAGGTTGCTATATACAAGAATTTCCCCCTCCTGTTGTTTATCTGAGCTGAATTGTGGAATGTGACCATGAGAAATCTAATGAGGTATGTGTGTGTGTGTGTGTGTGTGTGTGTGTGTGTGTGTGTGTGTGTGTGTGTGTGTTGCTCCATTGAAGGAGAAAAAAAAATCTATGTTTCATAGTGTTTCTTGGGAGTTCTGTATAGAGCTAGAATTCAATCAATTGTTATCTGAGTCCTCTATGGTTCATTGTTAAATTGTGTGTATTTATTTTAAGCCATAATTCAATCTGACAAGTGTTTATCAAGGTTAGAGTGTACTCTAGGCATTGAGAGATGTACAATGTTTGGGAAAGATGTTGTCTGCCCTTATGGATCACACATGAGGGAGAAGGCCAATTTGGAGCCAAAAATATTTGCATTCAAATAGTATTTTTGACAGTTACTAGATGTGTAACCAAGGATAAATTTTAAGGAAGGAGACATGGTGCAGTGGAAAGCTCAGTGGCTATGGTGTCAGAGGGATTGGATTCAAATCCCACCTCTGATGTTTATTACCTACATGTCCTTAGGTAATTAACTTAATATCCCTTAACTTCAGTTTCCTCATTTGTAAAATGAGTGGATTAAACTAGATGGTCTAGTGCCTTCCAACTCCAGAGCCATGATTCTATGAGAAGTGACTTGATCTCTCTTGGCCTCAATTTCCTCAGCTACAAAATAAAGATAATATACTGATCTCACCGGGTAGTTGTGCAGCTTTAATCAGAGAGTGCATATAGAGTTTTGTGTAAACTTTAAAGTATTACATAAAATGCCAGCTATTATTCCAAAGGATGCAAATATTGGCAACTTTAATATCCAATCATACAAAATAACTCATCAGGTGGGGAAGCAAAAATTCTGTGTGAAGTCCTAAGAGGAATAATATGTCTGGCATGGTGATCAGAAGGACTCTAAGATCATTTGAATTTAATTTTAAAAGATAGGTTGGTGTTCAGAAGTCAAAGAGGAGAGATAATTCAGGGAAATGGAAAATCTGAGCAAAGGCCTAAAGACATAAGAGTCACATTATATTTGAAGGGTGGAGGATAGTTCAGTTTGGATGGAATATGGAATGCATAGGGAAGGACAATATAAGAAGCCAAGAAAGGTTGATTGGTACCAGAATGTGGAGGGACTTAAATACCAGGCAATGGAAACTGAACATTAATTAATAAAGTCAGAGAATGGTGGCAGAGCAAATAAAGGAGAAGGAAGATGATGGAGAAATAGATTTGCTGAGGCTAGGCAACTGATTCTATATGTAGATGGGAGGGAAAGAGAACAAAGTTAGTCACAGAATTTCAAGTACACATGACAGGGTAAATGATGTTGCCACAGATAAAAGAAAGTCAGTGATCTGCCAGCAATGACAGTGGACTTCGTTTTCAACACCATGAGCTGGCAGTGCCATTGGCACATGGTGAAGATGCCCTACAAGCTGTTGGAAATAAATATCTAGAGCATAATCATGTAGTAAGCATTTATAAAATAATAGATCTTAAGCTGTAAGGGACCTCAGAGGACATGTAGTCCAATTCCTCTTCATTTTACAAAAGATAAAACTTAGGTGCTTAGGGGATAAGTGACTTGTCAAGGTCACACAGCTAGTAAGTGTCAGAGATGGATTTTGAGTCTTGATCTTCCACTATGCCAGGTCCACAGAACAAAAGTCTGGATTAGACGTGTAGTCTTTGAAGCCATCTTCATAGTCGTATTAGTTAAAGCTATGGAAACCAATGAGATTGTCAAAGGAAAAAGCAAAAAAGAACATAAAGAGTGAAAGATCAATCCTGAGAGGTTCCACCATATTCAGGAGTTGGGAAAAAGATGAGGAGTCTGTGGAGAGAGAAAAAGCCCTTAGAAAGAAAACAATAAAATCAGGATACAAGGGAGAAGAGAATATTCAGTAAGAAGAGGCAACCCGCAGCACCAAAATGTCTGTAGACAAAATGGTATTTAACTTGGCAATTCAGTGGTCAATGAGGATTTTTTTGAGAAAACTGTTTCAGCGGAATGGGAGTAATAGAAGTCATAGTTCAAGGGACTCAGAAGAACATGGATAATGAAAAAGTAGAGGCATCAGGTGTAAACACGGTTGTTGTTTATACATGATCTGATTCTTCTATGATTTTGGCTCAGAGGAATAGATGTTGTCAATTATATAAAAAATTCTTGCCATTGTTACGTTTTGAGTGTTGACAGTGTATAGAGTAATATACACTTTAGAAAGACTCCCCTGAGGGTTTATAATGAGGGGAAGCAGGATTGATGGGAGAGTGGGGGAATCAGACCTCTAAACAACAGCACACTGGCTACTTAGTTTTCAGTTAGATGTAGATACATCTATTGATATCTATCTATATCTATCTATCCATCTCTTTATCTTTCTTTCTCTCTCTGTATACATACATACATACATTATATATATGTATACATATATATGTATACATATATGTATACATATATATATATATATATATAAAGGTGCTCTCTCTAGAGAGAGAGAAAGAGAGAGGGAGAGATCTCCTTTCTATCCTCTTTCCATGATGGTAGTTTAACCATTTACTACATAAACATGGAGAAGCAAATAGAAAGTTGAGCCAAATACAAGAAAGGAAGAACAAAATCCTGGCCCTATCTCCCTTGAGGGGATTATTAGAAAAACTTGTCTTAGTCTTTAACTACTCTATTACATTTCTAAAGGGATTTTAAGCCTGTATAATTTGAAGACATTGGGCAAGAGCTGACCAACACAAAATCATGAAGAAGAGAGGCTTTTCTTTGGTTTACCCAGAGAAAAGCAAAACTAACCCTGTCCTCAGGGAACTTATATTCTAATGAAAAAGATTATATGAACAAACAGCATATCAGTTACTCAAAGACCTACATAGCTAAGTTGCCATTTTGACCACAGAGTGATGCATTTTTTAACCACTGAAAATTTTTAAAAGTCTGCAGTGTTGTATAAGGGTTTGTGATATACGTTCTTGAAGGGAGGCCTTAAACCAATAAAGCTACAGATCTTGGAAGTGCTGAACTGGGGAGTCAGAAAAACCTAAGTTTTTCCTGATCTTGGTTCTGACAGTTACTAGCTGGATGACCATAAAGCAAGTCACTTAATTTCTCTAAGCTTAGGTTTTCTCACTTGTGAAATGGAAATAGCAATATCTGAAGCATTTACCTCATGGAGTTGTTGTAAGAGTCAAAAATAGGATGATCTCTATCAAGTATTTTGTATCTTTGAAGTACTATGTATTAGTAGTAGTAGTGTTATAATATAAAATATATATGTAACATTTAACAGATGAAAAACATCTTAATATACTGTGGCTAATAATTATGTATTACATTTGTACAAAATAGTCCTTTATTGTTTACAAAGCATTTTTGTGTATGACTTCTCATTTGATCCTCATAATAACTTATTGAGAAGATAGACATTTTACTGATAAACCAAGACATGCTGAGAGAGGTTAAGCAAGGATGTGACATACAACTGATTTATTCATTTAGAGAGAGTAGGGCCAGTGCCTGGACTTTTGTGTCTATGGTCAGATGCAGGTTATAATCAACCTAACAGCATCACCATAGCATTTAACGGATGAGTCACAATAGTTCCTTAAACTGAAGGGTGATAAGAATTGCCCTTTGGAAGAAAAATGTTTGGTAAATTTACAACCCTAGTAATGGCCATGAGAGATGGCTTTGTCTTTTAAAATTTAAATTATATTTAAAGTTTTTTTTTTACTTAAAAGAAAATTTTGGTAAAAATACATCTTCAGTGAATTATTTAAAATAAAGATGTTAAGGCTCTTATAGTGTATGAACTATGGATCATAATTCAAGCCCTAATGTCTTCTCCTGGTAGAGAGTGATTGATGCTGGATTCTCAAAGTCTGTCAGGCAGTTTAAGCTCAGACAATTCCTACTAAGCTGACAGAGCACTGACTCCATCCACTAAGCAACATCAACCCTCTGTGGACCAGTTTTCTTTAGTGCAAAGAGACTTCCTTTGGCCATTTGGTGATAACACTTTTTTCTAGCCACAGTAATAGCACAAAGCATCTAGCAATAATAGAGGTGCTGTAAGTTGCATCAATATATGCATTACATGGATGAATTTAAGGATCTATAAAATATCAAAAAATTAACTAATGAAAAAATTTGGATTCATTCTTATAAATAGGCCACAGCAGTCAATCAACTCTGTTAAGAGTCCAATCTTTTGTTCCCTGGGGCTCTATAGATAATTTGGAAAGATTGAAGAAAACCACTTTATCCAATGGGATTTCATCTTCACTAAGTTTAGAAGAACCCATTAAGTATGAAAAAAGGCTTAATTTCAATTCTCCTATCATGTAATGCTATCTTTGGAGATGATACTTTTTAGTAGTGGTATGTAAGGAAAAGAGATAATAGGATCCTGTAATCAGAGTTGAAGGGCAACTTAAAGGACATTTAGACCTACACACACACCTCTAAACAGGAATCTTCTCCATGATACACCCCTTACAAATTTTCATTCAGTCTTTGCTAGAATGTGCTAGGCATGAGGAGCTCAGCTAGTTGGCACAGTGGATAGAGAGCACTGGACCTGGACTCAGGAAGTCCTGAGTATAAACCTGGCCTCAGATACTTAACAGTTGTGTGACCTTGGAAAAGTCACTTAATCTCTGCCTCAGTTTCCTCAACTATAAAATGGTGGTAAGAGCACCTACTTTGCAGAGTTGGACCAAATGAGATCTTATTAGTAAAGTGCTTAGCAAAAGCCTGGAATATAACAAGCCCTACCACAATGCTTATTTCCTTCTTTCCACTACCCATCAAGGCAGTCATTTCCACATTCAGATATTTCTAGTTAGCAATTTTTTCCCCTTACATTGAACTAAGTTCTTCCCCCCTTTAACTTCCTTTCATTTGGTCTACTTCTGATTTCCACAGTTAAGCAGAAAAAAATTTAATCCGTTTTAAAATATCTTAAAACAATAATCTTGTCCCTACCCTATTTACTCTTCTCTAAATATCTTCACTTCCTTCAGCACGTCCTCATATGGCAGCTTCTAGTTATGCTGCAACTTAGCACCATCTTTTCTAAAACTCTAAGCCAAGAACTGGACAAACCACTCCAGCCATGGACTGATGTAGTCAGAGTGCTGCAGGATTTTCAGTACCTTTGCTCTGTCTATAACTCTATAACTTAATTTCTATTAACATAAATTTATTAATGATTACTATTGACTTGCAAAATTACAGAAAAATAGACCTTTACCTGTCGCTAAATGAGTGGAATACAGAAAAGGTAGATGATTGTAGTATTGAGAGAGACAGAGTTGACCAAAGGAAAAAACAGATAAAAGAGAAACTCATAAAATGAGGGGCAGAATAATGTTACGAAACTTCTCAGTATTCTCTAGAGCCCATGAATTTCAAAAGGTAGACAGTGTACATGGGAAAATAAGGAAGACAGAAAGATATGGAAAGACAAATTAAATAATAGCTGCTCTCACATTCTTGCATCCAGAGGGAATTCTCAGAGCTTAAGGGTAATTGAAAGAAACAGGGAATGATTTCTCCTAGTGACAATAAACAAACTGTGTTTGGAAGTATCGTTGTCACTAAAGAAAGTAGATAGTATTTGAGGACTTTGGCATTGTGTCGCACAAATTAACTTTTGTCCAGTTTTTGAACTTGACTTTATTTTAAGAAACAAAATTATATAGAAATTCAATTGTATATCCAATAAGCTTTTATAAAGCATCCATTATGTTCAAGACACTATGCCCCTGAAAATAGAGACCTCCTCCAAAAAAAAATAATCATTGAGATGAGTGAAAAGTTCTAGATACAGAATTTGATAAATTTATTAAGTATGATCAGGAGATAATAAATTGAAGGCAGTGGTTCACTAGGAAATGGATTTTGGAGATTGTAGAATGATTACATACCTATGGAAAAGGGATTGACCCTGATGGAAGGAAATCAATTCTGATTGGTTAGCAATAAGAGAATGAATATTATGATAAGAGATGGGCATTTTCTACGGAGAGCCTGAGAAGGCATGACTGATCAAGTCATCACTTTTGAATAAAGAGATTTATCTCAAGCCAAACCACTCCCACGTCTTTCAATTTAAACAAAGGATCTATTCTCTACCCAGTTATTGAACAATGAGCCAGAATTCACCTGGATTAAATTCTCTTTACCCCTTAATCAGAAATAAACTCTCTCAGTTGGCTAAAGTCCTGCACAAGATAGGAGAGAATATCTCAATGACAACCTTGTCCTTCACAAAGACTAGACTTTAAGTCAGGCCTGCACAAGTGGTGGCCCTGGGCTGCTTGCAACCTGCCAAAGGATTTGGTTGGCCCCAAAAAAGAGAATGTTTTCCTCTACATTTTTGATAAGCTACCCAACATCCTTTGGAAGGCAGCAGGTTGTAAAGACCTACTTTAAATGATGAAATGGAAAGGAAAAAAAAAACCCTGGATTCCCTTCATATTAATAATTGGCTATTAATAATCATTTCTCATAACCAAACTGTCCCTGCCCTATTCTTCTAGGGATTATCATGGGTACGTTAGTAAATAGAGAGCATAAATAGAGTAGCACAAAGAAATTCCAAAGGGGAAATGGAGCTGAGGACTTAGGGAATCAAGAAGGTATCTAGGTGGCACAGTCGATAAAAAAATGCCCCAGAGGACCACCTGAGTTCAGATCCAGCTGTAGACATTTACTAGCTGAGTGACCTTGGGTAAGTCACTTAGCTTCTCTGTCTTCATTTTCTCTGTAAAATGGAGATAATAATAGCAACTGTCTCCCAGGGTTGTTACAAAGATAAAATAAGATAAATTTATAAATTGATTTGTAAACCTTGAAGCACTTATTATCATTACTGTGAGATGTTCATGTAGGAATTGACAGAGGAGGGGCTGTTTTGCATTCACTCAAGAGAAAAGGTCTTTCTCTTCCCCTCTCCACTATGGTCTAAAGGACTTTATCCTCTAACTTCCTGGTTATGAACTGAGAAAGCAAAACACCTATACCTCATAGTCCCACAAACCTCAAAGTATTCTGGGTACAGACTCCCAAGAATCTCCATTTGTCTCTTTCCAATCTAGAGTCAATTCAGGAAAATTTCCAAAGTAAATACATATAGTTTCCCCTAGTGTGAATGGCAGAGTCTATAACTTCTACATAGGTGCGCAGTGTACAATATAGGTGATAAGTATAAGAAAGTCTTTTGATTTTACCCCATGGAAAATGTGTAAGATACTAAGAAAGCACAAAAATCTGTATTTTTATATCCAATCATGGTCTCCCTTGAAACCTTTGTCTTGAGTTTTATAATTTTTTTAAAGTAAGGCACCACCAAAATCACAGACGTGTGGCTAGCCCTGTCTGGATTTCTTTAGTTTGCAATGCGGTTTTATTGAGTTCAGGCAAATTGTTCTATTGAAAGAGCATAGCCTCTTTTGAATGATTATCATTTTGTACTTGAAATGTAATGGTTGACTGTAAATTGATTAAAAAAAAATTTTAAAAAGCTTTGTGGAGAATCGACCCTTTCTTTTTCTCTACCTTCTTTCCACGCCTGTGTGGTTTTGCCTTGGCTATAGATTTAAAGATTGTCAGTGCATGGTGACAACCATGTCCTAAGGGGGCATCAATTTGTTCCAGCTCATTGTATTTCATGACCCAGTTCCAAAGCCATTTATCTCATATAGTAAAAGCTTTAGAGGCTTCATTAATAAATTGTAAATCATTTAAGGTAAGATTTTTTTTTCCTTCTCAAGTGTCAGTTTGCTATCCCAAAGTACATAGAGAGGCAACAGTTTATCTATCTATATATGCACAGAGAGAGACAGAGATAAGGAGAGAAAGAGAGAGAGAGAAGGTTTCATTAAAAATTAATTGTCTATTCCAATCAGTTACATGTGCAAATTAATTATATCTTATCTGGTTGATGAAAGCATAAATAATAACCTTCAAGAGTTGGTTTGGACTCTTCCATTTGTTTACCTTCATCAAGAAAATACTGTGTGTAGAGTCAGAATTAGACAAGTAATGGCAAAGAAATCTCATAAGATCAATTCATCCAGCATGCATTAAACATCTCTCTGTCTTCAAGGCACTGTACTTTGGGAACATAAAGAGAAAAATGAAATAATTCTGGTATTCAAGCAGCTCATATTCTATGATAGGTTTGGAAGAGATGTTAGGTATTATCTAGTGTAGACATGGAAAGTGAGGCAAATGGGAGAAATGACTTGTCCTCCTTATTTGGTGTTAGGTATTGGGATAGAATTTGCTAGAAAATAAATGAATGTGTTTAAAGGTAGCACATGGAAATAAGGATAAAGAGGGAAGTGTCAGCAGGGCAGGAAGAAAAGAGAAGCATAACCCTGGTTATTTTCAGTGTTTCAGTCTTTATCCACTATACTTCTGTCTCTCAGTAATACAAGCAGCTGTGTGGAACTTGCTTTCATGGATAAACTGAATTTCTCTAAATGACTCTGTGGATGTATTCCACCAAAGTACAGAAGTTAAGCCAAGAACAATATTCGGAATTTGTATCCATGTGTATTTGAGTATAAAGGTGCATGCATTATGTATTAGGGTTTGTCAGATTTAATTTTTATTGGTTACTTGGGTGCTGTTCTTTTAGCATCTGTATTGAATTTTCTTGTACATCACAAGCACCCAAAATGCTACAGCTGAGCAGCTGTGAATATGTACAAATCTTTTCAGAAGCACATCTGCTTCATGCCATTTTACATCTATCACAACAGAGCATTTTATATCTGAAACAAGAACTTTCTAGGTAAACAAGCATTTTCTGCTTTTTTAAAAAGAGAATACTCCTAGCAAACAGTGTCATCCCTTGGCTAAATAACTAATCCATCAGAATTTGGGTTTTTATTTTTTCAGTAAAATAGAGTCTAGAATGTTCTTCAAGTATCTTTTCAACTCTAATATTATATCACCCCAGGATGATGAGTGCTCCAGGGTTTTTGTGAGAAAAACACTTTACAAGCTGTAGTTTGCTATATAAATATGAGGTATTAAAATGAGCAAGAGTCAGAAAAAGCAGTAACAGATCATTTCATCTCTTCCAAAAATATTCACATGATTGGGTATCTTTTGTTACCTGTCACTAGGGAAACGTCTTCTGTTTCCCTTCTTTGTAAAAGGTAAAAAATTTAATCAGTCCTAGTAGTGGTTTTGCCTCATGACATCCTTCCCCATCCTACCTTTGAAAGAGATTTTGAAGTCGTGATTCTATTAGTTTTGGGAACTCTCAGTATGGGCATTACCTCTGCCAAATCTTGTATAACTTATAACCTTAAGGAAATGCTTGGTGCACTAAGATAAGTGATTCATCATGATCACAAAGTTAGTTGGTACCAAAGGCAAGATTTGAATCCATGCGTTCCTGAACCCATGGCCACATTAGAACACACTTCCAGATACACAGTGTGGTTTTCTCTTTTGAGTAAATTACTTGATTCTGTTTTTCTTTTTTAACCACTTGGGATTTAGGGCAGCAGAGCACATTGGGTTGATCTATACACAATCTAACTAACGAATCAAAATGTAAAGAATGAAGAGCATAAGTGAGCATCTTTCCAGGTCCTTGATTAACTTTCTGCAGCATAAGCCTCTGATGGCACTCTACTTATACTTTTGGGGAGAAACTTCTTTTAATTAAATACCAGCATATAGTATATAGGCTAAAATCCAAAGTCCTCTGGCCTAGAAAACAAAGTAGACATATTATCCCTGGGTAAAATCAGACTCCAAACTCACAGGGAAAGTTATCTAGAAAACATTACAAATGTAAGTCAGCTCAGTGCACCTGAAGTCCTGTTATCCAGTATTGCTTCATCAAGGACAAACCATTGCTGAGTAACCTCAGTTCCCTTTTATGACAAGTTGACTGATAAAAACCAGTGAAGGTTACAGACCAAATATAATTTATTTTCAGTGAGGCATTTTACATTTCCCATGATATCATGATTGATAAGATAATAATGAAGATCATAATGATGATAGCTAACACTTGTATAATGCTTTAAGGTTTGTAAAACACTTTAAATTATCTCAGTTTATCCTCACAACAATCCTGAGAGGTAAGTGCTATTATTATCCCCATTTTACAGATGAGGAAACTGAGATAGAGAGAGGTTTAGTTATCCAAGTTCATACAGCGAATGAGGATCTGAACTTCAGTCTTCCTGAGCCCACGTCCACCATTCTTTTCAACATGCCACCTAGATTAGTGCAATACGGATTTCAATTCTGACATAACTATTTGATAGCTGGACAAGTACTTCATGTATGGAAAACTTCCTGTCCAAAAGTAGAATGAACTTCCTTAGATGATTAATGGATTTACTCTTGATAGAAATTTTCAAACATAGGAGAGATGATCCCTCATTCAAGATTATGCAACTTAATTCAATTCAGCAAGCTAAGATATCCCAGTTTCCTGGGGATTGAAAGACAAAAATAGAAAAGCCCTTGCCTTTAAGAGGGTTCTATTCTATTGGTTGAAAATGTACACAGATAAATTTGGGCAACCACAGGGGATAGAGAGCTGAGCCTGGAGTTAGGATAGAGGAGGGGAACTGGAATCAGAACTGGAAGATCTGAGTTCAAATGTGACCTCAGATATTTACTAGCTGGGTTACCTTGGACAAGTCACTTAACCTTCTGTGTTTCAGTTTCCTCATTTGTAAAATGAGCTGGAGAAGGAAATGACCAATCTCTCCAGCCTCTCTGCCAAGTCAGATCATGAAGAGTCAGACATGACCGAAATGAACAAACGAGACAAATTTAAATATTTATACACACACACAGGTATATACACCAGGTAAGTCTGTTACTATTACCTGGGCAAATGAAGAAATGCCAGTTGTAGAAATGGCACTGAGTCTTAAGAGGAGATAAAGCTTCTAAGAAGTGAGTGAGGACATAATACATTCTAGACCTGGGGAGAAATGGGCCAGTCTCTGCAGAGGCACCATGATGGGAGATGAAATATAATAGATAGGAAGAAGCCAGAAGGCTAGTTTGTGCAGAGCTTAGAGTTTATAGGGAGGCAGGAGCACACACAATAACTCTGGAAAAATAACATGGAGGCAGTATATGAAGGTCATTAAGTGCGAAATATAATTTATAATTATCCTAGAGGCAATAGGTAGCTATTAGAGTGTCTTGTGATCACATCCTAAAATGAAGTCTAGGATAGCACTAGATTTTTGAGGGGAAGGATTGGGGTGGGGGTGGGGGGCTACTGTGTCACATTGTTTGTTCATATTGAATTTGTTATCAATAAAAACAGATTTTGTTCACAGAAACAGTTACATAGTCAAGCCTCTCCTTTACTAGCAAAGTTGGTTTTTAAGAACATTTTACTGTAGAATCCTAAATTTTGAACACTTACATCCTATAATTAAAAATGCCATGGTTATACTTCCCCATACAATTCTTATCTGTCTTACCATTATGAATAGGACCATAGTTTAGAGTTGAAAGAGACTTTAAAGACCATCTAGTATAATCCCCTCTTTTTATAAATGGGGATGCTGAGATTTGGAGGACTTGAATGACTTGCCCAAGGTCAAATAGCAAATAATTTGAGGCAGATTTGAACGTGTCTTCCTAACTCCAAGTCCAATACCCTGCACATTAAAGCATATTGTCTCTTCCACTTGTAATATCTCATGAAAATCTATCTTCCACTTGTCCTATCCATCTATCATCTCTCACTCTCCATAGGTAACCTGCCCACCTCTTCTTCTGCTCCTATATATTCTTGCTAACGTTCTTTACACCATTTCTTATATGCAAATCAGTGCTAGTAATATGATGAAATTGACTTTCATTTATCATATCATTTTATTGGTCTTTCTGTTATGGTTTTCCAGGATTGGTGGAATCCCATGAATTGCAGGCATTGGGGATCACACATGAATTTTCATGTTACCGTTTGATTTTTGTGACAGTGAACAGTTTGTGATCACAGAAAGTATCATACCTCTTCCCAAATGAAATCTAGTTCAACCTTTCCCTCCCAAGATAACTCTAGAGCATCATTTCATACAACTGATTCTCTCTCTCTCTCTCTCTCTCTCTCTCTCTCTCTCTCTCACACACACACACACACACACACACACACACACACACACACGCACACACACACGCACACCGGTGCTCCATTGTCATTTTACAGTATCAGCTATGAGCTTCTTGTACAGCTAAAAGATACAATCTGGCCAATATGAACTTTTCAATCATTCCCCCTCCCCTGTTCCCCAGCGTGAATAGTTAGACTTGTGTCTGTCACATTAATAGACATTTCACCCAGGATGCTTTGTAGAGTTTTCTACAGATTTACAATTTTTGCAGAATTGCAGAAAATACCTTATTTGAGCAAAGTTTCCTAATAAGCAAATCAGTTTAGTAAAAATAGATAAGGCTTTGTCTATTGACAAAACATGGCATTCATGTATCACACATGAGGTTTAAAAAGTGTGCCCCTCATATTCACCATTCTTCAGAGCCTATGGGGACTCTGTTAGAAACTTGTGCCTTGACGAAAGAAATCCTTGCATCCCATAGGGAACATAATTTTCTGACATTGAAGATCTCTGTGTTTATTTTAGTGCATGTCATTGCTTATCTTACTGACACCAGCTCCATTTCTGCCCACCTTTATTCAATATTTTCATATAATCAATCAACAAACACTAATGGAGCACCTATTATATACCAGTCTAAGGTACAAAATACTGGGAATACTGCAAGGATCAAAATTAAGTAGTTGTTCCTTTGAAGGAAATTATATTCTTTTGAGGGAGAAGGCTACATGTATATCTCCTTGGCAATCCCAAGGGGACTTGGCACCAACATCATCTCAAGTTGAGCCTTTCTAATTGGTGATTGTAGGATTTTGCCTTTATGTCGTATATTTTTGTTGGCATCTAGGTGGTTCAGTAGAGAGAAAACTATGCTTAAAGACAGAAATGTCTGAGTTCAAAATCAGCTTCCTACACTTACGACCAGTGTAATCTTGGCATTTAATTTCTATTTGCATCTGTTTCTTCATCTGCAAAATGGCTATAATTAGAGCACCTAACTCCCAGGGTTGACGTGAGGATCAAATGTGATATTTGAAAAGTACCTGGCACATAGTAGGGGCTAGATATAAATGCCAGCTATTATTACTATTATTAACTTCTGCTATCTCATTGGATCCTCCCCCTGTCCTTTGTTAACGAAAAGACCAATGACTTCTCAGAGTGACATCTTTACTCACTTACGGTGAATTGGATTTAAGTGAGGCAGAGTTGTGTATACGTCTTGCAACATAGGGAGGATCTCTATTATTATCCTAATTTTGCAGAGAAGGAAATTGAAGCTCTTTAAATGACTTCTATAATATTTCACAACTACTAAATGACAGGGCCTGATCTCATTTCACATCTTCTGATTTCAAATCCATTCATCTTTCTGCTACTATCCTGTTATCTCTCTTTAGATATTTATATACAGATCACTGCAGCTTCTGGCACTGGTACTTGGGGTACATTTGTCAAGGTTTAACTGAAATAGTCAACATTTCTAGAGTACTTTATTATTTACAGAGTACTTTGCATGAGAACATCACATTTGATGCTCACAAGAATTCTGTGAAACAGTTAAGGCTTTAATTTAATTATAGGGAAACTGAGGAACTCACCGAGTTAAAGTGACTTGTCTCAGTTATCACAACTGATAAATAGTAAAATCAGGGTTTGAATCCATATCTGCTCTCCAGTCCTGGGTTCAACCCACTATGCTACAGTTGTCTCAGGGCAGACGCTCTTGTCTAGATGAACACTTCCCAAAAAATGAAGAATGTTGTTTACTGTGGAGACCAAAGGAAACTGAAGATATTTAAAATGGTATTGTTTTCTACTCTTCATGAAATAATTCTTAACACAATTTCACATCATAATTAAGTTTGCTTTTGCTGTCACTGAGCTATGAAGTGCAACTGATGATGAACTTATTAAAATATATCGTTTCTTAGCGCTTAGCGTAACATCTAGAACATGGTAGGCTCTCAGTAATATATACTGATTGATGGTTGTTCTTCAGTTGTTTCAGTCATGTCCAATTTTTCATGACTTCATTTTGGGTTTTCTTGGTAAGGATACTGGCATAGTTTGCTACTTCCTTTTTCAGCTCATTTTACAGATGAGAATCTGAGGCAAATAGCATTAAGTGACTACAGCTACTAACTGTCTGAGACTGAATTTGAACACAGGAAGTCGAGTCTTCTGATTCCTAGTCCAGTGCCCTATTCACTGTGTCACCTAGTTTTCCTTTGATGAATGACTTTTGTCTTTAATATTGGAGAATTGAGAATGGCTAACAATAATAGACTTGCTATTATAATAATTTGCCAATGCACACTGTCCTCCTTTCCCCATCACCAATAATGTATTCATGAAAAAAACACAGTTAAATCATCTACAGTGCTTCAAACGTTTAGTATTTGCTCATTATTTCATATAGGATCCACGATTCTTTCATTTGAAATATAGAAAATGATACTGAGATTGTCACCATAAGTTCAAAAATTTGTTTTGAATAAAAATCTTTGTAGTAGTCAAAACAAGATCTTAAAAGTAACAAAAAATTTCAACCAATATGATCTTTTTTATTCTGAAAAAAAAATCTTCATGTAAAAATAATTGCCTTAGTCCAAACAGAAGCAGCCTTAATGTATGAACAACCACCCACCCCACCCCCCACATTTCCCACAGTACATTTTATTAATATAGGTTCTAGGCAATTATGTTAAGTGGGAAAGTTTCCTTCATTCACCTTGCCAACTGCTCATTTGCAGTTCCTACTCTTTTTTAATACCATCCTTCCTCATAGACGCCATGTGGTTCTTAAAGACTGCCCTCTGCTGCCCCAGTACCTCACTTGCTTCTCCCCTTTCTCCTTTAAATGAACCATCAAACTTTTTGATTGTCCTCATCACCCTTATCAGAAGGTACTCTTTGTACCTGTGTGTGAGTCCTTGGGCAACAGATTTCCTCCCTTCCTTTAACTTTGGTCTCACAGGCAGTGTGGAAAGAGTGGAGTTTGAGTCAGAAAACCTGGATTCAAATTCCCAGCCCCTCACTTTGGACAAATCTCTTAATTTGTCTAGCCTTTCATTTCTTCTGTAAAATGAGTGGATTGACTTAGATGACTTCTAAGGTAACTTCAGATTCTAAATCTATGATTCTGTCCCATTCTCTAGGGTCACAGTAAGGAAAAAGTTAGTTAAAATAAACTGTACATGCTGGGATGTTAAGAAATCTTAGTAGGTTAATTTGCTATCCCTCCCAGGTAGTTTAGTTGCTATTTTAAGGCCTCCTGGACACTGAGATGCCTTGACTTAGGGTGTCAACTCTGATACTGATAATTCCAGACGCCATAGCCGATATGTGAGGGAAGATATTTGAGGGTAAACTATTTGGGAATGCTCCATTCCCAAAGCACCTACCTACCCAATGATCTAGCCCAAGGATATGCATCTATGATGGATAGATAGATAGATAGATAGATAGATAGATAGATAGATAGATAGATAGATAGATAGATGGAAGGACAGACAGACAGATAGATATAGAGACAGACAGATATAGATATATGTTTATATATGTATGTGTGTATATATGTATATGTATATATATGTATATTTACATATGTGTGTGGGTATACTCTCTTCAAATCTAAAATTCTACTTCTAAAAATCATTCTCATTCATCTTTCCTCTGAGGAACGTATTTTTGAAAGACATCTTCCTATCCAGGTCCACAGAAGTTTTTCTTTCCAGCTTTCTAATGAATGTAAAAGAAGTCATTGCGATGCTTCTCTCCAACCCTTGCTTTACCATGCTCCTATTTCTGAGGTCTTAATCATTGATGGAGAACCTATGTGACCAACTTTTAAAATCTGTGTATTAGTTTAGCCTTGATGAGCCAGCTGAACTGAACTATAATTAGCTCTGCGCTCTAAGAATCATCAGCATTTGCCCTTGAGTTTCTTGCTAACCTCTTCTTCTGAGTCACACAAATTGACAGGTATGAAATGAAATGCTGATTGGCCTGAAGTATCTGTCAGGGAAGGTGTTAACATGCCTCTAAGAACTAGGGAAGAATTAATATGTCTCTCAGACCTCCTTTTTATTCTCTCCTCACATGAAATCAATTCTGCCTAGCACTCCCAAAGTCAGATGGATTGACTGGATCAAAATAATGCTTAGACTTCATGTAAATATGCAGATTTCATGTAAGAAAGTCATATGTTGTTGGGGAAACAAAAAAGTAGAAGAAATGGTCCTTGACCTTAATGAGTTTATAGTGGACCTGATGGTTTAACTGTATTTCCTGTTTTGTCTTGAGTTTTTCCTGGAAGTTGAACAAGATTAAATTTGTCCTGCTGGTTTAGCCTAAGTGGGTGAAGTTATTTAATTTCACATGCATGTTTTGCCAATTTAAGAGGAATATCCATAACAAGAAATATTAATTTGGACAGTATTTGGCTTCAATGTTTTTAGCTTTATAACATGGAAAATAGATTAGGTGATATACAGGGAGCGCCCTCCAGTTTTGAGATTCAGGAATTCTAAATCTTTAGTGTGATTAAGAGAGCTAGACACCGTACCATCATTTTCACTCTATGATTAGTTAAAAAATGATTTTTAAAAATGAACACTTAGGCAAATGTGAACTTTTGCATTAAAAACCTCCAAAATATTTGGTCACCAAACTTTATCATTTCTTTCTAAATAGCATTATTATATTCTCAATTCCTCAATTCTTAAGGAAGCACATATTACCCTTCTCATTGGTTATGGTGACTATCTCTTAACTTCTTACACATTTTTTTTCTTACTATTCATTCCAGTTCATCTCAGGGAATCTTTAACTATATTATTCCTATGCTTTGGAATCTTTAATGGCTTCCAGGTACAAACCATTTAAAAAAATAAATTCTGGTCTGTGATCTTCAAAGCACTCATCTCCAACACTTGACTAACCCTGACTATATATCTCTTCTGCTACATTTTGATAGAAGGCTCCTCAGTTTAGCCCATCAGATATTCCCCAGAAAATATCCTTGACTTATTCTCACCTTACTTCTGAGTATTTGTTTCAGGCATTTTGGTTTGCTTCTTTCAATCTAGTTACTTGTGTTATCTTCAAAGCACCAGTTTTCATTTAAATAATCATAAGTCATCATTCATTGGCCAAATTATGTATGCATAGAACTTTTCTGTAGGTACTTTAAGTTCTGTAAGTAAGGGAACATGTTAGAAACATAAGATAAAATTTTTGCCCTCAAATTGTCTATAACATATTTAGGGACCAGGAAACTTTCTTTCTCTTCTAAGTATATTCCTTAACTTTGAGATGCTGGATTTTTTCAGACTTGATGTTGACATCGGTTTGGGAAGATTCAGCTAATTAATGTTTGGAAAGCTTGCTGAGGGGATTGCTTGAAAGGTGCCATGCATGTGATAATCATCATTTCTAAAGTGTATGGATTTGAAAAATCTGCCCAGCATGATTTTCACTTGGCTTTTTGTTGTCTGAATGGGCCCAAACATTCAGCCATGTTCTACATCTCTCATATAATTTCAAGTACTATCTCCACTTGCTGCTCTTAATCTCCAGTCTCGTTTTTATTTAGTTTTTCTTTCTATAGACTTCTTTTGCCCTATACACAGTAAATCTCAGCTGCATTCCTAGGTAGCTATGACAACTTTAACAAGCAGCTGGATGCTGTATGACTCTATCAAAGCTTGTTGTTAGACCAGAGGATTATTGGTGGCCAAGGTTAGACTAATTCATTATGACATCCTAGACAGTGTCAGGTGGTCAGTGTCAATAATGGTGCTATTTGGATGGGAAATCTCTTCGAAATGTGAAGAAATGGCATGCTGAAGACTTTAAAGAAATCCTCTGGGATTTCTTTCCTTTTTTCTTTCTCCTACTGGCTTTCTTTGCTTAAGTGCCCCTGATGACACTCTCCAATGGAAATGTAAGTGTTTAGTTAATTTATGCTAAAAATGAAGTCTCCTTGGGGGGATCCTTATGCTTTTCTGCTCTTTGATGAGCTATCACGGTTGTTTTTCTTTAAACACTTAACAATCAGCACAGGAGAGAAAAATCATTGCAGTTCTATCTGGCATGCCCAATGGAGAAATCAAAAATATACTCATGCACAAGATAACAAATCTAGAAAATCAGATTCAGTGGGAGACACAATAAATCCCAAGCTTTTTAAAAGAGCAGACTGATTAGCTGTCAGACTATAAGATCTACATTTTTAAAAGGTGAATTGCTACCTCCTCAGTATGACATTAACAGCATCAGACTTAATGCACCCTAATTAATAATCAGCACATATTCTTCATGTGCCTTTGGGATTTTAATCGTTTTGCAAACTGAGCATACATTCCTTCCATTTGTGAACCACATTACTTTCAGAAGATCAAGTCTTCAGCATTTTAATTTGCTGGTAATTGTGTTCATTTCTGTTTAAAAATTTCAAAAGTTTCCATTTGCCCTTCAAAACTCTGGAAGTTGTACATTAAAAAGTAATTGAGCTTCTCCCATTATGTCATACAAGTGATATGACTGAGAGCTTTGATTAGCATGTAATTAAATTGCAAATGTTATGCTAAAATTTGGAAATGTTGGGGGGGGGAAGCTGAACAGTGAGACAATATGACATTCTTGTTCAAACTCAATAAATTAAAAGGTTGTTAACGTGGTTTAGGGAAAATTTAATTTCCCTTATCCCAATTATTAACCTATGTTCCACTATTGTAGACTTTATTTCATTCCTTTCTATTTGCACCAAAGCTCATGATTGCTTAAAAAAAATAAGTCACAACATGGTATTACAGGTTAATGGCATTCATCTATAATAATGCAGATTAATTAGTGTTTGTTCATTTAGTTCCACTAAGGAGATAATATACACTTACAATAATAACAGATGTCTTGAGATTAGTTTGAGATGAGTGCAAAAGTGAACATTACCTCCAAAGAGAATGTTAATTTCAGAAACAAAAACATTGATTTCAATGGAAATTACATTTGAACTTTTCTCACGTTTTTGGACTAATTCATTTGCTAATCTCCTAAAAACCTCTACTTATGATCAATTTTGTCAAAGCATACAACATGCTCAAAGAAGTAAGATCTTCTAGCATTCTCCACCCCACAAAGTTCATTCTAGTCCAACCTGTCTGCAGTAACAAAATTAAATTCCCATAGCTTGTCATATTTGTCAGAGGGATTGTCTTCTTCATTGGTGGTGGAGACAGGATCTATACTAATAAAATCTTGGAATCATCTAAGTACCATCTCATCTTTCTTAATTGTAAGAATGGCCTTCAGAACTGTGTGAAACAGAATGCCTGGCCTAATGATTAAAAATGAAAAAACAAAGAGTATTATTTCAAATTAGCTTTGAGTGTTTAGAGAAAAAGAATAGGACATCTGATATCCCACTGAAATTTTGTGGAGAAGCGTCTTCCTCTGACATTAATAATAGGGTTTTAAAAATGTGGTCACTTCACTACATGTTAAGCAGGTAAGCAACAAATATTTTAAGTGCTTTCTACATGCCAGCCAACGTGCCAAGCACTGACAAAATGAATGCCTCTGCTCTCAGGGAGCTTCTATTCTAATGGAGGAAGACAACATGTAAAAAAGGAAGTGAAAGAGAAAATAGGGTGGAGAAGACGGTATAGTATATAGAGTCAGACATAAGATAGGAGTGAAATGAAGCAAGGTCAGCCTGGGCATGTCTCCACAATGGAGGTTCTGGAAGGAACTCATCAATAAGAGAAGGGGGAAGGGGTGGCAAAGCGATGTTCCAGGATGAGAAGGCCCCAGGTGCTGAGTAAAGTCCCCAGGTGAGAAAAGAAGCATGGTGGTAATTTTCCAAAATTTGCCATCACTTTATATATTCTTCACTCCACCATTATTTGAGTTAAGATTTGATGAAGCAAATCACATCAAGTGAATGATTAGCTAGTGAAGTGTTAATCCTTGAAAGATAATGAATAGAAAGTATCTCTTCAAGAAATTAGAAACTAGTCACACAGATAGTTATGGGATGCTTATTATCTGCTAGGAGTTAGAAGTATAAGATGTAATTCCTCCTTTTCAAGATCATCATCCATATTCTGCCCCCTAGGCATTGAGATACCCCCATGCTAGACACTTTCTTCTTCTCTGTCTGTATTCTCACTCTATGATCTCATTAGCTCCTATGGATTTAACTATTCTCTCTGTACAGATGACTCCCTAGCTACACATTTGGTCCTTGATCTCTCTCCTGAATTCCAGTCCCACGTTTCCAACTGCCTACTGTAGTCCATCAGGATATCACACAGACATTTCAAGGATGTAAAAAAATTGAACTTTTTGTTCCTCCTCTGCCTTTCCTCCTAACTTCTCTATTTCTAATGAGGGCATCATCATTCTTCCAATCACCCACTTCCATCTTCAAATCTTATCTTGGTACAACTAGAGAAGGATAAAGTAAATTCCACAGTACTGGAAACTTATTTGGTTGGCTTTGAGGTATCCTTAAGAATTAATTAAGAATTAAGCAGAGGAAAAGGTCACAACCTTTATTTATGTAATCTACAATGTCATCCTGACCATTGAAAACTCATACATAATGGGTTTTACAAGGGCTGCATAAGGACTCTGGTGTAACTCTTAACAGTTATACTTCAGGTGTCATATTGGCTGAGCGAACCCAATATTTTGTAAGATGAAAGAATGGGTTAATGAATATATTGTCTCAAGTTCTGTAAAATTTTATACCCATCTAGAGCTAGAAGTAGTCTATAGGGATCATTCAGCCAATCAATCAATGATTTATTGAGCATGTACTCTGTACCCCAGAACTATGCTTGGTGTTCTTAAGGGTAAAACACTGACTACAAGGCTTAAAACATGACTGAGAAAACAAGACAAACACCCATGAAACAATTAGAAAACAATGCCAGACAGTATATAATTAAGTGCTTAATTGTGTGCTTTGGAAGAAAGCTGCTATTAGTGTTCAGAGAATAGAAAGATCAGTGTAGGCTGGAGACAGTCATCAGGAAAGGCATTCTGGGGGAGGCACAACTTACAAGGGGCCTTCAAAGATGGATAGAAATTGTGTGGGTGACCATGGGTGTTTTCTAGATGGGAAATGGTATGAAGAGGGGCATGGAAACTAGAGAACATTAATGAGCCACACATAACTGGAGCAGAGGGATGATTGGAAGATGAGGTTGGTCATTGAATTTGTTTTTCTTTCTTTTTATCAAGTTACTATTAAACTATTCCAAGTGCTTATGGAGTTATAAAGATTTCAAAAGATATTCCAGAACTGTTCTTTGGCCATCTAACCTAATCACTTTTGTTTGAGTTTAATCATTGCAAAAGTTATCATAAGGAATAGCTGCAGTTGGTAGCACCAACGTTCACGTACATTATCATCTTTGAGTTGACCTATTTCCTACATCTGCTCTCCATGTTGCAAAGTAGAAAACACATATTTGACCTTGTCACTGTGTTCAAGAAACTTCAATGGCACCCTATCACCTCTAAGATTTTTTTAAAAATTCTTTTTGGCATTTAAAACCTTTAACATTCCAGGTTTAATCCATTTTCCCATACTGATGTCACACTGCTTCTCCTAAAGCATTCTGCATCCTAGCCAAACTGTCCAACTGGATGTCTCTGGTGTGTGACATTTCATCTCCTTTCTGCATACATTTGTTTACACAGGCTGTCCTTCAATTCTGGATTAATGTCCTGCCTCACTTTTGCCTCTTAAAATCCCTACATTTCCTCAGGACCTAGTTCAAGTACCACTTCATAAGTGAGGCATTTCTCGATTCTCTCAGTTATCAGTGTTTTCCATCTTTCTTCCCCCCAGATTGCTTTGTATTTGCTTTGTGTGTATTCATCTGTGAATGATAACCCCCCCCTCCACCTCAGTAGAATATAAGCTTCCTGATTGGGGAATAGGTTCACTTTTTGTGTCTATTTATCATAATGTCTGCTGGGTAACAAGTATTTAATAAATGCTTGTTGAATTAAATTAATTGAATTATGTATGAGAACAAAACAATTATCTGAAGAAAATAATTTCTCCCTACATGTAGATTCCCAAGAATTTTTTTAAGGAAATAGAAATTTAAGGTAAATTGATAACATTTTTCTCTTTTCTCATAATGATTCACTTTAGGCCACGAGCATAGCATGATTTTCTATTTATCTACTATATAACTGAGAATGTCAACCTTCTCTTTCATACCTAAAGGCAAGGTGTTCTACTGGAAAGAATTTTAGACTCAATGGCAGGAAACCAGGGTTCTTAGGGCCAGCAGTTTCTGTGATTGGGGGAAGAGGAAAGGGCACACTTAATGTAACTGTGTTGTAGTTTCTCACGTCCAAAATAGAGATAATGTATGTACCAGTTATGAGGATGTATGAAAGGGATTTGGCAAATTAGAGACTCTATTGAAAAGTACTGGATTTTTATCACTATTTAAGACTCCCAGTATGTCTTTGGACTGAATATCCACTCTATCTTACAAATCCTTAATACAAATTTTACATAGAAGGTCTCCAAAAGAGAGGTACAATAAAAAATTCAAAGAAAATAAATTTTAAAATGCATCCCTCTTCTTACAGTGCTACACTGAAAAGACCTGATTTATTTTTTCATTTTAAAAATAAGAAAAGAAATCATGCCATCTATTTTTAACTCACTGGATGTTTAATTTTACTCTTTAAAAAGAAAATTCTGAGCTATATAGCTGTTGACAAGTGTGTTACTGCACTACTCTATATTGCCTTCCAATGCTAATTATTTTCTCATAGTAGTAACATCTCATCACTACTTTGTAATACTATAGTTTAAAATCTTACAGAGTTAGGCAGTCATTACAGTGGAAAGGGGAAAAGGGGAAAGATAATATGATCATATTATTTATGCTTCTAAAATATAAGATGACTGGTTTAATAAAGGTACATCCAAAGGATGGAATAAATTAGCTCTTTAAATTTTGTAGCCTGTGGGAGGCTAGAGACCTTGTCAGCAAGAGATATAAACAAAGGTAACTTCAACAATAGAAGAATTCTGTTCGTTATCTAGTATCTTTATGTGAAGTTCCAGTAGAAGAAGAAACACATGGTTTAAGAATATCCATTGATGGTCATAATTTCTCCTTAAATGCTACTGCCTGACTCTCAGTTTTTTAGAATATTGTTCAAGATGCTTACTCAAGACTAGCTTTGTCTTCTATATTTAACCCTTAATTAAGGAAACTCACCAATTAATATTTACAGATCATTTGACATTTGATAAGAGATCCTCTGGCATAGCAAATAAAGGCTAGAAGATCTGGGCTCAAATCCTGATAAGTTGTAGAACTCTGAGCAGTTCACTTACTTACTTTGGACAAACACCTAGGATTCCTTTACTAAGTTTTAGATGCTATTGGAGTCTCTGTTTAGAAAAGGGAATTCACATACTGAGAATTCCCATTGCTGATGAAATCACAGATCCTTCTCCTGAAAATTTAATCATGAGCCAGATTCTCTACCATAGAGCTTAACATATATCATCTCACCAAACTCTCACAATAACTTTGTGAGATAGATGGAGGAAGTATTATTATTTATCAGAAAAACAAAACCACCAGAACTATGTAACAGAGGCAAAGAGAGGTCAAATGACTAGAAATAGAATCCATGACTTGTTCACGGTGAATCAGCATTGAAATCAGAACTGGAATGTTTCTCCTTCCTGCAAACCAGTGATCTTTGCCCTGTATTTGCCCAGAATATTTGCTGATTTTTAATTTTTTTTGTGAGGGAAAGGAATTTGAATCTATGATTAAATGTCTATCCTAGGATTCAGTCCCCTACCTAGAGTATGGTCTCACAAAGATGGAATCTGATATTTTTTTTCTTTTTGAATTGTGGCTTCCAATGGAAGAACTTACTTCATGATGGTCTCCAGATATATTCATAGTGCACTGACTCATATCTAGGTGTTCCCAAAAGAAATCAACAGGGTTCCAATCTTCAGTATAGGCACTCAATTAGCACATGCATAGAGTATATAGAACAGTCTTCTTTTCACCCCAAGAAATAGAGAAAATCCGAAGAGAGAAAACACATAAGGCAATAAAATGACCATCAATCCCTACCCCACCCCCACATGTAAACATACACATGGACTCACCAAGAAGAGAAATGAACTTAGTGTTACTGTTGGGGCAATGTTTTGACATTATAGTGAGTATTTCTTTTTTTCCAGTCCTTCACAGTCCCTACAACAGTAGCAGACATCAGTCTCTGATATAGATTCCCTATGGAAGATAGACATACTTTAAGGAATACTAATCAAGCTATCCCCTTCCTCTCTGATCTATCACATCCACTGATTTTGCTCACTAGATAGGAACTACATGGACTTACATAGTCCTTTTCTTTTATAAAGGAGTATGCTACATCAGGAAATCCTCCTTTCTTTCTATAAGATTCAGACCTCTAAATCTCAATCTAGGAACTCTGGAACTTGGACCAAGTAGGTATGACATATGTCTCCATCTGTCATGTGTTTCTTCTGGAAATCTCCCAGTTCTCCAAATGTGCCCATTTCTTGAGCAAGGATAAATCCACCCTCAGGACCTCTCTCAGACTGCATGAAAAGACAAGTAGCACAAAGCCTATCAAAAGTTCATAGTAAGTGATTATTTGATCATCTGATTGCAACTTTGCTTTGTGCTACTGCAGTATTTCTAACAATGATTCAGATGCTACTATTCCTTGGATTGGGAAGCTGCTCCAAATTCTTGCAAGCACCAGTGACTCCTAGGTGTTCTTCCTCCAAAGCAGCTATTACCTATTCCAGTGATGAGAGGAGAAGGGGGAAAGTCCCTCTTTGCCACACTCTGGAAGAAAGACTTACAGGGAAATAGAGGGAGTTATCTGGTCTGTCAGTTCACTTTAATAAACAACCAAGAAGAGTGACTGTTTCAGTAAAGGTCTGTGTCCTTTTAAGACCTAGCCAAACATAAGGAATTCCTCGTGTCATCTCAAAAAAGTGCCAGGGGGCATGGCTACACTCCATATGGACAGGTGCCCCTCAAATCCCTCCAAACAATGCTCATGCCTTCTAATCTCATCAGGTGGATTGAGACAACTCATCAAATTGATTAGGAAATCTCCCAATCAAGTTCCCTTATACATAGGAAAAAGGAACTCCTGGTGTGAAAATTCAGCAATTTCTAGTTTTAAGGAGTTGCCTAAGACAAAGTGAGATTAAATAATTTGTCCATGAATATGCAGCTAGCATGTGTCAGATGCAAGGAGTGAACCTAGCTCTTTCAGACTTTTCCTTTTTTCTACTACTACCTCTTGAAATATAGATCAGTAGTTTTCCATGTTGAAAATAATCCTCTTTTTGAGGAAGAATGCTATATCATTCCTTTTATATTTTTCAATCAAAGACCAAGTATGCGAGGAAGTCAAGTGTCACTGTAGTCAATGTGACAAGTATGTGTCCCCACCAACTGAAACAGAAATCATTAATGTAAGACCATGATGTGTCACTGAACCTACCAACTTCAACTAGGAAAATGTCCTCAAGTGATGTGTTGGTAACTGTGAGATGAGAGGCTGTCAGCATGATGGGGGATTGTTGGTTCAGCCCAAGGGGGAAGGAGGAATGGCTAGAGTAGTAAAAATCTCTAGACTAAAAAGTGAAAAATGACACAGATTAAGAATTAATTATTTTCAAGCTTCCTTCTAATTGCAGTTCTCTAACGGTGCAAAGGTGATTTCAATTTTTAGATGTGTAGTTTCATGCACAGAAGACTCAGAGAAGAGGCAGGGATGCTAGTCATATATAGGTGCTCAACTTGATGAAGAATTTGTTTTTGATTTTTAAAACTGATAACTAGACAAGGCTGAAGAACTTGAAGGATGTTTAGATATCATCCAAATCAATTCTTTTTAGTTAAAGAGGGAGGACAGTGAAGCCCAAGGAGAATAAATATATTTCATAAAGTCACTCAGCTATTTCTTTCCATGTCACTTTCTCTCCCGTGTCACTGGTTTCTAACTCCCTGGAAATTGTCATGGACAGATGGAGAAACACAAGTGAACCTACTCATTACTTCTTAGATTAGAAAGCACATCAAGTATCAAATTTGTTTTCCTTCTTGCTCTTTTACAATTTCTTTTCCTAAAGAAATATGGTGGTTGAATTATAAATAAGACTCCAAATACTTAAATTAATGACTTTTCATTTTAAATGAAATATTATTTCATTGGGAATGAGAGATAAGTTTTTGAAAAGGGATATGTTTGATTCTATGATTTAGTCCTCTGAGCTACATGTAGATTTTCTTTCAGATTCCAAGTTTATTCAAGCTTAGGGCTTATGCACCTTTATATAAAGTGAAAAGAACCAGTTAATATTTCCTGAAAGGGTGGGAGACATGTTAGAACATCCCACAGCTATCTTCTGCATGGTGACAGTTACTATATTGCATTGACCAAGCTCAAAGTAAATGAAAAACAGGCAAGAATTAAGAGGGTAAAGAGAACAGAGGTTGGACATCTGGTCAAAAGACTGAGTAGTTCCTTCAATGTCCTTTTCCCCTCCTCATACATGACAATACTTAGTGTCAAAGAATTGGGAGCTACATGGTGTTTACCCCACTAAAACCTGAGCTTCTTGGGGATGAGGACCATTTTTTGACCTCTCTTTATATCTCTTGTGCCTAATACAGTATCTGCTACGTAGTAAATATTTCAGAAATTCTTCTTTAATAATTTATGGTCTCATCATTTATGTTGTCCCAGCAATGATGAAGCCCATTCTAACCTAGAGAGTGTTACTTTGAAAAAAAAAACAAAGCAAAATTGAAGTGGAAAGAACATAGAGATTTCCACTGAATTTTAGGGGGAAGAAAAGATCTTTGCTGTTGTTTTCAAGTAGGAAAAAGTGTGTGATAGAGTTGAGAGTGGGGCTAGGTAGATAGGTCAGATTTTAGTAAGGAAATATTTCCCTGGCTTTTCTTCTCACATGGGGGACTTATGTAACCAGCTGAGTCAACGCACTGTTGTCTTTATTTCTGAAGGTGAGACTGTTGGCAGTCCCCCTCATTTCATGTTCCAAGCCCGAGCCTGTTACCAGATGTCCCTTAGTTGAACAAAGCGCAGGTGAAAAATCAAATACTCGATTACAGAATGTTAATCATTTCTCTTCCAGTGACTAAAGACTGAGTTTTTTTTCCCATTTGTCCATCTGCTTAGGCCGTATGCTGCTATTAGTGCTAGCACTGTGATTACAGTAGGAAGCCGATTTATCACCCTGGGAAAGAAGGGTCAGGTCTTATAATGTTACCTTTCTATTTAATTATTAAATTGATATTTTTCTTTTTCATCTATATTGAGATTTTGTGTGGTTTGTTTTCAGGAGGCCACATGTAAACATGGGAGGGGAGGGGATGAACATTCCCAGTTATGGAATCACCTATGCCTTACTCGGAACCTCATCAGAGTGTAGGATGGACCCTGGCCTCTAAAAGACTTCATAAGCAGATAAATGTAAATACTCACAGTTCTCAAACTTGAAGTGTTTCTTTCTAGTGTAAACCTGGTGAAAGACCATATGTCTTTTTTTCCCCCATGAGGATCAAGTTCAGAGATCTCCATCGGCAGATCAACCACGCATTGATTTCTTTAAGGAGCCACATGAACTATTGAAGATAGTTGCCCAGGCTTTGACGGAGGATATCTGGAATAGTAGAGAATGCTTTCACTCTGAAGAGGCCATGAATTCTTGGAGTTTGGAATTATTTCAACACGTAGAATTCCTAGCTTCCTTTAAATCCCAGCCAAAATACCACTTCCTATGTTGGAAGACTTTTCCCCAGATACTTGTGATTCTACCCTCCATATTACTTAGTGCCTAATTTGTGCATATTTTGTTTATAATTATATGTGTATATGTTGTTTCTACCTGTAAAACAGAAACTCTGTAGGGGAGAGGACTGTCATTTTTTGCCTTTGTATCCCTGGCTCTTGTACAGTGACTGGCACGTACATACTACCTTTTTGTTTGATTAAATGAAGACAAGGATATTTACTCAAAATTTAATTCAATGAGGATTTATTAAATGCCTGTTACATTTCAAACACTCTGTTAGGTTCTGGGGATACTGAAATAAAACAGAAGACTTTTCTCCTAAGGAGTTTACATTCTACTTTGGAAACAAAATGTAGACAGATAGGTCCATACAAATAAAAAAAAACTTTTCTTGTTATTAGAAAGACTGACAACAATGAAATTAGAAAAGGTCTTTGGTGGGAAGTAGTGGTTAGGGTTAGAGTTAGGATTAGGGTTAGAATCAGAAGCATTTTTGGGTTAGGGTTAGGGTAAGCTGAATCTTGAATGAAATTAGGAGTTGTAAGAGGCAAAGATGAGGAGAACAATCATTCCAGGAATGAGCACCAACCAATGCAAAGGCATAGAGGTAGAAAATGGAATGTTCCATCGAGGCACAGTTTGGTTGGATTCTAACATGTGTGGCGATGATGATGATAATAGCCTTTGTATAGAACTTTAACTTTTACAAAGTACTCTGTAAATATCATCTCATTTTACCCTGTGAGGTGGGTACTTTTGTTATCCCCATTTTAGGGAAGAGGAAAATGAGGCAAACAGAGGTTATAATTTGCCCAAGGTCATGCAGCAAGTAAATTTCTAAGACTAGAGTTGAACCAAGGTCTTCCTGACTCCAAGTACAGTGCTCTATCCACTGTGGCACCTAGTACTCCATGTACTCTCTCCAATTCCACATATTGTAGTAGAAAGAGTGATGAATTAGAACTCTACCAGTTCTACTTTTTTCTCTCTGTGTGACCTTTGGAAGGTCACTTCACACATCTATGTGAATTTCCTCACCTGTTACACAAAGTAATTAAATTGAATAACCTCTAACATGCTTGCAGCTCTAAATCTATGGCTCTTCTCAATATTTTAGCTATAATAAATAATTCTCAAACTTTATGCAATAAATAATTCTGAAAGGGAAAACCTATTTAACATCATCTGGTAAATTCTTATATAAAGTCACATAACTTTCGCACCTTAAACATGCCAGTTGGCAAGAAAGGGGCTTTATGTAAGGCAGACGTTACTGCGTTACTGCACTGTTCGACTATTGAGAGAGTGACGCATTTGGCTAGTTAAAGCAGACACTATGAGGACACCAGAGGTCTCATGGAACATTTGGGGGCAATATTCTCTCTGATTTTTTTTAAGTTGCAAGCAGATGGCCAAGATGAGTAAGCATTACACTATGAAGGCTGAGGACACAAAGTGTGACTATAAAGTCAGGACAATTGTACAGTCTTGTTCCTTTACCGTATGTAGCCAACTGTTATAATAAAATAAGTTAACAGATCAGTTTGATGGCCCGGTAATAGAGCCATTGAAGACCAAACAGCAAATAATAACTAACCTTTTATACGACTTAGCACTTGACCATTATTATCGCATTTGAACCTCCCAACAGTCCTGGGAGGTAGGTGCTGTAATTATCCCCATTTTGTAGATGAGGAAACTGAAGCAAACAAAGGTTAAGTGACTTGTCCAAGGTCACACTACTAGTGACCATCTATGGACAGATTTGAACTCAGGTCTTCCTAACTCCACACCCCACATTCTATCCAATGCTGCACCTAGCTACCCATAACTTGGAAGTCATAAGATCTTGAATTTACCGTTGGAAGGGACCTGAGATATCATCACTTCCAACTCCCTCATTCTACAGATGAAAGAACTAGGGTTCAGAGAAATTGTGACTAGCCCTGAGTCTCTCAGATATTAAATGAAAAGGTAAGATTTTGAACACAAGTTCTCAAATTCCAAATCCAGTATTGTTTGTAGTCTAGAGCTTATGTGGCAGCTACTGGGTATAGTGAATAAAGTACTGGACTTGAATTCAAGAGGAGCTAAGTTCAAATCCTGCCTCAGACACTTAGTAGCTCTATGACCCTGGGCAAGTTACTTCACTCTGGTTGCCTCAGTTTTCTCATCTGTAAAATCAGTTGGGGAAGGACGTGGCAAACTACTTCTGTATCTTTAGCACAAAAACCCCAAATGGGGACATGAAAAGTTGGACATAACTGAAATGTCTGAATAACAAGCCCATCTAGGTCATTGCTCTGAACTTATAAATGAGGAAACAAGTCAAATGTACTATAAAAAAATTTAGGGGGCGGAGCCAAGATGGCGAAGTAGAAAGATGCACATACACATAGCTCCGAACCCACAAACCACAGAACGGCTAGAGGGGACCAAGCCAGGGCGAATTCTACACCCAGAGACCACGGAATACTGGAGCGAGGGAGATTTCTGCTCCGGAGAGACCTGCAAACCTCTCGCGGGGGGTCCTTCACGCCGTGGACTGGGCGCCGGGACGGGAAGCAGAGTGCAGCCCTGCTGCGACCACGACACCGAGAGGAAAAGATCCGAGAGGGCTACAGGGACGGGATCTCCAGCGGCCACGCGGGTCTCCCCACCCACAGAGGGACCTGCAAACCTCTCGCAAAAGGTCCATCGCGCTGCAGACGCGGAGCCCAGCCTGGACCTGCGGCGGCGGCGGCGGTGGCCGCAGCTCCGAGAGGCACAGATCTGAGAAGGCTCCAGAGACGGGATCTTCAGCGGCGGCACAAGCCCCCCCACCAACAGGTGACTGACGGGGGTAGGTGAGAGAGTCTCTTTGGCGGGTTGAGAGGGGAGTGGCATGCCCCCATGGCTCGGGCCCCCCCAGGAGATAGAAGCTGAGAGGTGGCTGCAGACAGGGGCTCCCCAAACAGGCGGGAGCCTGGATCCACTGTGGAAGGTCTGTGCATAAACCCCCTGAGGGAACTGAGCCAGAGAGGCGGCCCTGCCCCTGACCTCAGCTCCTGAACTTAATTTAACACTGAATAGCAGCCCTGCCCCCGCCAAAAACCCTAAGGCGGGAAGCAGCATTTGAATCTCAGTCCCCAAACGCTGGCTGGAAGGACCAAGAGGCGAGGTGGGTGTGAGGAGAACATTCAGAGGTCAGGCCACTGGTTGGAGAAAATGCCAAGAAAAGGGAAAAGAAATAACACTATTGAAGGGTACTTTATCGGAGAAAAGACACTTCCTCCCTTCCTTTCTGATGGGGAGGAACAATGCTTGCCATCAGGCAAAGACACAGAAATCGAGGATTCTGTGTCCCAGCCCACCCAATGGGCTCGGGCCATGGAAGAGCTCAAGAGGAATTTTGAAAATCAAGTTAGGGAGGTGGAGGAAAGACTGGGAAGGGAAATGAGAGGGATGAGGGAGAAGCATGAAAAGCAGATCAGCTCCCTCCTAAAGGAGAACCAAAAAAATCTTGAAGAAATTGGCACCTTGAGAACTAGCCTAACTCAGCTGGCAAGGGAGGTGCAAGGGGCCAATGAGGAGAAGAATGCTTTCAAAAGCAGAATTAACCAAATGGAAAAGGAGATTCAAAAGCTCACTGAAGAAAATAGATCTTTCAAAACTGGGATGGTATGGATGGACGCTAAGGACTTTATGAGAAAGACAGATATCTCAGAACATACCACACAGATTCGAAAAATGGAAGATAATGTGAAATATCTTATTGGAAAAACAACTGACCTGGAAAATAGAATCAGGAGAGACAATGTAAAAATTCTGGGACTACCTGAAAAACATGATCAAAAGAAGAGCCTAGACATCATCTTCCACGAAATTATCAAGGAAAACTGCCCTGAGATTCTAGAACCAGAAGGCAAAATAAATATTGAAGGAATCCGCAGAACACCGCCTGAAAGAGATCCAAAAAGAGAAACTCCTAGGAGCATTGTGGCCAAATTCCAGAATTCCCAGGTGAAAGAGAAAATATTGCAAGCAGCTAGAAAGAAACAATTCAAGTATTGTGGAAATACAATCAGGATAGCACAAGATCTGGCACCCTCTACATTGAGGGATAGAAGGGAATGGAATAGGATATTCCAGAAGTCAAAGGAACTAGGACTGAAGCCAAGAATCACCTACCCAGCAAAACTGAGTATAATACTTCAGGAGAAAAAATGGTCTTTCAATGAAATAGAGGACTTTCAAATTTTCCTGATGAAAAGACCAGAGCTGGAAAGAAAATTTGACTTTCTAACACAAGAATGAAGAGAACCATGAAAAGGCGAACAGCAAAGAGAAATCATAAGGGACTTACTAAAGTTGAACTGTTTACATTCCTACATAGAAAGACAATATTTATAACTCTTGAAACATTTCAGTATCTGGGTACTGGGTGGGAGTACACACACACACACATGCACACACGCACACACACATAGAGACAGAGTGCACAGAGTGAATTGAAAAGGATGGGATCATATCTTAAAAAAAAAAAATGAAATCAAGCAGTGAGAGAGAAATATTGGGAGGAGAAAGGGAGAAGTTATATGGGGCAAATTATCTCTCATAAAAGAGGCAAGCAAAAGACTTATTAGTGGTGGGATAAAGAGGGGAGGCAAGAGAAAAACATGAGGTCTACTCTCATCACATTCCACTAAAGGAAAGAATATAATGCACACTCATTTTGATAGGAAAACCTATCTCATAATACAGGAGAGTGGGGGACAGGGGCACAAGCAGGGTGGGGGGGAGGATGGAGGGGAGGGCATGGGGAGGAGAATGCAATACGAGGTAGACACTTATGGGGAGGGAAAGGACCATAAGAAAATAGAAGTAAAGGGGGACAGGATAGGATGGAGGGAAATATAGTTAGTCCTATACAACACAACTAGTATGGAAATCATTTGCAAAACTAAACAGATATGGCCTATATTGAATTGCCTGTCTTCCAAGGGGAAGGGGTGGACAGGGAGGGAGCTAAAGAAGTTGGAACTCAAAGTGTTAGGACCAAATGTAATGTTCTTACCACTGGGTAACAAGAAATACAGGTTAAGGGGTCAAGAAAGCTATCTGGCCCTACAGGACAAAAGAGAAGACGGAGACAAGGGCAGGGAGGGAGGATAGAGGAGAGAGCAGATAGGTCACAGGGGCAATTAGAAAGCTCGGGTTTGGTGGGGGGGAGGGGATAAAAGGGGAGAAAATTTGTAACCCAAAATTGTGTGAAAATAAATGTTAAAAGTTAAATAAAAAAAAAATTTAGCCTTAAATGGTTAGAGGATCTTGTAAAAAATAACTGTAATTAGTGTTGTTTTTGCTTAGACAAACCAAAGTTAGGGTTTCTCTTTTAACTTGGTTATTTTTCTGGGATTCATAATTTTCCCCCATTTATATATAACCTATTCACTCTGAAGCTCATAGATTGGACCACGAAAAGTCCCTGCCCAACCTCCATTTAATGGCTGAATTTGAGGCCTTCCTGGCTTACAGTGAATGTCAATGGTAACTGTTTCTCTTTGGAACAGCAACCCTGAGGGTCTTCCCCTCCCAGATTGATTTTTGTTTCTTTTTTCTAATTAAAGGGGTCATCCCTTGACTCATTTCTTAAGGAGGCTTATTCACTGAATAGATGTTAGTTACCTCATTCAAAGTGAGAACCTGAAAAGGCCTTAGCCTAAATGGGCCAGAGTCTCCCATTGCCTCCTGGGCTATCTCCAGTCATCCTGATGAATATCCGGCCACTGGACCCAGATGGCTCAGGAGGGGAAAGTGAGGCTAGTGACTTTGCACAGCCCTCCCTCACTCAAATCAAAGTCAACTGCAAGTCATGTCATCATCTCCCTAATGTCATGGGACAAACACAAAAACAAGCTGTATAAACAACATATAAATGCCAGTAAATGTGAAAATACACCCCGTAGCTGGGGTGCCTTAGTGTTATAAGATCTCTGTGTGCTACTGATCTCTTTGGAACTCTTGGTTAGTAGACTATTCTATAGCTAAAAATTCCCCATTCATGCTCACATAAGGTAAGCAGCTAGGAGATTGATGCCTCAGAGAATAATGTGTTTTGATAATGTATCAGTTAACAACAAAAGCCTGAAAGAGAACCAAGCTTCATTACTTTCCACTTTCTCTTTTCCCGGTCTTTGCTGTTTCCTCCACCCCATCCTACTTTTTCAATTGACAATATAGAAATTTATACACATGAGGTGAGGTGAACATATAGGGCTCAGTTCATTTCTTCCTTCCTTGCCCAGGGTCATATACAATAAATGCTTCAGGCAGGATTTGAACTGAAATCTTTCTATTGTCTTTAAGTAGACTCTTGATAAATTACTTTTCATGTTTGCTTCAAGGAAAATCTTTGTTGGGTGAAGGTTGCTTTAGCTCAGGGGTGGGGAACCTATGGCCTTGAGGCCACATTGTAGGTCCTTGGGGGTGGCCTTCTGACTGAGTCCAAGTTTTACAGAACACATCCTTTTATTAGGGGGATTTGTTCTGTGAAGTTTAGATTCACTCAAAGGGCTGCACCTGAGGACCTAGAAGACCACATGTGGCCTTGAGGCTGCAGGTTCCCCACCCCTGGTCTAGTGGGTCTCTGAGATCCCATCTCTAAGGTTCTGTGATTTTCTAAAGCATCCCTGAAAGTCGCCATGTTGCTTATATGGTTTCCTCATTGTTTTGTCGAACCTATTTCTCATTCTTGTATCAATATGGTACTTTGTAGCCCTACAAATCACTAACTATGCACATTAACTCATTTCAATCCCTAGTGAAATAAGTTGTATGCATTTTATTATGCCCATCCTACAGAAGAGAAAATAGAGGCTCCAAGAGGAAAAATGACATATTTGCTTACGAATCTTCAGCAAGAAGAATGTTAATGAACCTAGAGAGAATGTCATTTTTTTTTTTTCATATTGGCTATTGAATTGTGCCCTGACATAGAGGGACCACAGTTTCAGCACAGACCTGCCTAAATTCCCTCCCCGGTTTGTAGCCTGGATCAAAACTGTCCACCAACATCCCATATTATCACAATATGTTTAAATAGCAGATGCTGCCTGAAACTCATTAAATTTATCTACCTTGTTTTGAAGCCACTATGACACTTTTTCATATGTTTTTGAATGAAAAACAGATAACCACCATTCCACAATAAAGGGCTTATTTTGGATATTCCAATGTCTTAATATATTTTTTAGCTTTTATCAAGGTAATTTTGATCCAGTTCTTTCCAAACAATGGGTTGAAATACATCAGTGAGTCATGAAAATTTGCCTGTGAAATGTGGCCTAACAGTGCTAATAAGACAGACAATGCTGCCTTCCAAGATAACCACTATGCTATTGGAACTTTCTGAGCTATTTTTTAAATGAAATTAAAGTTAATTTCAACCTGGTAGCAAAAGTCTCTTCCAAATGGAGAAACTATTGTTCAATATTCTGTGGACTTGGATATAAAAAACAATGATTAATCTTTTCTCTGAGAAATGGATTTAAGTCTATATTCACTTCTTGGGGAGAAAAATGAGGCAATCAAATGAAGCTTAAAAGTACTATATGAAAGTTTTCCCTTGAAAAATAATTGTTATATCCACATTTTTGGTTCATAAATGCGTATTACTCTCATAAAAAGTAAGCGGTGAGGAAGGTGTAGCCAGCTAAGTGATGAGTGTGCAGCAGTCTTTACTCTGTAGTAGTACTGACTGGGAAAATAGCTGATGATATTAAATGTTGCTAAATGTAAGAGATTATTCCCATCCTCGAATTCAAACATACAGTTGCACAGTGCAATACAGAAAAAGTGTAACTAACTAGACAATAGCTTGTGTGAAAAATGGTGATTTTAATCCATTTAAAACATTATATGATGTAATAGTGTAATGCAGTGATCAAAAACCTTAGTGTTATTTGTTTTTTAGTCTATACCTATGATTTCATTTATGTAAGGAACTCTTTGAGGTGAAAACTCCCTTCCTGGACTCAGATCCACAATTTGATTGTAAATTGGAGTCTTAAAGAGCTGCTTGAACCACTGAGGCTTTAAATGATTTATCTATACCAGCAAGTATCACAGGCCTCACGTGACACAATTCCAGTGGCAGAGAGGACAACAGGAATTGTATATCCATCATACCATTTCCACATGATTTTAATTTCCTCTATTATGTCTTTATATTTTGTAAGTTTTTTTTATTCCAACTAGCTGGAGATGAGCGTTTGTTATAGAGAAAGCTATCTAAAATATTTCTTGGGTGTTTGTAGAGCAGTGACTCTAGGAAACCCTAATGCAGGCAATCCAGGAGATTGTGGTAACAGATCAATGGATGATAAGGATTCCATTCAAAACAGTTTGTTGTTTGTGTCCTCCAGGATATTTTGAGGTTTGCATATGTAACATGAGACTTTGCCATCTATCAGTTGATAAAAAATTGTGAGCCTCTACTTATAATTACAGCCGCAAGGTTATACATAAGGGCTATATTTTTTCACCTTGTAGTAATATACTACACAACTGTTACCATTTCTTTGCATAGTCTACAATAGTCAGTCCAGCCTCCCTTAAGGCTAACCCTGCTAGAATATCTGCCACTGGGTTATAGTAACTTGATCCTGAATGGCCAAAATAGCATCTCGTTTTTCCACAAACAAATCTTTATTTCTCAAACGTGTGTTGCTTCTTTGTCAACATCTTGTTGATCGAGTTCATAAATAAGTTAACCATGAACTGCCATTTTATTTCATGTATGTATTTTAGTCACAATAAGCTTCATTCTACAGGTAAATCACTATACTTTACTTTCCACAAATCTAATGAAATGCACTTGTATAGCCTTTAACACTGGCCATTGACGTCTCTTTAATCCATAAGCATTTCTATAGATTTTTGAATAGTTTGTCATTTTCTCTAAGAATTCCATCTTGAGTTGAAAACCACAGTTAGTTCTGTTTGGGAGATGTGATAATGTATTTAAACCTAGATAAAGCAATGATGGGTTTGACCTGTCCCCTTGGAAACACCAAATTCTATATCAATTTTTCTTGATGGTGGCATGTTTTAGAAAATAGTTTTTCATGTTAACTACTTGAATCTACTTTATATATTTGTGGTACATGGTAAGTCATGAGTGCAGAAATAAATCAAAGTTATTATAATAATCAATAAGGGCAGCAGAGATGTAATGGCGCTTTTATTAAGCCATTTTAATTATTACCAAATCAAAAATAACTTGCTCTTTACATGCCTGAGACTTTTTTTTGGCTTTCCTTTTTGTTCCTTGGCCAGTCTATTATTTTCTTACAATGTCTGCATATTTTTTTTCTAAAAAGACTAGATTGTTTATGTAAAGTATATAAATATATAATGGGCATACATTCAAAGGAGTCACTGGTGTTCTCATCTTTTGGTGTTAACTATGTGATGTTTGCTATTAACAAAAACATGAGAACAGGTTTGCATCTGAAAAGGAACTGATAATGTATTCTCATAATTCATGCCTGGAGGTAAAGTGTTGAACCAATCATGATGAATATTATCTGGTCCCACTATTTCCTACTTATGCAGAGAAAGTAGAGATTCAATATTGATATAACTTGATGTAACTGTTTTATCATTCTGCTTCACAAAATTTCTGTTTCATGTGGCCCAACTTAAAGTTTTATTTTGTTGGATTTCTTATGATCATATAGATGAGCAGAAATTTTCCACGTCTCCCTTCTTCAAAGGTTTTCTCTCTCTCCTATCACTTATTTCTCAAATTTGTGTGGTTAAGTTCTGCTTGATGTCAAATTATTGGTTTTATTTTTTGAGCCACCTCCACTCCTTTTTATCTCTCTGTATAACCTTTTGATTTTGTCTTATGCTTTATATGCTTCGTCATATGATGTTAAGACAATCTATAGTTTTTGATTCCGTTGCCCATTCCATTTCATTCTGATTCCATACCCAGATTCCACTGTTCATGTTTCATTTTTTTTTTGTTTCCTTTAATGGGGATATATGAAATTTGTTTTTATTGCATATGTCAGCTAGATATTAATGTAATGTTCTAATACCATTCCAAAGATGTTCAATTGCTTTTGCAAATTATTTCTGATGTGCTGCTGTTTAACACTTGTATAAGCATTCCTTAATAGCTCCATCTTTGTTTCTATGGCTTTTACTATGGTAATAGTCATCAAATATACCATCATATACAAGTGCTTGAATTTTTATGTATTTTCTTTTTTACTTATTTACTTATTTTCAGTTTTCAACATTCATTTTCCCAAAATTTTGAATTCCAAATTTTCTTCCAATCTCTCCCCTTTCCCCACCCCAGGACAGCATGTAATCCAAACACCCCTTTCCCCAATCTGCCTTCCTTTCTATCACCCTCCTCCCATCTTCGTCCCTTCTATTTTTCTGTAGAACAAGATAGATTTCTACAGAATTTTTATATATTTTCTATCAAACATTGTGGGAGAATGCAAATACTACTTTTTTGGAATTACTCCATTTTTGAACGCTTGGTTTGCTAGTTGGAATCATGCTGTCAGTCTCAAAAAGGACATTTTAAAACTATAGCCTGGGTATGCCCATTTCCTTTTCAAAATTATTTGAGGCATCAGTATTATTTCTGTCATCAATTTCATCTGTAGGTATAATTGCCATAGTTTGCATTAAGTCAAGGCTTTTAATAATCTTTGACTGCTTAATTTTTCCCTCTTCAGATTTCAGCAACCCCTTGATTTCATCTCTTATTTCACCCAATCTAGGTTTGGGGATGATATCCTTTTGTTCCAATTTTAATAATTTTAATTTTAAAGTAACAAGATTTTTCCATTAATCTGTCTTTCCCATTGCTCTCCACTGAGCAAATTTTTAAAAATTCCTCAATACATATCTACAGAATCCTAAAAAAACAAACTCTCAATTAATTATGCCCCAAAATGACTTTTTGCATCTTAAGTTTACCATCTCTCTGGCAAGAGGCAAATGGTATGTTTCACCTTCATTTTTGTACATGTAGTTCATCATTTAGTTGATGTGAGTTCTTAAGTCTTTCAAAGTTATTTTTTTCTCTATAATGTTGTGCTTGAAGTATAAATTCTGCTCCTATTTCTTTTCAGTTCTCCCTGCATCAGTTCATAAAGGTCCTTCAGTTTCCTCTGAAATTGTCCATTTATATCACAATTTTCATAGCACAATTATATTCCATTTTATTCATATGGTAAACTTTCTTTAGCTCTTCACCAATAGGATACTAAACCATTAGTTTCCAATTTTTGGCTACTATGAAAAAAACTTAATAATGTTTTTCTATATAGGATTCTTCCTCCTCTTTTCTTTGATTTCTTTGGGATATTGGCCCCAAAATGAACCCAAGTAGAAAAAAAAAACTAATCTCCATATGATAGGCCTTCAAATTCTTGAAGACAGTTTCCATCACCACCCACTCCTGGCCAATCTTCTCAAGTCTAAGCAACCAGAATTACTCTAACCAAACCTTATGCAGAATTATTTCAACATCCCACATAAACATGGTTGTCCTCTCTTAGACACTCCAATTTGTCTGTCTTTCCTAAAATATGATATTCAGAGCTAAATGCAATGGTTAGGAATGTAACTTGACCAAGACAGATCACACTGTAAGAAACTAGGAACATTACTCCAGAGACTAGGCACTATGCTTTTATTGATGGAGCCCAAGATTGGATCAGCTTTTCTAGCTCCCATACTAAACTTGTGACTCATATTGAACTTGTAATGGGCTCTTGCAGGAGAACAGGTCACTGCTTCATTTGAAGTTTCAGTAGTCCTTAAATTCGCCTCACGCTAGAAAGACAATGTAAGTGCTACCAAAAGCATGACTGTATTTGCTCCTCATGGTATTATGTATTTTTCATTTTTTTCTTCTATCTTTTTTAACAGAAAAGATAGAAAGTGCTACATCTCTAGATTTCTGGGTTGATGTTTTAGAAATAAAGAAAATTATCTGTTGTTAAATTCATGGTAAGGGCTTTGATTGCTCATGCATTTCTAAGAATGGTTAATCATTATCAAGAATGTCCACAATTCATCCTTTAGAACATTTCAAGGGATGTTTTGCTGAAAAGAAGGGAAATTTAACAGAAGTATATGAGTTTTAGAGCTGAAAATAGACTTTTGAGGGGTAGAAACAGGCTGAATGAGTGAAGAAGCACTGGTTACACAATTGATATATGAAGCACTACCCAGAGATTCAGAAGCTGAAATATAAAAACATTCAGAGAATCAGAGAAGCATAGAGACGCAGAAAGCAAAAAGACACTGGAATAAATGAAAGAGAGACAGATACAGAGCATACACTGATGTAGAGAAATATAGACGCAGGAGACACAGGCAGAGGGACAGACAGGGACACAGAAAGAGAAACCTAGAAAGACTGAGACACATTGAGAGATAGAGACAGAGACACAGAGGGAAAAGGCAAAGCTTCATGTACTGTTGAATAAAACCCTGATGATATCAAGATCTCTACTTTGCACTTCAACTAGAGAGTTCAATTTCTTTCTAAAATCTGGTTTCTCAGATTCATCATCTACTGACAGGTACACTGTAGCATTTAATTTAGGTAAATGTTATTCAGACTCTCCATAAAGGACCCCTGTCCATCACGCAAGCTGAGAGACTCGAAACACTGAAAGAAGACAGATACCACAGCAGGAAGGAATTTGACCTGTATAGTATTAGATCTGTCCTTTTCTTTTTTATCTACCAAGCATCACAAGGCATATCATTTTAAAGACTTATTTGGATTTATTTTTGAGGATTAAATGCTATGTGAAAAATAAATTGGAGGAAAAATAACCCTTTTAGCTTTAGGAGCTCAAAAAACCAATCAGCCACAGTAATATCATCGTGTTTGGGCATTTCTATAGCCCCTTGCACCAGAGCCCTCAGTTGCTTTGTTGCTAGGCAGGTAAAAATTGTAGTTCACACCATTAAAAGAAAGCAAAACCTAGTACAGAATAAGTGGATTTCTCAAATTGCCACATACTCACTAAACCGTAACTACAGTAAAGTCAGAGCTATCACTGGAGAAACAGATTTTTAAAGAATAACTATAAATAAAAACTGAGCATTCACATAAAGGCAGCAGAGTACAACAGAAATGGACTGGACTCAAAGGCAAGAAAATTGATTTCTGGTCATAGTCCTGGCATCTATGAGGCATTTATAAATCAATCTCACCAATGGGAAAGTGTGGGCTTAGTTGTCTTTCTCAGAGCTACTGGGTGAAGTAAATGGAGATAAAGCCACAAACTAGGCAATCAAGAAGGCCTGGGTTCAAGTCCTACCTTTAAACAATACTGGCTTTGGGGCAGCTTGGTGTCATGGTGGATAGAGGACAGGTCCTGGAATCAGGAGGACCTGAGTTCAAATATGAGCCTCAGACAATTGAGATTACTACTTCTGTGACTTTGGGCAAGTCACTTAACTCCAATTGCCTTGCAAAAGAGAGAAAGAAGAAAGGGAAGGGAAGGGGAAGGGGAAGGGAAAGAGGAAAGGGGAAGAATAATACTGGCTTTATGAACCTAAGTAAGTCATTTAAATTCTCACTTCCTCATCCTTTGATGACTCCTCATGCTTTGCCGCTGCAATTCTCTAGGATAAGAAAAGCAAAGAATGTGCTTATTGAGAGACTTTCTTACCTGAAAGTTCCACCAGCGAAATCACAAGTCCAATGCAATGAAAAAAAAAAAGTCCTTTCAGATCTAAACTGACATGTTTCTATGACTCTAGAAATGATTATGAAATGTGAAATATGCCAGAGACGGTGAATGAATGTTTCCCTGCCTACTGTAATTCTGTAAAAAAGTATGGAGAAAATGTCTCTCCATAGAATTATTTTAGAATGCCAAGAGACATGAGGGAGATGAGTAGCAATTGACAATATAGCAAATTAAACAGGAATAGAAGTGTTATTGACTTCCTCCATAATCATTGGAAAGTTGAGGCATAATAACAGAGGAGGGTGAAAAAGATGTATTTTTAAAAATAGCTGCTTCTTAGGTGAATTATAAGGTTTCTTGTTAGAAATAGAATCACAGACTCTAAAAATCCTTGTTTTGATTTAGAAATCATGTTCCACAACTTTCATGATAAGCAGTCACTCAGTCTCTAGTTGGATACTTCAAGTAATAGGTATCTCACTACCCTGATAAGGAAACCCATTCCATTTTCTAATGGTTTGAGAAATATCCTCTCAGAGATGTACTGAAAGTCTCTGCCTTGTAATTTCCACTCATTGGTCCTAGTTCTTTCCCATGGAACCACATAGAATGAGGATAACTTTCTATCAGGTGCTTTATAAATGTTTATTGGCTGATATGTCTCCTCTTTCAAACACATTAAAAGTTGCAACTAAGAATGGAGCACTTGACATTAAACCAGAAGACTTGGGTTGAAAACTGCATTCTGTCATTTAATTGTCATATGACTATGGATAAAACTCTCTGAATCTCAGTTTTGTCATCTAGAAATTGGACAGTAATGTCTACGTGACCTCCTTCTTGCAAGGAATTCTTGGAAGGAAAGCACTGCCTATGAATTGAGTTGCTATACAAATATGTAATACTACTATTGAAGAAAGTATGCTGTACTCACTATGTCATCTCTTCTTTATTTCTTTTCTCATTGAATATCCACTAACTTTCTATTTTCTTTGTAATTCTGTAACATTGTTTTAGAGCCACAGTTACACATTTCCATCCCCCTAGGAGACCATTCAGTAGTTATGTACAGATGATGTCAGACTGTTTCTCATCAGCATATATCATGGATTGAGTTTAAGCCTGAATTGCCAAATACCTAAGTGATTCAGGATTTTTTTCTCTATATTAAACAAAATATTTGACTTAAGAAGAAATTAAATGGTTAAGATTTTTCATGCTGTTCACACAATTTGGCTATGAAAATGGCTGCACACATGGGTTGACTATACCAACAATTCATTACTTGAGTTATATAATCACAAAAAGAGAGGTCCATTAAGACTGAAACAGAAATCTCAACCCTTAAGTATTTCAACTCACCTTTGATCTCATCAGCATGGTATTTACACTGCTAGGTGGCAAAATGGATAGAGTTCTGGGCCTGAAGTCAGGAACGCTCAACTTCCTTATTTGAAATCTGACCTCAGAGACTTGCTAGCTGTGTGACCCTGCAAATCACTTAACTCTGTTTGCTTTCGTTTCTTCATCGGTAAAATGAGATACAGAAGGGAAGGGCAAATCGCTCCAGCATCTCTGCCAAGAAAACCCCAAATGGGTCATGAAGAGTCAGACAAGACTGAAAAATGACTGAAAAACAAGAAAAAAGGATCATAACCCATCCATATCTTGTTATCTGTGTGATTCTTATCCATATTTTTCTTCTTTATTCTTTATCTATTAAATTTTTGGTAGAGAGTGCCATCAATGCTCTAAAGGTCATTCTTAGGTTCTTATAATATTTTGTAGATACTTGTGCTGAATTTTAACTATGTATCTATTCTCCCTCCCTTATATAGCTTTTCAAGCCTATATGTAGTACATGTAATAGACAGAGAGTGATACACATGTGTGTGTGTGTATGTGTATTTCTCCTCTATGTGTCATTCTTGCTTTTAGAGTCATTGGCCATTTTGATTCTTACTTTTTAATAAGATGTATTTTTTAGCAGTGAGCAGATTGTAATCATTGTAAAAACTGTAAAATTTGCATTCCAGCTCAGTCTTTTCTTCCTTTTTTTTTTAAATTTTTGGACCCACATCATTGCCCAATATCAATATCCATCCAAGCTATGCATACTGATGGACTAATTCAATGGGCTGCTTATCTAGCCACATGTCATAACATAAATACAACAAATAAACCTCTTTAAAGATTGTAAACCATTTTATAACTACAACCATTTTAAAGGGAGATTTAAATTTGTGCATGGCATGGGATAAAAGAAAGATATATATTGTCCCTATTTGGTGATAGTTAGTAGTTAGCAAAATTATCAAGAAATTGAAGTAGTCTGTAAAAGGAAACCACACTTTAACATTCTTCTTAATTAACTATATGTTCATTCAAACTGCTCAATTTGGCAAACAGCTCTACTTAATTAGAATTTCCCATTGTAAATCTGATGGTTCTTAACCTGAAATAATCAAGCAAGGGGAAATATCTAAGTTTGTTCATGATTCCTCTTCTGGTTTAATTTGTAATCAGCAGTTTGCTTATAACATGTTGAACCATCCCATTCACTTTAAATCCACATCCATCCCAAGATGATTACATGAGTTTAAAACCTTAAGAATCTTCATTTGAAGTGCTTTGTTAGACAGACCGATGAATGCCCTTCGAAGTGTCACTATAAACACAAGCTTCTTGCTTCATAAAATCTCTTTGATTGCAATCTGTTTCTTTTGGCAGGTCTCTTCAATTTGCCAGTAGCAAAATTTGCTTTGATGTTTAAGTTGACCATTCATATCTTTGAGAAGAAAATGTTCAAATATTTTTCAGCAGTGTATCCAAATAATCATTGTTCTAATGTGCAGTTGGTATGTAGAGGATCCAATGAAGTTAAATAAGCATGTATTTTGTTTTACTCTTTCCTCAACCTATAGTTTTATCACTTTTATTAGATATACCATGAAAATAACACTCATACTTGATATTGAATATAAAGATTAAATAGGAATTTAATTAAATTACCCCAGAGGTATTGATTTTACTTATACAAGAGCTATCAAAACATTTTGTTTTCTCCTATCTTACGCATTTATATCTGCAATCTTAAATATTTATCTGTGTATATATCATATTGACATAGTAGACTAAAAACTCTATAAATCAGTGACTTGTCAGCTAAATCTGTATCTCATCCAGCATCTAGCACATATTCTGTTCATTAAAATAAATTAATAAATGTTTGTTGGATTGATTGAAAGATAGAATATAGAAGGGGAAAAGTCATATTTTATCTGGGACATCAAGAAAGACTTCATGGAAAAATAACTTTGGAGTTGGGATTTGAGAACAGTGAGCATAGAGTATATCGAAGGGAGCAGTATGAGATAAGGCAGGAGGTATAAAGCAGAGTTAATTGTGGAGGATCTTTAATGTCAGGTTACATAGTAGGCCATGGGGAGTCATTGAAGTGTTTTGAGTAGAGGATTGATATTATAGGCATAAGAATAAACTTAATTTGGCAAGACACAACAAAGTGGAAACAAGAATGTTGGCCAAGAAGTTATTGCATTAGTTTAAATGGAGGACTTGTAATAAGGTGTTGGATTAGGAACAGAGATAATGGGATGAATGTGAAGAGGTCCTATGGAGTTGGGATGGTTAGGACTTAAGAGACAAGTTGGATATGGGATGTAAGGAAGAATGAAGAGTCACAAATTTCTGATATGGGTGGTATGAGAGTGAATGATGGTACCACTGACATCAAATTAGAGGAACACATGGGGTCAGAGTCTCTTAATGAATTCATATTTATTTAAATTTGCAAATTATAGTCATGACCAGTATGCATGTACTATGAATTTAGTGAATAAGATGCTCAGTTTAAAAGTTCTAGTCTAGGAGCTTAATATTAGCTGTTCAAAACTGTTCAGAACTTATACACTATAAGCAGTGTACATGTATCTTATATGTGTACATGTGTTCTCAGCTAAAAAAAAAAATACTCTGTGTGCAAAGTTTGCCTCTAATGATTTTATATTTGCTTAGCAGCTCATCGTAGTGTAAATTAATGTCAGGGTGCTGTAGAACTCATTTTAAAGTAGATGTTTGTGGAGAAAGGTCATTTTAAGTAATCAGATTCAATGGGAATAAATAGATTGCTTTCTGCCTCAAATTACTTTTCGGTTTTTCAAAACTGAAGATTTTTAAAATTTATTTAGAAGTCTAATCTTTTTTTCCCCTTCAATCACTTCTAACCTAAGTTTGAAACCAATCAAAAAGTGCTAAAGTATAAAAAAATGATCATTTTCACATCCCAGGACCCCACCACCCCTGGCAGTGCCTCTATGAATGGTTTTAGGGATTCATATTTCTGACTTCATTTTTCGGTAAAATGGTCAAGACATGATGATTTTAGAAGTTTCAGACCATGCCTAGTTTAGTGTTTGGAACTCGGTGTTTGCCCATCAAGGCTGAAATTTGGAATCCTTTGAAATGTGCTCTGTCATATTCTGTTCTTGCCTTTATCAATTTAGTTACTTCACAATCAAGTTTTTGAATAAATTGAAAAGTTGAATTGTCCTAATAGGAAACAATTGTAACTGTAACTGTATATTCATGTAGTATCAAATGTAGTTCAGAATGCACGAAGGCCACCCTGGACGTCCTTTGCTGCAACTAAACTAGCACAAGTAAACCCAATCAATGCTTCCAAAATCTGTTTTCATCTTGCCAAGTCCATCGTATCTGGGGTCAGTCATTTCAGATGGTGATTTTGATTCATCCCCTTGAAGGATTTACATCTTGCAGTTAATATACCAATCAGCCAGTGTCTTCCCAGCACTTGAGAAGAAAGAGCTGTTTTACTGAATGCATTGGTCAAACTGTTCAGATAATCAATCTATCATTTAATTGCTTGTTGAGTACCTACTCTTTTCTTCACATTGTTTATTTACTTATTCCTTTTTCTGCTCTAGTCACTGTTTATTCTTTCACATTAATATGAGCTTTTATAGATTAAGCGGTGAGGGTTTTGTAAGGTACCTGCTTTTTATCTGCCTTCAGTCAGCTCTATTTTTTTAGGTTCTCCTTTTTCCATCTATAGGAAAAAAAAGTATTAGGTCTAAGATGCCATCCTCATGGAATCTTACTAGGTTCAGGAAGACCAAGGTAGATGCCAAAGTGATACTCAGAGAAATCTTTTGGTTACAGAGCTACTGAACATGGTTCCATATTCTCTGATTTCAGCGACTATGAAGGTGCTAGACAATGGGTTGTTTTTGTTGTTTCAGGCACTTCTGATTCTTCCTGACTTGATTTGGGGGTTTTCTTGGCAAAGACACTGGACTAGTTCACTGTTTCCTTCTGCAGCTTATTTTATAGATGAACTGAGACAAATAGGCTTAAGTGACTTGCCCTGAGTCTCATAGCTAGTAAGTGTCTGAGGCTGGATTTGAACTCAGGAAGATGAGTTTTCCTGATTCCAAGCCCAGTGCTCTATCCACTGTGCTATCTAGCTGCCCCAGATAATGGGCATACATCATGTAGAAAGAGAAAGAATCATGATGATAACTTTTCACTGTATAGGGCTTGACATTTTACAGTGAATTTATCTTACATCTTCTTTACTCATTACAATAAACTGATGAAGCCAGCAGGGGACCTATTATCTTTCCATTTTACAAATAACCAAAATAAGTCCAGCAGAAGTGGTCAGCTGTGATTCAATTTTGTTTTGTTTTGAGTTTTTTTTTCTTTTTGTTTTTGTTTTTTTTTGCATAGAGCAGAAAGTTTGTGGTGGAGAGAAATAGCAGTGGGAGAGAGGACAGTCTAACTTAGGGGTAGGGATAGTGATGCAGTAGACTCCAGGTAAAACTGTACCAGGGAAAGTGTTGGGGGAGGAGACATGCCCCCATGAGAGGGACACCAGTGTGATAACTTTGGGGGTGGTTCTTGAAGGGATTTCTATTGTGCTGCAGCCAGAGACAGAGATATCCATCACAGGGGGAAGAGGTATAGCATCTCAGGGAAGAAATAGGACAACACTCCCTTCCATAGGCCATTTTGATGTCTTAGGACAAAGTCTTGTTCTCCTTGTGCTATTTACATCTCTGAATGAAGTGACTTGTCCAAGGTACATAAGTAATAGATTTCAATACTAGAACTTAAACACAGGTCTTTTAATTACAAATCTAGGTGTATTTCCACATACCATACTACCTTATTGTTGATAGCATTATAATAAAACAGTTAATCATATTATTTCATACTGATTCATTATTATTACTTGAAAAAAATAATCTTTGGGGACAAAGTGCTAGATGGAAATTCTGGATTTAATGGGATGTTTTGTGTGAAGGAGAGGTAAAAAATATGAAGTAATCCTTGGAAGGCTAACAGCAGAAAGAGACCTTAGAGATCATCTATTCCATCCTTTAACTATATTCACCATAATATTCCTGACAAGCCTACTCTTGACAGCTGAATAGTAAGAACTGGCCATAGAGATGATGCCAAGAAAGAATCTAGAAAAGGGACATACATCCTTTTGCCTGTTTGTCCCTTAGGCTCAATAGTAGTCTAAACTCTTTTTTATTATCACAGATGCCTAATGAGTTCCTCCTTTGTATGCAGAATAGATCTCATGGGTAATTTTTTTTTAGCAGTTCATCTCTGCAATATGAAATAAGCAAAGAAACCAAATCTACTACCTTCTTATGTCAAAGGTGTGAGTCATTTAGAGCAAATTGCAGGAAGTTCAAATTAGTTCTTTAAGCATCTCTTGTATTCATTTTGCATGAAGCCATACATCTCACATTCAGCCCATATACCTTTGGCAAAGCCTTATGTTCCCTCAACTGTGCTCCCTGATGTTACAGTGAGAAATGCATTTAGTAACTGATTTCCAAAGAGATCACCCAAATGTTACAGAACAGGAAACTAAATTGAATGTTCTTGCAGTAACCTAATCATGATAAAAGACTTTTAAACTGAAGACAAAGGCAGATTGAATCATCTAGCTATTGGTATGAAAAATTGATGTAGTTTGGAATTCTGAAGAATTCCATTTTCCAACTGTATTCTTCTGGGAGTGAAAGAGAATTTAACCTTACAACTAGTGGAGCTACAATTTTAATTATTAAGTTTTTTTTTTTAATGAAGAATCATGTGACCTCATTTTATTAGCCCTTTGGAATCACTGAATAAGAGTGGATTTCTTTTTAAAGATCATCTAGTCTAGTTGCAAAAGTCTCACACACACACACACACACACACACACACTCTCACACACACGCACATACACATACACACACACACACACACACCTTAGTGATAAGATAAGGCCCATGTCTAAAGTCATTTTTCAAAGTGGAACTACTCCAATTGCTCTACTGCAAGAACTTTTTCTTTCACCCAACCAACCTGAACTATTATGGAAGGCACTGGCTTCCAAATTAACAATGTGGTTTCATAAGATAAGTAATACTTGCTTCAGGAATATTTATAGCCTGCTGTCTTCTAATGCTGTCACAAATTCTCCAAGGATGTTTACTTCTTATTAGTCAGAAACCAAAAATGTGTGCTTTCAGTTATTACAGGAAAGATGTTTTGGTTCTGTATACATGACTTGGAATTTCATTGACCTATCTCATTCCTATCTGATTGCTGTAAGGTTTTTAGTCAAGAACAGCAGTATAGAGGCCATGAACAGAAATGTTTATATGTCTTGTATCTTCCAACTTCAGAGCTGGAAGGGACCACAGGGGTCATGTAGTTCGGTCCTCTACTATGTAGATGAGGAAACTGATACTCAACAAGGTTAAATGATTTACCCAAGGACACCCAATTAATAAACTTCAGAGCCAGGATTTAAACCCAGGCCATTGTATCACATAATCCTTTGACTTCTGGAATATCATATTTCAAGGCTTTGGATCCCTTGATGTAGAAGCCGTTAGATCTTGTGTTAGTTATCCTGATTGTATTTCAACAATATTCAATTTTTTTTTTTCCTGGCTGCTTGCAATATTTTCTCCTTGACCTGGGAACTCTGAAATTTGGCTACAATATTCCTAGGAGTTTTTCTTTTGGAATCTCCTTCAGGAGATGATCAATGGATTCTTTCAATATTTATTTTACCCTATGGTTCTAGAACATCAGGGAAGTTTTCATTGATAATTTCATGAAAGATGATATCTAGGCTCTTTTTTTTTTGATCATGGACAGATTTGAACTCAGGAAGATGAATCTTCTATCTCTAATCCTAGCCACTGCACCATCTAGGTTCCCTATTCTGTTCATTGTGTTACCTCTCAATGACAAAATTCTTCCTATTTGCCAACAGATAACAAAATTCATTCTTTTGATAATCTTCCATACAACTGATTCTACCTCAGAAATAAAAGATGAAAGTTTGATGCTAAATAAAAATATGAGAATGCACTTCCATTCTCTCTTTGTAGAGGTGAAAAACTATGGAAATTGAATACAGCACCTACTAATGAATTTGATTAATGCATTGGGTAGTTTTGCTTAACTGCTTCCCCCATTTTTCCTTTTATCTTTTTCTTTTTTTAATTCTTTGTTAGGGAGGTGAAGCCAAGATGGCCCCATACACTTACTATCTGTTTGACTCTCAACAAGTCACTAAACTGACTTTGCCTTATTTTCCACATCTATAAAATGAGCTGGAGAAGGAAATGGCAAATCACTCCAGTATCTCTTCTAGGAGAACCCAAAAATGGGGTCACAAAGAGTCATATGTGACAGAAAAATGACTGAACAAAACAACATAATGAAAAGAGAACTAGCCTCAGAATAGGGAAAACCTGGTTTCACATCCTTTCTCTAACAACTACTGCCCATGTGATCATAGACAAGTGATTGAACCTCATAGTGCTCCCAGGCAACTCCTTAAGTCTAGAGATGAGCCCAGGATCCTAACTCAAATAAGGATCGGTAAATGACAGTCACTTTATGCATGTCAGTTGGTCCTAATAACTGTCAATTTCACCTTAGTGACACAGGCACCGCTCTAAGATTATAAAGTTCAAAGTAAATATCCCTCTGCATTGGCAGAAGAAGTTCTCTTGCCAAGAGGTCCCTACACTAGTGGAATCATTTTTAGGAAAATAAATAAATTAACACAAAACTCTCCCCCTTGTGATTATTATCTTATGTCTGTGAGAACAGAGGCAAGTTTTGTTGACAGAAAAGTGCTTCTGCAACATATACCAAAGCTACTTTGTTAGCCATTAGACAGAAAGACCACACAAGGCAAAGACCCTTAGTAAACAAAAGCACTAAAAGAGGCAAAGTTCTTTTAAGCCAAGTCCTGTGAAGAACTCTACAACTCTGGACAATGCAATTCAATTTAAGACATGTGTATTAAATCTTTGCTCTTTTTAAAGCATTGTGTTCCACAGTATTCTGAGGTATATCTCAAGGATATGGAATCTGTGATAGTTTCCTCCCTAACCTGAGACTCAGAAGTGTTAAGTGACTTGCATGATTGTGCAGCTGGTGAATCTCAGAAGGCAGAGAATGGAGCCCATATTCTTAACAAGTCCATTAATAACTCTTTATGTTATATCACCATGCCCCTCGTGATAAAACAAAAGCAGAACTAGAAACATCGAAAAAGCAAAACTGCCTATTTTCATCTTCAATGAATGGATCAAAAAGCATTTATTAAGGATCTGCTATATTCTAGGAATTGTACTAGGTATGGGATACAATGACAAAAGAGAGAAAAAGAGAGAATCCCTACTTTCAAGGAACTTCTGTTTTTACATTTGTAGAGGTAAATAGATGTTTGCTTACTTTCATCACCTCTGTTCCCATTAATTGAGGCCTTAATAAATGGAAGTTTGAGATAATTTAGATGGAAAGAAAAAGTTGAAGGGGTTGAGGTAACCTTGACTTCTTGAATGCTGTGTCAGTAGCATGGTGGCAACTAGGTGGTACAGTGGATAAAATGTCAGGTCTAGAGTCAGACAGACTCATTTTCCTGAGTTCAGATTCAGTCTCAAATGCTTACTAGCTGTGTGACCTTGGACAAATCACTTAACCCTGTTTGCCTTTGTTTCTTCATCTGTAAAATGAGCTGGAAGGAAAAATGGCAAATCACTTTAGTATCTTTCCTAAGAAACTCCAACTGGGGTCACAAAGAGTAAGAAAATGATTGAACAACGATGTCAGTAAAACAAAAACTCTGGCAGATTCTACTAATGTGGAAAGACATCAGATGCATATTCATAAATGACTCTAAGTACATCATCCTGGCATTAGCCTTTCTAATTTCAGAGGAGATGATCACTAGAAAGTGGGCTACAAATAAAGATTTCCTCCTAAAATATAGAAAGGTTGTGATCTGGGTTGATGGAGAAAATAAATTGCTGGAAAAAGGGGTCTTTGAAGTATAATATATAGTAATATAAACAATATTGAGAGTGGTCATGTTTTTAAAGTACAACTTCTACTTCAGGGTTAAGGTAAGTTACTAAAGTTGGCATTAGAAAAGATGATAGCTCTCAAAATATGACCATTCTCTGTACTAAATAAATAAATAAATACTAAATAATATGATCCAGTTCAGTATTTTGACAACAGAGTTGCCTGTAGGTAACGTCTATTAAAGTGAACAAACAAATTCAAACCTACCAAATCCCTAAAACCATAAATCAATACCCTTTTTCATTATCTTTCAGCCTTTTTGAAAAACAGTCAATCATGACCTTGTTCTCCATAAAATATTCAGTAAAAGAGTTGTCCAATTAACAAATGCCTGAAAATGTTTTAATCCTTTTCTTGTTAGACTCAATTAATCAATGAAACCTTTTGTAATTAATTAATTTCTCTTCTTACCTGAACCCTCCCTCTACTGCTCACAGAAGTTGGTCCAGTGTAACTCCATTCATCAGTAAACCTCTTTGCAAGAGTATTCCCATATAGAACTGCGACTGGTGGAATATTTGAATCTGGAGTGGTCCATGCTCCTATACGAGATCGTGTACCGAAAGATAAATTCCAGTGATAGCTAATAGCAGCAAATAGCACAAACATGATGACTAGAGTCACTAAACTTTCTTGTTAATCTCTGTACATTAGAATGAAAATTGGCCTTTAAAATCCTTAGTTTCCATTGGCATCTGGATTTAGGATTTCGTCTGATATAGAACTCCCAGTGTAGAAAACCCTCCCACCCATGCAGCACTATAACTTATAATCTAAGAGAGTTGATTATAGTATTGAGACTAACTGACTTATTTACATTCATATATCTAGTATGTGTCAAAGGCAAGAATTTAATTCTTGTCTTTGTCTCTCCAAGGTCAACCTTAACCCATCACACCATGTCGCCTCTCCATTCCTATATCATATTTTATGCAAATTTAGGATTAACTTAAGGTACCATTTTGGAATGAAGCAAGTAAAACTGTTGGTAGCCATATTTGACTTTCATCTGTGTGTCTTCTAAAGAAATGGAGAAGTATCTATTAGCTATGCTTATTTTCTGTTGAGGGCTGTGGTCAGAAAGGGGAAGCTTGCACACTGTCAGTAACCAGTCAGAGATGCTCCTTATTTATCGCCTCCATTGCTGTTAACTTCCCTTGCTCCTTTTTCTTCAGAAGCCCTGACTAGTACTTCTCTAGAGATTGGACTGGCCCTTTAAGGAAGGGGACACTGTTTGGATTTTGCTAAAATATGAGGTCCCAACTAAATTGGAATGGGATTAGAAGTTTCATTAGAACTTCAATTACCTGATGGGAATGTCCTTCTAGTTGTCCTTTGCCACTGCAGTAATGACTACAAGTAGAAAGTAATATTATTTTAATATCCTTATCATTTTGGAAACCTTATTCTTTTAATTTCCTTTTAGTAAAGCTGGTTTTGATTATATTTTTCTGATCTAGAGTGCCTTTTTCACATTTTAAATCTTGAATCTGAATTGCTAGACTCTCTTAACTTAGGCCTGGTATAGAGTAGGAAGAAAGGAAGAAAGAGAAGTCACAGAACAACTGCCTCATGGATTTGTTATCATATCAGGTTTTTTTCATAACTCTATTGATAGCATTGATACCAATGAATCAACTAATCAGCAAATAGTTATTAAGCTCCTATTATGTGATAAGATAAATTACTAAAAACTTGGATTGTGAAAAATAAGAAAGAAAAAGCAAGGATAAGATTTGCTTTTTTGGTGATTTTAATGTTTCCAAGAGAGGTGCTTTGTTTCTGCAGTTGTGGAAAGTGTTCCTTCCATTTGCTTCCAAAGTTACTTTAAATACCAAATTGTAGCAGAATCACCTTCAGAGACATTAATGGTAAAGATCAACGTCAATGCCAAGTATAACTGTATTCATTTTAGGTCATTAGTTTGAGTGAATTTGCTACAGCTATCTAAGTAGAGCAGGCTCAACTCATCATTTTCAACTGAGCTGCTTAAACTACCCTGGCCACTAGTATAGAAAAATTCTATTGATTTACTGTTTATAAAGATTAGTATCTGCTGAGTACTGTATTACAATGAACTCCACATAGGTACGCTATTTAAAAAATCTAGGATAAAACCATTCGTGCAGCAGTTTCGAAGATTTGCTTTACTTCCATTTCCTATCGATACACTTAAGAAGTTGTTTAATGAACATGGAATATAAACCTTTGGTTGCTTGTCTTCTGCTTTTCAAATGATGAATTTGTGGTAAGACTTCTTTCTTAAACCAGCCTTAGGGATCAGAACATAAAGAAAAGCATAATACATGCATGGAATTCTGGAGCTGGAAGTAATATTTAGTACCACTTCCATAAAGGGTCAGGTGTACACAAGCCAGCTACATCCAAGGATCCTTCTTCTGTCCTTCAAATCACACCTTATTTCCTTAGTGTGAGTATTTACTCTGTTGAGACGATGATGATCTCCCCTCGTCTGTGGAGAATGCTTCACAAGTTATGTAGTGGGGGAAATTCACTACCTAGTGACTAACTCTTAGCTAGTCTTCTTTGAGGAGAAAGTCCCCATTCAGTCCCCATCTCTCTTCTATTTGAAACTTTTTCAGTTTGTTAGCTCCTACTAGAACTTACATCCCAATAGATAGGCATCAAAGCAGGATTTTAATAGAGAATATCTATTTGGATTTGGCCATTTAACAATTCTATATTTTATTACTTCTTTATTTGATTCCAACCTAATAGAATGGAGAGGGAAGCAGCTCCATGATTTGTCTGGGGGAAGTTCTAAGTACTCCAATAGAATTCATAGCATCAACTTGTTTATCTGGGTAACAATGGTTGGAAATCCAAATATTGGACAGCACTCTGGATTTAGGGTCAAAGAGTCAGTTCACATCTTTGCTCTGCTATCTACTCTGTAACCTTAGGTAATTTATACCCCATCTCTGTGACTCAGTTTATCTCTTTATAGTGATTTGTCCTTAGTTCTCAAAGAGGAAGTGACATCAGGGAGGTGACTCCATGACATGCAGGTGAATTGGATTTAAGGGAGGAAGGGCTACCTGTAAAAGAAAGGGGTTATACTAGATTGTAGGAATATAATATCTCAGATGTAGAATTCATCTAGCCCCACTCCCCATTTTACAGAGGAAGAAATCCTTAAATCTCCAGGTTTAATCCTATGATCCTTTAAGACACGAGATCCTCCTAATGTACCTCATGATTTGTCTTATCCTTGGTCCTAATGAAATGAGCACAGACATGGCTGTTTGAGAGGATGATAATGTCTTTATTTGATCATATCAAACCTGGATAAAGTCAACTGCATATTGTGAGGCAACCTTATCTATCTATCTGTCTGTCTGTCTATCTATCTGTCTGTCTGTCTATCTATCTATCCTATCTGCCTTTCAATCTAGAGATGTATATGCACATCCATATATATTATTTCATTTTATAATATATATACATGTATGTATGTATGTATAAATTGGGTTGCCGCATAATCTGGCATCAAAAAAGCCATAGTTATCAACCTTTCACCTTCACAATCAGGAGTTGACTTTATTAAAATCTTAAGCTTTGCACTTGAATTATTGGACTACACTAATTTAGATCTAGTATACAATAGGGAGGGAGAGGATATCCACACACACAGATATGTGCATTGTGGGTATGTGTGTATAGTATGTGTACCTATGCATATGTGTGTACACAAATACACACATGTACATATATATATAACTGCAACAATACTGTAAAGCAATTATGCTTATATTTTTTTCACCAGTGTCATATGACATTCCCACCCTAGAAATTACATCTATAGCAAGATTTCACCAGGCAAAAAGTTTGTTTAGAAAAAATAGCTAATGAGGAAAATGGTTGAGATGAAATGCTCTCCCTCTTCGCCTCTTCCTTATTGGAACCCCTCCTCTCCTCCAAAACTGAGTTCTAACACTGCTTCTAACATGAAGTCTTTGTGATCCCCACAGATGTTAGGGGATTTTCTCATTTCAAAATTACTTGGTATACCTCGTATATTTCCTTATATGCGTACATGTTGTAAATTCCCGCCCCACTCCCTCTGGTAAATAAGCTGTCTGAAAGCAAAGGCTGTTTCATTTTTGTCAGCATCCTTAGCACGGTGTCTTACACATAGTAGGGTGCTTAATAAAGCTTGCTGAATTCAACTGAATCAAACTAAATGAGTAGCCCTGCTACAATTCAGCCCAGCGTAGGTCAGATGCACAGACATGATTGAATGTGGCATTTGGGAAAGTTAAATCAAAAAGTTCTTCATGTTTCAAACTAATGAAATGAATAGTATTTTGAACCAGAAAAAGTTGTTTCTTCTTTGCCCCTCTTGCTACCCCAACCCCTATCCAGAAATGTGCTTCTCAGAAAGCTCTCAACAACTAATAGCCCAGGCTAGTGTCAGTTAAAAACAAATTCAATTGAGTGGCAAGGAGAGGAAGGGGAAATTGCTTCTTTTTGAGTACTATCCAGCTGTTTTATTGATCCTGGTGGACCATATGGCACTCTTCATAGATCTCATTTGTATATCAACCTTTGAGTTCAGCAAATTACCTGAAAGGAATCTATCCAGTTATCCAGTCTCTAGAGGGCAGTACAATATTCTAGCAATCCAACAGTATGTCCGTTCTGCCACCTTTGGTCTCTTCACTCTAGCTGTCTTAACTCCATCAGCCAGAAGACTAGACTTGCCCAAGCTGTGGATAATAAGCTGAATTTCAGGATGTAACAACATTTCCTTTGAATAGATTCAGTAACTCTTCAGCCATGCATGTAATCTCTACCAAAGCTTCAGCTAACAAATAGACCTTATTCTATGTCCTGAAAATTAATGGGCCTACACATTGGTGATTGACAGAAAGAAACTTCTACTGAAAGTAGCCCCTGGACTCTCAGAACTCATTTCCAGGAATTTCCAGGGTTATGCTACTGAATAGATGATGGAAAGGGCAAGAAGAAACAAGCAAATACCACAAAACCAAAACTAAACCCAAGAGGCTTTTGAATCTCCATTGCCCCACACTTGGGAAGTATGAGCCAAACAGCATCAGCACATGGAGAGATGAAATGTACTCCACACAGCTTGTCCTATTACAGAAGTAAACTGTGACCATTTGGTGGCAAAGGAAGCCTCTGGGCTGATTTGTTTTTAATACTGATCTGTAACCAAACACAAATAATTATCTTGATGAACCTTCTGGCTAGTAGTTAATTCAATGCAATACCACCATGATAAGAATGGGGAAAGGAAATAACTTACAAGGAAGCCTCAAAGCCTAAAGGCTAGAAAACTGAGCCTTTCCCTCTAGTTCCTAAAGTGACATCTGCCCCAACCCCAACACAAATTCCATCCTGTGCTGTCTTGGCAAAAATTGTTTTTCTAAATGCATGAAGTAGGTTTTTCTCAGCCATTCCTCTCCCTTATTAAAATCTTATTCACAAATGTTTTTACAACATTAATTATGGAGAGAACCAGAAGGAAGTATTTTTGCCTGTCATGTAATTATGTATTTAGGACACATGCTATGCAAAGCAAATTTTCTTATGAAGAAAGTTCAACTTGCTTCTACCAGAGAGGCATTTATGTAATTTTTCTGATAGCCTACACAATAAACCCAGATTAATTATTGCATATTCACTGCAGCTGGTTTGCATGTGAGTATGTAAGCAAAAAATACTGGAAGCTTTCACACTGTTCCTGAGCTATTTCCTGAATACAAGCTTACCTTGCACTAAGCAAAACCTAAAATCAACATGAGTGACAAAGCTTTAAAAAAAAATTATTATTCACATTATAAAATTATTCAAAGTATTATGGAAGGATTCACTTTAGATTCCTCTTAAGATGAATAACTCTAATTTATATTGGGCTTCAAAGTTTATTGTACTCTTTCCTTAAAACAACCTTGTGAAGCAGCTAACATGAATATCATGTATAGTTTTGTGTAGTGGAGAGAGAGGCCGCCTGAAAGCCTGGAGGACCTTGATTCAAACCCTTCATCTGATACTTATTAGGGTATGACACAGGACAAATCTCTTCATCTTTCAATGTCCAAGGTAAGCAGATCCCTAAGATTTTAAGTTGGAAAAAAGGGGCTATCATACATTGGAAGGAAGAGTTTCATCCACTGGACATCCTAGGACAATAAATTCTCCCACTCATCGATTTAGGGTGAAGAAAATGAGCCTCCCAGAGACTGTTACTGACTTACTTGCCCATAATCACAGGATTAACTAGTATCAGAGCCAGAATTCAAACTTTCAAGTTTTCAAATTCTTTCTTCTACTTCATAGTCCCTCTCCAATAGCCAATTCAAGTTATGCCTTTACTATATGATATGTTATACAAAAATGTGACCTACAGGTCACATATATTATATTGTTAAATAATGTAATAGGGAAAACACAATTTAACTACCCCACCTTGGGAAATTTGAGGGGGGATTTGAGGGGAGAAGGTAAGTCTAAAGTACTCAAAAAAGGAAAATCAAAGGCCAGGAGAACATTTTTTCCTCCGTCAAGTCTTTTAGGATAGGGACATGTACATAGTAGGTGTTTCATAGATATTGCTTAAAATGAGTGGAATTAAATTGGATAAAATAGAATGAAAGAGCCAGTGGTTCTTTATGGATTCCTAAACAGCAGTCTCCTTGAGGGTAGGAACTAGTTTTCAGTTTTTGCATTTTGTTCGTCTTTTGAGCTTGGAGTAGGAGATATGTAATAAACCTTTACTTAATTTAATTAAATGGAATGGAATGGAAGGGTGAACTAATGGTTCATAACAAATAGAAAGTTATCTCACCAAATACAGGGACTGACATTTTTTCTCACTTTTAGCTTGTGTCTCTAGAAACGTAGGAAGTGACTGCTGTTCACTCATTCATCTTTGTCCACTTCTTTGTGACCCCGTGGATGATAGCATGCCAGGCCGTTCTATCCTCCACTGCCTTTCAAAGTCTGTTGAAGTTTATATTCATTGTGTCCATGACACTATCTATCCTTCTCATCCTCTGCCATGCCTTTTTCCTTTTTCCTTCAGTCTTTCCCAAAATGAGGGTCTTTTCCAATGAGTCCTGTCTTCCCATTATGTGGCCAAAGTATTTAAGCTTCAGCTTCACTACTTGATCTGGTGAATAGTTTTAATTACTTTCTTTAAGTATTAACTGATTTGATCTCTTCCTAGTCCAAGGGACTGTCACAAATCTTCTCCAGCAATGCAAAAGTGTCGATTCTGCAGTGCTCAGCTTTTCTTAGGATCCAACTGTCACACCAATGCATTATTATTAATGGAAGAATCAGAGCTTTGACTTTATGGACTTTTGTCAGCAAGATACTTTTTAGTAAACCCTCCAGATTTGCCATAGTTTTCCATCCAAGGAGCAAGCATATTTTAATTTCATGGTTACAGTCACCATCTGAAGTGATCTTTGAACTCAAGAATATAGAATCTGGTACTTCTTTCATTTCTTCTTCCACTATATCCCAGGAAGTGATGGGACCAGTTGCCAAGATGTTAGGGTTTTGTTGTTGTTTGTTTGTTTGTTTTTTTGTATGAAGCTTCAGACCAGCTTTTATACACTCCTCTTTTACCCTCTTCAAGAGGGTTCTTAATTCTTTGCTTCCTGCCCTCAGAGTGGTATCATCTGAATATCTCAGATTATTGATATTTCTCCTAGCAACCTTAATTCTGACTTTTGATTCATTCAGCCTGGAATTTTATATAACATACTCTCTGCACAAAAATTAAATTAAAAAGGTGACAATATGCAGCCTTCCCATACTCCCATCCAAATCTTAAACCCATCGGTTTTTTCCATTTAGTTCTAACTGTTGCTTCTTAATCCTCTAACAGGTTCCTCAGGAAACAATAAGATGATCTGACCCTCCCATTTCTTTGAGGACTTGCTGCATTTTATTATGATCCACACAGTCAAAGGCTTTAATGTGTAGTCAATGAAGCTGAAGCAGATGTGTGTGTGTGTGTATGTGTGTGTGTTTTTGTCTGGAATCCCCTTGCTTTCTCCATAATCCAGTGAATGTTGGCAATTTGGTCTGTAGTTCCTTTGACTCTTTGAAAACCAGCCTGCTCTACTGGTAATTCTCAGTTCACATACTGCTGAAGCCTTGCTTATAGAATCTTAAGCATAGTTTTGCTGGCATGTGAAATGAGTACAATTGTTCATTCATTTGAACATTCCTTGACATTGTCCTTCTTTAGTATTGGGATGAAAATTGATCTTTTTTCATGCAATAGCTGTTTTCCAAATTTGCTGCCATATGGAGAACAGCACTCAATTAATTTGAATTGAACTATCAGATCAAGGACATTAAACAGACTGCATAGTCTACAATCAAAAGCCATTGTACCTTTTAGTTAAGCAGGTTTAGTTGCATACTATTTATCCATGGCATGATAAAGAAGGAAGAAAATGCAGAATCATTAACTGTCCAAAATATAGAACATTTCAGAAAGTCATGTGCTGTCACTGGGCATTTAGAGGCATAGGGGAATGTCTATTAGCCTTTTCTATTTCCCCTTCTCATCATCTCAAGTGGAGGGAGCCCTATTTGTTTCATCACTAAAGGAAATCTCTGAATGTTAGAAAACAAAACATGACACCCAGAGCAGAGAGGGAATAAAGAGAAAGCTCATTGCTAAAAGGTTTGTGTGTGTGTGTGTGCTATTTTCTATGGCTGCTGTGATGTCTGCTGAACACTGAGTTTTCAGTAATTGTAGTTGGGTCTTGACTTTCAAGGCATTTATTTATGAATGTTGGTTGAACAGATGCATAAATACAAACCAGAAGACCTTGGATGAAAAATATTTTCTAATTTCTCTTCTCACTTCTCAAGATAATTGGTACTCCTTGTAGAGTGGGTGTAGTCAGGAGATCATAACATGAGAATGTAGGAAGAACTATTCAAACTTCCTTTGGGAAATGCATAGAGAAGATATAATGATATAGGAGTTTTTTTTCTGCACATAAAGTTGCAAAAGGAGCTCTTCACTAATAGTTTATTGCCAGAATTTTATCTCATGACAAATGCCATGTATTTCAAATATTCTCATTTAACAAGTCAATGAAATGTTTGTTCTCAGTCAATAAATCCTTTGGGAAAGCTTGGAAATAAATGTAATATAATGAAAATAATAGACCTTTAGCAAACAACACTGGGCACAAGTTTTGGTTGTTTCCAAGAGGGAGTTCATTCCCATATGAGGTATTTCTATGTTCTAGCCAAGGTATTCTTGACCAGGGCTCCAAAGAGATCTATGGACAGATTTCGGGGAGGGTATTTATTTTCAGTAAGTGAAAGTTAGCATTTTTCTATTATCGATGTAGGCTACAACCATCATTGTAGGAAGAGCTCTGGAATGGCAAAGGGGTTCATGATAAAAACACAGAAAAAGTTTAAGAATTGTTCTAGCAAATTTTTTGGATAGCCTTACCATCCATGAAGATCATTGTGAGTTCCCTGCCCTCAGGATCACAATATTGCACCTGAATTTTTAAAAGCATAAGCTGTATAACTACAAAATAAGAAGATCAAACAGCAGTTAGGAGCAGAAGATTTGGGGAATTGGTGTGTGTATATATATATATATATATATATATATATATATATATATATATATATATATATGTCAACAGTATGACAAAATATCCAGAAAAAAACTATTAAAAATTTTAGATGGCATTAACAGAAAGAGAGAATATGATACAATGGAAAGAAGCCAGAATTTGACCTCAGGAAAATTGTGTCTATTAAAATCATGGCTCTACCACTTTCCAGTCATGTGTCATGTCCCTTCTTTGAATCTTAATTTCCATACCTATCAAATGTGGGGGTTGGGCTGGATAATTTCTTTTGTTATTGTTCTAATTTATTTTTAGTTTTCAACATTCATTTCCACAAGATTTTGAGTTCCAAATTTCCTCCCCATCTCTCCCCTCTGCCCACCCCAAGACAGCATACATTCTGATTACCCCTTCCCCCAATCTGCCCTCTCTTCTATCATACCCCTCTCTTCTCTTATCCCCATCCCCTCTATTTTCTTGGAGGACAAGATAGACTTTGGTACCCCATTGCCTGTATATCTTATTTCCCAGTTGCATGTACAAACAACTTTTAATATTTGTTTTTAAAACCTTATGTTCCAACTTCTCTTCTTTCCTCCCTCCCCACACATGCCCACTGAGAAGACAAGCAATTCAATATTTTTATACATGTGTAGTTATGCAAAAGACTTCCATAAAAGTTATGTTGTGGAAGACTAACTACATTTCCCTCCATCCTATCCTGCCCCCATTTAGTTTATTCTCTCTTCTGACACACTATCCATCCTCAAAAGTATTTACTTCTAATTACTCCCTTCTATCATCCCTCCCACACCCCACTTCTCCCCTTCTCCCCTACTTTCCTGTAGTATAAGATAGTTTCATAGCAAATTGAGGATGCATGTTATTCCCTCCTTAAATCAAATGTGGTGAAAGTAATGTTCACTTTTGACCTTTCACCTCTCTTTTCTTCCCCTCCATTGAAAAAGCTTTTTCTTGCCTCTGTTATGTGAGAGATAATTTGCCCCATCCCATTTTTCCCTTTCCCCTCCCAATATATTGCTATTTCACCTCCTAATTTTATTTTTTAGATATGATTTCTTTTTCCTGTTTACCTTTTCATGCTTCTCTTGATTCTTGTGTTCAAAAATCAAATTTTTTATTCAGCTCTGGTCTTTTTATCAAGAATGCTTGAAAGTCCTCTATTTCATTGAATGACCATTTTTTTCCCCTGAAGTATTATACTCATTTTTGCTCCATAGGTAATTCTTGGTTTTAATACTAGCTCCTTTGACTTCCAGAATATCATATTCCAAGCCTTTTGATACCTTAATGTAGAAGCTGCTAGATCTTGTGTTAACTTGATTGTATTTCCACAGTACTTGAATTGTTTCTTTCTGGCTGCTTGCAATACTTTCTCCTTGACGTGGGAACTCTGGAATTTGGCTACAATATTCCTAGGAGTTTTCCTTTTGGGATCTCAGGAGGCAATCAGTGGATTCTTTCAATATGTTTTTTACCCTCTACTTGCAGAATATCAGGGCAGTTTTCCTTGATAATTTCATGAAATATGATGTCTAGGCTCCTTTATGATCATGGCTTTCAGGTAGTGACATAATTTTTAAATGGTCTCTCCTGGATCTATTTTCCAGGTCAGTTGTTTTTCCAATGAGATTTCACATTGTCAGCTATTTTTTCATTCCTTTGGTTTCATTTTATAATTTCTTGATTTTTCATAAAGTCATTAGCTTCCATCTGCACCATTCTAATCTTTAAGGAACCATTTTCTTCAGTGAGCTTTTAGACCTCCTTTTCCATCTGGCCAATTCTGCTTTGCAAGACATTCTTCTCTTCATTGGCCTTTTGGATCTCTTTAGTCATTTTGGTTAGTCTATTTTTTAAAGTGTTATTTTCTTCAGCATTTTTTTGATTCTTCTTTAGCAAACAGTTGACTTGTTTTTCATAATTTTCTTGCATCACTCTCATTTCTCTTCCCAATTTTTGCTCTACTTTTCTTACTTGATTTTCACAATCTTTGTTGAGCTCTTCTATGGCCTGTGACCAATTCATATTCTTCTTGGAGGCTTTGGATGGAGCAGCTTTGAATTTGTTGTCTTCTATTTGCATATTTTGATCTTACTTGTCACCAAAGTAAGATTTTATAGTCTGATTCTTTTTGGGGGGTTTTCCTCATTTCCCCAGTCATTTACTTGTCTTTTGAGCTCTTTGTCAAGGTAGATCTCTGCTTCCAGTGTATTTGTGGGGCTTACTGTCAGTCACTTGATTCCCCCACAATCTGTGGACCTAGAGCTCCAGAAACAGTTGCTGTCTCTGCCCCTGCTGCTGCTGTGAGTGGTGCAAGTTCCTCCACCCCATTCCCTCTGTGTTGCCCTGTAGCTGGAGCCGGACCCCTCCACTCTCCCATGCTAGTCCCACAGGCTTTTCCCACTGACCTTCCAATTCGTCCTAGGTGTTTTGGGGTCCTGAAATCTGGAAACTACCACAGGTGCTAGAGATTCAGTCTCCCCAAGGCCTGCTCAAGTCCTATCTGTGTCAGCATGGCTCTTGCTGGGCTACCCTCTGCCCCATGCATGGCACAATAGATACTTTCTGGCAACCTTCCAGGCTATCTTGGGATGGAGATTTGCTTCACTCTGTCATTCTTTAGGTTCTGCAGCTCCAGAATTTGTTTACAGTCATTTTTACAGGTATTTGGCTGAGCTTGGGAGCAGTGCTCTAGAAAGTGCTTGCTGTTACTCTGCCATCTTGGTTCTCCCACCCACCCTCCATCCTCCCAACCCCCCACTCCCCTACCCACCCCCGCTAGATAATTTCTAAGGTCTTTTCCAACTCTAAGTCAATAGTAATATTAATGATAATAACTAACACATAGTGTTTTAAGGTGTACACAGCAGCTTGTGTATGTTATCTCATTTGATTCTTGAATTGACCGTATGAGGTAGGTACTAATATTATCCCATTTTTACAGAGAAGGAAACTGAGGATGTGAAAGGTTAAATGACTTACCCATGGTCACATAGCTAGTAAGAATTTGAGGTGTAATGTGAATTCAGGTGTTCTGACTCTAAGTCTAGCATTCTAACCACCATACCTTTGGCTAAACATCAGCCATTTTAGCATCTTTGCACCTAGCTGCAAATACAAGATAGTTTTTTTTTTTCTCAAAGGGCAACCCAATATGTCCTACTCAACACATATTGTATAGTATTATATACTACATAAAGACAAATCATGAACAGTGGTTGCATTCCTGCTTCTTCATTCATTCCATGAGCATTTATTATGTCATGACTCCATGTAAAGAATTATGCTAGATATGTGTAGCAGCATAAAATAAAGAAGGCCTAGATCCTCCAGAAGTTTACAATCTAGTTACAAAGCAAGTATGAAAAGTAAAATATATATTAGAAACCATATATGTCCAAAGTATATAAAGGCCTTGGAGGTCAGATAATGGAAAGATTACTTCCATGCAGAACGGTTCAGAGAAGGATTCATAGAGAAGATTACATTTGATCTACAACTTGAATGATTAAAATTTCAAAAAGCAGAGAAAGGGGTATAATGGAATAGCATTTGAGGGAAAGCTTCCAAGCAGAGGAGACAGCACAAGCTAAAAATTGTAGATTGGCTAGAGAATACAATAGGTGTTTGAGTGACTTCCCCCTCAGGTTGCAACACTTTATAATAGCTTTGATGAGAGCATGGTTCTCACATATGAAATCTCCATCCTCTCCAGTTTTTAGAAAAGTTCCAAAGGGCTAGATCAAAATCAAAGCTATATAGCCTCAGAAATAAATCTTAGCTCTGACAAAGTCAATTTCCCCATCCCTAGATATTGATTATGAGCAGTGCCATGAACTTTACGTATTAACATTTATTATGATTGAATCAGAATTTCATTTATTTATTTTTTAAAAGCACAGAAAAAAGTGTTCTTTAGTGACTAAGGCATTTTGGCAGGATTTTAGATAAGTCGCTTTTTTTCTTTCTACCAAGAAAAAGTCAATAACAATAGAATCCTGTTGCACAGACCAGAATAGCTCCTTCATGGGGTCGAGTGCAAATCTGTATTAGGTATCTTGACATTCACTAAATGCCAACAGATAAGACTGTGATTGTAGCCTCTATAAAGAAAATTTTCTACTCAGCCTAATTATATTAGGTTAGGCAAGGTAGTGATAGATTCATTGTTGACTTGTTTTGTGAAGTTGAAAGAATATTAGTTTTGTGAAATGTATTGACAAATAAAGGAATCTTGAAACCTCTGTGTATATTTGTGGTTGAAAACAATGGGTTTTAAAGTATTACTGGGATGCTTAGGAAATGGTAAGTTCTTATAAATGAAACATTCTAGTTAATAGAGTGTTGTGAGGCAATGTGACAAAGTAGATAGGGAGCCAATCTCAAAACCAAGAACCGTTGGGTTCAGACTCATACTGGCTGAGCGGCTACTCTGAGCAAGTTCCTGAAGCTCTTATGCTCTAGGTTATAGACAAGTCTAATTATAAATTGCAGAGAAGTTGTGGATCTGTGTAGGCATAGAGAAGTTCCTTGCCTGGGAGTTCCCTATTCTAGTGAAATCACAGGTCCAGCCCCTATCCATTAATAGAGTTATTATATAGGCAACACAAAGACCACCATATTTCATATAATAGAATGCTCCACAAAAATATTGTATGAAGCATAATTAGTCATCCATTAATGATGCAAAAGTCACTTTAGAATGTTGTGTTACCCCAGATTCCCAACTGATGAGCATGAATTAGAGAGAGAGTGGTAGAGTCGAATGAGCACTAGATCTGGAATCAGGAGAGATTTGGCCTTTAATCTCATCTCTGACACCATTAGCTGTGTGAGGATGGAAAAGTTGACTAACCTCTTAGAGTCACAGGTTCCTCATATAAAAAGGTATAATCATCATATAATAATAAAAAAAAGGCTAAAAAAGGGAAATAATTATTATCATAGGACTTACTTCCCAGGTTATTATGAGGATCAGCTAAGGTCATGGGTCCAAAGGCTAAAGCTTGTGCAAGTATTGTAATTGACTGAGATTCATTCATTCATTAAACACGATTTATTAAGTACCTACTGTGTACTAGACACTATTCTAGGCTTGCTATAGGAAACTGGGAAGCACTATTTTAATGTAAAATACATTTAAATGTGAGGTACTATTAATCAGCATCAGAGAATCAGTGATGCTGAATGATAAAGAACCTTTGCTGGGTTCTGATGATCCCTACTAATGATGTGGAATAGAGGACCCTTTAAAAACTGCTGAGAGCTGAAAACATTGCATATAGTAGCAGGCAGCATCATTAGTAAAGTTTAAGATTTATATAAACTAATTGAATAATAAGGTTAGTGACTAGCAAAGCTACAAGCTGAAATAGAGAGGCAGTGTGTTTTAGGAGAAAGAACATTCGTTTTGGAGAGGCCATTGTTTCTAGCACTTACTACATTTGTCATTTCATTCCTCTGAATCTTGGGTTTATCTCTAAATTAAGAAACATTCTGAGCATTTATACCTCAGAAACTGGCAAATGCTACAAATCAGGGCTTGATTCATTGTTCTTTTGATTGTCTAGACTTAGCAATAGAGAAAAGTGCATCATGAGTACACCTTTTCTTCCTTTTTTGGGGGGGTGGGGATGTTGAATGTTAAACATTCATCAGTACACCACTAGATGTTGGCCTGTTTGATGTCTAAGAGTCCCTCTACCTTTAGAACCTACAAAGTTCATGACATCATTGATTTCGATCAGATTAGGACTTCAGGAGCCATCTGGTACAGATGAGAACATTGAGGTCCAAGATATAAAGTGACTTGCTCAAGGGCATACATGTAGCAAATGAAAGAGCTGAACCCTTAACCAAAATTCTCAGATTACCAACCAGAAGGCTTTCCATGGCACTAAGTTGTACATACAAGCAGTCCTCTCAATTACCACCTATTCATTCAGTTCCATGAGCATTTACGAGAGTATGCCAGCACTGCGCAAGGTGCCAGGAATACACAAATGCAGCAAATTTTGTCCCCAGGGAGCTTATACTCAGACTGGGGTGGGGGGGGGGAGGGAAGCCATGTGTGGGCTTTAAATTTTAATGAACTTTGCCTCTTGTTTGAGTTATGGTTAATAACTGCCAGTGGTCATGTCCTCAAATACAAATGACTACTTCGTCTCCAGAGCCAATGCAAAGGAATCAGTGATGTGGATTGGATGTTGTTGGAAACTGGCTGGTTTTGTCATTAGGAAACATGGGAGGGTCTGGGGAAATTCTTATGAAATTTTTAATCTGCAAAAGCTTGTCAGACATGCTTCTTTGATTGGGTTTAAATGCATTAGGAAAACTGAGCAACTATTTCTGTATCCATTGCATGGTTGCCCTCTAAGTTTGGAATGTAATCCCTCCTTAGCACTATGTTGTCCTTTAAGATGCAGCTCAGACCCCATCTTCTGCATGAAGCCTTTCCTGATTCCCAAATGCTAGTGTCCTCCCATAAAACTAATTTGTAATTAACTGCTTTATATATATTTTTATTCATTCACTTTATACATATACAATATATATTTATTTGTGTATTCTATCTTTCCCATTAGAATGTAAATTCCTTGCAAGTGTGGATTATTTCAGTTTCCACTCTGTTTCATTATGAATTTGTTTCACTCTACTTGTGCATGGAGCAGAGTGCCTTGCATGTAGTAGGTCTTAATAAATATTTACTGCTTTGTTATTATTATCATTACCTCACAGCCCAAGTCATTCAGTAATCAGAAAAACAGATTGGGACCCATGGCTCCTGGTTACCATAAGCCTTCTTCAATTTGTTTTGTTTTGTTTCATCAATTTGTTTTGTTGGGCAATGGGTCACTTTCTAGAGGAAAGAGGGCAGTAATGGCCTCTTACTTTTTAATCAAAGTGACAAAAATAATTTAACCCACATCTGTAAAGTTCATTGAACTCTTTAGAAGACAAATATGGGGTAAATACTATTATCAGAGGATCATTTTCTTTTCAAAAGTGATCTAATGATTCTGAGAGATGACAGTTGGACAATACTGGAAATTGAAGTTGTTTTCCCTAAAACCAATACAGAATACAGAGGTTGGGTGTAAACTTCAATCTCATGTGTCCCAATAACTGCAATTTGCAGGGGTGGCTCCGGCTCTCTTACCAGTAGACAAAAGGGAAAGCATTTTCCAAAACATGCTCTCTTTGCATCAGAGTACAGCAGAACTTGCCCATCTTCTGTAAGACGCACTATTCTTCAGTCTTCTGAACAGTGTAACTTGGAGGTAGCAAGGACAGTCTTTAACAAGCTATGGTGGTTAGAAGGGTATTTGGCAAATAGGGTAGTTCCCAGGAAGACTTGGAAGGCGATTTGGGTCCTCTGTGGGAATTCTAAAAGAGAGGGCACACTGGCAATAAAGGAGATAGCTCAAGTGTAGTTATCTAAGTGGTAGGAGATATTAGAACTTATATAGAATGCTGCCAGTCTGGAAGCAGGACAAAGAGATGTTATCCTGTGTACATTATTTTATTCATTCAGGCAACATTTGCTGTCTATTACATGCCAGAATTAATATGAGATGTTGGAAATACAAAGAAAATAATCCCTCCCTTGAAAAGCTTACATTCTAACAAGGGAAACAATACTAGGACATACAAAAATACAAAATATATACCAAATAAATGCAAAATAATTTGAGAGATCACTAGCAACTGGGAGATCAGAAAAAACTTCTTGTAAGGTACGGAGAGGGTTTTTGACCCTACCATTGAGGGAAATTGGGGATTCTAAATGAAGGAGGAAAAGAGGGAATGAATTCCAGGCATGGTGGGTGGGAGGGCGGGGTTGAGGAGTAGTGGAGAGAGGAAGGCACTAGATGTGGAATATCATATAGGAGGAACAGCGATCAAGCCAGTTGACCTGAATTGTGCACTATGTAAAATGGAATAATATGTAATAGAATTACAAACATAGGTTACAACCACAATAATATAACCAATGACAAAAACTTCTCAAATTCCTTTTCTTTCTCCTTTCCTATCTCTCGCAAAGGGCCAACCACTAGACTTTTCAACTGTTAGACAATAAATATTTATTAAGCACCTACTATGTGCAAGGCATTTACCTAAATGAAAGACAAAAAAAAACCAAACCCTACTCTCAAGGGTATTGTCTTTACAAAAGGTTTTTTAAAATCTCATTTTAAGTTAGTAGATAACTGAAAGGATCTCAGGATACTGGAGAATATCAAAATCCTAATGACATGTTCCATTTTAACAAATCAGGCAAAAAAAATTAAAAAGCAGATATAATCAAGACCTCTCAACTTCCTAATTCCATTTGTTTTCCTTATTTTATTTGGCAAAGAAAAGGGATTTAGTCAGTCAACAAACATTTAAGTGTTAATTATGCTCAAGGCACTATGTGAAACACTGGGTTGACAAAGAAAGGCAAAAAGAAAACCAATGCCTGCCTTGTAAGAGTTTACATCTAAAGGGGCAAAAAACATGAAAATAACAATGGACATGCAAGAGATTAACAAATAAAATGGACAGCAGAGCAGCAGCTTGGTTTGGAGGCAATAGCAAGCATTTGCTAAGTATTTTCTCTGTTTCAAGCATCGTAATAAGACACAGATACAAGCAAAAAGGACAGTCCCTGCTCTAATAAAGGAAGGCAACCTACAGAGAGGACCAGAAAAGCTGTGGGGGTGGTGAGAGGTTTTGAGGTCCAGAAGGGAATGAAGGTTGTCCATCCTGGGCACCTCCTCAAAATGAGGATCCTAGGAGAACTCACTAGTGGTTGAAGGGGGTATCCTTTCTTTCTGAAATCTATCCCAAGTGAGAGAACCCCTCTTAAGATGCTACAGGGAATAAAAAAGAAGTAGAAGAAAGAACTCCTGAGCTGAAAGAGCTTATAATCTCTCTGGGGATAGGATGGCAGAGTACTTTCACCTCTGGGCATTCTCTTGGGATTTCATAGGGAATGCTTAGAGTTCTGCCAACCTTACTGCTCTCCTCTCCACTAGAACATAAACTCCATGAGACTATTTTCCAGCCTGCCTGTGTAGCCCTAGCACAATGCAGTCAGTGCACAAACTATAGTGCTTAACCACTACCTGTTGACCTGAATTAAATAGAAAAATAATGTACACAGTATGAAGATATTCAAATACCAAAGCACTTGCTTTTGATGATAACTGCTCCAGGGATTCTGAGAAGACATAAATCAATGTAGGATGATACTTATCCTAGAAAGTGAAGGGTTAGGGCTTTATGATGACTGTCCTGGCCTGGGCTTGATGCAGGCCAGTCCCCTGGTAGTTTAAGTTCAATCTCAAAATAAATGAGACTTTCCTGGGTTATCTATCAGCTAACAAGAAGAGATTTATTTTGCCATAGTAGGAGAAGTGTATTCAATAAGGGAGGTCATTGAGGACAATCAGAGTTGATCCAGCTGATGGAAACTTCCTTACTTCGCTTTCCAATTGTGAGCTAAGCATCACAGAAGACACATGGAATTCCTGACTACTTTGGAAATTGTACCAGAAGTCTGAACCTTTAGTCCCCTGAGTTGACTCAATACTTTTAAGGGAAAAGTTAGCCTAACTTTCAAGGCTGGGATAGGTTAGGATATTGCTCCTACGACAATGGCTCACTTCAATGAAGACTTGTCCAGCACACCTCCAGAAGACAGAATTAAAGAAACATGAGTGTCAGTTATAGGGAGAAAGAATTTTGATTCTGCCTGCCTGACAACTTCTTAAAAAAGAGAACTCTCCAAAGTGGAAACAACAATTTAATGAAATAAGGAACTTCCTCTTACTAAAAGTAGATAAAGTACTAGACTTGGAGTAAAAAATACCTAAGTTCAAATTCTGCCTCAGATACTTAGTAATTCTGACATGAAACATCTTTTGCCTCAGTTTCCTCATATGTAAAATAATAATATTGCCTACCTCACAGAGTGATTATGAGGATCAAATTAGACAATAAATGCAAAGAGCTTTGCAATCCTTAGACCACTATGTAAATGTTAGCTATTGTTATAGAGGGATTCAAAGAAGGAACTAAATGACCACTTACGACCGGATGTTCTAGAAAAACTCCTTTATGTGGTAGGAGGTTAAAGCTGTTAACTTCTAAACTCCCTCTCAACCCTAATAATTTGTTATTTATGAGGACAGGCTTAATAGTATAATTTTATCATCTCCATAAAATGAGCTTGTCCCCTGGAAGGCTTCAATTTCTCTTCAAAAAGTCACACAGCCAAATATCAGTGTGTCTTCAGGGGCAGGGAAACTTCAGACTGATCAAAGGGCCACACTGGAGGACCTAGAGGGCCATATGTGGCCTTAAGGCCACAGGTTCCCCATCCTTGGTCTATATCCTACCCTTGGGTTCTTGGTCCTGACCACTGAAGCTTTTAGAGGCAAGTAGGTGGCACAGTAAAGCACTGGAAATGGAGTCAGGAGAACCTGAGTTCAAATCCTATCTCACGCACTCCTGGTGTGATCCTCGGTAAGTCACCTAACCTCTGTCTTCCTCCATTGCCTCAACTTAAAAATGGGTTTGCAGGATTGTTGTGAGGATGAAATGAGCTAATATTTGTAAAAGCACTTAGCACAGGGGCCCCACACATTGCAGGAGACTCTTAAATAAATGCTTGTTCCCCTGAACCCTCCCCCTTTTCTTGACTTAACATTTCCAATGAAATTCTCAGCCAAACTTCTAACTTGAAGATGGAAATGGATACACCACAGTCCATAATGACATGATCCCTGGGAGGTCTAGAAGGCTTTTTCTACAAATCTTGCAGGACATGTATTTCTTTACTCTTTAGCCCCTTTATGGATCCTGACCTGTAAGGGAGTCTGAACTGTTCTGACTCCTTTTCTTCTGTCCTCCCATCATGTTTTCTTCCCCTCCAGCATTAATGAAAAAATCCTCATCCCTGGGAGAAGGAACATTTTAGGAGGGATGAGAGACACTTCAGAAGACCAACTCCAGCAGGGGGCTTTTTGGATTTGCACCAAGCAGATGAGTTGAGAAGCTACAGCCTTAGAAGGCAAAACCTCTGCCAACACATCTTGTGCCTTTTAGTGGCTGGGCTGCATTCTCTGCTTGCTACTGATGTGTGCAGAGGTGCATAGAGATACTCAGAACCACAGTGATTGTAGCAGGGTAGCTTTAAGCTTCCCAAGTTAATTAGCTACATTGCTTTGTATTTTCACATTCTGAGACATAAGAAAGTCAAAATAATACCCAACTGGATGACATTTGAAATATGTGCATACTATCTTCAAAAGCAAAATAATATTAGGAAAATGTTTAGTAACAAAATTGTCTATTCTAGCATAGAAATGGAAAATTCTGGCTTTATGGCTTCCCAGGAAAACTCATGTGTTCACAAGACCAGTGGTGCAAGATGTTACTTATCTACTTCTTGACAAAGAGATGACAGACTCAAGAATGAGACATGTATGCATTTTAGGACTGGCCAACGAGGGGATTTATTTTGCTTAACTCTGCATATTTGTTACAAGGGTTTTGTTTTTCTTTTTTTCCCTAGTAGTATGGGAGAGGGGAATAGGAGGAAGGAAAAATAAATGCTTGAAGAAAGAAAAGAAAAAGCAAAGCTAAAAGAACTCATGGGAAAGGTTGGGCTAACCCAATGGTGGGAGCCACTCTGACCCATAACCTAACTTTTGGTGATCACTAGTCAAGAATACTCTAGGCAACATTACCATTTTAAAACATACCTTTATCATCCCTCCATCTTTCCTTTGGTTCCTTTCTGTCCCTTTACCTACTGGCACCTTATATCCTCTTGTGCCTCTGATTATATTCCACTGGTCTTAAAGTACCTCACACGCCCAATCTTGTTCTCATCTTCAAACTTACTGCGTTTCCTGTTATTCCATGCTGGTGACAATGGGTAATAATAGGTAATCATGTAAAATAATGTATTAATCAGTTAGCAAATATTTATTAGCATGTACTATGTGTTTGGCACTGTGCCAGAGGTTAACGTAAAGACAGAGGCAAAGCAGTCCCTGTCCTGAGCTTCCCATCTATCCAGGGAAGGAAATATAAACACACAGTCATGCACACACACACACACACACACACACACACACACACACACACACACAATTACCTTCTCCCCCACATTATTTTATGTGTATAAGAAGGTAGATGGGTACTGGAAGCAGGGAGAAGAGGAAAGCTTCATGTAGAAACTGAGGCTTGAGCTGAACCTTGAAGAAAACCAGAGATAGCTTCAAACACATATGCTTCATTCACCAAACATGCACCAGAATGTGCAAAACCGGCATGATAATGGCAATGAGCAGAATTAAGGTCTGAGAATCAGTGAATGATTATTCAGACAGTAGCCCTGGCAGGTAACACCAAGCTTCCTTGAGGAAATGGCTGGGCAGAATTTGGAGACTTTCACCCAACTATGACATATAAAATGTATTTCCCTGGGAACCAGCAAGGCAGATGCCATAATGTCCCTTTAAAACTATTCAGACCTTCAGAGGAAAATAGATTTTAAATTCTATTCTACAATATTTACTTGTTATACTTGTCACTTGTTAACTCTTTAAATTATCTTATGATTTACTTGTCAGCACACAGCCTTGATTCTCCCTTTCTGAAAGCTTATAAACATTACAACTACCTTGAAATCAATTTGGGCTTCTTTCATGACAAACTGGTTACAGAAAATTTGCCTGGCTCGTCTTTATTATGCAGCCAGAAGTGATGGAATCCAAATAGAATAAACAGAATTATTAATTTTATCCCAAGAAGCATCTGGCAAAACTGGTGATGCTGCAAAAGAACTTTTTTTTAACCATATCTAGATAGAAAGATGATTTTACTTGGATCAATTAGGTCTTTTTAGGGCAAAACCTGGCAAGGATGTTATGTTTTTCTTACAACAGACAAACTTGCTTTCTGTTGACTCTGAGACAAAATGTGTTGCATGAGTATTTTTCTATAAATGAATTCTCATATTTCAGGCAAACAATGGAAAGGTTTAAAAGCTACATATGGACCTAGAGATCTGGTTCCCATGCACATTTTCTATAAATCTAAATTATAAATAAATAATCATTTATAGTGCTGCCGCAGGTGCAGTGCACATGCTTAAAGCTACTGAGATGGGAACTGTTGTTTGTTCCAAAATCAGATGAAAACAATACCATACACAGGAAGCTAAAGAAAATCTTAATGAAAATGATCACCTTGACTATTTTGTGATGCGTAGAGACCCTCAAAAGCCCTTCAGCACAAAGAAAAGTAATATAGTGAAGGATTGATCTTCTAACTCAGAGATCTGAAGGCATTTCAGAAATAAGACATGTAAAAAAAGAGAAAGAAAGAAGTGTATGAAATGCTGTCTGAGTCCTACAGAGTCACAACAGGTCTCCTTCAATCTTTTTTTTTTTTTGAGGCTTTTTCTTCTTTTCTCTTCTTTTTCTCAATAGCCTGTAAAAAATTAACATTTATTGGGTTTTTTTTTTTAATTTTGAGCTCCAAATTCTCTCTCTCTCCCCTCCTCCCCACTTTGCAAAGGCAAGCAATTTGAGATAGATTATACATGTGAAGTCATGTAAAGCATATTTCCATATTATCCATATTGCAAATGAAAACACAGACAAATGAATTCAAGAAAAAATAAAGTTTTAAAAGTATTGCTGACTTAAAGGGTATGCACAATTTTATAGCCCTTTGGACGTAGTACCAAATTGCTCTCCAGAATGATAAGATTAGATCACAACTCCACCAGCAGTGCATTAGTGTCCCATTTTTTTTATATCATTTTTCTGTTCTTTCATATTAACAAATCTGACGGGTATGAGGGAGTGCCTCAGAGTTGTTTTAATTTGCATTTCTCTAATCAATAGTGATTTAGAACATTTTTTCATCTCTTGCAATCTTAAGAAATGCTTTGAATAAAGTAGAAATGTCATTTCTAAAGTTAATGAAAGAGAATCGTGGTACCAATTCATTGTGAATTTCAATAGAAAACTACAGGTGCCAACTGTTTCCAGGGTTCTAAGGATATTAAAAGAAGTGATTTTGTTCTGCCCCTGTCACAAGGTATTAGTCATCTTTTGTTTCCTGGCCCCTTTACCTGCATGCATTATCACTCTCCTCTGTCTTTACAGGACTAAGCCAGAAATGCTTTGCATGCTAAATGATGTTTACCTCTGATTACATTAACTAAATGGTAAATATCAATCTGAGGATGGCCCAATCAAATTCCCTTGGAAACTCTTTAAGGTTGAGGGATAATTGAGATGATACCTGTAAAATTGCTGAGTGTCAACAGTACAATTCCTTGAAGTTAATTAAATCTGTTGAAAATTAAAGCCAATAGGATGTGCCTATAAAGTAAGGATCCTTGGTTCAGGGAGTATTTCTTTCTTTTGGAAACAGACCAGAACTCTTCTAACTAAATGTCTTGGCCTGGAAAGCAAAAACCTTGGTAGGAAGGTAGGTGGTGCAGTAGAGAGATTAAGGATAGACCCAAGTTCAAATCTGACCTCGGATATTTACTATATATATGATCCCAGGCAAATCACTTTACATGTTTGCCTCAGTTTTCTCAACTATAAAATAAGGATAATAATAGCACCTAATTCCTGGAAGATCAAAAGAAATAATTTTTGTAAAGCTCGTTTTAAACTGTATAACTCTATATAAATGTTAACTATTAAGAATACTACTACTAATAATAAAAATAACTGGTCTTATCCTATATTATGTATAAGACAATGTTCTAGGCACTGAGAATACAAAAACAAAAATGAAATAGGCCCTGACATCAGGGAGCTTACCCTAGAAAGGATTTAGCACTGGGCCTCGAGTCAGGAAGACTTGAGTTCAAATGTGGCCTCAGATACTTACTAGCTATGTGACCCTAGGCAAGGCACTAGGTCTCTATTTGCGGCAGTTTTCTCATCTGTAAAATGGGGAGTAATAATAGCGCTTACCTCGCCTTTGTGAGGACCAAATGAGATAATAGTTGTAAAGCAATTAACACAGTTCCTGGCACATAAGTGTTTTATAAATGTTAGCTATTATTATTACTATATTCATAAATAAATTGACACAGAGCATATGCAAAACTATACAAAATGATCTCAAGATTACAATACTGCTGAGTGGATTGGGAAAGACATGGAGTAGAAGGTGACATCTAACAGTAGTTTGAAGGAAACTAGGGATTTTAAATGGTAAATATAAAGGAGTACATTCAAAAAACTTCAAAAAGAGAAAACACAGACCACAAACATCCCTCTCCTTCTCTCCCCATTAGAGGATCATTCTGATTAGACTACAAGTTTAAAAAAAACTGCTTACTTCGAGAAAATATACATAAGATATTTATCACAATGGTTAATTTTTTTGAGAAAAAAAAGAGAAGGGGGGAAGGGAGAATGGAGATGGGAGAAAGGAGAGAGAGACAGAGACAAGAGAGATAGAGAGTGAGAAAGAGAGACAGAGAGAAAGAAATAGAGAGAGAGACAGAGACAGAGAGAAACAGAGAGACAGAGAGAAAGAATGATTAGCATAGCATCTTTCCCCTATTTTATCCTCCCTGGCTGCTTTGGCTATTAAAATCCCTAGGCTCTGTGTCATGTTACAGTAATAGAAGCATTTCTGCCTCTATCATATATTATATACTGCACCAAGATTTTAATCATCTCAGACATGGGGGCCATCTTACTCAGACTCTTAGAGTTATGGAGAGGGAGAGACAGACAGACAGAGACAGAGACAGACTCATTAGGAGCAGAACCAAATGAGCTCCAATTAAGCTGTCTTCCCTCCCTTCTTCTGGGCAAACTACCAATGTCTCCTGTGGGAACCTTGCCTAAGTGAGGGCTGCAGCACACACCAGCGCGCTTCATATGGACATTAGGATAAGGCGAGCACAGGTATGACACCCAATTAATTTCTGATTCCAGTTGCCTCTCTTAGGCAGCAGCTTAGTGTTCAGAGGCAAGGATCCCTTTGTACAATATTTTCTGAGATAATTATGAAATATAGTCCAAAGAGCCTGTAGTTTGGCCCTTCTTAGTTGACTTCAGGCAGCAACTGTAGAGTGTTTCTTTTATTTGCTTGGGAAGTGTCTCTGTCAAAACTTTTTATCTGGTGGAGAAATTTGAGTCCTGTCTTCCTAGTCATTTTACTGTACACAGCCGGCATTAAGTCAGTTCTCGAGGTCAGCCCTCTCCTGCTGACTTTTTCCTTAGGTAATCTGTGGGCTTCACTATATGTGAAGAGAGATGGGTCAACCTGCATAGATCAACCTTGTCTGTAGCCTGTGCTTATACAGTTTCTGCAGGCTGATTCAGAGAGACACTCTGGAAAGTCAGAGAGCGTCACCAGGAAAGTCAACTGACCCGCTTGCAATAACATCCAGCTCTTCTTTCAAGTCATCATCTAATCTCTCGTCTTACTTTGCCAACAAGGGTCTTGAAAAAGTAATCTACGTTCATTGGCTTCACTTTTCCACATCCCACTCACTCTTTAATGCTGGCTTATATTCATAACACTTCCCCAGAACTATATTTGGTAGCCACCAATAACATATTATTCCTCATCATTATTTCTGACCACTCTGTAGCATTTAATACTACTGGTCATCCCTTACTTCCTAAAACTTGCCTTTTTTTCTGACTTCCATGACATGATAATTCCCTGATACTTCTACTTCAATGGCCATTCTTTCTTTCTCAGTCACTGACTTTTTCCTTTTGCTCACTAAATATAGCCATTCTCCAATGTTCTATCCTTGCCCTTCCTTACTCCTTTTTATATACTCTTTAGGTAATCATTCCTACTTCTGTACTATCAGTTAATACAGACTAAACCAGGAATAACCTTGGTTCATTCATTTCTCAACTTGCCATTTGCCAAGCATTAGCTGCTTAAATCATTCACATTTTGGCAACTTGCTTTTATCAGTTAAGTTTCTTTACGAAATTGCAATAATCATGGTTGTTTCCAATACCCATTTCCCATGTATCAGGCTCAATTAGTCTTTAAACATCCCAGGTTGGAGATATTTTATTTGCTCAAGATATATTTTCCTCATTTTTAGAATTCTTGTTCCTTATCATTTTTAAAATTTTTACTTCAGTAAGTCAGTAGTCTGTCATACACTGATAGCTGATTTAGCAATGACTTCTATCAATGTTTTCTGTCTGTCAAAGGACATGAAATTTCATTTTTGTGATGTTATTCATTACTTGTTATGTCTCAGCCCCCTTTGATTCCTTCCTGATTCATTTATGAAAAGAGAGAAAATTTCTTTGTAGCTTAAAACTCTTTGGCTTTTTTATTCCTTATTCCTGAACTATATTTCTAATATATTTTTGTTAATTGTCCTTATTTATCCCCGCCTTTATATTGAAGTCACCAGGTAACAAATACATTTTGCTTTAATTTGGAGAGCCTTATTGAGTTCTTAATAACTTTTTTCCATCTTCATCTTTGATAGCATATGTTCATGCATAAGTTGAAATTATTTTTCTGGTGAATTTTTTTGCAAATATGTATGGAAAACATGGCAATGTGAAATGATCCCACAAAATGTTGTTTCTTATTGTCTCTGCATGTATGGTAAAACCCAATCATCCTGCCCTGTTTTTGTCTCTTCAAGGAGAAACTGTGGCGCATATGATGATTTAACCTTGATTTCTTTCTTTCTCTTTTCATTTGATATGAGAATATTTATTAAGATTGATACATTCCAGTTCCTTCAGTAATCTGTCCACTTATTGGTCATTATACAAGTATTTTATATTTAGAGTGCCTGCATCTAAGTTAATGTTTATAATTGGTCTAAAAATGTAATTCTTAATCCTTTATACCCTCTTTTCTAGCATTCAATTACCATCATTTCAAAAATAGAAGGGAGCCACACGGAATAAAGGCTGGTTTTTGTTTTATTGCTTTTCATGTATTGTCATGCCAAAAGAATCCATCCCCACATGGCCAACCAATCAGGGATGAGTTTCTCTGTACTTAGTTTGGCTAGTCTTCAGAGAGCAGATATAGTCTGTATTTTTATCATTTCTGTTTATCTATATGTCTTAAGTCTCTTACTAGATTTTAATTTCTTTGAGGATAAAACCCATATTTCATTCATTGCTATACCTCATATACCACGGGACACAGTGCTATGCCTTTAAAAGGTATTCAACAAGTATTAATTGATTGAATTCTCCATTTCATATGGATTTTGATTTAGTTAAGATTAAAAATAATATAGCTATAACACAAGACAATTCAAGATGTTGACTTTGAGCCTGATACTTTCCTGTCCATCAAAGCTGAGAAAAAGCTTTGTTTCTCAGTCCTTGGTTTCTTTGTGTTCATTCTGCTAAGTTTTTGTATAACCACTACACAGTGGTTAACCAGATTGAGAGAATGGAAGAAATACATTCTTATATTATGGTATGGTATGATATGTTATATGTTATGTTACGTTATGTTGCAGTATATTGCATTATATATGTGATATATAATATAATAAATAGTATAATATATGTAATATATAAGAAATAATAATATATATAATAAAACTGACTTTTTAAAAGGTGGTTTTTTATACCTTTAGTTTTCACACTATCACCATTTCCTGATGTGCCCATTTGTCCCTTAAACTTTACTTATGACAAAGAACAATAATTAAGCAAGCCCACTAGCACAGGTACTGTAATTGATACCACTTGCTGCACCTCTTTGTACTCTCAGTCCCCCATGTGTCTAGCTTGACTAGGCAGATGTTTCATCTTCTGTTCTCCAGGACCACGATTGGTTGTTACAATCAATCTGAGTTAAGTTGCCCTGGGATATTGTTTTCATTTATTTTATGGAATCATTGTTCTCCTGGTCCTGCCTGCTTGTTTTACTTTACATGTGTTCATAGAAGTCCTGCCATGTTTCTCTGTCTTCGTCGTATTCATTGTTTCTTACAGAATATGAGGAATCTATATATTTACATACCACAATTTGTTCAGAGGTACACCAACTGATGGATACCTACTTTGTGGCTGCCTCAAGTCACCTATTGGTATTTTTGCATTGCAGATCTTAAAGCTCAGAATTAAGGTCAGACTCTGTAGTCAATTTTCACTTTTAATGAGGTCCAAGGTGTTGGGCACCAGCAGGCTTGTTAAAATAGCAGTGACTAGGTAAGTAAATATCTGGTTATCAGTACAATCTTGGCTACTCTTAGAGCTTCTCACCCCTGCTGATTTCTTGGTCTTTTATTTTCCCTGCTCAGGTACTGTTTTTAGATAAAGTGACTAAAAATTCTTCAAGACTTAGTTCACTAGTCAGCCAAAAACAACATGGTACCTATATGAGGATATCAGCTAGCCAGCGGCTCTGCAGGTTCAGAACCATGCCAGAAGGTTGATACTTACATTCCCAAAGACACCACTGCCTACTTAGATTTCTAGTTGAAATCCAAAACTGCCCTAAAGTACACCAATAAATAAATTTTTGAAACTCTTTGTTCTACTTAGAATACTTGGAGAATCCATAAAATCTTGACTTTCTTTCAAGCTGTTGTTTGAAGAGGAATAAAAAGTATGCAGGCACTTTTTTTTCTAAATTTAAAAAATTGTGAAATAGGGATATATGCTTTCTTGGCATATTTTTTTTCCAATTTTATTCATTTATTTGTTTTCAGTTTTCAACATTCACTTCCATAACTTAAATTTTCTCCCCTTCCCTCCCCAAGATGGCATTCAGTCTTATATGGGCTCTACATATACATGCTTATTAAACACATTTTCACATTAGTCATGTTTCATAGAAGAATTATTGTGAATGGGAAAAACCATGAGAAAAACAAAAGGAAACATAAGAAAACAGAAAATAGTCTGCTTCATTCTGCATTCTGACTTCATAGTTCTGTCTCTGGATGTGACTGGCATTTTGCATCATGAGTCCTTTGGAGATGTTTTAGATCCTTGCATTGCTGAGAAGGGCTAAATCTCATCAAAATCAGTCCTTGCACACTGTGTACACACATTTTTAAAATAAGTATTAAATTTTCGCTTTGCTTTCTAAGCATGTTATTCACTGAGGGTTCAAAGAGTTTCAGCAGCAGAGCATGGAAATTCTTCCAATAAAATATCATTCGCTTTCTGCCTTAAAGAAAATTCTCAAATTAGCACAAAGAGGTATGAGGCCCATGCTTATATCTTCTCTGCATTTCTAAATTACAAATGCCCTTCATTTTCATGAAATTGACGGGAGACTCCAAAGCTGTGTTCTAAAACCCATGGAGCTGAAGCTGAGACATAGTTTCAGAGGACCCATTTAGTTCTCAGTGTACCTAAAAGGGCCAAACTTCAGTTCATGGGTGATTTTAAGCCTTATCATGGTGCAGTAGGCCTGATTCCACCTTGTGCTTATGCTACTACTTCTGAAAGTAAGTTTAGAAAGGCTCATTAACTCTGTCAAGCCATTAGAGTTCTCCTTTTCAAAGTCTGAGCCAGGAAGGGTCTTCTAGGTCAGTGTTTCCCAACCTGAGCTACACTGTGGACTGGTAAAAATAACTCAATTATAATAACTATTATAATAACTCAATTAAAATAACTCTACCGAGGAATGAACTGCCCTCCACAACTTTTCCTCAGCTGCTCTCCTCAGCTCAGGGGGCAAGAACTGGGAGCATGTGAGAAAGACAGGAACAAAAAGAAGGAGGAATGAGGAGGAGGAAAAGAAAGAGGCTTTCTTTTAAGTCTTATGAAGTAAGGACTTTTAGTCATAAAAGTTTAATGAAATAAGAATTTTCTACAGATAGTGCTACACTGAACTAGATGATATGTAGACAGATCTCCTATAGTAAAAGCAATGCTTTTAATATCACAATATCTGTTTTTATTACAGACCTGAATTAATGTACCATTAATTTAAACAACCAAACAAAAGTCAGAGCCAGACATCAACTTATCATTGCACTGTCCTTTCAAACTGTAGTATCTAGACATGAAGACAGTGTCTCAAATGTGATCTGACTAGGACAGAGTACAGTGGGAATATAACCTGATTATCCAAGAAACTATACCATTCTTCATGTAGCACAAGCTCCCATTAGATTTTTTTCCCTGCTATAACCCACTACTGAGTCACACTGAGGTTATATCTACAAGAAACTCAAAATCTTTTTCAAAGTGCTGTGTAACTATACCTCCCCAATGCTCTGTTTGTAAAATTGATCATTTGAACCAAAGTGTAAAACTTTACATTTATCCCTGTTGAATTTTAACTTATTAGAGGTCACCCAATGCCCTATTTAAGCCATTAATAAAAATATTAAACAGTATAGGGCCAAGCAGACTCTTGCCAATTTCTTACTGATCCATTAATACCCACTGTTTTAGTCTGACTACTTAACCAGTTGCAAGTCCATTTAACTGCGATATGAAATAGTCCATATCTCTCTATCATGTCTACCAGATACTAGCTTTGCCAAAATCTAAGTAAACTGTCTCTGCAGCATTTTCCTGCTCTATTAATTTAATAACCCTGTCATTATTCTTTAGGTTCAGAATGTAAATCGACCTTTTCCAATCCAGTGACCATTGTTGAGTTTTCCAAATTTGATGGCACAGTGAATGGGACACTTTAATGGCATTATCTTTTTGGATTTTAAATATTTCAGCAGGAATTGTCAACTCCCATAGCATTATTATTAGGAATGCTTCCTAAGGCCCAGGCCCATTTGACTTCACTCTCCAGGATGTATCAGTTTAGGTCAGCAACCACATCATCCTGGTGTCATCAGTGATGTTAAGATCTTTCTTGGATGACTCTTCTGTATATTATTGTCATTTCTTCTTAATCTCTAATACTTTCTGTTAAGTCCCTACCACTTTAGTCTTTTAGAATGCCCATTTTTTGCATGAAACATTGCCTTGATATCTCTAGTTTTCCTGAAGAGATCTTTCGTCTTTCCATTCCATTGTTTTCTTCTATTTCTTTGTGTTGTTCATTTAGGGCAACCTTATCTCATCTTGCTGTTCTCTGGCATTCTGCGTGCAGTTAGGTATGGCTTTCTCTTTCTCCTTTGCCTTTTGTTTTCCTTCTTTTTATAAGCTATTTGTAAAGTCTCATTAGACAGCTATTTCACTTTCTTGCTTTTTTCCTTTGGGATATCTTTTGTTGCCTCCTGTACGATATTGTGAACCTCTGTCCGTAGTTCATCAGACATTCCCATCTACCAGGTCTAATCCCTTGAATCTATTCCCTCCAGGTCACATTCACAAGGGATGTTATTTAGGTCATACTTACATGACCTATTGCTGTTTCTCTCCCAGTCTGACGTCTTTCTTTTCTTTGCCTCACTAAAGGGGCCATCCCCTGACTACTTCTTAAAGAGGCCTATTCAATGAATGGGCATTGCCTCACCCTAAGTGAGTACCTGCCTAAAGACTCCAAGGTCTCCCAGTCCATCCTGGGCCATCTCCAGTCATCCTGATGAATATCTGATCACTGGATTCAGATGGCTCTGGAGGAGAAGTGAGACTGGTGACCTGCACAGCCCTCCCTCACTCAAAACAAAGTCAAGTGCAAGTCATGTCATCATTTCTATGATGTCATGGTCTTCTTTGGCAATGAATGATGAAAACAACAACAACCACCTTGTCAGAAAAGGAAATAATTTTAGTCTTGGAAGACCCATTCTTGATGAAGCCATCCTGGATCTTTATAATCACTGGTTCATTTTCTTGATGTTTTTAAGCCTTCCCTGTAATGATCCTTTTATTTTGCCACTAATCAAATTCAGGCTAATTGGCCACTAGTTTACAGAATCTATTCAATTCCTTTTTTTAGAAAACTGGGGCATTTGTCCTTCTCCAGTCCTGTTGACTTCAAGTGCTGTGCCATGTTTACTACATGCACTACCTCTCTGTCATCATGAGACAGGCCTTAAGGGAACTTGATTAACCCTTTCAGGTGACTTCAGTAAGCTTCTTATAGGACCAAGACTACACTATAGAATTAAGGAGGCAGCTTAAGGAATGTATGTGCCTGAGAGTAACCATTTCAGAGTCGTATAAATGCCCCTACAGGCAAATGGTCTGCTCCTGTAGGAATTTTCCAAGATAACTGTAAGACTATAAGAGTTAGAACTATAATAGACCTAGAGATCATTGAGTCTGGGAGTAGTTAACCTTGTTTTATGTCATTGACTTTTATGACAGTTTGATAAAGCTTGTGGACCCCTTCTCAGAATCATATTTTAGAATATAAAAGGTAAAATGTTTAGCAAGTCAAAGGAACAAATTATATTCAATTAGGTTACCAAAATATATTTTTTTAAGTTGATGTATCCCAAGTTAAGAATCTCTAATCTGGTACAATCCATTCAATTTAGATATAAATATATAGCTATGGATACATATATTTCTCCTTTCCATTTGTTGTAACAAATAATTTTTTGAAGACAGTTCAGCAAAATGAGTCAACATGTCAATCGATTCTGGCAGTATATGCAATGTTTTATACCAGGGGTAGGAAAGCTGCAGCCTTGAGGCCACATGTGATTTTCCAGGTCCTCAAGAGCAGTCCTTTGAATCCAAACTTCGCAGAATAAGTCCCCAAAGATTTGTTCTGTGAAGTTTAGATTTAATCAAAGGGCTGCATTTGGGAACCTATATGTGGCCTGGAGGCTTCAGGTTCCCCACCTCTGCTTATACTTCCTCACTTCTACAAAGAAATCAGTTGGTCAGTATTTATTAAGCACTTACTAGGTATCAGGTACTGTACAAAAGCCCTGGGGATACTAAGAAATAGAACAATAGTCCCTGAACTCAAGGAGATCATATTCTAATAGTGAAATCATAAATAATTAGGCACATACATGATATGTATATTCAGAAAGCTAGTCTAGTACTAGCACTAAGTAGGATTGAGAAAGGCTTTCTACAAAAGGTAAAATTTGAACTGTGTCTTGAAGGGACTCAGGGAAAAAAGGGATAGAATAGCCCAAGCAGCTTCACACTCTGGAAAATTCCAGACCTGCTAGGCATCTTAGTTTGCTCTGTAGAACTTTGGTTTGTCATTGCCTTCACCTTCAGAGAGGTCCTGTCTGAAGGAGGGAAAACAGTCTCTATCTTGTGGGGATATCCTCCTGATCTGAAGGAGAAACCAGAGTTCTGGACTTTATGGAACCATCATCATTATTACTATAAATGAGAGGGAGATAAATTTTCTAATCTTTTCTCTGGGCTCAAATTTGGTCATAATAATTACACAATATTATTTTATTTATTGTTGCTATTTCTCTTTCTATTTAAATTGTTACAATCATTGTGTGTATTGTTTTCCTGATTTTGTTCACTTAGCTCTGCATCGGTTCATGTCTTCCTGCTCTTCTCTGAATTCTTCCAAATTCTTGTTTGTTTGTTTGTTTGTTTTTCAGAGTGACAATATTCTATTACATTAACATGCCACAATTTGTTTGGCTGTTTCTCAGTTGGAGGCATCTACATTGTTTCCAGTCCTTTGCTCCCAAAAAAAGGGCTATTGTGAATATTCTAGTGTATTGAGGACTTTTTCTCTGGCTTTAATTTTTTGGCAGTGCGATCTCTGGGTGGAAAGTTATAGACATTTCTGTCACTTTTAAAAGCATAATTCCAAATTGCCTTACAGAATGTCAATAATTTCATTTTCCAGATGAGAAGACCAAGATTTGGAGAGATAAAGTGATTGACCCAAAGTCATATGGGTAATCAGTGGCAAAGTCAGGATTCAGATCAAACTTTAACTCTTCTAACTCCAGCCCTTTTCATTATGACATATTCTTTCTCATACTTCCACAAAGAAAATCAGGGAAATCAGCCTTTCTTTTAAAAATACAGACACAAAATTCCTGTTCTGGCTAATTCTCTTGGAAAGTTAAGAAATGAGGTAATACATGTGGTTCTTTCTGCCTATAATTGGAATATTTCCATCCCTTAACATCTAATGTGATGGAGGTATTAATAAATCACAAAGCTTGTACAGCCAAATTCACAGTACAAATACAAACATATTTTATGAACTATCTTATACCAGGTAGTTTTATATGAAATCAATAACTGTGTAAATTGTGTTCAAAGTAATTGCTTTTACACATTTAATGGACTGATGCTAATGTCACATCCTTGGCCCACATGGTCATAGCGTGGGCCTGCTTTTCTACCTAGGGAGGAAGGTTCTGACTATGAGTCACATAGAACATGAAGGGAAGACAGGTCCCTAAAACTTCTATATCTGATTGCAATAGTGACAGGGGTCTGAATTTTCAGAAAGCAAGAGAACCGCTTGTGCCAGCACTGTTACTAGGTAATCAGAATCATAGAATTGTAGATCCAGAGACAAAAGGCTCCTCCAGGACCATTTAGTACAAGCTTCTTACCAAGGTCACTGAGACCCAGAGAGACTGTTTTGTAAAAAGTTATATAGGTACACAGCCAATATTTGAACTCAGGTCTTTTGACTTCAATCTAACACTTACCATTTGTAGGATTTTGCTTTGTTTTGTTCTAGTTTTTTACATTTAATTTTTTATTTTTTTCTCAAATATATGTTAATAATTTTTTTTCTTTTTTAAGTTTTTCATTTATATTTTCCACTTGGCAGTATTTTATTATTTTCAATTACATGTAAAGTTAGCTTTCAACATTTATTTTTATAAGATTTTGAATTCCAAATTTTTCTTTCTTCCTTCCTCCTCTTCCCTCCCTGAGACAGCAAGTAGTCTGATAAAGGGTTTCAATCTGCAACTATATAAACATATTTCCATATTGGTCATTTTGTGAAAGAAAAATTGTAACAAAGGGAAAAAGTAAGAAATGAAAAACAAAAAAATGAAAATAGTATGTTTTGATCTGCATTCAGAGTTATTTCTTTGGATGTGGATAGCATTTTCCATGTGAGTTTTTTGTTTTTTTTTTTTGGAATTATCATAGACCAGTATACTGCTGAGAATAGCTAAGTCATTCATAGTAAATCATCCTATATTGTTGTTATTGAGTACACTCTTCCACTGGTTCTGCTCACTTCTCTTTGAATAAGTTCATACAAGTCTTTCCAGGTTCTTCTGAAACCATCCTACTAATCATTTCTTATAGCATCACATAGTATTCCAACGCAATCACATACCATAGCTTGCTCAGCCATTCTCCAATTGATGGGCATCCCCTTGATGTCCAATTCTTTGCCACCACAAAAAGAACTACTATAAATGTTTTTGTACATATAGATCCTTTTTGTTTTTGTTTTTTTTTTAAATCTCTTTCAGACACAGTCTTGGTGGTATTGCTGGGTCAAAGGGTACTCATGTTTATAGCCCGTTGGACATAGTTCCAAATTTTGTCCAGAATGGTTGAATCAGTTTACAATTCCACCAACAGTGCGTGTGTCCCAATTTTCCCACAGGCCCTCCAATATTTGTCATTTTCTGTCATATTAGCCAATATTTTAGGTATGAAGTAGCACCTCAAAGTTGTTTTAATTTGCATTTCTCTAATCAATAGGGATTTGGAGCATTTTTTCATTTGACTATAGATAGCTTTGATTTCTTCTTCCAATAATTTCCTATTCATATCCTTTGACCATTTATCAATTGTGGAATGATTCATATTCCTATAAGTTTGGCTCAGTTCTCTACATGTTTTTGCTCTTCTTGGTTTATGTACGAGAACCATATTTGTGTTGTAAAAGGAATTTGGAAGGACTCCGTTGCCTGCTTTTCCAAATAGTTTATATAGGATTAGAACTAATTGTTCTTTAAATGTTTGGTAGAATTAACTTGTAAATCCATCTGGTCCTGGAATTTTATCTTTAGGTAGTTTTTGTATGGCTTATTTAATATCTTTTTCTAAGATAGAGTTATTTAAGTATTTTATTTCCTCTTCTGTTAATCTGGAAAATTTATATTTTTGTAAATATTTGTCCAATTCACTTGGATTGTCAGATCTATTTGTATATAATTGGGCAAAATAGTTCCTAATAATTACTTTAATTTCATCCTCAGTGGTGGTAAATTCACCCATTTCATTTTTATACTGGTAATTTGGTTTTTCTTCTTTATTTTTTTAATCAAATTAACCAATGGTTCATCTATTGTTATTGCTATTGTTTTTTATAAAACCAGCCCTTAGTTTTATTTATTAGTTCAATGGCTTTGTTTTAATATTCGCCTTTGTTAATCTCTTTTTTATTTCCAGGATTTCCATTTGGTTTTTAATTGGAGATTTTAAAATTTTTTCTAGTTCGTTTTTAGTTGCACACCTAATTTATTAATTTACTCTTTCTCTATTTTATCAATGTAAGCATTTAAAGATATAAAAATTTCTCTTAAGTACTGCTTTGACTGCATTCCATAAATTTTGGTGTATTGTCTCATTTTTGTCACTCTCTTTAATGAAATTATTGATTGTTTCTATGATTTGTTGTTTGGCCCACTCATTCTTTAGGGTTAGATTATTTCATTTCCAATTAATTTTCAATATGTTTCCATGAGCCTTTATTGAAAACACTTTTATTTCATTATGATGTGAAAAGGATTTGTTTAATGTTTCTACCTCTCTGTATTTGGTTCTGAAGTTTTTATGCTCTAGTCCATGGTCAATTTTTATAAAGGTACCTTGTACAGCTGAGAAAAGGATATGCTTTTTTCCATTCCCGTTCATTTTCTCTAAAGGTCTATTATATCTAACTTTTCTCAAATTCTAATCATCACCTTAACTCCTTTATTGCTTATTTTATGGTTAGATTTGTCTAGTTCTGAGAGGGGAAAGTTGAGATTCTCCAATAGTATAGTTTCCTATTCCTCCTGTAACTTATTTAACTTTTCCTTTAAGAATGTGGATACTATGTTATGTGATGAAAAAAAAATGCTTAATATTGATAGTACTTCATTGTCTATGGCAATTTTTAAAGAACAATATAGTTTCCCTCCTTATCTCTTTTAATTAGGTTTTAATTTCACTTTTCTTTTGTCTGAGATCATGATTGCTATTCTGTCTTTTTTACCTTAGCTGAAGTATAATAGATTCTGCTCTAGCCCTTTATTTTATTCTGTGTACATCTCTCTTTTCCAATTGCATTTCTTTTAAACAATATTTTGCTGGATTCTGATTTCTGATCCATCATGCTATTTACTTCAGTTTTATGAGCAAGTACATCCCATTCACATGAATATTTATAATTTATTAACTATACATTTCCTTCCATTCTGTTTTCCCTTCTTAATCCCCCCTCCTCTCCACCCTGTCCTATCTCAAAGTCTGTTTTGCTTCTAATCACTACCCCTTAATCTACCATCCCTTCTACCAGTCCCCCTCCTTTTCCCCTCCTACTTTCCTATAGGATAAGATAGATCATCATACCCAACCAAATGTGTATATCATTTCCCCTTTGAACTAATTCTGATTAGAGTAAAGGTTCAAAAATTGCTCACTAATCTTTCCCTCCATTGTAAAAGCTCTTCCTTTCATGCCTCTTTTATTGGACATATTTTTCAGTTATTTCTCTCCCTTTCCTCTTCTCCCAGTGTATCCTTTCTTCTCAGCCTTTCATTTTTTTGGAAATTATCCCTGCATAATCATTTCACACCATGCCCTCTGTCTACATATACTCCTTCTAATTATCCTAATAATGATACAGTTCTTAGTCATTACAATAATCATCTTCCCATTCAAAGATGTAAATATATTAACCTTATTGATTCCTTATGATTTCTGTAACTTTTAAGGAATTATTTTCTTCAGTGAGCCTTTGAACCTTTTTTTTCCATTTGATCAGTTCTATTTCCTAGGGAGTTCTTTTCTTCAGTAATTTTTGTACCTCTTTTTTTCTATTTGGCAAATTCTGCTTTTTACAGTATTATTTTCTTCAGTACTTTTTGCACTTATTTTACCATCACTCTCATTTCTTTTCCAGATTTTTCTTCTACCTCTCTTATTTGACTTTTAAAGTTCTTTTTGAGCTCTTCTAAGAATTCTTGTTGGTATTGTGACCAATTCACAATTTTTTCTTTGCTATTTTGTTTTGACATTATCTTCTCCTAGGTTTGTGTCCCAATCTTCCCTGTCACCATAGTATCTTCTTACAGTCAGGTTCTTTCCTATTGTTGTTTGCTCATTTTCCAGCCTATTTCTTGACTTTTAACTTTATGTTAAATTTGGGTTCTGCTCCAAGGTTTGTGGGGGTATTTTCCTCATCTTCAGGATAATCTTGCTCCTGTTTTCAGAGCTAGTTCTAGATCTGGGCAGGGGTTGGGAGAGGGAGAAATCTGTAGGTTTTTGGTGCTTCTATGACTGTATGATATTAAGAGAGGTGTGGTCACTGTTCTCCTGGTATGTCCTATTCATCCCTGTAGCCACCAGTGTTAGCACTCCTCCTGGTCCTGGGACTGTGGCCAAATTCCCCACTCTCCTGCAGCTGCAATTGGTAGTGCCCCTCTTGTCTTCGAATTAAAACCAATGTCATTACTCCCCCATGAGTAACCACAAGAGCTTCTTTCCACACTGGAAAGGGACACTGTGTCTCTATTCTTCTATGGCCTATAACTCCCTTTGACCCTTGGACTGAGACTTGGAACTGTGTATTAGCAATGGAATAGTGTCCTAAACCCAGTGCCAGCAAAGGGTCCCTTGCAATTGCTTTCTGACTAGTTGTTTGACACACCACCCCAGCTGAGAGCTGCTAAAGCTGTTTCCACTTCCAATGCAGCCATCACCACAGTGTGATCTGTACTGCAGTCCCAAGGTCAACCACTACCTTGATGAGACAGACCTTTCCTGCTGATCTCTTATGTTTTCTTGCTTTAGAAAATTGTTTCATCCAACCTTTTGTTGGTTCTGACACTCCAGATTTTTATTTGAGGTGTATATTTAAGTTGTTTGGAGGGAAATTTAGGACAGTATGGTTAAGGTCTTCTCTACTCCACCATCTTGACGCCCCCTCCTCTACTGATGTTTTGAAGTCAGGCTTTTTCTTCAGCAAAGTCATTCAGAGAAGAGCTCCTAGATAGGAGAGTCACAACATTTAGCACTGAACACATTCACTTCTTTGGTCTATTTGACATGTCATGTCCTTTTCCAGACATCACATAATGTATAAAACCACCATGCCATAGTAAAGTCAGAAAAATCTATGTTGAAGCCTGAGATCTACCACCTATTAGAGTTGTGTCAAGAAGAAAATCTCTTTGCCTCTCTGTATTTTCATTTCCCAATATGTAAAATCAGAATTTTCATGCTCATTTAACTTATGTCACCAAATAGTCCATCTCCCACTTCTGTGCTTTCACCCTCCATTTCTAGAATCCATTCTCTTCACCCCTCCACCTATTTAGATCCCTAGTTTCATGAAAAGCTGAGCCCAAAGTCTGCTTAGCATATAAAACCTTTTCTGATTTCCCCCATCTCCAGTGGCTAGTGCTTCCCCCTCCAAAAATTTACTTTTATTTGCTTGGGATGTACTTTTATTGTATATACTTCTACTCATATATGCTGTCTTGCCCTGTAAAATACACTCCTAGGGGGCAGGAACTATGTCACTGTTTTTCGTTGCATCCTTAGCACAGTGCCTGGCACATAAGTGTTGAATAAATGCTAATTGATTGACTGATTGATTGCTTACAGGTTTTCTTTTGCTTTGTAAACCCTAAAACCCCAAGAAAATAAGACACTTCTCAAATCTGAAAGCACCATGTAAATGTCAGTGACTGTTATTATGTAGGGTAAGCAATTTTATAGCCATGATTATTATTGTTATCACTGGATGAGCTACTTGTTCCCTCTTTACTTTCTGCTTTGCCCTCTTATAAAATAGAAGTGGTAGTAATCATCATAATATCAGTGATGATTGTGATGCCTTAAGATTTGAAAAGTGCTCTGTATAGGTTATATCCTTTGATCCTAACAATAACCCTGCTGTTATTATCCCCATTTTACAGATGAGGAAACTGAGGCTAAAGAAGGTTAAATGACTTGTTAAAGGCCAAAAGTCTTTAGGAACCTCTGACTTCTCATTCAAAGTCCAGGACGCTATCTAATGTGCCACCTAGGCCAGCCCATTCTTCCAGACACCTCTTATAAATGCTTCAACCTTATTTGGCTAATGCATTTCTTGTCACTTGGAGTTTTCCAGAGTGGCTCTTGAAAGGCACTGAAACAAGAAATTCATTCTGGGACTCATATTTTGCCTCTGTGCCATAGAAAAAATGAGGGTTTTTTGTGCTCTAAAGGCAAGGAGAAAATATACCCCATCCAAACAGTATCTTTAAAACATGAAATGTTGATTGGTTTTTAGGGATTGTAAAACACTGTATTTTTTTTCTCTTGCTGCATACAAGCAATCTCCAATTTACAATAAAGCCATGTCCCAAAAGTTCATTCATAAACTGTTTTTTTGGAAGTTAGAATATTTGTTTAGGTAGAAACAGTGGTACCATTTCAGCTACATTATGGCAGGAGAGACTTTTGCCAGATGACCTGGGAACCTAGTTACCATTTATAGAGCTGTCTCTATGGGAGAAATGTTTCCTGCTACCAGGCAAGGAGAGAATCTAACATAGTAGCCAGTGGAATGTGACAAACAACCCAAAGTCCTTTCCATTTCAACTGTGGTCCATCTAACTTTTCCTTAAGCTATCACTGTGTTAGATACTAGGAATGAAAAGGCATAAATGAACTTTAAAGTCCTGTGTTCAAAGAGCCTGCATTCTTGTGGTGGGAAAATAGCACAGACCCAGATAGAAAGCAAAATACATATGGGGGAATGGAAAGTAAGGGGAGGCAAAAGGGAGGGAGACAACTAATAACCACAGCGATCAGAGGTCTCCAATTTGAAGTAGAACTTGATTGCTGTCTTGAAGGGACTGGGGACTCCAAGTGGACAAGGTGAAGAGAGTGAGCATCCCAATCATGGAAAATGACTAAAGAGGGAAATGAAATATGGAATGCCCTGTGTGTTCTAATGGGATATATAGTTAAAATTTCCAGTAAACATTATAGTCGCACAGATTAACTGTGCCACAACGTGGAGCCCTTGAACCAAGTGTATACCCTTGTACAAATGATTTGTCTCATCCTAATTGCAAATTATCAACTACTTGCTTGTCATTGGATCATGGACTAATAGTTTAAAAGACCTTAGAAAAATTTTAGGGTCGTACAAGTAGTAAAGGCAGAGGCAAAATTGCTATTTCCCCTATACATTCCAAAAGTGCTCCTAATTCACGTAACCAGTCCTGACCCAGACACAGAGAAATGCTGTGTCTTGATTTGATATTCCCTCCAAACAAAATACAAGTGAGCCAACATGGGCTTCTACTCTGCAGTACTGATTACACACAGAGAGATCTGTTTAAGGACAATTGGTCTAAGAAAAGTAGTATAATGCTAGTGTTGCCTAATGAAGATGTATCTCACTCCTCATCTTCTCTATCTGTGGATTCCACAATTTCTGTCAATGTTCAGATGTAGAAAGTCCATAGCACTGTCTGACCAGTTGCCTTATGATGATTCTTTTTAAGTTACTGTCACTAGCAATAAAATGTTCATACCTCTTGAGCCAGAGTTTCTGCTAGTAGGCATGTGTGCCTGAGAAGGTTACTGACACATACCTCTGAAAGGATTCATGTGCCCCAGAATATTTACAGCAGCACTTTTATGGTTCCAAAGAATTGGCAGCAAAGTAGATAGATGCCCATGGGTTCAGAAATTACTACACAAAGTGGGGTACAAGAAATGTAATGGAATCTCACTGTGCTGAAAGGACAGACATGATGAATACAGAAAGGCATGGAAAGCCATGAACTGCTGGAAGGTTAAGCAGAGTCAGGAAAACAATATAAGTTAACTACATCAGTTCAGATGGAAATAACAATCACCAAATACCAACTGAAAAGAAATGTTGAGAAATTATAAAGAACAGCTTGACACCCCCAAAAAAGAAGTATGAAAAGATGATTCTTCCATGCAAGAGTCCATGTGTGTAGAATATTGCATATATTGTCAGATTTTTAAAAATATATTGATCAGTTTTAATGAATTTTTTTTCTCTATTTTCTTTAAAAAATTATTATAAAGGATGACACTTGTGGAGAAGAAAGAGAAGAGATACAGGAACAAAATTTAAGTAAAGTGAAAACAAAAGATACCTATAAAACCTCTTTTTAAAAATGTTGTCACCAAGTAAACTTCATCTCTGACAGAGACAAGACAATATGGTGGAAAAGAGAACTGGAGAGGAACCAGAAGAGTTAGCTCCTCTCCTCTGCCACTTAGTACATCATCTTCACAAATTGGAGATCTGTAGCATTTCACTGTGTGGAAGACTAATAAATGAACTCTGTCCCTGCTGGGTGGTAAACCCCTCTCCATTCTGAGCTCTTCCTATGTTTGGCTACGATGCTACAATACTCAGGGTACTTGAAAGCAATGATTGTGTGTTTCCTCGCTCCTCCTGCCCTGTCTCTTCTTCAGACTAAATTTCCTTGGGTGGTATGATGTTAAGACCCTTCACTCTCCTCTATATATCATTCTTCTCTGGATAACTAGATACTAGGCTCACAGGAGATTCCAACTGATTGATGTCCAAAGCTCAATGGCTAATTACAACTGGATACTAAATAAACAATACCATGGCTGATTGACTCAGCTCATATCTCGTTTTCTTTTAACATTTAAAAATGCACACTCCGTTTATCATATCTCTCCTCTATGAAAATGTAAAAGTTCAGAAAGGGACTGCTAATTAAGGCCTTCTTTTTCATCTACAATACATTGGGGATAGGGTTTGGGTTGGGTTGGGGATAATATTGCTGGTTCCAAAAGAAGAGTATTACATCAAAGGTGTCTTTCAGAGTGTGTGTGTGTGTGTGTGTGTGTGTGTGTGTGTGTGTGTGTGTGTGTGTATGTATTTCAGCACAATAGAAAAAGTTTTCATTCAATGATTTTGGTAGAACCAATTTGGGCATGAAAATAGACCTCCTATTTTAGCAAGCAAACTGGGTGGACTCAGTCTTCAACCATCTCTTTTTACTAAATGTCTATAAAATGAGGCTTGCCTTCCAAAAGAAAAAGAATTTTATTTCCATCTTTCTAGGTTGCTCTGGAACCTAGCTACTAAAAAAGAAACCCATCCTCCATTTCCTTCCTAGATTTTATTTGCTTTGCCTGGAAATAAGACTGAATTTCTCAGACGTTATTCTTAGTTGGAACAGAGAATCTCTCAGATGCTATCTGTAGTTCTTGTTACAGAGTTGAGTATCTCCTGACATCTATTTCAGAATGGGTCAGAATTTTCTTTATTGTGACAACCAGGAATTCTAGAGAATGTTAACATGGACAGAAGACAATCATGTCATCAACTGAAGAATCAGAATCACACTGTTTCAGAGTGCAAAGAGACCTGAAAAACAATGTGAAATTTAGATTAAACAGTCCCTATGCTTTTGGAGCTCACAGTCTAGTGGGAGGAATAATATGAAAATACATATAGCTATATTATACAATATCACATAAGTACCTTAGAGAACTAGTAAAAAGAGGGGTATGTGCAGACCAAGGGGAAAATAAGGAGGCTTCATAGCAGGTATGGATCAGATGTCCTCTGAGGTTTCTGGGTACACCTTGAACCATATTCTGTCCTGTGGGCAAACCTCAGCAGGTCAGTTTCTCACTTTGACTATTATTTCCACTCCAGAAATTCCAGGAAAATCTCCTGAATAAAACTTAGTTATGACATAACTAGGTTTCCCTAAATCTAGGTAATAATTAGGATAAGAATTTACAATTTTCTTGAGGGCAGAAATTCTCTCAATTTTTCATTTGTATTAGCAGTACCGAGGATAAGGTCTGATATGTTCTAGAAATCTGATAATGTTTGTTGATTGTGGTTTTAAATCATGGATAGCAATTTAAGAGGCAGAGATGGGAAAGGGGGAGATGGTCACTGTCTTCAAATTTTTTAAACAGTGTGCCATGGAAGGATTAGGTTTGTTACTTTTAGTTTCAGAGGGTAGAACAAGGAGTCCTCAATAGAATTTGAAACAGGGTGTCAGTTTGGTGGATGGAAAGCCATCCAGAAGTGTGATGAACCACCTTGGGAATTAGTGGGTTCTTTCTCACTTAAGGTTTCCCAGGAAATCCAGATGACTACTTATTGCATATTCTTCTTCAGGTTGGACTCAGTTAGGTCGAGTGTAGAATGAGTAGAAGGGAATGACAAGGGAGATTCAGAAAGTAGGATGACACCAATCTATATAGAGCCTTGAATGGCAGGAAGAGAACAGCTGGAATTTTACTCAATAGGAAATAGGAAATCACTGAAAATTTTAGAATAAAGGAGGAACATGCCTAAGAAAGATAACTGTATGTGAGTGTATACATGTGGGTGTGTGGGTGTGTGTAGTGGTCTCCGTAAGCATAATGTTTCTAGATCTATGATGATTATACATACATACACACACACACATACACACACACCCCAAAACAAAACAAAACAAAACAATCGCTACAGATGGAAAATGAGTCAACTAGGTTTATAATAGACTCACCAGAGAAAATAGGATTGGATTGAATCTGGAAAACTACAACACTCTCAGTCATCCCAAACTGCACAATCACCTTTTATGACCTAGTGTTCTCAAAGTGTTGCTATGTGGCTGACAAATACGGAACATCATTGCCTCCAAAGAATCAAAATTGGGGAGAGAGAGAGAAATATAATTATTAAATGCTTACTATATACCGGACACTGGGCCAAGTGCTAGAGGTACAAAGAAAAGTCAACAAAATAGTCCCTGGCCTCAAGAAATTTATATTCTAATGAGATAAGTAAAGAGCATAGAAAGTAGAGAGAGCAGCCTGGTACATAAGCTAAGGAAGTGGCATATAGGCCTGATACAAGGCAAGACAACGGAAATACTTAGAAAACAGAGAACAACTTTCAGAGACAGAGGCCAAAGTTAAAGTAAGAGGGGAGGATGATGCCAGTGACCAGAGTGCAGGCCACATGCTGTGGAAATGTCCAAAAAATGGCCTGGAGACAATTCCAGGCAAGATGAGGCAAAAGATCACCCATCAAATGGTCTAAAGAGATGGAGAAATGGATGATGGGTTTAACAACACAATGAAGACTTATGCATGGGGAATCCTATAAAAGAAGGATCCAAATGGGGCCAAATGACCCCAATCACATAGTGATGAAGGACGGAAGATGGACAGGGTAGGGCTGCTCTGGCATCCCCCAAATATCAAATGAACCCCTATGAAAGGCCTCCACTATATTGAGTAGATCACCTATAGAGGATTTACAGCTTTATCAAGAGTCATGCAGACTGAGAAGGCAGTACTCCCATACATGAAAGCGAGTGACCCTGGCTAATTCAAATAACCATTCAGCTTCAGTTTCCTCATCTATCAAACATGACTATCTTCTCAGGGGTTTGTTTTGCTTTTTTTCTTTTGAGAAGAAGATAAGGTATGCACGGTTTTTTGTAAACAAATGTCAGCTTTGAATATTTTGATGATTTTTTCCCCTGCATCATTTTATATACCAGAAAATGACATTTCTCCTCAGCCTTGTGTCTGCCTGATTTTTCTAATGTTTCTTAAAGAAATGGGTTTAGTATTAGTATGAAAAGTATGTTTTCTGTGGAGAAAGAAGAGGCCTTGATTAATATGTTTCAGTGATTTTGTAAGAAATACCTTGTAGCCATATTTTCTAAGAGCATTTATAGTATGACATATTCAATACCGAGATGATCACCCCTTTTCTATAGCACTTGGTTGTCATTCTGAGTAAGTTGGCATCACTTAGGAGGTTCATTAAAGTCTTCAGATCCGTCGGGTCCCATTTCATAAAGTGCCCACTGTGGAGCACCAAATGGGACCCTAATGGCCTAGAAGAGTTAATGTAGCTTCCAAAGCACTTACATTACTCCCTGGGAGTTTCCTACTTAAGCACTGGGAGACTGAACCTGACTAAATACTAAGTGATATATTTAGACAGGCATATACCTCCACTCAGTAGGTTATATTCCACCCCAAGTGGGGAGATGCCAATCTAACCTGCAAGAAAAGGTGAGAAGGTTCCTCTTCCTGAGAATTGCCTTCTGTTGTAAATTACCTGATGCAAACCTCACTATTGCTACATCTAAGAGACACTATTGCCACAGGCTTTACCACCCATGAGCCACAGTGCCAGCGTAATCCATCAGCAGTATAGGAAAAGGGAATTCATGGAGGGTGATAAACAGAAATGCTGGATGCTTTGTTGCAATGGGCACCCAAGTCAGCGCATGTAACTGCAAGTCTGCAGCTCTTAATACGATATTGTGATGCCTCTGTGTCCCACAGGTACGTGAAATGTCACAAGTTCAGAACTGAATGCTTCATCTTTTTTCCCTCACCCCCACACTGCTTTTCTTCCTAATTTCCTTTTCTCAGTTTATGGCACCATCATATTCCTCATCACCTTGGGGTTAATTAGACTAATTTTTTTTTTAACTTTTCCTCTTTACCTTAGATCCTATTTCCAATCTATTGCCAAACTTGTTTATGCTACTTCTACAGTACATCTCCTCTTTCCTATTCCCATTTACAACTACCCTTGATTCAGACCCTTATCATCTCTCATGGAAGGCAATTGTGATAACCTCATATAATCCTCCCTGCAGTGAATCTATTAAAATGTAAAGCTCCTTGAGGGCAGGGACATAGTTATGGTACACAGTGGGTGCTTAAGAAGTATTGATTAATTGATCTAAAGCATCCATCATCTACTGCCAAAATAATATTCCTAATATGTGGGTCTGGTTCCATCATCTCTCTGATCAATCAGAATAGTTTCCTATTGTCTACTACCCTGAGTGTAAACAATGCATTAAGTGTTTATCCTGACGTTCAACTCTTGTAAGCTTCCTCTTATATTTTCCAGTTTTATCTCCCACTACTCCCCTTCTAGCTATAGTCAAACTAGACTACTCATTGTACAGGACTTTCTATTTCCTGTGTTCTATCCTTTGCTATCACCTTCTGCTTAGTCCTGCTATCAAAACCTATGGCTCATGTAAACCTCAATAAAAACCGAAATTAATGGATTATTTCTCCCAAAGCTCATGAAATCCTACCCTTCATGTCAAACTTTGGTTTTGAGTGAGCCCTTCATAGTAGCCAGTGGCAACCACTATTTTGATATAGATCAGTATTGAGGAGATCAATATGAAACATGTATGTGTCCTGTGAACAGGAAATAGGAGTTGTGTGCAGTGAGAATATTGATAGCTAAATGATCCTGGGTTATTTTATCAGAAGTACCCAGTGGATCATCAAGTTTAAGAATAATGTCAGGGAATCTTTTGTTAAAAAAGTAAACATTGTATAGTGTAGGAAATTCACAAAACAAAGGAGAAATATTTAATATTTCCTATGAAATATCTCTTAGTTGCAAAAATGTAAAAAAGTGTGTGTGAAGAAAAGTCATTTTTTTATATCTTGAAGGGAATTCTATATGTGGATTATTTTATAAAAATAATAATGATAACCTTGGCATAACTTTAATAGGTTTTTTAAAACTACAATGGCTTTTTAATGGTGTATTTTAAAATCTAATCCTTCTATAGATTCAAGAGGGCACTCAAATCAAAAGGATATAATGCTTAATTGTTTAATGGACATCCATATACATATTTTAGAGAAATCTATTCAAGGGGCATTTACCTAACCTTTAGAGTCTGCCCTGTAGCTAAGTGCAATATACTTTTAACACTACTGTAGTTCCTGGAGATAGTCAATCCAGAATGCTTTCAAATACCTTTTAAATGTAATAAAACAAGGTAAAGAATTGATATACTTTATGGGGATATTGAGAAAGACCCTTACACTTGTCTCATAGAGGTAAATAGTTTTCATAATCATCATCACCATCATCACTAATATTTATATAGCACCTACTATGTGCTAGGCACTTTGCTAAGCTCTTAAAACAAGCCTGGGGGGGGGGCAGGTCACATTATTTTTCCAATTTTACAGATGAGAAAATTCAAGTATACAAAAGTGAAGTAGCCTGCCCAGAGTCACAAAACTAAAGAGTATCTGAGGCTGGATTTGAACTCAGGTCTTCCTAAGTCCAGACTCTGCACCTTACCCACTATATCACCTAGATATCTAAGCATGATCATTTCTCCCCACTTCTCATGAGTCTGTAACTCCCTATTGTCACAGAATACAAGATCCTCCTGGCTTCCAAGCCTTTACATAATTTGGCCTCACTATACTTCACCAAAATTATTTTGTCTTCATTACCTACTCAGCAATACGTCTCATAATAAGCCTTTGACTTCAGTTAGACTTCATCACTATCCCCAGCATACACTTTATTAAACATTTCTTTTGTGTCTTTTTTTCACCCTATACTGCTATTCTCTGTATAAGCAAGTCCTATTCATTTTTAAGATGCAGATCAATTCAATTTAATCCCACAAACATTCCATTAATCTTTGCCAAACTACTACAGTCCGTATCAGATCAGTCCTTCCTCTCAGCTTCTGTTGTAGATAATTGTTCTTTTTTATTTCATTTTTTTTTTTTTTTTGGATAGAACCTAGGATTTCATTGGTATAAGGATTTCCCAAAGAGGAAATTCTCTCCCCCAGTGCAGATTGAGACCTGATCTGAAATGAATAGTTTTAGTGAATTGCCTTCTGAAGTGCAATATAATTGTGCCATATAATTGATAGTTATTGTTTTTATTATTACCATAGCCAGCATGTGTCCTACTCATTAAACTCCAGTGGCTACCTGTCCCCAAAATCAAAAATAAAATTTTTTGCTTGATGTTCAAAGTCCTGCATAACCTGCCCTTTCCACCATCTTTCCAGTCTTCTTACATCTTATCATTTCCCTCCATCCTACACCAAATGTATATACACATACATGTATGTATATGTATACATACACACATATACATGTACATACATATACACATATATGCGTATATACAAAAATATGGTCCTCACAAAGAACATGCTTAATAAATAAACTTTTTGATGAATGAATGAACTGTAATCCTGTCAGGAGATAATAAACAATGCTTTAAGTGTTCCAAATTTTTCTTAATTGCAAAAAAATAAAATATTTCTGGCTCCAGAAATGAGAGATCCAATATTCACAATTGATATATGGATAGGACTTTAGTGTAGGCCTTTCTACTTCCCTTCCTACTCTTTTCAAAATATACTATATAATATGATTGAAATAATATTCCATATCTACTGAATGTTTCTGTTGTGCAGATACTCTCCTTGTTTTATGGAGGATGTAGAAGTTTAAAGAAAACAAGTTCATTCTCTTGGAATTTAGAGTCTAGCCAGTGAAAGACAAGAGACAGATATTAAAAGATAATCAACAATATAAGACTTTGATAAGTATCAGTTGAATAGTTCAATGAGTGGACTTACAGGAGTTGAGACAGCAAAGTACAGTATGAGCTCAGGTAGTTAAAATTTCATTAAGGCTTTTTTTTTCTAATATGGTATTTAAATTTCTAAATACATTATATCCCATTTGATATTCACAACAATTCTGTGAGGTAACTGTTCAGTTTTTTATACCCATTTTTCAGATGAAACAACTGAGACTCGGGGAAATTAAGTGACTTGCCCAGAGTTACAAAGTTATATTAGTCAATATCAGAGGTGGGATTGGAACCCAAGTTTTGCTGATTTCAAATATAATGCTGCCCACTCATGCTACTATAGAATAAAAAGAAAGTCAGAATGGGAATTGGAACTCAATTAGATTTGCAACCTATCCTCTAACAATATATGACTATGAGCTATCACTTTAATCTCATTTTCTTGATTTGCAAAACTAGTGGTTTGAGATAGTGCTTCTCATTCTAGTGTAGTACAGTAATACTCAAATAGACAGAGGAGCACTAATACATATATGTAGATCCCTACAGACTGCATATTGACTTAGTTTTTAAAATGTAATGGTATCTGTGTTTAATTGTACTTCCATTCATTTTGTTAAGTATTTCCCAATTATATTTTAATCAGTAGTGTTGCTGGCCACATGCTGGACAGAGACACTTATATGATACCTCTGGTGTAGCGGATTGAGCATTGGATTGGAGACCCTGGGCAGGTCATTTACTGTCTCTCAGTCTCAGTTCCCTCACCTCTAAAATGAAAGGCTTGAACTCAGTCTCTAATATCCCTTCCAGCTCTAAAGTCTATAATTATATGATGATCTTTGATGTATGAAATCTCCTTCCAGCAGTAAGTGCTGTGATCTAAGGTGAAACTAAGCTTTGAAGACTGGCTAGGATTCAAGCTAAATGATGAGAGAGTGTGCCCTAAGGCACCCCAGATGGCCCATAGCATGTTCCTGGATATTAGGCTTGCTTTGGTTATGTTGTTATCCCTCCAGAAAGGAGAATGATACTGGGGCAAGAGAGTAGTAGCAGCTGCTTGGGAAACAGGACTGATTGTGTTTAAATGATCCTGGCAGCACCTGGGCTATGTTTTCCCTTAGCTGTTTCATGGAATGAAGGCTCCCTCTCCTTGTGTGGTCTTTAGAGAAAGAAAACATGAATGTGTATGAATAAACATACTTGGGAAGATGCTTCACTTGGATTAAGCCCTGGGCTGTATATTGAATGAAACTTAGCTGCCTAAACATTTCTTGTTGCCCTTTGGTTGCCTTAAGAATCCACATGCCCACAGTGTTCTTGCCTTCTCCGCCCCCCTCTATACTTGTGTTAGTAAACTTGCCAGCCAGATTAATCTTGTCAAAGCCTCCAGATAAGACCTTGGTGACAGGGAAGCTTATGTGGTAGGTGCTCAATTAGGCATCCCTTTAAATAAGACCTGAAGCCAAGATTGACAAAGAACTCCCAGCTGTCTTGTATTGTCCTTTCATTTCTATTGGAATACATTGCAAGTGGAATCTGGAGGAGATGGGGAGGGCTGGGGGAGGAAGGGGCTACATCTGCAAATATCATGCCTGAGTATTTTTGTTTTCTGTGGAAGGAGGTTAGTTTTTTTTCCTCTAACGAGCTAGCTGTGAGGGAAAGCAGCCGCCTTTGGCAAATAGGCGTTTGTCAAGCTTCACACACACACGCACACAGAAAATAGTGTTAAAACAGCTCTGAACAGACTTGCAAAGCTGGAGTCTGGGAACATTAGGATGCACAGTGCTGGTGGCAGTGTGCTCCCTAGTGCAAGTTTCCTGGGAGTGTTCCTTCTTTCAACTGACACAGCAAAGTCTCCAGTTCGGAAACAGCTGTTTCCCTGGACGCTCTCGAGATACAGTCACTGCTGCTGGTCCCGATGTCCACAGAGCCGAAGCTAGGTGGACCTGGGCGGCGTGCAAAAGCAGCCCCGCTGCTCCCTTAAACAGATGGGAAGAGGGGCAAAGTGGGCCGGCCTCCGCTTGGGATCGCTCCTCCGCCGGGAGGTTCAACTGCTTTCCACCTTGACAAGGAGAGGAGCTGCTCACTTTTTTCCTTTTGCAACTCGTCCTCAGCAGCTCGAGGCTGCCGGCCCCCTCATTACCTGCCTCCCGCTCTTCCCCGCTGGTGCGGAGCCTGGAATGATTTGCCTGCTTGGAGAATGTTGACTTTAGAGTGGGAGTCGGAAGGACTGCAAACAGTGGGTATTGTTGTGATTATATGTGCGTCTCTCAAGCTGCTTCATTTGCTGGGACTGATTGATTTTTCGGAAGGTAAAGAGGCTGCTCACAGTCGGGGCTTTGGGGGACTGACTGGTTCAGGATTGGGCTAAGTCCTGCCAAAGTTGAGTTAAAGTTTGCAAATCAGCATGCTCCACGTGTGCAATCAATGGGCTGTGTGTTTTCTTTCAACTGACCCTGACGTTTCATACCGGGAGGGAAGTGCAAATGGTGTTAGAAGGCTTGTTTGTGTAATAGTATGGATCTGACAGCGTGCCTGTGGTCCAAAGGCAATTTCCAGGGTGAGACTGGCAGTCTACTCAGGATACTAGCCTAGCCTAGCGTTGCAAGTTGCTCTGTAGTTGGCAAGTTATTCCTGACCACCTCGCATTCATTTAATGAGTAATTCTGTCTGATTAATGATCTAAAGACGCTTCATTAGCTAAGGTGCAAACCTGGGAAATGGAGGGGTCTAGGGAAAGGAAATGTGGGTGGACTATGATGTAAACTAGTTTCAACTCTGGCTCTGTTCATGTGTATGGTTAATACTTAGCAAAGATGTATTTTCCACACTAAATTTCAACCCTTTGCCATTTAATGCCTTCTGAATCTACTTTGTTCATGTATCTCCTCAGAATGTTTTTCCTAAGTGTATCTGCCTTTCTGAATATGAGGCAATAAGCCTCTTTGCCTAGCATAAATTACATGACCTTTACTTCTGCTCTTTGAAAAATCAGTTCGTTTTACGAAGATATTACACAAATAGTAGTTTTGTTCTGAGATGTTTGCCCTAACCATCTTTTCTTTTTTAATCTGTTCAACCCATCCTTGAAACAGCAGGACTTTTTAAAAATAGCATGCAAATCCCAATAATTTAGGGTGAATTCTGCACCAGGTTGCTTTTCTTCCCAGATGAGATTGCTTTAGCTAATTCTTCCTTTCATGATTGGATCCTTTAGGATGCCAGGTGAGATTATTCCCCTCACATAGTTCTCCATAAATGATGAGTTGTTAAAGATTTCCCATCATGATTGGGGTTTAGATAAATAGGTCTTGTTTTGTTTTGAAATCTTGGTAACCACAGGTGCTAAGACATTATCCCCAGATAAATCTTGTAAAAATGCTGATTCATTTTAATTATTTTATTATAGATTCACTTGTGTGTATATATACACACACAATTTTAAAACCCATTTTCTTTAGATTCCTTAGTTGAAGACTTGTGGAGAAAGAAATGAGTTCTTATCACTTCAAATTCTTATCTCCTCCTCAAGTACTCGAGATCTGTGACAAGTCCTGCTTAATCACACATGAGAATAATATTGCAAGGGGATAAAAAAAAGACCAGAAATTACTTTCTTCTTATTCTGATATTACACAATAATTTAATTGAACTACTGGAGGGACAAATTGCGTAACCAAACTTCTCACAGTGCCCCAAACCAGGACTGTACTCTTCAGAGATCTCTGGCCCAGCACATTAGTTTCCATATCTCAGTAACATTCCAAGTGAAGAAGATTACATCTTGCTCTTGAAAACCTTCCTGGTGATTTCTTTTTGAGATGGAGTTTTTTGTTTTGTTTTGTTTTGCATCGTTCCTGTACCGTTTTAGTCTCCGTGTCACTATTCCCTTGCTCCTATGAAATATCCTAGAAGTGACTGCACTTCAGAGGCAGAAGCAGCAATTTCTAGATTCTAACATCTCCCAAGGAACTTGAGGAAGAGAACTTTGACATCAATGTAATATGATGTATTGTTTTTTATAATGTCAATATTGATAGTATATGGCTTAGAAGCTGAATATCCCAAGTTCAAGTCCATCGAGAGTGACTCAGCTTTTCATCTATCCTGAAGGATGTCTTTATCTCATACACTTTACCAAGTAGGGGGAGGTGGGGATTTCAAAGGCAATCTTCCAAACCATGGTTCTGGTAGGTAGAAAGTATATTAGTTGACCTGGTGTCCCTAATTCAAAAGTTCCATCTCTAACTTCACCTCTTTTTCAGAGGAGTATTTATCCCTAATTTCTTTCTTCTGTAGTTCCAAGCCATTTGTTTTGTCTTACTTTCACCCTTACTTCTTTTCCCCCTACCTCCTATTGGAGTTATCTGAATTTGCTTTATCTTCTCTACTCAGATGTAAACTCCTTGATGGTAGGAACTGGCTTTATTCATTGTTGAATCCTTTAGATCATCTTCTGCACACAGAAGGGACTGAATGAATGTCTGTTGACTTGAACTGAGTTAAAAATTTGGTTTCTAAACTATTTCTGTGTGAGCTACAGGTTTATAAAAACCAGAGATAAGTCAGAATAGGATGGTGTTGCTGTAAAATGATTATTAAGAATATTCTAGTATAGTTATACTTTAGTATGAGGAACATTTATGTCTCATTTAAATAAAATTTTTATGTCAGTAAAATATTTTTCTTCTCCCTATAGTACTTTTTTCAATAGAAAAGCAGGTTTTCCAAAATTGAAATAAGTGGTAAGGGATAAGGTAATGATGCTAATGAGATTTTTCTCTTATTATTTTGGTTCATACACATACTGACTCACTAATAATGAGAAAATGGAAGAATATTGGCAAGAATGTTGCCCATTATTGTGCAAACAAACTGAAATACTTTTCCCCTAAGAAATGTAGTAAATTACCACCTTCTCCCCTAGAATTATTTTTAAGATAAAAATAATGTTCCTGCTTCCCACCCATTCTACTAAATTCAGTTTTAAAAAAAGACTTTGCTCAACTTTCTAATGAGAAGACAAAGAAGGAAACCTGGAAAACATCTCTTTAGGTATGGCAGATGATTTTGGAGTGGCAACCTCAAGTTCTAACAAGCAATAGCCATGTCCTGAAAAGATGTCAAAATTTATTCTTCTTACATTTGATTCCCTCAAAAAACTCTGCTTTTCAGCTATCCTGCCTACATGTTGGTCCTCACTCATAGTGCTCCATCTCCCACCTCTGGACTTTTGCATTAGTTGTCCCTCTTGCCTGGAATGTTCTACCTGTTTATTATTGTGTGGTTTCATACACAATACTATTTTTGTTTTTTAATGTTAAAATTTTTCTATTTTTTGACAATTGTTGATGACAGAGACTCTCTTCGGTATTCCCAGTGTTTAGCACAAACAATAGTTAACATGTATTCAGTCATTTCAGTCATGTCTGACTCTTCATGACTGCATTTGGGGTTGTAATGTTAATGTAAGGTTAATGGTGGAGGGGGGGGAGAATTAAAGATCTTCTCTGCCCATTACTAGGTCTCCATACCTTTTATTAATTTCTATTGAGGCACTAGTTCTCAAGGGCTGTGATGCCCTCCAGCTCTGAAAATTGTATAAATACTCTGAGGTGAGGTTTACTTTGGGGCTTACTCATTGGAAGTGTTTGTTTGGCCAGAGGAGATGCTGGGAAGCTGCTCAGGAGCCCTCCAGCTTTGAAAACCCAGATGTTGGTGCTTCTCTCTCTGGTAACCATGTATGTATGTAATGGTCAGACAGTTGGATCTGTCTGTTGATCTGTGATGTATATATTGTTTATGGTCAGATGGTTGGAAGTCCTGTCTGTTGATCTTTATTTTTCTGTTTGAATTCTGAAGTTCAGAGTGCTGACTTTTTCCCCTGAACTAAGTGCTTGATTAAAATGATTGTTGACCCCTCAAAAATTACTTTCCTTTTAGAAAAGCAGATCTAAGAACCTGTATAACAGGTGACCCTCCTGTGTATGTTGGGGTCTTTGTTATTACATACTGGAGTGGTTTGCCATTTCCTTCTCCAACTCATTTTATAGATGAGGAAACTGAGACAAACACTTTCCCACGGTCACACAGCTAATAAGTGTCTAAGGTCAGATTTGAACTGAAGAAAATGAGTCTTCCTGATTTCAAGTCCAGTACTCTATCCACTGCACTAGCAGCACTTCTGCTTCTTTGCTGTGGCTTCTTTCAAGATTCAACTCAAATCTCACCTTCTACAGAAGTCTTTACAAGTCTCTGAGCTTCTGAGATTATTTCATGTCTCTTCCGTATATATCTTAGTATATACTTCGTTATTTTTATTTCATCTCCCCACCCCCTTACAATATAAGCTCCTTGAGGATAAGGACTTTTTTTGCTGTAATTGAAGTTTACGAGTACATTTCTTTTTTTCTTTGTTTTTTGTTTTCAGTTTGTTTCATTTTTGCATTTCTTTGTATCTCCAGCCTCTAGTGCTTAACATTGTGCTACTACATAAGTTGTTTATTTTAATAAAGATATGTTGCTTGACTCACAACACTGAACTACTCTTATTCATTTGCAGAGACTGTTGGGTGAACCTCACGGCTTCAGTTATTATCCAAAATTAGTGACTGCACAGGTATTTGTAGCAGATAACTGAGAAACCCTCAGATACTTTTAGGAACCCTAATCTAATTTTAATGTCCTATGGCAGCCTGTGCCTTCATTAGAAGTCTCTTAAGATTTGTCTGTGGGTTATATGTGTATTTATATGCTGCAAAGCAGAGACAACCTCATCAAAGGCATCTTGGAGGCTGTTCATTAGAACTCAAGGTCCTGAGCAGTACTTTAAGTCAAATTTCAGCCAGGAGCTACAGAAGCCCAGCTTCCATCTGCTTTGATCTGGCTGTGGTGAAACATTTTTCAAGTTCCATAGTGATAGGGAAACCTAGATTCAAATAGAGAGAGAGAAAGACCAAGAGAGACAGACAGAGACAGAGAGAGAATGAGAGACATAAAGAGACAGAGAGACAGAACAGTTTCAAATTTATTAGGGAGAGTGAATAGATTGGCTATTTATACCCTTTACTATAGGTATAGTTTAAATAATCAATACTTATTGAGTGTCTGCCATTTCAAGGCACAAATTCCATGTGATATAAGACATTGGTTTCTTTAGAAGAATTTTTTTTTAATGTTTAGCTTCTTTGGGAGACTTCCTCTAGTTGTGAGTGGAAGAATTGAGATACGAATCTTAAAGCTATATGCACCAAGATGTAATGAAATATGACTTAGAACCTAGAGGCATATTTGAGTCCAAGGACATACATCTAGTAAATAAGGAAGTAGGGACAAATTATTTCACCTTTATGAGCCTCAGTGATGCTGGCCTCCTTGCTGTTCTACATACACAATACTGAACTCTGTATAATTTCCCTGGCTGCTCCTATGTCTGGAATGCTCTCCTTCCTCATCTCTACTTCCCAGCTACCTCAGCTTCTTTCAAGTGTCAAATCCCATCTTCTGCAAAAAGCCTTCCCCTGTACTCCATAGTGCTAGTGACTTCCTTCCAAGATTATCTCCAATTTATCCCATACATATCGGGTTCCTCCATAGCTAGTTGCCTGCCATCTCACCTATTAGACTATAAGTTTCTTGAATACAGAGACTTTTTGTTTGTCTGGTTGGTTGGTTGGTTTTGTGTTGGGATTTTTTTCTGTATTCTCAGGGATTAGCATGGTATCTGGAACATACTGGGCAGTTAATAAATGCTTGTTGACCGGACTCAGCTTCCTTATCAAAAAATTAATAAATGTTTCTTAACTACCTAACAATATGCCAGACATTGCGCTAGGGGGGAGTGAGAGACATAAAGAAATTGACCTCTTCCCTCAAAGAGCTTATATTCTATTGAAAGAGACTACATGTTTACATATAAGCATATGAAAATATCCGCGACAAACACAAGGTAATTGAAGTGCTACCAACTGTGAGAGAAGTGAGGAATCAGAGTAGTGTTTGAACTTTGCAATGAAGGATGGTACGGATTCAAACGGAAAAATGAGGAGGGAATATATACCAGATACTGGGTTGCAAAAGCATGGAGATAATAGACAAAGTATTGTATCTCTGTGTGGTTTCATGCACAATCCTATTTTGTGTGTGTGTGTGTGTGTGTGTGTGTGTGTTAAAATTTTTCTATTTGATGACAGTTTTTGAGGACAGGGACTATCTTTTTTCTTCTTTTTTATGCCCAGTGCTTAGCACAGGCACATGTTCAATTATTTCAATTGTATCCAACTCTTCATGACCTCACTGGGGGTTTTCTTGGCCGAAATATTGAAGTGATTTGCCATTTCCTTCTCCTGCTCATTGACAGATGAACTGAGGCAAACTGAGTTAAGTGACTTGCAGAGTCATACCACTAGTAAGTGTTTGAGGCCAGATTTGAACTCAGGAAGATGAGTCTTCCTGACTCCAGGCCCAGCTCTCAATCACTGTGCTACCTAGCTGTCTACCTGGCATGGAGTAGATTCCCAATAAATATTGATTGAATAAGAAGAAGGCAAATTTAGATGGAGTATCATGCATGTAAAACTGAGTAATGTATAAATAGAGAAAGATAGGTTGAGGCTAGTAGGTGCCAAGCTTTAAATGGAGAGACTGAGACAGTAGTGGGGGGTGAGGAGGGGTGGCAAGAGATAAAGGGAAGGGAGGAAGAGAGAGAGAGAGAAAAGAGAAGAGTAGAGTTTGTATTTAATTCTAGAGATCATCAGAATTCAGTAGAATTTATTGAGAAGGCAGATGACATTGTTATACCTGTGCTTTAGGAAAATCACTTTGGTAACTATGTGGAGGATTCATTGGAATGGAGAGAGACTTGAGGTAATGGACCAATTAGGAAGCTACCTCAGTAATCCAAATGAAAGGTGATGAGGGTTCAACCTAGAGTAAGGGCTGTGTGAGAAGAGCAAACGTGGTGGATGCAGGGACTGTGGTATGAGAATCTATAAGCTGATTGGATATGAGCATTGCTGGAGAGTGAATAAAGCAAGGATGATATCAGGGTTGTGAATCTGGATGACTAGAAGGCTAATAGTTCATTCCACAGAAACAATGAAGTTCAGAAAAGGGGCTGGTAGGGGGTGAAAGATGAGTTCTATGTTGGCTGGGTTGAGTTTGAGATACTTATAGAATATTTAATCTGAAAGGCCAATGAGCCACTGGTGATTCACTATAGTAGTTCAGGCAAATCAGGAGAGAGACTAGATCTGAGGATACACAGAGTTGTAAGGAAAGAAGTTTTATGAACTATAATAAGTCATAATGATTACATTTTGAAAAAGAAGTGGTTGCCCCAGACCCCAGAGGTACAATGATTTGGAGGTAATCCAAGAAATTGGAATCTCATAAGGTGCAGGAGGTAGAGTGATATCAAACGTTTCATTTCTACAGAATATAGAGATTTTATTTTTTCTTCTTCTAAAGTCATTGATCTTCTTTCATTAGGGAGAAGCATTCAAAGTAGCTCTTTTCAATATTACTGAAGTTTCCAGTTGAATTTCATCTCAGGACCAGTAGTAAAGTGATCTATAAAGAGCTGCAATGAGTATTCAAATAGATTTAAGGAAGAACACTTTTATTCTTTGTTCTCCTTTAGGTTCCCAGAATGGCCAAGTAACCAGTGTCCCTCTTCCTACCTATTGCTCTGGGGTGTTGAAAAATATTTGTCAAGTTATCAAAGAACGAATATCTAACAGCCTTAAAGAAGTGTCTCCTTTTTTCTTCTTTTCAAACCACCCACTCCCATGCTCAGCAGAATCTCTTGGTAGAAGTTAAAGCACACTGATTTGAGATGTTGAAAACAAGTAATTTGCTCATTAGTCAATGTTGAATCCAAACTCCTAATTTTTAGTTTGAGTACCACACCTTGCCATTGCCTTTCTGATCAAACTGTGTGGCCAATAGGGTGGAACTGGGTCCCTGGGGATAGCTTTGTTTGGCTAGTGTCACAGCAAATGGCCTAATGATCTATAGAAAGGATTTCCCTGTGCCTTATAAAAAAATTATTGTATTTAATCCTTTAAAGAGAGTTATGAGTCAATGACTGTGACATTAGCATTCTCATTTTACGAATGAGGAAATTCAAACCTCTAAAAAGCTTCAGTGATGTGATTGATGTCACACAATTGATGAACATTAGAGGCAAGATTTGACCTTAGGCATCTCCTATTTCCCAAATTCATTGCTCTTTCATGTATCAGCAGGGACCCTGACAGACACAGGAGGACCTGCTGTACAGGTTCTTAGATTAGCTTTTCTAAAAGGAAAGGTCAACAATCACTTTAATCAAGCCCATATATATCATTCACTTAGTTCAGGGGGAAAAGTCAGCACTCTGAACTTCAAAGAAAATACAAAGAAATAATAATCAATAGATACTGTCTGACCATGAGCAATACGTACATCACAGATCAACAGACAGATCCAACTGTCTGACCATGAGCAATATGTACACCACAGATCAACAGACAGATCCAACTATCTGACCATACATACAGAGTTACCAGAGAGAGAAGCACCAACTTCTGGGTTTTCAAAGGGGGGGGAGGGTGTTCCTTAGCTGCTGCCCAGAGTCTAGTCTGGCCAAACACTTCCAATGAGTAAACCCCAAAGTAAAACCTCATCTCAGAGTATTTATACACTTTTCAGAGTCAGAGGGCACCACAACCCTTGAGAACCAATGCCTTATTAGAAAATTAACAAAAGGTACTTGAGGCCTATTAATGGGCGGGTAAGATTTAATAACATTACATTTCATTACACTCCCTCTACCGTAGAAACAATAAACAAAAAAAACCTCCACAGCCTTAATATGCTGCTAGTTGGATATGTTCATTCAATACAGCAAAATGGTCATTCTTTACCTTCTAACACTCATCTTCAAATACTATTGCTTTCCCAATCAGTAACTAGTAAAAAGTAGCTCGAAAGCAAATTCAGATGCACTTCCAGCATTCAGTGTGACAAATATACAATACGTAAATATAATACGTAGAAAACCCTTCTTCTGACATGTGACTTTTCATTTTGTCTTATCCAGAACCAGACATCCACACCACTCCCTGGTCTTCTCCACGCCATGCTGCCTACCCTTTGGCCATCATCCTCATATCTGCACCTTGGACTCTGCCTCAGACTCTCCCCAGTTCAGATAGGAGAGCTTTTTGCCTTATGTCGCTTGAACCCAACCCCATACCATGCCTCATCCTACCCCATTTTATGTATTATCTTTTCCCAGTGAAACATAACACAACAGGACTATCTTGCATTTAACATGGTGCCTGATGCAAAGTAAGAGCTTAACAAATGCTCTAGCTATCTATCTTAGGGGAATTATACATTTTACTTATATTTGATCTAAGAATAACTCCTCTGGGCTGTCCAGTCTTCTCGATGTCCCATGGATGAGCCATGCTCCTTCCTAATTTCATGCTTATGCTGCTCACCTCATCTCAGATGACCTCCCTTATTGAAATCTTGCCTGTCTTTTAAGGCTCAGCTCACGATGCATCCTCACAAAACCTTACCTGATTGTTTCATCCCTCACGACCTACCCCTTTCCTAAACTCCTATAGTACTTACAGTCTGGACCACAGACTTTAAGCCCTTTAATTACGTATCATTTGTATTGAAATCATATGGGTTTAAAGGTTTAAGAATTATTTGTTCATATATTTGTAAGCTTCTTGAAGTCAGAGACTAGATCTTTCATTCATTTTTTTATATTCAGCATCATCTAGCCCAACACTGAGCAAAGTTATATAGATAAATAAAGGTATTTGGATATGTATCTCTCACTTATATTTATGTATATGTATGTATCTGTAGCTATATATACATATATGTGTGTATAGATATAGGTATAGTTGTACATGGAATACATTTTTCTTTATTCTCTTATATGTTCATGGTTAAGTTAAGCTGAGTCTGGTCATAGGAGACTGTAAGTAAAGCTCTGAGTGCTGGGAAATTTAGATTACTGATTCATAGGGTATTTGATTCATCCAGGGTTAAGGATTTTTTTTTTCCTGTTCTATGCTGCTTTGGGAAATAATTTAGAATATGTTGAAGAGGTCTAACTGTTTTCATCTTCTCAATCCCCTTGTGCTTCCTGGACCATCATGAAGGTTGTGCTTTGATGTAATAAACTCAACCATGAGGCTGTAATTATATGTCCAGTCACAAACTCAATCATCAAATATTAAGTACCCATCCAGTTGCCGTGCTAGGCATCTGGGTCTAAGCTTCCCTGTGTATAAAATGAGGTTTGTAATACTTGTAGTAACTGCCTTTGCCTCAAAGGATTAAATGAGATTTTGTAGACATGGTGTTCAAAAAGTCTTAGTGCTAATTTAAGCTTCAATAGCTGCAAACAGCATTAAGGCTTTCAGAACCCTATGTGCTCATATTTATGTATGTGCACCCACGTATGTATACTTCTTGTATATTTACAAAACCAGAAAGTGCTATATAAGTGCCATTATTATTATTTTAGACATAACAGAAGAGACTCACTTTAGGTCTTAAAAAGTGGTGTAAATATGGAAGAACCTTAGAAATCACTTGATAAATCCCCTCCTTCTATAGGTCATGAAACAGGTCTAAAGAGGTAAATGACTGGCCTGAGCTCACAACTATTAACCACAGAACCAAGCCTTCTGACGTCTTGTCAAGTTCTCTATTTAATGCACCCTGCAGTCACATCATTTTTCTTCATTAGTAGGAAAAAATAAAAACATAGCACGTGTTTCAAAACATAACTCCTTGAGCATCAATGTTTTAGGGTGATGGATTCAGGCACAGTTAAATTTGTGGGAGATGGAGGAGGATGTAATACAAAATAATACATTTGTCTATAAAGTATCCAAATTGTTGCTTCAAAAATAATCCAAGGTATCCAGAAAAGGATATGGGAGATTCCTACGCACCAATGTTTGAATCTTTCCTATTCTACTTAGCAGTTACATGACCTTGGACAAGTCATTTCCCTTTCTCTGGGCTTTAGTTTCCCTGTAAAAGAAGGTGTTGGACTAAATAATCTCTAAGGACCCTTCTAGCCCTTAATGCTATACTATTGTCTTCAGATGTGGATGGGGGGGGTGAGGGGGGCAGGTGTGATTTGCATGTGTTAGCAGTCACTGAAGTGCACTCTTGTCAGAGTAATAGGCAAGCCTGTTTGACTAATGAGTAAGCAGGGATCTAAGATTAGGTATGCAATGAGGTGAATGGAAAGCCGGTTTTCAAATTTAAACAAATTAAGGAGGGAAACTGATCTTGATACATGACTGATAAAAGACTTAGAAGAGTAAAGCATCTACAAAAAACATCTCAGTTTCCACATCTGTCTTGCACGGCATTCAGCACTTCTCAAACATCACTGGTGCATTGATGTTGAAATTAGAGATTCTCTGAAGCATCACCTTCTTGGGAAGGCACATTTAACTCCTTCCTGTTGCAATAAAATGCTCAAAGCTGTAGATAGGAAGTGAGCTAAATGTGCTGCTTAATGACAATAAGAATTTTACAGCTACAACTCAGAGCTTCTTTGGAAAAGGGAGCTCATTAGGAATTTGTACAAAAGCTCAGGATCCCTAATGACTGTTCAGAAGAGAAGTACACTGTTCAAAATAGGATACTAGCTTCTGTGTTGGGTTATCTATTCCTCTTACCAGGCAGATATATATATATATTTATCTTAGTATTTTATGGGCATGTTCAAGAAAAGCTGCAGAGCAAGCAAAGAAATGCTTTAGCTACAAAATACTCATAAAGTGAATGACTGACCTGCAGAGCTATAATATCTTCTAGTAGACATGTTGCAGAATCTATGAAGGAAATCACTCTTGCATTAGTTGGCCATATTAAAGGCAAAAATTCCACATTGAGGCTTCCATCCCTTAAAGTCCTCTCTTCTACCTTGATTTTCAAGGAGACTGAAAACCCACATGATTTTAGGGAACCATGCAGGAGTCATTGGTTCTGATTAATAGCATACTCCTTTTTTCCTTCAGTGCTAACTGATGTGTGCTGTATAGTGGTCCAGAACTTGTGTCAGTATCATATACGTGGATGAAGAGGGTTCAGGGAAAACAGCAGCTGTTGAATGGCTCAATTAAGGAAAACTCTGGCCTATAACTCCATTTTTCTGCCAGGGCAGTCTACTAAGTCTTGAGTTAGATAGTGGAAAAGAGGCTAATTATCTGGGATCAAAAAGACCTGTGTGGTGATGAGTAGAGCTTATGGTAAGAGAGATGTGGAGTGATTACAAATGAGGAATGTATTGAGGTTGGACAGAAGCACTGCAGCTACTGAACTAAATGCTGGAGTTGCAAATAGGAAAAACAAGTCAGTTCCTGTCTTCAAGGAACTTTTCTGTTATGGGAAGACAAGGCATATACAGTGATGGAAAAGGAGAATTCCTAGGTCCTTTTCACCTGGCCTGATCAGTTTGGTGAGTAAGAATATTTACCTGTGACAGGAAGTCTAACTTTTACTGCTCAGTCTATACCAGGGTTATAGGAATAAGAATGTGTTCATGAATTGACCCATGACTGCACTTACCATCCCTTTAGGAATTCTCCTTTTCCATCACTTCTCTATATGCCTTGTCTTCCCATAACAGAAAAGTTCCTTGAAGACAGGAACTGACTTGTTTTTCCTATTTGCATCTCCAGCATTTAGTTCAGTGACCAGTAGGTAGAAAAAGCTTAATAAAATTTTTCCCATTCATTCAGGTCCAACCTATCTAAATTATACCAGCTAAATATACTAATGATTCTCTTTCTTATCAGTAGGGTAGTTTGGAACCAGACCATGACTCTGTTTGTATACTATTTTCCTTATACCATAGATTCTGAATTCCTAAAAATATTTTCAAGGCCAGTCCTAGAACTAGTTTTGTATTAAAAGGGGATGTAAGGGAAAAATCCTGCTACTTTTCTTACCTTGACTGCTTTTATTTCTTTCCTACAAGAAAAGTGAACTGGAATCAAGAGACCTAAGTTAATGGGCTTACTTTTGTCATTAGCTACTTGTGACCTGTGGTTAGGTCTCTCAATCTGTAAGGACCCTAGTTTTGTTATTTGTAAAATTAAGATGTTGGACTAGAATGATAAACATCTCTTCTGGTTTTGAGATTCTTTGCTTCATGAATCATAATTAGAGAAATTTGACTGGAATTTCTTTTCTTTAGGCAAATACCAGTGTTTGGGAAGCAAGGTTAAGGTATTCATGCCTTTACCATATGAATATTAAAACCATGTGAGGATAAACAAAAAAAAATTGTAGACCAATATTATCAATGAATATTAATTCAGAAATGTAAAATAAAATCCCATGACTTTTATTGCAATTTATCCAACGAATCATTTATCATGATCAAGCTCTATTTATATCAAGGTTGGAAAACAATCAACATAACTAATTGTATTAGGATATTCTTTTCTCTGACCCTATTTTCTCTATTAAAGGCCCATTTAGAAAAAGTAGCATGCTATTGTAGAAGAAAAGTTAGGTTTTTTGCTTAGCATGCCATTGACATTATAGGACTTTTTGTTTTTCTTTCAAGTCGGCATGGTGCCATGGAATGAGGACTGGATTTGTGAGTCACTGGGCCTGAGTTTAAATTGCAATTTTACATTTTCCTTTTTCTATGTCCTTAGGGAAGCCATTTCATCTCACCAAGCCTCAGTTTCCTTATTGTACACTGGATTGGACTATATGGTGTCTAAAGTCACTTCCCTTCCAGCTTTAAAACTATGATCTTAAAGTAATGGTATTTTAATGGTCCTTTGCCTAAAAGATTAATAAAGATCATCGTGAAATAAGCCACGTTTTTATAAGCCATTTTTTTTAAGGACCAGGAGAATTTAGTATATTGCCCCAACTTTGCCAATTGGAGTACAGAAGTCTAGGTTTTCCCCAGAATTCTATAATAGGTACATTAAAAATGAAAACAAAGGGATTGCTTCAGCTGTAGCAACTAAGCCCTTTTAGGATATTCAATATTAACAATATTTTTTGCCTGCAGAGAGCAAAGACAATAGCAGACATACTCAGTAAATTACTCACAAGATTTATTATGACATCAACTTAATATGCAGTCGCTGTGGGGAGTGAGGGCCACAGGGATCAGTTAATTATCTCAGAGACACCCTGCATGTAGACATAGATATGAAGCACTCAAACCACAAATTTAAAATCTGCCTTTCTTTGAATGGGGAGCAATGGAAACTATATTGAATTTGGAGTCAGAGATTCTGGGTTTGAATCTTCTTTCTACTACCTACAACTTGCATGACCCTGGGCAAATCGCTGAACCTCTCTGAGCCTTAGCTCTTCATCTATAAAATGAGGGTATTGGTTTAGATGGTATGGAAGTCCTTTCCAGATTGCAATCTATAATTGTTGTTGATCAAAGCAGTGTTATTTTTAAATTTTAATTATCATTATTATTATTTAGACTTATAGTTCCCAAACTTTTTTGTGGCAATGGAATCTTTCACTTAAAAAAGAGCTTTGGAGAAACTCTTACAGCAAAATCTTTTTTAAATGTCTTCGACTAGTAGTCAAATAACAAAACACCCATTTTAAGTCACATTTCAAAGATTTTTTTTATGACTAACACTATTTTTAAAAATTGATAATAAATAAGTGATTTATTTACTGTAAAGTATTACATAGTTGGGAGCATATGAGAAGCAAGAACTCACCTTAAAAATGTTTCACAACAATTTTTATTTCCCTCCTCTTTTTTCATCAGCCATTATTCTGCGTTGTTAAACTTCATCACCCTTTCACTAAAAACAAAAACAAAATAAAACAAGACTTTATTTTTGTTTTATTGGCTACATTTTTAAAAATAGCTTTGAATTTTGATAGGCTGGATAATATATTTAAATTTTGGTAGCACCATTCGTATCAAATCACTGTATGTAAATCTAAATTGTAGAACTATTACAGTCATACAGGCACAATTACAGGCATGGTAGACAGAGTGCTGATTGTGGAGTTAGGAAGACCTGAATTCAAAGACTCTTCAGATACTTTCTAGCTATGTGACCAGGGCAGGTCATTTCTTTTTCTCAGTCTCATATCATCTCTAAAATGGGGATAATAATAGTACTTACCTGACCAGATTGTTGGGAAAATATTTGAAAACTTTTAAGTACTGTATAAATGCTATCTACAATTATCATTTCCTCTCTAATCAGTGTTTGAGGTTGAAATAGGTGGATGAATCTTGGTTACATGGTCAGAATCTTGGGTTTTAACATGTTGACTTTTCTCTTGAAAATTCTATTTTCCCCTAATTAGTCAAAAGGATCATTGGTGCAAAAAAAATGGTAATAAAAATTTCTAATAATTAAGAATGGAAATGGACACCATTTATTTGACATATGCCCTGCTGAGGCATAGCTTTCACTTTGATAGCATCAAAGTTTTAAGAAAGTTCTAAAGGGAAGTCTTACAATGTAGGGAAAACAATAAAGATAATAAAATGGCGACCCAAACCCAAAGAGGTAAAGAGAAGTTGAGACTTTCTTTGATCAGAAGGTCTTAAGTATGGCCATATCAAAAAGATGAGTAGGATCAGAGCCCACAGGGGAAATCAGGTCTGGGACAGAGAAGAAGACAACACATAGCAGGGTAGGATTCAAAGGAGCTCAGTTCCCCAAGATTCTGGAATGTGCTTCCAGGTTTTTGGTTGACTTTTTGGTACATTATTTATGGGAAATAGTCCACAATTGATGGTAGGTCAATGGGAACCCCGCTTTTCAAGTAGTGGATTGATTTTGGCCAAAATACTACTTGTTTTTTTCTTTGTTATAAAGAATGGGTAGATATGGTGGGAAGAAGGATACAAGAAGACATTTAGGCAATATAAAAAGATAGATAGCAATAAAAATTTTTAAATTGTTCTTTTCTATATCAACTGAATGCACACACATTCTGTGCTGACAATGCAGGCAGAAATGTCAATGGGTTTATTATTTGTTTTTTTCAGCTACTACAACTTTATTCTTTGAGAATATTTGAATTGTATCAGGGAGCACAAAAATTCTACAGAATATGGCTTGTGAAAGACTTCTATAGGTGATGAAGTATATAGAGTGTGGGCTCTAAAGTCAGGAGGACTCTTCTTGATTTCAAATCTGGCCTCACACATTTATTAGCTTTGTGACCCTGGGCAAATCACTTGACCCTCTATGTCTCAGTTACTTGTCTGTAAAATTGAGCTGAAGAAGGATATGGCAAACCATCTAGTTTATCTCTGCCATGAAAATCCCAAATAGGGAGAGTCAGACATGACTGAAAAAATAGCTTAACAACAACAAAACAGAATTAAGCTAACAAGCACTTGAATTCTTCCTTCTGAAAAAATGAAAAGAATGCTGGATTGAAAGTCCAAGGACCTGGATTCAGATCTCAGTTCTTATGTTTACAACTTCTGCATCCTTGAAGAAATCACTTAACCCTTCCATGCTTCAGTTTTTGCATCTATAAAGTGAGAAGATTAAACTAGATGGTCTTTAAGGTCCTGTGGTTCTAAATCTACAATCTTATATACATATGATATATCTATTTCATTTAAGATGTATTAGTAAGCTGTAGATAATAAGGGAAGCTAGTCCTTTAATCCAAAACTAACATTATTACAAAAGACTTATTTTGTGAAAAGGATAAACAGATATGGGTTTCCTTAATGTAAGGTATTCAATGTAAGGTAAGCAACCACTTTTCAGGGATGTTGAGTTTAGGAGCTATGTGATAGGGAAGGGCTAAGACTAGGTGACACTAAGGCTCTTTCCAACTCAGACAGGGTACTATAGTGGAAAGATTACAGAATTTGAAGCCAGAGGACCTGCTTTCAAATAATGACTGCTACTATCTCTATAACAGTAAGAAGGGACTCAAAAAGCCCAGAAGTCAGACAAATCACTTAACCCCTTGTGAACTTAGTGTTCTCAAGCACAATTAATAAGCTGGAATATGTAATTCCTAAGTTTCTTTTCAGCTCTAATTCCTTTTATCTTATGAATTCATGATGCATGATGGATGATTCAGTGGATGAGATGATGTTTTCTGTGGCATTTGCCACAATAGGAAGCATCCTTAGTAAGTAGAGCCAAAACTATGAATTTGAGTTACCAACCAAATGGCCATCTCAGCAATCAAGAATGAACAGCATTTTCATTGCTTCTTATATAATGTCTAATCTGATGAAAGCTCTTTTTTTTTGCTTAAACAAAGTCATTTAATACTAACCCAGTCACCCCGAGCCACCCCCTGACAAATTACAAACAAAGGGCTAGAGGCAATCTTCTACATTTGGAAAAAAAATTAAATTGCTTTATAAGTGAGACTCTACCAACTTCTTCAATTTCTTTCTAGATATGACAGTTTAAAGAACTCGAATTTGAGGGAGAGGAGGTGGAACTCTCCAAATAAATCAATTAATCTCTCTAGATTTTAAATGAACCTGAGGCTTCTCCTTCAGTTTCAAGTAAATGTCTGTGAAATAGCAGCTTTTGTGCACCATGTTGGATGTGTATGTTTAGTGGTAAACATATGAATAAACCCTAGAGGCAAAACTATCTCAACATTCAGTCTCCTTTACTGCATTTCTTTTTCCTCTGTGGTCTTCCTCCTTGCTGAAATGGTGCAGTGGGGAGGATGGAGGAGAATAAGGGAAGGAGTATAGATGTTGTATTGAATTCAAGCCTGCAAGAAATGCTCTAGCTCTGTGAGCACTGAATCAGGCAATTCAATACCTTTTTCATTTGTAAATATCAGTGTATTTCATTCTTTGAAAATAAAACACATTAAGTACTATAAAAGTGTCAATTGTTTCTGAAAATCCATCCAAAACATGAAGAGGAAAGGGAGCATAATGCAGAAGATAATTACTTTAAAAGACAAGTTCAAGATTTGTTGGCCTGTGCAAGGAGGGAAGGAAAGTCATCTCTACTTGTGGTCTTGTAAATACCCTCCGTTATCGCCTCTATTATTTCAGTGGACTTCCATTAGAAATGTCTTTTCCTGAACTTTCCTTCTCACTTCAGGGTTACCACCTCTTTTCATTAAAAAGGACAATAAACAGGGTTTGCTCCACAGAGCCAAAATAATCATTTAGAGATTTATATCCTCCTACCGATTCCAACATGCTCCCTGGTGGCAGAATTTCCATCTCAGTTGGCATCCCACAGATGAGGAGGATCAATGCCCAGCATGGCAGACCTACATGTCTATTCCTTCCTAGCATCTTCATGTCCAAGAGTTTAATCCTATAGTAATGCAGTGTCTGTGATTGGTAATGTTCATGCTGGTGAAATCAACATACCTCCTACAGACTCTGTTTGATGTCAGACACCTAGCAGGAACAGTTGAGTGCCCCGATAAGATGCACAGATGGCTTCTTTTCAGTTAATAATCTTTGCTAATATTAGCTTAACATTATTTAGAATATATGCATCCTCACTGGCTGAACCATATTAAACCTGTCCCATAATAGCCATGCAAAAAAAGAATATTGTCATAATGATCTATCAAAAGAGTCTGATGTGAAAGAATCAATTCTCTGCCCCCAAAGTCTTAGTCCCAGTCATATGCCAGTGTAAACTGGCAGTTTGTACTATTAAGAACACAGTAAACAGTTTTATTTTGCTTTCCTCCTTTGTAGCAATGGGTCTCTAATCTTTTTTGTGCAGTGTGCTTGAATACTGAAACTTGGGAAAGGAATATATTCATGGCAAAGAGACCATAGACTTCGGATCCTCTGCTTTAGTTTGCTGTAGAAGAAGTAAAGTTAGTTTGAGTTGAAATGTTTTTACAGGTTTTTGAAATAATTAATTTATCCAAAAAGTTTAAGAATTTGACTATGTGCTCTCCAAGTTGTCTTTAGTTTCATGAATTATGGAATGAATCTATAGGATCAAGTAGGGAAACAACAGGGTGGAAGTTGCCAGTACAATGTCATTGAACAAAAAGTTATGAGTCAGGTGAACTATAGGATCACAAATATGAAGAGGAGCATGGAAGACTTTGAGTGTGCCATGTTTGGGAACTGGCTGCACAAGCTATTTGACAGGTTAGCCACATTGAGCAATTGACCTGAGTACAATCTGGTGTTGGGATCAAATCCTAGATTTGTTGCTTTAAAAGCTGTGTAACCTCATACAAGTTATTTCATTTCCTTGAGCTCCAGTTTCCAAAGGTGTTAAATGAGGAGGTTGGATTAGATAGCACTCCAGGTGGCCTTTCAGCTTTAAATATGTGACATCTCCTTCCTTCTACACTCTGGAAATTAATGAAGGAAGAGCTGAGAATAGGCCTATAGTCCAAAAGATCCACAAAGGTTTTTGAAAGCAAAGCCAGCAGGAAGTGAGGAGGGTTTGAATGACTTGGGAAGGAGAACCTGTAAATGCACAGAGCTGGGCTTAAATCCTGCAATCACCTGTGCAGTCATAGAGAATGAAGAATTACATTGAAATTCCTTATCTAGATAATCCCCTGTTGAATTGCAGTACCATATTCTTACAGATTAAAAACTAGACCTTGCCTTTTCATAGTATCTGCTGTAGGTTTGCAACTAAAATGAATTTTGGAGATAATTAAGTCCAACCCTCTATTTTGCACTTGAGTAAGCTAAGGCCCAGAGAGTAATAGCAACTTTGCAGAGATCACACAAATGACCTTAAAACTCATCTCCCTTGATGCCAAATCAAATGCTTTTTTCTATACCAACCCACACTTCCTTTCTTATCAGTCCCTTTTTTGGATCTTGTGAATGTCTAGTTCAGGAGATTTTGACCTTGGGTCCATGAGCTAACTATTTCCCTCCTCCCTTCTTGTTTTTCCTCTCTCTGACCCTAATCTCTCTGTCTCTCTCTGTATATACATCATCATATTTCAGTATAGTTCCTGGGTCATCTCTAGTCATCCTGATGAATATCTGGTCACTGGATTCAGATGGCTCTGGGGGAGAAGTGAGGCTGGTGACCTGCACAGTCCTCCCTCACTCAAAACAAAGTCAAGTGCAAGTCATGTCATCATTTCTCTCATGGCATGGTCTTCTTCAGCAACAAAGGACAAACACATTTCTTTATAGTTGGTTCCCTTTGTAATCTTTTGTATTTGAAAATATTATTCTGAGAATGGCCCCACAAGTTTCAACGTCGGTCGGATTTTAATTCTGCTCCTGTTCTCTGATGCTCCTTCTCACCTCTAATCCTTTCCAGAAAATTTGGTGACTCAGTTCTCAGCATCAGCACATGCTTCTTTATATTCCAGATGTCCATTGGTGGTGGAACTCCTTCATTACCTGTCTCTCTTTATTCCTGGAGGAGGGAAAGTATCAGCCTATACCATGAACCTTACATGCATGGCTTCTACCCCACTTAGAAATCAGGGCTTTTCAGCCAATACAGTTGTGCTCATATTATCATAACTTTGAGTCTGATGTAAGTCACTGAAGCTCTCTAGAACTCAGTTCTCTTATCTGGGAAATGGAGGTAATGATATTTTCCCTAACTTTCTGACCAGATTATTCCAAAGAAAAACCCTCTAGGGTATCATAATATTTCTTTACAACTTTCTGCTGTTCTTATATGTAATGTTGTATATTTCATTACTCTGTTTGTCACTTATCCCTGTCCTAGACTGTAAGATCTATGAGAGTAGGAAATGTGCTTTATTTATGCATTGTACTTTCTCTAGCACCTAATACAACATTCTACACAGGCACTGAACGAATGAATGAATGAATGAATGAATAAATGAATGAATGAATGAATGAATGAATGATGAAGGAAGGAAGTTTAGGCTAGATGGTAGCAAAGTTCCATTCCAGCATGAACATTCTGAATTCTCAATACTAGGGTTTCCTTTCTGAAATAAATGCTACTTAAGGAAACCATGACCTAAGATTCTTCCTCAAGTCAGGTCAAAGTCATTTCATACATAGTAAAAATTAGACTGAACTCCCCCTAATGAGAAACAGCACTTCATGGTCTCCCCTTCATCACTTTCTTTATATCCTACAGTGAAAAAGTCCTACATTTACTCTTTCCTCAAAGGAAGCTATAACTTTCCTGGCTTATTAAACAGTGTGAAGTTATTAGAACCTGTGCTCTTTGACGTTAATAGACTTTCTTTTTCATGTCTTTTGCCAGGAAGTACTCAGTTTTCCAGCTGAAGTAATGAATGATGTAGGTAGGACTAGCTTGTCTGTTGGGATTTGTTTGCTTGTACTTTGGATTGGTTGGTTTGCTTTTTGTCAGTCAGATTCATGGATTCTGTTAGGGGAAATTCAGTCATTGTTTAGAAGCCCACACCCATACATTCCTGGCCAGAAAAGCAAATCTCATCACCCCTGTGAATTTCACATAGGTCATTCCTCAGACACCTTTCATTAGGATCCTTTCCCATAAATGCTTATTGAGTAAGGTTACTAAGGAAACCAGAAGTGCAGGTAGTAGCAATTTGCACTAAGGTTAACAAAATGTACAAATGTAATCCCTGCCTGGCTCAAGGATTTGGCTCCTCATTTTCTCAGCAGATGGGGCAGAATCACATTTCCCAAGCATTCTCTAAAGAGAGATTCTGTTTCCAGTCCTCCCTGCCCCCTTACACTGCAGGTTGGATTTTGGAAGAGAATTGAAGTAGAAAACAGAATTAACCCTTGGAAAGGTTGGATAACTGTCTCCCTCAATGCCTAAAGAACATACCTTGAATTTTCTTATTCTAGTCATAATTAATAGTCATACTTTAATGCTTTACTGACCCATGAATAGTTTTATTGGTGTGAGTTTTCTTTCCATGGATGAAGATAACTAATCCCAGCATGTTTTAGTAGAAGGTCATTGGGAGTTGCTATTGCTGGACAGATGCTCCTTACCTAGTGGCCAAACTCCTTTTGATGAGCACATCCAAACATAACTAGACTGGTCTTTGAACAGCCATACAGTAACATCCATCACTGGGCCCATTCATGAAGTCTTTCTAGTATGGCAGAACTGTAAAGAATCTGTCTTCCATTGACATAATCTTCAAGCATTCAGGATCAGCTAATGTCATGAAGAGTAGTAATATTCTAATGAAGAAATTGATTTTTATTTGAATATTTTTATTCCTTAAGCTTCTCTGTGAAATTTAAAGTTAATTCACTCATTATAATAAGGATAGAGATTGGACCTATGATATAGGATGTTCCCAGATGAGGAAATTCTCTCACTTTGGCATGTGCTCTGCAAATATATGTTCTTGAAAGAAGGGATCACAGTTTTTGTTAGGTTTTTTCCCCTTTTTTTTTGTATCCTTGGTGCTTATCACAATTCCTGACACATCTATAAGTACTTACATAAAAGACTGTTGACTACTGATTGACTGACTTGTAGTCTTAGAAAATTTATTTGAATACGAAGAGATTATGACCTGCCCAGGGTCATACTGCCAGTATATGCCAGGAGTGTCTTAAACACAGGTCTTCCTGATTCTCAGACCAATTTTCCACCAATTAGGCCATGCTGCCTCTCTTGGTAATCAAATAAATCTCCCCCAAAAAGGTAAAATGAGTGCTTGGTAGATGCTAGGCACTGGGCAAAGTAAAATAGAATACAGAAAAATAAATAAATCATGGCCACTAAAAGAGCTTACTTTCCAATTGGGATATAAACCGTGAAACCAGATTAAAAACCCCTGAATACTTTTTAAAACTATATACATAGTTTTAAAATAGCCATTCAAAAACAGTCAGAGATGTCACAAAATAACGTGTCGTCAATGGCCAGAGGAAAGTGAATAATGGTTCTCTTTGAACTCACCTTTACCATGCTACCCTTAAAAAATGTTTTATAAATTCCTTTTTTGTTTTTTTATACTACAATAATTTCTAATAACCACCCCTTCTCCACATAAAGCTCTCTTATAATAAAGAAAAAATAATTTAGTCAAGCCAACCAACACATTTGCCCCATCTGGCAGTGGAAACAGCATGCTCTACCCATAGTATGAGAGTTCTCTACTGAGAAGGGGAAAATGTGCTTCGTTATCAGTACTTAGGAACCAAGATTGGCCACTATGATTTAATGATGGAATAATATTATTGCAAGCATCTTTTAGAGTAGTTTAATTTATAAAAATATGTACGTTTATACATAGACATGTGTCTATTTGTATATAGGCACACATAAATGAATATATATCCATATCCCAAATGTATGCATATGTTTTGTTCATAAATATGACTGGACATATCTGTATGTATACATGTGTACCTGTATGTGTGTGTATATGTACACACATACATGCCTTTTTTTGCTAGCTTTGTTGGATAGCCAAATGAAAGTCTTCTCATTTCTAAAATAGTTAAATTAAAAGTTTCTCTACTCATCTCACAGATGAGAATAAGAAAATTGTTTGGTGGACCTTCAAATGTTATCTAAGTATGAGTTCTGATAATAATATTTCAGCGTCTCTGTCATCTCTCCAGGATGGGAACTCTTTACATCGGTGCAGATGGCAGCACATCCACACTTTCTCCTGTGCTATTCTTGCCCACATTTCCCCGTATATTCTCCACAGATGTTCTGTTTATATTTAGTGAGTAAACCACTTCTTCCCTCAAAGTATTTTTATATCAGCGTTGGGACCAGCCTCTCACTACATGAATGGTCCATGTCTTTTACCCAACATTTTCTGGAGTGATATCAGCCTGCCAGTAAACACTACTGTGTGCCAGCATGGTGCTAAACATTGCGGATACAAAAGGAAGCAAAAAACAATCCCTTGTCCTCATGGAGCTCACAATCTGATATGGGAACAAATATGAATAAATAGACTATCTACAAGATAAGTAGGAAGTAATTAAAAGTGGGAAGGCATTAGAATTAAAAAGGATTGGGAAAGGCTTCCTGTAGAAGATGGTATTTTAGTTGGGACTTAAAGGAAACTGCAGAAGTCCAAAGTTAGTTATAAGAGGGGAGACCATATCAAGGCAAGGTGGACAGGCAGAGAGATGGAGTATCTTCTTCACAGAACAAGAAGAAGGCTGGATCAAAGAATTCTTGGTGGGGAGTAAGATGCAAGAAGACTGGATATGTAGAAGTAGTTTTGAATACCAAACAAAGCATTTTTCATTTGATCTTGGAAATGACAGGGAGCCTGTGGAATTTATTGAGTGGTGGGATGGGAGAAGATGATAGAGTTAGACCTGTGCTTTAGGAAAGTCACTGTGACTGTATGGAAGATAGATTGGAGTGGAGAGAGTCTTGAAGCAGGTAGATCTGCCAGCAGGTTAGAGGGCATGATCTGGATAAGGATCCAGGAAAGGAGACTGAGAAGGAGCCTTCTGATAAGAGGGGAACCAGAAGAGAGTGCTCTCACTAAAACAGAAAAGAAGGTAATGAAAAGTGCCAAAGACTGAAGAGAACTCAAGGAATATGACAGTTGAAAAGATGTCATGGGATCTGACAACTAAGAGATCACTGGCAATTTTGGAGAGAGCAGTTCAGTGGAATGACAACGTAAGAAACTAGATTATAAAGGGAGAAAAAGGGAGTAAGAGGAGAGAAAATGAAGGCACCTGTTGTAGATGGCCTTTTCAAGCAGTTTAGCCACAAAAGTATAAGATATATTAGATGATAACAACCAAATATTTTAGGATGAGGGAGACATGAGCAAGTTTGTAGGAAGTAGGAAAGGAGCCAGTAGACAAGAAGAAATAGAGAAATAAATGATATAGTGGGGATGACAGAAGGAACAATCTGTTGGGGGAGACAGGATAGAATGAGATCACTTGAGCAGAAAGAGTGGTTAGCCTTGGCATGGAGTAAGGTCACCTCTTCATATAAGACAAGACAGAGAAGGATGAGATAGTGGCAAAAGGCCTGTGAACAATATGAGATGAGGGAAGAGGAGAGTAGAGGGTGCTCACAGCCAGTGGTTTTAGTGTGTAAAATAAAAAGCAAAGCTATTACCTGAGCAAGTGGGGATAGGGTCAGTGTTTTAAGGTTTATAAAATGTTTTACAAATATCTTATTTTATCATTATAACATATGTATGTTGTCATATTATATATATGTGTGTGTATATTTTGTATAGATTTTTTTGTATATTTGTATGCATGTTGTCTTCCCCATCAGACTGTAAGCTTCATAAGGAAATGGAGTGTCTTTTGCCTTTTCTTTGTATCCCCAGCAACTAATATGGCAGCTATCACATAGTAGGTACTCAGTAAATGATTATTGATTAACTGAAAGCAACTTGTGAAACTTCACTGCACAATATCCTAAATTCACTAATGGTAAGATTAAAATAGGAATGATCATTTTTTTGCCACTTAATAGAGTCTTTAAATTAGATTTCCATCTTCACTTTAAAATTTATCTCATTTGAACCTAGTTTGGATTTTGATACCCCCTTTGTTCTGATAGGCATTATGGTATAAGGCACAGGGGTCAAACGTAGCCTATAACACTCCTGAGTGCAGTTTGAACCCAATTAAATGCAGTTCCCATCTGTTTTTAATGTATTGATGTGTATTACTAAGAGAAATATATAAACGTGTGGTTTTCTAAATCAAGATGACACCTGCATGGATACTTAGATATGGCTCAGTGGCCACCATCTCTCTGGGATTTTGACACCACTGATATGAGGGATAGAACACAGAACTTGGAATAAGAATCCTGGCCCGTATAGTTACCTTATGGCTCTGAGCAAATATTTTAACCTCTATGCTCTTCAGTTTCCTAATCTGTAAAATGAGAGTCTGGACTCACTGGCCTCTAAGGTCCTTTCCAGCTCTAAATCTTTGATTGTATTGCCTCCTTCCACCATCACCTTGTTTACCAACTAATACTGATCCTGACCTGTCCTTTCTGTCTGGTGAAATTGGCCTTGCATTCCTCCCCTTCCACTAGGAAGTGGCAGGACTTCATGTAGCTAAAAAGTCATATCATATGTAGAAACAGGAAATTTTAACTGTCAGAGTCAGTGATTGTGGAACAGTAATGGGGGAGTAACTTCAAAGGAACATTCTTGCTCTTTTGTAAACTCATTCTTTCCTGCTAATTCTTTTTAGTGCTTGTAGATTCAAAATTACGTTGCCATCTGCCAGGTTGTCCTATCCACTTGAATGGAAATAATCCTGAAGAATCTTTTTTTGTTTGCTTCTCTCAGTGTATGTAGATACACATTGCTTAACACAGTGTACACTATTGCATTTTAAGTAGAATTATTGATTTATGTTTCCTATTTCCAGTGAATTTACTTAACTTCTAAATGTGGAATTTTTACATTATTAGAAGAAATACTGGTACTCACATAATACGTTGCCCTTTCCATCCCCAGATAACATTATTGACCCACTATCAGTAAGACATGTAATTTAATTTATTTTTGCCAGTAGGTGGTAGAGATGGATTTCTCCTCCTCCATTGTCTATGTTCCGTAATCACATTTTCATTTTATTTCCCAGCATGGTGCAGAAGGGTATAAAGATACCACATATTATATTGAAAAGTATTAGACATGATATCCCAGCTGTTAGTAAGGAGGCATTATTCTAGATGATAAGAGTGCAAAGATGGGGATTGGGGGGAGTCACAATTCATGCCCTCAACCAGCTTACATTCTAGAAAGTAGGGAGTGGGATAAAAGATGAATACCACTAAGTTGGTGAAGAGTTTAGAAACCATGTCAGCTGTGAAGTACTTGAAGGAGCTGGAAAGGAGAACATAGTTTTCATAGAAAATAGTTCTTGGATATCAGAAAGGGATGGTGAGTTGAAAAGAGGTTAGAGACATTTTACTTGTACTCACAGAGCAGAACTTGAAAAAAGTGGTGGAAAGTTGCAGAGAAGCAGATTTCTGTCTAGCATAACAATTGCTAATAATTAAAGCCATCAGAAAGTGAAGTGGGCTTCATTACCTAAGAAGGTAGTGAATTGCCTTTTACTCTAGGTCTTCAAGCCTAAGTTGTATGGCTGTTTGTCAGTCATGGTAGAGGAGGGATTCATGTTTAGCTGCATGATGAGTAAATGACCTCTAATGTCCTGTCCAGCTCTGACTTTCTATGATATAGTCTATATTTTCAGTCATATTACAGTGAGAAAGCCATCTTATGATTCCTGATCAGATGCAGTTTCTTACTGCTCTTAAGCCTGTAGATTCTTAATCCAATAATGAATAAGCTAATAAGAAAACTCCTTATTGTTAGTTGTACAATTCAACTGTATTGAATGAGGGAGGGGAAGAGGAATAGTGACATTAATGATGACATTAGTATTTTATCCTTTGAGAATTTAATTCCTCTGTTAGAGAATCACTGTCATTTTATAAAGACTTTCCAGATGATTAAGGGAATTCTAAAGCTGAATAATATCAAATGCCCTCTGCCCTTTGCATACATGAATTCAATAAAATCCACAGTTTCTTTAGTGAATTTGGAAATGTTTGAGCTACATGATGGCTGAAATCTTTGCTTCATGTTTTATTCACTTCTCACTTTTGTCGTTGTTCAACCATTTCAGTTGTGCCCAACTTTTCTTGAACACATTTGGGGTTTTCTTAGCAAAGATACTTTTAATGGTTTGCCATTTTCTTCTCCAGCTCATTTTACAGATGAGGAAACTGAGGCAAATAGGGACAAGTTATTTGCCCAGGGTCACTCAGTTAGTGTCTGAGCCTGGATTTGAGCTCAGGAAGATGAGGTTTCCTAATTCCAGGTCCAGTGCTCTATCCATCACTGCACCACCTAGCTGCTCAGTCACTTCTCCTTATGTCTTTTAATGTTTAAAAGTGGTTAAGATTTCAAAAGTAGATGAATCATCCCATATTATCAAGCTATTTCTTGGTCATTTAACATGGACACATCATTTATGTATTGCTATCAAGAGACAAGAATCAAGGCTTTTAAGGCAGATTAAAATTGAGGTTCTTTGGATTTAATACATCCTGGGAGAACCATAATTCCAAAATAATTTATCCATCTACAACTACTTTGGAAAAGTAGGAAAAGCCCAGGAATTTTTTTTTCAAAATGCCAAGTGCATTATTCGGGTAAATGAATGGAACAGATATCATTCTTCTTTTTCCCAGGCTAGATTCAATGATACTGAAATTTTGTCATATTTAAGCATTACTAAAAGAAAGACTCTTTGAAAACAGTGGGATCTGTAGAAAAAAAAGTGTAGGGTTCATGGAGCTCCTTTGAGAAGGGTTCAATTGTAGATGAAAAATGCTTTCATGGAAAGAGCATAGATTTGAAATCAAAGGATGTGAGTTAGAAACACAACTTGCCTACTTATCATCTGTGTGACTTTGAGCAAAACAATCCTTTCTCCCTAAGGCCTCAGTTTCCTTTTTGGTCATAACTCACATTTCAGTAGCATCTTAAGGTTTATGTTGGGCTTTCTTCAGAACAACCCTAAGAAACTTCAAGTACTGCTATCCTTATTTTCCATGTAGGAAAATGGAGTCCAGGTTAAATAACTTGCCCAACCCGTCACACATGTCTATGTTGCAGAGTGAGAATGTACATGTAGGGCTATAACTCCAAAACAAGAGTTTCCTTTTGTTTTTCCTCCATAACATCATACTTCTTCATTCATAAGAAGAGAGTTTCACTAGAGCAGAGGTTCAACAATTTAAATCTTCAGCGGTGGTCATCTAGCTTAACTGCTTAATTTTACATATTAGGAAACTGAGTCATAAAAGGGGAAGCAATTTGCCTGCTTTTTGCATACTAAAAGAATGGCATGAAATTCAATGTAAATCTCTTTTGCTTTTTGCCATTTTCTTCAATGTGGAAGACGCTCCAAAATGAACTTAGACCCTTGTTTTCTGAGGGACTGCAATGTTAAAACTGAACTTTGAATCTGGATTATTCAGAAGAGAAGGTATGATAGAGAGGGAAAAACGTGTAAAGCACAATAAATAGACACTAAAAGAAGGATCCTAATGGCTTAGCTCTCCTTGGGCTTTACAGGATCAAATTGGTTTGGGAAAGTCAAATCTTTTCTCTATGAGTCCACGAGCTGAAACCTGTGATTACACTTCTAATTGCAGAATTTAGTTCAAAGATTATAATTTCATTGGTTTCAACATCACAGATGTTCTCTGTTGTTCAGAAAAGCAGTGCTTGTGAATCTAGGGGAATAGGAAAAGGGAAAAAAATCCTCCTAATGGCATCATACTAACTCTTATTTATGGTCTCTGCTGTGCAAAGTATTGATTGCATCAAGTTGGAGCTCAATTGCCACTAAAATCCAGTTAGATCTCTCTTCAGTGACTCAGGGAATTTTGATTGCTGAATGGGAGTGGGTAGAATGTTGTCCATTACTTAAATACAACAGTTCTGATTAAAAGCAACTCTGGCCTCTGTGTCATGTGGTCTGGAAATACAGGCAGAGTAAAATCTCCTCTGCAAAGGAAGCAGAAGAACCTCTTGATTAGTTCACCCTGTGATTCAAGCACGAGGGAGAAGTTCATAGGTGAAAACAGGAAGCATCACGCAGTGGAAAGGAGACTGGTTTGGGAGCTGGAGAATGCCTGAGTTTCCTTCTAAAAAATTAAAAGGGTTTTGCTTCAGTCTCTGATGACTTCGAAAATTCTTTCAACTTCTAAGTCTATGATTTTATGATCCCTTTCATCTGAAAGTAGACATACTATGAAATCCTTTGGCATGACATAAAGAGCCAGTTTACATAGTGGTGGGTAATGTAAACTTTAACCGTCATGTAAGGCCATACATGCCCCTGTTTGGTCAGGAGCTGATAAAGTTCCTTAATTCCTCCCCACTATAATAACTGCTAAGATTTATGTAGCACTTCAACATTTGTAAGGCTTCACAGGTGTTATCTCACTTGGTCCTCATAACAACTCTAGTAAGATCTTTTATTAAGTCCATTATACAGATGAGGAAACTGAGGCTGGAAGATGAAGTGATTTGCCCAGGGTCACCCAGTTAGTCTCTGAGGGAGGATTTAAACTCATTTCTTCTTAACTCTAGGGCTAGCACTCCATGCAACATGTAGTATCTTTTTTTTTTTGATATGCCTATTAGATTTCTTAAACATGGAAGAATTTTTCTAATATAGCTCAGTGACATTGTTCAAGGTGCTCTTCAGCTCAGATCAGAGAAGCTGGGTCTTCTCCAAGTTACCCAGCATGTATTTTCTCTGAGGACTCATTTCATTCTCTAAGAGAGAGGGGGAGGGTGAAACTGGCCAACCCTACCTACATCTCTAATAATGAGGAGTTTCACACATAGTAGCCTCAGGATTGAGGTGGTATCTCTGACTCTAAAGGCTACTTTGCTCCTTCTGATGCACTTAAAATCCAGACTATTTTGGTAACTTCCTACTCCATATGTGAGTACCAATTTCCCTATTACTTAGTCACACTCTCAAAACTAGGTACTCTACCAAATCACTCCCATGAGATATAACCTCCCACATGTCCCAGAACCACCCAAGGATGTAAGACAGAAGTGCCACAGCCTAGATGGAGTCATTTGTCTGGCAGCCACAAAGCTAGTGAGTGTATGGTTCCCTCCCTGACTGGAGATCTCAGACTGATGTAACTAACTGGTTTGACTGCAGCTCCCCGGTTGCACAGTAATCACATTAGCTCCTATGGATTAAATAAACATCTCTATACACATGATTATCAGGTCTATTTGTCCATCCCTAACTTTTCTCCTGACCTCCAGTCTCAAATCTCTAATTGACTAATGGACATCTGGAACTAGACATCCCACAGGCATCTTAATTTCAACCTGGCCAAAACTGAACTTATTATTTCCCCCAAAATTCTTCCTTCTTCCTAACCTCCCTATTGCTGTCAAGGGTGCCATCATCCTAGCCATCATACCCTACTTTTTGCTAATGTTCTCTCATCCTTCATATCCAATTATTTGCCAAGATCTGTTGATTCTACCATTGTAACACTTCTATATGAAGGGGGAGGGGGGAAGAAAATAAGCCTTTGTATAGTGCCCGCTGTGTGCTAAGAGCTGTACAAATATTGTCTCATTTGATCCTCACAACAACTGTATGTGGTAGGTGCTGTTACGGTTGAAGAAACTGAGGCAAGGAGAGGTCAAGTGACTTACCCCGGGTCATGTAGCAAATAAATGTCTGAGGTCTTTTTGATGAGGGCCCAGCACCATCTTACTGTCTGTCCTCTGATACTGCCACCAATGTGGTGTAGGTGGTCCTCATTATTTCATACTTGAACTGTTCTGGTAGTCTGCTGGTGGGACTCCCTACCTCGAGTGTCTCCCCACTCCAGTCTATCCTTTACTTAGCTGTCAAAGTGACTTTCCTAAAATTCAAGTTTCACCATGTCACCCATTTTGTTCACAAACTCCTGTGGCTCCCTATTACCTTCATGCTCAAATACAAAATCCTCTAGCTTTAAATGCATTTCATATCATGGCCCGTTCCTACTTTTCTAATTTTCTATCACCTCTCTTCCCTCCATATATTCTGTGATACAGTGTCACTGTCCTCTTTGCTGTTACTTATACATAAGACACTTGATCTCCCAGATCTGGGCATCTTCACTGCCTGTCTTCCATGCCTGGAACTCTCCTTATCTCCATTTCATGACTTCCCTGGCTTCCTTCAGGTTTCAGATCAAATTCAACGTTGTTCTAGGACTTTTACCAATCCTTGTTCATCTTAGTGCCTTCCCATTAAGATTACCTCCATTTTAGCCTGTCTATATCTTGTTTGTACCTACCTGTTTACATGTTGTTTCTCCTTTGAACACGTGACCTTGTTGACAGCAGTGACTGTTGTTTATTTTTGTTTGTTGACACTGACAAATTCCCTTCATCACACAGGTACTGTGTGTTTAGGCAAGTCTTGGACCCAGGTCTTTCTGGCTTCAAAGTGGTCTATCCACAATGTAAGGCTGCCTCTCATGGATGAGAGATGGTACATGACATATTCTAATTCAAGATAGTTTCCTTCACTGGATAGTCATCAAGCAAGACACTGAACCCTAACTTGTCTCCTTACACCAGGCTCATTTCTGATGCTTACCTTCCACTCTATGGTACTTAGTGTATACTGTTTCATGAAGCTGGTAGTTTTTTTTTTCTCTCAACTATCTTCCTGACTACAGGTAGCTGGGTCATCGGCTCTTGTTTCCTGACTTACGAACCTGTTAATTCTTAGTAAGATATATGACTTAGCCCAATAGACCAGAACAGAGTTGTGCTCATATTCTTCCCTGAGAGAACAAGACTCTTTTCAGGAATCTCTTTGGTCTGTGTCATCTGTAAGGGCAAGAGAAATATGGTAGTAAAACTTCAGACCTACACCCCATAATAAGCCCAGCACCATAGGGTCCTAAACTTTTAATTAGTTTTCTCCTAAGCTGCATTATTTTAAAGGAAGGAACTATGTGGTCTACCATGACACATAGTTATGCTACCCTCTTTATCCAAGGGGAAGGCAAGGTGGACATCTTTTTGCTGTGTCTTCCTGACAATAATGTGGCAGCCAGAAATGCTGGCATGATCTTTGGCCACCTTAAGGGGATAATAGTGTCCAGAACAATAGATATAACAATTCCGCTCATCTCTCTCTAGTCAGACAATGTCTGTAATCAGTTTGGGCCACCACATGTTGCATACTGAAGAATCTCCAGAGAAAGGTAACCAAGATGGTGAAAAGCCATATGAGAAGCAACTGAAGGAACAGATGATGTTTAGCCAGGAAAAGAGAATGCATGGGAAAAGGGGATGGAGGATAGTTGTCTTTAAGTCACTGAAATACTCTCATGTGGAAGAGGGATTAAGCTGTTCTGCTTGGTCCAAGAGGGCAGAGATAGGAAAGCTGCAGATAGGCCAACGCAGGAGTTCTATAAGGAAAAATTTTTTGAAACTTCCTAATAAGTAGAGCTGTTATTCAAAAGGAGGATGGGCTGCTCTGAAAGGTAGTGGGTTCATCCTCACTAGAAGTTTGCAAGGAAAGTCTTTTTACATGTGCCGTTGGAAGAATTCTTATCCAAGAATGGGTAGGCTATCTCTGATATCACATTCAACTCGGACATTCTATGCTTTCATGAGCTCCAAGGTCCTTTCTGCTCAAAATCCTAAGACCATTCCTCAGAACTAGCACAGGGAAGAGAAGGAGGTGCTGATTTGATACTATGAATTCTGAAATATGTGACTAGTTGTTTAACTTTACGGGAAACTTGCTTAACTGATTGAAAAATAAAGGTTATTATCAAAGTGAACTGAAAATAAAGGACCATGGTCAATACTTATTGAATTTTACTTAACTGAGCTTTTTAGACTTTCAATCGTGTACTGAATCATGCTGTCTTAAAGTTTTAAGACCCATTTCTTCTAGGAAGAGGCATTAGTTCTGATGTAAATGGTTGCATAAAAATCTGTCAAATGAACAGGGCCTAGCAGGGAAGAAGAGGGAATCTTGCACGTGACTAAATAGGAAGCTACCCTGGACAAGGGAAGAAGGGTGGTTCTGCTCAGAGGTTTCACAAGAGTGAGCAGAAGAAAGATTTGGAGGCAGGCAGAGGTAAGGATCTCCTTCTTTAAGGTAGAAGAACACAACTATGGCAGGTTTATTACAAGAGATATTTACCTATAACATTTTAACTCCAATTGGGCATAAGAATTTGCATTATAATTTAGTTACTTACATTCAATAAATATTCTTTGGCATACTTATTGGAATGTGTAAGGTGTGTGTGTGTGCTTATTACTATAAACCACTGATTTTTGACTTTAATTTCTGACAAAATTCTAATACAGTTTGTGAGTACTTAGGCTGCTGTAATCACTGAAACCCAGCATGGATTCAAGAACCAGTCATGCCAGCCTACATTCATTTCCATTTTTTGACAAGGTTACCTCTCTACTTTTAACAGCCTCTGAATTCCTTAGTGAGACAAAGAAATAGGGTGAATAGTTCACTGCTGTTCTGGAATCCATGGTTTGAAAAGACCTAGAGAAATGCCTGTAGTGAAATGAACAGACCCTCTATAGAGGATTGATGGTAGAACATGGAAATTGTGCAAGATGAAACCTGTGCACATTGCCAGGGAACTCATCGACCAACCTTCCCCAACCCCCCATGTAATTTAAAGACACATAGAAGCAAGAGCAGATAATGGCAGATAAACACAAAAGCATGGCACAGCACTCTAAGAAGAGTATTAGGAGTGCTGATGTACAGAACAAGTTAAAGCTGACCAGGAAATCTAAGGACAATAAAGTAGTTGTAACTTTATTGGAGAAAAGAGACTGACCAAAGAAGACAAAAAAAAAAAAAAAAAGCCAAGATCCCACTATTATTTTGCTTCCCTTTTCTCTTCCAAAAATGACCTTTGGATGAAAGGAAGGAGAAAAAAGTGGCTCATAAGGAATTCATGCCAAAGATCAGCAGGTAAACAGTAATTCAGTAGTACCTAGTTGTCCTTGATGACATCAAGTCGCCAAGCCCAAATGAATTATCTTAAGGGACTGGAAGAACTGTCAAAAGTGATTGCTGAGGCTATGCCAATGACCCCTGAAAGACTGTGGAGAACAAATAGGTCCCATAAAAAGGAAGCAAGTGGACTCTACAAACCATAAGCCAATGAACTGCTGACAAAAGTACATTCTTAAAGGGATGCTTGGTGAACATCTAGAAAGGAAAGCAGCAATCACAGAAAACAATTTATAGAGCTGTCAAAATAAAATAATTACAGACTAACTTCATTTCTGTTTTTTAAAAGAAAGTGTGTTTAAAAGACTAGACAAATGTGACAGGTACTTTAAAATTATTCAATCTGGATTCTAGCAAAGCATTTGATATAGTCTTTCATGCTATTTTGGTGGGCAAGATGGAGAGGTACGAAATAGACATTTAGGTATATTCATAACTCATTAAATAACTGGACCCAAAATAGTGATTCTGAATTCAATGGATAAATAGTCCTAAAGGACTAATGGATTATTATCTCCTTAATGGGAGACATTCAGGAATTTGGTCTTCTTCCTATTCCGTTCAACATTTTGTCAGTAACATGAAGAAAAAACTTCCTAACAATTAAAATTGTCCAAAAGTACAGTAGATCTTTCTGACAGGTGGTAAGTTCCCCATCACTGGAGTTCTTAAAGCTGAAGGATAGGTGTGCACTCACATTTGACTTGAAGTTAGGGGAAGGGGAGACAAGAACATTTCTCTAACTCCTGCCTCACTTTTTCTAGTCATTTCTCACAGCATATCTGCTTTAGCATCAGCTTTATTTACCCCCATCAATCAACTTTTGGTGAGCATATGCTAGATTCTAAGCCCTGTGCCAGATACTATGGTGAATTATAAGATGGGTCCACTGCTGTCAGGAAGCTTATATGAGGAGAGGAAGGAGATGAAGAAAGGGGAAAGAAAGAAGGAGAAAGGGAGAGGGAAAGGGAGAAGATGGAGGGAAGAAAAGAATATCGGGGGGGAGGGAAGAATGAGAAAGATATGTATGACAATAACTAACAGTATCATAAGTTAAGTGATACAAATGCAGTTTTGCCTGGTCCAGTAGGTACTATAGTCATATGGAGGTAGAAGAAATCACTGTGGACCCTGATATTCAGAGAAAGTTTCCCAAGATTAGGAGGAGCCTGAACTGAAGAAAGAGTTGCTTCGGTTTGTACATTCACTTTTACTTCTTGATTTTGGGTAGGAGGGAAAGAGCTAGGAAATGGTTCAGTCAGAAAGTGGTAGCTTAAAATTAGCTACTTCTGTAGTTCTGTTGGGAATGTGTCATCCTTCACTTTGTACAATGAGTCTCTTCAAGGAAGAATTGGGTTGGTTGGTTTTGGAAGGATTTTGCAAGGTTACTATCTCTTGAATGAATCAGCAAGAAAACCTATAACAAGTCTTCAGGGGCTGGTGCCATATTCCTCTTTGTTGAAATATTCAAGAAGCATTTTATGCCCAATCATTGCTTTAGTGAACCATATTTACCTTTTATCAAAATATTTCTAAACCAAATAAAAATCAATGTTTTCAAAAATATTTCCAAGATTGTTTTCCCTGTCATAAGTTCCCAAGAAATTATTCAAAGCTATTTTTCCAACATCCTGATTCTGTAATTTTGTGCTTTGCTAGAAGGAGGAGCAACCATCACATGTCCCTATCTGCCTCTCCTTTTTTTATTTCCCACTTGGTTCTAAGGTCCAGAACTATGTCAGTTTGAGGAGGTGACAGAGTGATATCAACCAAGACATTAAAGACTGTAGAAACAAATCCCTCATTCTGTCTCACAGATAGGCTTATGTTTTCTTTAGAACTGTGTCCTCACTAAACCCCTGGCAGGCTCTTGGGTCTTAGACACACTTCCTCCCTATTCTGTCTCTGTTTCATCTGTTCAGAATATTGCCTGTCCATCTCCTGATACCAGATATTCTGAGGAAATAAAAGGGAAGATAAAGAATCTTATTCAAGCCCCACATGATTTATCCTTTAGGAGCATTTATGGATGCCTACAATGATTATGGATCCTTAGGCAGGATATAGTGTACTATGTTCCTCCTACCCCTGTTCTCAGACAGAAGATTTATGATAGCATGCTATTGACCAGTCCCATGATTATATTGTATTGCAGTATTATGTAGAAGGGAGAAAGAGGGGGAAGGGGCAAGCTGCAAAATTCAGTAAGGATTCTCACAAAGTTGAACAGATTTTTTCTCTTTTTCCAATGTCTGGGATAATTGCTAGGGCAATCTCTTAAAATCATGTCCATTTTGATAATACTTGAATGACTGGAATAATTTGGAGTAAGGGGATATAGGGCAGGAGTAGGGTTCACAGAACGTGAAGTTCAGATTCAGTCAAAAGGACCACACTTGAAGACCTAGAGGGTCACATGTGACCTTGAAGCCACAGGTTCCCTACCTCTGGTTAAGGTGTTCACACACTCCTATACACATAGTAGGTTGTATATGCTGGAGAATGAGACCTGTAATCCACAGAGTGCTTTACATTCTTCAGAAGGTTGAAAATCAAATGTGTAACTAAAACTGAGCAAAAAGCACTATTATTCCAGGATGACAACATCAGGAGGGATGCATTTCTGCCCTGGGGCAATGGCCTTTCCATTTCTTGACCCATACTCCAGAAACACAGACAGAGCCATTCTTCCATCTCACCTTCCATCACAGCCACCACCAGAACAAGGGCTTGGAATCCCTCTTCCCTACTAGACTATTCCTCTATATCAACCCTTTCTGAAACCTAATTGAGTTTTCTCCATGTGTGAGGCTAGTTACTATAATAGCACAGTAGTAATGGGTAACATGCTCAGATAAAATGAGAAAAAAAGAGCAGAATAATCAGTAAAGAGCTCCGTTCCCATCCCAACTCTACCCTTAGTAATAAGGAGGAGATTGGAAACTCTTCCATTTGGAATGCACATTGAAAGGATGAGAAATGTCTTAGCCTAGGAAAGGGGAAACTTTGAAGGAGACATGATAGGTCTGTTTATTTGAATGGGTTACCATGAAAAAGAAGAATTAAATTTGTTCTACTGGATTGTTACAGAGAATAAAACTAGGACCATTTGGTAGAAGTCACAGGGAGATAAAAGTTGAATTTTAGAAAGTGCTTCCTTTTGTTACAGTTGTTCCATTAAGAAGATTCCTTAAAAAGTAGTCACTTGAATTCTTTAAGTCGAAGTTGAACCAATGAGTACCTATCAGGTACCTGCTCTGTCAGGTACCATGGTATGCACTGGGGATACAAAGGTGAAACAAACTAGCCCCTGCCCTTAAGGAGCCCAAATTCTACCAACATGTAAGTGTTTAAATGTAAAACATTGTGGTGTAAAACCATCTATACCTTGGGGGAGGGAGGAGGGTTATGTGTTTGTCCTTCATTTTCAGAGGACTGTGACATCAGGGAAGTGATGACACAACTTGAAGTTGACTTTGATTTGAGTGAGGGAGGGCTGTGCAAGGTCACCAGCCTCACTTTCTCCTCCAGAGCCATCTGGATCCAGTGGCCTGATATTCATCAGGATAACTGGAGATGGCCCAGGATGCAGGGAGGCCAGGGAGGAGGATAGGGAGTTGAGGAGGGCTGTCAGGAAAAATCTTAGCCTACTTGTCATGAATGCTCTAAATGAGAGATGTGCCTTAGATTAAATGATTCCCTAGGTCCCTTCTCACCCTACAAGTCTCTAATCATAGCTACATTCTATGCTCTTCATCTGTCAAATGATGGGGATGGACTAGAGGATGATTTTGAAGGTCCTTGCCAGCTCAAAATTCTATTTTCCCATGTTATTATCAGGGATTTCATCCAAAGGACTGTCAAATTTATGGTTGATAACCACCTACTATTGTCCAATGTATGCCAATGGTTTATTAAATTCCATTGCCCATCACCTTATAATTGTGAAGGGAGCCAAATCTGAATCTGAGTGAGCAGAAGTCACAAAAACCTTTGGCTTATCCAAAGCCCTGAAGCCATGCCTGAGAATGATGACTGATCCAGGGAGGATTAACCCCAGCACAGACTTGCTGACAAGGAAGCAAGCTGAGCTTCTGTACGTCCCTCCCCAAAACTTCTCCAGTGTCATCCTGTCTCTGCTCTGTGCAGATACGTTGCTATGATCTTCAATTGAATCTGCCATTTTCCCACCTGACTCAGGAGTGCCAGTGAGGTAGGAGGTTCAGACATCCCCCAGAGTTTGTGAATTACTTAAAAAGTTGTTATTTAACTTTCACTTTTGCTGTTTATGTTGTTCGGTCATGTCTGACTCTCCATGATCCCATTTGGGGTTTTCTCGGCAAAGATAGTGGAGTAGTTTGTCATTTCCTTCTTCAGCTCATTTTTCAGATGAAGAAACTGAGGCAAACAGGGTTAAGTGACTTGCTCAGGGTCACACAGCTAGTAAGTGTCTGAGGCCAGAACTCATGAAGATGAGTCTTTCTGACTCCAGGCCAGAAGCTCTATCCACTGGGCCATCTAGCTGCCCTAACTTTCACTTAGTACGCTGTATTGCACATAGTGGGTGCCTATGTTTATTGAATGAATGAATAATGATGTAATATCTCTTTTCTTATTGCTTTAACCTTTGGGGAAGGTTTTCCTCTCAACAATGAACTGTATAAAGTATCTCCTAGCTAAGGCAGCTAGAGTTCTGAAGGGTTTATGACTTCTGAAAGTTAAGCAGAGCCCAGGTTCGAACCTGAGTGCTCTTTCTCTTTGAAATATCCTCTAAAATGGGTTCTTAACCGGGCATCCCTGAACCTTTTAAAATATCTGTTAATTATTTCAACATATTTGGTTTTCTATGCAATCTTATGTTTTTTATACACACACAAGGATGGGCACACACACACACACACACACACACACACACACACACTTTAGCACTTACCTCCCCAGGGTTGTTGTAAGGATCAAATGAAATAACGTCCCAAAGTGCTTTGCAAACATTAAATTGCAGTAGTGATGTTTGTTATTATTAGTATTTTAGAACATTCTGGGACGGGGCCCACAGGTTTCACCAGACTGCCAGAGAGGCCTTGGTACAAAAATTGTTACGAACCTCGGCTCTAAAATATTATAATATTTATTCTAATAAGGTTGCAAAAAGAATTTGCATTTGGAGAAAAAAATATCTGGGCTGACTAAAAAAAAAAAATGATTGTATTCAAGTCTTTCCTATTGAGTGGAAGCCACAATTCAATTTTCTGTTGTGTTTTGCCACAGGGTTCAGCTGTTCAGTTGATTGTACTCTCCCTCAACCCTAGGAAGGTGTATAATCACTTCCTGATTGCTGGCTAGGCACCATCGGTGAGACGGACAGGATTTGTACCCTCACAGCCTCTCCTTTACCCTCTCTATATTCTGTCATGAGAAAGGGAAGGAAGGAAGGAAGGAAGGAAGGAAGGAAGGAAGGAAGGAAGGAAGGAAGGAAGGAAGGAAGGAAGGAAGGGAGGGAGGGAGGGAGGGAGGGAGGGAGGAAGGAAGGAAGGAAGGAAGGAAGGAAGGAAGGAAGGAAGGAAGGAAGGAAGGAAGGAAGGAAGGAGGGAGGGAGGGAGGGAGGGGAGGAAAGAAGGTAATGTCTAATATGTGTCAGAAACTGTGCAAAGCACTTTTCACATACAGGTGACCATCAACATTCCTACATTTAACTTGTGTGACTTCAAGCATCTGAGTGATTTTATTAGTAACTTATTTTCACTTTTGTATTGACAATTGAGACCATGCTGGCTATGTGCAGTAAAGAAAATGTCCACCTGTCAGAGGTGAAGTTGAGACCCCACCAGACTCTGGGTCTGCTGAGCAAATGGGGAAGCTTATGGGGCAAAATGTGACTGCCTTCTTGGACTCCTCTCAGCTCAGACTGGCGTCAAATTCTTTTGTGCACAGAAAGAGGGAAGGAACACTGCTGCATGTCCTGGGATGCTTGGCTAGGAGGGGGAGTCACTCTCCCTTGAAAGCTTTTGGTTGGCATTGGCCTCACATCTGGGACTGCTGGAGTACTTAAAAGGGAGTGAGGACCAGGTACAGGGAACTGACCAAGCTAGGGTGCTGACTGACCACGCTCAGCAGCTAAAGTCTCAATAACCTCTCCCTTGGTTTTCAGAAGACAGCCAAAGTAGAGAAGTTTACAGGAGTATAGTATATAGTACAAGGCCCTCACACAGCCATTGACATGGGAGGGTAAGATTTAGGTTAAAAAAATATTTCATTTTTAAGAATTACGTTTACTGCTTGGTATTTATGGTACTGTAGATTTCATATCCTATGAAAAGTGAAAATTGTCTGAAATCATTTTTTTTTGAAATTGAGATGTTAGCACAAAAGGTCACAGAATTCTAGGGAATTTCTAGCAATTTTATCTCTGTACTGCATTTTATGAGTTATTTCACAGTTACTGTGTTAGGAAAAATGAATATTTTCAGAATTAATGTTTTGTTGTAAGGAATCATGCAGGAAAGTGTAACAATCTCTAGTAAAAGATTGCAGGAACCTAACCAACTATTTTCCATAGTTTCAATGTATAAATATTTGCATTTTTACTTTCCTTCAGTTTCCTAGAATGTTTCCCCCACTCTAAAAGTTGAGGATTGAGTGTATTATCCCATTTCGTCCTTGAAAATGATGTTGAGAGGGAAGGAGGTGCTGTCATGATCCTTTTTTAGATGAGGAAAATGAGACTGGATTTGAACTCAAGTCTTCCAGATTCTAGGTCTGGTGTTCTAGGCTCTCCACTGCATCATTTTGAGTAATTCATTGTTTTATCAGTTTGACTCATCCATTTATGTTAATATATTGAGTGAGCGTATGGAGGTGAAACAGGACAAAAGACACTAAAAAAATAAAGCCTTATAAGAGTTTCTGCAATGTGGCTAGAGCCAATACTCAGAGACGCTAGGGAACAGAATGCTGCCTGGGAGATTTGGGTCCAGATCCCATGTAAGACCCTTACTGGCTAGATGCGTGACCCTGGGAAACCTTTTTCTGGAGCAACACTTTTTTCTCATCTGTAAATCATGGATAATAATAGCAACAGCCACCTTGTTGTGTCTTAAGCAGGTCATACAAGTAGCTATTAGCAGAGCTGAGGTGGGAATCAAGGTTCTCTCCATTGTTTTCCAAATAAAATTCCGACTTCTTAGTAAATCACTTGAAGACCTCCACAATGTTACCTAAACCTAATTTTCCAGTCCTAACATAAACTATTCCATTCCTCATACTCTAGGCTCAAGCTGGAACAGCCAATTCATACTTCCCTTGATGACTCCAGTTCCTTCCTACCTTCCTCCTTTTCACTCAGCCTCTTCCCTCAGTCTGGCGCCCTCCACATCATTGGTTATCAAAAGTTCTAACAGTCTTTCTACACCTTGTTGGAGTGCCACATCCTCCATGAAGCCTTCAGAGGAAAGAGCATCACTTCTTTCTCTCAACAATACCTCTCATTAACTAGTATAAACACACAAACATGAAAACCAATATGGATATTAAGCTGCCTTTCCCACATAGGACCAGAAAATAATTTGTAAGAATTTTGATTTTTCTTCTACTCGCAAATGAAAAGTGAAGGAATATAACCATTTATAAAAGTTCAGGAATAGCTCTAGGATGAAGAGATATTAAATGATGCTAATAGCCAAGTAATCACTTATTCTAGAAATCCCTGATATAAGTCTAAGGTGAACGGGAAGAAAGGAGAAAGGTACAAGGGTTGTGTGGATAGATTTCCGCAATAATAATTAATTAATTACATTTGTATGATGTCCTACAGTTTACATCATATTTTCCTCCTAGCCATCCTGGGAGGAGAGCATGGAATTCTTTGTGTTTCACAGGTGGAGAAAACTGAGGCTCAGAGATGTGGCTTGCCCACAGTCACCAAAGAAATAGCAACATAAATGTTAACTCTATTTTGCAGATGAAGAAACTGAAACTCAGGGAACTTAAGTCATAGATAATGGAACCATGATGAAGACTCAAGTCTTCTGCTTTGTGCCATACTGCTTTGGCAATAATGGAGGCTGCAGGATGTAAGCTATTAAAGCTTAAAGCTGCTCTAAGACTTTGGGACATCCTTTATTGCAATACCTATGTGAGTATCCATCCTTGAGACACATAATTATCTTAGACAATATTTACATCTATGGCCTGACTACCAGACCAATAGACCATCAGGAATTCTTAAGAGGACTTTTAAAACTAGACTTATCTTTAGGTTCCGGAATGGTTGTATATACAACAGCAAATTATTCTCAGTTTATATAAATTTTCAACAACAATCTAGACTAAGGCAACACTTTTGGGGTAGAGTGAAGGATATTCTCATCCTCTTCCATTTCAGGTTCCATTCCTGATCCATAGCTCACAGCACTGAAGGACATCCAAACACCTTAGTGCACAAAGGTACCTTGTTGAAATAACTACTTGACCAGATCTCAGACAGCATGGGTCTTATTGTTGTCTCTGCAATGTCCTATGGAGATTTTGATGACATCTCATTGTCTGGTGTACTTAGTAGGATAGCAGTGGGGACCAAGATAATTATAGGCCACAATATTAGGGAAGCAAGGAGGACAGATGTGCTTAGGTCCTACAGTTAGGTCCTGAGGCTCTGGGATTCACTAAAGGACATTCGATCTAATTAAAGTAGAGGGGTGAGAGTATTGAAGGGGAAGATGAGAAGGGTACCCAGGAAAAAATGCACAGTTTTGCATTGGGCCATGCCTACATGGATCCAAACAAGCAGTTCCATACGAATTCCAACCCCAAAACTTCACCACAAAGTGTTTGAAGTTTTAAAAGAAAAAAATATACTGTGAAAATAATAAACCGTTTTCGGATCCCTTTTCTAACAAGATATTCAGATTTATTTCAGACGTTTATGATAATCCCAATTCAGAAACTAATAACAATGACATTTTAAATACAAGATTATATAAGGTCCTCCAAAATAGTTAACCTTTCAATGTGACATTTTATAGTATGTCGAATTAATGGTAACATTTTATTGTTTGCCATCTCAAACTCAGAGGTTCATAAGTCTTGAAGACTAAGCTAATTTAAACAATCAGTCCCTGTACTGAGAGCTTTTCTATCTGAATCTCTTTTCCTGCTTCCTCAGTCTCACTTCAACCTGTTCCCCCCTTTTTCTTTTTCTAGCTTCTCTGGCCCTTCTCTCATTCAGCATCTTTTTATATTTTCTTTTCCTTTCTTTACCTATGAGAAATGTTGATCTAGTTTCTGCCTTCACATAATCAAGGAGGGAAAAAAAGTCCTGGAAGAGTCAAGTACAAGAGAAGCACATTAATAACCAGGAAAGAGGGGGAAATGAATCCCGGATCTTCTTTTAATAGGGGTTTATTACTATTTGCCTACATCTAAATTTTGTATATCTGTCCACTTTAAATTATTCTTGCTGATGCAAAGCAACAAGAATGTGAATATTTGAATCTATAGGCTATCACAAAACCTCGCTATGACCATTAATTTGATTTCCTGTTTTTTATTCTGATCTGCACTGACAGATGAAATTTCATTAACATGAGTTTCTTACATCCATAATTCACAGGCTTTGGCGGGGAGGGGAGTTATTGTGAATCTTGTTCTGGTTTTGCTTGCTTCACTTTGGATTACATCATTCATGTCTTCATAGTTCTCTAATTTGCTCAAATACCTTGTTTCTTATAGTGCAACCCTATACCCTAATTTTCCAGCTTTTCCTCCTATCAGTGAGTACCTACATGGTTTCTAGCATTCAGCTACTTCAAGAAGTATACACATTTCACTATATGTGTGTGTATGTATGTATATGGATATATAAGACAGAGATATATATACATATGTATACGTGTGTATCTATGTATATTGTATATGGTAGACACTGGCATAGGGCCACTCAGCATGACGTGCCCACATTAGAGAAAGTGCTGTGCTCTATGAGCAAAACAGAATTGAAATAGCTCAAAAGAAATGCAAGATATGAAAACTTAGAGAATCCACACCAAATGTTCACATGGACTACTTGTACCCGACCTGTGGTAGAACATTCCAAGCTCATATGGGTCTGATCAACCTTAGTCAGACATACTAAAACTTGACTCTAGGATAATGATATCATTTTGGTCCTCTTTGAGAATGGACAACAACTCTGTGTGTATGTATATGTGTGTATATATATCTTTCTATATATAATATGCATATATATATATATATTTTATTATAGACGGAAAAGTCCTATATGTATGTTATGTATAGAAATGAAATATATTCCTTCTGTATTCTTACATTTGGTTGTTTGTATTCTTGTAAACATGAAATAAGTACTTTACATACTCTAACATTTAAAATGTCATTATTTTTTGAAATGGATTGATCATAAATATATATGTATATTGTCATATAAATATATATATATATACATGTGTGTGTACAGCAAGAAATTTTCTGTCTTTAATATCCTTGGGAGCTTGGATCCAGTAGCAGTGCAGCTAGGAGAGTTTGGTAATGTCTTGTCCTCAATCTGCTGTTTGGAACAGTTGGACTAATTCACAGCTACAGAAGCTGCATAATGACATGCCTGTTTTCCCACAGCCCTTCCAACATTCACTGTTCCCTTATGTGATTGTATTTGTCAATTTGATGGCTGTGAGCTGATACTTCAGAGTTAATTTTTAAATTTTCATTTCTTATTGTGATTTGGAACATTTTTCATGTGTTTTTAAAATAATTTACATGTCTTTTCAAAAGGATGTGTTCATAACCATTTGACCACTTATCTATTGGAAAATGGATCATAGGCTCACAGATAGGAAGATGGAAGACATCTCAGAGACCATCCAGTTTAGCCTCTTTATTTTCCAGATGAGGAAAGTGATGCTGAGGGAGGTAAAGGAAGGTACCCAGGGTCACACAGATAGGACTCATCAGAGGCAGGTTTGAAGCCCAGTTCTTCTGACCCTTTTCACTTTTCTCTGCTTCCAAATCCTACGTTTTTCCCCCTCAGTACTTTTCCCAATTCTAGCTGCATTCTACCTACAAAAGCTATTTAATTTTGGTATTAAAATTGTCTGTATTTTAGGATCACCTCTATCTGAGAATATTTGACTGAGAATTCTTCTCTTCATTATAGATCCTAAAGGTACCACCAAACATTCTCCTCTGATTTTTTTTGAAATGTAACCTTTTTTAAAATTTAGTTTGTGTATCTACTGTTTTGTAAGGTGCTAGTTTAGACCTATTTTCCGCATAACTGCTTTAGAGTTTTCATAACAGTTCTTGTTGAATATGGAGTCTTTCTTTTAAACATTCTATTTAAAGTTTTGACTTCCAGATCCTATCCTCCCCCCCCCCTCGCCGAGATAGTGTACAATCAGATATGTTATACATGTGCAATTATGTAAAACATTTTTATGTTAGCTAGTTTGTACAAGATACAAAAGAAAAAAAATGAAAGAAAATAAAAAATAGCATGCTTCAGTCTGTATTCAATCCATATCAGTTCTTTCTCTGGAGGAGGATAGTGTGCTCCATCATTAGTCCTTTGGGATTGTTTTGGATTATTGTATTGCTGAGAATAGCTAAGTCATTCACAATTCTTCATCAATCATTATTGCTGTTACTGTGTACAACATTTTCCTGGTTCTGTACACTTCACTATGCATCAGTTCATGTAAACCTTCTCAGGTTTTTCTGAAAGCATTCTGTTTGTCATTTCTTATAGCACAATAATATTCCATTATAATCATATACCACAGCTTGTTTATCCATTCCCCAATTGGTGGGAATTCCTTCATTTTCTAATTCTTAGTGGCAATAAAAAGATCTGCTATAAATATTTTTGTAGAAATGGGTCCTTTCCCCTTTTTTGAAAGTCTTTGGGATATAAATCTAGCACTGGTATTGCTGGATCAAAGGGTAGGCACAGTTTTATAGCCCTTTGGGCAGAGTTCCTAATTGCTCATAGAGTCCTTTTCTTTTAATGCTTGCACGGTTGGCAGATATGACTAATCCTATTCATGAATTGTATTCATGGTGCCTTCACTGGAGGTTTGTGCTTTTTTATGTGTTAAGGTTGTTAAATGTAATACTATAAAAAAGACTGTCGTGTAAGGAAATTTGAACTTACACATTTACTAATTTAAATTTAAGTTGGCATGGAATGATTGGCTTCAGATTTTATCTTGTTGCCAAAAGTAATAGCAAGTGAGTCCAAATCTTGTGATGACTAGATATTATTGAGTAATTTGTTTCATGAGGTAATGATTCAATTTTGAAAGTGCTTACTGTTTCCAAGGCATTGGGCCAGCCTTTGCATCCTAAGGATGACCATATTGTCAAATAAAGGAAAATTATATCAGAATAATTAGAGGGTTGAAATGCTTACCAGTTTTACTTACGATTGCTGAGTACTGTACTGTAAGTCTATTCTGATCATTTGAGAGATGAGTATGGCAATCTATCCCTGTGCCTTTCCTGTTATACACAAAAGAGCTTCCATTTACTACTAAGTACTAGTAGGATAGAAGGCACTTAGTTCTAGTGTCTTACAAAATAAAGCAGTCTGGTAAGATTTTTTTTCCTATTTCTGTGTTTCCTTCTCTAGTTTTACATGCAACCATTGTATAATCAGTTTATTTTACTTAGACTCCCAAAATTCACCTCCTGGTAAGGAGAGAGCATGGAAATCCTGAAGTTCTATTTACTTGTAATGAAATAAATGTAAAATGTATATAAAAGACAAAAAAAAACACTAGTATTGGGGTTATATTTTTTTCCCCAGTTCATCCCAGTTTCATACAAGTAGATGTGTAGTAGTGGAACCACTATCTGGCCTGGACAAGGGTACTGGTTTTTATTCTCTTTAAAATATAACAAGTCGGTTTCACAATGACTGATCTAGAAAGAGAAATACAGAAGTATGTATCTGATTGAGGGGAGAGTCTCAAATACTACAAGAGCAGAATTCCCTAAGATGTAAGGACCTATGTCAAAATACACTATAAGAAGATCCAAAGCAAAAGCTTGAATTTTAGGTGACAGCTGAATCACCTCTGAATCTATGGAACTTGTTTTCTCTTACATAAAAATGTTCAGCATTCTGTACAACTTTTAAAGATATTTATTTACTTCAAATTTTGAAATTGGGTATTTCCAGCTACAATATAGAAGAAGATACCTTTTGTCAGGCTCATTTTAATAGTTTATGTGAAACATCATGGTTCAATATTCTGAATAATTTAAAAGATTACAAAGAAAGAAATATTGTAATGAAATATGTGGTTTGGATTTGTTAATATGCACAAATGACCATGGTCTACTAATTTAATTATGTATGGATTACCAAGCATATACTTCAAACCCAGTTGTCTGTCTCCCTTGGTGAGTACAGTAGCTATTTCCAAGGTAGTATTCTAACTTCTACCGAATTAAAATGCTCCCACATGTAAAGTCACAAACGTGGCCCTGAGCTCTGGTTGGCTGATTCAGCAAGAAGGCAACCCTCATAGGAACTAATTTCTTCCTTTTCTTTTTTTTTATGAGTTTAAGGCTGTGTGGAAATAAAGCGGGCACTGAGAAAATGAACTCTCTTCTTCAGCAGGACAGATCACTCACATGTTTTATGTCCTGTCCTAGGTCATGTTCTAAAATTTTTAGAAAAGCCCAGAGATGCTGTAGGCAAGAGCTTGAGAAATATATGTTATGCTTACTTATCATGTTGATCTGACTTTAATAACCATAATGGTTTTTTGTGAAGAATCACTTTTTCAGGGACCAAGAACCAGGGCTGGCTGTAGGCAAAATGTTGCAGGAATTGGAATTGTCTTTGGCAGCACTTTCTTTTGAACATCCACTTTCCTTTTCTTTTTTATTTCCCCCTATCATGTTGTCACATCCATTTGGGCCAGCCCCCAAAATTGTCCTCTTCTCTGGTCCTTTCTGATCACTTCTCTGACTTAAGTCCCTTTGTCCAAGTGCCAATGCTTCCCAGAGCTAATCGGTGTGATCACCTAAACTTTTGTAAGGTGTTATTAGGCACAGATTTGCTGAAAGGTACCAATCTATCTTCATCTCTATGATTTAAACTTCTTGTTTGTAGAGAATGCCTTCACAATTTTCACACATCCCTCAGCATCTTACGTACTCTTCTCCTTAGAGATCAAAATAAATCTCTGCTTTCTTTCCTCATGTCAAAGAGGAAGAAATATGCCTTCTTTCCAATGTTAGCCCTTTTGCTTCTCCTCTCAATACTGTTTCCTCCAGAACTTTGTCCCATCAATTATCCTTTTTTTCCCTTGTAGTTTCAGTATTTCTCCAGCATTTCTTTCCCTTCTGCCTATAAACATGTTCTGTTCTCCTGTCCTAAAAAAGTAAATATAAAATGAAATCCTTTAAATTAGCTACATTGTCCCTCCCTTTCTGTTGTTGTTGGCTTTCCTGTCTATTCACAAGCAATCTTCTTTTATATTTTATTTTATGTTCTTCTTAATTACATGTAAATAAAAATGTTTAATTTTTTTTACTTTGATTTCCAAGTTATCTCCTTCTCTCCTTTCCCTTTCCACTCCTTGAGAAGGCAAGAAATTTAAATTGTTTATATCTGTACAGTCTTGCAAAACTTTTCCACATAAGCCATGTTGCAAAAGAAAATGCAGGATCCCAATCCCCATCCCCCCAAAATAGCAAGAATATATAAAGAAAGTTTAAAAAGTATTCTTCAATCCACATTCAGACTCCAACAGTTTGGGGGTTTTTGTTTGTTTGTTTCTCTGGAGGCAGATAGAATTTTTCATTAAAAGTTCTTTGAAACTGTTTTGAATCATTGTACTGCTGAGATTAAGTCATTCATGGGCAATCATTGTACAATATTGCTGGTACTATGTATGATGTTCTGGTTCTGCTCATTTCACTTTGGATCAGTCCATGTAAGTCTTCCAAGGTTTTTCCAAAATTATCCTGCTTGTCATTTCATATCCATAATAATATTCTATCACAACCATATACCCCAGCTTCTTCAGCTATTTCCCAATTATTGAGCACCCCTTCAATTTCCATTTCTTAGCCACTAGAAAAAGAATTGCTATAAGTAATTTTGTATCTATAGGTCCCTCCCTTTTTCTTGGAGGTATAGATCCTCTCATGGTACCGACAAGTTTCCTATAAGCAGCTTTCACATAATCACCCTTCACTCAATTTTTCCTCAGGATCTGACTTCTGCCTCCATCACTCTGCTCAAACTGTTGTTGCTAGTGACTTTGTGACCACTAACTCCAGCGCCCTTTTCCAGTGCTTTGCTTCTTGACCACTCTAATACATTTAATAGCTTGAGATTCAGTCTCCACCTGCTTTTTAAGACTCTTCCCTTTTTGTCCATATTGCATCAATCTTGCATTTCTCCTCCTCCTCTCTCTCTGACTAGACTTTCTCTGTTTTCTTTGCTTCCTCTTCTAATCCTTCTTTTTTCTAAAAGTTGGAAGTCTCCAAAGCCCTATTCTTGGTCCTCTTGTCTTTATAAAATCTCAACCTTGATAGGCTTTCAATAAGTTTATCTGTTGTCTGTGATAAACAAAACAAAACCATTCCTGCCCTTACATAGCTTTCATAGAGGGAGGTAGCATGGGTCAGGAAGGGGAAAGGAAGGCATTGGAGGTACAGGTAAAAATAAAATATGTACAGAATACATTGGGGGAAAGCACCAGCAGCTCGGGAAATTGGAATAGGTCTAGCTAAGAGATGGCACTTCTGAATACCCTATTATATAAATATAAACACATATTTCTATGTGGTTAAGCTCAGATATCTATATCCTACCCTAGTAGGATATAGTATCTCTCCTGAGTTCCTGGCCTATACCATCAATTGCATGTTAGACATTTCCAACTGGATCCCCCATAGGCATCTCAAACTCATTATGTTCAAAATATTGTTATTTTTATAAAGGGTACCACAGTTTTTCCTGTCGCTCAGATTTACAACCTGGGAATCATCTTCAACCTCTCACTTTCCCTCATCCAACATATCTATTAGGGTACCAAGTCTTGTCGATTTTATCTCTCTAATATCCCTGTGTGATACTTTCTCTCCATTCACATAGCCCTTCCTCTTTGAGGCTTCATCATGTCTCCCCTAAACTGCTACAACAGTTTCTTAATTGTGCTACTGTTTAAGCCATTCTCCTCTGCAATATGATTATTTGAAAACATATATCAATCTGCTGCTCAAAAACCTCCTGTGGCTCTCTATTGCCTTTTTTTGAGGGGCAGGGACAGAAATCAAACTTCTCTGCCTGGTATTCAAAATACTTCACCATCTGAGTCTTTCCAGGCATATTTTTCATACTCTACAGTACATTCCAACTAAATTGGTCTACTTAATGATCCCAGAATTTATTACTGAATCTCCTCCCTTCTCTGTGCTTTTAAACAATGTGACCCCCATAACTGGGATGGACTTTACACTCACTAGAATCCCTAGCATCCTTCAAAGTTCAGCTCTGCAACTTCCTCCAAGAAGAACCCTTTTATAAACCTCTTCATTATTAGTGCTCCCTCTGTCCTCCAACTATCATCCATGTATTTATCTATTTAGATATTATATCTCCAAGTCCCAGCACTCCTTAAGGATCTGAACAGATTCTCAGTTTATTTTTACATTTTCAGTTTGTATTTCTAGCACTCCCTGGATGTAGGAATAATTTCAAATACTTGTTGGATTGGACTGGACCGTGTGTATGTGGTAATGAATTCACTGTTCCTCTATTCAAATCATAGGATGGCATTCTAAAGTCACTGGTGTGTTTTTTTTTTCTTAATAATGTTAACTTTTTAAAAAATGGCCAGATTTGCTGTTCATTTCCTAAGTATTCTATGCAGAGTTGCCAATAGTCTGGGACCACTGGAGCTTTGTCTCAGAAAGACTGTACCAGCACCATTTGGAGATATAGTTCTTAAGTCGCTGGCAGCAACTCCTTCCCCAAGCTAATTTGCTAGCTTCTCTGACCAAGATCCTGGCAACAGACATGGCAGTGGCAGAAAGTTCACTGAGACATCTTTGATATGATCACAAGTTTATGTTGTAAGGAACCTTAGAGGTCATTCTAGCCCAATCCTCATTTTGTAGATAAAGAACCAGAGGCTTGAAAACATTAAAATGACTTGCCTATGGCCACAGAGCCACAGAGTTGGGAAGCATCAAAGGTGGTGTTGAAACCTTGTTCTTCCTGACTTACGACATTCTGAAGACTACACTATATACTTCCTCACCTTCAACAAAAATCTCCCAGTATCCCTTGGTGCACTCCTGATCTTCCCTTTGGCCACCTCCCCTGGACAACAAGAGCCAGTCCCTTCCCTAACAGTGATACCTCTTAATGTGCTAAGACAGGTTCCTTTCTTCCAGACTTCATCCTAGGCAGCTGTCCCTCAAACCTTGTTCTAAGCTCCAACATTTCTAATTAATATTGTTTGTCATACGTGAGGTTTTTAGGCCACCCACATATTTTTTTTAAAAAAATTGGTAATAGATATCATCATAGGATCATAATCCCAGTGGAAAATAAATTCCTTCTCAGCATTTCTTGTCACTTGTGTTTGCTTTCTCCCTGACTTTTTTCTCCATGCTCAGTGTTTCCTTTGCATGCAGCCTTTGGGTATCTTTTTTTTATTTTTTCCTTCTTAGAATTGCTTCACTGAAACAGTCATGGATATCTTTAGCTATTAACAAGCTTTGGAAAATTTAGGTATTTGAATGCAGAGCTTCTTAGACAAAACAGAATGTAAAAATAGCAGCTATTGCCTTGTTTTCTAGCTTTAAAAATGTCCTTTTAAAAATACAGATAAACACGGGACTTGATATTCCAGGCAAACCATTCACTTGTGTACACTTGCAATATATTAGAATATGATTAAATCCCACAAGGTTTCATTTAAACCTCAACAACACATGCCAGAAATGAGCATCTAGGAGTGTAGCCCGGAATCCTCCTCCAGGAAATAAAGGGTTGAGGAAAGAAAGGAAGGAGAGTTCTTTGATGTTCTTTCCTAATGGAAGAGGGTTTCCAAAATGCTTAATGGTAGATTAGGAGAATCTGCTTATTTCAGTTTGATGGACAAACATCAACACTTCAAGAGATGGTTCAGGAACAATATTCACTCTGCAAACATTTTTTTTCATATAAATTTATTTTCAGTTTTCAACATTCACTTTCACAAAATTTTGAATTTCAGATTTTTCTCCCCATCTCCCCCCTTCCCCCACCTCTGGACAGCATGTATTCAGATTGCCCTTTCCTCCAGTCTGCCCTCCCTACTGTCACCCCCCCCCCTTAATCCCTTTCCCTTCTATTTTCCCTGTAGGGTTAGATAGTTCTCTATACCCCATCCAGCAAACATTTCTTAAGGGCCTACTATGTGCAAAATATTATTCTAAGTTGGAGGAAAAATATAATTTGTCTCTACTCATAATCGTAGAGTGATAGGTAGGAGGTCATAGGCTTAGCACTAAAGAAAGAAAAGCACTAAAGAAAAATTAGGAGCCAACTAGGCTACTCCCCCCTTTTTTTTTTTTTACAGGTGAATAAATTGATACTTTGAGACGTCAGGTGAGGCGCCCAGGATTACACACATAATAGCAGTAGAGCTAGAATTTGAACCTAGGCCCTCTGGTTCTGTATCCACCATTTTTTTTTTCTTCCATTGCACCATGGACTATTCATAAATATGAAGCAACTGCAGTTACTATGATTCAGAATAAAATCAAGGCAAAAGCATAAGAGAAGCACAAAGTGTTATGGGAAGTCAGAAGTAGAAACGATCATTTTCAGTTTAGAGGGTCAGGGGACAGTTGGCATTATAGATTATGTCCCTCTGTATTTTAAAGCTCAAGTTGGAAGAGGAAAGAAAAATTCCAAAACCTAAAGATTCAGCCATTCGGATAGGCAAAGCTCGTTAAAATATTTCCTTCCTACACCCTTCCCATTTTTCATTCTCTGCCCACTAAAGACATCTCAAATATAGGCCATCCGATTGCAACGCCCACAATAAACTGAGAAATATCTTGAGAAAATACAAAAGGCTTATTTTTCTGGTAGTAATTGTTGACTTCAGATTTTCTTCCTTAATACTGAAAGGTTTGGGAATTTATTTTTGGCTGTCCAATTTTAGGCAGCAGCTGAATGCTTAAATTATTTGAGTAGAATACACAACAAATACTATGCAGTAAAAAGAAGGCTGGGAAAGGTTTTTGTAAGCCTGGGGATATTCAAATAGTTGGGCAGGTGATGGAACTCAGGGGGGAACATCAGCAATGGGTGTATAGGGTTGTCCCACTTTCTAATAACTCATAAGGAAGAACCTGAACATTAAAACTTATACTTCTGGGAAGAGTAAATACTCTGTTAGTAAAGGCATTCTTCATTGTGCTACAAGCCAAGGTTGGACTTCTCTGCCCTTCACAATCTGGCATCACCCTACATTGCCAGCTGGGCTGCATCCTTTTTGCCCCACTGAAATCTCCATGCAGTAGTACTGTGACTGAAGTAGAAGTCTTGCTTACCCTTGCTCATGCCCTTCTCCTCATTTAGAAAGCTTCTCTCTTCATCTGTTGAATTCCTTTTTATCTTTTAAAACCCAACTCATTTAACCTCTCTAGACCTCTGTTTCCTTAGCTTTAAAATGGGGAAAATAATAGTTGAATGAACTACCCTTGAAAGAGTTAGGAGGAAAGAATTTTGTAGACTTTAAGGCATCAACTAAATATGTGTTTCTTTTACAAGTGAACATGTCTGTCACTAGCTTAGCTAATGCTGGAGATGCATGCCCAAAACACAGGAGATCATTAATATTTGGACCATAGCAACCCCTTATCCATTCACTGATTCATAGGAGGGAAGGGTTAGTCTTTATCAATGAAGGAAACCCCCACACTCATGAAATCCTGCATCGTCAGAAGGAAAGATAAAATGACCAAAAACTAGAGAGCAGCTCTCTTTTTTGTATATAGCCAATTCTATTTCCTTGTATTCAGATATGAGCCTAATGATAGCACTTTCTTCTCCAGCGGCCCTTCTCCCAGTCTGATGATGTACCTAAAAATATTTGGTAAATTGTTCTAGATGTTATCCTCTGGAAATGATACATTTTAATTTTGTAACTGGCTTCCCAATCCCAATTTTGAAACCAGATGTAAAGAAGATTCAGCATACTACTCTGCATGCAATATCCTAGTACCTTGGTCTTTTCCTCTGCTGCTGAATTTGAAATACACATTTTCAATATTTCTCTTCCTTCCAAAGTGGAGCTCTTGCTAACACAACCTATGCTCTATTTTACTGTCTTGATCTTATTTGTGAGACTATCTATGGGAGAAAAACAATAAGAATGCATGTAATTGGAGACATTTATCTTTTTCTGCAGATCCCAATATAAAGAACTGGATAGACACCAAAAAAAATCTCCCAAGTGTGCAAAAGAAAGTATTTGTAAAATGGTACTATAGAATCATAGAATGCTAGAACTGAAAAGGACCTAATTTAACCCCCTTGTTTTATAGAGGATGAAACTGAGGCCGAGAGAAGAGAAGAGGCTTGGCTGAGATCTTATTGCGGGTAACATTCGTTCAATAAACATTTATTGGGTGCCTACTGTGTCAAAGTCCCTGTGATAGATTCTGGAGATGTTACAAAACCTAAAGCAGATAGAAACACCATAGAATCAAAAGTATTCTTACAATATGATGGAGCTACATTTAGAATATGAGAGGTTTATAATGAAAACTAGTCATGATTTCTATAGCGTGAGCCATAGTTTAATTCAAATGACTGTTTACAGAAACTCAAGCACATATTATGTTGTGCACGTTTTCTTGGAAAAATCCAGACTGTCCCATGTGGTACAGTAGAGCCTTGAATGTCAAGTTAGAGGACTCAGGTGAAATTTCAGTTCTCCTCTTTTAAGGGTCACTTTAAGTGCCATCTCCTAGAAGGAAACAGGCCTGATTCCTTGATTCCATTAGAACACTAACGTGTTCCTTCTCCAAATTATCTTGCCTCTGTTTCTCTCTTTAAATGTTACCCCACCCCCAACAGAAAAATGTAAACCCCTCAAGGGGAGGGTCCTTTTTTTGGCTTACATTTGTGGCATTTCCAAAGGTTTGAGAGATGTACGTTCTAGGTAATTTTATTTTATTAATAATGCCAGCATTTTAACAAAAGGATGGTTATTTGGCTGTCTCCCTCCTAGACCAAAGACCATCATGGTGCAACAGGCTCAAGGCTTATATATTTCTTTTGGAAGAGAAGTGTTCAAAAGGATGGTAATCAACTCTGATTGTCTAACTATTAATGAGAGGCAGACTTCAGAGAAGTGGGATTACTCCAAGAGGGACTGAGAGGGACATCATGTCACCACTGGACAGAAAGACTATCTACCCAGACTACCTTGGGCAATTTAGACAAAAGGGTCTCTCTCCACCTAAACTTGATTGAATGGAATTCACCTTAAACTAGAGATTGCCTCTAAGGTTGGTTGGGGGTCTGATAGAGGAGGTTAGCCCAGTCTTCTGAGACTGAGGTCTTGAAATGAGGATAGAGAAAAGGGGGAACTTTGAATACCCCAAATCATTACTCATCATTTCTCTCAGCACTTTAAGGTCTACAAAATCCTTTCCTTCTAACTCTCTTGTGATATAGTTAGAGTAATTATTTCTACTCATTTAATAAATAAAGAAACTGAGACTCAGGTTAAACCACTTGCCTTTAGTTATACAGCTAGCATGTTCTGAAACTGGAATTTAAACCCAACTCTCTTGATTCTAAATTTATTACTCATTCTACCACATTATGTGAGGGTTTCAGCTTCAACTCATGACTCCCTCCTGTCACAAAGAGACATCTGGGTAAGACTTCCGCAGAGAATTTCTTTAGTATAGTTCCTTATTCAATCTAAAATGCTTTCATTAAGTGCCTACTATGTGCAAGATACTGTGCCAGTTTTAGGACACAAGTCAGACGCAAAAATAGTCCCTGGCCACAAGGACCTTGCATTCTGCATGGATAGATATGTTATGTAAATCAAGAACACATGCGTGATAAAATGAGGCAGAAAACACAAAAAGCCAAGATGATCAGGAAAAAAATTTCCAGTGACATAGCCATTTCTTAATATATTTGATTTTTTAAAAAATAATTGGTTGATTTTTTTAAATGAGCTTTCTTCCATCTCCAGAATTCCAACTTTTAAATATTAAGCTATGCTTCCACCCTGGTTAGATTTGCCATTTTAAGAACAAAAAGGCTTTGGAACATGAAGTTGGATCACCACCTGCTGCAGTGACACCTAATGGCTTCTGGCAATATAACTGAAGTATGAGCCCTGCTAAAGGTTCTCTAGTTATTTAAACTAATAAAAATGTTGTTAACACCAGTCCTGGAGCTTGCAATGACCTCTACCTCCTAATCAATCAATCAGCAAGCATTTGTTAAGCACCTGCTAGGTTCTGTACTAGATAGTGGAGATAGAAGGACAAAAGTAAATCCATCTCAGCTCTCCCTGTGAGCTTGTCAATGATTGGGAAGACAACACGTAGATAATAAGTGCAAGACGTTATTTTGGGGAAAGGCACTAGCAACTAGAGGGGATTTCCACTTCCTTCATGAAGTATTTTTTAATACTTCTAGTTGACAAAAATCTTCCATCCTTCGGACCTCATAAAGCATCCTCTAATATACTTATTATGCATTACTTTATTGTTTATCTTATGTCTCCTGATTAGAGGCACAGTAAGGGTGAGGATCAGGTCTTATTTAATCTTGGTGATTTCCCAGGGCCATAGTAGGTGTTTAATAGATCTTTGTAGATGCAAGGAGGGAGCAAAGGAAGGAAGAAAGGAAGAAAAAGAGGGAAGGAACAAGGTCGTGAACTAGGGAGGAAGAAAGAAAATGAGAGAAATGACCAGGCTAAGTAAAACCATATTCACTCTGTTCTGTTCAAACCACATGGAGAACATGGTGTTCAGCTCTGGGGGCCATGTTTTATGCAGGAAATTTTCAACTTATAGCATATGCAATGCAGAGTGATCAGTATGGTAAAAGGACTTGAGGTTATCTGATGTGCAGCTGAGTTAAAGAAATGTTGAAGTTCATCATGGAGAAAAAGACTGAGGGAGAAACTTAAAAGCCCTGTTCAGTTATATGAAGGGTTGTCTTAGTGAGGAGAGCTGCTAGACCTGGTGCTTTGGCTCCAGATTGTTTCCCTCTGAAGACAAAGTCAAAGATGCAGAAGCAGATTTTCACAGAATCACAGAATTTCTGAACTGGAAAATACTTCAACTTGATAAAAAAAATGTAACCTTTGGGCTCTCACTTAAGGTTGATGGAAAAATGGGAGCCTGATGTTATGTGTTGTGAATGGAAGAAGACATGATCCCTGGTTAGCAGAGAAAATGATGAGCTCAAAGCTTTGTACCTGCTTCAGGGACTTAATTGAGTAGTTTGAGACACATCTGGAAAGAGAGAGAAAAGACTTTGGAATGGTAGGCATGCATGAGAAGCAAGCTCCATCATGTCTCTGGACTTAGTTGAAGTTCTAGCCTGTTAGAATGGATCCTTTCCGGGTAAGATCCTTCTTTGTCTTCTTTGTTTGATCTAAGATCTGAGCTCATTACCAGCTGCAGAGTTAATTCACTCTTGTACCTTATGTGGCATATTTCTAATTTCTGTCTGATCTCTGTTTGCTTGGATATTTGACTTTACTTGCTAGTAGCTTTTGTGATAGCCTTTTGTATAACCAGTTTGATGGGAAGGAGATAAGCTGGGAGAGCAGGCTAAGGACTATCCTTCCCCTTAACAACGACCAAGGAAGTAGCTTTCTATCTGAACTCAGACTTCTGTACCTAGACCAGACAGATATTTTAGGTATGGCAAAAAGTTATAATTCTTCCCCAGTGCTACTCTTGGAGGCTGAAGAAGAATATTTGGCCTCACCAACACTCCTGAGGCCTTCTTGCCCCTTCTACCAGCTATTATGGAGAGAAACAGCTGGTGATGACATAGATAGAATGCTGGGTCTGGAAACAGAAAGACTCGAATCCAAATTCAGTCTCAAATACTTACTAGCTGTGAAACTGGGCAAGTCACTTAACCTCTGTTTGTCTCAGTTTCCTCAGCTGTAAAATGAGGATAATAACAAGCATCTAATTCATTTCGTTGTCATGTCACGTAGTTGTTGTGAGGATCAAATGAGATCATATTTGTAAAACGCACTTAACACAATGATGCTTATTCTTTTTCTCTTGCATGAGATGGAAATGAATGACTCTCCTGATCTCCACAAAAGCTTTAGTGTCCCTGATCGCTGCTTATCCCTATCACTAAGCTCTTCAAGCAGGAGGTGATTACCTGCCCTCATGATAACTGATATTAGAGTGAACAACAAGAAACATAATTTAAAATTTGCTTTTAAAATTGCAAGTCCTTTGAATATGCTGCCTCCTCCATGAAGTTTTTCCTGACCTATCCCTCAGTTTAGTGATCCCTTTCTCATATTTCACTTATCTCTTTGCCTAGCCAAGTGTTTCTGCATTTTTCTCCCTCCTTCTTTGAACCACAGGTATTTACATGTGTCCCTCTTCCCATTAGAGGGTAAGCTCCTTGAGCATCATGATCTCCATTGTATTTATCTTTATATCCCCAGCTTTTGTATAGAGTAGGCACTTAAAAATGTGCTAGGCTTAATTGCTCAGTAAATTGAGTAAGGAAGGGACATATGTAGATTGTAAAGTTTCAAGGCTTAAGTGGAAAAATCTTACCTAACTTGGAGGAAAGGGACTGATGTAATTTGAGGAAATTCCTTGTGCTCAACATATGGTGCCATAGCTCTCGGTATTAATTATGGGCAGACCCAAAATAAAGACTGTGTTATTTCCTGTGGTGCATAAAATGTTTTTCTTCCCTTTTCATTCATATGTAATAGATTTAGACTGGGAAAGCACTTCAGAGGTATCGAGTCAAACCCCCTTATTTTATAATTGAGGAACCTGAGGCATGGTTAATGATACCCAAGATGACACAGGTAGTAAAGTTCAGAAGTAGGATTGGAGCCCAGGTCCTCTGATTCTTGAGCCAATTTCCCCCCCACTATATCATTCTCCAAAGATTTTGCACATAGATACAGTTTAAAAAAAGAAAAGTAACACATAAATTCACAAATGAACTTATTTTAACTGAAGGACATTATTTGAAATATTTATGTAGGTAGAGAGTATTAAATGAATTGAATAAATTGGTCTCCCTTTGACTCCATTTCATGGCTTTTGGAAAAGGATAGGTATTACGCCTATGATGTCATTAATATAGAGAATTTTTATAAGAGAAAATTTCTTCTGACAATATGAATCTACACATTTGTAACTTATAGTCTTAGGAAGTTACCTAGAGCAGAGAGGTTAAGTAACAAGTCCTTTCAGAATGCTTCTTTATAGTTTAATTTCCGAAAAGCAGTAAACAATATTTATTTCCCTGACTAAAAGGTTTTGATTTGTATACGTGTATAGCAAAGTTTCTAACTTTTCTGACTTCTGTAAGAATTCTAGATTCACAGAAAAGTGACCTGAAAGGTCATATAGTCCAATTGTCATTTGGGAAGTGAGGAAACAGACCACAAATCGCACAGTAAATATATGGCAGAGCTCAGACTAGCTATTATTTGTCTTTAGAATGAAAAATAAATTCTATTCAGGCTGCTGTCATAGGTTTGTGATACACACAGCACATAGGGGAGCATCGTTTTCTCCTTTAATAAAGGAGACTAACAGAAAAGACAAACTTTTCTACTCTTCCAATATCTGGGTAGTCAGCTGAGTCCTGCTTGCCATTATGTTCTTCAGGGAATTCGTTCTTCCCTAGGGGACCTTTATTTTTCTGCTGATCTCTTTCTGAGTATTGTGGCATTTGAGCCAATAAATTCAGACACTGATGAAAGGTAATAAAATGTCACACCATGAATGTTCTGCTTGTTTAGTCATATTCCGGTGTAGTTTGCCTTCTCATCAATCCCCCCTCCACAAAAGAGCTCTGCCTCCACTCAGATTCCCCTGAGTAGTGAATTCCTTTCCGTTGCTCTGTCTCTCACAACAAGTAATATGGTAGGTATTTCAGAGGAGTATAATTTACTCTAGGAGGATTTTTGAATATAGAAATTCCAACTCTGTAATATGTAATTTATCAAAAAAACCATCTCGAAGTAGCCCAGGTAGATGAGGCAAAGATAACACCTACATTAACTAAATGGTATTTTACAACTAAAGGAGCGCCAAACCATCCTTCTCATTTTACAGATGAGCAGACTGAAGTTCATATGAGGAACATGAGGGGTGAAAGGTCTTATGTAAAGTCACACAGTTAGTAGGAGAGAAAGCTGGGATAAGAGTTGTGTCTTGTCTATGACAGTTTGGAGCTCTTTCTCTAGACAGGAAAGCCTTCTCTGTTAGAAGGGTCAATGACCAGGGCGTTCCTTGAAGCTGTGCATCACTGACACATTTATTGCCATGTGTCATCCTCTGTTTTCCAGTGAGATAGAAAGCCTTGTGTGTGTTCTTTTGACTGTTTACTTCTGCACTTTATAAAAAGGCATCCTTGGATTCCTTTAATTTTACTCCTGCAAACAACTAAGTGAATTAGAATTGAAGGAGGAAGTCATTTTGCAAATTTGGGTTGGAATTCAGATAAAAAGGAATAAGTGATAATAGGCCTAGAAGGATGGAATGGTGAAGGAACAAACAAATCTTTTTGCCACAAAGTCTAAGAATGAGATATGATCACAGTCTATTAACAGTCACATCAGGATAGAGAAGGATATGAGTACAAATACTAAAAATATACTTGTTAAGTCATATGGATTAATATAAACAAAATATCTCTTTCCAAACTATAATTTGTTGGATGGGATAATATTGCCCAAATTCTCTTTACCTGGGAAAACTGATAACTCCCATTTGTTTTCCTTGATGATATTCAGGTTTTTCATCGTTCAGGTCTTTCTACATTCTCCCCTCATTTCCATAGCAACCACCACTGGTGATAGAGCCGCAGACTTTTTCCAGAGCTGACCAGGATTTTCATACATCACTGAGTGTTTGCTTTCTTCATTTAAAAAAAAAAAAAAAAGCCTCTCTTCATTTCTGAGGAAAGCAGTAGCTACAGAATTTTGGGGAAAGGTCTGGGGGGTGGGAAGGAGTAACAGAGTTGCACTCTAATCTCTAAGTGATGTTATATATGAAATTTATTTTAGAGAAATACCATACAGATGTGAATTGTTATTGCTAGCAAACATTAACTTATAATTAGAACCATTAGCAATGATAATAATACGCTATTCAAATAAGTACACATAGTCTGATTTTGTTACACATTGATAGGATATATCGTCCTATTCTTAAATACTCTCAGAATGACTTTACTTACTTGGATCACTCATCAAGCTCTTCATAAACAATTTTTTCCTTGCCTATTTCTAGCTATAATTTTTTTACTGAGGTACTACTCCTCATATTCTTCCACTTTCCTTTTCTGTAACATTTTACAAATAAGTTGACATTCAAAATATGTTTTGTCCTGGCTACCAGAAATCTCTTCTCTGCGAGTAAATTTAAGGGTTTGAAGATTGAGGTCTTAGACATTTTGGTCTCCTCATTGTGGCAATTGATTAAAACTTCTGCATAGAATTGCTATAATTGGTATCAATGGCCTTTCCTCCACCCGTTTCCCATTCTTGAAGGCAATCAATTGTTTAAATAGGATAGGCTTAACTTATCATATACATCACGGTATTGTTTTCATTTTTATTCTAGTTTTGTACTTTCTTTTAATGTTAACAAATTGATAGTCTATGCAGAGAACTGATTCAAGAATGACTCCAGAATTAATGGCCCACTGTTTCCTGTCATTAAAATCAATTTTATTATGTTGTGATCATCATGTCCAGTGTTGTAGTTATGAACACCTGTGAAAATTGCCAAAATTTATTAATAGAAGTATCAAATAACAATTTCTATGTAGTACAATTATTGATGTCATATTAATAATATTTTACCTTGAATAATAATAAAAATAGCTTACGTTTATAATTCTTAAATTGTTTTCTTTAAAACCAGCCAGTGAGGTTAGGGAACAAGCATTGTTATCCCCATTTCACAGGTGATGAAATTAAGTCAGTCACTATTAGATAGCTTGCTTAATATTCCATGGCTAAAAAGACTTTGGAATTAAAACTCAGATTGTCTGACTCCAGGTTCCCTGTTATACCACTCTACATGTCACAGAGAAACCGATTTATTAAATCTCAGAGTTGGCAAGGATCTCAGAAGTAATCTTAGAGTCCAACCTCTTGACACAAATCATTAATCTCACCTGAACTATCCCTATTCAGTGGTTGTCTGGGGCAGCTAGGTGGCACTGAACGGTGAGTCAGGAAGACTCATCTTCTTGAGTTCAAATCTGACTTCAGACACTTACTAGTTGTGTGATCCTGGGCAAGTCACTTAACCTTTTTTGCCTCAGTTTTCTCATCTACAAAATGAGCTAGAGAAGGATATGGCAAATTACTCCCGTGTCCTTGTCAGGAATACTCCAAATGAGGTCACAAAGAGTGGGACACAACTGAAAGTGACTAAGCAACAATAAAGTGGTTATCCAGCCTCTGCCTTAAAACCTTAAATAATGAGAAACTTACTTTCTTTGGACAGTCTTATTCCACTTTTGAACAATGTAAATTGTTTAAGGAAGTTTCTCCTTTTGAGTCTAGATCTGATTCCTAATTATTTGTACACACTGGTCAAAGTCAAGGCCAAATAGGACAAGTCTAAGCTCTCTTCCAAATAAAAACCCTTCAGATATTTGAAGATCACTGCTACTGTCCAGAAATTATAATTTAACCTATCAGCATTAAGAAACATATCAAAAACTTCAGGAACAGAAGAATATTGATGAAATAAAAAAGATAAATTGTGTTCTCCCCATCCACTCACATTTCTTGAAAGTTACATATATTTGTACAACATTTGCTATAAAAAGTCTCAGTGTAAAAAATTAGGATTTGACATAATTTAATGAGCATAGGATCGGATAATATACATTGCATTTTTATATTCCTTCGTCCTGTGGAATCTTAAGTCCTTTAACAGATATTTTTTGTGATATGAATAAATCAGAAACAATATCTTTTCAAGTTGGTGGTAGAAAATGATGTGGACCATCAAGGTCAGCCAGTAGATAGCGAGAGAACAAGAAATAAGATTTCTGATGTCAAATCCCTTAGGCTTGAGCTGAAGGGAAAGATAAGCTGGTAAAGCTTTCTTTGCTGCCCTTCTTCCCTTCCCTCTACCCAGGAACAATCCTACCCACTGCCTACCTTCTCTTCTCCTACTAAAAAGGAGACAGGAAGATGAATGTGAGAAACAGGAGGAGAAGAAAAACGAGAGAAAGTTATTGTTGGGACCTGAGGGATTGTAGGGGCCACAACAGCTAAGAGGAAATAGAAGGAAAAAAGTAAGGCTCTGTTCCATCTTAATCCAGCCCTCTCTCAAGTCCTGGATCCAGAACCCTGCTCATTACACACCAGAGGCTACTTCTGGTGTTATTTAGCCTGGAATAGAAAAGGGTAAAAAGAAACCTATTAACTATCAAGTAAGTAGATGAAGCTACAGAGAAGTAGCTGTGTTTCATCCACACCAAAGGAGAAGAAAAGAAAATGGGCTTAAACAGTAACAGACAAGATTTAGGTGAGACAGCTTCCTAACAAAAAGGAGGGTAAAACCCTGAGCTGTTTCTCTGAGGGAGACATAGCAACACTCAGTACCCATCTGCTTTGACCGGTGGGCTTGTCTGGAGGCAATAGCACTGATTTTTCAAGGTTCCTTTTGACTCTCTAAACAATTCCCCACTTCCCCAACATTAATGACACAGAAAGATTATAAATTTCACCGGAACTTTTCATCTCCATCACCTTTCCTGTTTTTCTTTTCACTAAGCTGTATCTTAGGAGGGAAAAGTAAAAGTAAAATAGATGATCTGTCTCCTCCCTCCCATGCCTGGAACACCTTCCTTCAGCTTCTCACCTCTTAGAAACCTAAGCTGTAATTATGACTCCTTGTACTTGCCCCTTTCTACACAAAACCTATCTAACCCCTTCCCATCCCTGCTACTTGTTAATACTTTCCCCGCATCTCAGATTATTTTGTATTTACTTTCCTGTGTGCCCATTATGTCCTCCAATAGAATGTTAGCTCCTTAGGTCCAGAACTGGGTGCTGGTGATGCTGGTTTTTGAGAGTGTTGTCCTGGTATCACCACATATTGGGTACTTACTGAGTAAAGTTGAATTGAACCAAACAGAAAGGAATATTGAACCAAACAGAAAGGAATACAGATAGATTCCATGTGCAATTTATCAAAGTCAGCGTTACATCCTATAGCAAGAAAAAAATATCTCCACTTTATCTTGTTCTGCTAAAGCACATTGGCCAGCCACAACCAACTTTTATGACAGAAAGACCATAGTACGGATGCTATTGTTTTCCTTTAAAGGATACTCTATATAGTGTTTGTTCCGAGATAGGTATTTTGCAAAGAAGAATGATAATGATGGAGCTTTAATAGTGATTAATATTTTATTTGTATACTAAATAATAATTATAACATAATGATGTGATAGTGTTGTAATCAAAACATAAAACTGACCAGTGTATTTTGCTTCCTCTACTAAGATTTAAATTCTAGAGAGCTAGGACTGGGTTACTTAAGGACAAGCAGCATGCTGGCTATACAATTGATGCTAAGTAAATAAATGTTGAATAGCGTTCAAAGTCATCTCACAATAAAGAACTGATATTAATATAAAGTGTGTTATGATTTATAAAGCACTTTATGAACATTAAATCATTTGAGCTTCACCTTCACCTTTTAGGGGTAGGTAATTAAGTTATTATTCTCCATAGTATGCAGCTGAATAACTGTCATTCACAGAGGACAAGTGATTTTGCCCAAGATCATATGGCAATGTCAGAATGGGGATTTGAACCCAGGTTTCATCAAATTCATGGTGCAATATACTTTCCACAATACAATGTTTCTCTGTATGTGAAAAAAGCAAGTGGCTATGCGGCTCTAAGACCAGTAGTAGAGTCCAAGGCTAATACAGTATCCTACATTCATTTAATACATAATATGTCTTGATTAAAGGAGGGAATAATTATTTAAATAGCATGTGTCAAGCACTGTGTTAAGCTTTTTTTTTTTTTTTTGAAAATATCTAGTTTAACAATTGCTATTTTGTAAGCTCTTTAATGTTTTGTGTTGGCATGAGCAAAAAAAGGTAGTTTTGTCCATCCAGGGTAAGGTATCCAGGTAAACAGGATTCTTTTGGTTTTATTCCTAATCATGCTACAGAGGCTATGGTTTAATGTTCCACCTTTAAAATTCACAGGAAATTTTAAAATTACAAAGGAAATCAATTATATCAAAGTATATGTGTGTGTATGTGTGTATGCATGCACACACATATATACACATACCCCATGGGTAAAGAACTCTCATTTCAAGTTAGTATATAAAATTTATCTTTTTTAGTTTTATAATGGTCTATTCCTAGGATTGCTGTATTTGTTCTGCAAAATAGTTCAAAATTTCTAGCACCTGGAAAGACATTTAGCTTCCCTGGGCCTCAGTTTGCTCGTCTGTAGAGTGAGGGCGATGTATTTGATAAACTCTCACCAGTCCCTCTTTGATCTAAATCTCTGATCCCATGCATTTCCATATATATATGCGCTTTAAGAGGGGGATCTTGTCCTATAGGACTTCTCAGGAAGACAGAACTAGATTGATTTAAGCCAAAACTAAGCAAGATACCAGAGGTCTATGCATATAAAAAAGGTAGCATAGAGAGGAAAATCCTGGTCACTTCCCTCTAAAGGACACTTGAAGGAAGGCATCATCGTCACCATCATCGTCATCATCACCATCATCATCACCGTCACCATCACCGTCACCATCATCATCATCATCATCATCATCATAATGATTCATACAGAAATGGAGTACGATGAAGTTATATAGAAAGAAACTTCTGACAGGAAGCTGTGGGACAGTGCACACTACGAGGTTAGAGATGCTTTCTCTCACTAGAGGCTATTAGAAATAGGCTAATGTAATATTTGAAGAGATTTGGCTTGCATATCCCTGTGGAACCATTGGTAACTGGAAGAAATTTCTTCAGTGTTCATCCTATCTTGTTTTAGAGGAAAAAAGAAAGTATTCAGTTCAGGAAGTATAGATAGATAGATAGATAGATAGATAGATAGATAGATAGATAGATAGATAGATAGATAGATAGATAGATATCCCTATCTATGTATAGATAGAGATATTTCTATCTCTATCTATCTATCTATCTATATGGATGGGTGGGTGTGGGTGTGGTTGTTATATATGTGTATATATATATATGTATATATATATATATATATGTGAATATTGTAATTTTAAAAAAGTGTTTCTATTCAGATTTACCAAAAGCTGTATTCAGGCCATGATGTGACTATAAATAACATTACTTCTGATTTCTTGATTGGATGCCCAAGGCTCCCAGTTAAAAGGAATCCTATGATAAATCTTGAGCTCTTTCCATGTACATCTTTTTTCGCTGCTTTCTCTTTCTACCTACTAGTTTACAGTCCTACTCCTCTTTCCTTGTGTACAATCTGTCAAACACTCAACACTGAGTCTTTTCCTCTTATCCCTCAATCTGATAACCCCTGTGAGAGATCAGTAACGTGATACCCATTTTCTAGCTCTTTGAGCTTTGTGGAAATAAGCCCTAGAGAAGAGAGAGCTAAGTTTGGACTAGAATCCTCACTAATTGTTTCATGGAGAACCGGGCTTGAGCTTTGTCACGAAGAAATGGATATGCAAATGAAGCAGTTCTATTAGTCCCTGTTGGAATGTAAAATTTATGAGGACAGGATTGTTTTGCAGTTTCCTTCCAGAGTGAAATTCAGTGTGATTAGGATACACTACACATTTCTTAAGTACTTCTTGCGTGCAGGAACCATACTAGATAATTGGGATAAAACAAAGTTTAGTTAAAATCAAGAAAGCCATTGAAGATCTGGACAGAATATTAAATATTTTAAGGATAGAATATCAATATGTGGGGGAAGGGAATAATTCATTAACCACCTACTATGTGCAAGGTACTATGTTAAGTACTTTATAAATATGATCTAATTTGATCTTCACAGCAGCACTGGGAGGTAAATGCTTTTATCATCCTCATTTTACACTTGAGGAGACTAAGGTACACTATTTTAATTGATCCTGACAACATCCTTCTGAGAATTTCTGGTCCATTGATTAAAATATATCTCACCTCAGACACTTGACATTCATTAGCTGTGTGACCTTGGGCAAGTCACTTAACCCAATTGCCTTATTCTGGGTCATCTCCAGTCATCCTGATGAATATCTGGTCACTGGATTCAGATGGCTCTGGAGGAGAAGTGAGACTGGTGACCTGCACAGCCCTCCCTCACTCAAAACAAAGTCAAGTGCAAGTCATGTAGATAGAGATACAAGGAGATAGAATAAAACTTTTGCAATTATTAAATAAGAATTTCAAAAGATAATCACATTTCTAGAATTAAGTAGTACCTTTATAATATTGATCAAGCGATAGAAAACAAAGGACTCAAAAATGAATATGCAAAGGCAGAATTGTTGAACAAATTCATTGATGCCCATAAAAGATAAAAATTGTGGCTAATAAGGATTTATAAACAAGATCAAGATTCAGAAGGAGTTATCTTAGAGTATAAGTGGGTCAAAGGACAAACTAGAGAAATAGTAAGTATTTACATTAAAGACAGTAATAGCATTGAGACACCATACCAAAATTTGTGGGATGAACCTACAAGGGAAAGAATATATCTTGGAGTGGTTTTTAAGAAAGAGAAGACCAACAAATTGAACGTTCAATCAAAACCATTAGAAAAATTTTTAATGAATAATCCCAAAAGAAACCTCAAAATAGAATATAAAAATCAAAGAATTGACAAACAAGAAAAAGATTTCATTAATAAATAAAAGTATGAGCTTTGAAAAAAAAACTAAAATAGATAAGCTATTTTAAGAGCAAGGAAACCAAGATACTGGGATCAAAAGTGAAAATGGGTTAAGTTATAAGAATTTGAAAGGAAAGAAAGAGAGCTATCCAAAAATGGAATAGGTTGTCTTGGGAGGTAATGGGACCCCTGCCCCTTCTCAGAGTTTTTTAAGGAAAGGTCAACTGCCCACTGACAATCATATTGGAAAGAGAAATTCTTATTCAGTGTAGCTGAAGAGGACTGCTAAAAGTTACTTTCAATTTTGTGCTTCTGTGGTTCCATAATTCTCTTCTTTATATCCATTAAATGCACATTTTCTGGTAGGAAGAGAATTATATCTCTTGGCTTTTTAATATTTCAAGTAGAGGGAAACATTATAAACAGCTGCTGAGTAAGGAAGACAATAAGAGGAGAATGGTGTTTCCAGATGACAGTTCAGTGCTAAATAATGCATCTAAAATGATACTAAATGCCACATTTTACAGCTCCCTGACTACTAGATCAAGTACAAATCTTTGCTTCCAGTACCTGCTGTAGATGTGCCTTAAATATCAGATGTTGTTTGATATGACTGGCGGGGGGAAGGGGGAGAGAAGGAGAAGAAGCCCAGAGATGTTTAATGCTAACTCTATGTACTATTTTAACAAATCTTTTTCTAAAATTTTATTTTATTTTGAACTTAAGAAATAAAACAAGCATTTCCAAAGCATAGTTGAATAGGGAAAAAAAAGATGATTATACATGAAACTACAAATCTGTACTGTACAAGTTGCTATTGCTTGTGCGTGTGTGTGTGTGTGTGTGTGTGTGTGTGTGTGTGTGTGTGTGTAAAACCATCATGTATGTCCTATTTACAAATTCTTTGTCTGGATGCAGATAGCAAATTTGACTCTATGTAAAATATTTTCTTACTTCTGAAAGGGAATGGGGATTTTGAATTTCAGGGATGTTCACAGACAGCTTTTCCACTTTTCCATTCCCCTTAGCTCTTTAATTCAAAAGCCCAATATATACCATAAGCTCAGTATTTTCATGGTCTTTATTTTGTGTGAGTAAGAATTTCAGCATAAAATTTCAAGCCACTTTTTCATCTTGCCTCCCTCTCCTGCTGAGCAGATCTGAGCAGGGACTTCAAAGAGTTCTGCTTGTGAATCAACAGCAAGGACTCAAGTATAATAGAAACTGAGACAATTTTAGTTGTAGATTTTCTTTGCAAAAGGAAAGCAAGGGACACATAGCACTGGAAGCTTTCTACATGTATTAATGAAATAGTAAGATTATAAATGTAGTGGGGTGAATTGATTAGAACACCCTTGATCAGCTGGTTTTGCCCTACCTCCAATCCAATTAACGAAATTACAGATAGAGAAATTATTAAGGGTTTAAATGGAGTACAGGAAAATAAATCTACTTTGTTATTTTTTGCAAGGTATGAAATTCCATCTCAGTGAAATTAGAGGGTAGTTAGCCATCATATGGCTAAGAGTGAGCCATACATTTCATGCTTCTTTAAAAAGCAAGATACTCTCTAGAGATCGGACAGGGAAAGAGAGAGAATTGAGGAGAGGGAGCTCTATGAGTTGAGAAAAGACCCAATCCTGATTATCAGGAGTTGATCTACAAAGGGTAGGTCAGGATCCTGCATAGAATGGCCTGCCTGACAGAGAAAATGTGTCCAGGAGGAAAAGTATGAGGAAACCATGAAAGGGGGGAGCATGTTGAGGTCCTGCGCTGTAAGTGTGACCTACCTGAACTGTGTCTCTTTCCTTTATGTACTTTCTATCATTGTACTTCTATTTTTGTGCCCATTCTTTCCACTAACCTGGTATCTCTCGGTGGGAGGGTGGTGCCCCCAGATTTGTGGATTTAGAATTGGAAGGGACTTTCAAGATCATCAGGTTCCTCTCCCCCATTTTCTTGATAAGAAAACAAATTGTAATGTGAAATGTCCTTTCCTAAGTCACTAGGTATTAAACAAGAAAACTCAGAATTTGAATCCAGGTCCTCCAATATCAAAATGAGTACTTTTTCCATCATATCACACCACTTCTAAAACTTATAAGCAAAATTCCCATGGAATGAGAATAGTAAATATTTACTGAACTACAGGAGAGAGAAAAATCAAAGATTGTAAACTTTCTCTTGCTGTAAACAATGTGATACACTTCTCATGTTGGCATTCAAGGTCCTCCGACTATGACCTCATCTTATCTATACAAGTTATCTCCTGTAATCCCAAACATCATGATCACCTTTATCAGCTTTATCTGGCTTTCAGATATAGCTGTGCTTATCAGGACACTTGGCCCTCTCCTACTTTCCAAAGTGGCAAATACAGTAACAGGTGTTTTTTTTCCCCCCTCTCTAGTATTCAACACAAAGCATTCTGGGTCCTTCTGGATTTTGAGTGAAATAGATTTGTCTGAGAAATTTTAAATTAATGATAAAATATCATTAGTTTATGAATAAAATTACAGCACAAACATCTGCTAGACAATACTTTAAAATGACTTAATAAAGAATACACTAATTTACAGATAATCTAACTAAGAGATAATGTGGGATAGACCCCCATTTCAAACCAAAAATAATAAACTACCATCCTAAAATGTTATTTTCTCTGCTTCCATTATATTAAGGTTTCCTTCATAATCACACTTAAAATTATAATATCCTTTAGATTGTGCTCAATTTGAACACTTTATGTCTGTATATATAAGTCCCTTTTATTCAGAGACTTTCTAATTCTGGCCACTTCAATATTATCTCCTATAGTCTTGAATAAACACCTATGAACCAAGACTTTCCCTGTACACAGAGGTGCAAAATTCCATAATTTGAGCTACTTGCTAGCAAGAGTGCTGGTAAAAACTTTGGTGAGAAGTCAAAGTTATACTCTCAACCCTAGATCATACAACTGAGGGGGACAGAGGGAAAAAAAGTAGAAGATAAAGAAATATTTTTATTGCACTTTAAATTTTTATGTGTGTTTCCAAGTGGTTGCTGTCCAGCAGTTTTGAAATCCACTAAAAATTGCAAACCTTAGAACATATTTCCTGATTCAAGATGAAACTTGGACTCACTGACTAAAGGCTATCCCTGGTCTCATTTATTTTTTGCTACAGAAAAAGAGAAGTTCAGGAAGTAAAGGCGTTTTAATCACATCTAGCCTCTGTCATCAAGATGTCAGTGGGAGGTTAGGAGAAATATAATACTGCTTCACTGAACTCATCTTTTAAAATGAGTCACTGAAACAAACAAGGAATGTGTGAATTATTACAGGAAATTTACTCCTCCTCCATTTCTTTTTACTAGTTATTGTTTTAATCCATCTAACCTCTCTCCAGGACATGATGGGAGAGGAAGGGAGCAAAAGAAAAAGGATAGTAGGGAAGAACAAAGGAAAGAAGGGAGAGAGAGAAGGAAGGAGGGAAGAAAAGAGAGGAGAGATGGAAGGGAAGAAGAAGGGAAAGAAAGATGAAGGAAGAATAATGACATTTATTATGTATTATTGTGTTATATTTTATTTACACTTAATGTTTGCAAAGTACTCTACAAATATTTCATTTTATCCTCAAAACAACCCTGGGAGGTCAGTCCTATTGTTATCCCCCATTTTACAGCTTAGCAAGCCAAGGCAGACAGAAGTACTAGCTAGCCCAGGGTCACACAGCTGATAAATGTTTGAGGGCAGATTTGACCTCAGATCTTCCTGGTTCCAGGTCCAGGGCTCTAACTACCCCCACTGCTCCATTTAACTTTAGGAGGCAAGTGTGGACAACAAAATCTAAGTCATGAATGGTCAGAGTAGAAATTCAGCAAAACTTCAGTGCAACAAACATTTCTTATGTCTGCAATGCACACTATGTAGAAGGTTCTTTGCTAGGTGCTGGGAACAGAAAAGACAGTCCATTGTATTCGTCCTTCATTGCCGAAGAAGAGACTGGGCTATCAGAGAAAAGATGACGTGACTTGCACTTGACTTTGTTTTGGGTGAGGGAGGGCTGTGCAGGTCACCAGCCTCACTTCTCCTCCAGAGCCATCTGGATCCAGTGACCAGACATTCATCAGGATGACTGGAGATGGCCCAGGATGCACTGGGAGACCTTGGGCCCTTTAGGACAAGGTCTTTGCAGGTACTCAAAGGCAGGTACCTTAGGGGGAGGTAACTGCCATTCATTGAACAGGACTGTTTATTAGTCACCATTGGAATGCGAACTCTGTGACGTCAGGGCTGGCTGCTCACTTGGTGGTTTAGGTGTCTGTACTCACATCCCCAGCACTAAGCACTGTGCATGGAACAACACTTTTCCATTAATTAAGTTCTTTTACAAAGAATTTGAGTTCTTATGGATTTATAGCAAACGCAACCCAATAAATAACAAAAACAACAATTCACATACTTATAGCACTTTAATATTTACAAAGTATTTACTTCACAACTCTAATATTGGAGGCAAGACTCACTGGGTTGTCTTCACTACAAATCCAACATGCTTTGCATTGTAACTATGCCATGTTTTGCAATAACCGCAAGCCTTTCCTCTAAGTGAAATAATTAGTGTGATTGTACACAGCCAAGTATAGCCCTTGAAAGGACACAGGTAGGAATGGATGAAGTGATTTGGCCGGGCAGGCCTTGGAGGGTGTGGCCGCCTGGAAGGCTAGCGTGAGGACACGGAGCTCTGGGAACTAGGACAGAGGAGAGCTTGAGGAATTGAGTGAAGGGCACAGAAAAGCAGAGGCCAAAATGAATCTCACCTCCTTTAAAAATGTTTCCAGGTGGTCTATGGTAACTCAGATAATATCTGGCATGTTTCTACAGTTATTCATCCAAATGTTCTATTATAATAATAATAAATAATGATAATTGCACTGATGTATCACGTTAAGGTTTGCACAACATTCTGCATATGTTATTTCATTTGATCCCCACAGCAACTCTGGGAATTAGATGCTATTACTGTCCACCATTTTCACATGAAGAAACTGAGAACTTGCTCAGGCTCATACAACCAGTAAAAAAAGCTGTTTGTTTATGACTGTTTTACATTTCCCAATGGAATATGTAGGCTGTCCTGAAATAACATACTATCCTCTAAAGGAGTAGGATGAGCAAACGAAGGGGGGAGGGGTGTGAGGAAGAGGCAGGGGTGCTAAGAAGAATCTAAGTATATCCTTCCAAAGCAGGGTTCTTAAAGGTTTTTGTGTGTCATTGACCCTTCTGGCAGTCTGCTGATGCCTAATTGTAAACCCCTTCTCAGAATACTGTTTTTAAAAAATGGAAGGAAATGCTAAATTTCAATTAGAGAAATAAAGACCAATCAATAGATCAATAAATCCATCTATCTATATCAGTATATACACACACATTTATCTTAATATCTATATGTACATAGATGGGTGTGGATTCATTTATTTCCCAACCAAGTTCACAAACCTCCTGATTCTACTTCAATACTATGTTTCAGCTACAGTTTGACCCTGGATCTCCTTTGAGCCTCTGAACCCTCATCCTTATAGAACATACTTCTGCCTTGCTGGCCTATATCTCTTGTGGCTTGTCTTTTCTCCATAGAATGCGAAAGATCCTTGAGGGTCAGGCTGTTAAGTGACTTGCCATAGCTAGTAAGTGTCTGAGGTTGGACTAGAACTCAGGTGCTTCTGACTCCAGGACTAAGTGCTCTATTCCCTGTGCCACCTAGCTGCCCCTTATGGGTTAAAAGTGATGTCTTCATGTCCATCATTTGTTATGTACTGTGTGATCTTGTGCAAACCTCATCTCACCTCTGTGAGTCTCAGTCATTTTTTCTTCCATAAAATGGAGCCAATGCTGCATAGAAATTTTGCTAGCTCATAGAGCTATTATAAGTCAAGTGCATGTTCATTACAGACATATAGAAGTATCTGTGAGAGAAAGACATCTCAGATTCTATTTTTAGATGGTTGAGTTGTAAAACCCACTCACTAGCTCCCCACCCGCCTCCACTGAAACAAAGAAATACATGGACTTCTAATTTAGATCTTGAGTAGGCAGAATTCTTGAAAAGAGGGAAGGGATTCTATGTGCAAATCATATCATTCATAAACTATGAGGAATCCTCAAAGAAAAACAAAACCTAAAAGACATGTTTTAACTGTTTTAGAATCGATCATCTAATAGTGATGATGGCTTTAGTAGATGAGCACCTTCATGCTCGCCTACATAGACCCAAAGACCTCAGACATGGTTTAAGACGATGATGCGCAGTCAGGTTGTCATCAAGTTTTTGGAAAATGTTCTTGGCTTTTTATTTTACCATTATAATGCAATTTTTTAAAAAGTAACCCTTTTTTAGCATTTCAGGTTTTAATTGTGAGGAGCTGCTGGTTAAATGTAAACATTTCCCCCAAATTTAAAAGTCCATGAGAGGATACTTTGTTGTAGCATCAAGATGAAATGTCTCAAAAATGAATTTATGTTTCTTTGGCTTCAAAATCTTTTGGCCAGTAGTTTCAGTCTCTGATTACTTTTTGGAACACTGGAGACAAAATTTATAGTTTCAATGAATTTGTACCCTCCCATTCAAGATTAGTTGTCCTTGAGTCTTCATCTGAAAAATGAAGTCACTTAACTGTTCAACATCAGTTTCATCATTTGTAAAATTAAGAGGCGAGAGCCGGTAACTTTTAGGGTCCTGTCTAGCTGTACATTTATTGATTGGGTGAACTCTACTAAGGCCTCTTTTAACTCCTGCATTCTGTGAGTCTAGTACAGGAGTTCCTAATTAGGGTTCTAAGAATTTCAGAAAATATTTTGATAACTGTACTTTAATATATAGGGTTTCTTTCTCTTAGTCTACATTATACACATTTTCATCATCACTCTCTTAAATATAGACCAGGAGTTGGGAACCTGCAGCCTCAAGGCCACAGATTCCCCACTCCTGTTCTACACACTCAACAAAACAACACATTGAGCCCTGATTTGAGATATAGGCCAAATTTCTGGGACGAAAATGCTTCCGCCAAAATTTTAACAACCAGCTTTCTTGAGTCCCTATAAGCTGGTTCCAGCACACCCCTGGCTTAAGGCCCAAACATAGGCCTACAGGTCCTGAAAGATCTATTTCTGTTACCAGAGTAATCGCTCAGCAGGAGCTGGCCTCTAGGCTGAAAGCACTTTGAGGCCATAAGTAGAGAGAAGACAGATATATGCAGAGAGAGAGAGCGTGCTGTGTATCGCCTATTAAGTAACTCCCGGTATTCACTTATGCTCTTTGTTGGGACCCTTTAAACCCAGTGTCTTCATTGTTGTATGATCAAGAGAGTGCTAGATTTGAAGTTAGATATACATGGGTTCAAATCCTGGGTCCAACTTTTACTAGCTGTGTAACCATGAGCAAGTCACTTAACCACATTGGGTCCATTTCTTCATATGTAAAAACTGGGGAAAATAACTGTACTTATTGCCAAGGTTGCTGTGAAGATCTAGAAACAAGGCATGCAAGGTACTTTGCAAATGTGAAAACACTATATAAGCACATTATTATTACTATTATTATCATCATCACTATTATTTATTTTGGAAGGTTAAGTAGTAACTCCTAGTGATCATTTAAAAAAAAAAATGAAGTCTAGTGAGTTGTTTTTTGTTTTTGTTTTTTCATTTTCTTTAGTGAGTCTAGAGGGTCCTGAGTCAGGATGAGAATACTGAATAGCTGGGGGAAATCTCTAAAACTTAAGAACAAATAGGGCAAAATGAGATGCGAAGTGGTAAAGAGAATTTATCTATTTAATAATTGCCTGTTGGACTCTTAAAAAAAAGTTCCTAATGTTTGACTGGTTTTGTGGCTTTTTAAAAATTATTTTATTTGTTTTCAGTGTTCTACAATCACTTCCATATATCTTAGATTTTTTCCCAACCCTTTGCCTCCATTCCGCCCTCCCTCCCCACTCCCTCCCTGAGATGGCATACAGTTTTATATAGGTTCTACACATACATTCCTATTAAATACATTTTCACCTTAGCCATGCTGCAAAGAAGAATTAAAATGAATCGGAGAAATCATAAAACAAAACAAAGCATAATACAAAAGAAAATGGTCTGCTTCCTTCTGCGATCAAGTTCTGTAGTTCTTTCTCTGGATATGGAAGGCATTTTGCCTCAGGTTTTGTGGCTTTTTAAAATGATAAAATTGGTTTTGAGTTATTTTTAAATTGAATCTTAATGATTGAATGTCAAGGGAAAACATACTAGATTGTCAAGGTTTGGGAGAGGTTTCAGCAAAGGTTCTATGGTTGCTACTTGAGTTTTAAATGTTTTAAATACATTTCTTTCATTTGAGTGGGGATATGAGAACAGGATATAGCCTGCTTGAAAATTAAGCTCACATTCTTCCATGCAGGGGTCATAGCCTCTACCTTCAGTGATGCCTCCCAAAAATAGTCTTCATCTGAAAAAAGAGTATTGCCTCAGTAGCTCTAAAACTCAATAATGCAAGATACCTTTCAGTGCTAGTTATTAGTCCCTGGGAGGGTGGGGTTGGGGAGGAAAGAGTTGCAGTATCATTACTGTATTACAGAGCTCACTCTCCAAGATATAAAATGCTAGTGATTTGAACTTAGAACTTAAAGCAGTTTATAGACATTCTACATTCCACCTTGGCTCTGCATTGTCCAAAAAAATCGGTATCTTCTAGCAAAATGAACTAGATTTGGGCCCCTGCTCTTATGACTGGTCATCTAAGAATGGTTGCTAAGAATTTTTACTTGTCACCAGCCACATACAACCAAAAGGACTCAAGAACATCAGAATTCTTGAAATCACAAGGTCATTTCCAAATCTAGACATGTCTACTTCAGGACAGATACTAATTCATCTAAGAAGAAGAAGGAACAAATAGAAAAGTGGCTTCCCAAAACCCAGGCTCAGTTTTACCTGGGCAGGACAAAGACTTCATTTTCCACATACTCAAGTTGGTTAGGATGGAGGATTAGGCAGTCCACCTCTTTCCCACCCCTCAGGGCAAGATGCTCAGCCACCAAAAGGAAGGAGAGCTAAGGATGCCATTATTTCTTTATATCAAGTGATCCCTTAATTGTGCTCTTCTTGCTCAGCTGCCAATAAGGGGATTGTCTTGTCACCTCAATGTACTAAGCCCCCTCAGTGCTGTCACTGAATCAGTCACAGAGTTCAGAAATGCCCATGCGCCTAAGTACAAAGTCACACATGTGCTTATATTGAAGCAGAAATGGCAACTTTGTGCATGACTTATTAAACCCCCATTATACTAGAAAATTACACGTGGAGACCCATTTATCATGTAGGGTGTGTGTGGGGGGGTGTCTGGATCAGTATTTTTGGTTGGGTTTGGGGAAAATAAATCTGATCTGTCCCTGGGAGAACAGAACTCCTCTGTTTGTCTTTGTGTGTTTTGGGGATTGGAAGAAAGTCCTGATATGGGCCATTGAGCAGGATTGTGTGCCTCCCAGTGAGAGCTGAGCTCAGCTTATTCTGAAGATTTGTCTGAGAATGGGTTCTTTGGGAGAAGTCAGAGTCCTTCTTCCCCATCCAGTAACAAAAAGAGGAACTGCAGTGAGCATCCAAAGCTGGAAGACTCTCTCCTCTTGCCCCTCATTTGTCTGAGTCATACTTCAAATCTCATATAGAACAGTCATCCTGGGAGACAAAGGGTGAAATTTCATGGCCTATAGGTTTCATGAAATGTTAGAAGTTAATGCTGGAAAAAAATCAGGTTAGTTCATTTTTCCTTAATTAAGCTGTATTTTTTAATAGCTCATATGACTCAGGAACTGAAGCTCAAGGCACGTGGCCCCCACCAGCAAGTTACCCTTGGGTTCTTCTGAGCTATTCTCTGTTACTTTGGGCAAGTTTGTTGTATGCCTTTAGTATTTTTTGATCCAGCTATATTATTCTGGTCAAAAAAGATGATTCCCCTCTCTCTCTCTCTCTCTCTCTCCCTCCCTCCCTCCCTCCCTCCCTCTCCCTCCCTCCCTCTCCCTCTCTCTCTCCCTCTCTCTCCCTCTCTCTCTCACTCTTTCTGTCTCTCTTTCACTTGCTCTATCTCTCCATCTTTCTTTCCTTCATTTAACAGTATTAGCTTCATATGCTGTTACCTACTCAGTTATAAAATCTAGGTTTAAATTGCATGCAACAGACCAAGGGGGCAAGGGATTCTTCCTATTTTAGAAACAAATGAATCTATCAAAAAATGCAATTTACAAACAGACCTCACCCCTGAAAGATATACCAAAGTCCTACAAAATCCAGCTCATTCCTTCTCATTGATGAAGAGGTCAATCTGTCTTAGCACAAGGTCTGGGTTAGAAAACATATTAAAAGGAATTCAATTTTATCATGAGGAACCACATTTCTAATGTCCTGGGCATTGCTGTATTTTAAGGGGCCATTGAATAACTAGACAGCGTCTGGCAGATGGTGACCGAGATAGTGAAGGTTCTGCAAATCTTGTCAGCATGAAGGAGCATTGATGGATCTGGTCACTGGAGCTTTGTATTTCTCTTAGCAAATGATTCTGGTCTTTCCACCCACAGTGAATAATAATAATAATTAATAATAGATGTAATATAGTTGCATTAATATATTGGTTCTTATTTTACTGTTATTAATTTGATTATATTGGAATATACTACATATAATTTAATTCTATAATTATTAATTTGTTAATATAATTTATTATTAGTATTACTCCAAAGGATCTGTGACCTCAGCGATGTGTACATTCCCTATAATGATAGATATCACAGTCTATCCATGCTTGTTTATTCCATGTGACTCTTGTCAATATTCTCTCAGTCCCCCATGATATCTTGGGGCTTATTTTAATTCCTCCTATTACAAGGATACCACTAAATCACTTAGATTGAATAACTCCTATCCCTCCATCTCATCATATGACTAGCCCAACTTTTTTCGATTATGTATTTTCCTTATGACATCTTTTAGTCTGTTTCCTATTTGAAATTCTATTTTGTTTTGTTTTGTACGTTCTGGTCTGCTCACACCCACCATGCACCTCTCACTTAGCATCTGAGTGGTATTCATTTCTAATTCTTCAGACACAACATATCTCAAAGTCATATGGTAATACTAGGAGACTATTGGTATTTAAAAATTTGTTTGTGGGAGAATTTTGGGATATACTACTTTGTAATTCCTCAAAGGCAATCCAGCTCGCTCGCTCGCTCTCTCTCTCCCTTTAATTTTGGGCCCACAATTAAATTATAACTTTACTAATATTATTCTATTGTATACAGTACAATAAGTACAGAGATTCCTTTGGGGATGATAATGTATTAGAACCTTGTTCTCCCACTATTTGCCATACAGCAGAACTTGCTCTATGGAGGTTCTTCTTGGATTCTATCCAAGTGATTTACCTACAAAAAATATGGAAAAGAGCTCAATTTACCTAATGGAGACCTTGTGCCTGGGACTCATGGACCAGGATTATAGACAGGTGATAGTATATATCATAGATAATATGATATGGATAACTAATCCTGGATTAATACAGTTTAAACACACCTCTTTCAGATAAATGGATTGTCATCATGTTCAACAAATTTTTAAAGAATTTTAGTGTACTAAGGTTCAAAAGCCATGCCATTATTTTCATCTCTAAATACATACATACGTATATGTGTGTGTATATACATAATCTATCTCTTCAATCTGTCACTTGAATATTAAACAGTATTGTGAAAATAGAACTGGACCAGAAATGGGAAAATGTCAGCTCTCTCTTGGCAGCTATGTGGCACAGTCAGTGGATCAAGAACTGGCCCTGGAGTTATGAAGACCTGAGTTCAATTCGAGCCTCAAACACTTACTAGCAGCATGATCTTGGGCAAGTTGCTCTGTCTGCCTCAGTTTCCTCAACTATACAATGGAGATAATAATAGCAACCACCTCTCAAGGACCTTATGAGGATCAAATGAGATATTTGTAAAGCACTTGCCACAGTGTCTAGCAGATAGATATCGCTCCTGCTGAGTCATTTTAGTCACATCCAGCTCTGTGATCCCAGCTGGGGTTGTCTTGGCAAAGATACTGGAGTGGTTTGCCATTTCCTTCTCCAGCTCATTTTACAGATAAGGAATATAAGGCAAAGAGGGTTAAGTGACTTTCCCAGGGTCATACAGCTAGTAAGTGTCTGAGACTGGATTGGAATGCAAGTCCTCCTGATTTCATGGCCGGCATTAAAATGCCTGTTCCATTCCCCTTCTATAGATGAACCCTAAAAGTCCAGGTAGTCAGGCAGCATCAGCAAAGCCTGGTAGCAGGGAGTCTGTCACAAAAACTAAGCTTCTGGAGCATGGCTCTAAGTCTCTGGGAATCCTTCAGGGAAGGCCAGAAACCAGTCCTGAAGGAATGAGGTTACTACACAAGGAACCAAAGAATGAAAGCATAAGACCCAAGAGTGGTTATGAAACAGACAGAAGGGGGGGGGGGGGGGGGTGACCAGCAGCAAAGATGATTGGATACTCAGCTGCTGAGTCACACATTTGCATCTCTTTACAAAGCTGGTTTTGGTCCCAGAGCTTGGACACCTTTTGCCTATTGGAGTTAAGAAGCCTGAGCTATAATGCCTAGAAGGAATGGGGCCTGGGATGGGAGGTGAGGGAGGCTAGAAGAGGAAGGAGAAGTAGAGTTAAGGGAGTCAGGCTGATCATTACCATAAGATTTGTCTCACCCATTTCGTGGCTGAATTGCGAGAGTTAAAGTAACAGGAGTATATGAAAGGACTAAATCAACTTAAGGCAGAAGAACCGAAACTAAAACCATTCTAGTACAGAGCACCTCAGCTTCTAGGCACTGGTAAATCAGTCATCTATCTTGACTATAGGTGCAGAGCTGCAAGATACATTCTGTAGGTCATTTTTGCAAGGTCTCATTTATTTGCCCCAGGCATAAAACAGGATCTGGGTTTGTCCTTATTCATTGAGTTATTGGCACAAGCAGATTACACAATATTGCTTTCCATCTACAATGATGCTTTATCTTGGGCTTTCTCAGGTCGCTGATCTGTTCAGTCTACCAATCAAATAGCATGTTAGCATCATTGTTTTCTCAGCCTGTTCAGCTGTGTGAGGAAATGTCCCTTCCCCCATCTCTGTCTTTACCCCAAATGTGGCATTATCAGGTACCTGCTGCCTGAGAAAGGAATACTTCTGAAAGAGGGGCTAGTTTTGACAAAAAGAGGCGCCATTTCTTCAGTTCAGGTACCACCTACTTCATGAAGTTAATCCCAGTCTCCTTCCCCAACTGCTCATGCCCTCCCAACCAACCTACCTTGTATTTAACTACTTTGTAGATATTTGTATGTATTGGCTTTACATTTATCCTGTATACATTTCTTTATGTACCTGTCTCCTATTGGAATATAATCTCCTATTAGAATATAACCCTCCTTGAGGGTAGGAATTATTCCCTTCTTTGTATTTATATTCCCAGGGCTTAAAAATTATTTATTGATTGATCACTTGACTGGAATAAATAATGGAGTTTATCACAAGGTTTTGGGGTGAGGCATAGGGGAAGCCCGGAAGATCACAATGAATAACCTTGATTTATTCAGTAAGGGAAACTGCAATTTGTAAAGAACTGCCAATCAACTAGACAGATGTTGTTCTTTTTCAATTAATCAACCAATCAATCAAAGCATTATTAGCACATCATGTAGCCAGCACTCTGTGGGCCCCTGTGGAAGATCCTGATCTGAATGAGCAACACACGACCTCTATTACAAAGACCTCAGCTGAGAGACAGAGTGGGGTCATAGTGAAGCCTTGAGGAGAGAGTTTGGAAACTATGCCTGTGAGCGTGTGCTAGGAGAGTCATTTAGAAATAAAAAAAGGATTATCATGCACTAGTGAGTGACCCCTTAAGATTAGTCAACATGAAACTGGAGTGAATTCAGTAGGCAAGCAGTTTGGGAGAGAGGGGAGCAGAGAAGATGAGATCACTACAAGCTTCGCACAAAAGATGATATTTGAACTGAAGAAGAGGCCATTTTGTGACTTCTTGCAGGAATATTCAGCAACATGAGGGGAGAAGTGAAGCAGGAAGATAGTGGGGGTTTTTAATGCAATTGACTTAAAGGTTGTTGACAGGATAATTTGGGGAAGTATAAAATAGTTTTGGAAGTTGCTGTTCAGTTGTTTCAGTCATGTCTGACTCTTTGTGACTCCATTTAGAGTTTTCTTGGCAAAGATACTGGAGTGGTTTGTCATTTCCTCCTCCATTTTACACAAATAAAGAAACTGAGGCAAAGAGGGTTAAGTGACTTGACCAACATCACACCACTAGTAAATGTCTGAGGCTGGATTTGAACTCAGATCTTCCTAACTTCAGGGCCAGGTCTCTAAAATATTTAAAAGAAAAGCAGTAGAGGATAATGGAGTGCTGAGTCAAGCATCAGAGAACATGGGTTGTCTTTCCTACTCTGTCACCAACCTTGAGCAAATCTCATTGCTTTTCTGGGTGTCAGTTGCCTCATCTGTAAAATGAAGGAGTGGGACAAGATCATCTCTCAAAGTCTCTTCTAGTTCTCATTCTGTGATCATGTCAAGGATCATACAAAGAAAAGAGATCCAAATTTCAGGTTGTTGTGTGAGATATAACTACTTTTATTTGTGGCTTGGTTCTATATAGAAATTTGTAGTCCCATCTTTTGTCTCTGCATATTGTAAACATACCTATAATCACACAAGAGATGAAAATTAGCTTATATTGAATTTTAGATAATCTAATTCACTTTTGCAAGTTGCAGGGAAAATGCAAATAAACTTGCCAGATGCTCCTCTCTTTCAATTAATCAACCAATCAATCAGCATATTATGAGCACTTATTATATACCTGCTGCTTCATTGGCTGCTACACAAGATGTCAGAGCAGTACATCACTATTTTTTGTAAAAAACAATAAATCGTATGTCTGTGGTTCCTTAGGGTTAAAAAACCAGTTCCTTTATACCACAACAAGCATGTTCAGTAGATGACAGTCCAACTCTCACTTAACAGATAAGGAAACAGACTCAGAAAGGTTAAATGTTTTCCTAACAGCTGCACAGCTGTTAAATGCCAGAGTCTGATTAAAGCAAAACCCCTATCTACAAAGAGCTGAAACTTTAAACTAAGCTCTGAACCTTTTCATGGACTACAGTATAATTCCATATGAGTCAATAATGTGATGTGGCAATCAGCAGAAGAAAGGTAGGGCAGTTAGATGGCTGAGTGGATGGAGTGCTGAATCTGAACTCAAGAAGACTCATCTTCCTAAGTGCAAATCCAGCCTCAGACAATGACTAGCTATGCAATAGTGGACAAGTAGCTGAACCCTGTTCACTTCAGCTTCCTCATCTGTAAAAGAAGTTGGAGAAGGAAATGGCAAACTACACTAGTATATCTGCCAAGAAAGCCCCAAATGAGGTCACGAAGCATCAGACTCAATTGAAAACAATTAAACAGCAATGCTATCCCAGAGAGTTATAATGTCCAGGACCAATGAGATGACACACTACTGCCATACTCTGCATTTGTCATATAGTACCTCTATTGTATTATGTGTATTCAGCTCTGTATTCAACATTTTTTAGGAAAAAAATAGTAGGGCAGCCATGTAGTGAAGGCCTCACTATCAAGTCATGTAAGTTAAGGAATTGGGGTTGTATAACTTGGAGAAGAAAGACTTCAGGAGAACATTAATGCTATCTTTAAGCATTTGAAGGCCTGTATTTTCATCGATTCACTCCAGAACACAAAATTAGAACTATGGGTAGATGTTACAAGGAAGCAAATTGAAACTTGATATACAGAAAGGCTTCCTAACAATTCAAACTGCCCAATGATCCAGCTTAAGACTTATTACATGTCCCATCACTAGAAATCGTCAGTTAGAGACAGAATGACTACTTGTCAGGTGTGTGGTAGATAACCAGGTATAGGTTGCCTAGATGCCTTCCCAACTGTGAGATACTGTGATTGGATAAGGGGGACAAGTTATCCCTCCCAATATTTAGCATAATACTCTGAGTCCCATTCTCTTGGCCCTTTTAAGTGGTAGAATAAATCATTTTGAGCAAAAGGCTAATGGCCATTAATGACCTAGACAAATGTTTTATTACTCATCTCCAATAATATAGACTACAATAATCTGGCCTTTGTGAGTAATGTTGGAATTCCAACAAAATTGCATAAGTGAGTTTGAAAAGATGTTTTTTCACAGAGATATAGCAGGTACCTTTCAAAACCCACCATATCATCAAGGCTATCCATGAGAGTAAATACAGTGCTATAGACCACAAAAGTAATCACATGGGTTGGGGGAGTGAAGGAATGTCCTAAGGAATTTTTAGAAAAAAGCATAGTCACAGAGAATATGTTTCATTCCTGTTTGCTCCTTCATCTCCTAAACTCCAAACTCACTAGGGTCTGCCATTTTGAAGAATAGGAAACACACCCCAAAAAATCTCATGACCTCAAAGCTCAGTAATCACTGTTGTAGAGTAATTCAATATCCTATATGTTTTAAATATTATAAGTAGTTTTCATGGACTATTAAGGTTCAATAGAATAAAAATGTCCCAGGTCATGAAATCAGCAGTCTTAGCCTTGTTTGAGTGGAGGGAGAAAGATCATGGAACAGAATCGTAGTTTACATTGTGAGAGACTTCAGAGGCCATCTTTCCTGTCTACCCTATGTTGCCTTCATGTATTTTCTTATATTTTTGATTTTTTAATAAGTCTTATCTTCCTGGTGAGGCGATAGTTTGTCTAGGATGGACAATATATCTGTTAAACATCTTTTGAATTCCCTACAGTAGCGAGTTTAGCATAAAACAGAATGAAGAGGAAACTAACCATAAATGTTTTTAGAATGCTACTGCAAGTCACTTAAAGCTTTCCTCCAGTAGTGGCAGCTTCCTCCGCCCAGTCTCCCTTTCCGTTCTCCCACCCCCAGCAAAGAACTGAACTGATTCTGCTCAAAACGAAGTGTGAGAAAATAAAGCATAAAACCAAAAAAAAAAAAAAAAGGTTTCCATCAAGATTTTGAGCTGACCAAAGTAGCCAAATGCAAGGGGATATCAGAGGACACCTAATAACTCACCATGGAATAGATTTTCCTTTGCAATATCTAGATGATCAGTTGGCATGATGAACTGCTAATGCTAATGTTCCTGGCTTGATGTCCAGTGGAAGGAAGATGTAAACGAATAGGGTCACCTGTGGTCAGGAGCAATTATTTTTTAAAAGATCTGGTTATCAAAATAAAATTAGCAATGAGGGCTCTTCATTTCAGTCTGCAGGGCATTCATTTGTTTTCCTTGGTTTTGGTTTGGCACTGATGGAGACCTTGGCATTACCCTTCTTTGGGATTTTTTTCCTCCAGGCTTGTTGAATGTGCTTTGTTTCAGGGCACTGAGCCCAGATTTGTATAATTTGTATTTATTGTATATGCAGCAACTGACTCTAAGTATGTTTTCTAAGGGTAACTTTATGAATGAGTGATGTTTACTGGCAGTCATTGCTAATAAAATTTAAGTGATTTTAATGTTTCTTAAATGCTGATGGAGATCCTCATTTCTTCGCCACTTTGGCTGTTGAGGCTCATGAAGTAAGATGTGACCTCTGTTGCTAAGTTTTTACCTTTACATAATCATCAACAGAATTACAACAGGGGAGCAGGTATTTATTTGGTGCAAAGAGTTGATTTCCCTGTGGGAAATACAAAGCTGGAAGAGAGCAGGATCCTTGCTCTGGAGGGACTTGGAACCTGTCTACTTGTTCATTATTTAGCCCAGAGATCTCCAAGAAGTTGATCATGATTGAACTATTAGTTGGAACAGTTCATCTGGTCTTCCATAGGCTGATAGCTATCATTCCGTTCCCTCCCTCCCCAAAGCTTGCTGAAACTTCAGATCAAGGAAGGATAAATCGGAAGGCTCTACATCTTGAACAATTGCTCCCCAATTAGAATATTTGCAAGGTGGCTGAGGGGTGGGGTAGCAAGACAGCTCTCTCTCCGCTACCAAGAGAATGATCCCAGAAGACCTCAGCTGAGGCTCAGTTCCTCCAAATAGTTCCTCCAAAAAGGGCAGTCTTTGGGAAAATTTATAGAAGGCAGGGAATGTCCATTCTCCATCAGTAGGCAGTCACTGAAATCCATCAGACAGTCTCAGTTACCTAGGAGACAACATATTAACAGCAATTTGCAAAGCTTTTATCATTGATGTTCAGAATGCTGTAGTTAGCTAGTGGTGATTATTAGGAGATGAATAATGACTCAGTGGAATGGATTGTCCTGAGGAAAGAGCAGTGATTTGCTTTGTAATACAAGCAAGGAAACAGAATGAAGTCCAGGGTCTAGTCAAGATTCATAGGTTAACCAGGGAGTCGAGCAAGAGTCAGGACTCTAGTTCATGGTAGTGGTACAAAGACAGGCAGCCAGCAGACCCAGGGAAACAAAATGAAGGGGAACAGTAAATATGAATATGATAGATTGTGTCATGGAATTTCTCTGTCTTGGATGTTTTTTTCTATTCATTCTAGTAATGTCCCTTCTTTGTTCTATTACATCAGTTTTACTGTAGTCACAAACATATTCTTATAGGATTGAAATTTCATGCATTTAGATTTAGAAGGGACTTTAGAAAGCCCAGCCCTTTTCATTTTACAGATGAAGAAATTGAGACTCCAAAAGGTCAAGTGACTTTCCTCAGAATCACGGGGCTAGAAAATATCCCTGCTTAAAAATAAAGATCCCATCTTGCCTTAACCTACAGCACCTAGAACAGTTGACTGTAGTGAGTTGCTCAAAAAACATTTGTTGGCTTGGTTCAATTGAATTTACTGTGATGCTCTTGCAAATCCAGTATTGGTTCATTCCTAATGGGGAGGTGGGCAGGCTAGGTGACTTTTGGGGATATCTTTTTTAAAAACCCTGAAGTTCAGATACATAGGAATTGATTTCCTAAGACCTAATTAGAACCAATATGTATGAAGTCTTCACAACTAAAAGAAGAAATTTGAATCCATATTTAATTCAGCAAAAACGTATTTGTTTAATACCTACTACATACCAGACACTGTTCAGTATGAGGGATGCAGAGATAAAACTGAAGTATTTCTTTCTTGTCTTCTGGGGGTGGGTGTGCAGTGGGGGAATACTAATAGTCAGTAAACAAGCATTTATTAAGTGCTTATTATGTGCCAACCCTTTTGCTAAGTGTTGAGGATACAAAGAAAAAAGAAAAAAGAAAGACCACCTCTGCCTTTGAAGACCTTACGTTCTTTTTTTTAAGTTTATTTGTTTTTAGTTTTCAACATTTACTTCCATAAATTTTAAATTTGCTCTCCTTCCCTCACCTCCCCCCTCCCTAAGATGGCATACAATCTGATATAGGAAGACTTTGCATTCTAACAAAGATAACACATGAAAGGAAGCTGAAACTTGATGGGAGGTGTAGGCATTTGGGAGCATAATGGGGAAAGAATTCTGGGACCCAGAGAGGAATGAAAGAGAGAACTTGGCTCACCTTCTTTAAAATGCAGATTCTGGGAGAAAACAGCCAATTAGAGAAAGGGGCTTTATAGGCACAGTGGGATTCCAGGGAAAGAAAGCGGTAAGGATAGAGAGATCTTCCAAAATAAAAAGCCTTCTGGGGCATGTTGGAGAATGTAGCACAGAGAGTCAGGATGGGGGCCCAGCAGAAAGAAATGAAGGACTGAACCTAGTGGTTAATATCTGCTAGTTGGAATGTCTACATTCCTACTTCTGTAGCATTTTACAGATTTTGCAGAAACAAGTACTTCATTTATCTCTTTAATTTCCTTCGGGTCAGTGGACACCAAGTCTTATTGTTCTAATTTTTCAGATGAAGAAATAGAAGCCCCGAGACAGCCTTTCCCCCTCAGACTCATTATTATTTTCCTTAATGTTATAAAGAATTTGATAGATGTTGTTCACAAAATGGAATTAGCTGCAGAATTTCTAGTGAGAAAATTCAGAACACCAAGTGCCTATGGTTTTCTTAGTCTTGTATTTTAAAATCTAGAGAACTGTGGATGCCTGAAGGTTCTGTGACCTCATCAATGACAGTCCTCAGGATGCCAGTACAGACTGCCACTTATTCCGTTCTTTTCCTGTGGGATTCTTCTTCAAGCCCTGAGATAAGTTTATTGAGATAAGTGATCTATGCAGTTTGCTAGAGCTCTTTTTGCAGATCTTTCTGCATTTCCATGGTACCAGCTCTATCATATTCCAGATTGCAGTCCTCTCACGGAATGAACATAAAATGAAAGCCTCATTTCTTTTCCAAAACATATTTGCTTGATGATTCTTTTAGACTACTTCTCTCATACAGTTCATTGTTGATCTTAGGAAAAGTCATGTCATAGGACAACTCTTAGTGTCACCTTTGAATTAGGGTGAGAACTAAGTAACTCTAAATCAGGAGAAGCATAACAGAAAAATTACAGTGAAGATAATAACTATTTCCATATCTTCATCTGTTGCAGGGGCTGAAGCAGCACAGAAATTTTAAAAAAATATTTTGACAAAAATCTCCAAACCAGGTTATACCTGGTATACCTTGATACTCAAGGCAATGGTGGGCATTGGGGAGTGCATATGTTGGAAAATATAGTTCAAGGTTGAAGAATTAAAGAGGTCAAAGCCTGTAGGCTGTATATATCCTATGCCTATATATCCTAAATTCTTTCAAGATGAAAAATAGAACATGCTATATATGAAAAACAAAGAGGAGTATCACAAAAATAAAGCTGAGTGAATGTTGAAGGATGGAAACTCCTGGTATTGAAGATTATGGAAAAAGAATGGGAAAAAATTGAATTATATCTTCCTTTAGCTAAGAAATACTTTCAGGAGATTCACAGATGTCCAAAAAATTTTGGAATGTTCTTTACATTGGGATTTTTAAGAAATCTAATGATAACTATATTTGTAGAAAAATTTATCCTGAAACTAAGGAATATATAACTCAATTGAAATCTGAAGTTATCAATCTATGTTGTTTAGCTGGAAAAAAAATAAAATGCACGTCAGTTATTTTGTCAGCTTCACAACTTCTAGGAGCTATAATCTGACTGACATTGGTGCCCTTTCCACGGATTAAAACCACAGCCTCTCTATAATCATAATAGATACTATGAGTGAATTGTTCCAGTCATAAAAATTAATCATCCACTAGTCAACCTTCTGGTGATAAGACTCTCAGAATTTAGCAGGTGAAACTGGGTAATAAACACACAATTACATTCTAGACCTGCTTCAGTCTTCTCAAATCCCATGATCCCCTCCTCAGCCACACAAAGGGAGGTCCTAGAGAAGTCACTCACATCTTCGGGTGTTCCATTTCCACAATCAGTTATCTCTGACATTCTTCCATCTGATCATAACCTCTTATTAGTCCATTTCTCCTGTGCCTTACCCCTCCCAAACTTGCCCTTTGAGCTCACTGTGACGTCTAACCCTTCCATTCCCCAGTATTTTCCCAGGTCGCTGTCCATAGTGTCTGCTCAAACTTCACTCTCCCTTCCCAATCCCAATCTCTACCTATAGCTTTCTAGTTCAACTCCATACTGACTTTTACTCTTAGATCCCTTCCCCCCAGCTCATCTTATTGCCTCTCATGTCTTGCCTACTAACCATACATCATTCACACTCTTTGCCTCTGGTACTCCTTCAATCTATTTCACTGAGATGAATGGGATTAAGTAATGAAAATTCATAGTATCTAAATTCAACTGGGACATCATCATATGAAGGTGGTTCATTTATTTCTCCCTAATTGATTATCCATCTCAGTGATCTCCAAACTTTTCATATGCCCATTTTGGTAAAAATGTTAGTATATGAATCCTCAATGTATCTGTTTAGTTACATATTACATTTGTACTGTTGTCATAATAATAATTATGTTTGATTTATAGATGCCAACAGTTTACCCAGTAATTCAGAGTGTTTTTCCTCTTCCCCACCAATCTCCAGTGCCTATGTTAAATATTCTGTCACTACCAGATGCTAACACTTTCATCCCCATAGCTCCAATGGGTAGGGTAATCCAGAGCCTTGCAATACTTCAACTCAGCATCCTACAATGCCTTTTCCAAAAGTCATTGATTGGGAACCATATGCTCTGTAATTTCTTTCCAAAGTCCCCCAAGTCTTACCATCTTCTTGACCTTTTTACCCTCTAGACTCCCGGGAATTTCTATTTTCCTTGAAGCTCTTGTGGGCTCATTTACCATCTCTATGCAGATGTCACCAAGATCTATCTTGCCAGCTCTAGTTTCACTCTTGAGATACAGTCCCACATCAGCAGCAGTGGATTAGATATATCAAGCTAGAGATCACAAAGCCATATCAAACCTAACATGTTCAAAATGGAAATTGTTCCTAAACCATCCTTTCTCTGAACTTCTTTGTGTCTGTATTCAACATTGCAATTCTTCTAACCTCTCAGGTTAATAATTTCATTGTTATCCTTGATTCCTAATATATTCTCATCTCACAAATCTGATCAGTGGCCAGATTTTGCCATTTTTACCTTCATAGCATCTCTGCATATTTTTCCAACTGATAACTTACACAGGTGCTACCCTAGTTCAGTCTCTCATCACCTTTCCCTATGGTCTTTTTCAACAGCCTCCTAATTTGCCTCCCTACCTCAAGTCTCTCCCCCTCCAATTCATTCTAAAGTGATTTTGTCTGTGTAGGTTTCTCCAAACCGCTTCCCTATGCAATAAATTCAGTAGCTCCCCATTGCCTCTTGAATAAAGCATAGTCTTCTATTTGTCTTTTAAGGTCCTTTATAACCTGTTCCCAGTCTACCTTTCTGACCTCATTATACATCATCCTTTTTCCCTTATTCTACAACACAGTCATAATGGATTTCCCTATGTTTCTCACATACCGTACTCCGTCTCTCATCTCCAAATCTTTATTGGATATTGGCCATACCCCATATCCAGAATGCACTTTTCCTCAACTCTCTCTCTCCTTACTTCTTTCAAGATTAAGCTCATGGATCACTTTCTACATAGAGCATTTACTGACACTCTCCATGCCTATTTATGAGTCAAGGTGACACTGGATTCCCCATCAATGAAGCTCAAATTCTAGAAGATCACACCAAGGTGGAAAGGTGAACCAGCATGTATTAAGCAGCTATATGATAGTCACTGTCCTCTCCCTGGACATACAGAAATGAAAATAAAACAGGTCCTGCTTGCCCTCAAGTAGCTTGCTTCTATCAGGGTAGACAACATATACACACTTATGAATGTATGTGTATATTTGTGTGTATTTGCAATATATACACACATATAATTGTGTGTGCATGTAATATACACACATATGTATTCCATATATAGTACAATTCTATATTCTCTCTATATTATATTCCATATGTATTCTAGAATTTGAGATACATTGAATGGGGATTCCAATGTCTGAGGCCAGCTTTGAACTCAGGAAGATGTCTTCCTAACTCCAAGCCTGGCAGTCTATCCACTCTGCCACTCTTTCATTTAATATGGCAGAAGAGATTTGCATGAAACTCTTCTTCATATCCAAGACTAGACTAACTAAATTAACTAATAATATCTGACATTATATAATACCTTTTTATGAAGAACATTAAATATCATTAGGAAAAGCATATAATTGAGCCTTTTAAAATATGTTAATAACAGCAATTTGACACAGCAAGCTTTGCAGATTCAAAGATGACCAGAATAACACTGCTTTTCCAGGAGGACATAATAATCAACTTCCAATAATTTTAGGTTAAAAAGCAGAAAGATTAATTATTTGTAAAGAGGAGCATTGTTTTGATAAGGAAATGTCATTTATAATCTTATGCCCTCATATTAAAAATAACTGAATAAATAACTTTGTTGGGCTCACATTACCAGAAAATTAATTTAAAAGCAGTTTGTTCAGCTTCCTGCCTTTAATCAAATTATTAGATATTTCCAAAGGAAAATCTGAAGTTACGTAATTTGGTTATAGAAAATACTAAAACTCAAGAAACTAAATGCCTATTTTCCTTAGCCTGAAAGAAGGAAGATTTTTATATATACACACACACACACACATACATACACACATATGTGCATACATGTGTGTTTGTATACGCACACATATATATACATGCACGTGTGCATGTATACACTCATATATACATATAGTATATATGAGATATATGTGTATATATGCACATTTCCTTAGCCTGAAAGAAGATAGAAATAAATTTGTATATATGATATATATATACATATATCTTAAATTTTGATTCTGAATTTACTTAATAAATAAAAAACCTCAGGTTAGAGCTCTTTGTGGCGGTCTTACTGTTTTCACTATGGCGAATACTACTGGCAAGATTTAGGTATAAACAGATGCTGGAAAAGAAGGGAGTACAACAGTATTCTGCCTAATGTTCTTAATTGGTTACATGAAAACAGGATTCATCTCTTCATTCTCCAGTCCCATTCAATGGACTTTTATTACACACCTGCTCTTTCAGGGGGCATTATGTTAGACACGGAAGACCTGGAAACAAAAAATATCCCTGCCCCGAGATACCTTGGAAGATATAACAGGTCCACAGTTAAGTAAATACAAAATATATGAGAAATAATAAAAATCATGAGGAATAAGAGCACTACCGACTTTGGGGCTGGGCTCAGGAAGTCTCTGGTATAAGAGGCAGCTCCCAAAATATGAAAGGAAGGAATGGAGGGAGGAAGAAAGGAAGGACTGAAGGATTTCCTCAGTCCTTAGTTATTAAATTTATTAAATCCTATTAAACATCTATTATATGCCAGACCATGCTAATTGCTTTATAAATATTATCTCATTTGTTCCTCACAATGACTAGCAGATAGGTGTTATTATCTCCATTTTACAATTGAGGAAACTGAGGCAGATTGTGGTTAAGTGATTTGCCCAGGATCACACAGCTAATGAGTCTGCTGAAGCCCTATTTGAACTCCAGTCCTCCTGACTTCAAGCCTCAGGCTCTACCATGACATCTACTTTCCCTTAAAAGAAAGAGAGTCTACCAGTTTTGAGGAGTGTACCACACATGGGAGAGTGTATACACAGGTTAAGGGTATGAGAAAAAATTTCATGTGCAGGGAACAGCTAGTAGACTAGGTTCACTGGAACAGAGATCACGAAAGGGAGGAATACACAATAAAACTGGAAAGGTCTTCTTCCATATTTCATTCAACCAAAGATGTATTAAATGCTCACCATACTACATGCAGTAGTTACTCTGGGCAGTAGAGGGTTTATCTAACATATGGCCTTTGCCCTTGTCCAGCTTTTAGTCTGGTAGAGAACCATTGTTTTGTTCAGTCATTTCTGTTGTGTCCAACTCTTCTTGGAGTTTTCTTGGTAGAGATACTGGAGTGGTTTGCTGTTTCCTTCTCCAGCCCATTTTACAGATGAGGAAACTGAGGCAAATAGGGTTAAGTGACTTACCTAGGGCATATAGTTAACTCCTTTAGCTATCTATTTCAGAGAAGATTGAAATCATAAAATATGATAGTCTTCTGCCATCATAGCTCCTCAGAATACAGCTGGTTCTAGTTAATCTGTACAGATGAAGGGCAGTAATGGCTCACTACAGAGAATACACGAATCATTCCAGCACACACCCTGGATGACTTATAATCAAAGAAATGTAGGCTCTCATTTTATCTTGACTATTGGCTACTTGTGTGACCTTAAACAAATCATATAATCTCTCTGGACTTCAGTTTCTGCATCTTTAAAATAAGGGGATTAGGGAGGAGATGAACTGAATGATTTCAAAATACATTTCCCATTATAAAATTCTATGATTCAGAATATACAGTTTATCTGAATTAATGGACAACTCATGAAATGACGAGGTGAGCGGATTGAGGGAGATTAAAAAGGATGCTGGTAGAAAGAAACCAACCTCCAGTTGCCCTTTTACCTGAATGACTCACAAATTATACAGTCTGTAAAATGATCAAGAATTGACTGTAATCCTACCTCCCAAAGTGGGGAGAGGGGGAAGAATACAAGAGTGGAAGGATAGAACGGGGTAAAATTCATTTAAATAGAAATGAGCATATCCAAATGGCAATGTGAAGAATTATTTCTTCGCATAGAAGCCTTCACTTCTCTGCATGTAGATGATCCACTTTGAGGTTTATCCACAGCAGATTTTGATTTGATTTTAATTTAAAACTCAGGAAGCACCCAGAGTTAGCTTCCTTGGGGAGTAACTGAAGTACTGGGGAAGGCAAATGGGTTTTAATATTTGACAAATCTAAACACATTTGGCAAGGAAAATCTGCGGAAAAATATATGATTCATTTCAAAGCTCCAAATTCTGGATTTCTAATACCCCATTTTCAATTGGTTCCTTTAATGTTGTCATAGGATCACAGAATTTAGAGTTGGAATGGATCTTATAATTCATGTCACCCAACAGAAGTTGGATGTACCCAGGGATGTGAGCTTGAACCAGCTCACAGGAGAAGATTCTTAAACTTGCATTGTGAGCATTTATACCTTAGAAATTAGAAAATGCTAAAAACAAAAACAAAAACAAACAAACAAAAAAAATCAGGGGTTTTCTGTTGTCAGTTGTCTAGACTTAAGAAAGTGATGGAGAAAATGTGAATAATGCAAATTAAACATAAATGTCTATGATGTATGCATTTTGTTTTAGAGAGCCAGTTGTTAAATGTTTACCAGCCCACCACTGGTATATCTAAGAATTAGTTTGGTGAATGGAGGGTGACCTGGTTATAAATGACAAAACTAAAGCTTAAAAGTTGTTTGGCATTTGCTTTTTCAAGAACACATTTGAAAATTCCATCGGCTTTGAAGTTTTAAATGGACTCTAAACAGATCATTGACCTATAGACGCATAGGTTACTGACAAGTTCATATTTGCAACTTAAAGAATCCCATTCAAAGCTGCTGTTGATAAATAATCTTGTCACTGGTTCAAAGGGGGATCAGGAGAGACTCAAAGGGCATTTGAAACTCTGGTGATTTTTCTCATATTTATTGATCTGCAGGAGACATGGTGTCTGAGAAAATGTTATTAGCCATTTTCATTCACTCATCATCTGCAGACTTAGGTTCTAAGAAGAAAAATCGTGTCCATGATTTAAAAGCACAGGATGGAAGTAGAGAGGGGCTGTAAATTATGAAGCAGGGAACTTCCTTCTCAGGCCAAACCATAGAAATCATTTTTCTTTTCTTCTGTTAGGCTGCTACTAAGTAAATCAGAACTAGGAAGAAGATAAGGGCCATAATTCTCACTTATATAAATGTTTTCCTGGAGAGAACAGGGGAGGGGCAACTTGCCACTTATATGATTATCATTAATCCTTGTTGAATCCATAATTCAGGAATCATTTTTTGCCCCTGAAGCCTGAAATTGAAATGGAATGGCATTTCTTGTATCTGTGAAAGAAAGCAGTTGATGAAAAATGACTACTTGCTTGAGCCACTATTTAAATTTGAAGGGTCGAAAAGAGGAGCACCCAAGATGAATGATAAACCAACTTATCTTCAATAATACCAAGGTCTTTAAGATGAAATCTTTTTTCCTTGATATACGGTGTAGATCTTCTGTCTCTGCTTTTTCAGGTACCTGCTTTGTCCCCTGATAGAATGGGATCTCCTTAAAGGCAAAAAAAATCATTTTTGTCATTATATTCCTAGTACCAAAAGCAGTGCTTGCCATATAACAGGTACTTAATAAATCCTTGGGACAACTAAGTGGTGGAATGGATAGAGTGCTAGGCCTGAACTCAGGAAGACTCATCTTCCTGAGTTCACATCTAGCCTCAGACACTTAATAGCTATGTAACCCTGGGTAAATCACTTAACCCAGTTTGCCTCAGTTTCCCCATCTGTAAAATGAGCTGGAAAAGAACAAGGCAAACCACTTCATTGTCTTTGCCAAGAAAACCCCAAGTGGGATCACAGAGAGTCAAAAATGACTGAAAATGACTGAACAAAAGCATCAATAAATCTTTGTTAATTGATTGCTGTGTTTAATTTTTATTCCCTTATCCTACTGCTTAATTTTGGAGGTGCTATTACAATACTCTATAATTTTCTTTGCCTCCTTAAAGGGGCCATCCCCCACTACTTCTTAAATAGGCCTATTCACTGAATGGGCGTTACTTCACCCTAAGTGAGTACCTGAATAGACCTTGACCTAAAGCGGCCAAGGTCTTCCATTGCATCCTTGGCTATCTCCAGTGGAGGTGTGAGGCTGGTGACCTTGCACAGCCCTCCCTCACTCAAAACAAAGTCAAGTACAAGCCATGTCATCATTTCTCTGATGGCATGGTCTTCTTCGGCAACAATGGATGAAACACCACCACCACAGCAACAAACAGTACCAACTTAGATTACCTTCTGGATTACAGAAAACCTCTGAAGTTGAAAAAAACAGAGTTAATTAATTGGGTTTGTTCTGTTTGCTTAGATTAGTGGATATCTTCTTGGGTTCATGATTTCCGTAGCCAGTTTATGTGTGGAAACTATTGACTAGTGTATTTGGTCTTCCTGAAGTAAAATCTCAGCATCACCCACCTACGGAAGCCAAGTCATCAAGGATTTATTAAGTAACAACTTTCCAACAGAAATAGTAGCTACTTAAGATACAAAGTTATGTACATATTATGTATCTTAAGTAGCTACTATTTCTGTTGGAAAGTTAACTGAATTAAAGGAGCAGCTAACTGCTTCATAGAACACTATGTCTGGACTAAGAGCTGAGTTCAAATATGGCCTCAGATACTAACTAGCTGTGTGACTCTGAACAAGCCATTTAACTTCTGCTTGCCTGAGTTTGCTCCTTTATAAAATGAGAGAGCACCAAAATCTTAGAAGGATAAAAATTACCAAAAATGTCTTGGACAGCAGAAGTAATGTAAAAATATCATACAGGATGTACAAGTTCAGAAAAGGGAATCGGGCAGTCACACATGAAGAATGAGAGGTGAAACTTAAACTCCATTACACTGGTACACTAAAAATATTAAGAGAATTATAAGAAAACCTCCAGTGAATAAATTCAATAATGTATATTATGTAGAATATATGTATATTATATGTATATATGAGTATGTATAATATATTATTTGTATAATATTGTAATAAATTCAATAATGTATAGAGATTATATTTAATGACCTGGATAAAAATCCTACTCTCTCTCCCACAAGACAAGAATGCGTTGTGTGGTTGCCATATGCATTAATGCCAAGACTGCTTGTACTGATGAAAACAGATCTATCAATGTATCAAAATGAAATTCTGGCCCAAAGACCTGTCTGTCACTGCTGGCATAGAGTTCATAGCAGGCAACAATCTTCACCCACGCTTCTCTTGAAAAAATGTACACATTAAACTAAGGAGCCCCAAATTAAAGCTAAAAAATGGCAAATCTCTCATTACAGATGTAGATTTTTCCCTAAAAAAATAAAGAATGCAGATATGTGAAATGTGAAGCTGTACTCACTCCTTGGAAATGCATTGCCCAGCAGTAGGATGAGACACCAAGAAAAAAGTGATGGAATAAAGTAAAGTTGTCTTTGAAGTCAGCTACCTACACTCCAGGGCATATCTTGGCTCAGAAAAGTCCTATGAAAAACACCTGTCTAATTATGGGAATGATACCAGTCTAACTTTTTGAGTTTCCTCTTGGAAACAGAATTCTAGTCTAACAATATCACATCCTACTTTTCCTAAGCTAGTTCAGGATTTTCTCACTGGATCCCATGGAAATGTTCACAAATTATCAAAGAAACAATCCCTACTTCCCCTGCACCTCAAATCACAGTAATATAGCAGGATCATGCTTGCCTTCTTATTAAATAGAACCCTCTGTAAAAAAAAAAAAAAAGTGTAATTCTTTACATTAGTTCTTGGATTCTGCTCCAGGTGGTTACTTCAAAAGATCTATGACTCAGAGACATGGGCAGGGGGGGGGGGGGGGGGGGGAAGGGGGGAGGCACTAAAGGCTTTGCTTTAGTATGCCAAATTTAGGCCTTGTGGAGACCATAGAATTTCAGCTGGACCTTTAAAGATGAGTAAGATTTGAATAAAGAGGAAAATGTTAGGGTTTCCAAATATGAGGAACAACATGTGCAAAGGTATGGGTGCAGGAAAGTGTGAAAATCATGTGAAAAGTGTAAACGACTATTTTGATTTTTTAAAATTTTAATTGAATTATTTTATTTGTTTTCAATGCTTGACAGTCATTTCCATATATCTTAGATTTTTTTCCACTCCCTCCTCCTCATTCCCCCCTCCCTCCCCAATCCCACCCTGAGATGGCATATAGTCTTATATAGGTCCTACACATACATTCCTATTAAATGCACGTTGCATAGAAGAATTAAAATGCATTGGAGATACCATAAAACAAAACAGAACATAATACAAAAGAAAATGATCTGTTTCTATCTGCGATCCAATTCCATAGTTCTTTATCTGGATGTAGAAAGCATTTTGCCTCGAGTCCATTGGAAATTTTTTTTTTATTTTATTTTTTATTTTTTATTTTTTAATGTTTAACAATCACTGCCATACAATTGAGATTTTATCCCCCCTCACATACCCCCCACCACCCCTCTCCCTCCCCACGACTGCATACAATTCTGTATAGATTCTACATATACTTTCCTATTGAGTACATTTTCACTATAGTCATGCTATGTAGTCAGACTAAAATAAATGAAAGAAATCGTATAACAAATCCAAACATGATACACAAACACATACATATACACAAACATGATCTGCTACATTTTGCGAATGACTTCCATATTTCTTTCTCTGAGTGTGGAAGGCATTTTGCCTTGAGAACCACCATTGGGATTTTTTTTTTTTATAAGAAGTTCTTGCGTTATTACAAAATTCCAAGTCTACCAGAAAAAACTCTCGCACACTGTGGTCGTTGCTGTGCACAAAGTTCTCCTGGTTCTGCTCCTTTCACTCAGCATCAGGTCATATAAGTCATTGGAAATTTTTTAAGTCCATGTATTGCAGTGAAGTACTAAGTCTACCAGAAAAATTCCTCACACATTGTGGTTGTTGTTGTGTACAAAGTTCTCCTGGTTCTGCTCTTTTCACTCAGAATGAGTTCATATAAGTCTTTCCAGGCTTCTCTGAAGTCTTCCTGTTCATCGTTTATCATAGCAGAATAGTATTCCATTACGTTGATATACCACAACTTGTTCAGCCATTCCCCAATTGATGGGCATCCCCTTGATTTCCAGTTTTTGGCCACCACAGACAGAGCTACTATAAATATATTTGTCCATGTGGGACCCTTTCCCATTTCCACAATCTCTTTGGGATAGAGTCCCAGAAGAGATATTGCTGGTTCAAAGGGTATGCACATTTTTGTAGCCCTTTGAGCATAGTTCCAAGTTGCTCTCCAGAATGGTTGAATCATCTCACAGTTCAACCAACAATGAATTAGTGTTCCAACTCTTCCACATCTTCTCCAATATTTATCATCTTGCTGTTTTGTCATGTTAGCCAATCTGATAGGTGTGATGTGGTACCTCAGAATTGTTTTGATTTGCATCTCTCTGATCAAAAGTGATTTAGAGCATTTTTTCATATGATTATAGATAGCGTTAATTTCTTCCTCTGAAAATTCCCTTTGACCGTTTATGAAATGGTCAGATTTTTGAAAGAATTATTGACAATTTATCATCTGAACTGTTGGCTAATCTGGACTGTTCACATTTATAGCGGCAGGCCAGGGGCCAGCACTAATCTGGAAAACTTACCTGAAGACCTGGCATCACAGACGTTAGTCTGGACTGCTTCATGGAAGTCATCTTACCTTGGTCTTGTTTTATATTATTTTGGACAATTGCTGGTTTATATAAGATAATATATTTCAGCTTGTGAATTGACTTCCTGGTTTTAAAAGAGTAAATAGGTTAATAATGAGTTTGACAATTACAGTTTCCATGATTGATGGTACCATTTGTCTGGAACTCTTGCCACTCTGCTCCCTCCTTTGTTGATCTTCCTTGTACCAACCATGACTACCCAAAATCCCTAGGTACCTCTCCACCTGCTCTGAGGTTAACATCCTTCTAAATCTATTTGCTTCTTTTGAAATTACCCCCACTTGAATAAACTACATTGATTAACATTGCTATGTGGACAAAAATATGAAGGATTGTCTCATATCTGCATATCAAATTATGCTAATCGAGGCACCCTGGCTGCATCTCAAGGACATTTGTTTTTTTACTTTCAGTGAAGGCAAAAGTACTGGCAGGTTATTGGTGATTTATGCAGGGGAAAGATCCCCTTTGTAATCAGACGATGAGAGGTTGGAAAGTCATCAAAGGGGACATCAAAGCTGTTTTTCATGGTGAAATTTCAATCCAGTTAAATAGTTTTCAGTAAAGCTTATTGAATTTCTCCTCCCTTTGAACCTTTTGAAAAAGTTGACACAACCCTTTAGTTTTCATTTTCAAAAGTGTTAACTTTAGCAATTCAGTGGCTACATTGCTACTCATTACATTAAATGTAACCATTTTAATACAGATATATTAAAAAAAAAAACTTTCACATTTGAAAGTATGTTTAAAAGGGGAGGGGAGAATTCTTTTGGTTCCAACTGACTAATTGGCATTGAGTAAATGAATGCTTCTTGATCCTTGCTTTCCCTAATTCTTTTGCTATACCATCCTGGCATGCACCCCATGAGCCCCAAAGACTGTATTAACGCAACTGCAAATGTATCTTCTAGGTTTCCTCTACGCTCAGAGTGGTACCAAGCGCAGCATTAAAGAGCGACTTTTGAAGCTCTTGCCCTGCTCGGCTGCCAAAACGGCATCTCCTGATATTCAAAGCAAGTTTTATTTTGTTTTTTTGTCTGTCTGGTTCGTCTATTTATTTAGGTTTGCATGTGATGCAGTTTGCTGCTTTTGAAAAATAAATCGATATATGAACTTGCTTTTTATAAGACACTGTTGATGCATCAGTATTCAATGGAAAACCCTACTCTAAGATCATATCCCCACCCTGCCCCCACCTTGGGCAGATTTATGGCGAAGTAGTAGTGATGAGCTTGAGCCTGAGCTTCTGATGGCTGGATTTAGGTTTCCTTTGCTGGTGGAGGAGAGGTAAGGTCAGGAAAGGAAGGGGAATGCTACCTCGTGTTTGTTCTAGAATATGGAATTAACTCCTCCTGAGTAGGAACTCAGAATTATTATATTGCCATACTACTCATCTCTGAGCTTTTATGGCTCTCATTTCTTCTCTCTCTTTTCCTCCTCCCCACGCCCTGATAGAATGTGAGATCATTGAGAGCTGTAGAGGGGAAGCAGGGGAGGGGGGTGCCTCTCTTCTTTTTGTGTGCCTTGCACTTAGCACAATACTTGGCACTTTTGTGTTTTGTCTCCCCTCATTCCATTAGACTATAAGCTCCTTGAAGACAGAGACTGTCTTTCTTTTTCTTATTTGTATCCCCAGTGGTAAGCACAATGGTTGGCACATAATAGGTGCTTAATCAAATGTTTGTTGAATTGAAATTTAATTCAATTGGCATATAGTAAACATTAATATGTGTTTTCATTCTTTTTTTTTTTTTTTTTTTTGCTCTCAGTCTTGCTATTTGCCTTCACTTTCACTCTTCTCTCCTTATTTTCCTTGGGATGAGTTACCATCTCTATGCAGATCCCAAATATACATCTCTTTCCCTTACTGCAATCCAGAATCATTAGCTACTGGCAGGATATCTTCACCAAGATGTCCTGTTCAAACTCAACATATCCCAAATAAAACTCACTATCTCTGTCCACCCCCTCTGGTAGAACCTACCCTAATTCCTCGATTTCTGTGATTTTGGCACCATCTTTCCATTCACTGAGTTTTATAACCTCAGAGTCATCCTAGAATTTTCAATTCAGTAAACATTTATTAAGCACCTACTGTGTGCTAGGCACTTTGCTATGACAGTCACCCCTACCAGCACCAATGCCTCACACACCTTTTGCCAAGTCTTATATTTCTACCCTCACTATATCTCTTCATCTGTCTACTTCTTTTATCCTAGATCAGACTCTTATTCCCTCACACTTGTATTATTACAATAATTTCTTAGTTAATTTCCCTGAATTTAGTCTCTTCCTTCAGCAATCCCTTTTCCAGACAGCTCTAAAGTTAATACTGCTAAAGGGAAGATCTAACCATATCATTTCCTTCCTCAATAAGCTTTATTCAGTGGTTCCCATTGTTTTAGGATAAAACAGAAACCTCTGTTCAGCATTTAAAACCCTTCAAAATGGGACCCTAAAATTGTCTTCTCAGACCTAAGTCATATGACTGCTCTCCCTTACTCTTTATTCCAGCCCATTTCCCATACTTGCTATTCTCTATCAATGGCATTCCCCACCACCAGCAGCCACTTCTAGTCATTTGCATAGGTCTGAAATGCCTCCTCACCTCAACCCCTTTCAACCCCTAAATTTCCTTCCAAGCCCAGTTCACACACTAGGTACATGAAGTTTTCCTCAGTTCCCTCAAGTTGTTTGTTTTCACTCCCTCACACAAAAAGAATTATCTATATTTATTCTAAATACATTTACAAATACTTGTGTATAATTTGTTTACCTCCAATATAACATAAAGGATTATTTTATGTTTATATGTGCATTCCTAGTCCAGTGCCTAGCACATAATAAGCATTTAACAAATCTTTATTGAACTGAATTTAGAGAATTGCTTCTTTACTTGCTATCCAGCAGGAAAAAAAATACTTGCTAACTTAGAAAATATCCCTTAGTAAAATTATGTGGTTGTGGTTTGTCCTTGATTCTCGAAGAGGACTATGACATCAGGGAGATGATGACGTGACTTGCATTGAATTGGATTTGAGGAAGAGAGGGCTGTGCAAGGTCACCAGCCTCACTTTCTCCTCCAGAGTCATCTGGGTCCAGTGGTCAAATATAGATCAGAATGACTGGAGATGGTCCAGAATGCAGTTAGAAATTTTTACCTTTTTAAGCCAAAGTCTTTCCAAGTTCTCACTTTGAGTGAGGCAACACCCATTCACTGAATAGGTCTGTTGAAGTGAGTCAAGGAATGGCCCTTTACTAAAAAAAATAAATAAATAAACTGGGAGGGGAAAACCCTCAGGCTGGCTAGACAACAAAGTAATAATACGTCAGTTGGAAACGAAAATACACAATTTTTCACCGTTGTCATTCTCTTTTTTCATTAACTAGCGTTATCTTAAGAAGGACAAAATAGGAAGGTACGACTGTATAGTTGTTCTTTTTTAATGGAAAAGATGAAGGAAACAAAGAAGTTTAGGAGATGTCCTCTATCATTATCCATAGAGACCAATCAATAGGTACAAAAGTGTTTTCCATCATTAGGCAAAAGCCTAAGCAAAAACTTTATTTGAAGACCAGTTTCAAATGCCACTGTTTCCTATCTCCAAATAATGCTTGCTTTGCTCTTTTCTCGTAACAAGAATGTGAGATTAATTGACATTAATCTCCCTTGTATAGATGACTAAACTGAGACCTGGGAGATTTATTCATCATACTGAGTAAATTAAAAATAATAATTCTTTTGGTTGGGCTTAAATAATAGCTAAGTGATGGAAAAACATTTATAGAATTTGGACGTCAGGGATCATTTTGTGTAACTTCCTGTTCTCTGTAGGAATTCTTTCAACATCATCCTTTAGTTGATGATCTAACTTCTGCTTGGATATTTCCATTGTCAAGGAACTCACTACTTAAGGCTACCTATCCCATTATGAAATAACATCCAGTGCCATGTGCATACTTGGCTTGTAATATGTATTAGCTTTGTTGTTGAACTAAATCACAAGTTTTCTAATGCAAGGGTTGTCTTCATCAATGAAAAGACCAAGAATCAGTATCATCATGTGAAGTCAAGCAGGTATGTGGAGAAAGCCTAGATAAGTGTCAAAGTCATCCATTTTCATTCTTTCAGATATCTTTGACTTGCATACAGTGACAGATATCTTTAAATTTAATATCTTTCCATATGAGCCAGATGCCCAGCAGAAAAGTGTAAATGCTAGATTGAATCTACTAGAACTTAGGCTTCAGAATGCATCGCTCTCACCTGACTGACATTCTCTCCAATTAAACAGAAAGATGTGCTAGAAACTGACACTGGCACTACCTGGAACGTTGGTCAGAGACTGATTTGTCTGTCTTTGGTCTAACCCACTGGCTCCTAGAAAACCATTTTGCTCTTCTTGGTCAAATAGCAGTACCTGTTCATCAACATTAAGGGATTAATGGACTAATTTTAAAAAAAGTTAATATAGTTATTAACCAAATCCTGTCCTTGGCCTCTTGGCAAGTTTCTCATATTCCTTGTGCTACTTCCCAAGTTGGGAGGTAGTAGTTTTCTATCTGTTCTGTCTGAAAGAGTGTCTTCAAGGTTCTCCTACACTGATGAAATCACAGGTCCATCCTCCCCTTCCCCTCAAAAAAATTGTCCTATAAAATGAATTGTTGCCACAAAATGAGAAGAAGCACTAAGGCTGGAACATTTGCCAGTAACCCTAAAGAAAGCATAAGCCCTTTGCCTACTTAGACGATACCTGCCAGCAGGGGATAAAAGCAGGAATAGTAAAAAAATAAATGTTGATTGAAAAATAAGGTTTGCAGAGACTGTCTAGTTCAAACCAAATCTGAGCAAAAGTCCCCTTTGCAGCATCTCCAATAAATAACCATTATACCTCCATTAGAAGACCATCAATAATGCGGAGCCTTCTACTTTTAGAGACAACCCATTGTACTGTTGGAGGACTCTAGTGGTCAGGAAATCCCAGCCCCATCTGCCTTTATCCTTCGATGTGTATAAGGGCCTAATCAACCTTTTTGTATCTCCCATGCTTTGCTTCTATGTCTTCATTCAGGGTCCAAGTAGAACAGATTTACTCTCCCTTCTGTATGATGTCCTTTCAAGTACTTTTGAAGAAAGCTAAGCCTTCTCATCTTTAGACCAAGCATCAACAAATCTTTCAGTTGACCTTTATTTGATCCAATCTAGTCTAACCATTTTACAAGGGCAAGTGATTTGTCAGCATCATATTGACAGTAAGGATTAAATGAGGGATTTGAGGCCAATTTATGTGGTTCCAAAGACAGCCATCTTTATATTTTGTTCCTCTGAATTAATATTATTTCATATGAAGAGCTGGCTAGCTTATTAGTTGGATTAATCTCAAGAATTCTTAACTGAGTAGTAGGTAGCACCTGATCAAATGGAATTTTCCTCAATTTTTTTCTTTGTCCATGGTGATATGATCTATCTAGGTTTATCTAGGAATGTGTGCTACAATTTCTTTGCTCTAAAAAGGAATTAATCCAGACACACACTCCCATTTTTTCACTGAGATATTCTGAAAGCAATCAGATTGGACAATGCCTTTATGAAATAAAGCACTAAAGGCAAGAAATTATTACACATTGACTTGTATGGAGGTATGGCCCATCTATATAAGCATGTATTTGTTTTTCAATTTCTTAAGTGCTAACACCTGCTCTGTAATCTCCTGGTGCCCTAATTCCTTCACAGTAATTGATTCCTGAAAGTAAAGGTATATTCTTGCCTTGCTTTTTGATTATGGCAGACACAGCAGACCAAAATGCGATGAGGTTAATATGAGAACAGACTACTCATAACTGCTGAGCTGCCATCAGCACATTGTTCAACATAATCGTGAACCACAGTTTGCTAAATAGTTTTCAGTTTTTAATATTAAATAAAACACAGAATTTCAATTTGTGTGTATGTGTTTTCCTAGTCACCATATTGAATGTGTTTTTCTTCTGGGAAAGGTTGTGGATGCCTCTCTTGGCAATGAAATACTTTGCATTGGCTGTTGGAGCATTTGTTTTCAGAAAGTGTTTAGAACTACCCAAATGTTGCCAATTAAAATTCAGCCTTAGCCACTCAGACCTGGAGAACAGCACTACTTTTAACCTTCTGACAATTACTTGAACTCCTGCTGACTCCTGGGTGACTTTAACAAAACAAAGACAAAGAAAAAAAATGAAAGAAAAAGAAAAGAAAAGCTGAACTGGCATTCAGAAAAGTATCCACTTTCAGATTATCTGTTGCATGATTGATATTAGCCTATGCATTCCCTTTTAAATAGTAAGGCTTCTTGGGGAGAGGAGGGGGAATTCACTGATGCTAATTTCATTATATTTATTAAAATTGAGAATTATGCTCTAAGATTCTTGTCATTTAGTATCATCGACTTAGAACTAGAAGAGACCTTTGGGTCATTCAACCTAATCCCATCATTTTACAAATGAGGAAACTGAGGTACCAAGTAGTTAAGTGTCTTCCTCAAGGTCACACAACTGGTAAGAGACACACTAAGAATTTAATCCCAGGTCCTTTGACTTCAGATCCTTATAGCTCTTTCCTGTGTACCACATTTGTGACAAATGTTTTGGACCACTAATTCAGTGTCTAGGCTCAAACTTGAGAAACAGAGAACCTACCATGTAATATAAAGCGCTTTGGTGATCTAACAAACACCTAAGAGCAAAGAATTTCAGACCCTTAGAACCTATCCAACTCATCCCTTTTGAAAATTAGGAAGCAAAAATTCAGTGAGGGAAAGTAATCTGGATGATGTTACACGCCTATTTTGTAACAGAGATAGCATTAGCATCCCGGTCTTCTGGCTCTCAGTGGGCTCTTCTTTCCATTACACTCTGCCAACAATAATCTTTATTAAAACCCTCGAGGGTGAAGTACAAATAAACATTTTGCTTTCCTATACTGTTCTTCACTTTGAACTTCCCTTATTAGGAAGCCAGATGTTCCTGCTTCCAGGCAGCTGATTCCCTGTGGCAGACTTATTAGATTTAAAGTCAAAGCTCGGTGTCTCCCCAGTTAATGTGCTTTTTTTCTATATTAGTAAACAAAATGAAGCCAACCTTTGACTTTCTGCCTGATTTTTTAAACCATTTTTACTTTGGTGTTGATTTGGGGTGAAAGGTATTGAGTAGTCTCTGCTGGTGAAAATCTATCCAATAGAAGGGTAGGAAAATGAAAGCCATTAGTTATCACTTTGACAGAATGTTATGAAAGGCCACTCTTGTAAGTTCCCAAAAGTTGTGATACCTGATATATGTTTGCTATTTACAGTGGCTTATGAAATTACTCTTGGGATTAAAATCAGCCCAGCCAGTAGTGATTTCTTCAGGGTTACATTAGGCCCTAAAATAGGTAAGGAATGCTTCAAGTAGACTCAATTTTCCACGCCAGTGGGTCCGTAAAATACAGGTTATTACTAAGTTACCTGCTTAGATGGAAGATTAAAGTTCAAGCTGTCTTTCTTCAAGCTGTTTTCCAGCTCGAGGATACTTAACACTGAGAGTTATGAATGATGCTAGAAAGAGCATTTTACCAAAACTCAGAAGGCCTGGTTTCTATCACTGACTACTGTGCTATCTGACTCTGTGACATTAGGCAACTCAATTTACTTCTCTAGGCTTTAATTTCCTATTCTATAAAAATAGGAAATCTGAGATAAGAACCCAGGATCTCAGATAGTGAATCCAGCACCTTTTTTTAAAAGCATTTTTTCTACTATACTATAATGTCTTTCTGCTACCTACTTCACGAAGTAGTAGTTGTAACAGAAGGCGTTTATAGAATGCTTTAATGTTTACAAAGTACTTTGCAAACATTATTTCATTTTATTCTTGCAAAAACCCTGTGGCCTAGATGCTGTAATTATTCCCATTTTACAGATGAGGAAACTGAGGCAAGCAGAGGTTTAAGTGATTTGCCAAGAGTCATGCAACTAGTAAGTATCTGCAACTAGATTTCAACGCATCCTTCTCCATGGTGCCATGTGACCGGCTTTTTTTGTTAGTAAAGCACTTTCTAAACCTTAGAACACTATAAAAATGTCATCATTGTTATTATCTCTCTCTTTTAGAAAAGTCATACTATTGAAATTGATGCTATATAAGGGTTCAAAATGAAGAGGGTGGGAAATAGCTAATGTAAAGACAAAAAGACAACAGTATTTGTTTTTAAAGGAATTTTAAAGTGAAATAAGGAAATAAGAAAGAAAACATTTGGGATGCATCAAAATATGGCATGCATAGTGCGTTACAGTTCACAAAGTAATTTATGTGCACTATTTTAATTGATCCTGAGAACATCCTTCTGAGAATTTCTGGTCTGGTGATTAAACTATATCTCACCTCAGACACTTGACACTCACTAGCTGTGTGAGCTTGGGCAAGTCATTTAACCCCAGTTGCCTCATCCTGGGTCATCTCTAGTTAGCCTGATGAATATCTATCTGTTCACTGGATTCAGATGGCTCTGGAGGAGAAATGAGGCTGGTGACCTGCATAGCCCTCCCTCACTCGAAACAAAGTCAAGTGCAAGTCATGTCATTTCTCTGATGGCATGGTCTTTGGCAATGAAGGATGAACACACTATTGTCTAAAGACTATACTAACTAAGATTAGAGAAGTTTCTCATGAGGTTGCCCACAAAGTGATAAATTTTGGGGTCCAGTAGTTCTCAAAGACCAGCTACTAAATCATAGAAAAATTATCATCCTTGCCAGTGGAGAACATGCACAGATCTTAAAGTATTGAAATATGCTAGGAACTGAAAATGTTTAATTCAAAATACAAATAAACATGTTGGTATTTTCATTTTTCTATAAGATTTGGTCTTTGGAATCAATCATATGCCAGTAATCTCCATATCTTCATTGTGAGACTTTTTTCAACCAAAGAAGATTACAGCCTTAGCGAATTGCCCAAGGCTCAAAAAAAATCACGTGATTTGGCAGGTGATCACCCAGTAAAGTGCCTGAATGGAGATTTAAATCTAGGTATTTTCAGTGGAGTATCATATCCACTATGGCAGCCTATTCCTTATTTCTATAAGAATCAGTCATACAGTGTCCCATATTTTTTTCTTTTTCTCTTATGATTTTCAGGCAAATATTCAGTGGCTTATTGCCATCACACGCCATCCCATTGCTCCACTCAAGTAATCCTCTCAAAATTTTCATATGTCAAAAAATGAGGTATTTTTAAATAAAACCTCCAACTGCATGATTTCCCCACTGACTTAAAAGCCCAGCAGGATGGTGAAACTAATGGTAAGAGGGAGCTTTTATTGCATTTTAGGAAGTAATAGGATTTTTATATTGAGTTGTTTTTGTTGCCGCCCTTATCATATTTTGGTTTCCTTTGGAATGTTTCATCAAGTTTGTAACGTTTTTTTGTTTTGTTTTGTTTTGTTTTTATGGAATGATAAAGTAAATCTCTGAGTCACTCTCATAAGGAGGACTAGTGATGAATTTAGACTCTGGAATTTTGTGTTGGTTTGATCAATGTCATTCAAAATTCAAATCCTCAGATTATTGACTTGAACCTGATATCTATTTCCATGATAAATGCAAATTTATTTATGTTAAATCAAGTTATTGTCATTAAATTAATTTTACCTATTAGATGTGTTCCTGAAAAGTTAGGGGTGAATCAAATTTTGGGAAACTCTACATAACCAAAAATCACTCATCTTGCCTTTCAGTAACACATGGCAAACAAGTCACTTACAGGTCTAAATTAATATCTGCTTTCAAGCAACATAAACATTTTTCCATACTAACTTCTTTTATAAAATCTTTTTTTCAAAGTTAAAAAAAATTCATTTTATAACATTTTAAAGTTTATAACACACTTTCTTCAAAACAACTCTCAGAGACAGGTAACCAAAAGACCATGATACAGTAGAAAGAGCCCTGAATTTAGAGTACAGGCATCTGCTACTTCTTAGCTATGTATCCTTGGTCATGTCAGGTCATTGACCTCCAGGGCTTCTGCATCTGTTAACTAAAGGAATTGGATTAGAAGGCCTCTAAAGTTCCTTCCAAAATCCCTAGCCCCTGTGATCCTAGGATTAGATCATTTGTGATGTCCCCTTTACCTCTAAATCTGTGTGCCTAAAGAACACCATCCCAAGTACTGGCAACTCTTTGTAATCCAACAAATATCATTATGCTTTTATTCAGATAAGAAAACTAAAGCTCAGAAACTTGTCCAAGACAAGTAAGTACTAGTAAGGCTTAGAGTCAGGATTGGAACCAGTCTCCTATTTCTTTCTTTCTATTGGTTAACTTATACCTAAATACAGAGTATCTTAAATATTTGTGAATGTGCTCATTCATGCATACAAGTTTTATAGGACTTAGCCAAACATGTATTTCTCTTATATCTATTCTTCCTTATTTATCTTGTATCTATTAGCCTCTCAGGGCTTTAGAAAACACCTAACTCTCAGTGCTTTAGAAGAAAAAAAACACTCAAAGACTGCATGTTTAAAAAGAAAAAAACTCCTGCATTGGTGGGAGTTTCCTTATCTAGAAATTGACTACCCCAGTGAAATCACAAGTCTAGTCACTATCCTAATCTAAATCCTTGTATTGTACTGGAATTCAAGTACTAGGGGGGAAAAAAACATTATTGAGGTCTTCAAAAAGAATGTAGAGAAAGGCATTCAGAAACTAGAAGGTTTTGTGCTACAAAGATAAGAAATGTTTCCCCCTTACTAGAGTAAATTTGGTACACCTAAGCAGAACATCTTTAAAACTCTTGTGAACAATACTTAAAAGTAATCAAGGATAGGCTTTTTCCTTCAGAAGATAAGTTAGAAGGAAAGTTTGATGGTTGCATTGTTGAGGAAGGTTAGATTTCAAAGTTGTATTCATAGCTTAGAATGGCATCTTTTGAAGGGAAAAATTACTCTTCAATTGTGTCATACAAAATAAAGAAATTATCCAGGTTATGAGAATTAGCAAAATAAACTATTGATGCATCCAACCTGAGCTGGTACTTGTCTATCTGAATTAGGTCCATGTCATAATTCTGGGTATGGATACCACAGATGGAAAATAGCTGAGAAATTGTAAAGTCAGAGTGAAGGACTGATAGGGTAGAAATGATATAAAACATATAGTCAGAAGATTTGGACTTAAAACCATGCTCTGCCATTTTCTAAACGTATGACCATGGGAAATTCACATAATCTATTGGAGCCTCAATTTTCTCATCTGTAAAATGAGAATGTTAACATTTGTGCTTTATCCCTCACAATGTTCTTGTAAGGAAAGTATTTTTAAGTGTGCTATAAAGATTAATGGTCATTATTATAAAGAAGTTATTGTTATTGCTCTACTACAACAAAGACCTGTAGATTTGGGTAGTTTCTTCACCAACTCAGATCATAGTTCTTCTGTACCTTACTATATGATACTTCTGTACCTTAGATGATTTCATGACTTGCCATGCCCCCCCCTCCAAAAAAAAATCAGTCATTTGGTAGTCACTGTTCCGGTTATGGGCAGCCAGAACTTGGCTGACAAGTCCTTGTGGAAAGATACATTATTTAACCCATTCTTGAAGGCTTTCCAGTTGGGTCGGAGCCATCAGAACTTGTATGGCTTTCAAGAATCCAGTAGTATATCCATGCTGTTCTAATGAATCAATGTGTGTGCTTTTTATTTTTTTCAGGAATAGAACTTATTTCCTTTACAGAGTTCAATTTGAATCAATTCTTCCTTAAATTCTGTGCTGTAGTATTGCTGTTGAAACAATTAAATTAAAATCATAATTGTCCTATGTAGTCAGTCAACACCGCAAATACTTCAGTGAATGTTCAGAAGGAATTTGGCAGATGAAGTATTGATGGAAAGAACTAGATAAAGCCACTGAAATCATCATCAAGGAAAAAAGGATCAAAGATCAAATGTCAGTAAACCATATGCCATCACTTAGGGATGCAGTCATTTCCTCTCATGGTAATACTACCAGTACAAAAGTATGCACAGCTAAGAGTAATTGAGAAGAGGCTGCAGAGGAGGAACTCAGGCACCCAAGTATAGAAATATATGTTGAACCACTGGAAAAAAATTTGTTGCTCATGATCTTGAATTCTGTGATGTATTCAGTCACTCTCTTTTACATACTCCCAAGACCATTCCTTATAATCCCTGGCTCTTCATGATCAACCTAGTCTTTGACTCTCCTTGCTCTCTGTCTTAGAAAGTCTCAACTATTCCCACACAGGAAATCCAACATGAGTCCATGTCAGGTTTCATCTCTGCCCTTGCCCTTAGAGAACATTAGAATAGTTTTTATGGGAAAAGATGGGGAGAGAGAAAGAGAGAGAGAGAGAATGAGAGAGAGATTTCCATGGATTTCTATAACATATATATTATAATAATACATTTGATATTTTCTTAATTAAAAAAACTTTCTCTGAGTCATTATGCCATTTTAGTACTAAAAAGAGTATGTCATGTTCAATTGCTGTTCAGTCTGTAATCAATGGAATGTTCAGTTTATGATGGACAATTACACTAGAGAGGTTTTGTGAAAGACATTGCTGCCTCCAAGATGGCTGCCTCAAGTGGCTTAGGATATATCTTAGACGTTCATATGTTCCCCTAGTGATTCACTAGAGTTTAGATCTATCACTCATTCACTTATTTTTAAACAATGTTTTCTGTCTTGGTGACCAGGATTGGGAGAGTTCTAGATACCATGCTCTGTAAGTATCTGTTGAAAAGAACTAGCAGTGTTTAGTCTGGATAAGAAGCATTTAGGGGAGATATGATAGTTTTCTCTACATGTTTATAGGGCTTTTGTGTTAAGGGTGAGAGCCTTCTGCTTGACTCAGAATACATAGGAGGAGCATAAGACAGAAGTTGTAAAAAGCTAAATTTAGGCTCCATGTCAGCAAAAACGTTTCTTGAGAATTAGAACTCTCCAAAGACAGATTAGGCTATTATGAAAAGCGATGTTTCCCTTCACTGGAAGATTCCAAGCAATAGCTGGGTGACCAACTTTGGGGTATTTTGTAGAGGAGATTCTTGTTCAGACATGGTTTCTTTCCCACTGAGATTCTGTAATTCTAGCTAAAATATTTCATTTCTTTACCACCTGCTTTGTAATTATTATCATGCCCTGAGTTGTTTCACATAAGTATGTTTTCCCCATATCTGAAACTCTCCCCTCAGGCACTGAAATTTCTTCATATTTTAAAACTATTTTTTTTAACTTGTAAAAAACATTGTAAAACATCTCCTGCTCTATTGCTTCTATCAACAATAGAATGAACACAATTTCAATGTTTTCTTAATGACTCAGGGTTAAAATTCTAGGCATCGACCATTGAATTGCACCATGCTGTTATGTTGTAATGTTAGAAATGACTGGGATGTGGAGAGTGATTTACCCAGCATCTAAGGTCCCTAAACTGCTTAGCTTTAAAAACATGTGTGTTACATGGTTTTTGTTTCTGCAGCCCCTCCAATTGCTGATTCTAATCTGTTGCAAACTGGGAAATGAAAATAATAATAATATTACATTTGGATAGCATTTTGTGATTGAAAATGAGATTTTCTCACAGAAACCCTGTGACAGAGATAGTAGTGATATGATCCTCCCTGTTTTGCAGATGAGGAAACAGGCCAACAGAAATTAAATGCCTTGCTCCACTTAGTCAACAAGCATTTACTAAGTGTTTACTAAGTACCAGGCAGTGTGCTAAGCAGAAAAGCAGAACCAGGATCCCTGCCCTCAAGGAGCTCACATACTAATGGGGGACTCCACATGGAAATAACTAGCTACATGCTAAACATATGCAGAGTAAATCTATGAGGGAAGGCACTGTGAGACTAGAGAGGGACAGTGGAGAGAATAAGGACTGGGGGCGCCTTCTTGCAGAAAATTTGGAGTCTGAGCTGAGACTTTTGGGAATTCAGGGAAGCTAAGAGATGGAGGTGAGGAGGAAGAGCATGCCCTCCTCCCCCCATAGAGGACAATCAGCTCAAAGTTGCAGTCTCAAAGATGGAGTATACATGTATATTTAGTCATATAACCTCTCTGGGCCTTAATTTCCCCATCTTTAAAAGAATAAAATTTGATTAGGTGACATATGAGGGCCTCTCCACTTCTAAATTCTGAAACTCTGTCAATCTGTGATATAAAAAGAATTCCTTTAAATTTCAAGCAAAAATCTTTCATTCTGATATTTTCACATCTGTTGAATGGGTCTGGTTTTACTCTGTTCATATCCATCATTTCCCTAATTTCCACAATGGAGACAGGAAGGTGTGGTGGAAATGATGCTGAATGTGGAATCTTTAGGTCCTGATCATATCGCCTTTCAACGTTTGCCTTTCCTGACTTTGTAGTAATCAGTTATAACTTTGTAAACTACACTCAAGCACTGGTGATTTTGTCACCTTGGGGACTTCTGAGTTTGGTAATTCCCTCCATTACAACAGATTTAAATCTCTCTGATTTAAGAGATAAGTCCTAGAGGGTTGCTTGAAGCATGTAGAGTTGGTGACTTGCCCAGGTCTCATAGTTAATAAGTGTCAGAGGCATATGTGACACTATGTCTTCCTGATTCCAAATGCATGACTCTGCCCACTTTGCTATACTATCTTTTAAGTCTCTATCTTTACGTATGTGTATATTTATCTGTGTGTATGTGTGTGTTTACATGTATTGAGTCTGGACCTGACTTTATTGGAAATTCCATTGAGGAAACTCCTACTACCAATGTAGATGGGCAAATGGGTTACGCTGTTCCAGGTACTATCTGTCTACTGATTTGTCTATCTGCCTATCTATTTCTCTAACTATGGAGACACACACACACACACACACACACACACACACACACACAAATGTAGATAGTAGAGCATCTACAATATTCCTTAAAAGGACTACAGAAAAATACAAAGAAAAATATGAGAGAGAGGATACAAACTTTACTTTTTCTTTTAGCATAGATCATAGAGAGCTAGATGGATTCCGAGAGGTCACCCAATCTAATAATAAGAATGTAGATTCTTATATGAAAGTTTTGCCTTTTCCCCTAATCATTTTGTCTGCTTTTTGTGCAACCCTTTTCGACTATATTTTTCAATGCTCTGTCTGGATGATAAATGGCAAATTAAAACCCAGACTACTTGGGGCCATCGAATCCTTGCAGAAGTAATATGGTTAGAACTGATAATCTGAATTCCAATAAAGTTATTATGATTTGAAGCCTGAGATTATGTGAATAAGTTACTTCTGCACATAAATAAGTCCATTAAATCTATTCACAAGTGCTAGGAAGAAAAAGTCCAGTAGCCCACTCCTCTGGAGAAGGAAATGGCAAAATACTCCAGAATCTTTGCTAAGAAAACCCCAAATGGGGACATGAAGAGTTGGACATGACTGAGAAATAACTAAACAGCACAGCCCACTTCTAAGGTATTGCCCTTTAGAGGGGATTGGATTGAAAAAGAAAATTGGAAAACAATTTATGTTCCCCTGGACTATAAATTATGTCAGTGGTTATCTACAGTAATAGTAATGGACCAATGATGATGACAGAATTGAATGTTCTCATGCATTCTATCTTCAGTGTTCTATAGATGTAGAATGTTATAATATATTATAAAATTCAGAGGTGACATGATGTAGTAGGTAGCATGGTAGAAATAGAGTCAGCAAGATATATGTTCAAGTCCCAGATTTGATAGTGAATAAGCCTTTATTAAGCATAGCCACCTTCTATATTGGTCGTTCCCTGATGCTCCCAGTTACTAGCACTCTTTCCTTCCTGAAACTGTCTTGTATCCCTTTATATTTACTTACTTGAGCACGTTATATCTCCCAGATACCTGCTCCATGAATTCAGAACATTTTTGTCTTTTTTATCCCCAGAATCTAGGATCGTGACATATCATAGACACTTTAAAAATGCTTGCTAAATTGAATTGTTAAGAGATCCATAACCTTTAAAACATTCTTCAGATATGCATTATGTATACTTATGTTTATATGTGTATGTATATAACAAAATATGATATATTATACATATGTATATACTTGGATAAAAATAGCATAGTCCTGCTCTCACTGATCTCACATTCTATTGGAGAAGATATATGTACATATATGTGTATATATTACATGTGTGTATGCACATTAAATGAATATGTGTGTATATGTATGTATGTATGTCACATAACCCCATATATACATACTCCCCATTGTAAAGATTATAACATGCTTAGAGTCAGGGAAATAGATGCAACTTTTTAGGGGCCCTAAGTTTGGAGACTCTCTTGGAATCATTAGACAGAATTATCATTTTATTTCCATGGGTTATATACACGCAGTGTGGGACTAATTATTCATGTACCCACCTTGTGCAACTAAAGATAGAAACCCAGGGTGGGTGGATGGGTGAGTGGCTGTGTGGGGGAGGAATCATGAGGAGATCTTAGGTCCAAAGGTGAGATTTTTTTTTTTTTAATGAAAGATGTAAAGAATTATTCATAGGGCCAGGCTTAAGGCTCAGCTATTTACTGTCTTTTCAACCTCTGTGGAAACCAATGTGTTTATGATAAGCATCTGAGGATTCTGACAAGAAGAGGATACCACTTGGGTCAGATTTCTAAGCCTATGAGGACTGATTGTTCATCCCGGTCCTCAGAGATCTGCTTACCCATCAGACCCTGAAAGGGTTTCAATCCCTGGCAGCATTCCTTCTCCCATATAGCTAGTGTTAATAGCAACAGCAATAATGATGATGAAGATGACGTTCAATTTGTCTAATATTTCATCCTATGTCTTTAAGCTTTCCCATACACAATATATCATGACTTTGCAGTAACCCTGTGGGATAGACCAGGTCTCACTGGTCCCAGTTAGATGGGGAAACGGAGGCATAGAAAATTTAAATAACTTCATAATAGAGGCAAGACAAGAACCCAAGACTCAGCTCCAGTCCACCAACACAACACATATTTATTAAGCACCTGTTGTATGCACAAAGTTGTGCTAGGTTCTAAGGCCACAACAAAATAAAAATTAAAAAAAAAAGAAGAAAAAAATAAAGGAAAATAGTCCTCCCCCAAGGGAACTTATAGTCTATACTCGTGTGTTTCCTTCAACATCTCCATGTATCTTCGCAGAGCCTTCCAGAGGGTCTGTATACATACTTGACATTTCAATAACTGCTTACACTTTCCAAAGGATGTCATCATTTATTAGCTCATTTGATCTTCACAACAACCCTGTGAGATAGGTCAACTATCTACCATTAATCCCAAATTATGAATGAGGACGTTGAGGTACAGAGTCCTGTGACTCTCCCAAGACCATGCAACTAGTAGACCATGAGATTAGACCTGAAATCTTCCACTGCCCAGTGATGTGCAATTCTCAAAGCATCACACTGCTTGCTTTAACCCCAGATGCCCTTAGCCATCTGTAACACTTTCATTTCATAGATTCTACCAGTTGTTATGGTAGATCTGTTCAGTTAGATCTGACTCTTCATTGACCCCATTTCAGAGTTTTCCTGGCAAAGATACTGGAGTGGTTTGCCATTTCCTTCTCTACCTCATATTTTACAGAGAAAGAACCAAGGCAAACAGCTTTAAGTGACTTGCCCAGGGTCACGCAGCTAGTATCGAAAGCCAGATTTGGACTTATGGCCACTGTCTTTTCAGTGGACCCTAGAGATAAAATCTCAAAAGGGAAAAAGCAAGTTAGACCAGATACGGAAATAGAGAGAATGCAAGACCTATAAGTTTGAATGTTATATGGGAAAGTTTTGGGAAAAAGTAACTTTTAAAGAGAGTTTCCAGATGTAAACAAATAATAGAAATCAAATCGACTCAGCTCTTTAGCACAGTAAATCAATTTAAATTCAATGAGACTTTAAATGTTTTGACATTAAGTGATCTCTTTGTAATGTAAAATTAATGCATTTTTCAAAGAAGGGACAGCCCCCATTAAGAATCTGGCCTGCCCAACTGATGCCATTATTGCTAATGAGATGTTTGTAGTTACTCTTCAAAAGCTTTTATGATTATAGGGAAGGGCCTGCATTGGTTACATAGTGCTCCGACCTGTGATGTAACCTGTCCAGACCCCTTATATAAAGTTTAAAGAGTGAGACTGTGGAGGACATGACTTGACCTCTGTTGCAGCCTTGTTGCAATGAAATTCTGCTGCATTCTTTAAAGCACTGTGATTTAAAATAAATATAACCATTTATAAAATTCAATCCCCCAGTTCTCCAGGCAGTTTAATTTCCATTTCTAACACACGATTTTATGGTGACATGAGAAAATGACTTTATGTAGTAGCTTTACACCCAAGGGATAAAGGGGAGGAAATCACCTACATATCTGAAGAAAGGGATTAATGTCAGAAGGCTGATAGATTAAAATGCTGAAATTTCAGTTTATCTCAGAAATCAGATCTGTCTTGTGAACCACTGCCATGAGGTAAAATAGTACTGAAGGTACACTGGACTAGGAGGCAACAGACCATTGATCTTTGGACCTAGCTCTGACATTAACAAGCTGGATGACTTTAGGCAAGTCATTTCAGTTATGAAACAAGGGGTTTAAACTAGTTGTTTTCTAATACTTTCTGTTCTAAAATTCTATTTTCTCGGTATTTATTGTCTGGGACCTGCTGTACTCTGTAAGGAAACCCTGAAGGATTGCAATCTAGTTTTCCCGTGAGTGATAGCTGACTAGTGTGGCCTTTTGGAAGGAGTGTAAGGGGTTGTGGAGGTGGGAGAGAGTTTAATTTGTAACCTACCACAGTACTGTTGCTACTACTACTACTACTGCTGCTGCTGCTGCTACTACTACTACTACTACTACTACTACTACTACTACTACTACTACAGTGTACTATTGCATTTGTTTTATATTCAGGGGAAAAAAGAAAAGTGGGTAAGGTAACCCTGTCAGTTCTCAAATATCAAGGCTAAAGGAAGAGAGAAGTGACTTAGCTCATCTGAAGGCAGATTCTAATATTTGGGAAATTAATGTTACATCAAACCAAAAGAAGAAAATGAAATAGACTATAAAGATTAAAGAGCCAAAAGACTTCTCAGTTTCATTCCTCTGTTCTGTTCATCCCTCTGTTCGCTCCAACAACCAACTATGCCTTTATCTCCTTCCCTTTCCCTTTCTTCCTTCTTTCCTTCCCTCCCTTTCTTCCATCTTCCTTGTTTCACCCTTCCCTCCTTCCCTCATTTCCTCTTTTCTCCTTTAAACATTTATGAAGTGCCTACTGGGTGGGATTGTACTCTTATAGGCACCGAATATACATGCTAGGATTGGAAATGGATAGCCTTATCTCATAGACTTGTACACTGCATGTTAAGGTTCAGCTGTCACTCCCTTTACCTTTCTCCAAAATCTGGCTATCAGACTGACCAACCCAATCAAGTAGAGGTTCCAGTTGCTTAAAAATCATTATCTGATAAATGGCCCAGGAATGCTGAGCACCACTTTAGAATCACCGAAAGTCAGAGAGATAAGAAAAGGTATAAACTACATATAGCACAGTGTGGAAATTTGTTTTGCTTGGCTATGCACAACTGCTCAAAGGATTTGGCTTTTGTTTATTTTTAATGGGGAGATAGATCTTTGTTAAATGAAAAAATTAAATTAAAATTAAAAAAACATTCATGGAACTTGACTTTAAACAAAAGATTAAGAAGTAATACCATTTGCCATGGATAAGCTAATGAAGATAATTCCCAAAATAAACATTTCAATATAGTGGTTAATGGAAAGTTCATTATATAAAGATAAGTAGCCCCAGTTGGATTCATAGTAGCTTTCCAGCAGAGTTTTTATTGAGAACTCAGAGAGGAATTTTAGTGATGGGGTTAGTGTTTGTTCAATCTTGGAAACTTCATGTATACTATTAGATACTATTATTGTCCGGAAATGGAAACAGTCCTTTATCAGGCAAAAATCATGATAGCCATACATTGTAGTGAGTCAGAAGAAGACACAACCTCAGGGAGAAAATGCCTCAAGTTTAGTTCTGTTTAAATATTGCCAGTGATGATTGGGCTATCATGCAGTTCTACCCAATTATACTTACCCTCAAGGCAGTCTGGGCGCTAAGCCTTTTGTCATGCAGACAACGTGTCAGCAAAGTCTGGCTCTGCTCCATGAAGAAGCTATATTTACTTTTTATTTGGCCCGGGTTCCATGTCGTACTGAGATGAGGAAGTCAATTTGTTGATTTGTTTTTCCCTAGTGTAAGGGTACTTACATGGGTCTAGGAGAGGTCACTCTGTGATTTAAAGACATTTTAGAAAATCAGATTTAAAAATACTGTTTTGTTCTTTGCTTATGAGCATAGCTAAGGCCCAAGGTGACTTTGTAGAAATGGAACCTTCAACAGAAGGATTATAATGGTAGCTTGCATTTGTATAGCACTTCACAGTTACAGAGGGCTTTGCATATATTACCTTCCTTGACTCCCATAACCACTCTGTGAGGTTGCAATACAAGTCATCTTATCCTAATTTTGCTGAGCCTGAGATAAAGAGATTAAATGTTTCAGGTGATCACAAGGTGGCAGACGTTAGAACGGAAGGTCCACAGAGATCATGTCAGTCTAATCACCTTATTTTAAACATGAGCTAACTGAAGCCCAGAAAAATCAAGTCATTTGCCCAAGATCACATAGTGAGTGGCATCTGACACCAGATCATCCCATTCTAATAAGTGCTTTTCCCTCTGTGGCTCATTAACTTTTGAGCAATAGAATTTTGAAGAAATATCAGGCACCATCTTGCCTTTATTTGTCCACTAGCATGCTCAGCCATCATGAAATTAAGTTGAGCAGAGAAAAGAGAGAAGAAATATTTGAGATGTAAAGCTGAATTTGCCCCTAGACTGGTTTTTCCAGACAATTCTTTACTCCAGCCTGTCACCTAATCCCCAGCTTTCTTCTTTCCCATTATCACTCTGCATCTAATATTCCACTCTTCACCTTTATTTCCTTTGTTTTCTCTCTCATATCCCGCTATCTCTCTATCATTCCCTTGCTGGCTCTTCGTACCTCTATCCTTTCCTCCAACAAATTGCTTTTTAAAAAGTCAGATGAATTTTTTTCTTTTCCTTTAATGTTTTCCCCATTCTTAGACACTGGAGAAACAGACTCTAGCATGAGAGTGGGTTTTTCTTCAGTATTCTTCACATTGCTTTCTTTTGTCAACTCCTAGAACTATAAAATAGAAAGTATGAAGGGATGTGGAGTAGTAAAAGAGATCATTGCTCTCAGAGTTTAGCAGACCTGAATTCTAGTCTTAGACTTGAGGAGAACTTTTAAATTGCCATACTTTAGTTTCCTTCTCTGTAAAATAATGTTTTATATTTCTTTCCAGTTCTAAAATTCTATGACCAGATGCATATGCTTCCATTAAGTGATAAAGCTGAAAATTAACATCAATGGCTAAGAGTCTAGATGTCAACATGGAAACAGATCTGCAACTTCAAATCTTAGGTAGCTGTTTAGGACTTTGAGAGATTACATGGACGGTAGATGTCAGAGGCAGAACTTGAAGCAGGCCTGTGGTTGTTTGATATCTTTCTGACTCTGAATTCAACCTTCTACACATGGTGTTTCAGCTTCTAGAACAAATAAAAGAAATGCTAAGTAAAATTAAGCCTATTTTAGGACCCCCAGTTCTGAAAAATGAAGAAATAAATCTCTTGCCAGTGAAAGACTATTTGCTTGCCAAAGAAGTTGATATGTTCCCAGAGTTTCACTCACTTTCAAATTTGACCATGAGATGAGCATTTAGCTCCTCCAAATTTTTTTGGTGAGCCCTTTCTGGTTTCCTCCCACAGACAGTGTCGAAGATGAAATGGAAATGGCCACCGTGCGGCATCGGCCAGAAGCTCTTGAACTGCTGGAAGCCCAGAGCAAATTCACCAAGAAGGAACTCCAGATCCTCTACCGAGGCTTCAAGAATGTGAGTACAATCCCAGCCTTCCGAATCTGAGGAAAATCTCTAAGAAATGTGAAGTCAAAAATAAGAAATAAAAAACTGAAACTGAATTGCATCCCATTGGAGGCCAGACTGAGGTTGTAGAATGAAATTCTCTGTTGCCAGGCAAGGACGTTATCCATTGTGCAGTTAAATTTCACTTGATGGTGAGCTTGGTAATGCTGATCATTATCAAACATCGTCCAGTGGCTCAATATCTGTACTCATGATATCCCTATATAATTTTTCTGGGGGCTATTTTGAACAATTCAAGTGTCATCATCCTATCTAGCTCATTCCTGGTGATTGTTTGGCAGCCCTAGTCTGGGTCCAAAGGATGAAATCTTTTTAGGGGGAAAAAAAGAATTTAAGAGTATATGTCGTAACTTTAGAAAGGGTTGATAGACAATATGCATACGGACATACAGATTCTTTTGGTTTGTCAGACCATGGTGTTAAGGACGCTGAGCTTAGAGACAGAATTCCCCATGCAATTGCTTGTGTTCTATATGGCCTTGCATTTTCTATTCAAAGAGGCTCAGAAGAAAGTAACCGAGGAAGGGGAAGAAGCATGGGTTTTAGAAGGTGGCAAAAGGAATGGGAAATGAAGGTATCTTTCTATTTTTGAAGTTTCAAACACGGATATTTCCAGAAAAGGGCAGGAAAAAGAGAGATGTGTCTAGAGCAGAAGTACTTGTCTCCAAAAGAGGCTAGGCCCCAAAATACAAGAGGTTTGAGTTTGTTTGTTTTTTTTTATTACCACACAATCTATTATGTGCCCAGATCTGTGCTGGAGCTGTTCACTGCCCTCAGAGGGTTTACAATCTATTTTGAAAGACAAAATCGTCTGTTACTCTAAGAAAGCCCAGACTGGAGGTATAATTGATGTTAGCTCAGTAGCATTATCTTACTAAACAGAAAAATATGTATATAAACATGCATTCCACTGGTATCCATGCTATCACAGGATATAAAAATCAGGAAAATAAAATGAAGACTCCCCAGAATTCGGGGTGAACTCCTGATGGCAAATTTATAGGAGATTGATTATGAGTTAAAGGCAGCTAATTGGTTCAATGTAGATACAACACTGGATTTGAAGCAGACAACTTTAATTCAGCCCTTTCTCAGACACTTACGAGCTATACTGGGTAAGTCACTTAATTTCTCTCAGGCACAATTTCGTCATCTGTAAAATAAAAAAAAATTGTAAAGATAAAATGAGATAATATTTAAGCATTTGGTAAATTTTATTGCTACATAAATGTTATTATTATTAGATTCACTTTTAGTTTTTGTTGTTGTTGAGTTGTTTCAGTTGTATCCAACACTTTGTGACCTCATTTGGAATTTTCTTGGCAAAGATATTGGAGCAGATTGCCATTCCCTTCCCCAGCTCATTTTACAGATAAGAAAACTGAGGCAGAGTGAAGTGACTTACTCAGGGTCACGAAGCTGATAAATATCTGAGGCAGGGTTTGAACTGAGGTCTTCCTGACTCCAGGCTTAGAATTCTATCCAGTGTACCACCTAACTGCCTTGAACAGGATAGACTGGCACAGATGGGTGACGATTTACATGGAAATGCTCCTCACATTGATGAGTTCCCAGATCCATTGAAGTTTATATATCAAGTTCATAAAATTTATGTGTTTATATGTAAACACATGTATCGCAAAGGATTCTGTCATCATAGAGAATTCCTTCAAGCAGTGTAGATTTTGGCTGTCTATGACATAATAGATAAGTCCTAGGAAGATGCTCAGTTTTTAGAAGTTAAATGACTTGGCCTAGCATCGCATAGCCAGTAAGTTTCGATAGCAAAATCTGAATGTCTTCCTGACTCTAAAACTGCTGCTCACTTGGTCAAACCTTATTAAGTACTTACTATGTGCCAAGCAGTGTGTATGTCACTCTCTCCAGTATACCTTTACATGTAAGTGAAGATAGATTAAAATGTGTATTTGCATTTTATATAGTCCAATACTCTCAGTCTCTTCTACATATGCTATTTCACTTGGTGATCTCATCAGCTCCCATAGTTTCAAACTATCACCTCTATGCAAATAATTCTTTGTCCAGCCCTAACATCTCTCCTGACCTCTGGTCTCACATCTCCAGCTGCCTAGTGGACATTTTGAACTAAACAGCCTACGGATAACCTAAACTCATTGTCTAAAACTGAATTAATTATCTTCTCACCTCCTCCAAACCTTCTTCTTTTCCTAACTTCCCTATTACTTACCCACTATCCTCCCGATCCCTCAGTCTCCCAACCCACTCTCTCACCACCAGTCCCTACTCAACTATTGCTAAAGCTTAGTGTTTCTCCCTTCATAACATGTCTCACATGTGCCCCTTTCCCTTCTCTGATGCTGCCACCATCCTGATGCAGGCCCTGACCCTTGCAGTAACCTGCTGTTTGGTCTCCCTGCACCAAGTCTTTACCCACTCCTGTCCAAGCTCCACCCAGCAGCCAAAGTGATCTTTGTAAAAATTGAATTTAACGATGTCACTCTCCTGTTCAATCAATTGCTGTGACTCCCTAAATCTACCGGGATCAAATATAAAATCCTTTGGCTTTTAAAGTCCTCCATAACCTTTACCCAGTAGACTATCCCAACCCGCTTATTCCCTGTGACCTAGTGACACCAGCCTCATTGTTATTCATCAGATAAGACCCTCTTACTCCCAGCATTTCCTCTTGCTGCCCCTCCTGGCTGAAATTCTCTTGCTCCTTCTCTCCACCTGGCTTCCTGCAGTTCTCAGCTAAAATCTCACATTCTGCAAGAAGGCTTTCCTCATCCTTCTTATGCCAGCGTCTTCTCTGTGTTAATTTCTCCAGTTTATCCTATCTGTATCTAGTCCATGCATAGTTGTTTACAGATTGTCTCTTCCACTGGATTGTGAGCTCTTTTAGACCAAGGACTGTCTCTTACCTTCAGTGCAATAGAAAGTACTTCATACTTGCTTATTGACGTTGATTGACTATCATATAAAGAAACGAACTCAATGAGAGGTTAAGGAACATGATCAAAGTCAAGTGTTGGAACATGAACCCAGATCTTCTCACTTTAAGTCAGGTGTACCCTTTCTATCCTGTCATATGTATGTATACAATAGCATGTGTTTGAGAAGACAGCCATAGTAAAATGTATGTATACAATAGTATGTGTTTGAGAAGACAGCCATAGCATAATGGAAAAAACTGTAGCTTTGGCACCAAAAGAATTGAATTTGAGGCTTAGTTTTACCGCTTCTTACATGTATGACTGGGGATAAGTACTTCTGCTCTCTGAGATTTAGAAGAAAACTGTAATCCCAAAGGATGGAGAGAAAGTTTTGTTTGTTTGTTTTTAACTGCAAACAGCTATGTAAATTTGAGACACTCAAATCTATTTTGGTGGTCGGAGTATCAGAGAAGGGAACAGATCCAAGAGATGCATTTTAAAGAAAGCTAGCTTGGAGCAGTTTAGGTTATTCCCCTAATAAGAAGTGTTGCTTGCCCAGATAGGACTACTTAGAACACTCAAAGGCCCATAGCTTCGTCAGCCTCCAGCAGTAGAAAAGCCCAAAGCAGCAGGAATGGGAAAGACAAAATTTTATGAAATACTGAGTCTTGGCAAAAACTAAACATGAACAGAAGGATAGTCAGGGAGGGAAACTAATATTTTATTCATTTGAAATTTAGCATCTTCAATTTCAAGATTTTATAGTGTTAACTTTTTAAAAAATTGCCATTCCTAGATATAAAATTGAAAATGTCTATAAGGAAAAGAATTTCCTTGGAGATCCAAACTTGCCCATTTGTAGACTGCCACTGTGTTGTCATTCTCTCGCCATCACAGTGGGGCCTCTCTCAGTTTGGGGTCTGGCTTCCTTTCACCCTATTTGTTGCAAATTGAAACAGTGATTACTGCAATCATTAACCTTTTGAGCCAGTGTCTCTGCAGCAAGCCTTGTACAAGAGCCACTTCACAGGAATTGCTGTGCTTCCTTTCTCTTTCCTTTCTTTTTTTGCTTGGTTTTTTTTTCTTTATTCTCTTTCTTTCCTTCCTTCTTTTCTTCTTCCTTTTGTGTTTTCCTCCTTCCTTTTCACCCTCCTTTCTTCTTTCCCTCCTTCTTTCCCTTTCCTTCTAAAAAGTGCTTTGCAAATCTTAGAGCTATATAGAGAGGAAATATTATTTTTTTTGTCTTCTTTCTACCTCTTCTTTTCTCCTCTTCTTTCATTCTTCTTCTGTCCTGCTCTTTCCTTTCTTATCATCTCTTCCTAAAGTATATTGCAAACCTTTCGTCTTTGCTTTCTTCCCATTCGTTTTCCTTCTTTCTCTCTCCTATTTCCTATTTCCTTCCTTCCCTTTTATTCCTTCTTTCCTCTTTTTTCTTTTTTTAACACTATTTTCTTGCTATCCTCCTTTATCTAGTTAATAATTTTCTTTCTGTTGTGAAGATATTGCTAAACCACATTATCTATACTTAGCCCTTAATAGAAAGGATTAGATTGTTCCCAAAATATGAAAGGTTTATTGACGATGAATTCTGACAGGAATGGCTTTTAAAATTGTAGTTTGTTGTTTCCTCTTCAAAAATACACATGTCTAATAAATACATTCACAGAATTATTAAAGGATACAGAAACAATGAATATTTTAAAACTAGGTCATTACTAACAACTTTGTGCTGACACTTTGTGAACTAGATTGCCATCGAAGAAAACAGACCAACTTTTCTTGATTTTTCTGAACATCAATATTCTTGAAATATTTAAGAACAGAATAATTTCCCTGGAAACAGATTAAGTATTCATTTTTATGAAACTCCTGAAAGCTTCCCTGCATATTTTGATTAAAAGGAAAAAACAAATCATTCATCAGTGTCTTAAAACTTTACTTTCTTCATATGACAATGCCTTAGAGTAGCCCATTTCATCTGCAAGCAACAGCTGTTAGCCTCCAGAATGCCCCTCTGCCAGGCCCCTACTCCTGATCATTGGCATTTACTTATGTGTGTGAATGAGCCCTAGGTAACTAGCAGAGAAAGGATGAGACAGAAGGGAAGTAAAGACAGTTGGCTTTGCCCCTCCTTTCCCTTCCAAAAACCCCCTCCAAGGGCACACACAAAAACGCACACATGCTTAGAAACTAAATGAGTTTTTCTCCTGACCATAGGGAAAAAAGAACCCTCTAAAAGAAATAGCTGGTGAGAATTGATGATCCAAAGTAGCCCAAGAATCATTAGTCTCAGTTTCCTCACCCATTAAAACAGGATCAAATAATTCATTATATCTTCCTCTAAGGGCTGTTCTGAGGACTCAGTGAGATAATGGATGATGTGAAAGCATTCTGAAAAGTTAAAAGTGCCATGAAAACATGGACAGTTTTACTATTGGGATCATCCAGGCAGCATTTTGTCACAAGAGAATGGAACACACTGACAACTGCTACCTCATAAAAGTCATTCTGCCACCTACCAGATAGTAGCCATGCCTTTGTCCTCTCCTTTTTCAGGTCGATGTTTCCCTTTGATGTGGTAATTCTCCAAATGGTATGGTAACCACTGAGATGGTGTGCAAGGAGTCATCACATGACCTGTGGCTGGCTTTCCTTCTAGCCTCAATACTTCTAAAGATCTGTGATTTTACCACTGGTCAATGATTTGCCTGACCTCCTTGCTTTAATAGCTGTTGTCACAAGATGCTTTGGCAACAACATTAACAACAATAATAAGTCCATCATCCGTTGGCCAACCTAACCAGGCTGATCCTCAGATGACAGGCCATCACTGGACCTGTGTGCCAAAGTCTTGTCTACTTGGTCTTACTTGGCAGACTTTCTATTCTGCTGACCTTATCTTTGGGAACCCAGGGTCACCTGTATGCCAAAGTGATGAATCAAAGGGAATTTTCTTAGGGTTGAGTATGTAATTATGTTATTGTATGTAATAGTGTGATGTAATTATGTAATAATATATAAGGTGTATTTTTATATAATATGATTATATATAATTACATCATATAGTATATAATGTGTGTTATACTAGATATTCTTTTGTTTGTGGCTTGACTTAAAAATGCATCAGCTTCCCTACTAATTCACAGGGGAGAGCTTCTAGAAATTGCCACAAATGAACCAAACTCTCTCTTACAAGATATGCTTTGTGAGCTGAGTACTTTTTCCACTGAAGTTCTTCCTTTTATTTTTTATTTTTATTTTTGGATCTCTTGATGCTTTTTGTATTACAGCATAAAAGAAAAATCTCAAGTGTATTTCATTATAATACTTGATTTTCCCTTTTAATAATTGCTGACATGCTATAACCCCTTTGCAGTTTTTGAAACATTCTACCCATAATTATTTTATTTATGCCTCACATCAACCACATGAAGTAGTTGTTATTACCCCCATTTTATAGACAAAGAAGCCAAGGTTTAGAGGGCTTGAACAATTTGTCGACTGACGTAAGGCTAGTAAGTGCTGAAGAGGGGAATTTGAACTGAGATCATCCTGCATCCAAGACCATTCCTCTATCCATTATTTATTCCAAACTTCCCTACTAGCTGTTCTCCGACAAAGAAGGTATGCTGAGAACAGAAGCATTTATTGAGAAGAAGGCATCAAAGCTACACATGTCCCAGAAGGAAGAAAGCATTTGAACCATAGCAGAGCATACTTCAGAACTTATATTTAATACAACCCATATATCACCAAATCATGTTTTTACCAAGAGGATGACCAGACTTTCCATTCATGCTGGTGATGTCTATGTTCGTTGTGATGGAAGCTAGAGGGCGGTAGTGGTGGTTGTTGGGTTTCTCATACCAAAGTAGCCTTCAAACTGTCAGAAACTTTTGGAAGTCACTGCCTTGCCATCTCTAAGAGACCAATGGCAGAGACTAACCCATTCTTGTATTAATTGGTTTGCTTTGGCTCTCTACAGGCTCAGATAACAGGTATTCCTTCACTGCAATGTTGCAGGTTTGATGATTCAGATTTGCCAGATAATGGATTCTTAGAATTAAAAAGCATCTTAGAGATGTCTTTTTACAGAGAAGGAAACTGGGGTTTGGAGAGAAGGGACTTTTCCCAAATTACCCAGTTAGTTCATAGGATGATCAGGATAAGAACTAGGTTATCCTGACTTCTCCTCTTTCCACCATACTTGTGGCTTCCTTTCTTTTCTCTTCCTTCTCCATTTGGGAAAAAAAAAAAAGGTAACGCCTATGTCTATCCCAGAGTTGAGTGGAAATTAGGAACTGAGAAATGAGGAGATGAGAACATAGGACTCTCTGTTTATTGGAAATGATTCAAGTCCTGAGATCAGATATTATGCTTTTGGTTGACTCACTTGTGACTTTCAAATAGTCATTTAATCTCTCACTATTGCTGTTTCCCCTCTCTGTAAATGAGAGATTAAAATCTTCTCCTTCCATAATGAAGCAGGTGTGATAATAATTGGTTTCCTTATACTCTTGATAATTTCAGATGAAAGATACTCCGTAATACAAAGCATTACATACATACTTTAGTACCAAAGCTTGAAAAAAATGATTTCCTCTGAGCCACAGGATATTCTACGGTAATGCTCAAGTGGCAGGCCTGTAGAAAAGAAAGTCTTCAATTACCCTCAGAAGATAAAATAATACTGCCCTTCCTACTTCTCAATGCAAATATTAAACAGCTTCTCTCCATATGAGGCCAACTGCACCTACACAGAGTCAAAGTCTTTTGTGCAGTAAGAATGACAACCATAGATCTCTTTTTACCAGCAGGTCTGTCCAACTATACTACAATGATTGCTAACAAAAGCGTGGATAACCTTGAGGAATCTCAGTATTTTCTCTGGCATTCAAAACAACTGTTCTCAGAATAATTTTCATCTTAAGGTGTAGTTTATCATAAATCTCTCTCTTTTTTAAAAATTGCTTGTTCATTTATTGCAGGGGTTGCCAGGTTTTGGACATCCAAGCTATGCTTAACAGATGAATAATGATATTTATATAGCATTCTAAGATTTTCAAAGTGCTTTACAAATGTTGTCTCATTTTATCCTCAGAAAAACCCAGGGAAATATGTACTATTATTTTCTCTATTTAACGGTTGAAGAAACTGAGGCATACAGAGGAGGTGAAGTGACTTCTTCATGGTGTGTTTCATTAATATAATAAGCAAGTGAAAACAATTCCTACATTGGTGATGTTCTCGGTTCATACCAGCATCTCACAGGCTTACTGGCATCATAGATTGGAGGCTCAGACTGCCTTTCTTGCTATCCATACCTGGTAGTTAGACTCAGAAGAACAGTCACTAAATAGTCCCATAACATCTTAAAATAGCAAGTTCCAATAACCAGGTTTCAGATATGACTATAGTTTCACTTTGGCTAAGGAACATCTTTTGGGTCAAGTCTTAAGTGGCTTACATGCCTTTCTATACATGTTCTAGTTCCACTTAAATAACAATCATAAAATCAAATTTACCATTAAAACCTTAACTTTTCATCAATGCCAAATTTTACCCAAAGTTACTTGCCTCTAGGAGACTTAGACTAAAATTATTTCCACAAACTAAAAATGTCTCTGATTTTGTCTCAGTAATTAATTCAGTCAATTGTGTTAATACTAATTGTTTTTACATCACTTTGTAATATGTCCAATTTTTCTCCCCATCTCTCCCCTCCCCTCACCCCTAATACCTTACATTCTGATTACCCCTTCCCTCAATGAGCCCTCCCTTCTATCACACCCCACCCTTCCCTTATCCCCATCTTCTCTCTTTTCTTGTAGGGCAAGATAGATTTCTATACCCCATTATCTGTGTTTCTTATTTCCCAGTTATATGAAATAACAATTCCCAACATTCATTTCTAATACTTTGAATTATACCTACTTTTCCTCCCTCCCTCCCTACCCATCCCCACTGAGACAGCAAGCAATTCAATACAGGCAATATACGTGTCGTTTTACAAAAGACTTCCATAATAATCACGTTGTGTAATACTAACTATATTTCCCTCTATCCTACTCTATCCCCCCTCATTTTTTATTCCCTCATTTGACCTTGTCCCTTCCCAAAAGTGTTTATTTCTAGTTACTCTCTTCTCCCATTTGCCCTCCCTTCTATCATTCCCCTCAACCCACTTGTCGCCTCCTCCCCTATTTTCCAGTAGTATAAGATAGATTTTCATACCAAATTTAGTGAGCATGTTATTCCCTCCTTAAGCCATATGTGGAGAGAGTAGCTTCACTTTTCTTCTCTCCCCTTCTTCCTTTTCTCCTCCATTGAACAAGATTTTTCTTAATCTCTTTTATGAGTTATAGTCTGCCCCATTCCATTTCTCCCTTTCTCCTCCCAGTATTTTCCTCCCTCACCCCTTAATTTTTATTTTATATCTATTTTTTGTGGATATCACCTCTTCTGATTCAACACAGGCTGTACTCTGTGTGTGTGTGTGTGTGTATGTGTGTATGTACAATTCCTCCACCTATCCAAATACTGAGAAAAGTCTCAAGAGTTATAAATGTTTTCTTTCCATGTAGGAATGTAAGCAGTTCAGCTTTAGAAAGTCTTTTATGATTTCTTTTTCCTGTTTACCTTTTCAAACTTCCCTTGATTCTTGTGTTTGAAGGTCAAATTTTCTATATAGCTCTGGTCTTTTCAACATGAGTGCTTGAAAGTCCTCTATATCACTGAATGGCCATTTATTCCCTTGAAGTATTATACTCAGTTTTGCTGGGTAGGTGATTCTTGGTTTTAATCCCAGTTCCTTTGACTTCTGGAATATCATATTCCACGGCCTTCAATCCCTTAATGTTGAAGCTGCCAGATCCCGTGTTATCCTGATTGTATTTCCACAATACTCGAATTGTTTCTTTGTAGTTGCTTTTGCAGTATTTTCTTCTTGACCTTGGAACTCTGAAATTTGGCCACAATATTCCTAGGAGTTTCTCTTTTCAGGTCTTTTTCAGGAGTTGATTGCTGGCTTTCAATATTTATTTTGCCCTCTGGTTCTGGAATATCAGGAGAGTTTTCCTCAATAATTTCATGGAAGATAATGTCTAGGCTCTTTTTTTTATCATGGCTTTCAGGTAGTCTCATAATTTTTAAATTGTCTCTCCTGGATGTATTTTCCAGGTCAGTTGTTTTTCCAATGAGATGTTTTACATTATCTTCTATTTTTTCACACTTTTCATTTTGTTTTCTAACTCCTTGGTTTGTCTCATAGTCATTCATTTCCCTGAACTCAATTCTCTCTTTCAGAGAACTATCTTGTTCAGTGAGCTTTTGAACCTTTTCCTTCATTTGGCTAATTCTACTTTTTAATACCTCCTTCTCCTCTTTGGCTTTTTGGACCTTTTTTTTCCAATTGAGTTAGTCTCTTTTTAAAGGTGTTATTTTCCTCAGCATTTTTTTGGTTCTCCTTTAGCAAGCTGCTAACCTGCTTTTCAAGCTCTTTTATTGTCTGAGCCCAATTTAAGTTCACTTTGGAGGCCCTAGAGGCAGGGGTCTTAACTTCCTGTGACAGTAAGCCTTGTTCTTTCTCATCTGAAAGGATAAGAGGAGACACTTCTTTACCAAGAAAGTAATCTTCTGTGGTCTTATTTTTTTTCCCCCTTTTTGGGTATTTTCCCAGCTAGTTATTTGACTTCTGAATCCTTTGTTAAGAGATTAGACTCAGCTGCTGGGTTCCCCTGGGCTTTGGGTGGGGGTGGGGTCATCACTCAGGACTGGGGTTTAGATCAGCTGCTCCCTAGTGCCAGAGGTTTTAAGCTGAGCTGCCTGAACAATTGATCCAGGTTGCTTCCCGACCTCCTTAGCTGCCTTCAGTCTGCTGCTAAGGCCTCGCTGTTGCCTGGAGCTATTGCTGGAGAAACCCCTTTCCCTCTTTGCCCAGCTTGGAAAGACCTCCCCCACTGACCTTTGGAGCTTTCTTTGTCACTTGTGGGTTGAGGTATCTGGGACCTTCCCTGCTAGGAACTCTGCCCAGGAGGTCTTTTCAGGTCCTTTTCCTCCCAGTGCCACACGGCCAGGGTTATGCTGTGCTCAGCTCAGCATCCCATGAGATATACCTCTCCTATTGGCCTTCTGAGTTACCTTTGGCTGGAAACCTCTTTTGTTCTGTTGTTCTGTGGCTTCTGCTGCTCTCAACTTTGTTGAGAGTCATTTTTACAGGTATTTTATGGGCTGTGGGGGAGGCACTAGAGTATATGCATCTTTCTACTCTGCCATCTTGGCTCTGCCCCCAAGACTGCCCCACTAAATTTTCTCTAATCTTGCTAGACGTTTTTTTTAATTTTGTAGCTATTTGCCCAGCAATACAGTTGGTCATTACAGTTATTCAAAGACCAAATATCTCCTGAGGGGGAAAATCTGATGGTAAACATAATTAGAACTAACACATCTATTCTCCTTAAATCACAATCCACATGGCTTTAATTGTTTTTTATTAAACTTTGTTCATAAATGTTACAAAATACTCATTGGTAATGAGTAATGTCCTTTGTAATCCTGAAATACCTTGTGTGCTACCAAAGGACTACTCATGGTACTAAAATCTTTTTCCTTCTTTTAACTGAAAGAAGTCTTAAATAGTGGAAAAGAGAGAGAGAGAGAGACTAATGAGTGGAAGGTCCCAGGATATCTCCCTCCTATTGATTGTTTATAGAACTACTACTCTAGACTTGGTGACCCTCTCTGATCTCTCTCATGTCTTACTGTACCTTATTTTAAATGAGTAGGAGTTCTGAGTTTTTTAGTTTAGGATAGGATCAAACACAAATCTGCTTGACACTAAATGGATTCTTGAGTTTGCTTAGACCCAAACTGAAGAAAGAAGGAAATAATTTCTGTGTTCTGTCCCCTGGATTATATATAAAGCTTTGGTGTCCTTTTCAGTAATATCTAAAGCAATTATTCAGAGGAGAAAAAAAATAGTTTTATCACAAGTTAAAGGATGAAGCATCCTAGGAATATTTTAAATGCATTGCAGTTTGTCATCTTGGCTATTTTTTCCCATAAAAATTAAACAAAGAGGTGCCATAGCATTTGGATTCTGAATAGCTCAGCCAAGTATGTAATGAATAGACAGGTTAACCTTTTCTTTAAACTATACATGCAAATTTTCCAGCAGTTCTTAGTTTAAATCAAGCTTTTTGGGTCTATAGAATGAAAGGGCTTTAGTGAAGCAGGACAGGACTCTTGTAGACAGAAGACTTGGTCTCTAGTTCCAACTTTTACTTACTAAGAAAACTTGGGCAAGTACCAGAACCTCTCCCTCCTACAATTTCCTCACTAGTAAAACAACATTATGGTGACAAAGATTTCATATATATATATATATATATCCCTGAGGTGGGGAACCCGCAGCCTCAAGGCCACATGTGGCCCTCTAGGTCCTTAAGTGTGGCCCTTTGACTGAATTCAAACTTCACAGAACAAATCCTTTTTATTAAGGGGGTTCATTATATTTATATGTCATATAATATGGTATGATACAACCTAACATAATTAATATAAAATATAATATAACGCAACATCATATATCATATCCTATCTTTACATATTGGGATTTGTTCTCTGAAGTTTGGATTCAGTCAAAGGACTGCACCTGGGGACATAGAGGCCATATGTGCCCTCGAGGCCACAGGTTCCCTGCCCCTGCCCTAGCCAGTCAAAACAGAAAATTCACAAAAAGCTATTTGAGACTTTGGAATGTTTTTTTTGTTTTGCTTTCCTATTTGAAGGACCTATATTGGCTGTTTATCTTACCTATTTTGCCCAGAAAAACTTTATGGTATGTAGACTTTGTTTATTTAGAGCGGTGGGTATATGTGTGTGTGTATGTGTGCATGTGTGTGTTGTGTGTGTATTTATATAGGGATAGGGGTTCAAAACTGATAAAATCAGAAATTATTTCTATAATAAGAAGGTTTAATGATTTTATCAACTCTCCAGCCGACAAAACCTAGATGAAATTAATTATCAGAATATCATCCGATATGCTAACCTCATTGCCAAGCTGCTTTTGTACAACTTTATAGTTGATTTCTGAAGAAATGCAAAGATCTAGATATCTTTGGAAGTATCTAACACAGTGCCTGTACTCTGAGATTTAGGAATAAGATTGTGGCCTTATTATAAAACCTCACGCTCATCCTAACAATGCAGTACATGACTGGTTCTCTTTGGTCCAAAGAGGTTTATGAAAGGAACTTGTTATCCCTCAGCTCTGAGTCTAATAGGCTACGCCTCACAGAGATGTTTTGATGGCTGTAGGTTTCTGATTTATTACAAAATTTCAGAAGGCCACCCCATCTTGAAGCATGTATATCCTTTTTATAGCTTGAACACATCCAGTTACAGTCAACTCACTCTCTTGAAAAATAACCCATTTAATTTTAAACAACTCTAATTATTAGAAAGTACTTCCTTATTCTAAATTATTATACTAAAGTATTCTAAAAATTATTCTAAATTACTTCCTTATTGAAAATCTTACTCCCCTGAGAACTTACTGCCACTGATATTTTAATTCTATTAGTTCTTTGTATTCCATTTAGACCTAATAAGTTTACCAAAAAAATAATAAGAACAATTTTGGAATAATTTTAAAGTTCAGCATATGTTTCTTAAAGATCTCACTGAGGGGCTGTTGATATTTTGTAGCTAAAACCAAAAGCAACCATTGGACAAAATTCATCCATAAAAGTAGAGAGCAGCATCTCTGACAAAAAAAAATATTTCAGTTTTTACTATTTACTCTTGAATTACTACTTAATATAAGCCCTATTAACTATCACTTTTACAACTCTAGAAATTACATGGAAATTAAAATAACAAGTTGGCAGTATTTGAAAGTTCTTTTTAATGCTACATTAAGTTGATGGTACTAAGCTTTAGTCTTTAGGAGAGATCTGTTTTCAAAGTTGACTCAAGCATTTGAAAATTCTTCTCAGTTTATTAATTTAATTAGTGTCTAACTTTTGTCTCTCCCATTAAACTATGAGTTCCTTGAAGGGGAAGGACTGTCATTTGCCTCTTTTTGTATCTCCAGCACTTAGCACAGTGCCTTATACATCATGTTGTTGTTCAGTCATTTGTGTCAAACTCTGTGGGATCCCATGTATGTTGTTTTCTTGGCAAAGATACTGGAGTAGCTGACCGTTCCCTTCTCCAGTATGCCCCCATTTTTTATAGGTAAGGAATTGAGGTATGTAGGAGTTAAGTGACTTACCCAGGGTCACATAGTAACTGTCTGAGGCCAGATCTGAATTCACATCTTCCCAACTTCAGGACCAGCACTCTTTCCACTGTACTACCTAGCTGCCCCTATAGCAGCTGCCTGACACATAGGAAGCAACTTATAAATGTTTGTTGACTGACTGACTGATTTCCCATAGATTCTACTTTAGTTATCCACTCTACTGCTCAGAAAAGTCATTTGTCAAAAAGGGGAAAAATAAAATTAGTCAAAACAGGTTGGTATATTAACCAACAAGTAAATAAACTGCCAGCTTTTGGGAGTTGTAACAAGTAGTAGAAGCCCTGTGCAAAACCCAATATCACAGAAGTGCTTCAACTCTGATAAAATCATTGAGGTACAAAGGACATAAGAGATCATCTCATCCAGTTAAAGGAACTGAAGTCCATAGCGTTTAAATAACTTGCCCAAGAGTACACAGGTAAGAAACAGAAAAGCTGAGATCACCTCTGATTCCAAATTCACTCTGCCACACTGCTTTACCCAGAAGTTTGCTTGTTTCTTTGTTTCTCTACAGCAATATATGATACAACAAAGTTTTAAGAAAAAAATGAAATATTTGGGTACCTTGTTGAATTTTCTTGTAGTGAGATGAGACCAACAATTCTTCCAAATGACTAACATTTATTTTGAAAGAGAAATGAATTTGGTGGGCGAGGACACAAGTTCAAATCCAACTGCTATCACTAACTACCTGTGTGACCTGCCTTTTTGCTTCAGGTTTGCTGGCTAGATTTCTTGCTCAAAGACCAAGTCTTAAGCCCAATTCACTCTGGAGCTTGTAGACTGGATATAGTCCCCACCCACCTAGCACAGAGTGAATATAATTACTAAATAGTAATTGTTTCTCTTTTTACTCAGGAACCCTGAGGGTCTTCCCCTCCCAGTTCAAGTTGGGTTTTTTTTTTTTGTTATTAAAGGAGCTGACCCTTGAGTAACTACTTAAATATCATGCCAATGGACCCAGATGGCTCAGGAGAAGAAAGTGAGGTTGGTGACCTTGCACAGCCCTCCTTCACTCAAATTAAAGTCAACTACAAGTCATGTCATCATCTTGATGTCATGGTCCTCTTCGAGAATGAAGGACAAATACAATGATGAAGATGATGATGATAAGACATTATCTAATATTTATGTAATACATTAAAGTTTGCAAAGTTCTTTACATATATCATTTTATTTTATACTGACTACAACCCTGGGAGGAAGATGCTATCATTATCTTCATTTTACAGATGAGAAAACTGGGGCTCAGAGGTTAAATGACCTTCCCAAGTACACACAACTAAATAAGTGCCTGAGGCTGTGTCTGGGCAAAGTAAATTCTTTTTTTTTTTAATATTAATTTGGATTTGTAATAATTATAATAAGATTCACATACAATATAAATGTTCTCCAAATGGGTTTGCTTGTGAATGTATCTGGAAAGGAGTCATGAGGTTGTACAATTTAAGGAAATACATGATATATTTTAAAATATCTTTTAAAAAATTAATTAAAATTTTAACTTTCTACTATAAAATAGGAAACAGCATGGGACAATCCCTTCCAAAGACTTTACCTCTCTCTTCTCTCTGACAATATCCCTTTTCCCCTCTCCATTCATGACAGATCAACACATATACATGGGTTAGATACATATGTAAGCTTTAGTACTGTTTGAAGCAATCTGGGTAAAAACCTTACCTGTACGTTATAAACTTAGTTTCATTATTCTCTTTGTAAAGTTTAAATTACTAAATCTTTTCTGGGTATTAACTGTCGTTACTCTCTGAAAGTCTGAAAGACTTCTCTGGAAGCCTTTTGCAAATTGTCTGCATTTCCACTTTGAAGCTGAAGTATTGCCTTTATGCTTACTTTTGAACTCCAAGGAATAAGCTCTTTTTATTTTTGGTTTCAAGTACACCCCTACTTAGCAGATAAAAAATGATGCTGACTTTAAGACCACCTCCCTGACTAGCTCAGCTGATCTCCACCTGGTTGCCTTCCTAACCATTCAAAGTTTCCTCTTCTCTCTTGACTTGTGCTTTCTTCAGTTACCAACGATCTTTTAACTAGTGACCTTTTCTCTATCTCTGTCTTTTTGACTTCTCTAAAGCCTTCCACACTATTAATCACTCTCTTTAATATTTTTTTCTTTTAGGTTTTCATGACACTGCTCTGTCCCAGTTCTCATACCTGTCTGAATGCGCTTTCTCAGACTCCTTTTCTGAGGAAAAGTTCTTCTAGTTCATGCCCATTGGCCACGTCTCTGTCCTGTGCCTACTGATTTCACTTGGTAATCTCATCAGCTCCCATGGATTCAACTATTATCTTTATTCATGTGATTGTCAGATTTATTTGTCCAGCCCTGCCCTCTCTCCTAATCTAAACTCTTCTCACTACCTATTACACTGAAACTGAATGTCTCATAGACATATTAAACTCAGGTTCAAATGTAACTCATTATGCTTTTCCTCAAACCTCCTCCTAACTTTCCTATTATTGTGAAAGTTACCTTTACACTCCCAGTCTTCTAGACTCCCAACTTGAGTATCATCCACAATTCTTCATTCTCTCTCACCCTCCATGTTCAATCACTTGTCAAGTTCCGTCATTTCTACCTTCATAAGATCTTTTGTATGTATTCCCTTCTCATTATTCTCTTTGTAAAGGTTTAAATTACTAAATCTTTTCTGGGTACTAAGTGTCTTACTCCCTGAAAGTCTGAAAGACTCTTCTCTGGAAGCCTTTTGCAAATTGTCTGCATTTCCACTTTGTGGTTGAAGTATTGCCTTTGTGCTTACTTTTGAACTCCAACTCTCTAACATTGCTACCACCCTCATGCCATCCTTTATCAATTTATTCCCAGACCAGAGTAACAGCCTGGTCATTTCTCTCCCTGTTCAAAACCATCCTCCATTCAGCTGTCAAACTGACCTTCCTAAAGAACAAATCAGACCATTATTCCCTTATTCCAACAAGTCCCCTGGCTCCCTATTACTTCCAGGACCAAACAGAAAATCTATTTGGCTTTTAAAGCACTCCATAGCCAGGCCCCTTCCTACCTTTCCAATCTTTTACAAGCAAAGTAAATTCTAAAAGGCTTTTAGAAAGTGACCAGTTCATGCTCTTTTCAGAAGTAGAATCAGCCAACATGTAATTTGTGCAATGAAGCTTTGTCCCCAGGAAGCCTAATATTAATTTGAAGGCAGGAGGCAAACCTATTACTTAGCAGAATGTGTATTGTCATTGATAATTGCTGCTGATTTATTGTACAGATTAAGCATATCAGAAGCAGAACATGACAATGCAGTTTGCTAATTACTGAGTTTGAAAAATTGATGTGTTTTATATATGCATAGAACATAACACCTTTGATCATAAAACTTTCTGAAAGTTGTGAATTTTTTGCCATTGGAAAAACAAGGTCACATCCATTCAGTGCAGTATTTTTTCAGTCAACATTAAACCTGAATTCAGTTAAATATTATTAAAGCCACCTTGGACTTCTCCTTCTCTGCTGACTTTTCTTAAAATGGTTTTCAGGTTCCCTCCGTTCTCCCATCACAGTGCCATGTGCATCCATCTCTGTTCTGCATAAACTGCCCAAGTCAGATGCTTTCAATTTCATATGCAAACTGTTGTAATAACTTCCTAACTGACCTTCCCGTTTCCAGCTCCCTTCCCTCCAACACCTACAAACAATCAAAATGGCTAATTCAAGTAAAACCACTTGAGGACTTAGTCTGCTTTTGTTTTATATCATTTTTATTTGGAGGACTTTTTGCCCGGAGAAACTTTCTAGACCACACACACACACACACACACACACACACACACACACACACACCCCACACCACACCACACCACACCACTTCAGAAGACTATTCCTTAGGCTCAGCTCTTATCATCCAGTCCCTTCCCAGATCCATCAATGGATTCCTATTGTTGACAGTAGGAGTTCAAACTGCCACTGGTCCCCATTCATACAAGCATCCAGCTTCAAGTTAGAAGGGATATTAGCTGTCATGTGGTCCAATCACTACATTTTCCAGATGGAAAAGTATATTGAGGAAAGTCAAGTGATTTGTTCAAAGTCAAAGAGAGAGTGGCAAAGCAAATAACAAAACTTAGGTCTCTTTAATATTCTCTTTTCCCTTGGCCCCACTGCCTAGTTCCTTTAATTTGCTGTTCAGTGTTCTCTTTACTCTGAAGGCAGGAAGGTCTGAAGCCTTCTCTTCCATTCCTCCACCTTCCAGAATCCTCTGCTCCTAACAGACCATGCAAAAGGCAAAATGATGCTAGGAGAGAACTACTGATAGGGCTTAGATGACCTGGCCTCTGATCCTCGCTCTGCTACCCACTCACTACCTGTGAGGGTTTAGGGAGAGTCATAGTGCCACTCTGGGCCCCCACTTTTCTATTTGTAATAGGAGAAGAATGAACTCACATGATGACTGCTTTTGTCCCTTCTAGTTCTAAATCCAAATCCGTGGTCCTATGACTGCACCATTTTCCATGTTTGTGTCTTTGTTTCCACTTCTCTCTGGAGCTCCCCCTCCTATTCTACCCTCTAAAAACTGCCCAATAGGGTCTCTCCAACTCTTAAAATCCTTGAGGCCTAGCTCAAATACTGAGTCTTTCTTGAGGTCTTCTGTGATGTCACCAACAAAAGGATCTCTTTCTCCTGTTTATTCTCTTAGAATTTTATGCATGCCTTTCTTATGACATTATTCTCTAGCTCTCTCTCCAACCCCCCCCCCCCATATATGAACATAAGAATAGTGTGAAGGAGAGAGCCAAAGACAGAGAGAGAAGGAAGGAAGGAAGGAAGAAAGGAAGGAAAGAAGGGAGGGAGGGAGGAAGGAAGGAAGGAAGGAAGGAAGGAAGGAAGGAAGGAAGGAAGGAAGGAAGGAAGGAAGGAAGGAAGGAAGGAAGGAAGGAAGGAAGGAAGGGAGGGCGGGAGGGAGGGAGGGAGGAAGGGAGGGAGGGAGGGAGGGAGAGAAAAATATTCTCTAAAAAATTGAGGTCCCACCTACCTACGTGCTTCCATGACAAGCTGGTAAACTATTTCCCTAATTCTTAATATAATTCATCCCTCTGTCCAGATCTCTAGTATACCACAACAAAGATTTGTGTTCTTTTTTTTTTTTTTCTTTCTCTCTGCTGATATGCTACCATGATCTTTAATACTAGATTTTCCTTCAGGGACCTGGATTTGTTTTGCATGAGTATATCTTCTAATATACCCCGTCCCTTTCATCTATTTTCTTCCTTTTCAATAAAGCATGTACTTCCAGACACAACTTTCTAGTGTTGAGTCCCATCCCATCAAATCTCGGTAACAGCTATGTGGTCACTTGCCTGTTTGCATCAAACTCTCTAGTTCATCCTATTTATTACTCATTCTTCTTGCATGTCTGTGTATACATACATATATGTATGCATGTATGTATAGATAGATGTATCTACAACTATATATGTGTATATATACACATATACACATGTATATACATGTATGTGTGTGTGTGTGTTTGGGGAGGGGAGGTTGTTCCAATACAAATCTATAGAATCAGACAGCTATTTTCATCACCACTGTTTCTCTTAAAAGATACTAGGGACTATTTTGAGAGTCAAACATAGTTAGGGTGCCAGATCTCTGCGCCATATATGTGTGTGTGTGTGTGTGTGTGTGTGTGTGTGTGTGTGTGTGTGTGTGTGTGTGTCCCAGACCATGGATTTTATTGCTGGCTTTCTTCTTGGGTATTGTCTCTAGCAGGAAATAATTGTTTCTTGCTAGAAATTGTGAGTCTTCCTAAGCCATTCTTGAGTATTTTGGGGATTTAGATAATGGGTTCTAGTAGAGTTCCTGTCACCAACTTTCTATATGACCTTATAAAAGTAACTTCATCTCTCTAAGCCTCAGTTTCCTGATCTTTAAGATGAAATAATGGAACTATGATTTTTAATTTTTCCAATGTTGCTTCCAACTCATATTTATTAAATAAATCTTCCCAACTCTGATTTACGAAATCAGAATGTTGCTTCAAACTAAAAAAGAATGACCCATGTGAAATAATTTATTCATTCACTGGCAGTAGTTTTTGCTGAAAGTATGTTACTCACTAGGGGACAAAAAGGAAATTCCAAGAAACAAGAATACTGAAAAAAATTACTGATGAAATATGAAACAAGTACCCAAATGTATTTGTGGAGCTCCCATTGGGTATATAGCATTGCCAGCCATTTGGGGGGATGGTATTAGGAATTACTGGTGGTTCTTACTTTCAAAAAGTTTAATAGACCTTGGAATATGTTATACTAAAAATACACATTTTATCTATGTAGCTAGTTCACATACAGCTTTGTATTACCAAGGCTCAGTGCTGCACTGTATTTTCTAACTGAATAGACTTAAATACCAAGACATTCAGAAATGTCTCCAAGGTTGCATTGTTAGTTTGTAGCTGAGGCAGAATTGGAGCAGGCCTTACAAGGATACTGTATAACCAATGAGCTACCTCATCTCCTGTCAGTTTCATGTGGTGAATGACATCACCAAAGGGCAAATTTGTCTTCTAATTAGAATGCAGAAAATATGCTATCCCTTAAGTAGGTAAGAAAAAGATGGAGGCAGGAAGAAATTCCTTTAAAGGTATTTTCTCATCTTTTACATTCCAAGAAGGAGCTAGGAAAGAAATAATTTTCAGCATAAAGGAGAGGGTTAGGGTCTGTCGTGTTTGCACAACTTTTTGCTCTGATTCATTCTGGTCATTTATTTCCTGTGGCTAAACATTGAAGTGTATTCCATTTGGGAGACAAAAATGTTACCATTTGTAGAGGACTATAATGGCCGAGTCCAAATATAATTTTTGGCTAGTAATCCCTGGTGTGTGTAACTCAATGCTGGGCAAAGCTCAGAAATAATTGGGGTTTTCAACCCATTTTTAACAATATAAGTAACCATCCAGTAATACTATATAAGCAAAAATCACATAGCTTCAGAATTTCTGAAGAATCATAGACTTGGGTCACCCAGTCAGCCATAGAAAGACTCATAGTGAGGACAGTCTGTGGCATGTCAGTGATGATGGCTTTTGATTATATAGGTAGAATTAGATGGTTCCTTCCAACTCAGGTTTTGTGATACTGTGATTTTCATTCAAGAAGTGTCACAAGAGACATAATCCAAGAGCTATATGACCGTACAAGGAGAGGAACCACTTATTTGGCAAGAGAAGACAATAAATTGACAGCCCAAGGGGTTAAACTGGAAAGAAATATGAGAGAGCCTAGACTTTAGAGAGAGGATATGGAGGGGAGGAGAAGGGAGGGACTGTCTTTTGCCTTTCTTTATATCCCCAGAGCTTAGCAAAGTTCCTGACACTTAGTAGATGCTTAATACGTTTACTGACTGACTGTACAGTGGGAGGAAGTGCTCATATTAAAAGATATAATGGATCCATTGAAGTATGAGCATGTCATTTCAAATGGGGTCCACATGGCTATATTCAAGTCCTAAGGGTAGTTTTGAATTATGGCCAACCCTAAGAGCACTCCTAGCCCTGCTCTCTGTATTGTGGGGCCCAAGAAAAATAATCTTGTGCCCCCTCTTCCCTCTCCCAATACTTAAATGTTTATATCCAGATTAAAATGAACCTCAAGGGCAGCCTTGATGTAGAAGAAAATGAAGGCACAAAGAGGAAATAAAATGGCCTGTGGGGTGTTGTAAGACAGGTATTAGATTATTTTTTTCTAAGACCCAGAGAACAACTCTAGAAGCAATGAACAGAAATTGAGATGTTTTTGCTCCATATAAAGCCTCTCTAAGAATTGTTATGCTTGTTCAATTGTTTCTAACTCTTTGTGACCCTATTTGGGGTTTTCTTGGAAAAGATACTGAAGTGGCTTGCTTTTTCCTTCTTCAGCTCATTTTGCAGATGAGGAAACTGAGACAAAGAGGGTTAAAGTGACTTCTCCACGGTCACACAGCTAGTAGGTATCTGGGGGCAGATTTGAACTCAGGAAGATGGGTCCTCCTGGCTCTAGGCTCTGTGCTCTACTGCACCACCTAGGTGCCCTTCTAAAAATTAGAGCTGTTCAAATGCAGAATGGGAAGCCTCAGAAAGGAATAAGTTCCCTGTCTCTGAAGGTCTTCAAGTGGAGTCTGAATGAATATCTGGTGAGGATATTGTTAAATCCTGATCCCTGCTCAGAATAAACTTGGAGCAGATGATTTCTGAAAGCCTTCCCAAATAGGTGATTCTGCAAGTCTGAGAAGTGACCAATTATCCAACTTCCACCAAACTTCTCAATAAAGTTCTCTTCTACAGTTCTTCAGGGCTTTGTGATTTCCTCAAGTTACAAATTAGTAGAGAGTCTTAAATAGTTGCTATGGCCATAAAATCCAACCCTGTGGACATTTTGTTTATTTTTTAAATTTCATTTTTTTATTGACAAACTTAATAAATATGACTCCTCACAAATTACTTTCCTTTTAGAAAAGCAGATCTAAGAACCTATACAGCAGGTCATCCTGTGTATGCCGAGGTCCTTGCTGATACACACGTGCAACCATCTCTTCTGTTCTTTGCATATTAAAGTATTCATGTTTGTTAAGTTTGCACATACATCACTCTCTTAGTTCAGGGGGAAAAGTTGGGACCCTGAACTTCAGAGAAAATACAAGCAGAAGTTACAAACAGAAAGACCAACAGAGAGGACTTCCAACTGTCTGACCATAGACAATACGTACATCATTACTAGAGAGAGAAGCACCAACACCTTGGTTTTCAAAGCTGGGGGGCTTCTCAGAAGGGCTGCCCAGAGTCTTATCTGCCATAGGAACCTTCTTCCAAAAAATAAGCCCCAAACTAAAACCTCACCTCAAAGTATATGTACACTTCTCAGAGCTGGAGGACATGACCCTCCCAATGCCTCATTAGAAATCAGCAAAAAGGTATCTGAGGTCTAAGACCAATTAATGGACAGGGAAGATCTTTAACTCTTCCCCTTGCCCCCCTCCATTAACTTTATAATGTGAAATTGTGAAATTACTTTAATATAGTTAGTAAAGTGTATTAGATTTAATAGCAATAAAAAACACCCTGCTTGTCTGTGTCGCTTTCTGAATTTCTGTCTGATCTCTTCTAAGTGTTTTTAATATTTTGATAATGTTCTTTTCTCTGATCTCCCTTATTTGTTTGCATATTGTTATCCATTAGATTGTGAACTCCTTGAGAGTTGTGACTGCGTTTTTGTGTCCCCAGCACATAGCACAGAACTAGGCACATATTGAGACTGAATATATACTTTCTGGCTTGATATTTTTGGTCAATTCATGTAGTATCACTTGATGAATGCATTTTAAAAAATAAAAATAATTAAATTAACCTTTTACAATTAACAAGCATTTATTTCCCTCTCTCTTCCTTCTACTCTACTGAACAACAGTGACCATAAATTAAAAATATAAAATCTTTTTAATAAATATGTAGAGTTAAGCACGGCAAATTTCTGCATTGGTCATGTCCAAAAATATATGTCTCATGCTTCATCTTGAGTCTATTACCACTCTCTGACAGCTGGTAGATGGCACAGTTTCTCTTTGGTTCTCTGAGGAAGGGAAAGAAATAAGCATTTGTATAGCACCTACTGTGTGCCAGGCACAATGCTAAACACTTTACAAATATTATCTCTTTGATCCTCACAACAACCCTGTGAAGCTGGTAATACTATTATCTCCATTTTATAACTGAAGAAACTGAGACAGTCAGGTGTTAAGTGATTTACCCAGGATCACACAATTAGTGTGTGTTCAAAACTCAGGTATTCTTGACTCCAGACCGAGCCTTCTATCTCTACCTATCTCCACCACCTCATTGCCCCTGGAATCCTGGTTTGTCCTTGCATTGATCAGAATCCTCAAATCTTTCGATGCTTTTTCTTTAATGTTGTTATCATAAAGAGTGTTCTTCTGGGTCTGCTCTCGTCATTCTGTATCAGTTCATAGACATCATCTCAGGATTCTCTGAAATCATCTATGTCATTTTTATGGCAAGGTAATATTCCGTTACATTCGTATACCATAAGTTACTTAGCCATTCCCCAATTAATGGGTAAACCCTTAGTTTCCTGGTTTTTGCTTCTACAAAAAAGGCTTTCTGTAAATATTTTTGTACACTGCTCTTTTGCTGATATATTGGGATATAGGCCTACTAATTGTTATTGCTGGGTCAAAGAATATACACAGTTTAGTGACTTTTCATGGCATAATTCCAAATTGCTTCCTAGAATGGCTGCAACAAGGTGCAACCTCACTAAAAGTCTCTAACCAGCATGATAATGAGCCTCTCTGAATTTATTCAGTCTGGCCCTCAAATGAAACACATGAAGTTGATCACCATGCCAATACTTGAAGCCTTTCCCAGCTCTGGAGAGCCAGCTAGAGTTGGTGCTGTCTTTTTAGGTCCCAGGAGAACTCAGATTCAACTACCCCATGATGAAACAGTTATGAAGGGCCTGAATGGTACTAAAGCCTCTTGTACTAACCACATCCTGGCTCAGTGCCACTTTTGTGATCTGGGTCAGAAATTCACGCATATCGTCCAGTAGTCCTAGATACATCCAATAATGCCTTGACATCTATGCTTCTTCAGTGTCTTCATCTTTTGTTTTGTTTGGTTATGGTTGTTATTGTCATTCACCTAAATGTTCTTCACTATATGTTCCCTCCCATAGTTATGATTTTCTCCTAAAGTTTCTGGATTTCTGTATACGTAAATATCTCTGAATTTTCCCCCCTTCTATACCAGTGTGTATTAGACTGGAGGAGAATGGAAGGGAGGTGCATTGCCTATTGGAATACTCAATATAAAGTATACATAATTTTTGCAATGGAGTGATGCTGGACTTGTGATTTTGTCTGTGTAGAGACCTTCAGATGACAACCTCCCACTAGCAATGTGGCTACTTTCTCTGAAACTAATGAATCACTGAGAGGTTAACTGACTTGCCTGAGGGTAACAGAGCTAGTGTGTGCCAGAGGCACAACTTGAATCCAAAGTCTTCTGCCTTCTTAGCACTCCATCCATTTTTCCATATTGCCTCTTGTATATGTAAATTAAATTATATAATCTAAGTTAGTAATAAGTTGTAGTAAATGCTGATTTACTGTATTTAGTTCCCTGAGATTAATAACCCAATTTAGCATGTAATACATATAAATGGGGAGTGTCCCAATAGGGAAGCTATTCCATGTGGGCAAGTTTGGCACTTTCAGAAACTTCATTAATCTTAGGGTCCACAGGGATAATAACAGGGCTCATCTGTATTTCCAGAACAGCTTCCTCCCCCTCCAAAGCCCTATTTTGCACACTTGTGCCTAGATTGCAAAGTGTCCCTCCCCCTCCTTGGGGAAAACTTTGAACAAGAATCTTCAAAATTTTTAAAAGCTTACCTCTCATTAGACAGTCACTTAAGACTGAACCATTTCATGCTCTGAAGAGTCTCCTGAGAGCTGGCACACTTATGGCAGCTGGACCAATCTACTTGCTCCCAGGCCACTCTGTACAATTGGCTTCTTCATCTCTCATGGACTCCTTATCAAATCCCCCACAGGGATAATTCTCGAAGTTTCCCACTCTATCCAAGCCCCAACTCTTTTCATCTCAGCCTTGCCTCTTACTTGACCAAGATCTAAGCTAATCTATCCAACATGAGTTTTCTTTTCAAATTCCCTCCTCCCTCTCTCATGTATCTATCACCCATCTGTTACACCTTCCCTCTCATCCCAAAGGAAGAAGAGGTCTTTGCCTGTACCCCTTCTCACTTATTTTACCCAATGAATCATCCCTTGTATTCTGTATCCTTAAATTCTACCTCTCCACTGGCTTCTCAGACTTTACCTACAAACATATTTAAGTCTTCTTTGTCCTAAAAACAAAATTATACCGTTGACTTTGCTACTAGCTCATCTTTCTTCTTTTTTACTCACAAATATCTATAAAGACTGGTCTATGTTCTCAGCAATCACTTCCCATTTCTTGTAATCTTTCATCTTTTCCAAACTCACTCTGTTGAAACTGCTCTTGGAGACCACCAGTGACCTGGTTCACAGTCCCACAGATGTTTCCTCAACCATCTTTTTTCTTGTATAATCAACTCTTCGGAGCAAGTAGGGCACTGTGGAAAGAGAGATGGATTTAGAGTTAGAGGAGCTGGGTTTGAGTCCAAGCTCCCTACAACCAGTGTGACATTGGGTGAGTTATTTTGCTTTTCTGAGCCTCAGATTCATCATCTGTAGAAAGAAGAAGTTGGATTTGATCATCTCGGGGATCCCTTCTAGCTCAAAAGATACAGACCTCATTGAGGCTCATTTATTCCCATTCAAATTTTCTCTTAAGACTCAACTCACCTCATCAACAAAGTATTAATTCTCCCTTGCCCCACCACCAAAAGGGACTTCACCCTCTGTGAGGCTCTCCTGCCTCTACCTGTCCTCTCCTGTGCATGTATCACTTTCTTTATACCCACTCCCTCTATGTATATCCTTTTTAAATATTACGATAAGAATACAATTCTCAAGATTACCAAGTATTGTCTTCCAATATAGGGATGTAAACAGTTTGCCCATATTGAATAACAAGGTTTTTATTCCCCTTACCTTTTCATGCCTCTCTTGAGACTTGTGTTTGAAGATCAAATTTTTTATTGAGCTCTGGCCTTTTCATCAGGAAGGTCTGGAAATACCTTATTTCATTGAATGTCTACCTCCTTGCCTGAAATATTATGCTCAGTTTTGCTGGGTAATTGATGTTTGATTGTAGTCCCAACTCCTTTGCCTTACGGAATATCATATTTCCAGTCCCTGTGATCTATTAACGTAGAAGCTGCAAGGTCCTGTGTGACCTTGACTGTAGCTCCTCGATATCTGAATTGTTTCTTTCTCACTGCCTGCAGTATTTTCTCCTTCACTTGATAGTTCTGGAATTTGGCAATGATATTCCTTGGTGTTTTCAGTTTGGGTGAAATTATTTTTCAGGAGGTGAATGGTGAATTCTTTTGCTCTCTGGATCTAGGACCTCTGGTCAGATTTCCTTGGTGATTTCTTGGAAGATATTGTCCAGGCTCTTTTTTTCATCATGGTTTTCTGGTAGACCAATAATCCTTAGATTTTATCTCCTGGATCTATTCTCCAAGTCAGTTGTTTTTCCAGTGAGATATTTTACATTTTCTTCTATTTTTTCATTCTTTAGATTCTGTTTGACTGATTCTTGATGTCTCACAGAGTCATTAGCTTCTACTTGCCCAATTCTAATTTTCAATAGATTGTTTTTTTAGTTAACTTTTGCATCTCCTTTTCCATTTGTCCAATTGTTCCTTTTAAGGAGCTATTCTCTTCAGTGAATTCTTTTTTCATACTTTTTAAAATTATTGACCAGTTTTTCTTCTACTCTCTAATTTGGCTTTTAAAATCCTTCTTCAGCTCTTCCAAGAATGCTCTTTGGTCTTGAGACCAGTTCATATTCCCTTCTGAAGCTTCAGATGGGAGTACAGGCTTAATGCTAACCTCTTTGGCATTCATGTTTTGGTCCTTGTCCACATAGAAAGATTCTATGGTCTTTTTATTTTCTGGTTTGCTTCTTACTCATGATGATCACCCTTTTCCTGGCTTTTAAAGTGGACCTCTGCTTCTGGGGCACAGGGGGCTCTGTCCTACGGTTCTTGTGCTTAGAACTTGAGGCTTTGTGTGTTGTGGCCTCTGGTTCTTTCAGTTAGAAGCTAAAGTTCTGGAGCTTACCTAGTGCTGAGCTGATTGGTGTGCCAAGACAGAGGCCAGGTTCTGAAGTCTTTCTGGGTTTCCCCAGAGTTACCCTGGAGCTATCTGTGTTAAGTATGGAGGAGGGGGTGGTTTAGTCACAGGAGGTCTCCTCTCTTGAGCTAGCTTGTAGGCAAGCTCAGCAGTTGGTGAACTTGGTCTGTGTTAGTGTCTTCCCAATTCCCCTGGCTGTGCTAAGGCACTCCTGGGGTCCTGGTGCTGGCATTTACAGGCTCCACCGCCCTGGGCCTCAGGATCTCCTCCTGCTTTGCTGAGGTGGTCCTACACTGGTCTCCTTCAGCCACAGCAAGAGGGACCCTCCTTAGTGATTTTCCTAGTCCCACAGGCTAAGAGACTATTTACCCTTCAGCTGATCTCACTGTTCTAGGATTTTCCCTGGGGAAATATTCTCTGGGTTTTTCAAGTCAACAGGGGGTATGGGAAGATAGCATTGACCAATAACTCCAACATCTTGGCTCCCGGAAGTTCGAGTAGGTGACTTACAGGCATTAAGTCTGCAGGCTGATAGTCTCAGGAGCAGCTGCTGCAGTTACCTGGGGCTCTGCAGTTCTCTCACTCACCTCCACTGGACTCCCATCCTGAGCTGATATGTTTGAGAATCTGCACTGCTGCAGCTTCAGACTGCCTGAGACTTCCTGCTCGGCTTTGCTATGGCAGGGTCTGTGCTGGTACTCCATGTATCACTTTCTAACTGGTATCATAATTATTTACAGTCATGTCTTGGCCTCATCCTAGATTATATGCTCCCTGACAGCAGGAATATAGTCATATTTTTTATCTTTAGTCTATAGTATCAGGCACCTGACAAAATATTTATTGAAATGAATGGAAATGCCTTTGCCCTCCTATCTCTAATATTTTATACTCCAAGGACCAGCTCTAAAGCCATCCCCATAAGGAAGTGTTTCTTAATCCCACAGCTAAAAGTAGTCTATCTCTACTTTTAACTGATGAATTCATATTCATTTATCATAGTCTACTGTATATTAGACATATCTGCATATTTATTGCCCCTGCTAAAGTGTGATCTGCTTCAGTAAAAAGGATATACCTTATTTATCTTTGTGCTCCCCTCACCATTTAAATTAAGGCCCCTTGTGAAATAAGATGAACACTTTGCTTTTTAGATGTCCTAATACATTTCTTCCCTGGGTCAGTGTGCTAAGCTGGTTTGTTTCAGTCTCTCATTTTTTTTGGTAAATATTTTTGGTCTGAAATGCAGCAAATATACCCCCAAATATTCTCTTTCATTTCATCATGGATGAGCTAGGTGGCAAAGTGCATAAAGCACCGGACCTGGAGTCAGAAAGGCCTGAGTTCTGGCCTCAGACGCCAGCTCTGTGACCCTGGACGAGTCACTTAACTTCTGCCTGACTCATTTTCCTCAACTGTAAAATGGAGACAATAATAGCACCGATCTCATAGAGTTGCTGTGAGGACCAGATGAGCTGAGCACTGTGCCTGCCACATTGTAGTCATTTAACAAAAGTTGTCCTTCCCTCCCTTTTTTTTACTTTTCTTCTTTCCTTCCTTTTTTTCTTCCTTTCTTTTCTTCCTTCCCTCCTTTTCTTCCTTTCTTTTCTTTCTTCCTTCCTTCCTTTGTTCCTTCCTGTGAGCTCAGTGAACTTCAGCTCCACAGTGAATGCTATGTATTCCCTTGTTTGGATTACTCTCTATTAAAACACAGGATAGGAACCATCTCTTATTTATCTTTGGATCATTTCACAGCACCTGGCATTGAACTTAGTGGGTAGAATTAGTCAAAGTTTAGGGCCACTGGATGGCACAGTAGATAGAATGCCAGGCCTGAAATCAGGAAGACTCATCTTTCTGAGTTCAAATCTGTCCTCAGACACTTACTAGCTGTGTGACCCTGCGCCAATCACCCTGCTTGCCTGGAGAAGGAAATGACAAACCGCTCCAGTATCCTTGCCAAGAAAACCCCAAATGGGGTCCCAAGAAGTCATGTCCCTAGTGTTCTGTGATGATCAGAGCCAGGCTTCAAATTGTAGAGTACAGATAAAAAAGTAGGGCTTAGATTCAGTCTTTGAACAGATCTTTGCTCAGATGTCATCTGAGGCACAATTCTGAATTTGAGGTATGTGCCAGATTACCTCGTCTGTTTGTCAAGTGCCAAACATCGAGGTACCTCCTTAAGGTCAAGCACTTACCAGAATGTTATGGCATCCCTAAATATATGAGTCTCTCCACCTCCCTCCCTTTCTGCCTCCTAACGATTGGCTTTGTCCTTGACCGTACTACTGGATGACATCATTTTCTAACTCCTATGATTTGTGGCCTAATTGTATCCACTGCGTTTAGCAGAAGTAAAATATTGATATTTTTTTTCCATTAAAATTCTGGAGAACGACACTGAATCTCCACTGTATAAATTATCATGAGCACAAAGGGGTGAATCATAGGGTCTGCTGGACAGGGCTTTAAGCACTCAAGTACCAAAATCCCAGTTAAATGCAAGCAGTCTCTGAAAGGAAATAGACAAAATAAACAAGGAAAACAGTTTATTGAGTTTTGGAGCCAAGTCATGCATCCTCCGTAACCAAAGTGACCCAGAAGCACTCCCGAGTCACCAATTATTTGTGGGTATGTTGGACTGTAATAGACTTAAATAGCTTTGGCAAATACCTAGAGGTCCTTCAATTGGGTTTAATGTCTCAAGAAAATTTGAAGTCACATTCGAAGTGCTGACTTGACTTGTACCTGAACTTTCTGAGTGCTAAATCTCCACTAATAAAGGACTGGTGAATGACTTGCCAATTCTCTTTTTCTTTCTTTTCAATAGTTTCCATATATATTCCTTGTTATACAGTCATTTTTGCCTGTATTATCTCATTCATAGCAGCCCATTTAAGCAAATAGGTTTGGTTATGACTGCAATTAGTCACATTCCCACCCATTACTGGACAAAATGATTGAGAACAAGTGACATGAAATGTATCCTCCAGCCAGGGCACTGTTTCCTATTGTTGCTGCTGGGGGAATTGCATTATGGGGTTAGAAGGGTCAAGCCCAGTTTGCTTTGGCAAGCAACTCATCTGGCACTTGGTGGCAAATCATGCAGTAGCTTCCAATGGAAACTCATTCTTCCTACTAACTAGATACTGAGCTCCATAGTTATTGTAATTATGTTTTTTTTTTCTTTTCTAAGGAAAATTATTCCAATGGCTTCAGTGCTCTAAATTTCTCAAAGCCTTAGTAACCCCACCTAAATTATGGCTCTGGGCTAGGTGTTATTGTTCCCATTTTTACAAATGAGGAAACTGGAGACAAGCAAAAGACTTATTAGTGGAGGGATAAAGAGGGGAGGCAAGAGAAAAACATGAGGTCTACTCTCATCACATTCCACCAAAGGAAAGAATAAAATGCACACTCATTTTGATAGGAAAACCTATCTCATAATACAGGAGAGTGGGGGACAGGGGCACAAGCAGGGTGGGGGGAGGATGGAGGGGAGGGCATGGGGAGGAGAATGCAATCCGAGGTCGACACTCATGGGGAGGGAAAGGATCATAAGAGAATAGAAGTAATGGGGGACAGGATAGGATGGAGGGAAATATAGTTAGTCCTATACAACACAACTAGTATGGAAATCATTTGCAAAACTAAACAGATACGGCCTATATTGAATTGCTTGTCTTCCAAGGGGAAAGGGTGGAGAGGGAGGGAGCTAAAGAAGTTGGAACTCAGTGTTAGGATCAAATGTAATGTTCTTACCACTGGGAAATAAGAAATACAGGTTAAGGGGTCAAGAAAGCTATCTGGCCCTACAGGACAAAAGAGAAGACGGAGACAAGGGCAGGGAGGGAGGATAGAGGGGAGAGCAGATTGGTCACAGGGACAATTAGAATGCGTGGGTTTGGGGGGGGAGGGGATAAAAGGGGAGAAAATTTGTAACCCAAAATTGTGTGAAAATAAATGTTAAAAGTTAAATAAAAACAAAACAAAAAAAAAAAACAAATGAGGAAACTGTGTCTCAGCTTAAGTGGCTTACCCACGGTCACACAGTGGGTAGGTGGTACAGCAAGGGTTCCAGCCTCCCTCTTCAGTTTTCCAATTTGGTTCTGTATCCACCACTCCAATATGTCTTTGGTGTCTTGGACCTAGAACTCTTCAACCTCCTTTGAAAGCATTTCCTAGGCCCAGTAAAAACTGAGACATGTGGCTCCAAATTATAGACATGCTGGGGAAAAAGTAGTGCTGCATATCTGCAAATTTCTTTTCATGCTTTTCATCAAATACCTTTCCTTGTCTGTAACCTTAAGTTTGCAGAACTTATAGAAACTCAGTCAAATACCAATCTTTTACAGGAGTTCTCGATCTTCTGCCCATGGGCACAACTTTCAGGGGACCAATGAACTCCTCAGTCGTGAAGGAAGGCAACACACATTCTAAAGAGGAGTCGCTGACTTCCCCAAATGGCCAAAGAAGTCCATGATTCAAAAAAGGTTAAGAATCCCTGGGCCTACCATGTTTGTATGAACTTGGACAAAGGTGATTTTGTATCATAAAGTGGATTTGTGATATAATTTCCATGGTCTTCTTTTCCTAACTCCTTCTAAGAGAAAAGTCATTTTCCAAAGTGATTCTTTTCCTTTCTTGAAAGAACAGTGTGATTTCAAGCCTATGTTTTCATTTTCTATATTGTGCTCATTGATTAAGATTGGGCAATAACATTGTACCAAAAAAAAAAACCCACTTTACCTGGCAGAGTAAGGTGCTCAAGTCTATGGTATGATTTTTAAGAAAACTAGGGAAGATCTCTCTAATGTTTTCTACCACTGGTTTATCATTATAGCTGTAATTCAACCATTAGGCATTCATTTCTTTGGATAAAAATTTTGCAGATGTGAAAAAAAGAAAAAGAAAATCTTCTACTAAAATACTAACACAAATGTAAAATTTTAAAGGAAAAGCTAGTATACATAATATTATTAACAACCTAGCAAAGGAATACAGTATCAGATTGCTTTCCGGTGTTAATAGCTAGCTAGCTGATTATGAGACTCACAGGGAATATACCTGGGGTGTAGTGGACAGAGCATTTTACTCAGATGCAGACCCAGATTATACCCATCATTTTTTATAGACATCTAATGACTTTCTTATTATTCTCCCTATACCCTTAATGACTTTTTTAACTTACCCATAGCGTTCTTTATATCCTACCTCTTGCCATTCTTCTTGGGAAAAAACCTATATTCACTGCCTTTACTTCTTTTCTATCCAGTCTTTACCCTTTGCAACTGAGTTTCACCCCCCACTACTACCACCATTCTACAGAAACCTCTCTCTCAAATCATCTAGTTGTCAAATTCCTTTAACATGTTTCAGTCTTTATCCTTATCCTTGCTTCAGCTCTGAGTTCTGTTAACCATTCTCTCTTACTTGATACTCTCTACCCCATTCTCTACAGAGAATAGATACTACTTTTTTTTAATCATTCATTTGCTGTTTCCACTCATCTTCTTCCTGACCCCCTCATGTGGGTTTCCCAAGGCTCTCCATACACTCTCTCTCTCTTAGACATCTCATTCCCTTTGAAGACATCAATGCCATCTCTATGCAAGTGACTCCCAGATCTCTCTTTTTGGCATGATATCTCATCAAAGCACCAGGTCTACTTGTAGAGTAGAACCTTCCCCTAGGAAGTTCCTCCAGCAAATTAAACATCCCAAATGGAGCTCACTGTTTTCCTCCCTTAACTTATCCTTTTTTTTTCTCTTATTGGCTTGGGTATATATTGTCCATTTATAGCTCTCTGATATTCATAAGTGTTTTTTAACTTAGGTTATCACAGAATCGTGGATTTGGAATTAGAAGGGACCTCTGAGGCAATCTGGCCCCACCTTCTCACTTTACATAAGAGGAAGGGAAAATCCAGGAAGTTTAACTTGCCCAAGATCACACAGATAGTAAGTGGAGTCAGAAGTGAATGATGTAGCTCAGAGATGTCAAACTTGGGCAAGGCAGTGAGCAAAAAAATGGAACTAAGAAATATTTAGCAGAATAAAATTGTAAAATACAGTAAATATGGATAATATTAATTTGTGGTTTTCTAAGTCAGTATGCTGCTCATGAGAATCCATTTCTGTTTAAGTCTGACACCACTGTTCTAAGCCAAGGATGTTAAACTCAGAAAAGAGCCACTAAACCATGCCTGCTGTAGTATGTTGATTTGGAAAACCACATATTAATATTATCTATATTCTATTATGTTTTTGTTTATTTTGCTAGTTATTTCCCAGTTACATTTGAAACTGATTTGGCCTAAGGACTATGTGTTGGACATCTCTGGTATACACAAAAGGGCTAGAGGCAGCACACTGCCATAGGAAGATTGCTTCTTTTAGGGGTCAGGAGCCTCAGGTACAGTCCCAGCTCTTGCATTTATTAGCTTAGTAAATTTGGGCCATCCTGATCCATTCACTTTGACCCTGTCTAAGCCTCATCGCCCTCATACATAGAGGAAATAATAATGCCTTCAAAACCTGCAGAGAATTATATAAACCTTAAAGATTATGTAAATGGGAACTATCACTATTGCCATTCTTGTGCGGGTAGGAAAGGACAGGAAGAAATGAGGCAAAAAAACCCCAAAACCACTGTCATGTCTCCATTTTACAAGTTAACACCCAAGACTTGACCTTTATCAAGTCAGGAATCATGTCATCTGTCTTTAGCCCTTAATCAGCATTCAGTAGTTGCTTGCTTGAATGAATACATGAATGAATAGAAGTAAACGGGATTGTCTTTTCTTTTTATTGCATACAGAAGTAAAGCCCATTTCACCTTCCCTCTCTCTCTCTCTGGCTTCCTCCCGCTTTTCTAGGGACCCACTCAGTCTATCCAGACAGGGTCGGGGACAGAGGGAGGGAGACAACATGAGGAGTGACTATTAATTATGTAAGTTAGCTAGGCTAGCTAGATGAATAATAAGCTAAGTTGAAAAAATTGCTGGCAAATAATTGGAGGCTGCTGCTCTAGCCTATTGCTTTGCTAATTTGGCTTGTTAATTCACACAAGTTGTGTGTCAAACAGATTTCTTCCTGTCCTCTTTAATTCAACTTAAAAAAAAATAAAACTAAAATCTTCCAATATATTATCTTGCAAAGCCTTTCAAAATATCTGCATCTGAAAGAATGCAACATGCTGGGAAAGATAGGGCTGTTGTGCTTGGTTTTTGGTGGGTGTTTTCATTTGTTCAGGTGGTAAGTTGTTTGATTTTCAAAAAATGTTCCTTTTCTATGTCTGTGAACACATACAAAACAGTGAGTCAGATGCAAACAAAGGACTGAAATTTCCTAGTGTATGTGTCTGCCTATGTGTAAAGTCAGGAAAGAGATGTCAAGGACAGAGGTTTCTTTCAATTTGTCTCAGTATTTGATTTCAGATGATCAAAGCTGTAGACCTGGAAGGGATCTGAGAGACCATTTAATTTAGCACATTCATTTTACAGATAAGGATACTGAGGCCCACAGAGAAGAGGTGATTTTCCCATGGTCACATAGGTATTTGTTCAGAGAGTGGGATTTAAATCCAGATCTTCTGAATCCCGGGGCAGCTCATTCCATGGTATTTCTACTCTCTAGCATGGTACCTTGCACACAGTGGGTGCTTAATTACCACATATTAATGTTGATAAAAGTACTATATTGCTTAGCCTATTCTCCTAGTCAGCCACATTATTACTCCCTCAATCCTATCTGTAATTCACCTTGTTGACCAAATTCCTCATTCACCAACAACCATCGCAACACATTGGAGAAATTCAATCATTCTCCATCAAGATATTGAAAATCCCTGCTGTGGTATATAATGTAATGTCCTAGAAAATAATTAAATAACCTTACAGAAGACTATTAGAAATACTTTATGTTCAATAGATAAGCAACAAGTCCAGATTGAACTGAGGGGTGAGACTGAGGTTGCATATCTGGTAGTCACTGGCATTGAGATGGTAATTAAATCCTTGGGAGCTGATGAAATAACCATAAGACAGAGAGAAGTAGGGAGTAAAGAACCTATGACAAAGCAGTAGATATCACCTAACTAGGGGATGTGATATGAACTATAAAGCAAAGGAGATTAAAAAGGGGCAGTTGACAGAGAGGTGGAATGAAAAAAGTAGAGAAGAGCATTCAAGAGAAGGTGGCCAGAAGTCAGTCAGCAAGCATATATAAAGTGCCTACTAGCAAGGAAAAAAGATGAAGACTGAAAAGGTTATCAGATTTAGCATCTATGATCATTGGTAACTGGAGAGAGGAGTTACATTTGAGTGATAAAGTAAGAATTCAGTGCTCATTTCATCATCACCATCCCTACTACATTACCACCTTTGTCATCATCCTAATCACCACTACCATATCTCCACCACTGCTGTTCTCATTATTCACTACCACTACCATCACCACCATCACCACCATCACCACCACCACCACCACCATCATCACGATCACCACTACCACACACACTACCACTACTGTCACCATCACTACTACTACCATCATTACCACCATAGCTAGCACTCCCTCCTTACCTCAGCCCACATAGAATTCCTCTCTTCCTTTAAGACCCAGCTTAACTACTATCTTTTCTATGAAATCTTACCTGTTCCTCCAAACAGCTAGTGCCCCATTCTCTTAAAACACTTTTTACTTAACTTTTTAAAATTTATTTTCTTTGTATTTACTCTGTACATATTTGAGGATGCCTATTGTCTCCCCCTTTAAATGCTGACTCCTTACAAATAGGAATTGTTTCTTTCCTTATATTTGTGTCTCCAGAGCCTAGTATAGTGCTGCTCTGGAGTAAGTCCCTAATCAATGTTTGATGATGGATTGATGACAACAGTGTTTAAAGAAAATCAGTATAATATATGAAAGGGAGAATGGTAGTATGGAAAGCACAGTGAATGGAAAGTTAGGAGACCCAAATTCTTGTAGCAAATGTGCCACTAAGTAGTCTAACTTCTTTGGCCTCAGCTTCTGCACTTACAGCCTTAACCAGCCTTGACTGATCATTTGGTCAGATATTTCAAGGAATATTATGTAAATATCAGTTGTTATAACCATGATTTGATCATGTTACCCCATGACTGTTAAAACTAAAACAAAAATGAAAAACTACCAATGAGTACTTACTATCTACTAAATATAGCCTGAACTTCTCTGCCAGATATTCTCCAAGTTCCTCCTGGGAGCTGAAGCAAATCCGCCTTTTCCTCTTATTGCCTGCTGCTCCCCTGAACAAGCCCTTTGCCTTAGCCAATCTACAGGATCCTCTCTTCCCCAAACATCCTGCACTTTCCCACTTTTGTGCCCTTTGTCTGACTTAAATCCAAGATTCATCACCATTTTTTTTGCCCATTGAAGTTCAGCATATTTTTCAAATCCCAGCTCAAATGCCATTTCTGATAGTTCTCACTTCAAGAGATGTCTCCTCTGCCACATAATTCTTAGTTTGTTGCACTCATATACAAATGATTACATGTTGGCTTTAATTGTAGTTCTTCATTTATGTGTCATTTATCCCTTTCTAGAGAGGATAGGAATATGTAATGCAAGTGATAAAGGTAGGGATAGGAATGGCACCTATGATTTCATTGGTATTAGGAGATCCCAAGTGAGCAAACTCCCTTTCCTATTGCAGGTAAACTTAGAGAATCCCCAAGAGCTGTGAAAAGTTACCAGGGTTATATAGCCAATATGCTTCAGAGACAAGATTTGACCCCTGGTCATCCTGGCTCTGAGGTTTTTTCAGCATCCTCCCCATCATGCTGACTCTCATTGCAAATGATATGATAATTAAGTAAAATCTATGCAAATTGACTTTGACAACTTCATTAAACATTCAACAAACATGTATTAAGCATGTATGCTGTGAAGACTAGGATAGGGAAGATGCAAAATTTGGAAAGGATGTTACCTCTCCCTCATTGGAACTTTCATGATAACTGCAGAATAAAACCCAACTAAAAATGACTATAATATATATCACATGATAAGTATATCTGAGCGGCACTCAGCAAAAATCTGCTTGAGGTCTGAGGAGCCAGATCATTGCCCTTGTGATAAGGTGAATGCCTCGCCCTCCATCCTCAGTGCATTTCTTCAACATAACTGTCTGAGAAGCCATAAATTAGTCTCAAGCTTCAGTCTCCACAAGGGAAGAAAAGGTCTAAGGTTTAGTTGCTCCTGCCTCCTCTTCTGTAAAAGAGAAAATGTAAATCCTAGCATCACTGCCCCTACCTTGGCTGACTTTTCAGTAAATATGAACATTTTTTTTTTTTTTTGCTTTATTTATAACAGAAAAGACCTACTGCTTTATTAGGTTTCCATCCAGGGTTCAAACCAACTTCCTTCTATCACTTCCCCTAGAGGACTAGGTAAGATAGACGCTGATTAACGTCTTTATTCAACTTGTTGTTGTTTTGGTGATTTGTCACGTCTGACTCTTCGTGACTCCATTTGGGATTTTCTTGGCAAAGACATCAGAGTGGTTTTTCATTTCCTTCTCAGGATTATTTTACAGATGAAGAACTAAGGCAAACAGGATTAAGTGACTTGCCAGAACCACAGCTAATAAGTGAATGAGGCTGGATTTGAATTCATGAAGGTGAATCTTCCTGATTTTAAGTTGAGTGTTATATCCACTGCTCCATCTAACTGCCTCTCTACCAGTTTGAGATATAATATTATACTTATCAGTCAGGCAAAGATAAGAGAAGTCATCTACCTCTCTGAACAGAAGCTTGGTCAATGCCTCTATCCTTCCTATCATTATGTAGTCACTCTACATCCCTCTCTTTCTCCCAGTCTTTCTCCCACATCTTAGCAACAACCACATGACAAAAGTATATTTTATCTTTAATTCCATTTGCATGTCAACTGTTCTATAATTTCTTCAAGGGAGAGTAGAGTTGGTCTAACAATCTTGGCAGAGTGAGTTTGTGCAGTAAATTGACTTCTGAGACCCGTGTCCATGTAATGAGTACATGAAATATCTCCCATGATACAGTGCCTCCCATTTCTCCCACAGGGCATGTGAACACACTTCCTCTATATGCTAGCTTGTTCACTCCAACCTGCCCTCACACTGGAAAACTTAAATTCCCACATAAAGACCACTATCTTGCAGTTAAACTCAAATTCTCTTGAAGGTCAAAGGGTAGTTCTGCTATGAGGGAATATATTCTCTCTACTTAGCAGTTTAGCTCATGAGCCCCCATCAATGTGCTTCCATTTCCATAAACCAGTCACTCAGTTCAAAAAAAACACTGAGTCTTTTCTATTATGAAAAGAGCCAGGGATATTCATATTCACAGGCACATCAGCCAAGGTGGGGGCAGTGCTGTTTGAACTTACATTTTCTCTTCTATAGAGTACGGGGCAGGGATCGTTAGACGTAAGACCTTTTCTTCCTTTGAGGAGACTGAAGTCTGAAACTGATTTATGACCACCCCCGACAGATGGTTATGTTGAAGAAATGTTCTGAAGAAGGAAGGAGAAGCATCCACCCTATCCCAGGAACAATGACCTGGCCCCTTAGGCCAGTTTACCACATAAAGCAAAAACACTTTTTCCATTTTACATATTACCATTTATTTAGTAACAAAGAAAAAGATATATTAATAGCATTACCAGCATTGATATATTTAAAGTGCAAGAATAATAAATACATCATAAGACACATAAATCTAGGTCACACTATCCCGCTAAGACTTTCAGTATCTGTGGGGAAGAATAGGAAAGAGAAACCTCTCAACAAGGCACATAAATAAGGAAAACCTGTGTCCTTGGGTAATTCACTACTCAGGAATTGCAAATGTTAGTGTCTTCATTTTATCTTAGGAACGCTATGTAAATGGTCTTTGATAAATACAGCTTCTGTGTCAAAAAAAAAAAAATGCTCCTCTTTTAATCTGAGTTGGTCCCTGTCGTACCCAACTAAAACTTCATTAGATACAATGTCTGAGCCAAATTATTTAAACTACCGGACCTTTTCCTCAATAGCAGCTGAGGTATTTATCACTTCCAGCTTTAGACTTAGATGATGCAGTTCTGAAATCTGCTTTTCACCTCACTATTCTTGTCTTTTTTAGTTCAGATTCTAGGTCCTCTCTGAGAATTACATAACCTTAGCTAATTTCTAGTAATCCAGTTCTAAATCTTTTGGCTATAGTCATATGAATTACTTTTGTCGCATAACAGTTCTAGTGTTCCTTTCCCAGTACTATACTATAGCTCGTCACACTCAAAACCAGCAATGATTGTCTCACAATTTTGAGTCAGAGTAACTTCCTCTTAGAATCATGAACAACATAAACTTAAATTAGAAACAAATTGCTCTGTATGGAAGAGCAGAATTTTAAAGTAACAGTACCTTGCACAGAGGAGAGTTAGCGTCAAAATACATCGCAGAAGTCAATCTGTCCAATCACCTAATTTTAGAAAGAGAAAACTGAGACCCCGAAAGGCTTAGTGATTTGTCTGAAATCACACGAGTAATAAGGGAAAGAGCTTGTGTCAGAACCCAGAGCTTATGACTCCTAAGCTATGTTACTTCTTGGTGGGAATAGTGGGAATTCTGTCCAAAACTCATGAAAGAAGCTATACCTGAATTGGGGCTTAAAAAAAGTTTTTAGTTGAGATGAGATGGGGCCTGGATGGAATCAATTCCAAATAGTATGGACATAGGCAAGAAGGGGTGGAATAAGAAATGGAAGCAAAGGTTTGATTTGAGTTGTGTTAGTCTGTCACCTATCCTCTTGATCAACATTCATTCTTTCCACAAGAACAGATGTGTCCCAATCACCTACCTCATTGTTCCCACATTTTTTCCCCATCAAACTTATTCATTACCTTAACATATTGCAACATAAATGTTAACTTGCTAGGAGTAGCAGAAGCATTAGCTCAGCAGGCAATATAGCAAAACATTAGGCGAACGAACACCCCATGCTTCACCAACCTTATTGTAACACATAAAGGAGCCCCCTCAAGCAAGCCCCCCACATCCTAAACTAATAGTGGTACAGAGGCATATATATCCTGTTACATGAAACCTCTCTGACTTCCTTCCCAGCAAGTATAAATGTTAGCTTAAAGCGGCAAAGCAAACCCTGCTAAAACAAACTCCTTCATGCCTAACACCGATGACACATTCTTTTTTAAAATGACTCCAATAAATGGGAGTGCTGCTGCTGTTTTAAATAAGTTTGCTCTCATCTTGCAGGTCCTGAGCAGGGCATTGTCCTGGAGAGTTAAGTGACTCACTGGTGACCACAGAGCATACAAACATGGTGAACATCTTGCTTTTAACAAGTTGACTATTCTGACCTATGGTGCATTCTCATTACTTTTATAGTCTCTGAAAAGTACATTGCATTATATGCTTCCTTTATGGGACAGGGGGAGGTAAGGAATGATTCAGTATGAATCAGTACCCCAGGGGAGCTGATCAAACTTTTGCATTTATTTTCTTTTATGAATTAAATGAGGATTTCATCCTGCTGGGCAGCCTTTATGTGGTTACATTAAATATTCAGCTAAGTCAGCCATGGACACCTTCACATTACCACTTAAAATGGGCTGTATTCATTTCCTTCACCTGTTTCATATGTATCACCCAAAATTATTAATGTACTCATAAAATTCAAGACACCCTGTACCACAGGGATCTCCAAAAGCTGCTGTCAGTTTAACAAAAGCAGAGCTACATTTGATGAAAGTGGCCCAAGTTTCCAGTAGAAATTTGATTTGAGCATTTTATGAGAAATTTTACAAAATGAAAGACCCAGACATTTTTTCCTGCTCTTTACTTTCTCAAACACTCACTATAAATAAACTCTTTAGACCTTAGGTGTCAAAAGTCAGTCTGCTCTGTGAGGTGCTTGCTGCTCTGCTTTCTGTTCTCCCCCATCACACTCACTTTTTCCTGTTTCGGTGGCCATGTTTACATGATAGGAAAACTATTGAAGGAGGTTAGCAAGTGAATGAGATTGCTGCAAAATGAATTCAAGCAATTGATGTACATCCATTCACGAAGAGCTTGCAAAATGCAGAGCCAATGAGCCCACATCCTTGCTGATGTGGACAAGGTTTCTGTCTTTTTTTTCTGTCTCAAGCATTTACATTCACATGTAAGCATACAAACCCACCCCCTACACACACACACACACACACACACACACACACACAGATGCACACATGCACACAGGTACACTGCTTTTTACTCTGATATTACTTTTGAGCTGGGTTCTCAGAATCATTCTCTAAAGTAAGAAGGAATCAAATCAGGTCCATGAATTGATGACAGAAGGAAAAATAAAATGAGGGATAAGGAGACTGACGAAGCTGAGAGTCTTATTTTCCTGAGCAAATTGGTTTTGAATGTCAACAGTGGTGCTATTTCCCTGCTTTTTTGTTCCCAAATGACAATGGCAATGAGGGAAATTTTCCAAATTAGTGTATTTTTCTTTGGCACCATTTGCAGGTATCATAGCAAGCAGACCACACTGGTATGTCAAAGAAGGAAGCTCTGGCACTAATCATAGGATTACAGATTTAGAGCTGAAAGGGACTTTTGATGCCACTGAATCTACCTCCCTCATTTTATAGATGAGGAAACTAAGTCACAGAAAGATTCAGTGACTTACTTAGAGTTACACAGCTCATATATATCTGAGATGGAATCTGAACCCAGGTTTTCTTGTCTCTAAATCCAGTGTCCATCCTTTAGACATTTACTGCATCTCAAACCAAGTTGTGGTGTTATTGTTTAGGAGCAATGGATAAAGTCCTGGATTTATAGTCAGGGTGCAAATCCCACCCCTGAGACATATTCTTTATATGATTGGGGGAGGGGAAGGGTAAATTCTTTCACTTCTCTGACCTTCAGTTTCCTCTTCTATAAAATGGGTAGGGCCACTAGGTGGTTTAGTGGATAGAGTACCAGACCTCAAATCAGCAGGACTTTAGTTCAAATCTGGCTTCAGACGCTTTCTAGCGACGTGACCCTTTGTCACTTAGTCATGTTTGCCTCAGTTTCTTCATCTGTAAAATGATCTGGAAAAGGACATTGCAACCCAGTATGTTTCCCAAGAAAACCCCAGATGGAGTCACAAAGAGTCAGACAAAACTGAACAACAACACTAAAACAGTTTAAATAAGAGCTTGCTTGCCTAACATGGGGCTATAGGGAGGATCTAACCTGGAAGAACTACAGAAATGTAAGTTATATATAGTGGGCATAGAATTAGGGAGACAACGACACCGTGGAATAAAACACTGCACTTCTAGTCAGAGGGCTTGGGTTCAAAACTTCCCCTGCCATCAACTATGTTGTGACCTTGAACCACTCTTTTAAACTCTTTGGGCCTCAGTTACCTTATTTGTAAAATGAGGGATCTGACCTAGACTCCCTGTAGGTCCCTTCACAGCTCTAAATCTGTGATTCTCTACCCAGAGAAGCATGACGTTCTAAATAAAGTATAACCTTCTTCTGAAACCTTGTTGTTTTTTAACTTAATGCCAAATAAACAGCATACTTGTCAAAGTTCCTGTCAAGCCCTTATGCAAGGATTGTGTTCGAATGGAGTTCAATAATAAATTATGGTGGTTTGTAGTAGTTTTAGTAGCAGTACTTTAAAGGGTTAGGGTTAGGGTTAGAATCAGAGGGTTGGAACACTCTAGGCTCTCTTCCTCAGTCTAGCAAGGCTGTTGGCTATCTGAACTGTAAAGAGGCATCAGGTTAGCTAGCAATAGGGTGGCAGAGTGGACAGGGTGTAAGGCCTGGAGTTAGGAAGATTTGTTTTCCTGAGTTCAAATCCAGCCTCAGATACTTACTCAGTATGTGACCCTGGACAAGTCACTTAACTCTGTTTACCTCAGTTTCTTCATCTGTAAAATGAGTTGCAGGAGGAAATGGCAAACCACTCCAGTATCTTTCCTAAGAAAACTCCAAATGGCATAAGTATTATTTCCATTTTTCAAATGAAAAAGCTGAGGTTTGCAGAAGTTACATGACTTGCACAAAGTCAGAATTGGTTTCAAAGTCACTATTTGAATATAGGTTTCCTGACTCCAAACTTAGATATTTCCACCATTTCAAGGGTGATTTCTGTAGACACCATAAATTGTGATGGTTAGGGGATTTAGTTTGAACCCTAAATTGACCATGCATGAGCGTGCGCACATGCACACACACACACACACACACACACACACACACACACACACACAAGGAAATGCTCTATTGTGATTAGCTGCAGTTATTATTTGTCAATATCTAAACAAATCAATGAAATAATTTATTTGACAGGTAAGGAAACTGAGGAAAGTGTCTCTGTTCTTCGAAACATCTTCATCTCTTACTTAAATTCTGAACGCGTAAGGTCTCTAAAAACATCACTTTGTTGAGTTTTTTTTCCCAACATCCCCTGCCTTTGGCGTTAGAAGTCCACCTAAGTGCAACTGGCAGGATGGTATGTGTTTTGCAGTGTGATATGGCAGAAAGAATTCTACAATTAGAGTCAAGACATGGATTCTAATTCAATCTCTAATTTTGTGACCTTAGACCTCGGTTCCTTCATCTAGAAAATGAAGAGTTTGGACTATGTGAATTCCAAGATCCTTCCATTTCTAAGTCCTATGATCCAGGCCACATCTACATTTTCCAGGTTTCATTTTCTTCAAACAAATGCTAACAAAGATACAAATAACAGCAATGATATTAACATATGCATGTAAGTTTTATAAATTAAGTTTTGTAAGTTTTATAAAGTATTTTCCTCACAATCATACTATAAGTTACACACATCCTTTTCTCCATTTTACAGAAGGGGAAACTGAGGCCCCCAAGAGGTTAAGTGACTTGCCCGTGGCCATATTGGCCTTTCTACATTTTAGGTCCTTTGGCTAACATATACTAGTGTGAAGGAAATTGTCAAAGAAATTTAATGGGAATCAGCAAAAGAAGACTTGACAGGAGGAGTTGCCATCATCTGCCATAGTTGTAGAGCACTGTACTGGTTATTTAAATAATAACCAAGAATACTTGGAGCAGTGCATGCCCCAAATAGGAAAAACCTCCCAAAGGGTGGGCATCCTTTAAACCCTCTCTGTCCCCCACAAGCATTTTTGTTCTGATTGCATAAATACATCTTCATATTCAAGATCAGAGGGCCAAAAGCAGCTGGCAAAATCTAGAGCACTAGCAGGGACAAACTAAGACGTAATTGGGAAATGTTGAACAGAATAAACAAAAATACAATACAACATAGATAATGTTAATTTGTGGTTTCCTAAATCTATATGCAGCCATTAGGGACCTTTTTTTATTTGAGTTTGGCACCACTGAGTATAGTCAGACATTCTATTACAAGTTTGAAAATAATATTAGTCTTTGGAGAGTTCTCATTTTTTCATGAATAACATATGGGGTAATATCCCATTTAAGTGCTTGAAAGAAGAAAAACAGCTTCTCTTACAATATATAGTACTAGGCATTAGTTATACTAATGCCTCATGACCTCTTCAGTCCCTCATTACCTTTCTCCTAGACTGTTGTAGCAGTCTACTAACTGACCTTCTTGCCTCTAATATTTACCTTTTCTAATCTACATGACACACTGAATGCTGCTTCATCTTCCAAAAACGTTATATGACTATGTCTTCTTTTGGCTTAAAAATCTTCAGTGACTCCTCATTACTCACAGAAAACAAATCATAAATTTCTTTACTTGACATTCAAGGCCCTTACCAACTTGTCTCAGTCTAATCTTCCATTTTTAGTGTATATGCTGTTGAAGTGAACACAGTTTTATCTCCTGCCTATGTGAATTCTATACTCCAAACAAATGTGTTTCTGGCCTGGAAAGTCCTTTCTCCTCAGGTCTGTCCAATTCCAACTGATTTTTTTTTTTTATCATTTTCCAAAATTTGCTTTGGTAATGGAATGGGCAGACCCAAAAGGTTCCATTGTGTTTAATAAACATTTATTCTATTGTGGGTAGGGCACAATGCTAGGTATTGGGAATACAGAAATAAAAATGAAAGTTCCCGTCCTCAAGGAGTTTATATTCTTCAGGAGGAAGAGAGGTGAGGAATGTATAAAAAGTAGTGTTACACAAGACAAAAATGGAGATCCAGACAAAATGCTTTCTGAATATTTGATCTGAGACAGAACACTTTCAACTGGAGATGGGAGGGGATTAAAAAAAGATTTGGGGAGATAAGATGATCTCCCCAGTCACTACTGGTTTCTCCTTCTTCAGATGTATGTGTCTATCTTGTATCTCTTCAGTTCCCCTGAGGACAGGGACTGTTTTGTACTTTGCCTTTGTATCCTCGGGAACTTACATAGCATTTTCTGCATAGTACATCCTTCAAGCATATTACTGAACTGGATTGGATGAAAGTGGTACCTGAGCTTAACACTGAAGGAAGGTTGAGGATTCTGAAAAGGATGAATAAAAGGAAATCTAGTATGGTGGATATATGACCTGTGCAAATGGCACAAAACAAAAATGGACATTTTGAGTGTGGAAAACAACTTGTGATCTGGTTTTGCTTTAAAACAGAATGAGTGAAGGGCAATAGGAGGGATCTAAGGTTGATTACAAGATTGAGCAGGGCCTTAATAACAAGTTGTGAGGTCTACATTTTATCCCAGAGGCATTGAGAGGGAACCACTGAGGATTTGTAGCGGGGAGTGAAATGGTAGAGGTTGGACTTTCAGATTATTTTGTCAGCTAGATGGAGGAGGAAAGAAGGAAGGAAAGAATAAAATTATCATTCCCTGTGTGTAAAGCATTATATGCTAGAGATAAAAAGAGAAAAGTAAGATAGTCCCTACTCTCAAGGAGCTTCCATTCTAATGGCATAGATAATGCATATGGAAGGAAAGATTCTGCTACAAGTCATATGAAAAGGTTTCCTGGTCCCTAGGGTGGAAATGGTGATGCTTCTTTGATGTCATTGTTTTTTTATATCAGTGTCTGATGTTAAATAAGTCAATAATGCTGGCAGTGCTGAAAAGGGAAAGAAAAGGGAACAGCCATTAAGCACCAATTATATGCCAGCAACTGTGATAAGTGTTTTTACAAATATTATCGAATTTGATCTTCATAACTACCCTGTGAGGAAAATGCTACCATCATCCCCATTTTACAGATGAGAAAATTGAAGCAAACAGGTTAAGTAACTTACCAGGGTCTCTATCCAATTGCTCCACCAAGATATTGTACTAAATCTCTGAGTCCTTTCAGATTGGACCTTCTGTGACTAGGAAACCTGTCCTTGCCTTCCAGCTGACAGTGAGCTCTTTGTTCACTGAATAAACAGAGCCCATTGTACCTCTCTTGAACAAATTCATGAAATATTTAATAAGCATCCACTGAGTACAGGACGCTATGCTAAAAGAAGAAGGTAGAGAGGGAAGTGGGAAGGAAGGGGATAAAAATAGAGAAAGTTTTGTCTCTGCCTTCATGGGACTTAGAGTCATGGGGGGAGGGGAATAAGACATGCACAAAAAAATAATTATTGTGTGTGTGATCTGTTACATATGATAGATACATTACATATTTATATATAATTTACACCTAGGAGGAGGCATTCATATATGATAATGATATTATGATAAGCCTCTCTAAGTCATAAGTTCACCTAAAGGCCAGCTTTTGATGTTACTGCCTATGTGCCCACTTAGGGAAGGTCCTTTCTATTGTTTTGGGATCCTCATCCTGCTCCAGCATCCTGGTGGTGCTGCTTTCTGACCGGCCAGGATTGTGGTCCTATCTGAGACTAGATGGATGTAGTTGTAGTTGAGCGCATGGGCACACCTGCTGTTTCTGTGTGAGATATGAGGAATGGGTCTGGGGGGAGTGGCTAGCTACAGGCAGTGGCTGGCATTCCAGCATGTGAGGCACATATAAAGAAGTTAGGATATGGAGAGGGGAGTGCCTAGGCATGGGCAATGGGTTTGCTGTTCAGGGAGTCGTATGATTGAGTTTGGGGACCTGTGGTGTGGTTAAAGCCAGATTGTGTGGTTTTAAATCAGGATGTATCCAACATTCAGTGAGGCCCATAAGGAAGTTAGAATATTGGGACTGGGGGCAGCTTTATTAGGATTCCATCAGGAGCACTGAAAAATAAAATGATAGTCAAGGCTAAAGAGAATGATCTTCCCTGAGAGAAGACCAGGGAAGGCATCAGTGGAGAAGAAACATTTGAAATGGTCTTAAAGGATGGCAAAGGAGAAGGAGGAAGGAAGATGTTCAAAGTATAGGAAGAAATGTAAGCAAAAACAGACAGGAAAGTACAGTGCACATTGGGGAACAGAGAGTAAGAAGTTCTGATTTGCTAGACTAAAGGACAAAATGGGACTGTAAAAGGGAAGCTGGGAAGGTGATCTGGTACAAGATGGCAGAGCACTTTGAATGCCCAGCAAAGGAGTTTGACATTTACTTAGTAAGCATCAGGGAGCCATTAAAGACTTTTCAGCAGAAGGATGACAAACAGATCCATGCATAAGTAAGATTAATGCGAAGAATGGGCTGGAGGTGAGGTATTTTCGTTGTTTTTGTTGCTGTTGAGTTGTTTTCAGTTGTGTCCAACTCTTCATGACCCATTTGGGGTTCTTTTGACAGAGGTATTAGAATGTTTTATCATTTTCTTCTTTATCTCATTTTATAGATGAGGAAATTGAGGTAAGCAGGATTAAGTAACTTGTCAAGGGTCACATAGCTAGTAAGTGAGGACAGATTTGAGCTCAGGATGATGAGTCTTCCTGACTCCAGGACTGGCACTGTGCCTCCTAGCTACCCTAGTTTTCATTGTATGTTGCATTATAATTATTTGGGTTTTTTTTCCTCTCTATCGAAGGGGAAAAGACCTCAAAGGCTATCTTATATAATACTCTTATTTTACAGCTAAGGAAACTGAGGCTCAAGGACCTTTTCCAAGGTCACACAGGTTGTCGGTGTCCCAAATGGAATCTGGACTCAATTTCTCTACTTCCAGAATCAATGTTCTTTTCCCATTGTGTAAGCATCCCCTTTTAGGCAATGGGGGGCTATGGAATCTGATGTCATTATAAATAGGCACTTACTGAAACTGACTTCAGAGCTTGACACTTGGAAAGCATGCTGGATTTACAACTAAAAGACCTGAGTTTAAGGCCTTGCTGGCACTAAACTGTGTGACTGCCCAAGTCATTAGCTAAAATAGGTCTCAATTTCCTTGTCTGTACAAGAGAAATGATAACTTCATTGCCTCCCTCACAGAGTGATTGAAAGGAGTTAATGGATATAGAGCTCTTTGTAATCATATGTTATACAAACATCAGCCTTGGGTCCTGATCCGTGCCCCTGCTGCAACAAAGAAAAAGGAGCTAATACAGCTCTAACATTCTGTGAATCAAACTAATTAATGCTGCTTTGATAGCCAGCTAGAGTTTGACCCTTCCACAGTAATATTCTCACCTTAAATCAGGGAAAACTGGTAATTCCATTGTTACTAAGCTAAGGTGTAAAGATTAGTGGATGGGAATTAGGAGGCCTGAGTTCTAAGACTGGTTGTGCCATTCCAAGCTGTGTGACCCTTGATCTTTCTGTGTGTAGGTTTTGTATCTCTGTAAAAAAGGAGGTTAGACATGGTGCATCAAAGGGTCCTTTTTTGTACCAACCTTCTCCAGGTCTGAGAATACCAATTGCCTCGTGCTGAGTTGCCTATCCCATCTGAAAGTAGAGACCCTCAGCTTGCTGTTTGCCTTTGTTTAAAATGTTTGAAGATGTTTTTTCAAAGTCAGAGATTTTCCCACAAAAGATAGAACAGTGTTGCCTTGAGCAAAATAGAGGGGAGGGAGAGAATGTAGGGCTAGGGGACGTCAAAGTAATCAGGAGGAATGACCCATATCAAAAGGAAAGAAAGAAATTAGGTGAGCTCTTAACAGCATCAAAGGGGAGAAGAGACCCAAATGGAATGTAAACATTGGTGTATTGGAAATTCTATTATTAGGGATGGTTCCTGAGTTTTGATAATTTCTCTGTCTTTTGTTCCTCCCTGGTCTTTACTGATTTGGTGGATTCTTTTTGCTCCCTCTCTCAGTGAAAAAAGATCACAGAGCTCTGGACTCAGAAAACCTGGGTTCAAATCCCACCTCTGATTCTATGTTCATGACCTTGGACAAATCACTGATCTTTCCTGGACCTCAGTTTCCTGGTTTAGACTAGATAACATCAAAGTTGCCTTCTAGCAATTGATCTCTGATTAGATGATCTTGAAAAACTCATTGACCACAGGGAGTTATGAGGAGAATAACCATTTTGAAACTTAGCCTTTTACTTCTGAGAAAAGTAGGAGTCACATAAGCTGAGAAGACTGGTTGTCAAGGTCACCTGAGGATGACCATGGTCCCTACTGCCCTTGCTGCCCTGGGAGCAACTCTCATTAAGGGATGGCAGTATGATTTGTAATAGAAGAGAATGATAATAAAAGCTATTTACCTCAAGCACAAAGTTCACCTTACAGACAAAGATGCTTGAAACATTAAACAAAAAATTCTTAAAATTCATTATAAAGAAATAGCTAGAGCAAAAACAAATTCCAGGGGGAAAAGCTCACAAAATGAAGAATTAAAGACTGATGATGAGAAGATAAAGGAAAGGAGTCTTGAATAAATAAATAAATTCACTTCTGGGCTAAGCTGTGGCATTTCTTCCTTTCTTACTTCTCCTTTTTGCCATTGGGAAGCAAATGACACATGGAACGTTCCGGAAGTAACCCATTGAATAAACAAATGTATACTTGCTTAGGCCTTTCAGGCCTTATTTCCTTATACCTCTCACTTACTTCTATGTGATCTATAAGGACTCCATTTTCATTAATATTCTTTTTTTTTCAGATGCACCCTGTCTTCTCCATTCGAACACAAAGTTTGATTGGAACCTAACTGCAGTGAACTTGAACTAGCCTTCCTGTTCTGGTCCCTTCCCAATCTTATCCATCATGCACAATTCAATAAGAATCATCTTCTTTAAGTATTGTTTGTGTGAGGGCTTCCTTGCTTAGAATCCTCTATGGTGGCTGGGGAGAGGGGAAACCTATAACCTCCAGGCCACATGTGTCCCTCTAGGTCCTCAAGTGTGTCCCTTGGACTGAATCCAAACTCCACTGAACAAATCTCCTTAATTAAAGGATTTTATTCTATAAAGTTTGGAGACTCAGTCAAAAGACCAGCACCCAAGGACCTAAAAGGCCACGTGTGGCCTTGAGGCCACAGGTTCCCTGCCCCTGCATGCTTCCTGGATCAAAGTAAGCCTCCTAATTGAAGACTTAAATGTTTCTGCACAAATTTCAATTCTGCCACTTACTAACTGTGTAACCTGGAACAATTTGTTTCATCTCTATGGGACCAAATTTCTAATCTGCAAAATGAGTGCTAAATTCCTGTGAAATTTCCAAGATTCCTGTGAATTTAACTCCTTCCTTCTCATCTCCAAACTTTTCTACCATCCATTCCTCCCAGTTAGAATTCTCTCTTTCCTTAAAAATGTCCCTTGTTTAATCTAACTTATCCATGCTCACCACTCCCACTCCCATGCCAAGCTCCTTCAATTTTTTAACACGCAGTTATATACCATTGTGCGGCTTTCATCAGGTATACCTTTTTTCTGGTTTGTCTGCAGATTCATAGTTTGACAGTTTTCCTCTGTCTTCCCTGTTAGGTGGGAAAATTCTTTAGGAAAAGAACTCTACCTTACCTTTAATTTAATATTCTCCCCCCAAATTGTTTAATATGTTTAACTATAGTCACCATATAGTGAGTACTCTAACAGTTAATGGGCAATTATTGAGTGTGTTCCATATACTGAGCACCATGAAACAGAAAAAACAAATGAAAGAAATGGTGCCTTCCTGAAGGGAGTTTAGCGACTGAGTAGATGTTCTTGATCTATGTATGTGGTCTGTAGATAGATTTCAGGAGTTGATGAAATGGAATGGGGGGAAGTGGGCGAAATCTATATTTTAATTAAAATGTGGTTTCCTTTGTAATCCTGTGCATTCTATTTTATGCATTTAAAAACATGATCTTGAGAAGAGGTCTATACATCCCACTGGATTGTCAAAGGAATTCATGATACAAAAAGAGTTAAGGACCTCCAATCTAAGGGATGACTAGTAGTACATGATCAATTAGTCTATAAACAAGAATTTTAAAGCATTTACTGTTTCACATACCAGGAACATGAAAGCAGAAGCAGTCCTGCCGTTGAGGAGTTTATATTCTGTCAGAGAAACAGGTGCACATATTAGAAAATAAAAAAATTAGCCCAAGGTAATTTCAGAGACTGATAGGTTCTAGAGGCTGAAGGGGTCAGGAAAGGTATAATGTAGAAAGTAGCACTTGAGCTGTCCTTTGAAGGAAAATAAGGATTTAAGGGAATATATACATATATAAATATGTATATGTATATATATATATATATGTGAGAGAAATGGTTCTTTCTTATATTAATAACCAATTATTGAAATGGGACTAAGGTTTTTCCTCTTCCTATTTCCTCATTCAGAAAGCAGCTCCTGTAGGTTATCCAGCCAGACTTTTAAGAGTGGGGCTGATGATAAGATGAAATCTTAAGCAGACATACCCCACTGGGAAAACTCAGATCTGATCAAAAAGTAAAGAAATTCTGCTTTAGGTGAATTGGTAGATTCTGGCCCATTGTATTGTAGTCAAGCAAGTACAGGGGAGGGGAGAGTAGATTCCCTCTTTTTTTCTAGATTACCTTAGTTGGAATGGGATGGGTATAGATGTCTCTTTGACCAAGACTGAGTGATCAGGGTCACATCCCCAACCCCTCATTAGAATAAGCCCACCTCTCATTATAATATTCATTCTCTCATTAATTGCTAACTAATCAGGGCTGATTGCCACATGTAAAGGACACCCAGACTTCCAATGGCATAAAAGTGTTGAGTGGGTTCCATGAGGAATGGAATGACCCTTTTATTAATTATCTACAAACATAATTAGTAAAATGGTTGATAATTACCCAGAAATTATGTCTCTAAACTTTTATATGTCACAGCATGTTTACATATGTTTACATACATATACGTGTGCGCGTGTATATATGTATGTAAATACCCTCAGTGCCCTACCTTTCCCAGGCTAGAAATGAAGTGACCACTAACTACCCTGTCCTTCTGCTGATTGACCTGATTTTGACCTTTATGCTACTTGGGCTGGTTCATGGCTCCATAAGCATAAGGGATGTCTCCATATTGGTTTAGGACTTATTCAGGACACTAAGTAGACTTAGTCTTGCTGCAGCTCAGAACTCCTGAATGCAAGTGACCCACCAGATTCATTCTCCTCAGTAACTGGGATCTTAGACATGTGCAGCACAGCCCCTAAGTGTATATGGAGTTCACATCGGGGGGGGGGAGGGGAGTTCATTGGGGGTTCAAAGACTATAAGGCTGCTTCATGAAGGAAGTGAGATTTGATATTAAGATCATAGATTAAGAGCTCCAAGAGACCTTAAAGGACATCTGATCCAAGTCCTTCATTTTACTGCTGAGGAAATTGGGCCCTAGAAAGGTCAAATCAGATTTGGGATTCAGAAACTATTCCTCTGACACAAATTCCAGGGCTCTTTCCACTACATCATGGTCTTTAAAAGACAAGGATGTGGTAGAGGACAACTTCAAATTAAAGTTCTGTAAGATATCTCAAATTCAACATATCCAAAGCAGAACTCTATCCTTCCCCCTAAACACTCCCTTCTTCTTGACTTCCTTATTTATGTAGAGGGTACCACCTTCGTCAAGCCACCATGGCTCATGACCTCAAAGACATTCTGGATTCTTTCCTTTCCTTCATCCCTCACATCCAATCAGTTCTTTTAATAATTCTTTCTCCAAAATATATTTTGCAGCCATCCCTTTATCTTTTTGCAAACCCTAATTACCTCTCACCTAGACAATTATAATACCTGGTTCAAGCCTCTTTCCTCTACAATCCATCTCCCACACAGCTGCCTAGCTCCAGCCTACTATCTTATGATTATCGTATTTATACCAAATTTACTTTATATTCTAGGAAAACTGGTCTCCTTGCTGTCCTTTATACCCTTAGTTTCATATCCCATATCCATGGCTATGCATAGACTATACTCTCCATGCCTAGAATATCCTCTGTTCAACTCTGTCTCAGAGAATAACTTTCTTCAAACCTCAGCTCAAGTATGAACTCCTACAGGAAGCATATCCTTCTCCCCAAATTTGTTTGTGATAGAGTAGGAAGAGACTAGGCAGAAATGACAGGTAATAGGGAGCTATTGATTGTTTTTGAACAGGAGAATGACAAAGCATCTATCTCTAAAAACAGAGAATTCATTGGACAGTGAAGTCAGGTTTTTCCAGTGATTCACATTTGAGGGGATGGATGCTTGAATGATGGTAAGAATGGAAACAAAGAAGTAGGAAGAGATAGGTCAAAGTTCTAAGGAAGAATCAGCAGAACTTATTGATTAATTGATGACTAGCTCAGTAATCCACTTTCTCAAATTACATTGATTTTATTTTGTTTAAATGTTGCATCCCATCCCACCTCAGACATACACCCCAAAAATAAGCAAGGACTGTTTTTATTTTGCCTTTTT